>NC_083599.1:0-1307136 GCF_020882245.1 Rhopalosiphum padi | reverse complement strand
TTAACACTTATTTCTTAGGTTAGTTTCTTGAAACTCTTACGATTAGATTAAGTTTCTCATTTTCAATTACCTTAACTAACGTCCGTAAAATTCGTTTAAGCTCATACTTCATTAACTCTATAAAACATGCTTTCAAATGTTAATTTTACTTCATATAGAAAATTTATATAATTAATTACTTATTAAACAATATATTCTTAAGTTATTCTCAAAAAATTACATATTTCATAATTAACTTCCATATAATTCATAACAGCTCATACTTCATTAACTCTATAAAACATGCTTTCCTATGTTAATTTAAAAAAATATTTAAATCTTTTATTATTAATTACTTATAAAACACTCATTTCTTAGGTTAGTTTCATGAAACCTTTACGATTAGATTAGGTAACTGATTTTTAATTACTATAACTAACGTCTGTAAAATTCGTTTAAGCTCATACTTCATTAACTCTATAAAACATGCTTTCAAATGTTAATTTTAACACATATTTAAAATTATTATTATTAATTACTTATAAAACAGTCATTTGTCAGGTTAGTTTCATGAAACCCTTACAATTAGATTAAGTTTCTGATTTTCAATTACCTTAACTAACGTCCGTAAAATTAATTTAGCTCATACTTGATAAACTCTATAAAACATGCTTTCCTATGTTAATTTAAACACATATTTAAAATTTTTATTATTAATTACTTATAAAACACCGTATTCATAAGTAAGTATCCTACAAATTTATATTTCATAATGAACTTCCATAATTCATTTAAGCTCATACTTCATAAACTGTATAAAACATGCTTTCCTATGTTAATTTTAACACATATTTAAAATTTTTATTATTAATAACTTATAAAACACTCATTTCTTAGGTTAGTTTCATGAAACCTTTACGATTAGATTAGGTAACTGATTTTTAATTACTATAACTAACGTCTCTAAAATTCATTTAAGCTCATACTTCATAAACTGTATAAAACATGCTTTCCTATGTTAATTTTTAACACATATTTAAAATTTTTATTTTTAATTACTTATAAAACACTCATTTCTTTGGTTAGTTTCATGAAACTGTTACGATTAGATTAAGTAACTAATTTTCAATTACTATAACTAACATCCGTAAAATTCATTTAAGCTCTTACTGAATAAACTCTATAACATACGCTTTCCTGTGTCAATTTTAACACATATATAAAATTTTTATTATTAATTACTTATAAAACCCTCATTTCTCAGGTTAGTTTCATGAAACCCTTACGATTCGATTAAGTAACTGATTTTCAATTACCATAACTAACGTCCGTAAAATTCATTTAAGCTCATACTTCAAAAACTCTATAAAACATGCTTTCATATGTTAATTTTAGCTCATATTTAAAATATATATTATAAATTACTTTTAAAACACTCATTTCTTAGGTTAGTTTCATGAAACCTTTACGATTAGATTAATTAACTGATTTTTAACTACCATAACTAACGTCCATAAAATTAATTAAAGCTCATACTTCATTAACTCTATAAAACATGCTTTCCTATGTTAATTTAAAAAAATATTTAAAACTTTTATTATTAATTACTTATAAAACACTTATTTCTTAGGTTAGTTTCTTGAAACTCTTACGATTAGATTAAGTTTCTCATTTTCAATTACCTTAACTAACGTCCGTAAAATTCGTTTAAGCTCATACTTCATTAACTCTATAAAACATGCTTTCAAATGTTAATTTTACTTCATATAGAAAATTTATATAATTAATTACTTATTAAACAATATATTCTTAAGTTATTCTCAAAAAATTACATATTTCATAATTAACTTCCATATAATTCATAACAGCTCATACTTCATTAACTCTATAAAACATGCTTTCCTATGTTAATTTAAAAAAATATTTAAATCTTTTATTATTAATTACTTATAAAACACTCATTTCTTAGGTTAGTTTCATGAAACCTTTACGATTAGATTAGGTAACTGATTTTTAATTACTATAACTAACGTCTCTAAAATTAATTTAAGCTCATACTTCATTAACTCTATAAAACATGCTTTCCTATGTTAATTTAAAAAAATATTTAAAACTTTTATTATTAATTACTTATAAAACACTTATTTCTTAGGTTAGTTTCTTGAAACTCTTACGATTAGATTAAGTTTCTGATTTTCAATTACCTTAACTAACGTCCGTAAAATTCATTTAAGCTCATACTTCATTAACTCTATAAAACATGCTTTCCTATGTTAATTTTAACTAATTTTAAAAATTCATATTTCTAACTAACCATAAATCAGTCATTTGTCAGGTTAGTTTCATGAAACCCTCACGATTAGATTAAGTTTCTGATTTTCAATTACCTTAACTAACGTCCGTAAAATTCATTTAAGCTCATACTTGATAAACTCTATAAAACATGCTTTCCTATGTAAATTTTAACACATATTTAAAATTTTTATTATTAATTACTTATAAAACACCGTATTCATAAGTAAGTATCCTACCATTTTATATTTCATAATTAACTTCCATAATTCATTTAAGCTCATAGTTCATAAACAATATAAAACATGCTTTAAAATGTTAATTTTAGCTCATATTTAAAATATATATTATAAATTAATTTTAAAACAATCATTTCTTAGGTTAGTTTCCTGAAACCTTTACGATTAGATTAAGTAACTGATTTTCAATTACCATAACTAACGTCCGTAAAATTCATTTAAGCTCATACTTCAAAAACTCTATAAAACATGCTTTAAAATGTTAATTTTAACTCATATTTAAAATATATATTAATTAATACTTATAAAACACTCATTTCTTAGGTTAGTTTCATGAAACCTTTACGATTAGATTAAGTTACTGATTATCAATTACCATAACTAACGTCCGTAAAATTCATTTAAGCTCATACTTCAAAAACTCTATAAAACATGCTTTCCTATGTTAATTTTAACACTTATTTAAAATTTTTATTATTAATTACTTATAAAACACTTATTTCTTAGGTTAGTTTCTTGAAACTCTTACGATTAGATTAAGTTTCTGATTTTCAATTACCTTAACTAACGTCCGTAAAATTCGTTTAAGCTCATACTTCATTAACTCTATAAAACATGCTTTCAAATGTTAATTTTACTTCATATAGAAAATTTATATAATTAATTACTTATTAAACAATATATTCTTAAGTTATTCTCAAAAAATTACATATTTCATAATTAACTTCCATATAATTCATAACAGCTCATACTTCATTAAGTCTATAAAACATGCTTTCCTATGTTAATTTTAACTCATATTTAAAAAATATATTATTAATAACTTATAAAACACTCATTTCTTAGGTTAGCTTCATGAAACCTTTACGATTAGATTATGTAACTGATTTTCAATTACCATAACTAACGTCCGTAAAATTCATTTAAGCTCATACTTCAAAAACTCTATAAAACATGCATTAATATGTTAATTTTAACACATATTTAAAATTTTTATTATTAATTACTTATAAAACACCGTATTCATAAGTAAGTATCCTACCATTTTATATTTCATAATGAACTTCCATAATTCATTTAAGCTCATAGTTCATAAACAATATAAAACATGCTTTTAAATGTTAATTTTAGCTCATATTTAAAATATATATTATAAATTACTTTTAAAACACTCATTTCTTAGGTTAGTTTCATGAAACCTTTACGATTAGATTAAGTAACTGATTTTTAACTACCATAACTAACGTCCATAAAATTAATTAAAGCTCATACTTCATTAACTCTATAAAACATGCTTTCCTATGTTAATTTAAAAAAATATTTAAATCTTTTATTATTAATTACTTATAAAACACTCATTTCTTAGGTTAGTTTCATGAAACCTTTACGATTAGATTAGGTAACTGATTTTTAATTACTATAACTAACGTCTGTAAAATTCGTTTAAGCTCATACTTCATTAACTCTATCAAACATGCTTTCAAATGTTAATTTTAACACATATTTAAAATTATTATTATTAATTACTTATAAAACAGTCATTTGTCAGGTTAGTTTCATGAAACCCTTACAATTAGATTAAGTTTCTGATTTTCAATTACCTTAACTAACGTCCGTAAAATTAATTTAGCTCATACTTGATAAACTCTATAAAACATGCTTTCCTATGTTAATTTAAACACATATTTAAAATTTTTATTATTAATTACTTATAAAACACCGTATTCATAAGTAAGTATCCTACAAATTTATATTTCATAATGAACTTCCATAATTCATTTAAGCTCATACTTCATAAACTGTATAAAACATGCTTTCCTATGTTAATTTTAACACATATTTAAAATTTTTATTATTAATAACTTATAAAACACTCATTTCTTAGGTTAGTTTCATGAAACCTTTACGATTAGATTAGGTAACTGATTTTTAATTACTATAACTAACGTCTCTAAAATTCATTTAAGCTCATACTTCATAAACTGTATAAAACATGCTTTCCTATGTTAATTTTAACACATATTTAAAATTTTTATTTTTAATTACTTATAAAACACTCATTTCTTTGGTTAGTTTCATGAAACTGTTACGATTAGATTAAGTAACTAATTTTCAATTACTATAACTAACATCCGTAAAATTCATTTAAGCTCTTACTGAATAAACTCTATAACATACGCTTTCCTGTGTCAATTTTAACACATATATAAAATTTTTATTATTAATTACTTATAAAACCCTCATTTCTCAGGTTAGTTTCATGAAACCCTTACGATTCGATTAAGTAACTGATTTTCAATTACCGTAACTAACATCCGTAAAATTCATTTAAGATCATACTTAATAATCTCTATAAAATACGCTTTCCTGTGTCAATTTTAACACATATTTAAAACTTTTATTATTAATTACTTATAAAACACTCATTTCTTAGGTTAGTTTCATGAAACCTTTACGATTAGTTTAACTTACTGATTTTCAATTACCATAACTAACGTGTGTAAAATTCATTTAAGCTCATACTTCATTAACTCTAAGAAACATGTTTTCCTATGTTAATTTTAACACATATTTAAAATTATTATTATTAATTACTTATAAAACACTCATTTGTCAGGTTAGTTTCATGAAACCCTTACGATTAGATTAAGTTACTGATTTTCAATTACCATAACTAACGTGTGTAAAATTCATTCAAGCTCATACTTCATTAACTCTATAAAACATGCTTTCCTATGTTAATTTTAACTCATATTTAAAAAATATATTATTAATAACTTATAAAACACTCATTTCTTAGGTTAGCTTCATGAAACCTTTACGATTAGATTAAGTAACTGATTTTCAATTACCATAACTAACGTCCGTAAAATTCATTTAAGCTCATACTTCAAAAACTCTATAAAACATGCTTTCATATGTTAATTTTAGCTCATATTTAAAATATATATTATAAATTACTTTTAAAACACTCATTTCTTAGGTTAGTTTCATGAAACCTTTACGATTAGATTAATTAACTGATTTTTAACTACCATAACTAACGTCCATAAAATTAATTAAAGCTCATACTTCATTAACTCTATAAAACATGCTTTCCTATGTTAATTTAAAAAAATATTTAAAACTTTTATTATTAATTACTTATAAAACACTTATTTCTTAGGTTAGTTTCTTGAAACTCTTACGATTAGATTAAGTTTCTCATTTTCAATTACCTTAACTAACGTCCGTAAAATTCGTTTAAGCTCATACTTCATTAACTCTATAAAACATGCTTTCAAATGTTAATTTTACTTCATATAGAAAATTTATATAATTAATTACTTATTAAACAATATATTCTTAAGTTATTCTCAAAAAATTACATATTTCATAATTAACTTCCATATAATTCATAACAGCTCATACTTCATTAACTCTATAAAACATGCTTTCCTATGTTAATTTAAAAAAATATTTAAATCTTTTATTATTAATTACTTATAAAACACTCATTTCTTAGGTTAGTTTCATGAAACCTTTACGATTAGATTAGGTAACTGATTTTTAATTACTATAACTAACGTCTGTAAAATTCGTTTAAGCTCATACTTCATTAACTCTATAAAACATGCTTTCAAATGTTAATTTTAACACATATTTAAAATTATTATTATTAATTACTTATAAAACAGTCATTTGTCAGGTTAGTTTCATGAAACCCTTACAATTAGATTAAGTTTCTGATTTTCAATTACCTTAACTAACGTCCGTAAAATTAATTTAGCTCATACTTGATAAACTCTATAAAACATGCTTTCCTATGTTAATTTAAACACATATTTAAAATTTTTATTATTAATTACTTATAAAACACCGTATTCATAAGTAAGTATCCTACAAATTTATATTTCATAATGAACTTCCATAATTCATTTAAGCTCATACTTCATAAACTGTATAAAACATGCTTTCCTATGTTAATTTTAACACATATTTAAAATTTTTATTATTAATAACTTATAAAACACTCATTTCTTAGGTTAGTTTCATGAAACCTTTACGATTAGATTAGGTAACTGATTTTTAATTACTATAACTAACGTCTCTAAAATTCATTTAAGCTCATACTTCATAAACTGTATAAAACATGCTTTCCTATGTTAATTTTAACACATATTTAAAATTTTTATTTTTAATTACTTATAAAACACTCATTTCTTTGGTTAGTTTCATGAAACTGTTACGATTAGATTAAGTAACTAATTTTCAATTACTATAACTAACATCCGTAAAATTCATTTAAGCTCTTACTGAATAAACTCTATAACATACGCTTTCCTGTGTCAATTTTAACACATATATAAAATTTTTATTATTAATTACTTATAAAACCCTCATTTCTCAGGTTAGTTTCATGAAACCCTTACGATTCGATTAAGTAACTGATTTTCAATTACCGTAACTAACATCCGTAAAATTCATTTAAGATCATACTTAATAATCTCTATAAAATACGCTTTCCTGTGTCAATTTTAACACATATTTAAAACTTTTATTATTAATTACTTATAAAACACTCATTTCTTAGGTTAGTTTCATGAAACCTTTACGATTAGTTTAACTTACTGATTTTCAATTACCATAACTAACGTGTGTAAAATTCATTTAAGCTCATACTTCATTAACTCTAAGAAACATGTTTTCCTATGTTAATTTTAACACATATTTAAAATTATTATTATTAATTACTTATAAAACACTCATTTGTCAGGTTAGTTTCATGAAACCCTTACGATTAGATTAAGTTACTGATTTTCAATTACCATAACTAACGTGTGTAAAATTCATTCAAGCTCATACTTCATTAACTCTATAAAACATGCTTTCCTATGTTAATTTTAACTCATATTTAAAAAATATATTATTAATAACTTATAAAACACTCATTTCTTAGGTTAGCTTCATGAAACCTTTACGATTAGATTAAGTAACTGATTTTCAATTACCATAACTAACGTCCGTAAAATTCATTTAAGCTCATACTTCAAAAACTCTATAAAACATGCTTTCATATGTTAATTTTAGCTCAAATTTAAAATATATATTATAAATTACTTTTAAAACACTCATTTCTTAGGTTAGTTTCATGAAACCTTTACGATTAGATTAATTAACTGATTTTTAACTACCATAACTAACGTCCATAAAATTAATTAAAGCTCATACTTCATTAACTCTATAAAACATGCTTTCCTATGTTAATTTAAAAAAATATTTAAAACTTTTATTATTAATTACTTATAAAACACTTATTTCTTAGGTTAGTTTCTTGAAACTCTTACGATTAGATTAAGTTTCTCATTTTCAATTACCTTAACTAACGTCCGTAAAATTCGTTTAAGCTCATACTTCATTAACTCTATAAAACATGCTTTCAAATGTTAATTTTACTTCATATAGAAAATTTATATAATTAATTACTTATTAAACAATATATTCTTAAGTTATTCTCAAAAAATTACATATTTCATAATTAACTTCCATATAATTCATAACAGCTCATACTTCATTAAGTCTATAAAACATGCTTTCCTATGTTAATTTTAACACATATTTAAAATTATTATTATTAATTACTTATAAAACAGTCATTTGTCAGGTTAGTTTCATGAAACCCTTACAATTAGATTAAGTTTCTGATTTTCAATTACCTTAACTAACGTCCGTAAAATTAATTTAGCTCATACTTGATAAACTCTATAAAACATGCTTTCCTATGTTAATTTAAACACATATTTAAAATTTTTATTATTAATTACTTATAAAACACCGTATTCATAAGTAAGTATCCTACAAATTTATATTTCATAATGAACTTCCATAATTCATTTAAGCTCATACTTCATAAACTGTATAAAACATGCTTTCCTATGTTAATTTTAACACATATTTAAAATTTTTATTATTAATAACTTATAAAACACTCATTTCTTAGGTTAGTTTCATGAAACCTTTACGATTAGATTAGGTAACTGATTTTTAATTACTATAACTAACGTCTCTAAAATTCATTTAAGCTCATACTTCATAAACTGTATAAAACATGCTTTCCTATGTTAATTTTAACACATATTTAAAATTTTTATTTTTAATTACTTATAAAACACTCATTTCTTTGGTTAGTTTCATGAAACTGTTACGATTAGATTAAGTAACTAATTTTCAATTACTATAACTAACATCCGTAAAATTCATTTAAGCTCTTACTGAATAAACTCTATAACATACGCTTTCCTGTGTCAATTTTAACACATATATAAAATTTTTATTATTAATTACTTATAAAACCCTCATTTCTCAGGTTAGTTTCATGAAACCCTTACGATTCGATTAAGTAACTGATTTTCAATTACCGTAACTAACATCCGTAAAATTCATTTAAGATCATACTTAATAATCTCTATAAAATACGCTTTCCTGTGTCAATTTTAACACATATTTAAAACTTTTATTATTAATTACTTATAAAACACTCATTTCTTAGGTTAGTTTCATGAAACCTTTACGATTAGTTTAACTTACTGATTTTCAATTACCATAACTAACGTGTGTAAAATTCATTTAAGCTCATACTTCATTAACTCTAAGAAACATGTTTTCCTATGTTAATTTTAACACATATTTAAAATTATTATTATTAATTACTTATAAAACACTCATTTGTCAGGTTAGTTTCATGAAACCCTTACGATTAGATTAAGTTACTGATTTTCAATTACCATAACTAACGTGTGTAAAATTCATTCAAGCTCATACTTCATTAACTCTATAAAACATGCTTTCCTATGTTAATTTAAAAAAATATTTAAAACTTTTATTATTAATTACTTATAAAACACTTATTTCTTAGGTTAGTTTCTTGAAACTCTTACGATTAGATTAAGTTTCTGATTTTCAATTACCTTAACTAACGTCCGTAAAATTCATTTAAGCTCATACTTCATTAACTCTATAAAACATGCTTTCCTATGTTAATTTTAACTAATTTTAAAAATTCATATTTCTAACTAACCATAAATCAGTCATTTGTCAGGTTAGTTTCATGAAACCCTCACGATTAGATTAAGTTTCTGATTTTCAATTACCTTAACTAACGTCCGTAAAATTCATTTAAGCTCATACTTGATAAACTCTATAAAACATGCTTTCCTATGTAAATTTTAACACATATTTAAAATTTTTATTATTAATTACTTATAAAACACCGTATTCATAAGTAAGTATCCTACCATTTTATATTTCATAATTAACTTCCATAATTCATTTAAGCTCATAGTTCATAAACAATATAAAACATGCTTTAAAATGTTAATTTTAGCTCATATTTAAAATATATATTATAAATTAATTTTAAAACAATCATTTCTTAGGTTAGTTTCCTGAAACCTTTACGATTAGATTAAGTAACTGATTTTCAATTACCATAACTAACGTCCGTAAAATTCATTTAAGCTCATACTTCAAAAACTCTATAAAACATGCTTTAAAATGTTAATTTTAACTCATATTTAAAATATATATTAATTAATACTTATAAAACACTCATTTCTTAGGTTAGTTTCATGAAACCTTTACGATTAGATTAAGTTACTGATTATCAATTACCATAACTAACGTCCGTAAAATTCATTTAAGCTCATACTTCAAAAACTCTATAAAACATGCTTTCCTATGTTAATTTTAACACTTATTTAAAATTTTTATTATTAATTACTTATAAAACACTCATTTCTTAGGTTAGTTTCATGAAACCTTTACGATTAGATTATGTAACTGATTTTCAACTACCATAACTAACGTCTGTAAAATTCATTTATGCTCATACTTCAAAAACTCTATAAAACATGCTTCCATATGTTAATTTTAACTCATATTTAAAAAATATATTATTAATAACTTATAAATCACTCATTTCTAAGGTTAGCTTCATGAAACCTTTACGATTAGATTAAGTAACTGATTTTCAATTACTATAACTAACGTCTGTAAAATTCATTTAAGCTCTTACTGAATAAACTCTATAAAATAAGCTTTCATGTGTCAATTTTAACACATATTTAATACTTTTATTATTAATTACTTATAAAACACTCATTTCTTAGATTAGTTTCATGAAACCTTTACGATTAGATTAAGTTACTGATTTTCAATTACCATAACTAACGTGTGTAAAATTCATTTAAGCTCATACTTCAAAAACTCTATAAAACATGCTTTCATATGTTAATTTTAGCTCATATTTAAAATATATATTATAAATTACTTTTAAAACACTCATTTCTTAGGTTAGTTTCATGAAACCTTTACGATTAGATTAAGTAACTGATTTTTAACTACCATAACTAACGTCCATAAAAATAATTAAAGCTCATACTTCATTAACTCTATAAAACATGCTTTCCTATGTTAATTTAAAAAAATATTTAAAACTTTTATTATTAATTACTTATAAAACACTTATTTCTTAGGTTAGTTTCTTGAAACTCTTACGATTAGATTAAGTTTCTGATTTTCAATTACCTTAACTAACGTCCGTAAAATTCATTTAAGCTCATACTTCATTAACTCTATAAAACATGCTTTCCTATGTAAATTTTAACACATATTTAAAATTTTTATTATTAATTACTTATAAAACACCGTATTCATAAGTAAGTATCCTACCATTTTATATTTCATAATTAACTTCCATAATTCATTTAAGCTCATAGTTCATAAACAATATAAAACATGCTTTAAAATGTTAATTTTAGCTCATATTTAAAATATATATTATAAATTAATTTTAAAACAATCATTTCTTAGGTTAGTTTCCTGAAACCTTTACGATTAGATTAAGTAACTGATTTTCAATTACCATAACTAACGTCCGTAAAATTCATTTAAGCTCATACTTCAAAAACTCTATAAAACATGCTTTAAAATGTTAATTTTAACTCATATTTAAAATATATATTAATTAATACTTATAAAACACTCATTTCTTAGGTTAGTTTCATGAAACCTTTACGATTAGATTAAGTTACTGATTATCAATTACCATAACTAACGTCCGTAAAATTCATTTAAGCTCATACTTCAAAAACTCTATAAAACATGCTTTCCTATGTTAATTTTAACACTTATTTAAAATTTTTATTATTAATTACTTATAAAACACTCATTTCTTAGGTTAGTTTCATGAAACCTTTACGATTAGATTATGTAACTGATTTTCAACTACCATAACTAACGTCTGTAAAATTCATTTATGCTCATACTTCAAAAACTCTATAAAACATGCTTCCATATGTTAATTTTAACTCATATTTAAAAAATATATTATTAATAACTTATAAATCACTCATTTCTTAGATTAGTTTCATGAAACCTTTACGATTAGATTAAGTTACTGATTTTCAATTACCATAACTAACGTGTGTAAAATTCATTTAAGCTCATACTTCAAAAACTCTATAAAACATGCTTTCATATGTTAATTTTAGCTCATATTTAAAATATATATTATAAATTACTTTTAAAACACTCATTTCTTAGGTTAGTTTCATGAAACCTTTACGATTAGATTAAGTAACTGATTTTTAACTACCATAACTAACGTCCATAAAAATAATTAAAGCTCATACTTCATTAACTCTATAAAACATGCTTTCCTATGTTAATTTAAAAAAATATTTAAAACTTTTATTATTAATTACTTATAAAACACTTATTTCTTAGGTTAGTTTCTTGAAACCCTTACGATTAGATTAATAACTGATTTTCAATTACCATAACTAACGTCCATATAATTCATATAAGCTCATACTTGATAAACAATATAAAACATGTTTTCATATGTTAATTTTACTTCATATAGAAAATTTATATAATTAATTACTTATTAAACAATATATTCTTAAGTTATTCTCAAAAAATTACATATTTCATAATTAACTTCCATATAATTCATAACAGCTCATACTTCATTAGGTCTATAAAACATGCTTTCCTATGTTAATTTTAACTCATATTTAAAAAATATATTATTAATAACTTATAAAACACTCATTTCTTAGGTTAGCTTCATGAAACCTTTACGATTAGATTATGTAACTGATTTTCAATTACCATAACTAACGTCCGTAAAATTCATTTAAGCTCATACTTCAAAAACTCTATAAAACATGCTTTCATATGTTAATTTTAGCTCATATTTAAAATATATATTATAAATTACTTTTAAAACACTCATTTCTTAGGTTAGTTTCATGAAACCTTTACGATTAGATTAATTAACTGATTTTTAACTACCATAACTAACGTCCATAAAATTAATTAAAGCTCATACTTCATTAACTCTATAAAACATGCTTTCCTATGTTAATTTAAAAAAATATTTAAAATTTTTATTATTAATAACTTATATAACACTCATTTCTTAGGTTAGCTTCATGAAACCTTTACGATTAGATTAAGTAACTGATTTTCAATTACCATAACTAACGTCTGTAAAATTCATTTAAGCTCATACTTCAAAAACTCTATAAAACATGCTTTCCTATGTTAATTTTAACACATATTTAAAATTTTTATTATTAATTACTTATAAAACACCGTATTCATAAGTAAGTATCCTACAAATTTATATTTCATAATGAACTTCCATAATTCATTTAAGCTTATACTTCATAAACTGTATAAAACATGCTTTCCTATGTTAATTTTAACACATATTTAAAATTTTTATTATTAATAACTTATAAAAAACTCATTTCTTAAGTTAGCTTCATGAAACCTTTACGATTAGATTAAGTAACTGATTTTCAATTACCATAACTAACGTCCATAAAATAATTAAAGCTCATACTTCATTAACTCTATAAAACATGCTTTCCTATGTTAATTTAAAAAAATATTTAAAATATATATTATAAATTAATTTTAAAACAATCATTTCTTAAGTTAGCTTCATGAAACCTTTACGATTAGATTAAGTAACTGATTTTCAATTACCATAACTAACGTCCGTAAAATTTATTTAAGCTCATACTTCAAAAACTCTATAAAACATGCTTTAATATGTTAATTTTAACTCATATTTAAAATATATATTAATTAATACTTTTAAAACACTCATTTCCTGTGTCAATTTTAACACATATTTAATACTTTTATTATTAATTACTTATAAAACACTCATTTCTTAGGTTAGTTTCATGAAACCTTTACGATTAGATTAAGTTACTGATTTTCAATTACCATAACTAACGTGTGTAAAATTCATTTAAGCTCATACTTCATTAACTCTATAAAACATGCTTTCCTATGTTAATTTAAAAAAATATTTAAAACTCTTATTATTAATTACTTATAAAACACTTATTTCTTAGGTTAGTTTCTTGAAACTCTTACGATTAGATTAAGTTTCTGATTTTCAATTACCTTAACTAACATCCGTAAAATTCGTTTAAGCTCATACTTCATTAACTCTATAAAACATGCTTTCAAATGTTAATTTTAACACATATTTAAAATTATTATTATTAATTACTTATAAAACAGTCATTTGTCAGGTTAGTTTCATGAAACCCTTACAATTAGATTAAGTTTCTGATTTTCAATTACCTTAACTAACGTCCGTAAAATTAATTTAGCTCATACTTGATAAACTCTATAAAACATGCTTTCCTATGTTAATTTAAACACATATTTAAAATTTTTATTATTAATTACTTATAAAACACCGTATTCATAAGTAAGTATCCTACAAATTTATATTTCATAATGAACTTCCATAATTCATTTAAGCTCATACTTCATAAACTGTATAAAACATGCTTTCCTATGTTAATTTTAACACATATTTAAAATTTTTATTATTAATAACTTATAAAACACTCATTTCTTAGGTTAGTTTCATGAAACCTTTACGATTAGATTAGGTAACTGATTTTCAATTACCATAACTAACGTCTGTAAAATTCATTTAAGCTCATACTTCAAAAACTCTATAAAACATGCTTTCCTATGTTAATTTTAACACATATTAAAAATTTTTATTATTAATTACCTATAAAACACCGTATTCATAAGTAAGTATCCTACAAATTTATATTTCATAATGAACTTCCATAATTCATTTAAGCTCATAGTTCATAAACAATATAAAACATGCTTTAATAAATGTTAATTTTATCTCATATTTAAAATATATATTAATTAATACGTATAAAACACTCATTTCTTAGGTTAGTTTCATGAAACCTATACGATTAGATTAAGTTACTGATTATCAATTACCATAACTAACGTCTGTAAAATTCATTTAAGCTCATACTTCATAAACTCTATAAAACATGCTTTCCTATGTTAATTTTAACACATATTTAAAATATATATTATAAATTAATTTTAAAACAATCATTTCTTAGGTTAGTTTCATGAAACCTTTACGATTAGATTAAGTTTCTGATTTTCATTTACCTTAACTAACGTCCGTAAAATTCGCTTAAGCTCATACTTCATTAACTCTATAAAACATGCTTTCAAATGTTAATACTACTTCATATAGAAAATTTATATAATTAATTACTTATTAAACAATAGATTCTTAAGTTATTCTCAAAAAATTACATATTTCATAATTAACTTCCATATAAATCATAACAGCTCATACTTCATTAAGTCTATAAAACATGCTTTCCTATGTTAATTTTAACACATATTTAAAATTATTATTATTAATTACTTATAAAACACTCATTTGTCAGGTTAGTTTCATGAAACCCTTACAATTAGATTAAGTTTCTGATTTTCAATTACCTTAACTAACGTCCGTAAAATTCATTTAAGCTCATACTTGATAAACTCTATAAAACATGCTTTCCTATGTTAATTTTAACACATATTTAAAATTTTTATTATTAATAACTTATAAAACACTCATTTCTTAGGTTAGCTTCATGAAACCTTTACGATTAGATTAAGTAACTGATTTTCAATTACCGTAACTAACGTCTGTAAAATTCATTTAAGCTCATACTTCATAAACTCTATAAAACATGCTTTCCTATGTTAATTTTAACACATATTTAAAATTTTTAATATTAATTACCTATAAAACACCGTATTCATAAGTAAGTATCCTACAAATTTATATTTCATAATGAACTTCCATAATTCATTTAAGCTCATAGTTCATAAACAATATAAAACATGCTTTAATAAATGTTAATTTTATCTCATATTTAAAATATATATTAATTAATACTTATAAAACACTCATTTCTTAGGTTAGTTTCATGAAACCTTTACGATTAGATTAAGTTACTGATTATCAATTACCATAACTAACGTCTGTAAAATTCATTTAAGCTCATACTTCATAAACTCTATAAAACATGCTTTCCTATGTTAATTTTAACACATATTTAAAATATATATTATAAATTAATTTTAAAACAATCATTTCTTAGGTTAGTTTCATGAAACCTTTACGATTAGATTAAGTAACAGATTTTCAATTACCATAACTAACGTCCGTAAAATTCATTTAAGATCATACTTCAAAAACTATATAAAACATGCTTTCATATGTTAATTTTAACTCATATTTAAAATATATATTATTAAATACTTATAAAACACTCATTTCTTAGGTTAGTTTCATGAAACTCTTACGATTAGATTAAGTTTCTGATTTTCATTTACCTTAACTAACGTCCGTAAAATTCGCTTAAGCTCATACTTCATTAACTCTATAAAACATGCTTTCAAATGTTAATACTACTTCATATAGAAAATTTATATAATTAATTACTTATTAAACAATAGATTCTTAAGTTATTCTCAAAAAATTACATATTTCATAATTAACTTCCATATAAATCATAACAGCTCATACTTCATTAAGTCTATAAAACATGCTTTCCTATGTTAATTTTAACACATATTTAAAATTATTATTATTAATTACTTATAAAACACTCATTTGTCAGGTTAGTTTCATGAAACCCTTACAATTAGATTAAGTTTCTGATTTTCAATTACCGTAACTAACGTCCGTAAAATTCATTTAAGCTCATACTTCAAAAACTCTATAAAACATGCTTTAATATGTTAATTTTAACTCATATTTAAAATATATATTAATTAATACTTATAAAACACTCATTTCTTAGGTTAGCTTCATGAAACCTTTACGATTAGATTAAGTAACTGATTTTCAATTACCATAACTAACGTCCGTAAAATTCATTTAAGCTCATACTTCAAAAACTCTATAAAACATGCTTTCCTATGTTAATTTTAACACATATTTAAAATTATTATTATTAATTACTTATAAAACAGTCATTTGTCAGGTTAGTTTCATGAAACCCTTACAATTAGATTAAGTTTCTGATTTTCAATTACCTTAACTAACGTCCGTAAAATTAATTTAGCTCATACTTGATAAACTCTATAAAACATGTTTTCCTATGTTAATTTAAACACATATTTAAAATTTTTATTATTAATTACTTATAAAACACCGTATTCATAAGTAAGTATCCTACAAATTTATATTTCATAATGAACTTCCATAATTCATTTAAGCTCTTACTGAATAAACTCCTTAAAATACGCTTTCCTGTGTCAATTTTAACACATATTTAAAACTTTTATTATTAATTACTTATAAAATACTCATTTCTTAGGTTAGTTTCATGAAACCTTTACGATTAGATTAACTTACTGATTTTCAATTACCATAACTAACGTGTGTAAAATTCATTTAAGCTCATACTTCATAAACTCTATAAAACATGCTTTCCTATGTTAATTTTAACACATATTTAAAATTTTTATTATTAAGTTATTCTCAAAAAAATACATATTTCATAATTAACTTCCATATAATTCATAAAAGCTCATACTTCATTAACTCTATAAAACATGCTTTCCTATGTTAATTTTAACACATATTTAAAATTATTATTATTAATTACTTATAAAACACTCATTTGACAGGTTAGTTTTATGAAACCCTTACGATTAGATTAATAACTGATTTTCAATTACCATAAATAACGTCCATATAATTCATATAAGCTCATTCTTCAAAAACATAATATAACATACTTTTATCTGTTAATTTTAACTCATATTAAAATTTCATAGTTCTAACTAACTATAAAGCACTCATTTGTCAGGTTAGTTTCATGAAACCCTCACGATTAGATTAAGTTTCTGATTTTCAATTACCTTAACTAACGTCCGTAAAATTAATTTAAGCTCATACTTGATAAACAATATAAAACATGCTTTCATATGTTAATTTTACTTCATATTTAAAATATATATTATAAATTACTTTTAAAACACTCATTTCTTAGGTTAGATTCATGAAACCTTTACGATTAGATTAAGTAACTGATTTTTAATTACTATAACTAATGTCTGTATAATTCATTTAAGCTCATACTTAATAAACTCTATAAAATACGCTTTCCTGTGTCAATTTTAACACATATTTAAAACTTTTATTATTAATTACTTATAAAACACTCATTTCTTAGGTTAGTTTCATGAAACCTTTACGATTAGATTAAGTTACTGATTCATAACTACCATAACTAACGTCCATAAAATTAATTAAAGCTCATACTTCATTAACTCTATAAAACATGCTTTCCTATGTTAATTTAAAAAAATATTTAAAACTTTTATTATTAATTACTTATAAAACACCGTATTCATAAGTAAGTATCCTACCATTTTATATTTCATAATGAACTTCCATAATTCATTTAAGCTCATAGTTCATAAACAATATAAAACATGCTTTAAAATGTTAATTTTAGCTCATATTTAAAATATATATTATAAATTACTTTTAAAACACTCATTTCTTAGGTTAGTTTCATGAAACCTTTAAGATTAGATTAAGTAACTGATTTTTAACTACCATAACTAACGTCCATAAAATTAATTAAAGCTCATACTTCTTTAACTCTATAAAACATGCTTTCTTATGTTAATTTAAAAAAATATTTAAAACTTTTATTATTAATTACTTATAAAACACTCATTTCTTAGGTTAGTTTCATGAAACCTTTACGATTAGATTAGGTAACTGATTTTTAATTACCATAACTAACGTCCGTAAAATTCATTTAAGCTCATACTTCAAAAACTCTATAAAACATGCTTTCATATGTTAATTTTAACTCATATTTAAAATATATATTATTAAATACTTATAAAACACTCATTTCTTAGGTTAGTTTCATGAAACCTTTACGATTAGATTAGGTAACTGATTTTTAATTACTATAACTAACGTCTGTAATATTCGTTTAAGCTCATACTTCATTAACTCTATAAAACATGCTTTCAAATGTTAATTTTAACACATATTTAAAATTATTATTATTAATTACTTATAAAACAGTCATTTGTCAGGTTAGTTTCATGAAACCCTTACAATTAGATTAAGTTTCTGATTTTCAATTACCTTAACTAACGTCCGTAAAATTAATTTAGCTCATACTTGATAAACTCTATAAAACATGCTTTCCTATGTTAATTTAAACACATATTTAAAATTTTTATTATTAATTACTTATAAAACACCGTATTCATAAGTAAGTATCCTACAAATTTATATTTCATAATGAACTTCCATAATTCATTTAAGCTCTTACTGAATAAACTCTATAAAATACGCTTTCCTGTGTCAATTTTAACACATATTTAAAACTTTTATTATTAATTACTTATAAAACACTCATTTCTTAGGTTAGTTTCATGAAACCTTTACGATTAGATTAACTTACTGATTTTCAATTACCATAACTAACGTGTGTAAAATTCATTTAAGCTCATACTTCATAAACTCTATAAAACATGCTTTCCTATGTTAATTTTAACACATATTTAAAATTTTTATTATTAAGTTATTCTCAAAAAAATACATATTTCATAATTAACTTCCATATAATTCATAAAAGCTCATACTTCATTAACTCTATAAAAAATGCTTTCCTATGTTAATTTTAACACATATTTAAAATTATTATTATTAATTACTTATAAAACACTCATTTGACAGGTTAGTTTTATGAAACCCTTACGATTAGATTAATAACTGATTTTCAATTACCATAAATAACGTCCATATAATTCATATAAGCTCATTCTTCAAAAACATAATATAACATACTTTTATCTGTTAATTTTAACTCATATTAAAATTTCATAGTTCTAACTAACTATAAAGCACTCATTTGTCAGGTTAGTTTCATGAAACCCTCACGATTAGATTAAGTTTCTGATTTTCAATTACCTTAACTAACGTCCGTAAAATTAATTTAAGCTCATACTTGATAAACAATATAAAACATGCTTTCATATGTTAATTTTACTTCATATTTAAAATATATATTATAAATTACTTTTAAAACACTCATTTCTTAGGTTAGATTCATGAAACCTTTACGATTAGATTAAGTAACTGATTTTTAATTACTATAACTAATGTCTGTATAATTCATTTAAGCTCATACTTAATAAACTCTATAAAATACGCTTTCCTGTGTCAATTTTAACACATATTTAAAACTTTTATTATTAATTACTTATAAAACACTCATTTCTTAGGTTAGTTTCATGAAACCTTTACGATTAGATTAAGTAACTGATTCATAACTACCATAACTAACGTCCATAAAATTAATTAAAGCTCATACTTCATTAACTCTATAAAACATGCTTTCCTATGTTAATTTAAAAAAATATTTAAAACTTTTATTATTAATTACTTATAAAACACCGTATTCATAAGTAAGTATCCTACAAATTTATATTTCATAATGAACTTCCATAATTCATTTAAGCTCATAGTTCATAAACTGTATAAAACATGCTTTCCTATGTTAATTTTAACACATATTTAAAATTTTTATTATTAATAACTTATAAAACACTCATTTCTTAGGTTAGTTTCATGAAACCTTTACGATTAGATTAGGTAACTGATTTTCAATTACCATAACTAACGTCTATAAAATTCATTTAAGCTCATACTTCAAAAACTCTATAAAACATGCTTTCATATGTTAATTTTAACTAATATTTAAAATATATATTATTAAATACTTATAAAACACTCATTTCTTAGGTTAGTTTCATGAAGCCTTTACGATTAGATTAAGTAACTGATTTTTAATTACTATAACTAACGTCTCTAAAATTCATTTAAGCTCATACTTCATAAACTGTATAAAACATGCTTTCCTATGTTAATTTTAACACATATTTAAAATTTTTATTTTTAATTACTTATAAAACACTCATTTCTTAGGTTAGTTTCATGAAACCTTTACGATTAGATTAAGTAACTGATTCATAACTACCATAACTATCGTCCATAAAATTAATTAAAGCTCATACTTCATTAACTCTATAAAACATGCTTTCCTATGTTAATTTAAAAAAATATTTAAAACTTTTATTATTAATTACTTATAAAACACCGTATTCATAAGTAAGTAACCTACAAATTTATATTTCATAATGAACTTCCATAATTCATTTAAGCTCATACTTCATAAACTGTATAAAACATGCTTTCCTATGTTAATTTTAACACATATTTAAAATTTTTATTATTAATAACTTATAAAACACTCATTTCTTAGGTTAGTTTCATGAAACCTTTACGATTAGATTAGGTAACTGATTTTCAATTACCATAACTAACGTCTATAAAATTCATTTAAGCTCATACTTCAAAAACTCTATAAAACATGCTTTCATATGTTAATTTTAACTAATATTTAAAATATATATTATTAAATACTTATAAAACACTCATTTCTTAGGTTAGTTTCATGAAACCTTTACGATTAGTTTAACTTACTGATTTTCAATTACCATAACTAACGTGTGTAAAATTCATTTAAGCTCATACTTCATTAACTCTAAGAAACATGTTTTCCTATGTTAATTTTAACACATATTTAAAATTATTATTATTAATTACTTATAAAACACTCATTTGTCAGGTTAGTTTCATGAAACCCTCACGATTAGAATAAGCTTCTGATTTTCAATTAACTTAACTAACGTCCGTAAAATTCATTTAAGCTCATACTTGATAAACAATATAAAACATGCTTTCATATGTTAATTTTACTTCATATTGAAAATTTATATTACCTATTACTTATTAAACAATATATTCTTAAGTTATTCCCAAAAAATTACATATTTCATAATTAACTTCCATATAATTCATTAAAGCTCATTCTTCAAAAACATAATATAACATACTTTCATCTGTTAATTTTAACTCATATTAAAATTTCATAGTTCTAACTAACTATAAAGCACTCATTTGTCAGGTTAGTTTCATGAAACCCTCACGATTAGATTAAGTTTCTGATTTCCAATTACCTTAATTAACGTCTGTAAAATTCATTTAAGCTCATACTTGATAAACAATATAAAACATGCTTTCATATGTTAATTTTATTTCATAATGAAAATTTATATTATTAATTACTTATTAAACACTGTATTCTTAAGTTATTCTCAAAAAATTACATATTTCATAATTAACTTCCATATAAATCATAACAGCTCATACTTCATTAAGTCTATAAAACATGCTTTCCTATGTCAATTTTAACACATATTTAAAACTTTTATTATTAATTACTTATAAAACACTCATTTCTTAGGTTAGTTTCATGAAACCTTTACGATTAGATTAAGTTACTGATTCATAACTACCATAACTAACGTCCATAAAATTAATTAAAGCTCATACTTCATTAACTCTATAAAACATGCTTTCCTATGTTAATTTAAAAAAATATTTAAAACTTTTATTATTAATTACTTATAAAACACCGTATTCATAAGTAAGTATCCTACAAATTTATATTTCATAATGAACTTCCATAATTCATTTAAGCTCATACTTCATAAACTGTATAAAACATGCTTTCCTATGTTAATTT
Source organism: Rhopalosiphum padi (assembly GCF_020882245.1). Taxonomy (NCBI): domain Eukaryota; kingdom Metazoa; phylum Arthropoda; class Insecta; order Hemiptera; family Aphididae; genus Rhopalosiphum; species Rhopalosiphum padi. Next base: position 1,284,590 of record NC_083599.1, on the reverse strand, counting down.
TAACACATATTTAAAATTTTTATTATTAATAACTTATAAAACACTCATTCCTTAGGTTAGTTTCATGAAACCTTTACGATTGGATTAGGTAACTGATTTTTAATTACTATAACTAACGTCTGTAAAATTCATTTAAGCTCTTACTGAATAAACTCAATAAAATACGCTTTCCTGTGTCAATTTTAACACATATTTAAAACTTTTATTATTAATTACTTATAAAACACTCATTTCTTAGGTTAGTTTCATGAAACCTTTACGATTAGATTAACTTACTGATTTTCAATTACCATAACTAACGTGTGTAAAATTCATTTAAGCTCATACTTCATAAACTCTATAAAACATGCTTTCCTATGTTAATTTTAACACATATTTAAAATTTTTATTATTAAGTTATTCTCAAAAAAATACATATTTCATAATTAACTTCCATATAATTCATAAAAGCTCATACTTCATAAACTCTATAAAACATGCTTTCCTATGTTAATTTTAACACATATTTAAAATTTTTATTATTAAGTTATTCTCAAAAAAATACATATTTCATAATTAACTTCCATATAATTCATGTAAGCTCATTCTTCAAAAACATAATATAACATACTTTTATCTGTTAATTTTAACTCATATTAAAATTTCATAGTTCTAACTAACTATAAAGCACTCATTTGTCAGATTAGTTTCATGAAACCCTCACGATTAGATTAAGTTTCTGATTTTCAATTACCTTAACTAACGTCCGTAAAATTAATTTAAGCTCATACTTAATAAACTCTATAAAATACGCTTTCCTGTGTCAATTTTAACACATATTTAAAACTTTTATTATTAATTACTTATAAAACATTCATTTCTTAGGTTAGTTTCATGAAACCTTTACGATTAGATTAAGTAACTGATTTATAACTACCATAACTAACGTCCATAAAATAAATTAAAGCTCATACTTCATTAACTCTATAAAACATGCTTTCCTATGTTAATTTAAAAAAATATTTAAAACTTTTATTATTAATTACTTATAAAACACTCATTTGTCAGGTTAGTTTCATGAAACCCTTACAATTAGATTAAGTAACTGATTTTTAATAACCTTAACTAACGTCCGTAAAATTCATTTAAGCTCATACTTGATAAACAATATAAAACACGCTTTCATATGTTAATTTTACATCATATTGAAAATTTATATTACCTATTACTTATTAAACAATATATTCTTAAGTTATTCTCAAAAGATTACATATTTCATAATTAACTTCCATATAATTCATTAAAGCTCATACTTCATTAACTCTATAAAACATGCTTGCCTATGTTAATTTTAACTAATTTTAAAAATTCATATTTCTAACTAACCATAAATCAGTCATTTGTCAGGTTAGTTTCATGAAACCCTCACGATTAGATTAAGTTTCTGATTTTCAATTACCTTAACTAACGTCCGTAAAATTCATTTAAGCTCATACTTGATAAACTCTATAAAACATGCTTTCCTATGTTAATTTTAACACATATTTAAAATTTTTATTATTAATTACTTATAAAACACCGTATTCATAAGTAAGTATCCTACAAATTTATATTTCATAATGAACTTCCATAATTCATTTAAGCTCATACTTCATAAACTGTATAAAACATGCTTTCCTATGTTAATTTTAACACATATTTAAAATTTTTATTATTAATAACTTATAAAACACTAATTTCTTAGGTTAGTTTCATGAAACATTTACGATTAGATTAGGTAACTGATTTTCAATTACCATAACTAACGTCTGTAAAATTCATTTAAGCTCATACTTCAAAAACTCTATAAAACATGCTTTCATATGTTAATTTTATTTCATAATGAAAATTTATATTATTAATTACTTATAAAACACTGTATTTTTAAGTTATTCTCAAAGAATTACATATTTCATAATTAACTTCCATAAAATTAATTAAAGCTCATACTTCATTAACTCTATAAAACATGCTTTCCTATGTTAATTTTAAAACATATTTAAAAGTATTATCATTAATACCTTATAAAACACTCATTTCTTAGGTTAGTTTCATGAAACCCTTACGATTAGATTAATAACTGATTTTCAATTGCCGTAACTAACGTCCGTAAATTTCATTAAAGCTCATACTTCATTAACTCTATAAAACATACTTTCCTATGTTAATTTTAACTAATTTTAAAAATTCATATTTCTAACTAACCATAAATCAGTCATTTCTCAGGTTAGTTTCATGAAACCCTCACGATTAGATTAAGCTTCTGATTTTCAATTACCTTAATTAACGTCCGTAAAATTCATTTAAGCTCATACTTGATAAACAATATATAACATGCTTTCATATGTTAATTTTACATCATATTGAAAATTTATATTACCTATTACTTATTAAACAATATATTTTTAAGTTATTCCCAAAAAATTACATATTTCATAATTAACTTCCATATAATTCATTAAAGCTCATTCTTCAAAAACATAATATAACATACTTTCATCTGTTAATTTTAACTCATATTAAAATTTCATAGTTCTAACTAACTATAAAGCACTCATTTGTCAGGTTAGTTTCATGAAACCCTCACGATTAGATTAAGTTTCTGATTTCCAATTACCTTAATTAACGTCTGTAAAATTCATTTAAGCTCATACTTGATAAACAATATAAAACATGCTTTCCTATGTTAATTTTATTTCATAATGAAAATTTATATTATTAATTACTTATAAAACACTCATTTGTCAGGTTAGTTTCATGAAACCCTTACGATTAGATTAATAACTGATTTTCAATTACCATAACTAACGTCCATATAATTCATATAAGCACATACTTGATAAACAATATAAAACATGCTTTCATATGTTAATTTTACTTCATATTAAAAATTTATATTACCTATTACTTATTAAACAATATATTCTTAAGTTATTCTCAAAAAGTTACATATTTCACAATTAACTTCCACATAATTCATTAAAGCTCATACTTCATTATCTCTAAAAAACATGTTTTCCTATGTTAATTTTAAAACATATTTAAAAGTATTATCATTAATACCTTATAAAACACTCATTTCTTAGGTTAGTTTCATGAAACCCTTACGATTAGATTAATAACTGATTTTCAATTGCCCTAACTAACGTCCGTAAAATTCATTAAAGCTCATTCTTCAAAAACATAATATAACATACTTTCATCTGTTAATTTAAACTCATATTAAAATTTCATAGTTCTAACTAACTATAAAGCACTCATTTGTCAGGTTAGTTTCATGAAACCCTCACGATTAGATTAAGTTTCTGATTTCCAATTACCTTAATTAACGTCTGTAAAATTCATTTAAGCTCATACTTGATAAACAATATAAAACATGCTTTCCTATGTTAATTTTAACACATATTTAAAATTATTATTATTAATTACTTATAAAACACTCATTTGTCAGGTTAGTTTCATGAAACCCTTACGATTAGATTAATAACTGATTTCCAATTACCTTAATTAACTACTGTAAAATTCATTTAAGCTCATACTTGATAAACAATATAAAACATGCTTTCATATGTTAATTTTACTTCATATTGAAAATTTATATTATTAATTACTTATAGAACACTGTATTTTTAAGTTATTCTCAATGAATTACATATTTCATAATTAACTTCTATATATATCATTAAAGCTCATACTTCATTAACTCTATAAAACATGCTTTCCTATGTTAATTTTAACACATATTTAAAATTATTATTATTAATTACTTATAAAACACTCATTTGTCAGGTTAGTTTCATGAAACCCTTACGATTAGATTAATAACTGATTTTCAATTACCATAATTAACGTCCATAAAATTCATATAAGCTCATACTTGATAAACAATATAAAACATGCTTTCATATGTTAATTTTACTTCATATTGAAAATTTATATTATTAATTACTTATAAAACACTGTATTTTTAAGTTATTCTCAAAGAATTACATATTTCATAATTAACTTCCATAAAATTAATTAAAGCTCATACTTCATTAACTCTATAAAACATGCTTTCCTATGTTAATTTTAACACATATTTAAAATTATTATTATTAATTACTTATAAAACACTCATTTGTCAGGTTAGTTTGATGAAACCCTTACGATTAGATTAATAACTGATTTTCAATTGCCGTAACTAACGTCCGTAAATTTCATTAAAGCTCATACTTCATTAACTCTATAAAACATGCTTTCCTATGTTAATTTTAACTAATTTTAAAAATTCATATTTCTAACTAACCATAAATCAGTCATTGGTCAGGTTAGTTTCATGAAACCCTTACGATTAGATTAATAACTGATTTTCAATTGCCGTAAATAACGTCCGTATAATTCATTAAAGCTCATACTTCATTAACTCTATAAAACATGCTTTCCTATGTTAATTTTAACACATATTTAAAATTATTATTATTAATTACTTATAAAACACTCATTTGTCAGGTTAGTTTGATGAAACCCTTATGATTAGATTAATAACCGATTTTCAATTGCCGTAACTAACGTCCGTAAATTTCATTAAAGCTCATACTTCATTAACTCTATAAAACATGCTTTCCTATGTTAATTTTAACTAATTTTAAAAATTCATATTTCTAACTAACCATAAATCAGTCATTTGTCAGGTTAGTTTCATGAAACCCTTACGATTAGATTAATAACTGATTTTCAATTGCCGTAAATAACGTCCGTATAATTCATTAAAGCTCATACTTCATTAACTCTATAAAACATGCTTTCCTATGTTAATTTTAAAACATATTTAAAAGTATTATCATTAATAACTTATAAAACACTCATTTGTTAGGTTAGTTTCATGAAACCCTTACGATTAGATTAATAACTGATTTTCAATTGCCGTAACTGACGTCCGTAAAATTCATTAAAGCTCATACTTCATTAACTCTATAAAACATGCTTTCCTATGTTAATTTTAACACATATTTAAAATTATTATTATTAATTACTTATAAAACACTCGTTTGTCAGGTTAGTTTCATGAAACCCTTACGATTAGATTAATAACTGATTTTCAATTGCCGTAAATAACGTCCGTATAATTCATTAAAGCTCATTCTTCAAAAACATAATATAACATACTTTCATCTGTTAATTTTAATTCATATTAAAATTTCATAGTTCTAACTAACTATAAAGCACTCATTTGTCAGGTTAGTTTCATGAAACCCTCACGATTAGATTAAGTTTCTGATTTTCAATTACCTTAACTAACGTCCGTAAAATTAATTTAAGCTCATACTTGATAAACAATATAAAACATGCTTTCATATGTTAATTTTACTTCATATTAAAGATTTATATTACCTATTACTTATTAAACAATATATTCTTAAGTTATTCTCAAAAAGTTACATATTTCATAATTAACTTCCACATAATTCATTAAAGCTCATTCTTCAAAAACATAATATAACATACTTTCATCTGTTAATTTTAACTCATATTAAAATTTCATAGTTCTAACTAACTATAAAGCACTCATTTGTCAGGTTAGTTTCATGAAACCCTCACGATTAGATTAAGTTTCTGATTTCCAATTACCTTAATTAACGTCTGTAAAATTCATTTAAGCTCATACTTGATAAACAATATAAAACATGCTTTCATATGTTAATTTTATTTCATAATGAAAATTTATATTATTAATTACTTATTAATCAATATATTCTTAAGTTATTCCCAAAAAATTACATATTTCATAATTAACTTCCATATAATTCATTAAAGCTCATTCTTCAAAAACATAATATAACATACTTTCATCTGTTAATTTAAACACATATTAAAATTTCATAGTTCTAACTAACTATAAAGCACTCATTTGTCAGGTTAGTTTCATGAAACCCTCACGATTAGATTAGGTTTCTGATTTTCAATTACCTTAACTAACGTCCGTAAAATTAATTAAAGCTCATACTTGATAAACAATATAAAACATGCTTTCATATGTTAATTTTACTTCATATTAAAAATTTATATTACCTATTACTTATTAAACAATATATTCTTAAGTTATTCTCAAAAAGTTACATATTTCACAATTAACTTCCACATAATTCATTAAAGCTCATACTTCATTATCTCTAAAAAACATGTTTTCCTATGTTAATTTTAACACATATTTAAAAGTATTATTATTAATTACTTATAAAACACTCATTTGTCAGGTTAGTTTGATGAAACCCTTATGATTAGATTAATAACCGATTTTCAATTGCCGTAACTAACGTCCGTAAATTTCATTAAAGCTCATACTTCATTAACTCTATAAAACATGCTTTCCTATGTTAATTTTAACTAATTTTAAAAATTCATATTTCTAACTAACCATAAATCAGTCATTGGTCAGGTTAGTTTCATGAAACCCTTACGATTAGATTAATAACTGATTTTCAATTGCCGTAAATAACGTCCGTATAATTCATTAAAGCTCATACTTCATTAACTCTATAAAACATGCTTTCCTATGTTAATTTTAACACATATTTAAAATTATTATTATTAATTACTTATAAAACACTCATTTGTCAGGTTAGTTTGATGAAACCCTTATGATTAGATTAATAACCGATTTTCAATTGCCGTAACTAACGTCCGTAAATTTCATTAAAGCTCATACTTCATTAACTCTATAAAACATGCTTTCCTATGTTAATTTTAACTAATTTTAAAAATTCATATTTCTAACTAACCATAAATCAGTCATTTGTCAGGTTAGTTTCATGAAACCCTTACGATTAGATTAATAACTGATTTTCAATTGCCGTAAATAACGTCCGTATAATTCATTAAAGCTCATACTTCATTAACTCTATAAAACATGCTTTCCTATGTTAATTTTAAAACATATTTAAAAGTATTATCATTAATAACTTATAAAACACTCATTTGTTAGGTTAGTTTCATGAAACCCTTACGATTAGATTAATAACTGATTTTCAATTGCCGTAACTGACGTCCGTAAAATTCATTAAAGCTCATACTTCATTAACTCTATAAAACATGCTTTCCTATGTTAATTTTAACACATATTTAAAATTATTATTATTAATTACTTATAAAACACTCGTTTGTCAGGTTAGTTTCATGAAACCCTTACGATTAGATTAATAACTGATTTTCAATTGCCGTAAATAACGTCCGTATAATTCATTAAAGCTCATTCTTCAAAAACATAATATAACATACTTTCATCTGTTAATTTTAATTCATATTAAAATTTCATAGTTCTAACTAACTATAAAGCACTCATTTGTCAGGTTAGTTTCATGAAACCCTCACGATTAGATTAAGTTTCTGATTTTCAATTACCTTAACTAACGTCCGTAAAATTAATTTAAGCTCATACTTGATAAACAATATAAAACATGCTTTCATATGTTAATTTTACTTCATATTAAAGATTTATATTACCTATTACTTATTAAACAATATATTCTTAAGTTATTCTCAAAAAGTTACATATTTCATAATTAACTTCCACATAATTCATTAAAGCTCATTCTTCAAAAACATAATATAACATACTTTCATCTGTTAATTTTAACTCATATTAAAATTTCATAGTTCTAACTAACTATAAAGCACTCATTTGTCAGGTTAGTTTCATGAAACCCTCACGATTAGATTAAGTTTCTGATTTCCAATTACCTTAATTAACGTCTGTAAAATTCATTTAAGCTCATACTTGATAAACAATATAAAACATGCTTTCATATGTTAATTTTATTTCATAATGAAAATTTATATTATTAATTACTTATTAATCAATATATTCTTAAGTTATTCCCAAAAAATTACATATTTCATAATTAACTTCCATATAATTCATTAAAGCTCATTCTTCAAAAACATAATATAACATACTTTCATCTGTTAATTTAAACACATATTAAAATTTCATAGTTCTAACTAACTATAAAGCACTCATTTGTCAGGTTAGTTTCATGAAACCCTCACGATTAGATTAGGTTTCTGATTTTCAATTACCTTAACTAACGTCCGTAAAATTAATTAAAGCTCATACTTGATAAACAATATAAAACATGCTTTCATATGTTAATTTTACTTCATATTAAAAATTTATATTACCTATTACTTATTAAACAATATATTCTTAAGTTATTCTCAAAAAGTTACATATTTCACAATTAACTTCCACATAATTCATTAAAGCTCATACTTCATTATCTCTAAAAAACATGTTTTCCTATGTTAATTTTAACACATATTTAAAAGTATTATTATTAATTACTTATAAAACACTCATTTGTCAGGTTAGTTTGATGAAACCCTTATGATTAGATTAATAACCGATTTTCAATTGCCGTAACTAACGTCCGTAAATTTCATTAAAGCTCATACTTCATTAACTCTATAAAAAATGCTTTCCTATGTTAATTTTAACTAATTTTAAAAATTCATATTTCTAACTAACCATAAATCAGTCATTTGTCAGGTTAGTTTCATGAAACCCTTACGATTAGATTAATAACTGATTTTCAATTGCCGTAAATAACGTCCGTATAATTCATTAAAGCTCATACTTCATTAACTCTATAAAACATGCTTTCCTATGTTAATTTTAAAACATATTTAAAAGTATTATCATTAATAACTTATAAAACACTCATTTGTTAGGTTAGTTTCATGAAACCCTTACGATTAGATTAATAACTGATTTTCAATTGCCGTAACTGACGTCCGTAAAATTCATTAAAGCTCATACTTCATTAACTCTATAAAACATGCTTTCCTATGTTAATTTTAACACATATTTAAAATTATTATTATTAATTACTTATAAAACACTCGTTTGTCAGGTTAGTTTCATGAAACCCTTACGATTAGATTAATAACTGATTTTCAATTGCCGTAAATAACGTCCGTATAATTCATTAAAGCTCATTCTTCAAAAACATAATATAACATACTTTCATCTGTTAATTTTAACTCATATTAAAATTTCATAGTTCTAACTAACTATAAAGCACTCATTTGTCAGGTTAGTTTCATGAAACCCTCACGATTAGATTAAGTTTCTGATTTTCAATTACCTTAACTAACGTCCGTAAAATTAATTTAAGCTCATACTTGATAAACAATATAAAACATGCTTTCATATGTTAATTTTACTTCAAATTAAAGATTTATATTACCTATTACTTATTAAACAATATATTCTTAAGTTATTCTCAAAAAGTTACATATTTCATAATTAACTTCCACATAATTCATTAAAGCTCATTCTTCAAAAACATAATATAACATACTTTCATCTGTTAATTTTAACTCATATTAAAATTTCATAGTTCTAACTAACTATAAAGCACTCATTTGTCAGGTTAGTTTCATGAAACCCTCACGATTAGATTAAGTTTCTGATTTCCAATTACCTTAACTAACGTCCGTAAAATTCATTTAAGCTCATACTTGATAAACAATATAAAACATGCTTTCATATGTTAATTTTATTTCATAATGAAAATTTATATTATTAATTACTTATTAAACACTGTATTCTTAAGTTATTCTCAAAAAATTACATATTTCATAATTAACTTCCATATATATCATTAAAGCTCATACTTCATTAACTCTATAAAACATGCTTTCCTATGTTAATTTTAACACATATTTAAAATTATTATTATTAATTACTTATAAAAAACTCATTTGTCAGGTTAGTTTCATGAAACCCTTACGATTAGATTAATAACTGATTTTCAATTACCATAACTAACGTCCATATAATTCATATAAGCTCATACTTGATAAACAATATAAAACATGCTTTCATATGTTAATTTTACTTCATATTGAAAATTTATATTACCTATTACTTATTAAACAATATATTCTTAAGTTATTCTCAAAAAATTACATATTTCATAATTAACTTCCATATAATTCATTAAAGCTCATACTTCATTAACTCTATAAAACATGCTTTCCTATGTTAATTTTAAAACATATTTAAAAGTATTATCATTAATAACTTATAAAACACTCATTTCTTAGGTTAGTTTCATGAAACCCTTACGATTAGATTAATAACTGATTTTCAATTGCCTTAACTAACGTCTATAAAATTCATTAAAGCTCATTCTTCAAAAACATTATATAACATACTTTCATCTGTTAATTTTAACTCATATTAAAATTTCATATTTTTACTAACTATAAAGCACTCATTTGTCAGGTTAGTTTCATGAAACCCTCACGATTAGATTCAGTTTCGGATTTTCAATTACCTTAACTAACGTCCGTAAAATTAATTTAAGCTCATACTTGATAAACAATATAAAACTTGCTTTCATATGTTTATTTTACTTCATATTAAAGATTTATATTACCTATTACTTATTAAACAATATATTCTTAAGTTATTCTAAAAAAATTACATATTTCATAATTAACTTCCATATATATCATTAAAGCTCATACTTCATTAACACTATAAAACATGCTTTCGTATGTTAATTTTAACACATATTTAAAATTATTATTATTAATTACTTATAAAACACTCGTTTGTCAGGTTAGTTTCATGAAACCCTTACGATTAGATTAATAACTGATTTTCAATTACCATAACTGACGTCCATATAATTCATATAAGCTCATACTTGATAAACAATATAAAACATGCTTTCATATGTTAATTTTACTTCATATTGAAAATTTATATTATTAATTACTTATAAAACACTGTATTTTTATGTTATTTTCAAAGAATTACATATTTCATAATTAACTTCCATATAATTCATAAAAGCTCATACTTCGTTAACTCTATAAAACATGCTTTCCTATGTTAATTTTAACACAAATTTAAAATTATTATTATTAATTACTTATAAAACACTCATTTGTCAGGTTAGTTTGATGATACCCTTACGATTAGATTAATAACTGATTTTCAATTGCCGTAACTAACGTCCGTAAATTTCATTAAAGCTCATACTTCATTAACTCTATAAAACATGCTTTCCTATGTTAATTTTAACTAATTTTAAAAATTCATATTTCTAACTAACCATAAATCAGTCATTTGTCAGGTTAGTTTCATGAAACCCTCACGATTAGATTAAGCTTCTGATTTTCAATTACCTTAACTAACGTCCGTAAAATTCATTTAAGCTCATACTTGATAAACAATATAAAACATGCTTTCATATGTTAATTTTACTTCATATTGAAAATTTATATTACCTATTACTTATTAAACAATATATTCTTAAGTTATTCTCAAAAAATTACATATTTCATAATTAACTTCCATATATATCATTAAAGCTCATACTTCATTAACACTATAAAACATGCTTTCGTATGTTAATTTTAACACATATTTAAAATTATTATTATTAATTACTTATAAAACACTCGTTTGTCAGGTTAGTTTCATGAAACCCTTACGATTAGATTAATAACTGATTTTCAATTACCATAACTGACGTCCATATAATTCATTAAAGCTCATTCTTCAAAAACATAATATAACATACTTTCATCTGTTAATTTTAACTCATATTAAAATTTCATAGTTCTAACTAACTATAAAGCACTCATTTGTCAGGTTAGTTTCATGAAACCCTCACGATTAGATTAAGTTTCTGATTTCCAATTACCTTAACTAACGTCCGTAAAATTCATTTAAGCTCATACTTGATAAACAATATAAAACATGCTTTCATATGTTAATTTTATTTCATAATGAAAATTTATATTATTAATTACTTATTAAACACTGTATTCTTAAGTTATTCTCAAAAAATTACATATTTCATAATTAACTTCCATATATATCATTAAAGCTCATACTTCATTAACTCTATAAAACATGCTTTCCTATGTTAATTTTAACACATATTTAAAATTATTATTATTAATTACTTATAAAAAACTCATTTGTCAGGTTAGTTTCATGAAACCCTTACGATTAGATTAATAACTGATTTTCAATTACCATAACTAACGTCCATATAATTCATATAAGCTCATACTTGATAAACAATATAAAACATGCTTTCATATGTTAATTTTACTTCATATTGAAAATTTATATTACCTATTACTTATTAAAAAATATATTCTTAAGTTATTCTCAAAAAATTACATATTTCATAATTAACTTCCATATAATTCATTAAAGCTCATACTTCATTAACTCTATAAAACATGCTTTCCTATGTTAATTTTAAAACATATTTAAAAGTATTATCATTAATAACTTATAAAACACTCATTTCTTAGGTTAGTTTCATGAAACCCTTACGATTAGATTAATAACTGATTTTCAATTGCCTTAACTAACGTCTATAAAATTCATTAAAGCTCATTCTTCAAAAACATTATATAACATACTTTCATCTGTTAATTTTAACTCATATTAAAATTTCATATTTTTACTAACTATAAAGCACTCATTTGTCAGGTTAGTTTCATGAAACCCTCACGATTAGATTCAGTTTCGGATTTTCAATTACCTTAACTAACGTCCGTAAAATTAATTTAAGCTCATACTTGATAAACAATATAAAACTTGCTTTCATATGTTTATTTTACTTCATATTAAAGATTTATATTACATATTACTTATTAAACAATATATTCTTAAGTTATTCTAAAAAAATTACATATTTCATAATTAACTTCCATATATATCATTAAAGCTCATACTTCATTAACACTATAAAACATGCTTTCGTATGTTAATTTTAACACATATTTAAAATTATTATTATTAATTACTTATAAAATACTCGTTTGTCAGGTTAGTTTCATGAAACCCTTACGATTAGATTAATAACTGATTTTCAATTACCATAACTGACGTCCATATAATTCATATAAGCTCATACTTGATAAACAATATAAAACATGCTTTCATATGTTAATTTTACTTCATATTGAAAATTTATATTATTAATTACTTATAAAACACTGTATTTTTATGTTATTCTCAAAGAATTACATATTTCATAATTAACTTCCATATAATTCATAAAAGCTCATACTTCGTTAACTCTATAAAACATGCTTTCCTATGTTAATTTTAACTAATTTTAAAAATTCATATTTCTAACTAACCATAAATCAGTCATTTGTCAGGTTAGTTTCATGAAACCCTCACGATTAGATTAAGCTTCTGATTTTCAATTACCTTAACTAACGTCCGTAAAATTCATTTAAGCTCATACTTGATAAACAATATAAAACATGCTTTCATATGTTAATTTTACTTCATATTGAAAATTTATATTACCTATTACTTATTAAACAATATATTCTTAAGTTATTCTCAAAAAATTACATATTTCATAATTAACTTCCATATATATCATTAAAGCTCATACTTCATTAACACTATAAAACATGCTTTCGTATGTTAATTTTAACACATATTTAAAATTATTATTATTAATTACTTATAAAACACTCGTTTGTCAGGTTAGTTTCATGAAACCCTTACGATTAGATTAATAACTGATTTTCAATTGCCGTAAATAACGTCCGTATAATTCATTAAAGCTCATTCTTCAAAAACATAATATAACATACTTTCATCTGTTAATTTTAACTCATATTAAAATTTCATAGTTCTAACTAACTATAAAGCACTCATTTGTCAGGTTAGTTTCATGAAACCCTCACGATTAGATTAAGTTTCTGATTTTCAATTACCTTAACTAACGTCCGTAAAATTAATTTAAGCTCATACTTGATAAACAATATAAAACATGCTTTCATATGTTAATTTTACTTCATATTAAAGATTTATATTACCTATTACTTATTAAACAATATATTCTTAAGTTATTCTCAAAAAGTTACATATTTCATAATTAACTTCCACATAATTCATTAAAGCTCATTCTTCAAAAACATAATATAACATACTTTCATCTGTTAATTTTAACTCATATTAAAATTTCATAGTTCTAACTAACTATAAAGCACTCATTTGTCAGGTTAGTTTCATGAAACCCTCACGATTAGATTAAGTTTCTGATTTCCAATTACCTTAACTAACGTCCGTAAAATTCATTTAAGCTCATACTTGATAAACAATATAAAACATGCTTTCATATGTTAATTTTACTTCATATTGAAAATTTATATTACCTATTACTTATAAAACACTGTATTTTTATGTTATTCTCAAAGAATTACATATTTCATAATTAACTTCCATATAATTCATAAAAGCTCATACTTCGTTAACTCTATAAAACATGCTTTCCTATGTTAATTTTAAAACAAATTTAAAATTATTATTATTAATTACTTATAAAACACTCATTTGTCAGGATAGTTTGATGATACCCTTACGATTAGATTAATAACTGATTTTCAATTGCCGTAACTAACGTCCGTAAATTTCATTAAAGCTCATACTTCATTAACTCTATAAAACATGCTTTCCTATGTTAATTTTAACTAATTTTAAAAATTCATATTTCTAACTAACCATAAATCAGTCATTTGTCAGGTTAGTTTCATGAAACCCTCACGATTAGATTAAGCTTCTGATTTTCAATTACCTTAACTAACGTCCGTAAAATTCATTTAAGCTCATACTTGATAAACAATATAAAACATGCTTTCATATGTTAATTTTACTTCATATTGAAAATTTATATTACCTATTACTTATTAAACAATATATTCTTAAGTTATTCTCAAAAAATTACATATTTCATAATTACCTTCCATATATATCATTAAAGCTCATACTTCATTAACACTATAAAACATGCTTTCGTATGTTAATTTTAACACATATTTAAAATTATTATTATTAATTACTTATAAAACACTCGTTTGTCAGGTTAGTTTCATGAAACCCTTACGATTAGATTAATAACTGATTTTCAATTGCCGTAAATAACGTCCGTATAATTCATTAAAGCTCATTCTTCAAAAACATAATATAACATACTTTCATCTGTTAATTTTAACTCATATTAAAATTTCATAGTTCTAACTAACTATAAAGCACTCATTTGTCAGGTTAGTTTCATGAAACCCTCACGATTAGATTAAGTTTCTGATTTTCAATTACCTTAACTAACGTCCGTAAAATTAATTTAAGCTCATACTTGATAAACAATATAAAACATGCTTTCATATGTTAATTTTACTTCATATTAAAGATTTATATTACCTATTACTTATTAAACAATATATTCTTAAGTTATTCTCAAAAAGTTACATATTTCATAATTAACTTCCACATAATTCATTAAAGCTCATTCTTCAAAAACATAATATAACATACTTTCATCTGTTAATTTTAACTCATATTAAAATTTCATGGTTCTAACTAACTATAAAGCACTCATTTGTCAGGTTAGTTTCATGAAACCCTCACGATTAGATTAAGTTTCTGATTTCCAATTACCTTAACTAACGTCCGTAAAATTCATTTAAGCTCATACTTGATAAACAATATAAAACATGCTTTCATATGTTAATTTTATTTCATAATGAAAATTTATATTATTAATTACTTATTAAACACTGTATTCTTAAGTTATTCTCAAAAAATTACATATTTCATAATTAACTTCCATATATATCATTAAAGCTCATACTTCATTAACTCTATAAAACATGCTTTCCTATGTTAATTTTAACACATAATTAAAATTATTATTATTAATTACTTATAAAAAACTCATTTGTCAGGTTAGTTTCATGAAACCCTTACGATTAGATTAATAACTGATTTTCAATTACCATAACTAACGTCCATATAATTCATATAAGCTCATACTTGATAAACAATATAAAACATGCTTTCATATGTTAATTTTACTTCATATTGAAAATTTATATTACCTATTACTTATTAAACAATATATTCTTAAGTTATTCTCAAAAAATTACATATTTCATAATTAGCTTCCATATAATTCATTAAAGCTCATACTTCATTAACTCTATAAAACATGCTTTCCTATGTTAATTTTAAAACATATTTAAAAGTATTATCATTAATAACTTATAAAACACTCATTTCTTAGGTTAGTTTCATGAAACCCTTACGATTAGATTAATAACTGATTTTCAATTGCCTTAACTAACGTCTATAAAATTCATTAAAGCTCATTCTTCAAAAACATTATATAACATACTTTTATCTGTTAATTTTAACTCATATTAAAATTTCATATTTTTACTAACTATAAAGCACTCATTTGTCAGGTTAGTTTCATGAAACCCTCACGATTAGATTCAGTTTCGGATTTTCAATTACCTTAACTAACGTCCGTAAAATTAATTTAAGCTCATACTTGATAAACAATATAAAACTTGCTTTCATATGTTTATTTTACTTCATATTAAAGATTTATATTACCTATTACTTATTAAACAATATATTCTTAAGTTATTCTCAAAAAATTACATATTTCATAATTAACTTCCATATATATCATTAAAGCTCATACTTCATTAACACTATAAAACATGCTTTCGTATGTTAATTTTAACACATATTTAAAATTATTATTATTAATTACTTATAAAACACTCGTTTGTCAGGTTAGTTTCATGAAACCCTTACGATTAGATTAATAACTGATTTTCAATTACCATAACTGACGTCCATATAATTCATATAAGCTCATACTTGATAAACAATATAAAACATGCTTTCATATGTTAATTTTACTTCATATTGAAAATTTATAATATTAATTACTTATAAAACACTGTATTTTTATGTTATTCTCAAAGAATTACATATTTCATAATTAACTTCCATATAATTCATAAAAGCTCATACTTCGTTAACTCTATAAAACATGCTTTCCTATGTTAATTTTAACACAAATTTAAAATTATTATTATTAATTACTTATAAAACACTCATTTGTCAGGTTAGTTTGATGATACCCTTACGATTAGATTAATAACTGATTTTCAATTGCCGTAACTAACGTCCGTAAATTTCATTAAAGCTCATACTTCATTAACTCTATAAAACATGCTTTCCTATGTTAATTTTAACTAATTTTAAAAATTCATATTTCTAACTAACCATAAATCAGTCATTTGTCAGGTTAGTTTCATGAAACCCTCACGATTAGATTAAGCTTCTGATTTTCAATTACCTTAACTAACGTCCGTAAAATTCATTTAAGCTCATACTTGATAAACAATATAAAACATGCTTTCATATGTTAATTTTACTTCATATTGAAAATTTATATTACCTATTACTTATTAAACAATATATTCTTAAGTTATTCTCAAAAAATTACATATTTCATAATTAACTTCCATATATATCATTAAAGCTCATACTTCATTAACACTATAAAACATGCTTTCGTATGTTAATTTTAACACATATTTAAAATTATTATTATTAATTACTTATAAAACACTCGTTTGTCAGGTTAGTTTCATGAAACCCTTACGATTAGATTAATAACTGATTTTCAATTGCCGTAAATAACGTCCGTATAATTCATTAAAGCTCATTCTTCAAAAACATAATATAACATACTTTCATCTGTTAATTTTAACTCATATTAAAATTTCATAGTTCTAACTAACTATAAAGCACTCATTTGTCAGGTTAGTTTCATGAAACCCTCACGATTAGATTAAGTTTCTGATTTTCAATTACCTTAACTAACGTCCGTAAAATTAATTTAAGCTCATACTTGATAAACAATATAAAACATGCTTTCATATGTTAATTTTACTTCATATTAGAGATTTATATTACCTATTACTTATTAAACAATATATTCTTAAGTTATTCTCAAAAAGTTACATATTTCATAATTAACTTCCACATAATTCATTAAAGCTCATTCTTCAAAAACATAATATAACATACTTTCATCTGTTAATTTTAACTCATATTAAAATTTCATAGTTCTAACTAACTATAAAGCACTCATTTGTCAGGTTAGTTTCATGAAACCCTCACGATTAGATTAAGTTTCTGATTTCCAATTACCTTAACTAACGTCCGTAAAATTCATTTAAGCTCATACTTGATAAACAATATAAAACATGCTTTCATATGTTAATTTTATTTCATAATGAAAATTTATATTATTAATTACTTATTAAACACTGTATTCTTAAGTTATTCTCAAAAAATTACATATTTCATAATTAACTTCCATATATATCATTAAAGCTCATACTTCATTAACTCTATAAAACATGCTTTCCTATGTTAATTTTAACACATATTTAAAATTATTATTATTAATTACTTATAAAAAACTCATTTGTCAGGTTAGTTTCATGAAACCCTTACGATTAGATTAATAACTGATTTTCAATTGCCGTAACTAAGGTCCGTAAATTTCATTAAAGCTCATACTTCATTAACTCTATAAAACATGCTTTCCTATGTTAATTTTAACTAATTTTAAAAATTCATATTTCTTACTAACCATAAATCAGTCATTGGTCAGGTTAGTTTCATGAAACCCTTACGATTAGATTAATAACTGATTTTCAATTGCCGTAAATAACGTCCGTATAATTCATTAAAGCTCATACTTCATTAACTCTATAAAACATGCTTTCCTATGTTAATTTTAACACAAATTTAAAATTATTATTATTAATTACTTATAAAACACTCATTTGTCAGGTTAGTCTGATGAAACCCTTACGATTAGATTAATAACCGATTTTCAATTGCCGTAACTAACGTCCGTAAATTTCATTAAAGCTCATACTTCATTAACTCTATAAAACATGCTTTCCTATGTTAATTTTAACTAATTTTAAAAATTCATATTTCTAACTAACCATAAATCAGTCATTTGTCAGGTTAGTTTCATGAAACCCTTACGATTAGATTAATAACTGATTTTCAATTGCCGTAACTAACGTCCGTAAAATTCATTAAAGCTCATACTTCATTAACTCTATAAAACATGCTTTCTTATGTTAATTTTAAAACATATTTAAAAGTATTATCATTAATAACTTATAAAACACTCATTTCTTAGGTTAGTTTCATGAAACCCTTACGATTAGATTATTAACTGATTTTCAATTGCCGTAACTAACGTCTATAAAATTCATTAAAGCTCATTCTTCAAAAACATAATATAACATACTTTCATCTGTTAATTTTAACTCATATTAAAATTTCATATTTTTACTAACTATAAAGCACTCATTTGTCAGGTTAGTTTCATGAAACCCTCACGATTAGATTCAGTTTCGGATTTTCAATTACCTTAACTAACGTCCGTAAAATTAATTTAAGCTCATACTTGATAAACAATATAGAACATGCTTTCATATGTTAATTTTATTTCATAATGAAAATTTATATTATTAATTACTTATTAAACACTGTATTCTTAAGTTATTCTCAAAAAATTACATATTTCATAATTAACTTCCATATATATCATTAAAGCTCATACTTCATTAACTCTATAAAACATGCTTTCCTATGTTAATTTTAACACATATTTAAAATTATAATTATTAATTACTTATAAAACACTCATTTGTCAGGTTAGTTTCATGAAACCCTTACGATTAGATTAATAACTGATTTTCAATTACCATAACTAACGTCCATATAATTCATATAAGCTCATACTTGATAAACAATATAAAACATGTTTTCATATGTTAATTTTACTTCATATTGAAAATTTATATTATTAATTACTTATAAAACATTGTATTTTTAAGTTATTCTCAAAGAATTACATATTTCATAATTAACTTCCATAAAATTAATTAAAGCTCATACTTCATTAACTCTATAAAACATGCTTTCCTATGTTAATTTTAACACAAATTTAAAATTATTATTATTAATTACTTATAAAACACTCATTTGTCAGGTTAGTTTCATGAAACCCTTACGATTAGATTAATAACTGATTTTCAATTGCCGTAACTAAGGTCCGTAAATTTCATTAAAGCTCATACTTCATTAACTCTATAAAACATGCTTTCCTATGTTAATTTTAACTTATTTTAAAAATTCATATTTCTAACTAACCATAAATCAGTCATTTGTCAGGTTAGTTTCATGAAACCCTTACGATTAGATTAATAACTGATTTTCAATTGCCGTAACTAACGTCCGTAAAATTCATTAAAGCTCATACTTCATTAACTCTATAAAACATGCTTTCATATGTTAATTTTAAAACATATTTAAAAGTATTATCATTAATAACTTATAAAACACTCATTTCTTAGGTTAGTTTCATGAAACCCTTACGATTAGATTATTAACTGATTTTCAATTGCCGTAACTAACATCTATAAAATTCATTAAAGCTCATTCTTCAAAAACATAATATAACATACTTTCATCTGTTAATTTTAACTCATATTAAAATTTCATATTTTTACTAACTATAAAGCACTCATTTGTCAGGTTAGTTTCATGAAACCCTCACGATTAGATTCAGTTTCGGATTTTCAATTACCTTAACTAACGTCCGTAAAATTAATTTAAGCTCATACTTGATAAACAATATAAAACATGCTTTCATATGTTAATTTTATTTCATAATGAAAATTTATATTATTAATTACTTATTAAACACTGTATTCTTAAGTTATTCTCAAAAAATTACATATTTCATAATTAACTTCCATATATATCATTAAAGCTCATACTTCATTAACTCTATAAAACATGCTTTCCTATGTTAATTTTAAAACATTTTTAAAAGTATTATCATTAATAATTTATAAAACACTCATTTCTTAGGTTAGTTTCATGAAACCCTTACGATTAGATTAATAACTGATTTTCAATTGCCGTAAATAACGTCCGTAAAAATCATTAAAGCTCATACTTCATTAACTCTATAAAACATGCTTTCCTATGTTAATTTTAAAACATATTTAAAAGTATTATCATTAATAATTTATAAAACACTCATTTCTTAGGTTAGTTTCATGAAACCCTTACGATTAGATTATTAACTGATTTTCAATTACCATAACTAACGTCCATATAATTCATATAAGCTCATACTTGATAAACAATATAAAACATGCTTTCATATGTTAATTTTACTTCATATTGAAAATTTATATTATTAATTACTTATAAAACATTGTATTTTTAAGTTATTCTCAAAGAATTACATATTTCATAATTAACTTCCATAAAATTATTTAAAGCTCATACTTCATTAACTCTATAAAACATGCTTTCCTATGTTAATTTTAACACAAATTTAAAATTATTATTATTAATTACTTATAAAACACTCATTTGTCAGGTTAGTTTCATGAAACCCTTACGATTAGATTAATAACTGATTTTCAATTGCCGTAACTAAGGTCCGTAAATTTCATTAAAGCTCATACTTCATTAACTCTATAAAACATGCTTTCTTATGTTAATTTTAAAACATATTTAAAAGTATTATCATTAATAACTTATAAAACACTCATTTCTTAGGTTAGTTTCATGAAACCCTTACGATTAGATTAATAACTGATTTTCAATTGCCGTAAATAACGTCCGTATAATTCATTAAAGCTCATACTTCATTAACTCTATAAAACATGCTTTCCTATGTTAATTTTAACACAAATTTAAAATTATTATTATTAATTACTTATAAAACACTCATTTGTCAGGTTAGTCTGATGAAACCCTTACGATTAGATTAATAACCGATTTTCAATTGCCGTAACTAACGTCCGTAAATTTCATTAAAGCTCATACTTCATTAACTCTATAAAACATGCTTTCCTATGTTAATTTTAAAACATATTTAAAAGTATTATCATTAATAATTTATAAAACACTCATTTCTTAGGTTAGTTTCATGAAACCCTTACGATTAGATTATTAACTGATTTTCAATTACCATAACTAACGTCCATATAATTCATATAAGCTCATACTTGATAAACAATATAAAACATGCTTTCATATGTTAATTTTACTTCATATTGAAAATTTATATTATTAATTACTTATAAAACATTGTATTTTTAAGTTATTCTCAAAGAATTACATATTTCATAATTAACTTCCATAAAATTATTTAAAGCTCATACTTCATTAACTCTATAAAACATGCTTTCCTATGTTAATTTTAACACAAATTTAAAATTATTATTATTAATTACTTATAAAACACTCATTTGTCAGGTTAGTTTCATGAAACCCTTACGATTAGATTAATAACTGATTTTCAATTGCCGTAACTAAGGTCCGTAAATTTCATTAAAGCTCATACTTCATTAACTCTATAAAACATGCTTTCTTATGTTAATTTTAAAACATATTTAAAAGTATTATCATTAATATTTTATAAAACACTCATTTCTTAGGTTAGTTTCATGAAACCCTTACGATTAGATTAATAACTGATTTTCAATTGCCGTAAATAACGTCCGTATAATTCATTAATGCTCATACTTCATTAACTCTATAAAACATGCTTTCCTATGTTAATTTTAACACAAATTTAAAATTATTATTATTAATTACTTATAAAACACTCATTTGTCAGGTTAGTCTGATGAAACCCTTACGATAAGATTAATAACCGATTTTCAATTGCCGTAACTAACGTCCGTAAATTTCATTAAAGCTCATACTTCATTAACTCTATAAAACATGCTTTCCTATGTTAATTTTAACTAATTTTAAAAATTCATATTTCTAACTAACCATAAATCAGTCATTTGTCAGGTTAGTTTCATGAAACCCTTACGATTAGATTAATAACTGATTTTCAATTGCCGTAACTAACGTCCGTAAAATTCATTAAAGCTCATACTTCATTAACTCTATAAAACATGCTTTCTTATGTTAATTTTAAAACATATTTAAAAGTATTATCATTAATAACTTATAAAACACTCATTTCTTAGGTTAGTTTCATGAAACCCTTACGATTAGATTATTAACTGATTTTCAATTGCCGTAACTAACGTCTATAAAATTCATTAAAGCTCATTCTTCAAAAACATAATATAACATACTTTCATCTGTTAATTTTAACTCATATTAAAATTTCATATTTTTACTAACTATAAAGCACTCATTTGTCAGGTTAGTTTCATGAAACCCTCACGATTAGATTCAGTTTCGGATTTTCATTTACCTTAACTAACGTCCGTAAAATTAATTTAAGCTCATACTTGATAAACAATATAAAACATGCTTTCATATGTTAATTTTATTTCATAATGAAAATTTATATTATTAATTACTTATTAAACACTGTATTCTTAAGTTATTCTCAAAAAATTACATATTTCATAATTAACTTCCATATATATCATTAAAGCTCATACTTCATTAACTCTATAAAACATGCTTTCCTATGTTAATTTTAACACATATTTAAAATTATTATTATTAATTACTTATAAAACACTCATTTGTCGGGTTAGTTTCATGAAACCCTTACGATTAGATTAATAACTGATTTTCAATTACCATAACTTACGTCCATATAATTCATATAAGCTCATACTTGATAAACAATATAAAACATGCTTTCATATGTTAATTTTATTTCATAATGAAAATTTATATTATTAATTACTTATTAAACACTGTATTCTTAAGTTATTCTCAAAGAATTACATATTTCATAATTAACTTCCATAAAATTAATTAAAGCTCATACTTCATTAACTCTATAAAACATGCTTTCCTATGTTAATTTTAAAACATATTTAAAAGTATTATCATTAATAACTTATAAAACACTCATTTCTTATATTTGTCGGGTTAGTTTCATGAAACCCTTACGATTAGATTAATAACTGATTTTCAATTACCATAACTAACGTCCATATAATTCATATAAGCTCATACTTGATAAACAATATAAAACATGTTTTCATATGTTAATTTTTTTGGGGGACGGGGTGGCCGAGCGGTCTAATTCGTCGGCTGCGGAGCAGCCGGATCCGGTTCGATCCTCGGCCACTGGGCGGCATTTTTCTCCGGGCAAGTCACGGTGTCCGGAGAACAAGTGCTGCCATCCCCCCCACCCCGGGGCATGGCAGAAACCTACGGGTGCCCCATTAAAAATTCTGCCAATCAGGCGTCCGAACTAGGCCTTTGGGCTTACTCCCGAACATACGCCATACGAAAAAAAAAAAAAAAATATGTTAATTTTACTTCATATTGAAAATTTATATTATTAATTACTTATAAAACACTGTATTTTTAAGTTATTCTCAAAGAATTACATATTTCATAATTAACTTCCATAAAATTATTTAAAGCTCATACTTCATTAACTCTATAAAACATGCTTTCCTATGTTAATTTTAACACAAATTTAAAATTATTATTATTAATTACTTATAAAACACTCATTTGTCAGGTTAGTTTCATGAAACCCTTACGATTAGATTAATAACTGATTTTCAATTGCCGTAACTAAGGTCCGTAAATTTCATTAAAGCTCATACTTCATTAACTCTATAAAACATGCTTTCCTATGTTAATTTTAAAACATATTTAAAAGTATTATCATTAATAATTTATAAAACACTCATTTCTTAGGTTAGTTTCATGAAACCCTTACGATTAGATTATTAACTGATTTTCAATTACCATAACTAACGTCCATATAATTCATATAACCTCATACTTGATAAACAATATAAAACATGCTTTCATATGTTAATTTTACTTCATATTGAAAATTTTGATTATTAATTACTTATAAAACATTGTATTTTTAAGTTATTCTCAAAGAATTACATATTTCATAATTAACTTCCATAAAATTAATTAAAGCTCATACTTCATTAACTCTATAAAACATGCTTTCCTATGTTAATTTTAAAACATTTTTAAAAGTATTATCATTAATAACTTATAAAACACTCATTTGTTATGTTAGTTTCATGAAACCCTTACGATTAGATTAATAACTGATTTTCAATTGCCGTAAATAACGTCCGTAAAAATCATTAAAGCTCATACTTCATTAACTCTATAAAACATGCTTTCCTATGTTAATTTTAAAACATATTTAAAAGTATTATCATTAATAATTTATAAAACACTCATTTCTTAGGTTAGTTTCATGAAACCCTTACGATTAGATTATTAACTGATTTTCAATTACCATAACTAACGTCCATATAATTCATATAAGCTCATACTTGATAAACAATATAAAACATGTTTTCATATGTTAATTTTACTTCATATTGAAAATTTATATTATTAATTACTTATTAAACACTGTATTCTTAAGTTATTCTCAAAAAATTACATATTTCATAATTAACTTCCATATATATCATTAAAGCTCATACTTCATTAACTCTATAAAACATGCTTTCCTATGTTAATTTTAACACATATTTAAAATTATTATTATTAATTACTTATAAAACACTCATTTGTCGGGTTAGTTTCATGAAACCCTTACGATTAGATTAATAACTGATTTTCAATTACCATAACTAACGTCCATATAATTCATATAAGCTCATACTTGATAAACAATATAAAACATGTTTTCATATGTTAATTTTACTTCATATTGAAAATTTATATTATTAATTACTTATAAAACACTGTATTTTTAAGTTATTCTCAAAGAATTACATATTTCATAATTAACTTCCATAAAATTAATTAAAGCTCATACTTCATTAACTCTATAAAACATGCTTTCCTATGTTAATTTTAAAACATATTTAAAAGTATTATCATTAATAATTTATAAAACACTCATTTCTTAGGTTAGTTTCATGAAACCCTTACGATTAGATTATTAACTGATTTTCAATTACCATAACTAACGTCCATATAATTCATATAACCTCATACTTGATAAACAATATAAAACATGCTTTCATATGTTAATTTTACTTCATATTGAAAATTTTGATTATTAATTACTTATAAAACATTGTATTTTTAAGTTATTCTCAAAGAATTACATATTTCATAATTAACTTCCATACAATTATTTAAAGCTCATACTTCATTAACTCTATAAAACATGCTTTCCTATGTTAATTTTAACACAAATTTAAAATTATTATTATTAATTACTTATAAAACACTCATTTGTCAGGTTAGTTTCATGAAACCCTTACGATTAGATTAATAACTGATTTTCAATTGCCGTAACTAAGGTCCGTAAATTTCATTAAAGCTCATACTTCATTAACTCTATAAAACATGCTTTCCTATGTTAATTTTAACTAATTTTAAAAATTCATATTTCTAACTAACCATAAATCAGTCATTGGTCAGGTTAGTTTCATGAAACCCTTACGATTAGATTAATAACTGATTTTCAATTGCCGTAACTAACGTCCGTAAAATTCATTAAAGCTCATACTTCATTAACTCTATAAAACATGCTTTCTTATGTTAATTTTAAAACATATTTAAAAGTATTATCATTAATAACTTATAAAACACTCATTTCTTAGGTTAGTTTCATGAAACCCTTACGATTAGATTATTAACTGATTTTCAATTGCCGTAACTAACGTCTATAAAATTCATTAAAGCTCATTCTTCAAAAACTTAATATAACATACTTTCATCTGTTAATTTTAACTCATATTAAAATTTCATATTTTTACTAACTATAAAGCACTCATTTGTCAGGTTAGTTTCATGAAACCCTCACGATTAGATTCAGTTTCGGATTTTCAATTACCTTAACTAACGTCCGTAAAATTAATTTAAGCTCATACTTGATAAACAATATAAAACATGCTTTCATATGTTAATTTTATTTCATAATGAAAATTTATATTATTAATTACTTATTAAACACTGTATTCTTAAGTTATTCTCAAAAAATTACATATTTCATAATTAACTTCCATATATATCATTAAAGCTCATACTTCATTAACTCTATAAAACATGCTTTCCTATGTTAATTTTAACACATACTTAAAATTATTATTATTAATTACTTATAAAACACTCATTTGTCGGGTTAGTTTCATGAAACCCTTACGATTAGATTAATAACTGATTTTCAATTACCATAACTAACGTCCATATAATTCATATAAGCTCATACTTGATAAACAATATAAAACATGTTTTCATATGTTAATTTTACTTCATATTGAAAATTTATATTATTAATTACTTATAAAACACTGTATTTTTAAGTTATTCTCAAAGAATTACATATTTCATAATTAACTTCCATAAAATTAATTAAAGCTCATACTTCATTAACTCTATAAAACATGCTTTCCTATGTTAATTTTAAAACATATTTAAAAGTATTATCATTAATAACTTATAAAACACTCATTTCTTAGGTTAGTTTCATGAAACCCTTACGATTAGATTAATAACTGATTTTCAATTGCCGTAACTAACGTCCGTAAAATTCATTAAAGCTCATACTTCATTAACTCTATAAAACATGCTTTCTTATGTTAATTTTAAAACATATTTAAAAGTATTATCATTAATAACTTATAAAACACTCATTTCTTAGGTTAGTTTCATGAAACCCTTACGATTAGATTATTAACTGATTTTCAATTGCCGTAACTAACGTCTATAAAATTCATTAAAGCTCATTCTTCAAAAACTTAATATAACATACTTTCATCTGTTAATTTTAACTCATATTAAAATTTCATATTTTTACTAACTATAAAGCACTCGTTTGTCAGGTTAGTTTCATGAAACCCTCACGATTAGATTCAGTTTCGGATTTTCAATTACCTTAACTAACGTCCGTAAAATTAATTTAAGCTCATACTTGATAAACAATATAAAACATGCTTTCATATGTTAATTTTATTTCATAATGAAAATTTATATTATTAATTACTTATTAAACACTGTATTCTTAAGTTATTCTCAAAGAATTACATATTTCATAATTAACTTCCATAAAATTATTTAAAGCTCATACTTCATTAACTCTATAAAACATGCTTTCCTATGTTAATTTTAACACAAATTTAAAATTATTATTATTAATTACTTATAAAACACTCATTTGTCAGGTTAGTTTCATGAAACCCTTACGATTAGATTAATAACTGATTTTCAATTGCCGTAACTAAGGTCCGTAAATTTCATTAAAGCTCATACTTCATTAACTCTATAAAACATGCTTTCCTATGTTAATTTTAAAACATATTTAAAAGTATTATCATTAATAATTTATAAAACACTCATTTCTTAGGTTAGTTTCATGAAACCCTTACGATTAGATTATTAACTGATTTTCAATTACCATAACTAACGTCCATATAATTCATATAACCTCATACTTGATAAACAATATAAAACATGCTTTCATATGTTAATTTTACTTCATATTGAAAATTTTGATTATTAATTACTTATAAAACATTGTATTTTTAAGTTATTCTCAAAGAATTACATATTTCATAATTAACTTCCATAAAATTAATTAAAGCTCATACTTCATTAACTCTATAAAACATGCTTTCCTATGTTAATTTTAAAACATTTTTAAAAGTATTATCATTAATAACTTATAAAACACTCATTTGTTATGTTAGTTTCATGAAACCCTTACGATTAGATTAATAACTGATTTTCAATTGCCGTAAATAACGTCCGTAAAAATCATTAAAGCTCATACTTCATTAACTCTATAAAACATGCTTTCCTATGTTAATTTTAAAACATATTTAAAAGTATTATCATTAATAATTTATAAAACACTCATTTCTTAGGTTAGTTTCATGAAACCCTTACGATTAGATTATTAACTGATTTTCAATTACCATAACTAACGTCCATATAATTCATATAAGCTCATACTTGATAAACAATATAAAACATGTTTTCATATGTTAATTTTACTTCATATTGAAAATTTATATTATTAATTACTTATTAAACACTGTATTCTTAAGTTATTCTCAAAAAATTACATATTTCATAATTAACTTCCATATATATCATTAAAGCTCATACTTCATTAACTCTATAAAACATGCTTTCCTATGTTAATTTTAACACATATTTAAAATTATTATTATTAATTACTTATAAAACACTCATTTGTCGGGTTAGTTTCATGAAACCCTTACGATTAGATTAATAACTGATTTTCAATTACCATAACTAACGTCCATATAATTCATATAAGCTCATACTTGATAAACAATATAAAACATGTTTTCATATGTTAATTTTACTTCATATTGAAAATTTATATTATTAATTACTTATAAAACACTGTATTTTTAAGTTATTCTCAAAGAATTACATATTTCATAATTAACTTCCATAAAATTAATTAAAGCTCATACTTCATTAACTCTATAAAACATGCTTTCCTATGTTAATTTTAAAACATATTTAAAAGTATTATCATTAATAATTTATAAAACACTCATTTCTTAGGTTAGTTTCATGAAACCCTTACGATTAGATTATTAACTGATTTTCAATTACCATAACTAACGTCCATATAATTCATATAACCTCATACTTGATAAACAATATAAAACATGCTTTCATATGTTAATTTTACTTCATATTGAAAATTTTGATTATTAATTACTTATAAAACATTGTATTTTTAAGTTATTCTCAAAGAATTACATATTTCATAATTAACTTCCATAAAATTATTTAAAGCTCATACATCATTAACTCTATAAAACATGCTTTCCTATGTTAATTTTAACACAAATTTAAAATTATTATTATTAATTACTTATAAAACACTCATTTGTCAGGTTAGTTTCATGAAACCCTTACGATTAGATTAATAACTGATTTTCAATTGCCGTAACTAAGGTCCGTAAATTTCATTAAAGCTCATACTTCATTAACTCTATAAAACATGCTTTCCTATGTTAATTTTAACTAATTTTAAAAATTCATATTTCTAACTAACCATAAATCAGTCATTGGTCAGGTTAGTTTCATGAAACCCTTACGATTAGATTAATAACTGATTTTCAATTGCCGTAACTAACGTCCGTAAAATTCATTAAAGCTCATACTTCATTAACTCTATAAAACATGCTTTCTTATGTTAATTTTAAAACATATTTAAAAGTATTATCATTAATAACTTATAAAACACTCATTTCTTAGGTTAGTTTCATGAAACCCTTACGATTAGATTATTAACTGATTTTCAATTGCCGTAACTAACGTCTATAAAATTCATTAAAGCTCATTCTTCAAAAACTTAATATAACATACTTTCATCTGTTAATTTTAACTCATATTAAAATTTCATATTTTTACTAACTATAAAGCACTCATTTGTCAGGTTAGTTTCATGAAACCCTCACGATTAGATTCAGTTTCGGATTTTCAATTACCTTAACTAACGTCCGTAAAATTAATTTAAGCTCATACTTGATAAACAATATAAAACATGCTTTCATATGTTAATTTTATTTCATAATGAAAATTTATATTATTAATTACTTATTAAACACTGTATTCTTAAGTTATTCTCAAAAAATTACATATTTCATAATTAACTTCCATAAAATTAATTAAAGCTCATACTTCATTAACTCTATAAAACATGCTTTCCTATGTTAATTTTAAAACATATTTAAAAGTATTATCATTAATAACTTATAAAACACTCATTTCTTAGGTTAGTTTCATGAAACCCTTACGATTAGATTAATAACTGATTTTCAATTGCCGTAACTAACGTCCGTAAAATTCATTAAAGCTCATACTTCATTAACTCTATAAAACATGCTTTCTTATGTTAATTTTAAAACATATTTAAAAGTATTATCATTAATAACTTATAAAACACTCATTTCTTAGGTTAGTTTCATGAAACCCTTACGATTAGATTATTAACTGATTTTCAATTGCCGTAACTAACGTCTATAAAATTCATTAAAGCTCATTCTTCAAAAACTTAATATAACATACTTTCATCTGTTAATTTTAACTCATATTAAAATTTCATATTTTTACTAACTATAAAGCACTCGTTTGTCAGGTTAGTTTCATGAAACCCTCACGATTAGATTCAGTTTCGGATTTTCAATTACCTTAACTAACGTCCGTAAAATTAATTTAAGCTCATACTTGATAAACAATATAAAACATGCTTTCATATGTTAATTTTATTTCATAATGAAAATTTATATTATTAATTACTTATTAAACACTGTATTCTTAAGTTATTCTCAAAAAATTACATATTTCATAATTAACTTCCATATATATCATTAAAGCTCATACTTCATTAACTCTATAAAACATGCTTTCCTATGTTAATTTTAACACATATTTAAAATTATTATTATTAATTACTTATAAAACACTCATTTGTCGGGTTAGTTTCATGAAACCCTTACGATTAGATTAATAACTGATTTTCAATTGCCGTAACTAACGTCCGTAAAATTCATTAAAGCTCATACTTCATTAACTCTATAAAACATGCTTTCCTATGTTAATTTTAAAACATATTTAAAAGTATTATCATTAATAACTTATAAAACACTCATTTGTTAGGTTAGTTTCATGAAACCCTTACGATTAGATTAATAACTGATTTTCAATTGCCGTAAATAACGTCCGTAAAAATCATTAAAGCTCATACTTCATTAACTCTATAAAACATGCTTTCCTATGTTAATTTTAAAACATATTTAAAAGTATTATCATTAATAATTTATAAAACACTCATTTCTTAGGTTAGTTTCATGAAACCCTTACGATTAGATTATTAACTGAATTTCAATTACCATAACTAACGTCCATATAATTCATATAAGCTCATACTTGATAAACAATATAAAACATGCTTTCATATGTTAATTTTACTTCATATTGAAAATTTATATTATTAATTACTTATAAAACATTGTATTTTTAAGTTATTCTCAAAGAATTACATATTTCATAATTAACTTCCATAAAATTAATTAAAGCTCATACTTCATTACTCTATAAAACATGCTTTCCTATGTTAATTTTAACACAAATTTAAAATTATTATTATTAATTACTTATAAAACACTCATTTCTTAGGTTAGTTTCATGAAACCCTTACGATTAGATTAATAACTGATTTTCAATTGCCGTAACTAACGTCCGTAAAATTCATTAAAGCTCATACTTCATTAACTCTATAAAACATGTTTTCTTATGTTAATTTTAAAACATATTTAAAAGTATTATCATTAATAACTTATAAAACACTCATTTCTTAGGTTAGTTTCATGAAACCCTTACGATTAGATTATTAACTGATTTTCAATTGCCGTAACTAACGTCTATAAAATTCATTAAAGCTCATTCTTCAAAAACTTAATATAACATACTTTCATCTGTTAATTTTAACTCATATTAAAATTTCATATTTTTACTAACTATAAAGCACTCATTTGTCAGGTTAGTTTCATGAAACCCTCACGATTAGATTCAGTTTCGGATTTTCAATTACCTTAACTAACGTCCGTAAAATTAATTTAAGCTCATACTTGATAAACAATATAAAACATGCTTTCATATGTTAATTTTATTTCATAATGAAAATTTATATTATTAATTACTTATTAAACACTGTATTCTTAAGTTATTCTCAAAAAATTACATATTTCATAATTAACTTCCATATATATCATTAAAGCTCATACTTCATTAACTCTATAAAACATGCTTTCCTATGTTAATTTTAACACATATTTAAAATTATTATTATTAATTACTTATAAAACACTCATTTGTCGGGTTAGTTTCATGAAACCCTTACGATTAGATTAATAACTGATTTTCAATTACCATAACTAACGTCCATATAATTCATATAAGCTCATACTTGATAAACAATATAAAACATGTTTTCATATGTTAATTTTACTTCATATTGAAAATTTATATTATTAATTACTTATAAAACACTGTATTTTTAAGTTATTCTCAAAGAATTACATATTTCATAATTAACTTCCATAAAATTAATTAAAGCTCATACTTCATTAACTCTATAAAACATGCTTTCCTATGTTAATTTTAAAACATATTTAAAAGTATTATCATTAATAATTTATAAAACACTCATTTCTTAGGTTAGTTTCATGAAACCCTTACGATTAGATTATTAACTGATTTTCAATTACCATAACTAACGTCCATATAATTCATATAACCTCATACTTGATAAACAATATAAAACATGCTTTCATATGTTAATTTTACTTCATATTGAAAATTTTGATTATTAATTACTTATAAAACATTGTATTTTTAAGTTATTCTCAAAGAATTACATATTTCATAATTAACTTCCATAAAATTATTTAAAGCTCATACTTCATTAACTCTATAAAACATGCTTTCCTATGTTAATTTTAACACAAATTTAAAATTATTATTATTAATTACTTATAAAACACTCATTTGTCAGGTTAGTTTCATGAAACCCTTACGATTAGATTAATAACTGATTTTCAATTGCCGTAACTAAGGTCCGTAAATTTCATTAAAGCTCATACTTCATTAACTCTATAAAACATGCTTTCCTATGTTAATTTTAACTAATTTTAAAAATTCATATTTCTAACTAACCATAAATCAGTCATTGGTCAGGTTAGTTTCATGAAACCCTTACGATTAGATTAATAACTGATTTTCAATTGCCGTAACTAACGTCCGTAAAATTCATTAAAGCTCATACTTCATTAACTCTATAAAACATGCTTTCTTATGTTAATTTTAAAACATATTTAAAAGTATTATCATTAATAACTTATAAAACACTCATTTCTTAGGTTAGTTTCATGAAACCCTTACGATTAGATTATTAACTGATTTTCAATTGCCGTAACTAACGTCTATAAAATTCATTAAAGCTCATTCTTCAAAAACTTAATATAACATACTTTCATCTGTTAATTTTAACTCATATTAAAATTTCATATTTTTACTAACTATAAAGCACTCATTTGTCAGGTTAGTTTCATGAAACCCTCACGATTAGATTCAGTTTCGGATTTTCAATTACCTTAACTAACGTCCGTAAAATTAATTTAAGCTCATACTTGATAAACAATATAAAACATGCTTTCATATGTTAATTTTATTTCATAATGAAAATTTATATTATTAATTACTTATTAAACACTGTATTCTTAAGTTATTCTCAAAAAATTACATATTTCATAATTAACTTCCATATATATCATTAAAGCTCATACTTCATTAACTCTATAAAACATGCTTTCCTATGTTAATTTTAACACATATTTAAAATTATTATTATTAATTACTTATAAAACACTCATTTGTCGGGTTAGTTTCATGAAACCCTTACGATTAGATTAATAACTGATTTTCAATTACCATAACTAACGTCCATATAATTCATATAAGCTCATACTTGATAAACAATATAAAACATGTTTTCATATGTTAATTTTACTTCATATTGAAAATTTATATTATTAATTACTTATAAAACACTGTATTTTTAAGTTATTCTCAAAGAATTACATATTTCATAATTAACTTCCATAAAATTAATTAAAGCTCATACTTCATTAACTCTATAAAACATGCTTTCCTATGTTAATTTTAAAACATATTTAAAAGTATTATCATTAATAATTTATAAAACACTCATTTCTTAGGTTAGTTTCATGAAACCCTTACGATTAGATTATTAACTGATTTTCAATTACCATAACTAACGTCCATATAATTCATATAACCTCATACTTGATAAACAATATAAAACATGCTTTCATATGTTAATTTTACTTCATATTGAAAATTTTGATTATTAATTACTTATAAAACATTGTATTTTTAAGTTATTCTCAAAGAATTACATATTTCATAATTAACTTCCATAAAATTATTTAAAGCTCATACTTCATTAACTCTATAAAACATGCTTTCCTATGTTAATTTTAACACAAATTTAAAATTATTATTATTAATTACTTATAAAACACTCATTTGTCAGGTTAGTTTCATGAAACCCTTACGATTAGATTAATAACTGATTTTCAATTGCCGTAACTAAGGTCCGTAAATTTCATTAAAGCTCATACTTCATTAACTCTATAAAACATGCTTTCCTATGTTAATTTTAACTAATTTTAAAAATTCATATTTCTAACTAACCATAAATCAGTCATTGGTCAGGTTAGTTTCATGAAACCCTTACGATTAGATTAATAACTGATTTTCAATTGCCGTAACTAACGTCCGTAAAATTCATTAAAGCTCATACTTCATTAACTCTATAAAACATGCTTTCTTATGTTAATTTTAAAACATATTTAAAAGTATTATCATTAATAACTTATAAAACACTCATTTCTTAGGTTAGTTTCATGAAACCCTTACGATTAGATTATTAACTGATTTTCAATTGCCGTAACTAACGTCTATAAAATTCATTAAAGCTCATTCTTCAAAAACTTAATATAACATACTTTCATCTGTTAATTTTAACTCATATTAAAATTTCATATTTTTACTAACTATAAAGCACTCATTTGTCAGGTTAGTTTCATGAAACCCTCACGATTAGATTCAGTTTCGGATTTTCAATTACCTTAACTAACGTCCGTAAAATTAATTTAAGCTCATACTTGATAAACAATATAAAACATGCTTTCATATGTTAATTTTATTTCATAATGAAAATTTATATTATTAATTACTTATTAAACACTTTATTCTTAAGTTATTCTCAAAAAATTACATATTTCATAATTAACTTCCATATATATCATTAAAGCTCATACTTCATTAACTCTATAAAACATGCTTTCCTATGTTAATTTTAACACATACTTAAAATTATTATTATTAATTACTTATAAAACACTCATTTGTCGGGTTAGTTTCATGAAACCCTTACGATTAGATTAATAACTGATTTTCAATTACCATAACTAACGTCCATATAATTCATATAAGCTCATACTTGATAAACAATATAAAACATGTTTTCATATGTTAATTTTACTTCATATTGAAAATTTATATTATTAATTACTTATAAAACACTGTATTTTTAAGTTATTCTCAAAGAATTACATATTTCATAATTAACTTCCATAAAATTAATTAAAGCTCATACTTCATTAACTCTATAAAACATGCTTTCCTATGTTAATTTTAAAACATATTTAAAAGTATTATCATTAATAACTTATAAAACACTCATTTCTTAGGTTAGTTTCATGAAACCCTTACGATTAGATTAATAACTGATTTTCAATTGCCGTAACTAACGTCCGTAAAATTCATTAAAGCTCATACTTCATTAACTCTATAAAACATGCTTTCTTATGTTAATTTTAAAACATATTTAAAAGTATTATCATTAATAACTTATAAAACACTCATTTCTTAGGTTAGTTTCATGAAACCCTTACGATTAGATTATTAACTGATTTTCAATTGCCGTAACTAACGTCTATAAAATTCATTAAAGCTCATTCTTCAAAAACTTAATATAACATACTTTCATCTGTTAATTTTAACTCATATTAAAATTTCATATTTTTACTAACTATAAAGCACTCGTTTGTCAGGTTAGTTTCATGAAACCCTCACGATTAGATTCAGTTTCGGATTTTCAATTACCTTAACTAACGTCCGTAAAATTAATTTAAGCTCATACTTGATAAACAATATAAAACATGCTTTCATATGTTAATTTTATTTCATAATGAAAATTTATATTATTAATTACTTATTAAACACTGTATTCTTAAGTTATTCTCAAAAAATTACATATTTCATAATTAACTTCCATATATATCATTAAAGCTCATACTTCTTTAACTCTATAAAACATGCTTTCCTATGTTAATTTTAACACATATTTAAAATTATTATTATTAATTACTTATAAAACACTCATTTGTCGGGTTAGTTTCATGAAACCCTTACGATTAGATTAATAACTGATTTTCAATTACCATAACTAACGTCCATATAATTCATATAAGCTCATACTTGATAAACAATATAAAACATGTTTTCATATGTTAATTTTACTTCATATTGAAAATTTATATTATTAATTACTTATAAAACACTGTATTTTTAAGTTATTCTCAAAGAATTACATATTTCATAATTAACTTCCATAAAATTAATTAAAGCTCATACTTCATTAACTCTATAAAACATGCTTTCCTATGTTAATTTTAAAACATATTTAAATGTATTATCATTAATAATTTATAAAACACTCATTTCTTAGGTTAGTTTCATGAAACCCTTACGATTAGATTATTAACTGATTTTCAATTACCATAACTAACGTCCATATAATTCATATAACCTCATACTTGATAAACAATATAAAACATGCTTTCATATGTTAATTTTACTTCATATTGAAAATTTTGATTATTAATTACTTATAAAACATTGTATTTTTAAGTTATTCTCAAAGAATTACATATTTCATAATTAACTTCCATAAAATTAATTAAAGCTCATACTTCATTAACTCTATAAAACATGCTTTCCTATGTTAATTTTAAAACATTTTTAAAAGTATTATCATTAATAACTTATAAAACACTCATTTGTTATGTTAGTTTCATGGAACCCTTACGATTAGATTAATAACTGATTTTCAATTGCCGTAAATAACGTCCGTAAAAATCATTAAAGCTCATACTTCATTAACTCTATAAAACATGCTCTCCTATGTTAATTTAAAAACATATTTAAAAGTATTATCATTAATAATTTATAAAACACTCATTTCTTAGGTTAGTTTCATGAAACCCTTACGATTAGATTATTAACTGATTTTCAATTACCATAACTAACGTCCATATAATTCATATAAGCTCATACTTGATAAACAATATAAAACATGCTTTCATATGTTAATTTTACTTCATATTGAAAATTTATATTATTAATTACTTATAAAACATTGTATTTTTAAGTTATTCTCAAAGAATTACATATTTCATAATTAACTTCCATAAAATTATTTAAAGCTCATACTTCATTAACTCTATAAAACATGCTTTCCTATGTTAATTTTAACACAAATTTAAAATTATTATTATTAATTACTTATAAAACACTCATTTGTCAGGTTAGTTTCATGAAACCCTTACGATTAGATTAATAACTGATTTTCAATTGCAGTAACTAACGTCTATAAAATTCATTAAAGCTCATTCTTCAAAAACTTAATATAACATACTTTCATCTGTTAATTTTAACTCATATTAAAATTTCATATTTTTACTAACTATAAAGCACTCATTTGTCAGGTTAGTTTCATGAAACCCTCACGATTAGATTCAGTTTCGGATTTTCAATTACCTTAACTAACGTCCGTAAAATTAATTTAAGCTCATACTTGATAAACAATATAAAACATGCTTTCATATGTTAATTTTATTTCATAATGAAAATTTATATTATTAATTACTTATTAAACACTGTATTCTTAAGTTATTCTCAAAAAATTACATATTTCATAATTAACTTCCATATATATCATTAAAGCTCATACTTCATTAACTCTATAAAACATGCTTTCCTATGTTAATTTTAACACATATTTAAAATTATTATTATTAATTACTTATAAAACACTCATTTGTCGGGTTAGTTTCATGAAACCCTTACGATTAGATTAATAACTGATTTTCAATTACCATAACTAACGTCCATATAATTCATATAAGCTCATACTTGATAAACAATATAAAACATGTTTTCATATGTTAATTTTACTTCATATTGAAAATTTATATTATTAATTACTTATAAAACACTGTATTTTTAAGTTATTCTCAAAGAATTACATATTTCATAATTAACTTCCATAAAATTAATTAAAGCTCATACTTCATTACTCTATAAAACATGCTTTCCTATGTTAATTTTAACACAAATTTAAAATTATTATTATTAATAACTTATAAAACACTCATTTCTTAGGTTAGTTTCATGAAACCCTTACGATTAGATTAATAACTGATTTTCAATTGCCGTAACCAACGTCCGTAAAATTCATTAAAGCTCATACTTCATTAACTCTATAAAACATGCTTTCCTATGTTAATTTTAAAACATATTTAAAAGTATTATCATTAATAATTTATAAAACACTCATTTCTTAGGTTAGTTTCATGAAACCCTTACGATTAGATTATTAACTGATTTTCAATTACCATAACTAACGTCCATATAATTCATATAAGCTCATACTTGATAAACAATATAAAACATGCTTTCATATGTTAATTTTACTTCATATTGAAAATTTATATTATTAATTACTTATAAAACATTGTATTTTTAAGTTATTCTCAAAGAATTACATATTTCATAATTAACTTCCATAAAATTAATTAAAGCTCATACTTCATTACTCTATAAAACATGCTTTCCTATTTTAATTTTAACACAAATTTAAAAGTATTATCATTAATAATTTATAAAACACTCATTTCTTAGGTTAGTTTCATGAAACCCTTACGATTAGATTAATAACTGATTTTCAATTGCCGTAACTAACGTCCGTAAAATTCATTAAAGCTCATACTTCATTAACTCTATAAAACATGCTTTCCTATGTTAATTTTAAAACATATTTAAAAGTATTATCATTAATAACTTATAAAACACTCATTTGTTAGGTTAGTTTCATGAAACCCTTACGATTAGATTAATAACTGATTTTCAATTGCCTTAAATAACGTCCGTAAAAATCATTAAAGCTCATACTTCATTAACTCTATAAAACATGCTTTCCTATGTTAATTTTAAAACATATTTAAAAGTATTATCATTAATAATTTATAAAACACTCATTTCTTAGGTTAGTTTCATGAAACCCTTACGATTAGATTATTAACTGATTTTCAATTACCATAACTAACGTCCATATAATTCATATAACCTCATACTTGATAAACAATATAAAACATGCTTTCATATGTTAATTTTACTTCATATTGAAAATTTTTATTATTAATTACTTATAAAACATTGTATTTTTAAGTTATTCTCAAAGAATTACATATTTCATAATTAACTTCCATAAAATTAATTAAAGCTCATACTTCATTAACTCTATAAAACATGCTTTCCTATGTTAATTTTAACTAATTTTAAAAATTCATATTTCTAACTAACCATAAATCAGTCATTTGTCAGGTTAGTTTCATGAAACCCTTACGATTAGATTAATAACTGATTTTCAATTGCCGTAACTAACGTCCGTAAATTTCATTAAAGCTCATACTTCATTAACTCTATAAAACATGCTTTCTTATGTTAATTTTAAAACATATTTAAAAGTATTATCATTAATAACTTATAAAACACTCATTTCTTAGGTTAGTTTCATGAAACCCTTACGATTAGATTATTAACTGATTTTCAATTGCCGTAACTAACGTCTATAAAATTCATTAAAGCTCATTATTCAAAAACATAATATAACATACTTTCATCTGTTAATTTTAACTCATATTAAAATTTCATATTTTTACTAACTATAAAGCACTCATTTGTCAGGTTAGTTTCATGAAACCCTCACGATTAGATTCAGTTTCGGATTTTCAATTACCTTAACTAACGTCCGTAAAATTAATTTAAGCTCATACTTGATAAACAATATAAAACATGCTTTCATATGTTAATTTTATTTCATAATGAAAATTTATATTATTAATTACTTATTAAACACTGTATTCTTAAGTTATTCTGAAAGAATTACATATTTCATAATTAACTTCCATAAAATTAATTAAAGCTCATACTTCATTAACTCTATAAAACATGCTTTCCTTTGTTAATTTTAAAACATATTTAAAAGTATTATCATTAATAACTTATAAAACACTCATTTCTTAGGTTAGTTTCATGAAACCCTTACGATTAGATTAATAACTGATTTTCAATTGCCGTAACTAACGTCCGTAAAAATCATTAAAGCTCATACTTGATAAACAATATAAAACATGCTTTCATATGTTAATTTTACTTCATATTGAAAATTTATATTATTAATTACTTATAAAACATTGTATTTTTAAGTTATTCTCAAAGAATTACATATTTCATAATTAACTTCCATAAAATTAATTAAAGCTCATACTTCATTACTCTATAAAACATGCTTTCCAATGTTAATTTTAACACAAATTTAAAATTATTATTATTAATAACTTATAAAACACTCATTTCTTAGGTTAGTTTCATGAAACCCTTACGATTAGATTAATAACTGATTTTCAATTGCCGTAACCAACGTCCGTAAAATTCATTAAAGCTCATACTTCATTAACTCTATAAAACATGCTTTCCTATGTTAATTTTAAAACATATTTAAAAGTATTATCATTAATAATTTATAAAACACTCATTTCTTAGGTTAGTTTCATGAAACCCTTACGATTAGATTATTAACTGATTTTCAATTACCATAACTAACGTCCATATAATTCATATAAGCTCATACTTGATAAACAATATAAAACATGCTTTCATATGTTAATTTTACTTCATATTGAAAATTTATATTATTAATTACTTATAAAACATTGTATTTTTAAGTTATTCTCAAAGAATTACATATTTCATAATTAACTTCCATAAAATTAATTAAAGCTCATACTTCATTACTCTATAAAACATGCTTTCCTATTTTAATTTTAACACAAATTTAAAAGTATTATCATTAATAATTTATAAAACACTCATTTCTTAGGTTAGTTTCATGAAACCCTTACGATTAGATTAATAACTGATTTTCAATTGCCGTAAATAACGTCCGTAAAAATCATTAAAGCTCATACTTCATTAACTCTATAAAACATGCTTTCCTATGTTAATTTTAAAACATATTTAAAAGTATTATCATTAATAACTTATAAAACACTCATTTGTTAGGTTAGTTTCATGAAACCCTTACGATTAGATTAATAACTGATTTTCAATTGCCGTAAATAACGTCCGTAAAAATCATTAAAGCTCATACTTCATTAACTCTATAAAACATGCTTTCCTATGTTAATTTTAAAACATATTTAAAAGTATTATCATTAATAATTTATAAAACACTCATTTCTTAGGTTAGTTTCATGAAACCCTTACGATTAGATTATTAACTGATTTTCAATTACCATAACTAACGTCCATATAATTCATATAAGCTCATACTTGATAAACAATATAAAACATGCTTTCATATGTTAATTTTACTTCATATTGAAAATTTATATTATTAATTACTTATAAAACATTGTATTTTTAAGTTATTCTCAAAGAATTACATATTTCATAATTAACTTCCATAAAATTAATTAAAGCTCATACTTCATTACTCTATAAAACATGCTTTCCTATGTTAATTTTAACACAAATTTAAAATTATTATTATTAATTACTTATAAAACACTCATTTCTTAGGTTAGTTTCATGAAACCCTTACGATTAGATTAATAACTAATTTTCAATTGCCGTAACTAACGTCCGTAAAATTCATTAAAGCTCATACTTCATTAACACTATAAAACATGCTTTCCTATGTTAATTTTAAAACATATTTAAAAGTATTATCATTAATAACTTATAAAACACTCATTTGTTAGGTTAGTTTCATGAAACCCTTACGATTAGATTAATAACTGATTTTCAATTGCCTTAACTAACGTCCGTAAAATTCATTAAAGCTCATACTTCATTAACTCTATAAAATATGCTTTCCTATGTTAATTTTAAAACATATTTAAAAGTATTATCATTAATAACTTATAAAACACTCATTTGTTAGGTTAGTTTCATGAAACCCTTACGATTAGATTAATAACTGATTTTCAATTGCCGTAAATAACGTCCGTAAAAATCATTAAAGCTCATACTTCATTAACTCTATAAAACATGCTTTCCTATGTTAATTTTTAAACATATTTAAAAGTATTATCATTAATAATTTATAAAACACTCATTTCTTAGGTTAGTTTCATGAAACCCTTACGATTAGATTATTAACTGATTTTCAATTACCATAACTAACGTCCATATAATTCATATAACCTCATACTTGATAAACAATATAAAACATGCTTTCATATGTTAATTTTACTTCATATTGAAAATTTTTATTATTAATTACTTATAAAACATTGTATTTTTAAGTTATTCTCAAAGAATTACATATTTCATAATTAACTTCCATAAAATTAATTAAAGCTCATACTTCATTAACTCTATAAATCATGCTTTCCTATGTTAATTTTAACACAAATTTAAAATTATTATTATTAATTACTTATAAAACACTCATTTGTCAGGTTAGTTTCATGAAACCCTTACGATTAGATTAATAACTGATTTTCAATTGCCGTAACTAACGTCCGTAAAATTCATTAAAGCTCATACTTCATTAACTCTATAAAACATGCTTTCTTATGTTAATTTTAAAACATATTTAAAAGTATTATCATTAATAACTTATAAAACACTCATTTCTTAGGTTAGTTTCATGAAACCCTTACGATTAGATTAATAACTGATTTTCAATTGCCGTAAATAACGTCCGTAAAATTCATTAAAGCTCATTCTTCAAAAACATAATATAACATACTTTCATCTGTTAATTTTAACTCATATTAAAATTTCATATTTTTACTAACTATAAAGCACTCATTTGTCAGGTTAGTTTCATGAAACCCTCACGATTAGATTAATAACTGATTTTCAATTGCCGTAAATAACGTCCGTATAATTCATTAAAGCTCATACTTCATTAACTCTATAAAACATGCTTTCCTATGTTAATTTTAAAACATATTTAAAAGTATTATCATTAATAATTTATAAAACACTCATTTCTTAGGTTAGTTTCATGAAACCCTTACGATTAGATTATTAACTGATTTTCAATTACCATAACTAACGTCCATATAATTCATATAATCTCATACTTGATAAACAATATAAAACATGCTTTCATATGTTAATTTTACTTCATATTGAAAATTTATATTATTAATTACTTATAAAACACTGTATTTTTAAGTTATTCTCAAAGAATTACATATTTCATAATTAACTTCCATAAAATTAATTAAAGCTCATACTTCATTAACTCTATAAAACATGC
Source organism: Rhopalosiphum padi (assembly GCF_020882245.1). Lineage (NCBI taxonomy): Eukaryota > Metazoa > Arthropoda > Insecta > Hemiptera > Aphididae > Rhopalosiphum > Rhopalosiphum padi. The sequence continues at coordinate 1,240,422 of NC_083599.1, read as the reverse complement.
TTTCCTATGTTAATTTTAACACAAATTTAAAATTATTATTATTAATTACTTATAAAACACTCATTTGTCAGGTTAGTTTCATGAAACCCTTACGATTAGATTAATAACTGATTTTCAATTGCCGTAACTAACGTCCGTAAATTTCATTAAAGCTCATACTTTATTAACTCTATAAAACATGCTTTTCTATGTTAATTTTAACTAATTTTAAAAATTCATATTTCTAACTAACCATAAATCAGTCATTTGTCAGGTTAGTTTCATGAAACCCTTACGATTAGATTAATAACTGATTTTCAATTGCCGTAAATAACGTCCGTATAATTCATTAAAGCTCATACTTCATTAACTCTATAAAACATGCTTTCCTATGTTAATTTTAACACATATTTAAAATTATTATTATTAATTACTTATAAAACATTGTATTTTTAAGTTATTCTCAAAGAATTACATATTTCATAATTAACTTCCATAAAATTAATTAAAGCTCATACTTCATTACTCTATAAAACATGCTTTCCTATGTTAATTTTAACACAAATTTAAAATTATTATTATTAATTACTTATAAAACACTCATTTCTTAGGTTAGTTTCATGAAACCCTTACGATTAGATTAATAACTGATTTTCAATTGCCGTAACTAACGTCCGTAAAATTCATTAAAGCTCATACTTCATTAACACTATAAAACATGCTTTCCTATGTTAATTTTAAAACATATTTAAAAGTATTATCATTAATAACTTATAAAACACTCATTTGTTAGGTTAGTTTCATGAAACCCTTACGATTAGATTAATAACTGATTTTCAATTGCCTTAACTAACGTCCGTAAAATTCATTAAAGCTCATACTTCATTAACTCTATAAAATATGCTTTCCTATGTTAATTTTAAAACATATTTAAAAGTATTATCATTAATAACTTATAAAACACTCATTTGTTAGGTTAGTTTCATGAAACCCTTACGATTAGATTAATAACTGATTTTCAATTGCCGTAAATAACGTCCGTAAAAATCATTAAAGCTCATACTTCATTAACTCTATAAAACATGCTTTCCTATGTTAATTTTAAAACATATTTAAAAGTATTATCATTAATAATTTATAAAACACTCATTTCTTAGGTTAGTTTCATGAAACCCTTACGATTAGATTATTAACTGATTTTCAATTACCATAACTAACGTCCATATAATTCATATAACCTCATACTTGATAAACAATATAAAACATGCTTTCATATGTTAATTTTACTTCATATTGAAAATTTATATTATTAATTACTTATAAAACATTGTATTTTTAAGTTATTCTCAAAGAATTACATATTTCATAATTAACTTCCATAAAATTAATTAAAGCTCATACTTCATTACTCTATAAAACATGCTTTCCTATGTTAATTTTAACACAAATTTAAAATTATTATTATTAATTACTTATAAAACACTCATTTCTTAGGTTAGTTTCATGAAACCCTTACGATTAGATTAATAACTAATTTTCAATTGCCGTAACTAACGTCCGTAAAATTCATTAAAGCTCATACTTCATTAACACTATAAAACATGCTTTCCTATGTTAATTTTAAAACATATTTAAAAGTATTATCATTAATAACTTATAAAACACTCATTTGTTAGGTTAGTTTCATGAAACCCTTACTATTAGATTAATAACTGATTTTCAATTGCCTTAACTAACGTCCGTAAAATTCATTAAAGCTCATACTTCATTAACTCTATAAAATATGCTTTCCTATGTTAATTTTAAAACATATTTAAAAGTATTATCATTAATAACTTATAAAACACTCATTTGTTAGGTTAGTTTCATGAAACCCTTACGATTAGATTAATAACTGATTTTCAATTGCCGTAAATAACGTCCGTAAAAATCATTAAAGCTCATACTTCATTAACTCTATAAAACATGCTTTCCTATGTTAATTTTTAAACATATTTAAAAGTATTATCATTAATAATTTATAAAACACTCATTTCTTAGGTTAGTTTCATGAAACCCTTACGATTAGATTATTAACTGATTTTCAATTACCATAACTAACGTCCATATAATTCATATAACCTCATACTTGATAAACAATATAAAACATGCTTTCATATGTTAATTTTACTTCATATTGAAAATTTTTATTATTAATTACTTATAAAACATTGTATTTTTAAGTTATTCTCAAAGAATTACATATTTCATAATTAACTTCCATAAAATTAATTAAAGCTCATACTTCATTAACTCTATAAATCATGCTTTCCTATGTTAATTTTAACACAAATTTAAAATTATTATTATTAATTACTTATAAAACACTCATTTGTCAGGTTAGTTTCATGAAACCCTTACGATTAGATTAATAACTGATTTTCAATTGCCGTAACTAACGTCCGTAAAATTCATTAAAGCTCATACTTCATTAACTCTATAAAACATGCTTTCTTATGTTAATTTTAAAACATATTTAAAAGTATTATCATTAATAACTTATAAAACACTCATTTCTTAGGTTAGTTTCATGAAACCCTTACGATTAGATTAATAACTGATTTTCAATTGCCGTAAATAACGTCCGTAAAATTCATTAAAGCTCATTCTTCAAAAACATAATATAACATACTTTCATCTGTTAATTTTAACTCATATTAAAATTTCATATTTTTACTAACTATAAAGCACTCATTTGTCAGGTTAGTTTCATGAAACCCTCACGATTAGATTAATAACTGATTTTCAATTGCCGTAAATAACGTCCGTATAATTCATTAAAGCTCATACTTCATTAACTCTATAAAACATGCTTTCCTATGTTAATTTTAAAACATATTTAAAAGTATTATCATTAATAATTTATAAAACACTCATTTCTTAGGTTAGTTTCATGAAACCCTTACGATTAGATTATTAACTGATTTTCAATTACCATAACTAACGTCCATATAATTCATATAATCTCATACTTGATAAACAATATAAAACATGCTTTCATATGTTAATTTTACTTCATATTGAAAATTTATATTATTAATTACTTATAAAACACTGTATTTTTAAGTTATTCTCAAAGAATTACATATTTCATAATTAACTTCCATAAAATTAATTAAAGCTCATACTTCATTAACTCTATAAAACATGCTTTCCTATGTTAATTTTAACACAAATTTAAAATTATTATTATTAATTACTTATAAAACACTCATTTGTCAGGTTAGTTTCATGAAACCCTTACGATTAGATTAATAACTGATTTTCAATTGCCGTAACTAACGTCCGTAAATTTCATTAAAGCTCATACTTTATTAACTCTATAAAACATGCTTTTCTATGTTAATTTTAACTAATTTTAAAAATTCATATTTCTAACTAACCATAAATCAGTCATTTGTCAGGTTAGTTTCATGAAACCCTTACGATTAGATTAATAACTGATTTTCAATTGCCGTAAATAACGTCCGTATAATTCATTAAAGCTCATACTTCATTAACTCTATAAAACATGCTTTCCTATGTTAATTTTAACACATATTTAAAATTATTATTATTAATTACTTATAAAACATTGTATTTTTAAGTTATTCTCAAAGAATTACATATTTCATAATTAACTTCCATAAAATTAATTAAAGCTCATACTTCATTACTCTATAAAACATGCTTTCCTATGTTAATTTTAACACAAATTTAAAATTATTATTATTAATTACTTATAAAACACTCATTTCTTAGGTTAGTTTCATGAAACCCTTACGATTAGATTAATAACTGATTTTCAATTGCCGTAACTAACGTCCGTAAAATTCATTAAAGCTCATACTTCATTAACACTATAAAACATGCTTTCCTATGTTAATTTTAAAACATATTTAAAAGTATTATCATTAATAACTTATAAAACACTCATTTGTTAGGTTAGTTTCATGAAACCCTTACGATTAGATTAATAACTGATTTTCAATTGCCTTAACTAACGTCCGTAAAATTCATTAAAGCTCATACTTCATTAACTCTATAAAATATGCTTTCCTATGTTAATTTTAAAACATATTTAAAAGTATTATCATTAATAACTTATAAAACACTCATTTGTTAGGTTAGTTTCATGAAACCCTTACGATTAGATTAATAACTGATTTTCAATTGCCGTAAATAACGTCCGTAAAAATCATTAAAGCTCATACTTCATTAACTCTATAAAACATGCTTTCCTATGTTAATTTTAAAACATATTTAAAAGTATTATCATTAATAATTTATAAAACACTCATTTCTTAGGTTAGTTTCATGAAACCCTTACGATTAGATTATTAACTGATTTTCAATTACCATAACTAACGTCCATATAATTCATATAACCTCATACTTGATAAACAATATAAAACATGCTTTCATATGTTAATTTTACTTCATATTGAAAATTTTTATTATTAATTACTTATAAAACATTGTATTTTTAAGTTATTCTCAAAGAATTACATATTTCATAATTAACTTCCATAAAATTAATTAAAGCTCATACTTCATTAACTCTATAAATCATGCTTTCCTATGTTAATTTTAACACAAATTTAAAATTATTATTATTAATTACTTATAAAACACTCATTTGTCAGGTTAGTTTCATGAAACCCTTACGATTAGATTAATAACTGATTTTCAATTGCCGTAACTAACGTCCGTAAAATTCATTAAAGCTCATACTTCATTAACTCTATAAAACATGCTTTCTTATGTTAATTTTAAAACATATTTAAAAGTATTATCATTAATAACTTATAAAACACTCATTTCTTAGGTTAGTTTCATGAAACCCTTACGATTAGATTAATAACTGATTTTCAATTGCCGTAAATAACGTCCGTAAAATTCATTAAAGCTCATTCTTCAAAAACATAATATAACATACTTTCATCTGTTAATTTTAACTCATATTAAAATTTCATATTTTTACTAACTATAAAGCACTCATTTGTCAGGTTAGTTTCATGAAACCCTCACGATTAGAATAATAACTGATTTTCAATTGCCGTAAATAACGTCCGTATAATTCATTAAAGCTCATACTTCATTAACTCTATAAAACATGCTTTCCTATGTTAATTTTAAAACATATTTAAAAGTATTATCATTAATAATTTATAAAACACTCATTTCTTAGGTTAGTTTCATGAAACACTTACGATTAGATTATTAACTGATTTTCAATTACCATAACTAACGTCCATATAATTCATATAATCTCATACTTGATAAACAATATAAAACATGCTTTCATATGTTAATTTTACTTCATATTGAAAATTTATATTATTAATTACTTATAAAACACTGTATTTTTAAGTTATTCTCAAAGAATTACATATTTCATAATTAACTTCCATAAAATTAATTAAAGCTCATACTTCATTAACTCTATAAAACATGCTTTCCTATGTTAATTTTAACACAAATTTAAAATTATTATTATTAATTACTTATAAAACACTCATTTGTCAGGTTAGTTTCATGAAACCCTTACGATTAGATTAATAACTGATTTTCAATTGCCGTAACTAACGTCCGTAAATTTCATTAAAGCTCATACTTTATTAACTCTATAAAACATGCTTTTCTATGTTAATTTTAACTAATTTTAAAAATTCATATTTCTAACTAACCATAAATCAGTCATTTGTCAGGTTAGTTTCATGAAACCCTTACGATTAGATTAATAACTGATTTTCAATTGCCGTAAATAACGTCCGTATAATTCATTAAAGCTCATACTTCATTAACTCTATAAAACATGCTTTCCTATGTTAATTTTAACACATATTTAAAATTATTATTATTAATTACTTATAAAACACTCATTTGTCGGGTTAGTTTCATGAAACCCTTACGATTAGATTAATAACTGATTTTCAATTACCATAACTAACGTCCATATAATTCATATAAGCTCATACTTGATAAACAATATAAAACATGCTTTCATATGTTAATTTTATTTCATAATGAAAATTTATATTATTAATTACTTATTAAACACTGTATTCTTAAGTTATTCTCAAAAAAATTACATATTTCATAATTAACTTCCATATAATTCATTAAAGCTCATACTTCATTAACTCTATAAAACATGCTTTCCTATGTTAATTTTAAAACATATTTAAAAGTATTATCATTAATAACTAATAAAACACTCATTTGTTAGGTTAGTTTCATGAAACCCTTACGATTAGATTAATAACTGATTTTCAATTGCCGTAACTAACGTCCGTAAAATTCATTAAAGCTCATACTTCATTAACTCTATAAAACAAGCTTTCCTATGTTAATTATAAAACATATTTAAAAGTATTATCATTAATAACTTATAAAACACTCATTTGTTAGGTTAGTTTCATGAAACCCTTACGATTAGATTAATAACTGATTTTCAATTGCCGTAAATAACGTCCGTAAAATTCATTAAAGCTCATACTTCATTAACTCTATAAAACATGCTTTCTTATGTTAATTTTAAAACATATTTAAAAGTATTATAATTAATAATTTATAAAACACTCATTTCTTAGGTTAGTTTCATGAAACCCTTACGATTAGAATAATAACTGATTTTCAATTACCTTAACTAACGTCCGTAAAATTCATTTAAGCTCATACTTGATAAACAATATAAAACATGCTTTCATATGTTAATTTTACTTCATATTGAAAATTATATTATTTATTCCTTATAAAACTCTGTATTTTTAAGTTATTCTCAAAGAATTACATATTTCATAATTAACTTCCATATATTTCATAAAAGCTCATACTTCATTAACTCTATAAAACATGCTTTTCTATGTTAATTTTAACTAATTTTAAAAATTCATATTTCTAACTAACCATAAATCAGTCATTTGTCAGGTTAGTTTCATGAAACCCTTACGATTAGATTAATAACTGATTTTCAATTGCCGTAAATAACGTCCGTATAATTCATTAAAGCTCATACTTCATTAACTCTATAAAACATGCTTTCCTATGTTAATTTTAACACATATTTAAAATTATTATTATTAATTACTTATAAAACATTGTATTTTTAAGTTATTCTCAAAGAATTACATATTTCATAATTAACTTCCATAAAATTAATTAAAGCTCATACTTCATTACTCTATAAAACATGCTTTCCTATGTTAATTTTAACACAAATTTAAAATTATTATTATTAATTACTTATAAAACACTCATTTTCTTAGGTTAGTTTCATGAAACCCTTACGATTAGATTAATAACTGATTTTCAATTGCCGTAACTAACGTCCGTAAAATTCATTAAAGCTCATACTTCATTAACTCTATAAAATATGCTTTCCTATGTTAATTTTTAAAACATATTTAAAAGTATTATCATTAATAACTTATAAAACACTCATTTGTTAGGTTAGTTTCATGAAACCCTTACGATTAGATTAATAACTGATTTTCAATTGCCGTAAATAACGTCCGTAAAAATCATTAAAGCTCATACTTCATTAACTCTATAAAACATGCTTTCCTATGTTAATTTTAAAACATATTTAAAAGTATTATCATTAATAATTTATAAAACACTCATTTCTTAGGTTAGGTTTCATGAAACCCTTACGATTAGATTATTAACTGATTTTCAATTACCATAACTAACGTCCATATAATTCATATAACCTCATACTTGATAAACAATATAAAACATGCTTTCATATGTTAATTTTACTTCATATTGAAAATTTTTATTATTAATTACTTATAAAACATTGTATTTTTAAGTTATTCTCAAAGAATTACATATTTCATAATTAACTTCCATAAAATTAATTAAAGCTCATACTTCATTAACTCTATAAATCATGCTTTCCTATGTTAATTTTTAACACAAATTTAAAATTATTATTATTAATTACTTATAAAACACTCATTTGTCAGGTTAGTTTCATGAAACCCTTACGATTAGATTAATAACTGATTTTCAATTGCCGTAACTAACGTCCGTAAAATTCATTAAAGCTCATACTTCATTAACTCTATAAAACATGCTTTCTTATGTTAATTTTAAAACATATTTAAAAGTATTATCATTAATAACTTATAAAACACTCATTTCTTAGGTTAGTTTCATGAAACCCTTACGATTAGATTAATAACTGATTTTCAATTGCCGTAAATAACGTCCGTAAAATTCATTAAAGCTCATTCTTCAAAAACATAATATAACATACTTTCATCTGTTAATTTTAACTCATATTAAAATTTCATATTTTTACTAACTATAAAGCACTCATTTGTCAGGTTAGTTTCATGAAACCCTCACGATTAGAATAATAACTGATTTTCAATTGCCGTAAATAACGTCCGTATAATTCATTAAAGCTCATACTTCATTAACTCTATAAAACATGCTTTCCTATGTTAATTTTAAAACATATTTAAAAGTATTATCATTAATAATTTATAAAACACTCATTTCTTAGGTTAGTTTCATGAAACCCTTACGATTAGATTATTAACTGATTTTCAATTACCATAACTAACGTCCATATAATTCATATAATCTCATACTTGATAAACAATATAAAACATGCTTTCATATGTTAATTTTACTTCATATTGAAAATTTATATTATTAATTACTTATAAAACACTGTATTTTTAAGTTATTCTCAAAGAATTACATATTTCATAATTAACTTCCATAAAATTAATTAAAGCTCATACTTCATTAACTCTATTAAAACATGCTTTCCTATGTTAATTTTAACACAAATTTAAAATTATTATTATTAATTACTTATAAAACACTCATTTGTCAGGTTAGTTTCATGAAACCCTTACGATTAGATTAATAACTGATTTTCAATTGCCGTAACTAACGTCCGTAAATTTCATTAAAGCTCATACTTTATTAACTCTATAAAACATGCTTTTCTATGTTAATTTTAACTAATTTTAAAAATTCATATTTCTAACTAACCATAAATCAGTCATTTGTCAGGTTAGTTTCATGAAACCCTTACGATTAGATTAATAACTGATTTTCAATTGCCGTAAATAACGTCCGTATAATTCATTAAAGCTCATACTTCATTAACTCTATAAAACATGCTTTCCTATGTTAATTTTAACACATATTTAAAATTATTATTATTAATTACTTATAAAACACTCATTTGTCGGGTTAGTTTCATGAAACCCTTACGATTAGATTAATAACTGATTTTCAATTACCATAACTAACGTCCATATAATTCATATAAGCTCATACTTGATAAACAATATAAAACATGCTTTCATATGTTAATTTTATTTCATAATGAAAATTTATATTATTAATTACTTATTAAACACTGTATTCTTAAGTTATTCTCAAAAAATTACATATTTCATAATTAACTTCCATATAATTCATTAAAGCTCATACTTCATTAACTCTATAAAACATGCTTTCCTATGTTAATTTTAAAACATATTTAAAAGTATTATCATTAATAACTAATAAAACACTCATTTGTTAGGTTAGTTTCATGAAACCCTTACGATTAGATTAATAACTGATTTTCAATTGCCGTAACTAACGTCCGTAAAATTCATTAAAGCTCATACTTCATTAACTCTATAAAACAAGCTTTCCTATGTTAATTATAAAACATATTTAAAAGTATTATCATTAATAACTTATAAAACACTCATTTGTTAGGTTAGTTTCATGAAACCCTTACGATTAGATTAATAACTGATTTTCAATTGCCGTAAATAACGTCCGTAAAATTCATTAAAGCTCATACTTCATTAACTCTATAAAACATGCTTTCTTATGTTAATTTTAAAACATATTTAAAAGTATTATAATTAATAATTTATAAAACACTCATTTCTTAGGTTAGTTTCATGAAACCCTTACGATTAGAATAATAACTGATTTTCAATTACCTTAACTAACGTCCGTAAAATTCATTTAAGCTCATACTTGATAAACAATATAAAACATGCTTTCATATGTTAATTTTACTTCATATTGAAAATTATATTATTTATTCCTTATAAAACTCTGTATTTTTAAGTTATTCTCAAAGAATTACATATTTCATAATTAACTTCCATATATTTCATAAAAGCTCATACTTCATTTAACTCTATAAAACATGCTTTCTTATGTTAATTTTAAAACATATTTAAAAGTATTAACATTAATAACTTATAAAACACTCATTTGTTAGGTTAGTTTCATGAAACCCTTACGATTAGAGTAATAACTGATTTTCAATTGCGTAAATAACGTCCGTAAAATTCATTAAAGCTCATACTTCATTAACTCTATAAAACATGCTTTCCTATGTTAATTTTAACACATATTTAAAATTATTATTATTAATTACATATAAAACACTCGTTTGTCAGGTTAGTTTCATGAAACCCTTACGATTAGATTAATAACTGATTTTCAATTACCATAACTAACGTCCATATAATTCATATAAGCTCATACTTGATAAAAAATATAAAACATGCTTTTATATGTTAATTTTACTTCATATTGAAAATTTATATTATTAGTTACTTATAAAACACTGTATTTTTAAGTTATTCTCAAAGAATTACATATTTCATAATTAACTTCCATATAATTCATAAAAGCTCATACTTCATTAACTCGATAAAACATGCTTTTCCTATGTTAATTTTAACACAAATTTAAATATATTATTATTAATTACTTATAAAACACTCATTTGTTAGGTTAGTTTCATGAAACCCTTACGATTAGATTAATAACTGATTTTCAATTGCCGTAACTAACGTCCGTAAATTTCATTAAAGCTCATACTTCAATAACTCTATAAAACATGCTTTCCTATGTTAATTTTAACTAATTTTAAAAATTCATATTTCTAACTAACCATAAATCAGTCATTTGTCAGGTTAGTTTCATGAAACCCTCACGATTAGATTAAGTTTCTGATTTTCAATTACCTTAACTAACGTCCGTAAAATTCATTTAAGCTCATACTTGATAAACAATATAAAACATGCTTTCATATGTTAATTTTATTTCATAATGAAAATTTATATTATTAATTACTTATTAAACACTGTATTCTTAAGTTATTCTCAAAAAATTACATATTTCATAATTAACTTCCATATAATTCATTAAAGCTCATACTTCATTAACTCTATAAAACATGCTTTCCTATGTTAATTTTAAAACATATTTAAAAGTATTATCATTAATAACTAATAAAACACTCATTTGTTAGGTTAGTTTCATGAAACCCTTACGATTAGATTAATAACTGATTTTCAATTGCCGTAACTAACGTCTATAAAATTCATTAAAGCTCATTCTTCAAAAACATAATATAACATACTTTCATCTGTTAATTTTAACTCATATTAAAATTTCATATTTTTACTAACTATAAAGCACTCATTTGTCAGGTTAGTTTCATGAAACCCTCACGATTAGATTCAGTTTCGGATTTTCAATTACCTTAACTAACGTCCGTAAATTATTTTAAGCTCATACTTGATAAACAATATAAAACATGCTTTCATATGTTAATTTTATTTCATAATGAAAATTTATATTATTAATTACTTATTAAACACTGTATTCTTAAGTTATTCTCAAAAAAATTACATATTTCATAATTAACTTCCATATATATCATTAAAGCTCATACTTCATTAACTCTATAAAACATGCTTTCCTATGTTAATTTTAACACATATTTAAAATTATTATTATTAATTACTTATAAAACACTCATTTGTCGGGTTAGTTTCATGAAACCCTTACGATTAGATTAATAACTGATTTTCAATTACCATAACTAACGTCCATATAATTCATATAAGCTCATACTTCATAAACAATATAAAACATGCTTTCATATGTTAATTTTACTTCATATTGAAAATTTATATTATTAATTACTTATAAAACACTGTATTTTTAAGTTATTCTCAAAGAATTACATATTTCATAATTAACTTTCATAAAATTAATTAAAGCTCATACTTCATTAACTCTATAAAACATGCTTTCCTATGTTAATTTAAAAACATATTTAAAAGTATTATCATTAATAACTTATAAAACACTCATTTGTTAGGTTAGTTTCATGAAACCCTTACGATTAGATTAATAACTGATTTTTCAATTGCCGTAACTAACGTCCGTAAAATTCATTAAAGCTCATACTTGATAAACAATATAAAACATGCTTTCATATGTTAATTTTATTTCATAATGAAAATTTATATTATTAATTACTTATTAAACACTGTATTCTTAAGTTATTCTCAAAAAATTACATATTTCATAATTAACTTCCATATAATTCATTAAAGCTCATACCTCATTAACTCTATAAAACATGCTTTCCTATGTTAATTTTAAAACATATTTAAAAGTATTATCATTAATAACTAATAAAACACTCATTTGTTAGGTTAGTTTCATGAAACCCTTACGATTAGATTAATAACTGATTTTCAATTGCCGTAACTAACGTCTATAAAATTCATTAAAGCTCATTCTTCAAAAACATAATATAACATACTTTCATCTGTTAATTTTAACTCATATTAAAATTTCATATTTTTACTAACTATAAAGCACTCATTTGTCAGGTTAGTTTCATGAAACCCTCACGATTAGATTCAGTTTCGGATTTTCAATTACCTTAACTAACGTCCGTAAAATTATTTTAAGCTCATACTTGATAAACAATATAAAACATGCTTTCATATGTTAATTTTATTTCATAATGAAAATTTATATTATTAATTACTTATTAAACACTGTATTCTTAAGTTATTCTCAAAAAATTACATATTTCATAATTAACTTCCATATATATCATTAAAGCTCATACTTCATTAACTCTATAAAACATGCTTTCCTATGTTAATTTTAACACATATTTAAAATTATTATTATTAATTACTTATAAAACACTCATTTGTCGGGTTAGTTTCATGAAACCCTTACGATTAGATTAATAACTGATTTTCAATTACCATAACTAACGTCCATATAATTCATATAAGCTCATACTTGATAAACAATATAAAACATGCTTTCATATGTTAATTTTACTTCATATTGAAAATTTATATTATTAATTACTTATAAAACACTGTATTTTTAAGTTATTCTCAAAGAATTACATATTTCATAATTAACTTCCATAAAATTAATTAAAGCTCATACTTCATTAACTTTATAAAACATGCTTTCCTATGTTAATTTAAAAACATATTTAAAAGTATTATCATTAATAACTTATAAAACACTCATTTGTTAGGTTAGTTTCATGAAACCCTTACGATTAGATTAATAACTGATTTTCAATTGCCGTAACTAACGTCCGTAAAATTCATTAAAGCTCATACTTCATTAACTCTATAAAACATGCTTTCCTATGTTAATTTTAAAACATATTTAAAAGTATTATCATTAATAACTTATAAAACACTCATTTGTTAGGTTAGTTTCATGAAACCCTTACGATTAGATTAATAACTGATTTTCAATTGCCGTAAATAACGTCCGTAAAATTCATTAAAGCTCATACTTCATTAACTCTATAAAACATGCTTTCCTATGTTAATTTTAAAACATATTTAAAAGTATTATCATTAATAATTTATAAAACACTCATTTCTTAGGTTAGTTTCATGAAACCCTTACGATTAGATTAATAACTGATTTTCAATTACCTTAACTAACGTCCGTAAAATTCATTTAAGCTCATACTTGATAAACAATATAAAACATGCTTTCATATGTTAATTTTACTTCATATTGAAAATTATATTATTTATTCCTCATAAAACACTGTATTTTTAAGTTATTCTCAAAGAATTACATATTTCATAATTAACTTCCATATAATTCATAAAAGCTCATACTTCATTAACTCTATAAAACATGCTTTCCTATGTTAATTTTAACACAAATTTAAAATTATTATTATTAATTACTTATAAAACACTCATTTGTCAGGTTAGTTTCATGAAACCCTTACGATTAGATTAATAACTGATTTTCAATTGCCGTAACTAACGTCCGTAAATTTCATTAAAGCTCATACTTCAATAACTCTATAAAACATGCTTTCCTATGTTAATTTTAACTAATTTTAAAAATTCATATTTCTAAATAACCATAAATCAGTCATTTGTCAGGTTAGTTTCATGAAACCCTTATGATTAGATTAATAACTGATTTTCAATTGCGTAAATAACGTCCGTAAAATTCATTAAAGCTCATACTTCATTAACTCTATAAAACATGCTTTCCTATGTTAATTTTAACACATATTTAAAATTATTATTATTAATTACATATAAAACACTCGTTTGTCAGGTTAGTTTCATGAAACCCTTACGATTAGATTAATAACTGATTTTCAATTACCATAACTAACGTCCATATAATTCATATAAGCTCATACTTGATAAACAATATAAAACATGCTTTTATATGTTAATTTTACTTCATATTGAAAATTTATATTATTAATTACTTATAAAACACTGTGTATTTTTAAGTTATTCTCAAAGAAGTTACATATTTCATAATTAACTTCCATATAATTCATAAAAGCTCATACTTCATTAACTCTATAAAACATGCTTTCCCTATGTTAATTTTAACACAAATTTAAATATATTATTATTAATTACTTATAAAACACTCATTTGTTAGGTTAGTTTTCATGAAACCCTTACGATTAGATTAATAACTGATTTTCAATTGCCGTAACTAACGTCCCGTAAATTTCATTAAAGCTCATACTTCAATAAACTCTATAAAACATGCTTTCCTATGTTAATTTTAACTAATTTTAAAAATTCATATTTCTAACTAACCATAAATCAGTCATTTGTCAGGTTAGTTTCATGAAACCCTCACGATTAGAATTAAGCTTCTGATTTTCAATTACCTTAACTAACGTCCGTAAAATTCATTTAAGCTCATACTTGATAAACAATATAAAACATGCTTTCATATGTTAATTTATTTCATAATGAAAATTTATATTATTAATTACTTATTAAACACTGTATTCTTAGTTATTCTCAAAAAATTACATATTTCATAATTAACTTCCATATAATTCATTAAAGCTCATACTTCATTAACTCTATAAAACATGCTTTCCTATGTTAATTTTAAAACATATTTAAAAGTATTATCATTAATAACTAATAAGACACTCATTTGTTAGGTTAGTTTCATGAAACCCTTACGATTAGGATTAATAACTGATTTTCAATTGCCGTAACTAACGTCTATAAAATTCATTTAAGCTCATTCTTCAAAAACATAATAAAACATACTTTCATCTGTTAATTTTAACTCATATTAAAATTTCATATTTTTACTAACTATAAAGCTCTCATTTGTCAGGTTAGTTTCATGAAACCCTCACGATTAGATTCAGTTTCGGATTTTCAATTACCTTAACTAACGTCCGTAAAATTATTTTAAGCTCATACTTGCTAAAACAATATAAAACATGCTTTCATATGTTAATTTTATTTCATAATGAAAATTTATATTATTAATACTTATTAAACACTGTATTCTTAAGTTATTCTCAAAAAATTACATATTTCATAATTAACTTCCATATAATTCATTAAAGCTCATACTTCATTAACTCTATAAAACATGCTTTCCTATGTTAATTTTAAAACATATTTAAAAGTATTATCATTAATAACTAATAAAACACTCCATTTGTTAGGTTAGTTTCATGAAACCCTTACGATTAGATTAATAACTGATTTTCAATTGCCGTAACTAACGTCTATAAAATTCATTAAAGCTCATTCTTCAAAAACATAATATAACATACTTTCATCTGTTAAATTTTAACTCATATTAAAATTTCATATTTTTACTAACTATAAAGCACTCATTTGTCCAGGGTAGTTTCATGAAACCCTCACGATTAGATTAATAACTGATTTTCAATTGCCGTAACTAACGTCTCGTAAATTTCATTAAAGCTCATACTTCATTAACTCTACAAAAACATGCTTTCCTATGTTAATTTTAACACAAATTTAAAATTATTATTATTAATTACTTATAAAACACTCATTTGTCAGGTTAGTTTCATGAAACCCTTACGATTAGATTAATAACTGATTTTCAATTGCCGTAACTAACGTCCGTAAATTTCATTAAAGCTCATACTTCAATAACTCTATAAAAACATGCTTTCCTATGTTAATTTTAACTAATTTTAAAAATTCATATTTCTAACTAACCATAAATCAGTCATTTGTCAGGTTAGTTTCATGAAAACCCTCACGATTAGATTAAGCTTCTGATTTTCAATTACCTTAACTAACAAAAAATTCATTTAAGCTCATACTTGATAAACAATATAAAACATGCTTTCATATGTTAATTTTATTTCATAATGAAAATTTATATTATTAATTTACTTATTAAACACTGTATTCTTAAGTTATTCTCAAAAAATTACATATTTCATAATTAACTTCCATATATATCATTAAAGCTCATACTTCATTAACTCTATAAAACATGCTTTCTTATGTTAATTTTAAAACATATTTAAAAGTATTAACATTAATAACTTATAAAACACTCATTTGTTAGGTTAGTTTCATGAAACCCTTACGATTAGATTAATAACTGATTTTCAATTGCGTAAATAACGTCCGTAAAATTCATTAAAGCTCATACTTCATTAACTCTATAAAACATGCTTTCCTATGTTAATTTTAACACATATTTACAAATTATTATTATTAATTACATATAAAACACTCGTTTGTCAGGTTAGTTTCATGAAACCCTTACGATTAGATTAATAACTGATTTTCAATTACCATAACCTAACGTCCATATAATTCATATAAGCCTCATACTTGATAAACAATATAAAACATGCTTTTATATGTTAATTTTACTTTCATATTGAAAATTTATATTATTAATTACTTATAAAACACTGTATTTTTAAGTTATTCTCAAAGAATTACATATTTCATAATTAACTTCCATATAATTCATAAAAGCTCATACTTCATTAACTCTATAAAACATGCTTTCCTATGTTAATTTTAACACAAATTTAAAATTATTATTATTAATTACTTATAAAACACTCATTTGTTAGGTTAGTTTCATGAAACCCTTACGATTAGATTAATAACTGATTTTCAATTGCCGTAACTAACGTCCGTAAATTTCATTAAAGGCTCATACTTCAATAACTCTATAAAACATGCTTTCCTATGTTAATTTTAACTAATTTTAAAAATTCATATTTCTAACTAACCATAAATCAGTCATTTGTCAGGTTAGTTTCATGAAACCCTCACGATTAGATTAAGCTTCTGATTTTCAATTACCTTAACTAACGTCCGTAAAATTCATTTAAGCTCATACTTGATAAACAATATAAAAACATGCTTTCATATGTTAATTTTATTTCATAATGAAAATTTATATTATTAATTACTTATTAAAACACTGTATTCTTAAGTTATTCTCAAAAAATTACATATTTCATAATTAACTTCCATATAATTCATTAAAGCTCATACTTCATTAACTCTATAAAACATGCTTTCCTATGTTAATTTTAAAACATATTTAAAAGTATTATCATTAATAACTAATAAAACACTCATTTGTTAGGTTAGTTTCATGAAACCCTTACGAATAGATTAATAAACTGATTTTCAATTGCCGTAACTAACGTCTATAAAATTCATTAAAGCTCATTCTTCAAAAAACATAATATAACATACTTTCATCTGTTAATTTTTAACTCATATTAAAATTTCATATTTTTACTAACTATAAAAGCACTCATTTGTCAGGTTAGTTTCATGAAACCCTCACGATTAGATTAATAACTGATTTTCAATTGCCGTAACTAACGTCCGTAAAATTCATTAAAGCTCATACTTCATTAACTCTATAAAACAAGCTTTCCTATGTTAATTATAAAACATATTTAAAAGTATTATCATTAATAACTTATAAAACACTCATTTGTTAGGTTAGTTTCATGAAACCCTTACGATTAGATTAATAACTGATTTTCAATTGCCGTAAATAACGTCCGTAAAATTCATTAAAGCTCATACTTCATTAACTCTATAAAACATGCTTTCCTATGTTAATTTTAAAACATATTTAAAAGTATTATCATTAATAATTTATAAAACACTCATTTCTTAGGTTAGTTTCATGAAACCCTTACGATTAGATTAATAACTGATTTTCAATTACCTTAACTAACGTCCGTAAAATTCATTTAAGCTCATACTTGATAAACAATATAAAACATGCTTTCATATGTTAATTTTACTTCATATTGAAAATTATATTATTTATTCCTTATAAAACACTGTATTTTTAAGTTATTCTCAAAGAATTACATATTTCATAATTAACTTCCATATAATTCATAAAAGCTCATACTTCATTAACTCTATAAAACATGCTTTCCTATGTTAATTTTAACACAAATTTAAAATTATTATTATTAATTACTTATAAAACACTCATTTGTCAGGTAAGTTTCATGAAACCCCTTACAAATTAGATTAATAACTGATTTTCAATTGCCGTAACTAACGTCCGTAAATTTCATTAAAGCTCATACTTCATTAACTCTATAAAACATGCTTTTCCTATATTAATTTTAACACATATTTAAAATTAATATTATTAATTACATATAAAACACTCGTTTGTCAGGTTAGTTTCATGAAACCCTTACGATTAGATTAATAACTGATTTTCAATTACCTTAACTAACGTCCGTAAAATTCATTTAAGCTCATACTTGATAAACAATATAAAACATGCTTTCATATGTTAATTTTACTTTCATATTGAAAATTATATTATTTATTCCTTATAAAACACTGTATTTTTAAGTTATTCTCAAAGAATTACATATTTCATAATTAACTTCCATATAATTCATAAAAGCTCATACTTCATTAACTCTATAAAACATGCTTTCCTATGTTAATTTTAACACATATTTAAAATTATTATTATTAATTACATATAAAACACTCGTTTGTCAGGGTTAGTTTCATGAAACCCTTACGATTAGATTAATAACTGATTTTCAATTACCATAACTAACGTTCCATATAATTCATATAAGCTCATACTTGATAAACAATATAAAACATGCTTTTATATGTTAATTTTACTTCATATTGAAAATTTATATTATTAATTACTTATAAAACACTGTATTTTTAAGTTATTCTCAAAGAATTACATATTTCATAATTAACTTCCATATAATTCATAAAAGCTCATACTTCATTAACTCTATAAAACATGCTTTCCTATGTTAATTTTAACACAAATTTAAAATTATTATTATTAATTACTTATAAAACACTCATTTGTTAGGTTAGTTTCATGAAACCCTTACGATTAGATTAATAACTGATTTTCAATTGCCGTAACTAACGTCCGTAAATTTCATTAAAGCTCATACTTCAATAACTCTATAAAACATGCTTTCCTATGTTAATTTTAACTAATTTTAAAAATTCATATTTCTAACTAACCATAAATCAGTCATTTGTCAGGTTAGTTTCATGAAACCCTCACGATTAGATTAAGCTTCTGATTTTCAATTACCTTAACTAACGTCCGTAAAATTCATTTAAGCTCATACTTGATAAACAATATAAAACATGCTTTCATATGTTAATTTTATTTCATAATGAAAATTTATATTATTAATTACTTATTAAACACCTGTATTCTTAAGTTATTCTCAAAAAAATTACATATTTCATAATTAACTTCCATATAATTCATTAAAGCTCATACTTCATTAACTCTATAAAACATGCTTTCCTATGTTAATTTTAAAACATATTTAAAAGTATTATCATTAATAACTAATAAAACACTCATTTGTTAGGTTAGTTTTCATGAAACCCTTACGAATAGATTAATAACTGATTTTCAATTGCCGTAACTAACGTCTATAAAATTCATTAAAGCTCATTCTTCAAAAACATAATATAACATACTTTCATCTGTTAATTTTAACTCATATTAAAATTTCATATTTTTACTAACTATAAAGCACTCATTTGTCAGGTTAGTTTCATGAAACCCTCACGATTAGATTAATAACTGATTTTCAATTGCCGTAACTAACGTCCGTAAAATTCATTAAAGCTCATACTTCATTAACTCTATAAAACAAGCTTTCCTATGTTAATTATAAAACATATTTAAAAGTATTATCATTAATAACTTATAAAACACTCATTTGTTAGGTTAGTTTCATGAAACCCTTACGATTAGATTAATAACTGATTTTCAATTGCCGTAAATAACGTCCGTAAAATTCATTAAAGCTCATACTTCATTAACTCTATAAAACATGCTTTCCTATGTTAATTTTAAAACATATTTAAAAGTATTATCATTAATAATTTATAAAACACTCATTTCTTAGGTTAGTTTCATGAAACCCTTACGATTAGATTAATAACTGATTTTCAATTACCTTAACTAACGTCCGTAAAATTTCATTTAAGCTCATACTTGATAAACAATATAAAACATGCTTTCATATGTTAATTTTACTTCATATTGAAAATTATATTATTTATTCCTTATAAAACACTGTATTTTTAAGTTATTCTCAAAGAATTACATATTTCATAATTAACTTCCATATAATTCATAAAAGCTCATACTTCATTAACTCTATAAAACATGCTTTCCTATGTTAATTTTAACACAAATTTAAAAATTATTATTATTAATTACTTATAAAAACACTCATTTGTCAGGTAAGTTTCATGAAACCCTTACAAATTAGATTAATAACTGATTTTCAATTGCCGTAACTAACGTCCGTAAATTTCATTAAAGCTCATACTTCATTAACTCTATAAAACATGCTTTCCTATATTAAATTTTAACACATATTTAAAATTAATATTATTAATTACATATAAAACACTCGTTTGTCAGGTTAGTTTCATGAAACCCTTACGATTAGATTAATAACTGATTTTCAATTACCTTAACTAACGTCCGTAAAATTCATTTAAGCTCATACTTGATAAACAATATAAAACATGCTTTCATATGTTAATTTTACTTCATATTGAAAATTATATTATTTATTCCTTATAAAACACTGTATTTTTAAGTTATTCTCAAAGAATTACATATTTCATAATTAACTTCCATATAATTCATAAAAGCTCATACTTCATTAACTCTATAAAAACATGCTTTCCTATGTTAATTTTAACACAAATTTAAAAATTATTATTATTAATTACTTATAAAACACTCATTTGTCAGGTTAGTTTCATGAAACCCTTACAAATTAGATTAATAACTGATTTTCAATTGCCGTAACTAACGTCCGTAAATTTCATTAAAGCTCATACTTCATTAACTCTATAAAACATGCTTTCCTATGTTAATTTTAACACATATTTTAAAATTATTATTATTAATTACATATAAAAACACTCGTTTGTCAGGTTAGTTTCATGAAACCCTTACGATTAGATTAATAACTGATTTTCAATTACCATAACTAACGTCCATATAATTCATATTAGCTCATACTTGATAAACAATATAAAACATGCTTTCATAATGTTAATTTTACTTCATATTGAAAATTTATATTATTAATTACTTATAAAACACTGTATTTTTAAGTTATTTTCAAAGAATTACATATTTCATAATTAACTTCCATATAATTCATAAAAGCTCATACTTCATTAACTCTACAAAAACATGCTTTCCTATGTTAATTTTAACACAAATTTAAAATTATTATTATTAATTACTTATAAAACACTCATTTGTCAGGTTAGTTTCATGAAACCCTTACGATTAGATTAATAACTGATTTTCAATTGCCGTAAACTAACGTCCGTAAATTTCATTAAAGCTCATACTTCAATAACTCTATTAAAACATGCTTTCCTATGTTAATTTTAACTAATTTTAAAAATTCATATTTCTAACTAACCATAAATCAGTCATTTGTCAGGTTAGTTTCATGAAACCCTCACGATTAGATTAAGCTTCTGATTTTCAATTACCTTAACTAACGTCCGTAAAATTCATTTAAGCTCATACTTGATAAACAATATAAAACATGCTTTCATATGTTAATTTTATTTCATAATGAAAATTTATATTATTAATTACTTATTAAACACTGTATTCTTAAGTTATTCTCAAAAAATTACATATTTCATAATTAACTTCCATATATATCATTAAAGCTCATACTTCATTAACTCTATAAAACATGCTTTCCTATGTTAATTTTAACTAATTTTAAAAATTCATATTTCTAACTTACCATAAATCAGTCATTTGTCAGGTTAGTTTCATGAAACCCTTACGATTAGATTAATAACTGATTTTCAATTGCCGTAACTAACGTCCGTAAAATTCATTAAAGCTCATAATACATTAACTCTATAAAACATGCTTTCTTATGTTAATTTTAAAACATATTTAAAAGTATTAACATTAATAACTTATAAAACACTCATTTGTTAGGTTAGTTTCATGAAACCCTTACGATTAGATTAATAACTGATTTTCAATTGCGTAAATAACGTCCGTAAAATTCATTAAAGCTCATACTACATTAACTCTATAAAACATGCTTTCTTATGTTAATTTTAAAACATATTTAAAAGTATTAACATTAATAACTTATAAAACACTCATTTGTTAGGTTAGTTTCATGAAACCCTTACGATTAGATTAATAACTGATTTTCAATTGCGTAAATAACGTCCGTAAATTTCATTAAAGCTCATACTTCATTAACTCTATAAAACATGCATTCCTATGTTAATTTTAACACAAATTTAAATATATTATTATTAATTACTTATAAAACACTCATTTGTTAGGTTAGTTTCATGAAACCCTTACGATTAGATTAATAACTGATTTTCAATTGCCGTAACTAACGTCCGTAAAATTCATTAAAGCTCATACTACATTAACTCTATAAAACATGCTTTTCCTATGTTAATTTTAACTAATTTTAAAAATTCATATTTCTAACTAACCATTAAATCAGTCATTTGTCAGGTTAGTTTCATGAAACCCTCACGATTAGATTAATAACTGATTTTCAATTGCCGTAACTAACGTCCGTAAAATTCATTAAAGCTCAATACTTCATTAACTCTATAAAACAAGCTTTCCTATGTTAATTATAAAACATATTTAAAAGTATTATCATTAAATAACTTCTAAAACACACTCATTTGTTTAGGTTAGTTTCATGAAACCCTTACGATTAGATTAATAACTGATTTTCAATTGCCGTAAATAACGTCCGTAAAATTCATTAAAGCTCATACTTCATTAACTCTATAAAACATGCTTTCCTATGTTAATTTTAAAAACATATTTAAAAGTATTATCATTAATAATTTATAAAACACTCATTTCTTAGGTTAGTTTCATGAAACCCTTACGATTAGATTAATAACTGATTTTCAATTACCTTAACTAACGTCCGTAAAATTCATTTAAGCTCATAACTTGATAAACAATATAAAACATGCTTTCATATGTTAATTTTACTTCATATTGAAAATTATATTATTTATACCTTATAAAACACTGTATTTTTAAGTTATTCTCAAAGAATTACATATTTCATAATTAACTTCCATATAATTCATAAAAGCTCATACTTCATTAACTCTATAAAACATGCTTTCCTATGTTAATTTTAACACAAATTTAAAATTATTATTATTAATTACTTATAAAAACACTCATTTGTCAGGTTAGTTTCATGAAACCCTTACAAATTAGATTAATAACTGATTTTCAATTGCCGTAACTAACGTCCGTAAATTTCATTAAAGCTCATACTTCATTAACTCTATAAAAACATGCTTTCCTATGGTTAATTTTAACACATATTTAAAATTATTATTATTAATTACATATAAAACACTCGTTTGTCAGGTTAGTTTCATGAAACCCTTACGATTAGATTAATAACTGATTTTCAATTACCATAACTAACGTCCATATAATTCATATTAGCTCATACTTGATAAACAATATAAAACATGCTTTCATATGTTAATTTTTACTTCATATTGAAAATTTATATTATTAATTACTTATAAAACACTGTATTTTTTAAGTTATTTTCAAAGAATTACATTATTTCATAATTAACTTCCATATAATTCATAAAAGCTCATACTTCATTAACTCTACAAAACATGCTTTCCTATGTTAATTTTAACTAATTTTAAAAATTCATATTTCTAACTAACCATAAATCAGTCATTTGTCAGGTTAGTTTTCATGAAACCCTTACGATTAGATTAATAACTGATTTTCAATTGCCGTAACTAACGTCCGTAAAATTCATTTAAAGCTCATACTACATTAACTCTATAAAACATGCTTTCTTATGTTAATTTTAAAACATATTTAAAAGTATTAACATTAATAACTTATAAAACACTCATTTGTTAGGTTAGTTTCATGAAACCCTTACGATTAGATTAATAACTGATTTTCAAATGCGTAAATAACGTCCGTAAAATTCATTAAAGCTCATACTTCATTAACTCTATAAAACATGCTTTCCTATGTTAATTTTAACACATATTTAAAATTATTATTATTAATTACATATAAAACACTAGTTTGTCAGGTTAGTTTCATGAAACCCTTACGATTAGATTAATAACTGATTTTCAATTACCATAACTAACGTCCATATAATTCATATAAGCTCATACTTGATAAACAATATAAAACATGCTTTCATATGTTAATTTTATTTCATAATGAAAATTTATATTATTAATTACTTATTAAACACTGTATTCTTAAGTTATTCTCAAAAAATTACATATTTCATAATTAACTTCCATATAATTCATTAAAGCTCATACTTCATTAACTCTATAAAACATGCTTTCCTATGTTAATTTTAAAACATATTTAAAAGTATTATCATTAATAACTATAAAGCACTCATTTGTCAGGTTAGTTTCATGAAACCCTCACGATTAGATTCAGTTTCGGATTTTCAATTACCTTAACTAACGTCCGTAAAATTAATTTAAGCTCATACTTGATAAACAATATAAAACATGCTTTCATATGTTAATTTTATTTCATAATGAAAATTTATATTATTAATTACTTATTAAACACTGTATTTTTAAGTTATTCTCAAAAAATTACATATTTCATAATTAACTTCCATATATATCATTAAAGCTCATACTTCATTAACTCTATAAAACATGCTTTCCTATGTTAATTTTAACACATATTTAAAATTATTATTATTAATTACTTATAAAACACTCATTTGTCGGGTTAGTTTCATGAAACCCTTACGATTAGATTAATAACTGATTTTCAATTACCATAACTAACGTCCATATAATTCATATAAGCTCATACTTGATAAACAATATAAAACATGCTTTCATATGTTAATTTTACTGCATAATGAAAATTTATATTATTAATTACTTATAAAACATTGTATTTTTAAGTTATTCTCAAAGAATTACATATTTCATAATTAACTTCCATAAAATTAATTAAAGCTCATACTTCATTAACTCTATAAAACATGCTTTCCTATGTTAATTTTAACACAAATTTAAAATTATTATTATTAATTACTTATAAAACACTCATTTGTCAGGTTAGTTTCATGAAACCCTTACGATTAGATTAATAACTGATTTTTAATTACTATAACTAACGTCTATAAAATTAATTAAAGCTCATACTTCATTAACTCTATAAAACATGCTTTCCTATGTTAATTTTAACTAATTTTAAAAATTCATATTTCTAACTAACCATAAATCAGTCATTTGTCAGGTTAGTTTCATGAAACCCTCACGATTAGATTAAGCTTCTGATTTTCAATTACCTTAAGTAACGTCCGTAAAATTCATTTAAGCTCATACTTGATAAACAATATAAAACATGCTTTCATATGTTAATTTTACTTCACATTGAAAATTTATATTATTAATTACTTATAAAACATTGTATTTTTATGTTATTCTCAAAGAATTACATATTTCATAATTGACTTCCATAAAATTAATTAAAGCTCATACTTCATTAACTCTATAAAACATGCTTTCCTATGTTAATTTTAACACAAATTTAAAATTATTATTATTAATTACTTATAAAACACTCATTTGTCAGGTTAGTTTCATGAAACCCTTACGATTAGATTAATAACTGATTTTCAATTGCCGTAACTAACGTCCGTAAATTTCATTAAAGCTCATACTTCATTAACTCAATAAAAAAAGCTTTCCTATGTTAATTTTAACTAATTTTAAAAATTCATATTTCTAACTAACCATAATTCAGTCATTTGTCAGGTTAGTTTCATGAAACCCTCACGATTAGATTAAGCTTCTGATTTTCAATTACCTTAAGTAACGTCCGTAAAATTCATTTAAGCTCATACTTGATAAACAATATAAAACATGCTTTCATATGTTAATTTTACTTCACATTGAAAATTTATATTATTAATTACTTATAAAACATTGTATTTTTATGTTATTCTCAAAGAATTACATATTTCATAATTAACTTCCATAAAATTAATTAAAGCTCATACTTCATTAACTCTATAAAACATGCTTTCCTATGTTAATTTTAACACAAATTTAAAATTATTATTATTAATTACTTATAAAACACTTATTTGTCAGGTTAGTTTCATGAAACCCTTACGATTAGATTAATAACTGATTTTCAATTGCCGTAAATAACGTCCGTAAAATTCATTAAAGCTCATACTTCATTAACTCTATAAAACATGCTTTCCTATGTTAATTTTAACTAATTTAAAAAATTCATAATTCTAACTAACCATAAATCACTGAATTGTCAGGTTAGTTTCATGAAACCCTTACGATTAGATTAATAACTGATTTTTAATTACTATAACTAACGTCTATAAAATTAATTAAAGCTCATACTTCATTAACTCTATAAAACATGCTTTCCTATGTTAATTTTAAAACATATTAAAAATTATTATTATTAATTACTTATAAAACACTCATTTGTCAGGTTAGTTTCATGAAACCCTTACGATTAGATTAATAACTGATTTTTAATTACTATAACTAACGTCTATAAAATTAATTAAAGCTCATACTTCATTAACTCTATAAAACATGCTTTCCTATGTTAATTTTAAAACATATTAAAAATTATTATTATTAATTACTTATAAAACACTTATTTGTCAGGTTAGTTTCATGAAACCCTAACGATTAGATTAATAACTGATTTTCAATTGCCGTAACTAACGTCCGTAAAATTCATTTAAGCTCATACTTGATAATCAATATAAAACGTGCTTTCATATGTTAATTTTACTTCATATTGAAAATGTATATTATTAATTACTTATAAAACATTGCATTTTTAAGTTATTCTCAAAGAATTATATATTTCATAATTAACTTCCATATAATTCATTAAAGCTCATACTTCATTAACTCTATAAAACATGCTTTCAAATGTTAATTTTACTTCATAAAGAAAATTTATATTATTAATTACTTATTAAACAATATATACTTAAGTTATTCTCTAAAAATTACATATTTCATAATTAACTTCCATATAATTCATTAAACCTCATACTTCATTAACTCTATAAAACATGCTTTCCTAAGTAAATTTTAAAACATATTTAAAAGTATTATTATTAATTACTTATAAAACACTTATTTCTCAGGTTAGTTTCATGAAACCCTTACAATTAGATTAACTAACTGATTATTAAATACCATAACTAACTTCCTTAAATTAATTAAAGCTCATACTTCATTAACTCTATAAAACATGCTTTCCTATGTTAATTTTAACTAATTTTAAAAATTCATATTTCTAACTAACCATAAATCAGTCATTTGTCAGGTTAGTTTCATGAAACCCTTACGATTAGATTAATAACTGATTTTCAATTGCCGTAAATAACGTCCGTATAATTCATTAAAGCTCATACTTCATTAACTCTATAAAACATGCTTTCCTATGTTAATTTTAAAACATATTTAAAAGTATTATCATTAATAACTTATAAAACACTCATTTGTTAGGTTAGTTTCATGAAACCCTTACGATTCGATTAATAACTGATTTTCAATTACCATAACTAACGTCCATATAATTCATATAAGCTCATACTTGATAAACAATATAAAACATGCTTTCATATGTTAATTTTAACACAAATTTAAAATTATTATTATTAATTACTTATAAAACACTCATTTGTCAGGTTAGTTTCATGAATCCCTTACGATTAGATTAATAACTGATTTTTAATTACTATAACTAACGTCTATAAAATTAATTAAAGCTCATACTTCATTAACTCTATAAAACATGCTTTCCTATGTTAATTTTAACTAATTTTAAAAATTCATATTTCTAACTAACCATAAATCAGTCATTTGTCAGGTTAGTTTCATGAAACCCTCACGATTAGATTAAGCTTCTGATTTTCAATTACCTTAAGTAACGTCCGTAAAATTCATTTAAGCTCATACTTGATAAACAATATAAAACATGCTTTCATTTGTTAATTTTACTTCACATTGAAAATTTATATTATTAATTACTTATAAAACATTGTATTTTTATGTTATTCTCAAAGAATTACATATTTCATAATTAACTTCCATAAAATTAATTAAAGCTCATACTTCATTAACTCTATAAAACATGCTTTCCTATGTTAATTTTAACACAAATTTAAAATTATTATTATTAATTACTTATAAAACACTCATTTGTCAGGTTAGTTTCATGAAACCCTTACGATTAGATTAATAACTGATTTTCAATTGCCGTAACTAACGTCCGTAAATTTCATTAAAGCTCATACTTCATTAACTCTATAAAACATGCTTTCCTATGTTAATTTTAACACAAATTTAAAATTATTAATATTAATTACTTATAAAACACTCATTTGTCAGGTTAGTTTGATGAAACCCTTACGATTAGATTATTAACTGATTTTCAATTACCATAACTAACGTCCATATAATTCATATAAGCTCATACTTGATAAACAATATAAAACATGCTTTCATATGTTAATTTTACTGCATATTGAAAATTTATATTATTAATTACTTATAAAACATTGTATTTTTAAGTTATTCTCAAAGAATTACATATTTCATAATTAACTTCCATAAAATTAATTAAAGCTCATACTTCATTAACTCTATAAAACATGCTTTCCTATGTTAATATTAACACAAATTTAAAATTATTATTATTAATTACTTATAAAACACTCATTTGTCAGGTTAGTTTCATGAAACCCTTACGATTAGATTAATAACTGATTTTCAATTGCCGTAACTAACGTCCGTAAATTTCATTAAAGCTCATACTTCATTAACTCAATAAAAAAAGCTTTCCTATGTTAATTTTAACTAATTTTAAAAATTCATATTTCTAACTAACCATAAATCAGTCATTTGTCAGGTTAGTTTCATGAAACCCTTACGATTAGATTAATAACTGATTTTCAATTGCCGTAAATAACGTCCGTATAATTCATTAAAGCTCATACTTCATTAACTCTATAAAACATGCTTTCCTATGTTAATTTTAAAACATATTTAAAAGTATTATCATTAATAACTTATAAAACACTCATTTGTTAGGTTAGTTTCATGAAACCCTTACGATTCGATTAATAACTGATTTTCAATTACCATAACTAACGTCCATATAATTCATATAAGCTCATACTTGATAAACAATATAAAACATGCTTTCATATGTTAATTTTAACACAAATTTAAAATTATTATTATTAATTACTTATAAAACACTCATTTGTCAGGTTAGTTTCATGAAACCCTTACGATTAGATTAATAACTGATTTTTAATTACTATAACTAACGTCTATAAAATTAATTAAAGCTCATACTTCATTAACTCTATAAAACATGCTTTCCTATGTTAATTTTAACTAATTTTAAAAATTCATATTTCTAACTAACCATAATTCAGTCATTTGTCAGGTTAGTTTCATGAAACCCTCACGATTAGATTAAGCTTCTGATTTTCAATTACCTTAAGTAACGTCCGTAAAATTCATTTAAGCTCATACTTGATAAACAATATAAAACATGCTTTCATATGTTAATTTTACTTCACATTGAAAATTTATATTATTAATTACTTATAAAACATTGTATTTTTATGTTATTCTCAAAGAATTACATATTTCATAATTAACTTCCATAAAATTAATTAAAGCTCATACTTCATTAACTCTATAAAACATGCTTTCCTATGTTAATTTTAAAACATATTAAAAATTATTATTATTAATTACTTATAAAACACTTATTTGTCAGGTTAGTTTCATGAAACCCTAACGATTAGATTAATAACTGATTTTCAATTGCCGTAACTAACGTCCGTAAAATTCATTAAAGCTCATTCTTCAAAAACATAATATAACATACTTTCATCTGTTAATTTTAACTCATATTAAAATTTCATAGTTCTAACTAACTATAAAGCAGTTATTTGTCAGGTTAGTTTCATGAAACCCTTACGATTAGATAAAGTTTCTGATTTTCAATTACCTTAACTAACGTCCGTAAAATTCATTTAAGCTCATACTTGATAATCAATATAAAACGTGCTTTCATATGTTAATTTTACTTCATATTGAAAATGTATATTATTAATTACTTATAAAACACTGCATTTTTAAGTTATTCTCAAAGAATTATATATTTCATAATTAACTTCCATATAATTCATTAAAGCTCATACTTCATTAACTCTATAAAACATGCTTTCAAATGTTAATTTTACTTCATATAGAAAATTTATATTATTAATTACTTATTAAACAATATATACTTAAGTTATTCTCTAAAAATTACATATTTCATAATTAACTTCCATATAATTAATTAAAGCTCATACTTCATTAACTCTATAAAACATGCTTTCCTATGTTAATTTTAAAACATATTTAAAAGTATTATCATTAATAACTTATAAAACACTCATTTGTTAGTTTAGTTTCATGAAACCCTTACGATTAGATTAATAAGTGATTTTCAATTGCCGTAACTAACGTCCGTAAAATTCATTAAAGCTCATACTTCATTAACTCTATAAAACATGCTTTCCTATGTTAATTTTAAAAAATATTTAAAAGTATTATCATTAATAACTTATAAAACACTCATTTGTTAGGTTAGTTTCATGAAACCCTTACGATTAGATTAATAACTGATTTTCAATTGCCGTAAATAACGTCCGTAAAATTCATTAAAGCTCATACTTCATTAACTCTATAAAACATGCTTTCCTATGTTAATTTTAAAACATATTTAAAAGTATTATCATTAATAATTTATAAAACACTCATTTCTTAGGTTAGTTTCATGAAACCCTTACGATTAGATTATTAACTGATTTTCAATTACCATAACTAACGTCCATATAATTCATATAAGCTCATACTTGATAAACAATATAAAACATGCTTTCATATGTTAATTTTACTTCATATTGAAAATTTATATTATTAATTACTTATAAAACATTGTATTTTTAAGTTATTCTCAAATAATTACATATTTCATAATTAACTTCCATAAAATTAATTAAAGCTCATACTTCATTAACTCTATAAAACATGCTTTCCTATGTTAATTTTAACACAAATTTAAAATTATTATTATTAATTACTTATAAAACACTCATTTGTCAGGTTAGTTTCATGAAACCCTTACGATTAGATTAATAACTGATTTTCAATTGCCGTAACTAACGTCCGAAAATTTCATTAAAGCTCATACTTCATTAACTCTATAAAACATGCTTTCCTATGTTAATTTTAACTAATTTTAAACATTCATATTTCTAACTAACCATAAATCAGTCATTTGTCAGGTTAGTTTCATGAAACCCTTACGATTAGATTAATAACTGATTTTCAATTGCCGTAAATAACGTCCGTAAAATTCATTAAAGCTCATACTTCATTAACTCTATAAAACATGCTTTCCTATGTTAATTTTAACTAATTTAAAAAATTCATAATTCTAACTAACCATAAATCACTCAATTGTCAGGTTAGTTTCATGAAACCCTTACGATTAGATTAAGTAACTGATTATTAAATACCATAACTAACTTACATAATTCATTTAAGCTCGTAGTTCATAAACAATGTAAAACATGCTTTCATATGTTAATTTTACTTCATATTGAAAATGTATATTATTATTTACTTATAAAACACTCATTTGTCAGGTTAGTTTCATGAAACCCTTACGATTAGATTAATAACTGATTTTTAATTACTATAACTAACGTCTATAAAATTAATTAAAGCTCATACTTCATTAACTCTATAAAACATGCTTTTCTATGTTAATTTTAAAACATATTAAAAATTATTATTATTAATTACTTATAAAACACTTATTTGTCAGGTTAGTTTCATGAAACCCTAACGATTAGATTAATAACTGATTTTCAATTGCCGTAACTAACCTCCGTAAAATTCATTAAAGCTCATTCTTCAAAAACATAATATAACATACTTTCATTTGTTAATTTTAACTCATTTTAAAATTTCATAGTTCTAACTAACTATAAAGCAGTTATTTGTCAGGTTAGTTTCATGAAACCCTTACGATTAGATTAATTACTGATTTTCAATTGCCGTAACTAACGTCCGTAAATTTCATTAAAGCTCATACTTCATTAACTCTATAAAACATGCTTTCCTATGTTAATTTTAACTAATTTTAAAAATTCATATTTCTAACTAACCATAAATCAGTCATTTGTCAGGTTAGTTTCATGAAACCCTTACGATTAGATTAATAACTGATTTTCAATTGCCGTAAATAACGTCCGTATAATTCATTAAAGCTCATACTTCATTAACTCTATAAAACATGCTTTCCTATGTTAATTTTAACACATATTTAAAATTATTATTATTAATTACTTATAAAACACTCATTTGTCGGGTTAGTTTCATAAAACCCTTACGATTAGATTAATAACTGATTTTCAATTACCATAACTAACGTCCATATAATTCATATAAGCTCATACTTGATAAACAATAAAAAACATGCTTTCATATGTCAATTTTACTTCATATTGAAAATTTATATTATTAATTACTTATAAAACACTGTATTTTTAAGTTATTCTCAAAGAATTACATATTTCATAATTAACTTCCATAAAATTAATTAAAGCTCATACTTCATTAACTCTATAAAACATGCTTTCCTATGTTAATTTTAAAACATATTTAAAAGTATTATCATTAATAATTTATAAAACACTCATTTCTTAGGTTAGTTTCATGAAACCCTTACGATTAGATTATTAACTGATATTCAATTACCATAACTAACGTCCATATAATTCATATAAGCTCATACTTGATAAACAATATAAAACATGCTTTCATATGTTAAATTTACTTCATATTGAAAATTTATATTATTAATTACTTATAAAACATTGTATTTTTAAGTTATTCTCAAAGAATTACATATTTCATAATTAACTTCCATAAAATTAATTAAAGCTCATACTTCATTAACTCTATAAAACATGCTTTCCTATGTTAATTTTAACACAAATTTAAAATTATTATTATTAATTACTTATAAAACACTTATTTGTCAGGTTAGTTTCATGAAACCCTAACGATTAGATTAATAACTGATTTTCAATTGCCGTAACTAACCTCCGTAAAATTCATTAAAGCTCATTCTTCAAAAACATAATATAACATACTTTCATTTGTTAATTTTAACTCATTTTAAAATTTCATAGTTCTAACTAACTATAAAGCAGTTATTTGTCAGGTTAGTTTCATGAAACCCTTACGATTAGATAAAGTTTCTGATTTTCAATTACCTTAACTAACGTCCGTAAAATTCATTTAAGCTCATACTTGATAATCAATATAAAACGTGCTTTCATATGTTAATTTTACTTCATATTGAAAATGTATATTATTAATTACTTATAAAACACTGCATTTTTAAGTTATTCTCAAAGCATTATATATTTCATAATTAACTTCCATATAATTCATTAAAGCTCATACTTCATTAACTCTATAAAACATGCTTTCCTAAGTAAATTTTAAAACATATTTAAAAGTATTATTATTAATTACTTATAAAACACTTATTTCTCAGGTTAGTTTCATGAAACCCTTACAATTAGATTAACTAACTGATTATTAAATACCATAACTAACTTCCATAAAATTAATTAAAGCTCATACTTCATTAACTCTATAAAGCATGCTCTCCTATGTTAATTTTAAAACATATTTAAAAGTATTTATTATTAATAACTTATAAAACACTCATTTCTTAGGTTAGTTTCATGAAACCCTTACGATTAGATTAAGTAACTGATTATTAAATACCATAACTAACTTACATAATTCATTTAAGCTCGTAGTTCATAAACAATGTAAAACATGCTTTCATATGTTAATTTTACTTCATATTGAAAATGTATATTATTATTTACTTATAAAACACTCATTTGTCAGGTTAGTTTCATGAAACCCTTACGATTAGATTAATAACTGATTTTTAATTACTATAACTAACGTCTATAAAATTAATTAAAGCTCATACTTCATTAACTCTATAAAACATGCTTTTCTATGTTAATTTTAAAACATATTAAAAATTATTATTATTAATTACTTATAAAACACTTATTTGTCAGGTTAGTTTCATGAAACCCTAACGATTAGATTAATAACTGATTTTCAATTGCCGTAACTAACCTCCGTAAAATTCATTAAAGCTCATTCTTCAAAAACATAATATAACATACTTTCATTTGTTAATTTTAACTCATATTAAAATTTCATAGTTCTAACTAACTATAAAGCAGTTATTTGTCAGGTTAGTTTCATGAAACCCTTACGATTAGATAAAGTTTCTGATTTTCAATTACCTTAACTAACGTCCGTAAAATTCATTTAAGCTCATACTTGATAATCAATATAAAACGTGCTTTCATATGTTAATTTTACTTCATATTGAAAATGTATATTATTAATTACTTATAAAACACTGCATTTTTAAGTTATTCTCAAAGCATTATATATTTCATAATTAACTTCCATATAATTCATTAAAGCTCATACTTCATTAACTCTATAAAACATGCTTTCAAATGTTAATTTTACTTCATATAGAAAATTTATAATATTAATTACTTATTAAACAATATATACTTAAGTTATTCTCAAAAAATTACATATTTCATAATTAACTTCCATATAATTCATTAAAGCTCATACTTCATTAACTCTATAAAACATGCTCTCCTATGTTAATTTTAAAACATATTTAAAAGTATTATTATTAATTACTTATAAAACACTCATTTGTCAGGTTAGTTTCATGAAACCCTTACGATTAGATAAAGTTTCTGATTTTCAATTACCTTAACTAACGTCCGTAAAATTCATTTAAGCTCATACTTGATAATCAATATAAAACGTGCTTTCATATGTTAATTTTACTTCATATTGAAAATGTATATTATTAATTACTTATAAAACACTGCATTTTTAAGTTATTCTCAAAGCATTATATATTTCATAATTAACTTCCATATAATTCATTAAAGCTCATACTTCATTAACTCTATAAAACATGCTTTCCTAAGTAAATTTTAAAACATATTTAAAAGTATTATTATTAATTACTTATAAAACACTTATTTCTCAGGTTAGTTTCATGAAACCCTTACAATTAGATTAACTAACTGATTATTAAATACCATAACTAACTTCCATAAAATTAATTAAAGCTCATACTTCATTAACTCTATAAAGCATGCTCTCCTATGTTAATTTTAAAACATATTTAAAAGTATTTATTATTAATAACTTATAAAACACTCATTTCTTAGGTTAGTTTCATGAAACCCTTACGATTAGATAAAGTTTCTGATTTTCAATTACCTTAACTAACGTCCGTAAAATTCATTTAAGCTCATACTTGATAATCAATATAAAACGTGCTTTCATATGTTAATTTTACTTCATATTGAAAATGTATATTATTAATTACTTATAAAACACTGCATTTTTAAGTTATTCTCAAAGCATTATATATTTCATAATTAACTTCCATATAATTCATTAAAGCTCATACTTCATTAACTCTATAAAACATGCTTTCCTATGTTAATTTTAACTAATTTTAAACATTCATATTTCTAACTAA
This sequence comes from Rhopalosiphum padi, assembly GCF_020882245.1. Lineage (NCBI taxonomy): Eukaryota > Metazoa > Arthropoda > Insecta > Hemiptera > Aphididae > Rhopalosiphum > Rhopalosiphum padi. Next base: position 1,203,960 of record NC_083599.1, on the reverse strand, counting down.
CCATAAATCAGTCATTTGTCAGGTTAGTTTCATGAAACCCTTACGATTAGATTAATAACTGATTTTCAATTGCCGTAAATAACGTCCGTAAAATTCATTAAAGCTCATACTTCATTAACTCTATAAAACATGCTTTCCTATGTTAATTTTAACTAATTTAAAAAATTCATAATTCTAACTAACCATAAATCACTCAATTGTCAGGTTAGTTTCATGAAACCCTTACGATTAGATTAAGTAACTGATTATTAAATACCATAACTAATTTACATAATTCATTTAAGCTCGTAGTTCATAAACAATGTAAAACATGCTTTCATATGTTAATTTTACTTCATATTGAAAATGTATATTATTATTTACTTATAAAACACTCATTTGTCAGGTTAGTTTCATGAAACCCTTACGATTAGATTAATAACTGATTTTTAATTACTATAACTAACGTCTATAAAATTAATTAAAGCTCATACTTCATTAACTCTATAAAACATGCTTTTCTATGTTAATTTTAAAACATATTAAAAATTATTATTATTAATTACTTATAAAACACTTATTTGTCAGGTTAGTTTCATGAAACCCTAACGATTAGATTAATAACTGATTTTCAATTGCCGTAACTAACCTCCGTAAAATTCATTAAAGCTCATTCTTCAAAAACATAATATAACATACTTTCATTTGTTAATTTTAACTCATATTAAAATTTCATAGTTCTAACTAACTATAAAGCAGTTATTTGTCAGGTTAGTTTCATGAAACCCTTACGATTAGATAAAGTTTCTGATTTTCAATTACCTTAACTAACGTCCGTAAAATTCATTTAAGCTCATACTTGATAATCAATATAAAACGTGCTTTCATATGTTAATTTTACTTCATATTGAAAATGTATATTATTAATTACTTATAAAACACTGCATTTTTAAGTTATTCTCAAAGCATTATATATTTCATAATTAACTTCCATATAATTCATTAAAGCTCATACTTCATTAACTCTATAAAACATGCTTTCAAATGTTAATTTTACTTCATATAGAAAATTTATAATATTAATTACTTATTAAACAATATATACTTAAGTTATTCTCAAAAAATTACATATTTAATAATTAACTTCCATATAATTCATTAAAGCTCATACTTCATTAACTCTATAAAACATGCTCTCCTATGTTAATTTTAAAACATATTTAAAAGTATTATTATTAATTACTTATAAAACACTCATTTGTCAGGTTAGTTTCATGAAACCCTTACGATTAGATTAATAACTGATTTTTAATTACTATAACTAACGTCTATAAAATTAATTAAAGCTCATACTTCATTAACTCTATAAAGCATGTTCTCCTATGTTAATTTTAAAACATATTTAAAAGTATTTATTATTAATAACTTATAAAACACTCATTTCTTAGGTTAGTTTCATGAAACCCTTACGATTAGATTAATAACTGATTTTCAATTACCATAACTAACGTCCATATAATTCATATAAGCTCATACTTGATAAACAATATAAAACATGCTTTCATATGTTAATTTTACTTCATATTGAAAATTTATATTATTAATTACTTATAAAACACTGTATTTTTAAGTTATTCTCAAAGAATTACATATTTCATAATTAACTTCCATAAAATTAATTAAAGCTCATACTTCATTAACTCTATAAAACATGCTTTCCTATGTTAATTTTAAAACATATTTAAAAGTATTATCATTAATAACTTATAAAACACTCATTTGTTAGGTTAGTTTCATGAAACCCTTACGATTAGATTAATAAGTGATTTTCAATTGCCGTAACTAACGTCCGTAAAATTCATTAAAGCTCATACTTCATTAACTCTATAAAACATGCTTTCCTATGTTAATTTTAAAAAATATTTAAAAGTATTATCATTAATAACTTATAAAACACTCATTTGTTAGGTTAGTTTCATGAAACCCTTACGATTAGATTAATAACTGATTTTCAATTGCCGTAAATAACGTCCGTAAAATTCATTAAAGCTCATACTTCATTAACTCTATAAAACATGCTTTCCTATGTTAATTTTAAAACATATTTAAAAGTATTATCATTAATAATTTATAAAACACTCATTTCTTAGGTTAGTTTCATGAAACCCTTACGATTAGATTATTAACTGATATTCAATTACCATAACTAACGTCCATATAATTCATATAAGCTCATACTTGATAAACAATATAAAACATGCTTTCCTATGTTAATTTTAACTAATTTAAAAAATTCATAATTCTAACTAACCATAAATCACTCAATTGTCAGGTTAGTTTCATGAAACCCTTACGATTAGATTTAGTAACTGATTATTAAATACCATAACTAACTTACATAATTCATTTAAGCTCGTAGTTCATAAACAATGTAAAACATGCTTTCATATGTTAATTTTACTTCATACTGAAAATGTATATTATTATTTACTTATAAAACACTGCATTTTTAAGTTATTCTCAAAGAATTATATATTTCATAATTAACTTCCATATAATTCATTAAAGCTCATACTTCATTAACTCTATAAAACATGCTTTCATATGTTAATTTTAACTAATATTTAAAATATATATTATTAATTACTTATAAAACCCTCATTTCTCAGGTTAGTTTCATGAAACCTTTACGATTAGATTAACTTACTGATTTTCAATTACCATAACTAACGTGTGTAAAATTCATTTAAGCTCATACTTGATAAACAATATAAAACATGCTTTCATATGTTAATTTTAACACATATTTAAAACTTTTATTATTAATTACTTATAAAACACTCATTTGACAGGTTAGTTATATGAAACCCTTACGATTAGATTAATAACTAATTTTCAATTACCATAAATAACGTCCATATAATTCATATAAGCTCATTCTTCAAAAACATAATATAACATACATTCATCTGTTAATTTTAACTCATATTAAAATTTCATAGTTCTAACTAACTATAAAGCACTCATTTGTCAGGTTAGTTTCATGAAACCCTCACGATTAGATTAAGTTTCTGATTTCCAATTACCTTAATTAACGTCTGTAAAATTCATTTAAGCTCATACTTGATAAACAATATAAAACATGCTTTCATATGTTAATTTTATTTCATAATGAAAATTTATATTATTAATTACTTATTAAACACTGTATTCTTAAGTTATTCTCAAAAAATTACATATTTCATAATTAACTTCCATATAAATCATAACAGCTCATACTTCATTAAGTCTATAAAACATGCTTTCCTATGGTAATTTTAACACATATTTAAAATTATTATTATTAATTACTTATAAAACACTCATTTGTCAGGTTAGTTTCATGAAACCCTTACGATTAGATAAAGTTTCTGATTTTCAATTACCTTAACTAACGTCCGTAAAATTCATTTAAGCTCATACTTGATAATCAATATAAAACGTGCTTTCATATGTTAATTTTACTTCATATTGAAAATGTATATTATTAATTACTTATAAAACACTGCATTTTTAAGTTATTCTCAAAGAATTATATATTTCATAATTAACTTCCATATAATTCATTAAAGCTCATACTTCATTAACTCTATAAAACATGCTTTCATATGTTAATTTTACTTCATATAGAAAATTTATATTATTAATTACTTATTAAACAATATATACTTAAGTTATTCTCAAAAAATTACATATTTCATAATTAACTTCCATATAATTCATTAAAGCTCATACTTCATTAACTCTATAAAACATGCTTTCCTAAGTAAATTTTAAAACATATTTAAAAGTATTATTATTAATTACTTATAAAACACTTATTTCTCAGGTTAGTTTCATGAAACCCTTACGATTAGATTAATAACTGATTTTCAATTGCCGTAACTAACGTCCGTAAATTTCATTAAAGCTCATACTTCATTAACTCAATAAAAAAAGCTTTCCTATGTTAATTTTAACACAAATTTAAAATTATTATTATTAATTACTTATAAAACACTCATTTGTCAGGTTAGTTTCATGAAACCCTTACGATTAGAATAATAACTGATTTTCAATTGCCGTAACTAACGTCCGAAAATTTCATTAAAGCTCATACTTCATTAACTCTATAAAACATGCTTTCCTATGTTAATTTTAACTAATTTTAAAAATTCATATTTCTAACTAACCATAAATCAGTCATTTGTCAGGTTAGTTTCATGAAACCCTTACGATTAGATTAAGTAACTGATTATTAAATACCATAACTAACTTACATAATTCATTTAAGCTCGTAGTTCATATACAATGTAAAACATGCTTTCATATGTTAATTTTACTTCATATTGAAAATGTATATTATTATTTACTTATAAAACACTCATTTGTCAGGTTAGTTTCATGAAACCCTTACGATTAGATTAATAACTGATTTTTAATTACTATAACTAACGTCTATAAAATTAATTAAAGCTCATACTTCATTAACTCTATAAAACATGCTTTCCTATGTTAATTTTAACTAATTTAAAAAATTCATATTTCTAACTAACCATAAATCACTCATTTGTCAGGTTAGTTTCATGAAACCCTTACGATTAGATAAAGTAACTGATTTTTAATTACTATAACTAACGTCCATAAAATTAATTAAAGCTCATACTTCATTAACTCTATAAAACATGCTTTCCTATGTTAATTTTAAAACATATTTAAAGGTATTATTATTAATTACTTATAAAACACTCATTTGTCAGGTTAGTTTCATGAAACCCTTACGATTAGATTAATAACTGATTTTTAATTACTATAACTAACGTCTATAAAATTAATTAAAGCTCATACATCATTAACTTTATAAAACATGCTTTCCTATGTTATTTTAACTCATATTTAAAATTTATAATATTAATTACTTATAAAACACTTATTTCTCAGGTTAGTTTCATGAAACCCTTACGATTAGATTAACTAACTGATTATTAAATACCATAACTAACTTCCATAAAATTAATTAAAGCTCATTCTTCAAAAACATAATATAACATACTTTCATCTGTTAATTTTAACTCATATTAAAATTTCATAGTTCTAACTAACTATAAAGCAGTTATTTGTCAGGTTAGTTTCATGAAACCCTTACGATTAGATATAATTTCTGATTTTCAATTACCTTAACTAACGTCCGTAAAATTAATCTAAACTCATACTTGATAATCAATATAAAACGTGCATTAATATGTTAATTTTATTTCATAATGAGAATTTATATTATTAATTACTTATTAAACAATATATTCTTAAGTTATTCTCAAAAAATTACATATTTCATAATTAACTTCGATATAATTCATTAAAGCTAATACTTCATTAACTCTATAAAACATGCTTTCCTATGTTAATTTTCACTAATTTAAAAAATTCATATTTCTAACTAACCATAAATCACTCATTTGTCAGGTTAGTTTCATGAAACCCTTACGATTAGATAAAGTAACTGATTTTTAATTACTATAACTAACGTCCATAAAATTAATTAAAGTTCATACTTGATAAAGAATACAAAAAGTGCTTTCATATGTTAATTTTACTTCATATTGAACATTTATATTATTCATTACTTATAAAACACTGTATTCTTAAGTTATATTCAAAAAATTACATATTTCATAATTAACTTCCATATAATTCATTTAAGCTCATACTTGATAAACAATATAAAACATGCTTTCATATGTTAAATTTAACTAATTTTAAAAATTCATATTTCCAACTAACTATAAATCACTCTTTTGTCAGGTTAGTTTCATGAAACCTTTACGATAAGATTGAGTTACTGATTTTTATTACCTTAACTAACGTACAAATAATTCATTTAAGCTCATACTTGATAAACAATATAAAAAGTGCATTCATATGTTAAATTTAACTAATTTTAAAAATTCATATTTCTAAATACTTATTCTACACTCATTTCTCAAGTAAGTGTCATGGGAACCCTAACAATTAGACTAAGTAAATGAATTTTGATTACCGTAACTAACTTCTATATAATTCATTTAAGCTCATACTTGATAAACAATACAAAAAGTGCTTTCATATGTTAATTTTACTTCATATTGAACATTTATATTATTCATTACTTATAAAACACTGTATTCTTAAGTTATATTCAAAAAATTACATATTTCATATTAACTTCCATATAATTCATTAAAGCTCATACTTCATTGTCTCTATAAAACATGCTTTCCTATGATAAATTTAACTAATTTTAAAAATTCATATTTCTAACTAACTATAAATCACTCATTTTTCAGGTTAATTTCATGAAACCCTTAAGATTAGATTAAGTAACTAATTTTAAATTACCCTTACTAACTTCCATATAATGCATTTAAGCTCATACTTGATAAACAATACAAAAAGTGCTTTCATATGTTAATTTTACTTCATATTGAACATTTATATTATTCATTACTTATAAAACACTGTATTCTTAAGTTATATTCAAAAAAATACATATTTCATATTAACTTCCATATAATTTATTAAAGCTCATACTTCATTGACTCTATAAAACATGCTTTCATATGTTAAATTTAACTAATTTTAAAAATTCATATTTCTAACTAACTATAAATCACTCTTTTTTCAGGTTAGTTTCATGAAACCCATACGATAAGATTAAGTTACTGATTTTTATTACCTTAACTAACTTCTATATAATTCATTTAAGCTCATTCTTTAAAAACAATACAAAAAGTGCTTTCATATGTTAATTTTACTTCATATTGAACATTTATATTATTCATTACTTATAAAACGCTGTATTCTTAAGTTATATTCAAAAAATTACATATCTCATAATTAACTTCCATATAATTCATTTAAGCTCATACTTGATAAACAATATAAAACATGCTTTCATATGTTAAATTTAACTAATTTTAAAAATTCATATTTCCAACTAACTATAAATCACTCTTTTGTCAGGTTAGTTTCATGAAACCTTTACGATAAGATTGAGTTACTGATTTTTATTACCTTAACTAACGTACAAATAATTCATTTAAGCTCATACTTGATAAACAATATAAAAAGTGCATTCATATGTTAAATTTAACTAATTTTAAAAATTCATATTTCTAAATACTTATTCTACACTCATTTCTCAAGTAAGTGTCATGGGAACCCTAACAATTAGACTAAGTAAATGAATTTTGATTACCGTAACTAACTTCTATATAATTCATTTAAGCTCATACTTGATAAACAATACAAAAAGTGCTTTCATATGTTAATTTTACTTCATATTGAACATTTATATTATTCATTACTTATAAAACACTGTATTCTTAAGTTATATTCAAAAAATTACATATTTCATATTAACTTCCATATAATTCATTAAAGCTCATACTTCATTGTCTCTATAAAACATGCTTTCCTATGATAAATTTAACTAATTTTAAAAATTCATATTTCTAACTAACTATAAATCACTCATTTTTCAGGTTAATTTCATGAAACCCTTAAGATTAGATTAAGTAACTAATTTTAAATTACCCTTACTAACTTCCATATAATGCATTTAAGCTCATACTTGATAAACAATACAAAAAGTGCTTTCATATGTTAATTTTACTTCATATTGAACATTTATATTATTCATTACTTATAAAACACTGTATTCTTAAGTTATATTCAAAAAAATACATATTTCATATTAACTTCCATATAATTTATTAAAGCTCATACTTCATTGACTCTATAAAACATGCTTTCATATGTTAAATTTAACTAATTTTAAAAATTCATATTTCTAACTAACTATAAATCACTCTTTTTTCAGGTTAGTTTCATGAAACCCATACGATAAGATTAAGTTACTGATTTTTATTACCTTAACTAACTTCTATATAATTCATTTAAGCTCATTCTTTAAAAACAATACAAAAAGTGCTTTCATATGTTAATTTTACTTCATATTGAACATTTATATTATTCATTACTTATAAAACGCTGTATTCTTAAGTTATATTCAAAAAATTACATATCTCATAATTAACTTCCATATAATTCATTTAAGCTCATACTTGATAAACAATATAAAACATGCTTTCATATGTTAAATTTAACTAATTTTAAAAATTCATATTTCTAAATACTTATAATACACTCATTTCTCAAGTAAGTGTCATGGTAATCCTAAAAATTAGACTAAGTAACTGAATTTTGATTACCTTAACTAACTTCTATATAATTCATTTAAGCTCATTCTTTAAAAACAATACAAAAAGTGCTTTCATATGTAAATTTTACTTCATATTGAACATTTATATTATTCATTACTTATAAAACGCTGTATTCTTATGTTATATTCAAAAAATTACATATTTCATAATTAACTTCCATATAATTCATTTAAGCTCATACTTGATAAACAATATAAAACATGCTTTCATATGTTAAATTTAAATAATTTTAAAAATTCATATTTCTAAATACTTATAATACACTCATTTCTCAAGTTAGTGTCATGGTAATCCTAAAAAATTAGACTAAGTAACTGAATTTTGATTACCTTAACTAACTTCTATATAATTCATTGAAGCTCATTCTTTAAAAACAATACAAAAAGTGCTTTCATATGTTAATTTTACTTCATATTGAACATTTATATTATTCATTACTTATAAAACACTGTATTCTTAAGTTATATTCAAAAAATTACATATTTCATATTAACTTCCATATAATTCATTAAAGCTCATACTTCATTGTCTCTATAAAACATGCTTTCCTATGATAAATTTAACTAATTTTAAAAATTCATATTTCTAACTAACTATAAATCACTCATTTTTCAGGTTAATTTCATGAAACCCTTAAGATTAGATTAAGTAACTAATTTTAAATTACCCTTACTAACTTCCATATAATGCATTTAAGCTCATACTTGATAAACAATACAAAAAGTGCTTTCATATGTTAATTTTACTTCAAATTGAACATTTATATTATTCTTTACTTATAAAACACTGTATTCTTAAGTTATATTCAAAAAATTACATATTTCATATTAACTTCCATATAATTTATTAAAGCTCATACTTCATTGACTCTATAAAACATGCTTTCCTATGTTAAATTTAACTAATTTTAAAAATTCATATTTCTAACTAACTATAAATCACTCTTTTGTCAGGTTAGTTTCATGAAACTCTTATGATAAGATTAAGTTACTCATTTTTATTACCTTAACAAACGTACAAATAATTCATTTAAGCTCATACTTGATAAACAATATAAAACATGCTTTCCTATGTTAAATTTAACTAATTTTAAAAATTCATATTTCTAAATCCTTATAATACACTCATTTCTCAAGTTAGTATCATGGTAACCCTACCAATTAGACTAAGTAACTGAATTTTGATTACCTTAACTAACTTCTATATAATTCATTTAAGCTCATACTTGATAAACAATACAAAAAAGTGCTTTCATATGTAAATTTTACTTCATATTGAACATTTATATTATTCATTACTTATAAAACACTGTATTCTTAAGTTATATTCAAAAAGTTACATATTTCATAATTAACTTCCATATAATTCATTTAAGCTCATACTTGATAAAGAATACAAAAAGTGCTTTCATATGTTTATTTTACTTCATATTGAACATTTATATTATTCATTACTTATAAAACACTGTATTCTTAAGTTATATTCAAAAAAATACATATTTCATATTAACTTCCATATAATTTATTAAAGCTCATACTTCATTGACTCTATAAAACATGCTTTCATATGTTAAATTTAACTAATTTTAAAAATTCATATTTCTAACTAACTATAAATCACTATTTTTTCAGGTTAGTTTCATGAAACCCATACGATAAGATTAAGTTACTGATTTTTATTACCTTAACGAACTTCTATATAATTCATTTAAGCTCATTCTTTAAAAACAATACAAAAAGTGCTTTCATATGTTAATTTTACTTCATATTGAACATTTATATTATTCATTACTTATAAAACACTGTATTCTTAAGTTATATTCAAAAAAATACATATTTCATATTAACTTCCATATAATTTATTAAAGCTCATACTTCATTGACTCTATAAAACATGCTTTCATATGCTAAATTTAACTAATTTTAAAAATTCATATTTCTAACTAACTATAAATCACTCTTTTTTCAGGTTAGTTTCATGAAACCCATACGATAAGATTAAGTTACTGATTTTTTATTACCTTAACTAACTTCTATATAATTCATTTAAGCTCATTCTTTAAAAACAATACAAAAAGTGCTTTCATATGTTAATTTTACTTCATATTGAACATTTATATTATTCATTACTTATAAAACGCTGTATTCTTAAGTTATATTCAAAAAATTACATATCTCATAATTAACTTCCATATAATTCATTTAAGCTCATACTTGATAAACAATATAAAACATGCTTTCATATGTTAAATTTAACTAATTTTAAAAATTCATATTTCTAAATACTTATAATACACTCATTTCTCAAGTAAGTGTCATGGTAATCCTAAAAATTAGACTAAGTAACTGAATTTTGATTACCTTAACTAACTTCTATATAATTCATTTAAGCTCATTCTTTAAAAACAATACAAAAAGTGCTTTCATATGTTAATTTTACTTCATATTGAACATTTATATTATTCATTACTTATAAAGCGCTGTATTCTTAAGTTATATTCAAAAAATTACATATTTCATAATTAACTTCCATATAATTCATTTAAGCTCATACTTGATAAACAATATAAAACATGCTTTCATATGTTAAATTTAAATAATTTTAAAAATTCATATTTCTAAATACTTATAATACACTCATTTCTCAAGTTAGTGTCATGGTAATCCTAAAAATTAGACTAAGTAACTGAATTTTGATTACCTTAACTAACTTCTATATAATTCATTTAAGCTCATTCTTTAAAAACAATACAAAAAGTGCTTTCATATGTTAATTTTACTTCATATTGAACATTTATATTATTCATTACTTATAAAACACTGTATTCTTAAGTTATATTCAAAAAATTACATATTTCATAATTAACTTCCATATAATTCATTTAAGCTCATACTTGATAAACTCTATAAAACATGCTTTCCTATGTTAATTTTAACACAAATTTAAAATTATTATTATTAATTACTTATAAAACACTCATTTGTCAGGTTAGTTTCATGAAACCCTTACGATTAGAATAATAACTGATTTTCAATTGCCGTAACTAACGTCCGAAAATTTCATTAAAGCTCATACTTCATTAACTCTATAAAACATGCTTTCCTATGTTAATTTTAACTAATTTTAAAAATTCATATTTCTAACTAACCATAAATCAGTCATTTGTCAGGTTAGTTTCATGAAACCCTTACGATTAGATTAATAACTGATTTTCAATTGCCGTAAATAACGTCCGTAAAATTCATTACAGCTCATACTTCATTAACTCTATAAAACATGCTTTCCTATGTTAATTTTAACTAATTTAAAAAATTCATAATTCTAACTAACCATAAATCACTCAATTGTCAGGTTAGTTTCATGAAACCCTTACGATTAGATTAAGTAACTGATTATTAAATACCATTACTAACTTACATAATTCATTTAAGCTCGTAGTTCATATACAATGTAAAACATGCTTTCATATGTTAATTTTACTTCATATTGAAAATGTATATTATTATTTACTTATAAAACACTCATTTGTCAGGTTAGTTTCATGAAACCCTTACGATTAGATTAATAACTGATTTTTAATTACTATAACTAACGTCTATAAAATTAATTAAAGCTCATACTTCATTAACTCTATAAAACATGCTTTCCTATGTTAATTTTAAAACATATTAAAAATTATTATTATTAATTACTTATAAAACACTTATTTGTCAGGTTAGTTTCATGAAACCCTAACGATTAGATTAATAATTGATTTTCAATTGCCGTAACTAACGTCCGTAAAATTCATTAAAGCTCATTCTTCAAAAACATAATATAACATACTTTCATCTGTTAATTTTAACTCATATTAAAATTTCATAGTTCTAACTAACTATAAAGCAGTTATTTGTCAGGTTAGTTTCATGAAACCCTTACGATTAGATAAAGTTTCTGATTTTCAATTACCTTAACTAACGTCCGTAAAATTCATTTAAGCTCATACTTGATAATCAATATAAAACGTGCTTTCATATGTTAATTTTACTTCATATTGAAAATGTATATTATTAATTACTTATAAAACACTGCATTTTTAAGTTATTCTCAAAGAATTATATATTTCATAATTAACTTCCATAAAATTCATTAAAGCTCATACTTCATTAACTCTATAAAACATGCTTTCAAATGTTAATTTTACTTCATATAGAAAATTTATATTATTAATTACTTATTAAACAATATATACTTAAGTTATTCTCAAAAAATTACATATTTCATAATTAACTTCCATATAATTCATTAAAGCTCATACTTCATTAACTCTATAAAACATGCATTCCTATGTTAATTTTAACTAATTTAAAAAATTCATATTTCTAACTAACCATAAATCACTCATTTGTCAGGTTAGTTTCATGAAACCCTTACGATTAGATAAAGTAACTGATTTTTAATTACTATAACTAACGTCCATAAAATTAATTAAAGCTCATACTTCATTAACTCTATAAAACATGCTTTCCTATGTTAATTTTAAAACATATTTAAAGGTATTATTATTAATTACTTATAAAACACTCATTTGTCAGGTTAGTTTCATGAAACCCTTACGATTAGATTAATAACTGATTTTTAATTACTATAACTAACGTCTATAAAATTAATTAAAGCTCATACATCATTAACTTTATAAAACATGCTTTCCTATGTTATTTTAACTCATATTTAAAATTTATAATATTAATTACTTATAAAACACTTATTTCTCAGGTTAGTTTCATGAAACCCTTACGATTAGATTAACTAACTGATTATTAAATACCATAACTAACTTCCATAAAATTAATTAAAGCTCATACTTCATTAACTCTATAAAACATGCTCTCCTATGTTAATTTTAAAACATATTTAAAAGTATTTATTTTTAATAACTTATAAAACACTCATTTCTTAGGTTAGTTTCATGAAACCCCTACGATTAGATTAATAACTGATTTTCAATTGCCGTAACTAACGTCCGTAAAATTCATTAAAGCTCATTCTTCAAAAACATAATATAACATACTTTCAACTGTTAATTTTAACTCATATTAAAATTTCATAGTTCTAACTAACTATAAAGCAGTTATTTGTCAGGTTAGTTTCATGAAACCCTTACGATTAGATATAATTTCTGATTTTCAATTACCTTAACTAACGTCCGTAAAATTAATTTAAACTCATACTTGATAATCAATATAAAACGTGCATTAATATGTTAATTTTATTTCATAATGACAATTTATATTATTAATTACTTATTAAACAATATATTCTTAAGTTATTCTCAAAAAATTACATATTTCATAATTAACTTCGATATAATTCATTAAAGCTAATACTTCATTAACTCTATAAAACATGCTTTCCTATGTTAATTTTAACTAATTTAAAAAATTCATATTTCTAACTAACCATAAATCACTCATTTGTCAGGTTAGTTTCATGAAACCCTTACGATTAGATAAAGTAACTGATTATTAATTACTATAACTAACGTCCATAAAATTAATTAAAGCTCATACTTGATAAAGAATACAAAAAGTGCTTTCATATGTTAATTTTACTTCATATTGAACATTTATATTATTCATTACTTATAAAACACTGTATTCTTAAGTTATATTCAAAAAATTACATATTTCATAATTAACTTCCATATAATTCATTTAAGCTCATACTTGATAAACAATATAAAACATGCTTTCATATGTTAAATTTAACTAATTTTAAAAATTCATATTTCCAACTAACTATAAATCACTCTTTTGTCAGGTTAGTTTCATGAAACCTTTACGATAAGATTGAGTTACTGATTTTTATTACCTTAACTAACGTACAAATAATTCATTTAAGCTCATACTTGATAAACAATATAAAAAGTGCATTCATATGTTAAATTTAACTAATTTTAAAAATTCATATTTCTAAATACTTATTCTACACTCATTTCTCAAGTAAGTGTCATGGGAACCCTAACAATTAGACTAAGTAAATGAATTTTGATTACCGTAACTAACTTCTATATAATACATTTAAGCTCATACTTGATAAACAATACAAAAAGTGCTTTCATATGTTAATTTTACTTCATATTGAACATTTATATTATTCATTACTTATAAAACACTGTATTCTTAAGTTATATTCAAAAAATTACATATTTCATATTAACTTCCATATAATTCATTAAAGCTCATACTTCATTGTCTCTATAAAACATGCTTTCCTATGATAAATTTAACTAATTTTAAAAATTCATATTTCTAACTAACTATAAATCACTCATTTTTCAGGTTAATTTCATGAAACCCTTAAGATTAGATTAAGTAACTAATTTTAAATTACCCTTACTAACTTCCATATAATGCATTTAAGCTCATACTTGATAAACAATACAAAAAGTGCTTTCATATGTTAATTTTACTTCAAATTGAACATTTATATTATTCTTTACTTATAAAACACTGTATTCTTAAGTTATATTCAAAAAATTACATATTTCATATTAACTTCCATATAATTTATTAAAGCTCATACTTCATTGACTCTATAAAACATGCTTTCCTATGTTAAATTTAACTAATTTTAAAAATTCATATTTCTAACTAACTATAAATCACTCTTTTGTCAGGTTAGTTTCATGAAACTCTTATGATAAGATTAAGTTACTCATTTTTATTACCTTAACAAACGTACAAATAATTCATTTAAGCTCATACTTGATAAACAATATAAAACATGCTTTCCTATGTTAAATTTAACTAATTTTAAAAATTCATATTTCTAAATCCTTATAATACACTCATTTCTCAAGTTAGTATCATGGTAACCCTACCAATTAGACTAAGTAACTGAATTTTGATTACCTTAACTAACTTCTATATAATTCATTTAAGCTCATACTTGATAAACAATACAAAAAGTGCTTTCATATGTAAATTTTACTTCATATTGAACATTTATATTATTCATTACTTATAAAACACTGTATTCTTAAGTTATATTCAAAAAGTTACATATTTCATAATTAACTTCCATATAATTCATTTAAGCTCATACTTGATAAAGAATACAAAAAGTGCTTTCATATGTTAATTTTACTTCATATTGAACATTTATATTATTCATTACTTATAAAACACTGTATTCTTAAGTTATATTCAAAAAAATACATATTTCATATTAACTTCCATATAATTTATTAAAGCTCATACTTCATTGACTCTATAAAACATGCTTTCATATGTTAAATTTAACTAATTTTAAAAATTCATATTTCTAACTAACTATAAATCACTCTTTTTTCAGGTTAGTTTCATGAAACCCATACGATAAGATTAAGTTACTGATTTTTATTACCTTAACTAACTTCTATATAATTCATTTAAGCTCATTCTTTAAAAACAATACAAAAAGTGCTTTCATATGTTAATTTTACTTCATATTGAACATTTATATTATTCATTACTTATAAAACGCTGTATTCTTAAGTTATATTCAAAAAATTACATATCTCATAATTAACTTCCATATAATTCATTTAAGCTCATACTTGATAAACAATATAAAACATGCTTTCATATGTTAAATTTAACTAATTTTAAAAATTCATATTTCTAAATACTTATAATACACTCATTTCTCAAGTAAGTGTCATGGTAATCCTAAAAATTAGACTAAGTAACTGAATTTTGATTACCTTAACTAACTTCTATATAATTCATTTAAGCTCATTCTTTAAAAACAATACAAAAAGTGCTTTCATATGTAAATTTTACTTCATATTGAACATTTATATTATTCATTACTTATAAAACGCTGTATTCTTATGTTATATTCAAAAAATTACATATTTCATAATTAACTTCCATATAATTCATTTAAGCTCATACTTGATAAACAATATAAAACATGCTTTCATATGTTAAATTTAAATAATTTTAAAAATTCATATTTCTAAATACTTATAATACACTCATTTCTCAAGTTAGTGTCATGGTAATCCTAAAAATTAGACTAAGTAACTGAATTTTGATTACCTTAACTAACTTCTATATAATTCATTTAAGCTCATTCTTTAAAAACAATACTAAAAGTGCTTTCATATGTTAATTTTACTTCATATTGAACATTTATATTATTCATTACTTATAAAACACTGTATTCTTAAGTTATATTCAAAAAATTACATATTTCATATTAACTTCCATATAATTCATTAAAGCTCATACTTCATTGTCTCTATAAAACATGCTTTCCTATGATAAATTTAACTAATTTTAAAAATTCATATTTCTAACTAACTATAAATCACTCATTTTTCAGGTTAATTTCATGAAACCCTTAAGATTAGATAAGGTAACTAATTTTAAATTACCCTTACTAACTTCCATATAATGCATTTAAGCTCATACTTGATAAACAATACAAAAAGTGCTTTCATATGTTAATTTTACTTCAAATTGAACATTTATATTATTCTTTACTTATAAAACACTGTATTCTTAAGTTATATTCAAAAAATTACATATTTCATATTAACTTCCATATAATTTATTAAAGCTCATACTTCATTGACTCTATAAAACATGCTTTCCTATGTTAAATTTAACTAATTTTAAAAATTCATATTTCTAACTAACTATAAATCACTCTTTTGTCAGGTTAGTTTCATAAAACTCTTATGATAAGATTAAGTTACTGATTTTTATTACCTTAACAAACGTACAAATAATTCATTTAAGCTCATACTTGATAAACAATATAAAACATGCTTTCCTATGTTAAATTTAACTAATTTTAAAAATTCATATTTCTAAATCCTTATAATACACTCATTTCTCAAGTTAGTATCATGGTAACCCTACCAATTAGACTAAGTAACTGAATTTTGATTACCTTAACTAACTTCTATATAATTCATTTAAGCTCATACTTGATAAACAATACAAAAAGTGCTTTCCTATGTAAATTTTACTTCATATTGAACATTTATATTATTCATTACTTATAAAACACTGTATTCTTAAGTTATATTCAAAAAGTTACATATTTCATAATTAACTTCCATATAATTCATTTAAGCTCATACTTGATAAAGAATACAAAAAGTGCTTTCATATGTTAATTTTACTTCATATTGAACATTTATATTATTCATTACTTATAAAACACTGTATTCTTAAGTTATATTCAAAAAAATACATATTTCATATTAACTTCCACATAATTTATTAAAGCTCATACTTCATTGACTCTATAAAACATGCTTTCATATGTTAAATTTAACTAATTTTAAAAATTCATATTTCTAACTAACTATAAATCACTATTTTTTCAGGTTAGTTTCATGAAACCCATACGATAAGATTAAGTTACTGATTTTTATTACCTTAACGAACTTCTATATAATTCATTTAAGCTCATTCTTTAAAAACAATACAAAAAGTGCTTTCATATGTTAATTTTACTTCATATTGAACATTTATATTATTCATTACTTATAAAACACTGTATTCTTAAGTTATATTCAAAAAAATACATATTTCATATTAACTTCCATATAATTTATTAAAGCTCATACTTCATTGTCTCTATAAAACATGCTTTCCTATGATAAATTTAACTAATTTTAAAAATTCATATTTCTAACTAACTATAAATCACTCATTTTTCAGGTTAATTTCATGAAACCCTTAAGATTAGATAAGGTAACTAATTTTAAATTACCCTTACTAACTTCCATATAATGCATTTAAGCTCATACTTGATAAACAATACAAAAAGTGCTTTCATATGTTAATTTTACTTCAAATTGAACATTTATATTATTCTTTACTTATAAAACACTGTATTCTTAAGTTATATTCAAAAAATTACATATTTCATATTAACTTCCATATAATTTATTAAAGCTCATACTTCATTGACTCTATAAAACATGCTTTCCTATGTTAAATTTAACTAATTTTAAAAATTCATATTTCTAACTAACTATAAATCACTCTTTTGTCAGGTTAGTTTCATGAAACTCTTATGATAAGATTAAGTTACTGATTTTTATTACCTTAACAAACGTACAAATAATTCATTTAAGCTCATACTTGATAAACAATATAAAACATGCTTTCCTATGTTAAATTTAACTAATTTTAAAAATTCATATTTCTAAATCCTTATAATACACTCATTTCTCAAGTTAGTATCATGGTAACCCTACCAATTAGACTAAGTAACTGAATTTTGATTACCTTAACTAACTTCTATATAATTCATTTAAGCTCATACTTGATAAACAATACAAAAAGTGCTTTCCTCTGTAAATTTTACTTCATATTGAACATTTATATTATTCATTACTTATAAAACACTGTATTCTTAAGTTATATTCAAAAAGTTACATATTTCATAATTAACTTCCATATAATTCATTTAAGCTCATACTTGATAAAGAATACAAAAAGTGCTTTCATATGTTAATTTTACTTCATATTGAACATTTATATTATTCATTACTTATAAAACACTGTATTCTTAAGTTATATTCAAAAAAATACATATTTCATATTAACTTCCACATAATTTATTAAAGCTCATACTTCATTGACTCTATAAAACATGCTTTCATATGTTAAATTTAACTAATTTTAAAAATTCATATTTCTAACTAACTATAAATCACTATTTTTTCAGGTTAGTTTCATGAAACCCATACGATAAGATTAAGTTACTGATTTTTATTACCTTAACGAACTTCTATATAATTCATTTAAGCTCATTCTTTAAAAACAATACAAAAAGTGCTTTCATATGTTAATTTTACTTCATATTGAACATTTATATTATTCATTACTTATAAAACACTGTATTCTTAAGTTATATTCAAAAAAATACATATTTCATATTAACTTCCATATAATTTATTAAAGCTCATACTTCATTGACTCTATAAAACATGCTTTCATATGCTAAATTTAACTAATTTTAAAAATTCATATTTCTAACTAACTATAAATCACTCTTTTTTCAGGTTAGTTTCATGAAACCCATACGATAAGATTAAGTTACTGATTTTTATTACCTTAACTAACTTCTATATAATTCATTTAAGCTCATTCTTTAAAAACAATACAAAAAGTGCTTTCATATGTTAATTTTACTTCATATTGAACATTTATATTATTCATTACTTATAAAACGCTGTATTCTTAAGTTATATTCAAAAAATTACATATCTCATAATTAACTTCCATATAATTCATTTAAGCTCATACTTGATAAACAATATAAAACATGCTTTCATATGTTAAATTTAACTAATTTTAAAAATTCATATTTCTAAATACTTATAATACACTCATTTCTCAAGTAAGTGTCATGGTAATCCTAAAAATTAGACTAAGTAACTGAATTTTGATTACCTTAACTAACTTCTATATAATTCATTTAAGCTCATTCTTTAAAAACAATACAAAAAGTGCTTTCATATGTTAATTTTACTTCATATTGAACATTTATATTATTCATTACTTATAAAACGCTGTATTCTTAAGTTATATTCAAAAAATTACATATTTCATAATTAACTTCCATATAATTCATTTAAGCTCATACTTGATAAACAATATAAAACATGCTTTCATATGTTAAATTTAAATAATTTTAAAAATTCATATTTCTAAATACTTATAATACACTCATTTTTCAGGTTAATTTCATGAAACCCTTAAGATTAGATTAAGTAACTAATTTTAAATTACCCTTACTAACTTCCATATAATGCATTTAAGCTCATACTTGATAAACAATACAAAAAGTGCTTTCATATGTTAATTTTACTTCATATTGAACATTTATATTATTCATTACTTATAAAACACTGTATTCTTAAGTTATATTCAAAAAATTACATATTTCATATTAACTTCCATATAATTCATTAAAGCTCATACTTCATTGTCTCTATAAAACATGCTTTCCTATGATAAATTTAACTAATTTTAAAAATTCATATTTCTAACTAACTATAAATCACTCTTTTGTCAGGTTAGTTTCATGAAACTCTTATGATAAGATTAAGTTACTGATTTTTATTACCTTAACAAACGTACAAATAATTCATTTAAGCTCATACTTGATAAACAATATAAAACATGCTTTCCTATGTTAAATTTAACTAATTTTAAAAATTCATATTTCTAAATCCTTATAATACACTCATTTCTCAAGTTAGTATCATGGTAACCCTACCAATTAGACTAAGTAACTGAATTTTGATTACCTTAACTAACTTCTATATAATTCATTTAAGCTCATACTTGATAAACAATACAAAAAGTGCTTTCATATGTAAATTTTACTTCATATTGAACATTTATATTATTCATTACTTATAAAACACTGTATTCTTAAGTTATATTCAAAAAGTTACATATTTCATAATTAACTTCCATATAATTCATTTAAGCTCATACTTGATAAAGAATACAAAAAGTGCTTTCATATGTTAATTTTACTTCATATTGAACATTTATATTATTCATTACTTATAAAACACTGTATTCTTAAGTTATATTCAAAAAAATACATATTTCATATTAACTTCCATATAATTTATTAAAGCTCATACTTCATTGACTCTATAAAACATGCTTTCATATGTTAAATTTAACTAATTTTAAAAATTCATATTTCTAAATACTTATAATACACTCATTTCTCAAGTAAGTGTCATGGTAATCCTAAAAATTAGACTAAGTAACTGAATTTTGATTACCTTAACTAACTTCTATATAATTCATTTAAGCTCATTCTTTAAAAACAATACAAAAAGTGCTTTCATATGTAAATTTTACTTCATATTGAACATTTATATTATTCATTACTTATAAAACGCTGTATTCTTATGTTATATTCAAAAAATTACATATTTCATAATTAACTTCCATATAATTCATTTAAGCTCATACTTGATAAACAATATAAAACATGCTTTCATATGTTAAATTTAAATAATTTTAAAAATTCATATTTCTAAATACTTATAATACACTCATTTCTCAAGTTAGTGTCATGGTAATCCTAAAAATTAGACTAAGTAACTGAATTTTGATTACCTTAACTAACTTCTATATAATTCATTTAAGCTCATTCTTTAAAAACAATACTAAAAGTGCTTTCATATGTTAATTTTACTTCATATTGACCATTTATATTATTCATTACTTATAAAACACTGTATTCTTAAGTTATATTCAAAAAATTACATATTTCATATTAACTTCCGTATAATTCATTAAAGCTCATACTTCATTGTCTCTATAAAACATGCTTTCCTATGATAAATTTAACTAATTTTAAAAATTCATATTTCTAACTAACTATAAATCACTCATTTTTCAGGTTAATTTCATGAAACCCTTAAGATTAGATTAAGTAACTAATTTTAAATTACCCTTACTAACTTCCATATAATGCATTTAAGCTCATACTTGATAAACAATACAAAAAGTGCTTTCATATGTTAATTTTACTTCATATTGAACATTTATATTATTCATTACTTATAAAACGCTGTATTCTTAAGTTATATTCAAAAAATTACATATTTCATAATTAACTTCCATATAATTCATTTAAGCTCATACTTGATAAACAATATAAAACATGCTTTCATATGTTAAATTTAAATAATTTTAAAAATTCATATTTCTAAATACTTATAATACACTCATTTTTCAGGTTAATTTCATGAAACCCTTAAGATTAGATTAAGTAACTAATTTTAAATTACCCTTACTAACTTCCATATAATGCATTTAAGCTCATACTTGATAAACAATACAAAAAGTGCTTTCATATGTTAATTTTACTTCATATTGAACATTTATATTATTCATTACTTATAAAACACTGTATTCTTAAGTTATATTCAAAAAATTACATATTTCATATTAACTTCCATATAATTCATTAAAGCTCATACTTCATTGTCTCTATAAAACATGCTTTCATATGCTAAATTTAACTAATTTAAAAAATTCATATTTCTAACTAACTATAAATCACTCTTTTTTCAGGTTAGTTTCATGAAACCCATACGATAAGATTAAGTTACTGATTTTTATTACCTTAACTAACTTCTATATAATTCATTTAAGCTCATTCTTTAAAAACAATACAAAAAGTGCTTTCATATGTTAATTTTACTTCATATTGAATATTTATATTATTCATTACTTATAAAACGCTGTATTCTTAAGTTATATTCAAAAAATTACATATCTCATAATTAACTTCCATATAATTCATTTAAGCTCATACTTGATAAACAATATAAAACATGCTTTCATATGTTAAATTTAACTAATTTTAAAAATTCATATTTCTAAATACTTATAATAAACTCATTTCTCAAGTAAGTGTCATGGTAATCCTAAAAATTAGACTAAGTAACTGAATTTTGATTACCTTAACTAACTTCTATATAATTCATTTAAGCTCATTCTTTAAAAACAATACAAAAAGTGCTTTCATATGTTAATTTTACTTCATATTGAACATTTATATTATTCATTACTTATAAAGCGCTGTATTCTTAAGTTATATTCAAAAAATTACATATTTCATAATTAACTTCCATATAATTCATTTAAGCTCATACTTGATAAACAATATAAAACATGCTTTCATATGTTAAATTTAACTAATTTTAAAAATTCATATTTCTAAATACTTATAATACACTCATTTCTCAAGTGTCATGGTAATCCTAAAAATTAGACTAAGTAACTGAATTTTGATTACCTTAACTAACTTCTATATAATTCATTTAAGCTCATTCTTTAAAAACAATACAAAAAGTGCTTTCATATGTTAATTTTACTTCATATTGAACATTTATATTATTCATTACTTATAAAGCGCTGTATTCTTAAGTTATATTCAAAAAATTACATATTTCATAATTAACTTCCATATAATTCATTTAAGCTCATACTTGATAAACAATATAAAACATGCTTTCATATGTTAAATTTAACTAATTTTAAAAATTCATATTTCTAAATACTTATAATACACTCATTTCTCAAGTAAGTGTCATGGTAATCCTAAAAATTAGACTAAGTAACTGAATTTTGATTACCTTAACTAACTTCTATATAATTCATTTAAGCTCATTCTTTAAAAACAATACAAAAAGTGCTTTCATATGTTAATTTTACTTCATATTGAACATTTATATTATTCATTACTTATAAAACACTGTATTCTTAAGTTATATTCAAAAAATTACATATTTCATAATTAACTTCCATATAATTCATTTAAGCTCATACTTGATAAACAATATAAAACATGCTTTCATATGTTAAATTTAACTAATTTTAAAAATTCATATTTCCAACTAACTATAAATCACTCTTTTGTCAGGTTAGTTTCATGAAACCTTTACGATAAGATTGAGTTACTGATTTTTATTACCTTAACTAACGTACAAATAATTCATTTAAGCTCATACTTGATAAACAATATAAAAAGTGCATTCATATGTTAAATTTAACTAATTTTAAAAATTCATATTTCTAAATACTTATTCTACACTCATTTCTCAAGTAAGTGTCATGGGAACCCTAACAATTAGACTAAGTAAATGAATTTTGATTACCGTAACTAACTTCTATATAATTCATTTAAGCTCATACTTGATAAACAATACAAAAAGTGCTTTCATATGTTAATTTTACTTCATATTGAACATTTATATTATTCATTACTTATAAAACACTGTATTCTTAAGTTATATTCAAAAAATTACATATTTCATATTAACTTCCATATAATTCATTAAAGCTCATACTTCATTGTCTCTATAAAACATGCTTTCCTATGATAAATTTAACTAATTTTAAAAATTCATATTTCTAACTAACTATAAATCACTCATTTTTCAGGTTAATTTCATGAAACCCTTAAGATTAGATTAAGTAACTAATTTTAAATTACCCTTACTAACTTCCATATAATGCATTTAAGCTCATACTTGATAAACAATACAAAAAGTGCTTTCATATGTTAATTTTACTTCATATTGAACATTTATATTATTCATTACTTATAAAACACTGTATTCTTAAGTTATATTCAAAAAATTACATATTTCATATTAACTTCCATATAATTCATTAAAGCTCATACTTCATTGTCTCTATAAAACATGCTTTCCTATGATAAATTTAACTAATTTTAAAAATTCATATTTCTAACTAACTATAAATCACTCTTTTGTCAGGTTAGTTTCATGAAACTCTTATGATAAGATTAAGTTACTGATTTTTATTACCTTAACAAACGTACAAATAATTCATTTAAGCTCATACTTGATAAACAATATAAAACATGCTTTCCTATGTTAAATTTAACTAATTTTAAAAATTCATATTTCTAAATCCTTATAATACACTCATTTCTCAAGTTAGTATCATGGTAACCCTACCAATTAGACTAAGTAACTGAATTTTGATTACCTTAACTAACTTCTATATAATTCATTTAAGCTCATACTTGATAAACAATACAAAAAGTGCTTTCATATGTAAATTTTACTTCATATTGAACATTTATATTATTCATTACTTATAAAACACTGTATTCTTAAGTTATATTCAAAAAGTTACATATTTCATAATTAACTTCCATATAATTCATTTAAGCTCATACTTGATAAAGAATACAAAAAGTGCTTTCATATGTTAATTTTACTTCATATTGAACATTTATATTATTCATTACTTATAAAACACTGTATTCTTAAGTTATATTCAAAAAAATACATATTTCATATTAACTTCCATATAATTTATTAAAGCTCATACTTCATTGACTCTATAAAACATGCTTTCATATGTTAAATTTAACTAATTTTAAAAATTCATATTTCTAAATACTTATAATACACTCATTTCTCAAGTAAGTGTCATGGTAATCCTAAAAATTAGACTAAGTAACTGAATTTTGATTACCTTAACTAACTTCTATATAATTCATTTAAGCTCATTCTTTAAAAACAATACAAAAAGTGCTTTCATATGTAAATTTTACTTCATATTGAACATTTATATTATTCATTACTTATAAAACGCTGTATTCTTATGTTATATTCAAAAAATTACATATTTCATAATTAACTTCCATATAATTCATTTAAGCTCATACTTGATAAACAATATAAAACATGCTTTCATATGTTAAATTTAAATAATTTTAAAAATTCATATTTCTAAATACTTATAATACACTCATTTCTCAAGTTAGTGTCATGGTAATCCTAAAAATTAGACTAAGTAACTGAATTTTGATTACCTTAACTAACTTCTATATAATTCATTTAAGCTCATTCTTTAAAAACAATACTAAAAGTGCTTTCATATGTTAATTTTACTTCATATTGACCATTTATATTATTCATTACTTATAAAACACTGTATTCTTAAGTTATATTCAAAAAATTACATATTTCATATTAACTTCCGTATAATTCATTAAAGCTCATACTTCATTGTCTCTATAAAACATGCTTTCCTATGATAAATTTAACTAATTTTAAAAATTCATATTTCTAACTAACTATAAATCACTCATTTTTCAGGTTAATTTCATGAAACCCTTAAGATTAGATTAAGTAACTAATTTTAAATTACCCTTACTAACTTCCATATAATGCATTTAAGCTCATACTTGATAAACAATACAAAAAGTGCTTTCATATGTTAATTTTACTTCATATTGAACATTTATATTATTCATTACTTATAAAACGCTGTATTCTTAAGTTATATTCAAAAAATTACATATTTCATAATTAACTTCCATATAATTCATTTAAGCTCATACTTGATAAACAATATAAAACATGCTTTCATATGTTAAATTTAAATAATTTTAAAAATTCATATTTCTAAATACTTATAATACACTCATTTTTCAGGTTAATTTCATGAAACCCTTAAGATTAGATTAAGTAACTAATTTTAAATTACCCTTACTAACTTCCATATAATGCATTTAAGCTCATACTTGATAAACAATACAAAAAGTGCTTTCATATGTTAATTTTACTTCATATTGAACATTTATATTATTCATTACTTATAAAACACTGTATTCTTAAGTTATATTCAAAAAATTACATATTTCATATTAACTTCCATATAATTCATTAAAGCTCATACTTCATTGTCTCTATAAAACATGCTTTCCTATGATAAATTTAACTAATTTTAAAAATTCATATTTCTAACTAACTATAAATCACTCTTTTGTCAGGTTAGTTTCATGAAACTCTTATGATAAGATTAAGTTACTGATTTTTATTACCTTAACGAACTTCTATATAATTCATTTAAGCTCATTCTTTAAAAACAATACAAAAAGTGCTTTCATATGTTAATTTTACTTCATATTGAACATTTATATTATTCATTACTTATAAAACACTGTATTCTTAAGTTATATTCAAAAAAATACATATTTCATATTAACTTCCATATAATTTATTAAAGCTCATACTTCATTGACTCTATAAAACATGCTTTCATATGCTAAATTTAACTAATTTAAAAAATTCATATTTCTAACTAACTATAAATCACTCTTTTTTCAGGTTAGTTTCATGAAACCCATACGATAAGATTAAGTTACTGATTTTTATTACCTTAACTAACTTCTATATAATTCATTTAAGCTCATTCTTTAAAAACAATACAAAAAGTGCTTTCATATGTTAATTTTACTTCATATTGAATATTTATATTATTCATTACTTATAAAACGCTGTATTCTTAAGTTATATTCAAAAAATTACATATCTCATAATTAACTTCCATATAATTCATTTAAGCTCATACTTGATAAACAATATAAAACATGCTTTCATATGTTAAATTTAACTAATTTTAAAAATTCATATTTCTAAATACTTATAATAAACTCATTTCTCAAGTAAGTGTCATGGTAATCCTAAAAATTAGACTAAGTAACTGAATTTTGATTACCTTAACTAACTTCTATATAATTCATTTAAGCTCATTCTTTAAAAACAATACAAAAAGTGCTTTCATATGTTAATTTTACTTCATATTGAACATTTATATTATTCATTACTTATAAAGCGCTGTATTCTTAAGTTATATTCAAAAAATTACATATTTCATAATTAACTTCCATATAATTCATTTAAGCTCATACTTGATAAACAATATAAAACATGCTTTCATATGTTAAATTTAACTAATTTTAAAAATTCATATTTCTAAATACTTATAATACACTCATTTCTCAAGTGTCATGGTAATCCTAAAAATTAGACTAAGTAACTGAATTTTGATTACCTTAACTAACTTCTATATAATTCATTTAAGCTCATTCTTTAAAAACAATACAAAAAGTGCTTTCATATGTTAATTTTACTTCATATTGAACATTTATATTATTCATTACTTATAAAGCGCTGTATTCTTAAGTTATATTCAAAAAATTACATATTTCATAATTAACTTCCATATAATTCATTTAAGCTCATACTTGATAAACAATATAAAACATGCTTTCATATGTTAAATTTAACTAATTTTAAAAATTCATATTTCTAAATACTTATAATACACTCATTTCTCAAGTAAGTGTCATGGTAATCCTAAAAATTAGACTAAGTAACTGAATTTTGATTACCTTAACTAACTTCTATATAATTCATTTAAGCTCATTCTTTAAAAACAATACAAAAAGTGCTTTCATATGTTAATTTTACTTCATATTGAACATTTATATTATTCATTACTTATAAAACACTGTATTCTTAAGTTATATTCAAAAAATTACATATTTCATAATTAACTTCCATATAATTCATTTAAGCTCATACTTGATAAACAATATAAAACATGCTTTCATATGTTAAATTTAACTAATTTTAAAAATTCATATTTCCAACTAACTATAAATCACTCTTTTGTCAGGTTAGTTTCATGAAACCTTTACGATAAGATTGAGTTACTGATTTTTATTACCTTAACTAACGTACAAATAATTCATTTAAGCTCATACTTGATAAACAATATAAAAAGTGCATTCATATGTTAAATTTAACTAATTTTAAAAATTCATATTTCTAAATACTTATTCTACACTCATTTCTCAAGTAAGTGTCATGGGAACCCTAACAATTAGACTAAGTAAATGAATTTTGATTACCGTAACTAACTTCTATATAATTCATTTAAGCTCATACTTGATAAACAATACAAAAAGTGCTTTCATATGTTAATTTTACTTCATATTGAACATTTATATTATTCATTACTTATAAAACACTGTATTCTTAAGTTATATTCAAAAAATTACATATTTCATATTAACTTCCATATAATTCATTAAAGCTCATACTTCATTGTCTCTATAAAACATGCTTTCCTATGATAAATTTAACTAATTTTAAAAATTCATATTTCTAACTAACTATAAATCACTCATTTTTCAGGTTAATTTCATGAAACCCTTAAGATTAGATTAAGTAACTAATTTTAAATTACCCTTACTAACTTCCATATAATGCATTTAAGCTCATACTTGATAAACAATACAAAAAGTGCTTTCATATGTTAATTTTACTTCAAATTGAACATTTATATTATTCTTTACTTATAAAACACTGTATTCTTAAGTTATATTCAAAAAATTACATATTTCATATTAACTTCCATATAATTTATTAAAGCTCATACTTCATTGACTCTATAAAACATGCTTTCCTATGTTAAATTTAACTAATTTTAAAAATTCATATTTCTAACTAACTATAAATCACTCTTTTGTCAGGTTAGTTTCATGAAACTCTTATGATAAGATTAAGTTACTCATTTTTATTACCTTAACAAACGTACAAATAATTCATTTAAGCTCATACTTGATAAACAATATAAAACATGCTTTCCTATGTTAAATTTAACTAATTTTAAAAATTCATATTTCTAAATCCTTATAATACACTCATTTCTCAAGTTAGTATCATGGTAACCCTACCAATTAGACTAAGTAACTGAATTTTGATTACCTTAACTAACTTCTATATAATTCATTTATGCTCATACTTGATAAACAATACAAAAAGTGCTTTCATATGTAAATTTTACTTCATATTGAACATTTATATTATTCATTACTTATAAAACACTGTATTCTTAAGTTATATTCAAAAAGTTACATATTTCATA
Organism: Rhopalosiphum padi; assembly: GCF_020882245.1. NCBI lineage: Eukaryota > Metazoa > Arthropoda > Insecta > Hemiptera > Aphididae > Rhopalosiphum > Rhopalosiphum padi. The sequence goes on along the minus strand of NC_083599.1, from coordinate 1,174,406 downwards.
ATTAACTTCCATATAATTCATTTAAGCTCATACTTGATAAAGAATACAAAAAGTGCTTTCATATGTTAATTTTACTTCATATTGAACATTTATATTATTCATTACTTATAAAACACTGTATTCTTATGTTATATTCAAAAAATTACATATTTCATAATTAACTTCCATATAATTCATTTAAGCTCATACTTGATAAACAATATAAAACATGCTTTCATATGTTAAATTTAAATAATTTTAAAAATTCATATTTCTAAATACTTATAATACACTCATTTCTCAAGTTAGTGTCATGGTAATCCTAAAAATTAGACTAAGTAACTGAATTTTGATTACCTTAACTAACTTCTATATAATTCATTTAAGCTCATTCTTTAAAAACAATACTAAAAGTGCTTTCATATGTTAATTTTACTTCATATTGACCATTTATATTATTCATTACTTATAAAACACTGTATTCTTAAGTTATATTCAAAAAATTACATATTTCATATTAACTTCCATATAATTCATTAAAGCTCATACTTCATTGTCTCTATAAAACATGCTTTCCTATGATAAATTTAACTAATTTTAAAAATTCATATTTCTAACTAACTATAAATCACTCATTTTTCAGGTTAATTTCATGAAACCCTTAAGATTAGATTAAGTAACTAATTTTAAATTACCCTTACTAACTTCCATATAATGCATTTAAGCTCATACTTGATAAACAATACAAAAAGTGCTTTCATATGTTAATTTTACTTCAAATTGAACATTTATATTATTCTTTACTTATAAAACACTGTATTCTTAAGTTATATTCAAAAAATTACATATTTCATATTAACTTCCATATAATTTATTAAAGCTCATACTTCATTGACTCTATAAAACATGCTTTCCTATGTTAAATTTAACTAATTTTAAAAATTCATATTTCTAACTAACTATAAATCACTCTTTTGTCAGGTTAGTTTCATGAAACTCTTATGATAAGATTAAGTTACTGATTTTTATTACCTTAACAAACGTACAAATAATTCATTTAAGCTCATACTTGATAAACAATATAAAACATGCTTTCCTATGTTAAATTTAACTAATTTTAAAAATTCATATTTCTAAATCCTTATAATACACTCATTTCTCAAGTTAGTATCATGGTAACCCTACCAATTAGACTAAGTAACTGAATTTTGATTACCTTAACTAACTTCTATATAATTCATTTAAGCTCATACTTGATAAACAATACAAAAAGTGCTTTCATATGTAAATTTTACTTCATATTGAACATTTATATTATTCATTACTTATAAAACACTGTATTCTTAAGTTATATTCAAAAAGTTACATATTTCATAATTAACTTCCATATAATTCATTTAAGCTCATACTTGATAAACAATATAAAACATGCTTTCATATGTTAAATTTAACTAATTTTAAAAATTCATATTTCCAACTAACTATAAATCACTCTTTTGTCAGGTTAGTTTCATGAAACCTTTACGATAAGATTGAGTTACTGATTTTTATTACCTTAACTAACGTACAAATAATTCATTTAAGCTCATACTTGATAAACAATATAAAAAGTGCATTCATATGTTAAATTTAACTAATTTTAAAAATTCATATTTCTAAATACTTATTCTACACTCATTTCTCAAGTAAGTGTCATGGGAACCCTAACAATTAGACTAAGTAAATGAATTTTAAATTACCCTTACTAACTTCCATATAATGCATTTAAGCTCATTCTTTAAAAACAATACAAAAAGTGCTTTCATATGTTAATTTTACTTCATATTGAATATTTATATTATTCATTACTTATAAAACGCTGTATTCTTAAGTTATATTCAAAAAATTACATATCTCATAATTAACTTCCATATAATTCATTTAAGCTCATACTTGATAAACAATATAAAACATGCTTTCATATGTTAAATTTAACTAATTTTAAAAATTCATATTTCTAAATACTTATAATAAACTCATTTCTCAAGTAAGTGTCATGGTAATCCTAAAAATTAGACTAAGTAACTGAATTTTGATTACCTTAACTAACTTCTATATAATTCATTTAAGCTCATTCTTTAAAAACAATACAAAAAGTGCTTTCATATGTTAATTTTACTTCATATTGAACATTTATATTATTCATTACTTATAAAGCGCTGTATTCTTAAGTTATATTCAAAAAATTACATATTTCATAATTAACTTCCATATAATTCATTTAAGCTCATACTTGATAAACAATATAAAACATGCTTTCATATGTTAAATTTAACTAATTTTAAAAATTCATATTTCTAAATACTTATAATAACACTCATTTCTCAAGTAAGTGTCATGGTAATCCTAAAAATTAGACTAAGTAACTGAATTTTGATTACCTTAACTAACTTCTATATAATTTATTTAAGCTCATTCTTTAAAAAACAATACAAAAAGTGCTTTCATATGTTAATTTTACTTCATATTGAACATTTATATTATTCATTACTTATAAAACACTGTATCTTAAGTTATATTCAAAAAATTACATATTTCATAATTAACTTCCATATAATTCATTTAAGCTCATACTTGATAAACAATATAAAACATGCTTTCATATGTTAAATTTAACTAATTTTAAAAATTCATATTTCCAACTAACTATAAATCACTCTTTTGTCAGGTTAGTTTCATGAAACCTTTACGATAAGATTGAGTTACTGATTTTTATTACCTTAACTAACGTACAAATAATTCATTTAAGCTCATACTTGATAAACAATATAAAAAGTGCATTCATATGTTAAATTTAACTAATTTTAAAAATTCATATTTCTAAATACTTATTCTACACTCATTTCTCAAGTAAGTGTCATGGGAACCCTAACAATTAGACTAAGTAAATGAATTTTGATTACCGTAACTAACTTCTATATAATTCATTTAAGCTCATACTTGATAAACAATACAAAAAGTGCTTTCAAATGTTAATTTTACTTCATATTGAACATTTATATTATTCATTACTTATAAAACACTGTATTCTTAAGTTATATTCAAAAAATTACATATTTCATATTAACTTCCATATAATTCATTAAAGCTCATACTTCATTGTCTCTATAAAACATGCTTTCCTATGTTAAATTTAACTAATTTTTAAAAATTCATATTTCTAACTAACTATAAATCACTCTTTTGTCAGGTTAGTTTCATGAAACTCTTATGATAAGATTAAGTTACTCATTTTTATTACCTTAACAAAACGTACAAATAATTCATTTAAGCTCATACTTGATAAACAATATAAAACATGCTTTCCTATGTTAAATTTAACTAATTTTAAAAATTCATATTTCTAAATCCTTATAATACACTCATTTCTCAAGTTAGTATCATGGTAACCCTACCAATTAGACTAAGTAACTGAATTTTGATTACCTTAACTAACTTCTATATAATTCATTTATGCTCATACTTGATAAACAATACAAAAAGTGCTTTCATATGTAAATTTTACTTCATATTGAACATTTATATTATTCATTACTTATAAAACACTGTATTCTTAAGTTATATTCAAAAAGTTACATATTTCATAATTAACTTCCATATAATTCATTTAAGCTCATACTTGATAAAGAATACAAAAAGTGCTTTCATATGTTAATTTTACTTCATATTGAACATTTATATTATTCATTACTTATAAAACACTGTATTCTTAAGTTATATTCAAAAAAATACATATTTCATATTAACTTCCATATAATTTATTAAAGCTCATACTTCATTGACTCTATAAAACATGCTTTCCTATGTTAAATTTAACTAATTTTAAAAATTCATATTTCTAACTAACTATAAATCACTCTTTTTTCAGGTTAGTTTCATGAAACCCATACGATAAGATTAAGTTACTGATTTTTATTACCTTAACTAACTTCTATATAATTCATTTAAGCTCATTCTTTAAAAACAATACAAAAAGTGCTTTCATATGTTAATTTTACTTCATATTGAATATTTATATTATTCATTACTTATAAAACGCTGTATTCTTAAGTTATATTCAAAAAATTACATATCTCATAATTAACTTCCATATAATTCATTTAAGCTCATACTTGATAAACAATATAAAACATGCTTTCATATGTTAAATTTAACTAATTTTAAAAATTCATATTTCTAAATACTTATAATAAACTCATTTCTCAAGTAAGTGTCATGGTAATCCTAAAAATTAGACTAAGTAACTGAATTTTGATTACCTTAACTAACTTCTATATAATTCATTTAAGCTCATTCTTTAAAAACAATACAAAAAGTGCTATCATATGTTAATTTTACTTCATATTGAACATTTATATTATTCATTACTTATAAAGCGCTGTATTCTTAAGTTATATTCAAAAAATTACATATTTCATAATTAACTTCCATATAATTCATTTAAGCTCATACTTGATAAACAATATAAAACATGCTTTCATATGTTAAATTTAACTAATTTTAAAAATTCATATTTCTAAATACTTATAATACACTCATTTCTCAAGTAAGTGTCATGGTAATCCTAAAAATTAGACTAAGTAACTGAATTTTGATTACCTTAACTAACTTCTATATAATTCATTTAAGCTCATTCTTTAAAAACAATACAAAAAGTGCTTTCATATGTTAATTTTACTTCATATTGAACATTTATATTATTCATTACTTATAAAACACTGTATTCTTAAGTTATATTCAAAAAATTACATATTTCATAATTAACTTCCATATAATTCATTTAAGCTCATACTTGATAAACAATATAAAACATGCTTTCATATGTTAAATTTAACTAATTTTAAAAATTCATATTTCCAACTAACTATAAATCACTCTTTTGTCAGGTTAGTTTCATGAAACCTTTACGATAAGATTGAGTTACTGATTTTTATTACCTTAACTAACGTACAAATAATTCATTTAAGCTCATACTTGATAAACAATATAAAAAGTGCATTCATATGTTAAATTTAACTAATTTTAAAAATTCATATTTCTAAATACTTATTCTACACTCATTTCTCAAGTAAGTGTCATGGGAACCCTAACAATTAGACTAAGTAAATGAATTTTGATTACCGTAACTAACTTCTATATAATTCATTTAAGCTCATACTTGATAAACAATACAAAAAGTGCTTTCATATGTTAATTTTACTTCATATTGAACATTTATATTATTCATTACTTATAAAACACTGTATTCTTAAGTTATATTCAAAAAATTACATATTTCATATTAACTTCCATATAATTCATTAAAGCTCATACTTCATTGTCTCTATAAAACATGCTTTCCTATGATAAATTTAACTAATTTTAAAAATTCATATTTCTAACTAACTATAAATCACTCATTTTTCAGGTTAATTTCATGAAACCCTTAAGATTAGATTAAGTAACTAATTTTAAATTACCCTTACTAACTTCCATATAATGCATTTAAGCTCATACTTGATAAACAATACAAAAAGTGCTTTCATATGTTAATTTTACTTCAAATTGAACATTTATATTATTCTTTACTTATAAAACACTGTATTCTTAAGTTATATTCAAAAAATTACATATTTCATATTAACTTCCATATAATTTATTAAAGCTCATACTTCATTGACTCTATAAAACATGCTTTCCTATGTTAAATTTAACTAATTTTAAAAATTCATATTTCTAACTAACTATAAATCACTCTTTTGTCAGGTTAGTTTCATGAAACTCTTATGATAAGATTAAGTTACTCATTTTTATTACCTTAACAAACGTACAAATAATTCATTTAAGCTCATACTTGATAAACAATATAAAACATGCTTTCCTATGTTAAATTTAACTAATTTTAAAAATTCATATTTCTAAATCCTTATAATACACTCATTTCTCAAGTTAGTATCATGGTAACCCTACCAATTAGACTAAGTAACTGAATTTTGATTACCTTAACTAACTTCTATATAATTCATTTATGCTCATACTTGATAAACAATACAAAAAGTGCTTTCATATGTAAATTTTACTTCATATTGAACATTTATATTATTCATTACTTATAAAACACTGTATTCTTAAGTTATATTCAAAAAGTTACATATTTCATAATTAACTTCCATATAATTCATTTAAGCTCATACTTGATAAAGAATACAAAAAGTGCTTTCATATGTTAATTTTACTTCATATTGAACATTTATATTATTCATTACTTATAAAACACTGTATTCTTAAGTTATATTCAAAAAAATACATATTTCATATTAACTTCCATATAATTTATTAAAGCTCATACTTCATTGACTCTATAAAACATGCTTTCCTATGTTAAATTTAACTAATTTTAAAAATTCATATTTCTAACTAACTATAAATCACTCTTTTTTCAGGTTAGTTTCATGAAACCCATACGATAAGATTAAGTTACTGATTTTTATTACCTTAACTAACGTACAAATAATTCATTTAAGCTCATACTTGATAAACAATATAAAACATGCTTTCCTATGTTAAATTTAACTAATTTTAAAAATTCATATTTCTAAATACTTATAATACACTCATTTCTCAAGTTAGTATCATGGTAACCCTACCAATTAGACTAAGTAACTGAATTTTGATTACCTTAACTAACTTCTATATAATTCATTTAAGCTCATACTTGATAAACAATACAAAAAGTGCTTTCATATGTAAATTTTACTTCATATTGAACATTTATAATATTCATTACTTATAACACACTGTATTCTAAAGTTATATTCAAAAAATTACATATTTCATAATTATCTTCCATATAATTCATTTAAGCTCATACTTGATAAAGTATACAAAAAGTGCTTTCATATGTTAATTTTACTTCATATTGAACATTTATATTATTCATTACTTATAAAACACTGTATTCTTAAGTTATATTCAAAAAAATACATATTTCATATTAACTTCCATATAATTTATTAAAGCTCATACTTCATTGACTCTATAAAACATGCTTTCCTATGTTAAATTTAACTAATTTTAAAAATTCATATTTCTAAATACTTATAATACACTCATTTCTCAAGTTAGTATCATGGTAACCCTACCAATTAGACTAAGTAACTGAATTTTGATTACCTTAACTAACTTCTATATAATTCATTTAAGCTCATACTTGATAAACAATACAAAAAGTGCTTTCATATGTAAATTTTACTTCATATTGAACATTTATAATATTCATTACTTATAACACACTGTATTCTAAAGTTATATTCAAAAAATTACATATTTCATAATTATCTTCCATATAATTCATTTAAGCTCATACTTGATAAAGTATACAAAAAGTGCTTTCATATGTTAATTTTACTTCATATTGAACATTTATATTATTCATTACTTATAAAACACTGTATTCTTAAGTTATATTCAAAAAAATACATATTTCATATTAACTTCCATATAATTTATTAAAGCTCATACTTCATTGACTCTATAAAACATGCTTTCCTATGTTAAATTTAACTAATTTTAAAAATTCATATTTCTAACTAACTATAAATCACTCTTTTTTCAGGTTAGTTTCATGAAACCCATACGATAAGATTAAGTTACTGATTTTTATTACCTTAACTAACTTCTATATAATTCATTTAAGCTCATTCTTTAAAAACAATACAAAAAGTGCTTTCATATGTTAATTTTACTTCATATTGAATATTTATATTATTCATTACTTATAAAACGCTGTATTCTTAAGTTATATTCAAAAAATTACATATCTCATAATTAACTTCCATATAATTCATTTAAGCTCATACTTGATAAACAATATAAAACATGCTTTCATATGTTAAATTTAAATAATTTTAAAAATTCATATTTCTAAATACTTATAATACACTCATTTCTCAAGTTAGTGTCATGGTAATCCTAAAAATTAGACTAAGTAACTGAATTTTGATTACCTTAACTAACTTCTATATAATTCATTTAAGCTCATTCTTTAAAAACAATACAAAAAGTGCTTTCATATGTTAATTTTACTTCATATTGAACATTTATATTATTCATTACTTATAAAACACTGTATTCTTAAGTTATATTCAAAAAATTACATATTTCATATTAACTTCCATATAATTTATTAAAGCTCATATTTTATTGACTCTATAAAACATGCTTTCCAATGTTAAATTTAACTAATTTTAACAATTCATATTTCTAACTAACTATAAATCACTCTTTTGTCAGGTTAGTTTCATGAAACCCTTACGATAAGATTAAGTTACTGATTTTTATTACCTTAACTAACGTACAAATAATTCATTTAAGCTCATACTTGATAAACAATATAAAACATGCTTTCCTATGTTAAATTTAACTAATTTTAAAAATTCATATTTCTAAATACTTATAATACATTCATTTCTCAAGTTAGTATCATGGTAACCCTACCAATTAGACTAAGTAACTGAATTTTGATTACCTTAACTAACTTCTATATAATTCATTTAAGCTCATACTTGATAAACAATACAAAAAGTGCTTTCATATGTAAATTTTACTTCATATTGAACATTTATATTATTCATTACTTATAAAACGCTGTATTCTTAAGTTATATTCAAAAAATTACATATTTCATAATTAACTTCCATATAATTCATTTAAGCTCATACTTGATAAACAATATAAAACATGCTTTCATATGTTAAATTTAAATAATTTTAAAAATTCATATTTCTAAATACTTATAATACACTCATTTCTCAAGTTAGTGTCATGGTAATCCTAAAAATTAGACTAAGTAACTGAATTTTGATTACCTTAACTAACTTCTATATAATTCATTTAAGCTCATTCTTTAAAAACAATACAAAAAGTGCTTTCATATGTTAATTTTACTTCATATTGAACATTTATATTATTCATTACTTATAAAACACTGTATTCTTAAGTTATATTCAAAAAATTACATATTTCATAATTAACTTCCATATAATTCATTTAAGCTCATACTTGATAAACAATATAAAACATGCTTTCATATGTAAATTTTACTTCATATTGAACATTTATATTATTCATTACTTATAAAACACTGTATTCTTAAGTTATATTCAAAAAATTACATATTTCATAATTAACTTCCATATAATTCATTTAAGCTCATACTTGATAAACAATATAAAACATGCTTTCATATGTTAAATTTAACTAATTTTAAAAATTCATATTTCTAAATACTTATAATACACTCATTTCTCAAGTAAGTGTCATAGTAATCCTAAAAATTAGACTAAGTAACTGAATTTTGATTACCTTAACTAACTTCTATATAATTCATTTAAGCTCATTCTTTAAAAACAATACAAAAAGTGCTTTCATATGTTAATTTTACTTCATATTGAACATTTATATTATTCATTACTTATAAAACGCTGTATTCTTAAGTTATATTCAAAAAATTACATATTTCATAATTAACTTCCATATAATTCATTTAAGCTCATACTTGATAAACAATATAAAACATGCTTTCATATGTTAAATTTAAATAATTTTAAAAATTCATATTTCTAAATACTTATAATACACTCATTTCTCAAGTTAGTGTCATGGTAATCCTAAAAATTAGACTAAGTAACTGAATTTTGATTACCTTAACTAACTTCTATATAATTCATTTAAGCTCATTCTTTAAAAACAATACAAAAAGTGCTTTCATATGTTAATTTTACTTCATATTGAACATTTATATTATTCATTACTTATAAAACACTGTATTCTTAAGTTATATTCAAAAAATTACATATTTCATAATTAACTTCCATATAATTCATTTAAGCTCATACTTGATAAACAATATAAAAAGTGCATTCATATGTTAAATTTAACTAATTTTAAAAATTCATATTTCTAAATACTTATTCTACACTTATTTCTCAAGTAAGTGTCATGGGAACCCTAACAATTAGACTAAGTAAATGAATTTTGATTACCGTAACTAACTTCTATATAATTCATTTAAGCTCATACTTGATAAACAATACAAAAAGTGCTTTCATATGTTAATTTTACTTCATATTGAACATTTATATTATTCATTACTTATAAAACACTGTATTCTTAAGTTATATTCAAAAAATTACATATTTCATATTAACTTCCATATAATTCATTAAAGCTCATACTTCATTGTCTCTATAAAACATGCTTTCCTATGATAAATTTAACTAATTTTAAAAATTCATATTTCTAACTAACTATAAATCACTCATTTTTCAGATTAATTTCATGAAACCCTTAAGATTAGATTAAGTAACTAATTTTAAATTACCCTTACTAACTTCCATATAATGCATTTAAGCTCATACTTGATAAACAATACAAAAAGTGCTTTCATATGTAAATTTTACTTCATATTGAACATTTATATTATTCTTTACTTATAAAACACTGTATTCTTAAGTTATATTCAAAAAATTACATTTTTCATAATTTACTTCCATATAATTCATTAAAGCTCATACTTCATTGACTCTATAAAACATGCTTTCCTATGTTAAATTTAACTAATTTTAAAAATTCATATTTCCAACTAACTATAAATCACTCTTTTATCAGGTTAGTTTCATGAAACCTTTACGATAAGATTGAGTTACTGATTTTTATTACCTTAACTAACGTACAAATAATTCATTTAAGCTCATACTTGATAAACAATATAAAAAGTGCATTCATATGTTAAATTTAACTAATTTTAAAAATTCATATTTCTAAATACTTTTTCTACACTCATTTCTCAAGTAAGTGTCATGGTAACCCTAACAATTAGACTAAGTAACTGAATTTTGATTACCGTAACTAACTTCTATATAATTCATTTAAGCTCATACTTGATAAACAATACAAAAAGTGCTTTCATATGTAAATTTTACTTCATATTGAACATTTATATTATTCATTACTTATAAAACACTGTATTCTTAAGTTATATTCAAAAAGTTACATATTTCATAATTAACTTCCATATAATTCATTTAAGCTCATACTTGATAAAGAATACAAAAAGTGCTTTCATATGTTAATTTTACTTCATATTGAACATTTATATTATTCATTACTTATAAAACACTGTATTCTTAAGTTATATTCAAAAAAATACATATTTCATATTAACTTCCATATAATTTATTAAAGCTCATACTTCATTGACTCTATAAAACATGCTTTCCTATGTTAAATTTAACTAATTTTAAAAATTCATATTTCTAACTAACTATAAATCACTCTTTTTTCAGGTTAGTTTCATGAAACCCATACGATAAGATTAAGTTACTGATTTTTATTACCTTAACTAACTTCTATATAATTCATTTAAGCTCATTCTTTAAAAACAATACAAAAAGTGCTTTCATATGTTAATTTTACTTCATATTGAACATTTATATTATTCATTACTTATAAAACGCTGTATTCTTAAGTTATATTCAAAAAATTACATATTTCATAATTAACTTCCATATAATTTATTAAAGCTCATATTTTATTGACTCTATAAAACATGCTTTCCAATGTTAAATTTAACTAATTTTAACAATTCATATTTCTAACTAACTATAAATCACTCTTTTGTCAGGTTAGTTTCATGAAACCCTTACGATAAGATTAAGTTACTGATTTTTATTACCTTAACTAACGTACAAATAATTCATTTAAGCTCATACTTGAAAAACAATATAAAACATGCTTTCCTATGTTAAATTTAACTAATTTTAAAAATTCATATTTCTAAATACTTATAATACACTCATTTCTCAAGTTAGTATCATGGTAACCCTACTAATTAGACTAAGTAACTGAATTTTGATTACCTTAACTAACTTCTATATAATTCATTTAAGCTCATACTTGATAAACAATACAAAAAGTGCTTTCATATGTAAATTTTACTTCATATTGAACATTTATAATATTCATTACTTATAACACACTGTATTCTAAAATTATATTCAAAAAATTACATATTTCATAATTATCTTCCATATAATTCATTTAAGCTTATACTTGATAAAGTATACAAAAAGTGCTTTCATATGTTAATTTTACTTCATATTGAACATTTATATTATTCATTACTTATAAAACACTGTATTCTTAAGTTATATTCAAAAAAATACATATTTCATATTAACTTCCATATAATTTATTAAAGCTCATACTTCATTGACTCTATAAAACATGCTTTCCTATGTTAAATTTAACTAATTTTAAAAATTCATATTTCTAAATACTTATAATACACTCATTTCTCAAGTTAGTATCATGGTAACCCTACCAATTAGACTAAGTAACTGAATTTTGATTACCTTAACTAACTTCTATATAATTCATTTAAGCTCATTCTTTAAAAACAATACAAAAAGTGCTTTCATATGTTAATTTTACTTCATATTGAATATTTATATTATTCATTACTTATAAAACGCTGTATTCTTAAGTTATATTCAAAAAATTACATATCTCATAATTAACTTCCATATAATTCATTTAAGCTCATACTTGATAAACAATATAAAACATGCTTTCATATGTTAAATTTAACTAATTTTAAAAATTCATATTTCTAAATACTTATAATACACTCATTTCTCAAGTAAGTGTCATGGTAATCCTAAAAATTAGACTAAGTAACTGAATTTTGATTACCTTAACTAATTTCTATATAATTCATTTAAGCTCATTCTTTAAAAACAATACAAAAAGTGCTTTTATATGTTAATTTTACTTCATATTGAACATTTATATTATTCATTACTTATAAAACGCTGTATTCTTAAGTTATATTCAAAAAATTACATATTTCATAATTAACTTCCATATAATTCATTTAAGCTCATACTTGATAAACAATATAAAACATGCTTTCATATGTTAAATTTAACTAATTTTAAAAATTCATATTTCTAAATACTTATAATACACTCATTTCTCAAGTTAGTGTCATGGTAATCCTAAAAATTAGACTAAGTAACTGAATTTTGATTACCTTAACTAACTTCTATATAATTCATTTAAGCTCATTCTTTAAAAACAATACAAAAAGTGCTTTCATATGTTAATTTTACTTCATATTGAACATTTATATTATTCATTACTTATAAAACACTGTATTCTTAAGTTATATTCAAAAAATTACATATTTCATATTAACTTCCATATAATTTATTAAAGCTCATATTTTATTGACTCTATAAAACATGCTTTCCAATGTTAAATTTAACTAATTTTAACAATTCATATTTCTAACTAACTATAAATCACTCTTTTGTCAGGTTAGTTTCATGAAACCCTTACGATAAGATTAAGTTACTGATTTTTATTACCTTAACTAACGTACAAATAATTCATTTAAGCTCATACTTGATAAACAATATAAAACATGCTTTCCTATGTTAAATTTAACTAATTTTAAAAATTCATATTTCTAAATACTTATAATACATTCATTTCTCAAGTTAGTATCATGGTAACCCTACCAATTAGACTAAGTAACTGAATTTTGATTACCTTAACTAACTTCTATATAATTCATTTAAGCTCATACTTGATAAACAATACAAAAAGTGCTTTCATATGTAAATTTTACTTCATATTGAACATTTATATTATTCATTACTTATAAAACGCTGTATTCTTAAGTTATATTCAAAAAATTACATATTTCATAATTAACTTCCATATAATTCATTTAAGCTCATACTTGATAAACAATATAAAACATGCTTTCATATGTTAAATTTAAATAATTTTAAAAATTCATATTTTTAAATACTTATAATACACTCATTTCTCAAGTTAGTGTCATGGTAATCCTAAAAATTAGACTAAGTAACTGAATTTTGATTACCTTAACTAACTTCTATATAATTCATTTAAGCTCATTCTTTAAAAACAATACAAAAAGTGCTTTCATATGTTAATTTTACTTCATATTGAACATTTATATTATTCATTACTTATAAAACACTGTATTCTTAAGTTATATTCAAAAAATTACATATTTCATAATTAACTTCCATATAATTCATTTAAGCTCATACTTGATAAACAATATAAAACATGCTTTCATATGTAAATTTTACTTCATATTGAACATTTATATTATTCATTACTTATAAAACACTGTATTCTTAAGTTATATTCAAAAAATTACATATTTCATAATTAACTTCCATATAATTCATTTAAGCTCATACTTGATAAACAATATAAAACATGCTTTCATATGTTAAATTTAACTAATTTTAAAAATTCATATTTCTAAATACTTATAATACACTCATTTCTCAAGTAAGTGTCATAGTAATCCTAAAAATTAGACTAAGTAACTGAATTTTGATTACCTTAACTAACTTCTATATAATTCATTTAAGCTCATTCTTTAAAAACAATACAAAAAGTGCTTTCATATGTTAATTTTACTTCATATTGAACATTTATATTATTCATTACTTATAAAACGCTGTATTCTTAAGTTATATTCAAAAAATTACATATTTCATAATTAACTTCCATATAATTCATTTAAGCTCATACTTGATAAACAATATAAAACATGCTTTCATATGTTAAATTTAAATAATTTTAAAAATTCATATTTCTAAATACTTATAATACACTCATTTCTCAAGTTAGTGTCATGGTAATCCTAAAAATTAGACTAAGTAACTGAATTTTGATTACCTTAACTAACTTCTATATAATTCATTTAAGCTCATTCTTTAAAAACAATACAAAAAGTGCTTTCATATGTTAATTTTACTTCATATTGAACATTTATATTATTCATTACTTATAAAACACTGTATTCTTAAGTTATATTCAAAAAATTACATATTTCATAATTAACTTCCATATAATTCATTTAAGCTCATACTTGATAAACAATATAAAACATGCTTTCATATGTAAATTTTACTTCATATTGAACATTTATATTATTCATTACTTATAAAACACTGTATTCTTAAGTTATATTCAAAAAATTACATATTTCATAATTAACTTCCATATAATTCATTTAAGCTCATACTTGATAAACAATATAAAACATGCTTTCATATGTTAAATTTAACTAATTTTAAAAATTCATATTTCTAAATACTTATAATACACTCATTTCTCAAGTAAGTGTCATAGTAATCCTAAAAATTAGACTAAGTAACTGAATTTTGATTACCTTAACTAACTTCTATATAATTCATTTAAGCTCATTCTTTAAAAACAATACAAAAAGTGCTTTCATATGTTAATTTTACTTCATATTGAACATTTATATTATTCATTACTTATAAAACGCTGTATTCTTAAGTTATATTCAAAAAATTACATATTTCATAATTAACTTCCATATAATTCATTTAAGCTCATACTTGATAAACAATATAAAACATGCTTTCATATGTTAAATTTAAATAATTTTAAAAATTCATATTTCTAAATACTTATAATACACTCATTTCTCAAGTTAGTGTCATGGTAATCCTAAAAATTAGACTAAGTAACTGAATTTTGATTACCTTAACTAACTTCTATATAATTCATTTAAGCTCATTCTTTAAAAACAATACAAAAAGTGCTTTCATATGTTAATTTTACTTCATATTGAACATTTATATTATTCATTACTTATAAAACACTGTATTCTTAAGTTATATTCAAAAAATTACATATTTCATATTAACTTCCATATAATTTATTAAAGCTCATATTTTATTGACTCTATAAAACATGCTTTCCAATGTTAAATTTAACTAATTTTAACAATTCATATTTCTAACTAACTATAAATCACTCTTTTGTCAGGTTAGTTTCATGAAACCCTTACGATAAGATTAAGTTACTGATTTTTATTACCTTAACTAACGTACAAATAATTCATTTAAGCTCATACTTGATAAACAATATAAAACATGCTTTCCTATGTTAAATTTAACTAATTTTAAAAATTCATATTTCTAAATACTTATAATACATTCATTTCTCAAGTTAGTATCATGGTAACCCTACCAATTAGACTAAGTAACTGAATTTTGATTACCTTAACTAACTTCTATATAATTCATTTAAGCTCATACTTGATAAACAATACAAAAAGTGCTTTCATATGTAAATTTTACTTCATATTGAACATTTATATTATTCATTACTTATAAAACGCTGTATTCTTAAGTTATATTCAAAAAATTACATATTTCATAATTAACTTCCATATAATTCATTTAAGCTCATACTTGATAAACAATATAAAACATGCTTTCATATGTTAAATTTAAATAATTTTAAAAATTCATATTTCTAAATACTTATAATACACTCATTTCTCAAGTTAGTGTCATGGTAATCCTAAAAATTAGACTAAGTAACTGAATTTTGATTACCTTAACTAACTTCTATATAATTCATTTAAGCTCATTCTTTAAAAACAATACAAAAAGTGCTTTCATATGTTAATTTTACTTCATATTGAACATTTATATTATTCATTACTTATAAAACACTGTATTCTTAAGTTATATTCAAAAAATTACATATTTCATAATTAACTTCCATATAATTCATTTAAGCTCATACTTGATAAACAATATAAAACATGCTTTCATATGTAAATTTTACTTCATATTGAACATTTATATTATTCATTACTTATAAAACACTGTATTCTTAAGTTATATTCAAAAAATTACATATTTCATAATTAACTTCCATATAATTCATTTAAGCTCATACTTGATAAACAATATAAAACATGCTTTCATATGTTAAATTTAACTAATTTTAAAAATTCATATTTCTAAATACTTATAATACACTCATTTCTCAAGTAAGTGTCATAGTAATCCTAAAAATTAGACTAAGTAACTGAATTTTGATTACCTTAACTAACTTCTATATAATTCATTTAAGCTCATTCTTTAAAAACAATACAAAAAGTGCTTTCATATGTTAATTTTACTTCATATTGAACATTTATATTATTCATTACTTATAAAACGCTGTATTCTTAAGTTATATTCAAAAAATTACATATTTCATAATTAACTTCCATATAATTCATTTAAGCTCATACTTGATAAACAATATAAAACATGCTTTCATATGTTAAATTTAAATAATTTTAAAAATTCATATTTCTAAATACTTATAATACACTCATTTCTCAAGTTAGTGTCATGGTAATCCTAAAAATTAGACTAAGTAACTGAATTTTGATTACCTTAACTAACTTCTATATAATTCATTTAAGCTCATTCTTTAAAAACAATACAAAAAGTGCTTTCATATGTTAATTTTACTTCATATTGAACATTTATATTATTCATTACTTATAAAACACTGTATTCTTAAGTTATATTCAAAAAATTACATATTTCATAATTAACTTCCATATAATTCATTTAAGCTCATACTTGATAAACAATATAAAAAGTGCATTCATATGTTAAATTTAACTAATTTTAAAAATTCATATTTCTAAATACTTATTCTACACTTATTTCTCAAGTAAGTGTCATGGGAACCCTAACAATTAGACTAAGTAAATGAATTTTGATTACCGTAACTAACTTCTATATAATTCATTTAAGCTCATACTTGATAAACAATACAAAAAGTGCTTTCATATGTTAATTTTACTTCATATTGAACATTTATATTATTCATTACTTATAAAACACTGTATTCTTAAGTTATATTCAAAAAATTACATATTTCATATTAACTTCCATATAATTCATTAAAGCTCATACTTCATTGTCTCTATAAAACATGCTTTCCTATGATAAATTTAACTAATTTTAAAAATTCATATTTCTAACTAACTATAAATCACTCATTTTTCAGATTAATTTCATGAAACCCTTAAGATTAGATTAAGTAACTAATTTTAAATTACCCTTACTAACTTCCATATAATGCATTTAAGCTCATACTTGATAAACAATACAAAAAGTGCTTTCATATGTAAATTTTACTTCATATTGAACATTTATATTATTCTTTACTTATAAAACACTGTATTCTTAAGTTATATTCAAAAAATTACATTTTTCATAATTTACTTCCATATAATTCATTAAAGCTCATACTTCATTGACTCTATAAAACATGCTTTCCTATGTTAAATTTAACTAATTTTAAAAATTCATATTTCCAACTAACTATAAATCACTCTTTTATCAGGTTAGTTTCATGAAACCTTTACGATAAGATTGAGTTACTGATTTTTATTACCTTAACTAACGTACAAATAATTCATTTAAGCTCATACTTGATAAACAATATAAAAAGTGCATTCATATGTTAAATTTAACTAATTTTAAAAATTCATATTTCTAAATACTTTTTCTACACTCATTTCTCAAGTAAGTGTCATGGTAACCCTAACAATTAGACTAAGTAACTGAATTTTGATTACCGTAACTAACTTCTATATAATTCATTTAAGCTCATACTTGATAAACAATACAAAAAGTGCTTTCATATGTAAATTTTACTTCATATTGAACATTTATATTATTCATTACTTATAAAACACTGTATTCTTAAGTTATATTCAAAAAGTTACATATTTCATAATTAACTTCCATATAATTCATTTAAGCTCATACTTGATAAAGAATACAAAAAGTGCTTTCATATGTTAATTTTACTTCATATTGAACATTTATATTATTCATTACTTATAAAACACTGTATTCTTAAGTTATATTCAAAAAAATACATATTTCATATTAACTTCCATATAATTTATTAAAGCTCATACTTCATTGACTCTATAAAACATGCTTTCCTATGTTAAATTTAACTAATTTTAAAAATTCATATTTCTAACTAACTATAAATCACTCTTTTTTCAGGTTAGTTTCATGAAACCCATACGATAAGATTAAGTTACTGATTTTTATTACCTTAACTAACTTCTATATAATTCATTTAAGCTCATTCTTTAAAAACAATACAAAAAGTGCTTTCATATGTTAATTTTACTTCATATTGAACATTTATATTATTCATTACTTATAAAACGCTGTATTCTTAAGTTATATTCAAAAAATTACATATCTCATAATTAACTTCCATATAATTCATTTAAGCTCATACTTGATAAACAATATAAAACATGCTTTCATATGTTAAATTTAACTAATTTTAAAAATTCATATTTCTAAATACTTATAATACACTCATTTCTCAAGTAAGTGTCATGGTAATCCTAAAAATTAGACTAAGTAACTGAATTTTGATTACCTTAACTAACTTCTATATAATTCATTTAAGCTCATTCTTTAAAAACAATACAAAAAGTGCTTTCATATGTAAATTTTACTTCATATTGAACATTTATATTATTCATTACTTATAAAACGCTGTATTCTTATGTTATATTCAAAAAATTACATATTTCATAATTAACTTCCATATAATTCATTTAAGCTCATACTTGATAAACAATATAAAACATGCTTTCATATGTTAAATTTAAATAATTTTAAAAATTCATATTTCTAAATACTTATAATACACTCATTTCTCAAGTAAGTGTCATGGTAATCCTAAAAATTAGACTAAGTAACTGAATTTTGATTACCTTAACTAACTTCTATATAATTCATTTAAGCTCATTCTTTAAAAACAATACAAAAAGTGCTTTCATATGTTAATTTTACTTCATATTGAACATTTATATTATTCATTACTTATAAAACGCTGTATTCTTAAGTTATATTCAAAAAATTACATATTTCATAATTAACTTCCATATAATTCATTTAAGCTCATACTTGATAAACAATATAAAACATGCTTTCATATGTTAAATTTAACTAATTTTAAAAATTCATATTTCTAAATACTTATAATACACTCATTTCTCAAGTTAGTATCATGGTAACCCTACCAATTAGACTAAGTAACTGAATTTTGATTACCTTAACTAACTTCTATATAATTCATTTAAGCTCATACTTGATAAACAATACAAAAAGTGCTTTCATATGTAAATTTTACTTCATATTGAACATTTATAATATTCATTACTTATAACACACTGTATTCTAAAGTTATATTCAAAAAATTACATATTTCATAATTATCTTCCATATAATTCATTTAAGCTCATACTTGATAAAGAATACAAAAAGGGCTTTCATATGTTAATTTTACTTCATATTGAACATTTATATTATTCATTACTTATAAAACACTGTATTCTTAAGTTATATTCAAAAAAATACATATTTCATATTAACTTCCATATAATTTATTAAAGCTCATACTTCATTGACTCTATAAAACATGTTTTCCTATGTTAAATTTAACTAATTTTAAAAATTCATATTTCTAACTAACTATAAATCACTCTTTTTTCAGGTTAGTTTCATGAAACCCTTACGATAAGATGAAGTTACTGATTTTTATTACCTTAACTAACGTACAAATAATTCATTTAAGCTCATACTTGATAAACAATACAAAAAGTGCTTTCATATGTAAATTTTACTTCATATTGAACATTTATATTATTCATTACTTATAAAACACTGTATTCTTAAGTTATATTCAAAAAATTACATATTTCATAATTAACTTCCATATAATTCATTTAAGCTCATACTTGATAAACAATATAAAACATGCTTTCATATGTTAAATTTAACTAATTTTAAAAATTCATATTTCCAACTAACTATAAATCACTCTTTTGTCAGGTTAGTTTCATGAAACCTTTACGATAAGATTGAGTTACTGATTTTTATTACCTTAACTAACGTACAAATAATTCATTTAAGCTCATACTTGATAAACAATATAAAAAGTGCATTCATATGTTAAATTTAACTAATTTTAAAAATTCATATTTCTAAATACTTATTCTACACTCATTTCTCAAGTAAGTGTCATGGGAACCCTAACAATTAGACTAAGTAAATGAATTTTGATTACCGTAACTAACTTCTATATAATTCATTTAAGCTCATACTTGATAAACAATACAAAAAGTGCTTTCATATGTTAATTTTACTTCATATTGAACATTTATATTATTCATTACTTATAAAACACTGTATTTTTTAAGTTATATTCAAAAAATTACATATTTCATATTAACTTCCATATAATTCATTAAAGCTCATACTTCATTGTCTCTATAAAACATGCTTTCCTATGATAAATTTAACTAATTTTAAAAATTCATATTTCTAACTAACTATAAATCACTCATTTTTCAGGTTAATTTCATGAAACCCTTAAGATTAGATTCAGTAACTAATTTTAAATTACCCTTACTAACTTCCATATAATGCATTTAAGCTCATACTTGATAAACAATACAAAAAGTGCTTTCATATGTAAATTTTACTTCATATTGAACATTTATATTATTCATTACTTATAAAACACTGTATTCTTAAGTTATATTCAAAAAGTTACATATTTCATAATTAACTTCCATATAATTCATTTAAGCTCATACTTGATAAAGAATACAAAAAGTGCTTTCATATGTTAATTTTACTTCATATTGAACATTTATATTATTCTTTACTTATAAAACACTGTATTCTTAAGTTATATTCAAAAAATTACATTTTTCATAATTTACTTCCATTTAATTCATTAAAGCTCATACTTCATTGACTCTATAAAACATGCTTTCCTATGTTAAATTTAACTAATTTTAAAAATTCATATTTCCAACTAACTATAAATCACTCTTTTATCAGGTTAGTTTCATGAAACCTTTACGATAAGATTGAGTTACTGATTTTTATTACCTTAACTAACGTACAAATAATTCATTTAAGCTCATACTTGATAAACAATATAAATAGTGCATTCATATGTTAAATTTAACTAATTTTAAAAATTCATATTTCTAAATACTTATAATACACTCATTTCTCAAGTTAGTGTCATGGTTATCCTAAAAATTAGTCTAAGTAACTGAATTTTGATTACCTTAACTAACTTCTATATAATTCATTTAAGCTCATACTTGATAAACAATACAAAAAGTGCTTTCATATGTAAATTTTACTTCATATTGAACATTTATATTATTCATTACTTATAAAACACTGTATTCTTAAGTTATATTCAAAAAATTACATATTTCATAATTAACTTCCATATAATTCATTTAAGCTCATACTTGATAAACAATATAAAACATGCTTTCCTATGTTAAATTTAACTAATTTTAAAAATTCATATTTCTAAATACTTATAATACACTCATTTCTCAAGTTAGTATCATGGTAACCCTACCAATTAGACTAAGTAACTGAATTTTGATTACCTTAACTAACTTCTATATAATTCATTTAAGCTCATACTTGATAAACAATACAAAAAGTGCTTTCATATGTAAATTTTACTTCATATTGAACATTTATATTATTCATTACTTATAAAACACTGTATTCTTAAGTTATATTCAAAAAGTTACATATTTCATAATTAACTTCCATATAATTCATTTAAGCTCATACTTGATAAAGAATACAAAAAGTGCTTTCATATGTTAATTTTACTTCATATTGAACATTTATATTATTCATTACTTATAAAACACTGTATTCTTAAGTTATATTCAAAAAAATACATATTTCATATTAACTTCCATATAATTTATTAAAGCTCATACTTCATTGACTCTATAAAACATGCTTTCCTATGTTAAATTTAACTAATTTTAAAAATTCATATTTCTAACTAACTATAAATCACTCTTTTTTCAGGTTAGTTTCATGAAACCCATACGATAAGATTAAGTTACTGATTTTTATTACCTTAACTAACTTCTATATAATTCATTTAAGCTCATTCTTTAAAAACAATACAAAAAGTGCTTTCATATGTTAATTTTACTTCATATTGAACATTTATATTATTCTTTACTTATAAAACACTGTATTCTTAAGGTATATTCAAAAAATTACATATTTCATATTAACTTCCATAAATTTTATTAAAGCTCATACTTCATTGACTCTATAAAACATGCTTTCCTATGTTAAATTTAACTAATTTTAAAAATTCATATTTCTAACTAACTATAAATCACTCTTTTGTCAGGTTAGTTTCATGAAACCCTTACGATAAGATTAAGTTACTGATTTTTATTACCTTAACAAACGTACAAATAATTCATTTAAGCTCATACTTGATAAACAATATAAAACATGCTTTCCTATGTTAAATTTAACTAATTTTAAAAATTCATATTTCTAAATACTTATAATACACTCATTTCTCAAGTTAGTATCATGGTAACCCTACCAATTAGACTAAGTAACTGAATTTTGATTACCTTAACTAACTTCTATATAATTCATTTAAGCTCATACTTGATAAACAATACAAAAAGTGCTTTCATATGTAAATTTTACTTCATATTGAACATTTATATTATTCATTACTTATAAAACACTGTATTCTTAAGTTATATTCAAAAAGTTACATATTTCATAATTAACTTCCATATAATTCATTTAAGCTCATACTTGATAAAGAATACAAAAAGTGCTTTCATATGTTAATTTTACTTCATATTGAACATTTATATTATTCTTTACTTATAAAACACTGTATTCTTAAGTTATATTCAAAAAATTACATTTTTCATAATTTACTTCCATTTAATTCATTAAAGCTCATACTTCATTGACTCTATAAAACATGCTTTCCTATGTTAAATTTAACTAATTTTAAAAATTCATATTTCCAACTAACTATAAATCACTCTTTTATCAGGTTAGTTTCATGAAACCTTTACGATAAGATTGAGTTACTGATTTTTATTACCTTAACTAACGTACAAATAATTCATTTAAGCTCATACTTGATAAACAATATAAAAAGTGCATTCATATGTTAAATTTAACTAATTTTAAAAATTCATATTTCTAAATACTTATAATACACTCATTTCTCAAGTTAGTGTCATGGTTATCCTAAAAATTAGTCTAAGTAACTGAATTTTGATTACCTTAACTAACTTCTATATAATTCATTTAAGCTCATACTTGATAAACAATACAAAAAGTGCTTTCATATGTAAATTTTACTTCATATTGAACATTTATATTATTCATTACTTATAAAACACTGTATTCTTAAGTTATATTCAAAAAATTACATATTTCATAATTAACTTCCATATAATTCATTTAAGCTCATACTTGATAAACAATATAAAACATGCTTTCCTATGTTAAATTTAACTAATTTTAAAAATTCATATTTCTAAATACTTATAATACACTCATTTCTCAAGTTAGTATCATGGTAACCCTACCAATTAGACTAAGTAACTGAATTTTGATTACCTTAACTAACTTCTATATAATTCATTTAAGCTCATACTTGATAAACAATACAAAAAGTGCTTTCATATGTAAATTTTACTTCATATTGAACATTTATATTATTCATTACTTATAAAACACTGTATTCTTAAGTTATATTCAAAAAGTTACATATTTCATAATTAACTTCCATATAATTCATTTAAGCTCATACTTGATAAAGAATACAAAAAGTGCTTTCATATGTTAATTTTACTTCATATTGAACATTTATATTATTCATTACTTATAAAACACTGTATTCTTAAGTTATATTCAAAAAAATACATATTTCATATTAACTTCCATATAATTTATTAAAGCTCATACTTCATTGACTCTATAAAACATGCTTTCCTATGTTAAATTTAACTAATTTTAAAAATTCATATTTCTAACTAACTATAAATCACTCATTTTTCAGGTTAATTTCATGAAACCCTTAAGATTAGATTCAGTAACTAATTTTAAATTACCCTTACTAACTTCCATATAATGCATTTAAGCTCATACTTGATAAACAATACAAAAAGTGCTTTCATATGTTAATTTTACTTCAAATTGAACATTTATATTATTCTTTACTTATAAAACACTGTATTCTTAAGTTATATTCAAAAAATTACATTTTTCATAATTTACTTCCATATAATTCATTAAAGCTCATACTTCATTGACTCTATAAAACATGCTTTCCTATGTTAAATTTAACTAATTTTAAAAATTCATATTTCCAACTAACTATAAATCACTCTTTTGTCAGGTTAGTTTCATGAAACCTTTACGATAAGATTGAGTTACTGATTTTTATTACCTTAACTAACGTACAAATAATTCATTTAAGCTCATACTTGAAAAACAATATAAAAAGTGCATTCATATGTTAAATTTAACTAATTTTAAAAATTCATATTTCTAAATACTTATTCTACACTCATTTCTCAAGTAAGTGTCATGGTAACCCTAACAATTAGACTAAGTAACTGAATTTTGATTACCGTAACTAACTTCTATATAATTCATTTAAGCTCATACTTGATAAACAATACAAAAAGTGCTTTCATATGTTAATTTTACTTCATATTGAACATTTATATTATTCATTACTTATAAAACACTGTATTCTTAAGTTATATTCAAAAAATTACATATTTCATAATTAACTTCCATATAATTCATTTAAGCTCATACTTGATAAACAATATAAAACATGCTTTCATATGTTAAATTTAACTAATTTTAAAAATTCATATTTCTAAATACCTATAATACACTCATTTCTCAAGTTAGTATCATGGTAATCCTAAAAATTAGACTAAGTAACTGAATTTTGATTACCTTAACTAACTTCTATATAATTCATTTAAGCTCATACTTGATAAACAATACAAAAAGTGCTTTCATATGTAAATTTTACTTCATATTGAACATTTATATTATTCATTACTTATAAAACACTGTATCCTTATGTTATATTCAAAAAATTACATATTTCATAATTAACTTCCATATAATTCATTTAAGCTCATACTTGATAAACAATACAAAAAGTGCTTTCATATGTTAATTTTACTTCATATTGAACATTTATATTATTCATTACTTATAAAACACTGTATTCTTAAGTAATATTCAAAAAATTACATATTTCATATTAACTTCCATATAATTCATTAAAGCTCATACTTCATTGTCTCTATTAAACATGCTTTCCTATGATAAATTTAACTAATTTTAAAAATTCATATTTCTAACTAACTATAAATCACTCTTTTTTCAGGTTAGTTTCATGAAACCCATACGATAAGATTAAGTTACTGATTTTTATTACCTTAACTAACTTCTATATAATTCATTTAAGCTCATTCTTTAAAAACAATACAAAAAGTGCTTTCATATGTTAATTTTACTTCATATTGAACATTTATATTATTCTTTACTTATAAAACACTGTATTCTTAAGGTATATTCAAAAAATTACATATTTCATATTAACTTCCATAAATTTTATTAAAGCTCATACTTCATTGACTCTATAAAACATGCTTTCCTATGTTAAATTTAACTAATTTTAAAAATTCATATTTCTAACTAACTATAAATCACTCTTTTGTCAGGTTAGTTTCATGAAACCCTTACGATAAGATTAAGTTACTGATTTTTATTACCTTAACAAACGTACAAATAATTCATTTAAGCTCATACTTGATAAACAATATAAAACATGCTTTCCTATGTTAAATTTAACTAATTTTAAAAATTCATATTTCTAAATACTTATAATACACTCATTTCTCAAGTTAGTATCATGGTAACCCTACCAATTAGACTAAGTAACTGAATTTTGATTACCTTAACTAACTTCTATATAATTCATTTAAGCTCATACTTGATAAACAATACAAAAAGTGCTTTCATATGTAAATTTTACTTCATATTGAACATTTATATTATTCATTACTTATAAAACACTGTATTCTTAAGTTATATTCAAAAAGTTACATATTTCATAATTAACTTCCATATAATTCATTTAAGCTCATACTTGATAAAGAATACAAAAAGTGCTTTCATATGTTAATTTTACTTCATATTGAACATTTATATTATTCTTTACTTATAAAACACTGTATTCTTAAGTTATATTCAAAAAATTACATTTTTCATAATTTACTTCCATTTAATTCATTAAAGCTCATACTTCATTGACTCTATAAAACATGCTTTCCTATGTTAAATTTAACTAATTTTAAAAATTCATATTTCCAACTAACTATAAATCACTCTTTTATCAGGTTAGTTTCATGAAACCTTTACGATAAGATTGAGTTACTGATTTTTATTACCTTAACTAACGTACAAATAATTCATTTAAGCTCATACTTGATAAACAATATAAAAAGTGCATTCATATGTTAAATTTAACTAATTTTAAAAATTCATATTTCTAAATACTTATAATACACTCATTTCTCAAGTTAGTGTCATGGTTATCCTAAAAATTAGTCTAAGTAACTGAATTTTGATTACCTTAACTAACTTCTATATAATTCATTTAAGCTCATACTTGATAAACAATACAAAAAGTGCTTTCATATGTAAATTTTACTTCATATTGAACATTTATATTATTCATTACTTATAAAACACTGTATTCTTAAGTTATATTCAAAAAATTACATATTTCATAATTAACTTCCATATAATTCATTTAAGCTCATACTTGATAAACAATATAAAACATGCTTTCCTATGTTAAATTTAACTAATTTTAAAAATTCATATTTCTAAATACTTATAATACACTCATTTCTCAAGTTAGTATCATGGTAACCCTACCAATTAGACTAAGTAACTGAATTTTGATTACCTTAACTAACTTCTATATAATTCATTTAAGCTCATACTTGATAAACAATACAAAAAGTGCTTTCATATGTAAATTTTACTTCATATTGAACATTTATATTATTCATTACTTATAAAACACTGTATTCTTAAGTTATATTCAAAAAGTTACATATTTCATAATTAACTTCCATATAATTCATTTAAGCTCATACTTGATAAAGAATACAAAAAGTGCTTTCATATGTTAATTTTACTTCATATTGAACATTTATATTATTCATTACTTATAAAACACTGTATTCTTAAGTTATATTCAAAAAAATACATATTTCATATTAACTTCCATATAATTTATTAAAGCTCATACTTCATTGACTCTATAAAACATGCTTTCCTATGTTAAATTTAACTAATTTTAAAAATTCATATTTCTAACTAACTATAAATCACTCATTTTTCAGGTTAATTTCATGAAACCCTTAAGATTAGATTCAGTAACTAATTTTAAATTACCCTTACTAACTTCCATATAATGCATTTAAGCTCATACTTGATAAACAATACAAAAAGTGCTTTCATATGTTAATTTTACTTCAAATTGAACATTTATATTATTCTTTACTTATAAAACACTGTATTCTTAAGTTATATTCAAAAAATTACATTTTTCATAATTTACTTCCATATAATTCATTAAAGCTCATACTTCATTGACTCTATAAAACATGCTTTCCTATGTTAAATTTAACTAATTTTAAAAATTCATATTTCCAACTAACTATAAATCACTCTTTTGTCAGGTTAGTTTCATGAAACCTTTACGATAAGATTGAGTTACTGATTTTTATTACCTTAACTAACGTACAAATAATTCATTTAAGCTCATACTTGAAAAACAATATAAAAAGTGCATTCATATGTTAAATTTAACTAATTTTAAAAATTCATATTTCTAAATACTTATTCTACACTCATTTCTCAAGTAAGTGTCATGGTAACCCTAACAATTAGACTAAGTAACTGAATTTTGATTACCGTAACTAACTTCTATATAATTCATTTAAGCTCATACTTGATAAACAATACAAAAAGTGCTTTCATATGTTAATTTTACTTCATATTGAACATTTATATTATTCATTACTTATAAAACACTGTATTCTTAAGTTATATTCAAAAAATTACATATTTCATAATTAACTTCCATATAATTCATTTAAGCTCATACTTGATAAACAATATAAAACATGCTTTCATATGTTAAATTTAACTAATTTTAAAAATTCATATTTCTAAATACCTATAATACACTCATTTCTCAAGTTAGTATCATGGTAATCCTAAAAATTAGACTAAGTAACTGAATTTTGATTACCTTAACTAACTTCTATATAATTCATTTAAGCTCATACTTGATAAACAATACAAAAAGTGCTTTCATATGTAAATTTTACTTCATATTGAACATTTATATTATTCATTACTTATAAAACACTGTATCCTTATGTTATATTCAAAAAATTACATATTTCATAATTAACTTCCATATAATTCATTTAAGCTCATACTTGATAAACAATACAAAAAGTGCTTTCATATGTTAATTTTACTTCATATTGAACATTTATATTATTCATTACTTATAAAACACTGTATTCTTAAGTAATATTCAAAAAATTACATATTTCATATTAACTTCCATATAATTCATTAAAGCTCATACTTCATTGTCTCTATAAAACATGCTTTCCTATGATAAATTTAACTAATTTTAAAAATTCATATTTCTAACTAACTATAAATCACTCTTTTTTCAGGTTAGTTTCATGAAACCCATACGATAAGATTAAGTTACTGATTTTTATTACTATAACTAACTTCCATATAATTCATTAAAGCTCATACTTCATTGTCTCTATAAAACATGCTTTCCTATGATAAATTTAACTAATTTTAAAAATTCATATTTCTAACTAACTATAAATCACTCTTTTTTCAGGTTAGTTTCATGAAACCCATACGATAAGATTAAGTTACTGATTTTTATTACCTTAACTAACTTCTATATAATTCATTTAAGCTCATTCTTTAAAAACAATACAAAAAGTGCTTTCATATGTTAATTTTACTTCATATTGAACATTTATATTATTCATTACTTATAAAACACTGTATTCTTAAGTTATATTCAAAAAAATACATATTTCATATTAACTTCCATATAATTTATTAAACCTCATACTTCATTGACTCTATAAAACATGCTTTCCTATGTTAAATTTAACTAATTTTAAAAATTCATATTTCTAACTAACTATAAATCACTCTTTTTTCAGGTTAGTTTCATGAAACCCATACGATAAGATTAAGTTACTGATTTTTATTACCTTAACTAACTTCTATATAATTCATTTAAGCTCATTCTTTAAAAACAATACAAAAAGTGCTTTCATATGTTAATTTTACTTCATATTGAACATTTATATTATTCATTACTTATAAAACGCTGTATTCTTAAGTTATATTCAAAAAAATTACGTATCTCATGATTAACTTCCATATAATTCATTTAAGCTCATACTTGATAAACAATATAAAACATGCTTTCCTATGTTAAATTTAACTAATTTTAAAAATTCATATTTCTAAATACTTATAATACACTCATTTCTCAAGTTAGTATCATGGTAACCCTACCAATTAGATTAAGTAACTAATTTTAAATTACCCTTACTAACTTCCATATAATGCATTTAAGCTCATACTTGATAAAGAATACAAAAAGTGCTTTCATATGTTAATTTTATTCATATTGAACATTTATATTATTCTTTACTTATAAAACACTGTATTCTTAAGTTATATTCAAAAAATTACATTTTTCATAATTTACTTCCATATAATTCATTAAAGCTCATACTTCATTGACTCTATAAAACATGCTTTCCTATGTTAAATTTAACTAATTTTAAAAATTCATATTTCTAACTAACTATAAATCACTCTTTTGTCAGGTTAGTTTCATGAAACCCTTACGATAAGATTAAGTTACTAATTTTTATTACCTTAACTAACGTACAAATAATTCATTTAAGCTCATACTTGATAAACAATATAAAACATGCTTTTATATGTTAAATTTAACTAATTTTAAAAATTCATATTTCTAAATACTTATAATACACTCATTTCTCAAGTAAGTGTCATGGTAACCCTAACAATTAGACTAAGTAACTGAATTTTGATTACCGTAACTAACTTCTATATAATTCATTTAAGCTCATACTTGATAAACAATATAAAACATGCTTTCCTATGTTAAATTTAACTAATTTTAAAAATTCATATTTCTAAATACTTATAATACACTCATTTCTCAAGTTAGTATCATGGTAACCCTACCAATTAGACTAAGTAACTGAATTTTGATTACCTTAACTACCTTCTATATAATTCATTTAAGCTCATACTTGATAAACAATACAAAAAGTGCTTTCATATGTAAATTTTACTTCATATTGAACATTTATATTATTCATTACTTATAAAACACTGTATTCTTATGTTATATTCAAAAAATTACATATTTCATATTAACTTCCATATAATTTATTAAAGCTCATATTTTATTGACTCTATAAAACATGCTTTCCAATGTTAAATTTAACTAATTTTAACAATTCATATTTCTAACTAACTATAAATCACTCTTTTGTCAGGTTAGTTTCATGAAACCCTTACGATAAGATTAAGTTACTGATTTTTATTACCTTAACTAACGTACAAATAATTCATTTAAGCTCATACTTGATAAACAATACAAAAAGTGCTTTCATATGTAAATTTTACTTCATATTGAACATTTATATTATTCATTACTTATAAAACACTGTATTCTTAAGTTATATTCAAAAAATTACATATTTCATAATTAACTTCCATATAATTCATTTAAGCTCATACTTGATAAACAATATAAAACATGCTTTCATATGTTAAATTTAACTAATTTTAAAAATTCATATTTCCAACTAACTATAAATCACTCTTTTGTCAGGTTAGTTTCATGAAACCTTTACGATAAGATTGAGTTACTGATTTTTATTACCTTAACTAACGTACAAATAATTCATTTAAGCTCATACTTGATAAACAATATAAAAAGTGCATTCATATGTTAAATTTAACTAATTTTAAAAATTCATATTTCTAAATACTTATTCTACACTCATTTCTCAAGTAAGTGTCATGGGAACCCTAACAATTAGACTAAGTAAATGAATTTTGATTACCGTAACTAACTTCTATATAATTCATTTAAGCTCATACTTGATAAACAGTACAAAAAGTGCTTTCATATGTTAATTTTACTTCATATTGAACATTTATATTATTCATTACTTATAAAACACTGTATTTTTAAGTTATATTCAAAAAATTACATATTTCATATTAACTTCCATATAATTCATTAAAGCTCATACTTCATTGTCTCTATAAAACATGCTTTCCTATGATAAATTTAACTAATTTTAAAAATTCATATTTCTAACTAACTATAAATCACTCATTTTTCAGGTTAATTTCATGAAACCCTTAAGATTAGATTCAGTAACTAATTTTAAATTACCCTTACTAACTTCCATATAATGCATTTAAGCTCATACTTGATAAACAATACAAAAAGTGCTTTCATATGTTAATTTTACTTCAAATTGAACATTTATATTATTCTTTACTTATAAAACACTGTATTCTTAAGTTATATTCAAAAAATTACATTTTTCATAATTTACTTCCATATAATTCATTAAAGCTCATACTTCATTGACTCTATAAAACATGCTTTCCTATGTTAAATTTAACTAATTTTAAAAATTCATATTTCCAACTAACTATAAATCACTCTTTTATCAGGTTAGTTTCATGAAACCTTTACGATAAGATTGAGTTACTGATTTTTATTACCTTAACTAACGTACAAATAATTCATTTAAGCTCATACTTGATAAACAATATAAAAAGTGCATTCATATGTTAAATTTAACTAATTTTAAAAATTCATATTTCTAAATACTTTTTCTACACTCATTTCTCAAGTAAGTGTCATGGTAACCCTAACAATTAGACTAAGTAACTGAATTTTGATTACCGTAACTAACTTCTATATAATTCATTTAAGCTCATACTTGATAAACAATACAAAAAGTGCTTTCATATGTTAATTTTACTTCATATTGAACATTTATATTATTCATTACTTATAAAACATTGTATTCTTAAGTTATATTCAAAAAATTACATATTTCATAATTTACTTCCATATAATTCATTAAAGCTCATACTTCATTGACTCTATAAAACATGCTTTCCTATGTTAAATTTAACTAATTTTAAAAATTCATATTTCTAACTAACTATAAATCACTCTTTTGTCAGGTTAGTTTCATGAAACCCTTACGATAAGATTAAGTTACTAATTTTTATTACCTTAACTAACGTACAAATAATTCATTTAAGCTCATACTTGATAAACAATATAAAACATGCTTTTATATGTTAAATTTAACTAATTTTAAAAATTCATATTTCTAAATACTTATAATACACTCATTTCTCAAGTTAGTGTCATGGTTATCCTAAAAATTAGTCTAAGTAACTGAATTTTGATTACCTTAACTAACTTCTATATAATTCATTTAAGCTCATACTTGATAAACAATACAAAAAGTGCTTTCATATGTAAATTTTACTTCATATTGAACATTTATATTATTCATTACTTATAAAACACTGTATTCTTAAGTTATATTCAAAAAATTACATATTTCATAATTAACTTCCATATAATTCATTTAAGCTCATACTTGATAAACAATATAAAACATGCTTTCCTATGTTAAATTTAACTAATTTTAAAAATTCATATTTCTAAATACTTATAATACACTCATTTCTCAAGTTAGTATCATGGTAACCCTACCAATTAGACTAAGTAACTGAATTTTGATTACCTTAACTACCTTCTATATAATTCATTTAAGCTCATACTTGATAAACAATACAAAAAGTGCTTTCATATGTAAATTTTACTTCATATTGAACATTTATATTATTCATTACTTATAAAACACTGTATTCTTAAGTTATATTCAAAAAGTTACATATTTCATAATTAACTTCCATATAATTCATTTAAGCTCATACTTGATAAAGAATACAAAAAGTGCTTTCATATGTTAATTTTACTTCATATTGAACATTTATATTATTCATTACTTATAAAACACTGTATTCTTAAGTTATATTCAAAAAAATACATATTTCATATTAACTTCCATATAATTTATTAAAGCTCATACTTCATTGACTCTATAAAACATGCTTTCCTATGTTAAATTTAACTAATTTTAAAAATTCATATTTCTAACTAACTATAAATCACTCTTTTTTCAGGTTAGTTTCATGAAACCCATACGATAAGATTAAGTTACTGATTTTTATTACCTTAACTAACTTCTATATAATTCATTTAAGCTCATTCTTTAAAAACAATACAAAAAGTGCTTTCATATGTTAATTTTACTTCATATTGAACATTTATATTATTCATTACTTATAAAACGCTGTATTCTTAAGTTATATTCAAAAAATTACATATCTCATAATTAACTTCCATATAACTCATTTAAGCTCATACTTGATAAACAATATAAAACATGCTTTCATATCTTAAATTTAACTAATTTTAAAAATTCATATTTCTAAATACTTATAATACACTCATTTCTCAAGTTAGTGTCATGGTAATCCTAAAAATTAGACTAAGTAACTGAATTTTGATTACCTTAACTAACTTCTATATAATTCATTTAAGCTCATTCTTTAAAAACAATACAAAAAGTGCTTTCATATGTTAATTTTACGTCATATTGAACATTTATATTATTCATTACTTATAAAACACTGTATTCTTAAGTTATATTCAAAAAATTACATATTTCATATTAACTTCCATATAATTTATTAAAGCTCATATTTTATTGACTCTATAAAACATGCTTTCCAATGTTAAATTTAACTAATTTTAACAATTCATATTTCTAACTAACTATAAATCACTCTTTTGTCAGGTTAGTTTCATGAAACCCTTACGATAAGATTAAGTTACTAATTTTAATTACCTTAACTAACGTACAAATAATTCATTTAAGCTCATACTTGATAAACAATATAAAAAGTGCTTTCATATGTAAATTTTACTTCATATTGAACATTTATATTATTCATTACTTATAAAACACTGTATTCTTAAGTTATATTCAAAAAATTACATATTTCATAATTTACTTCCATATAATTCATTAAAGCTCATACTTCATTGACTCTATAAAACATGATTTCCTATGTTAAATTTAACTAATTTTAAAAATTCATATTTCTAACTAACTATAAATCACTCTTTTGTCAGGTTAGTTTCATGAAACCCTTACGATAAGATTAAGTTACTAATTTTAATTACCTTAACTAACGTACAAATAATTCATTTAAGCTCATACTTGATAAACAATATAAAACATGCTTTCATATGTTAAATTTAACTAATTTTAAAAATTCATATTTCTAAATACTTATAATACACTCATTTCTCAAGTTAGTATCATGGTAACCCTACCAATTAGACTAAGTAACTGAATTTTGATTACCTTAACTAACTTCTATATAATTCATTTAAGCTCATACTTGATAAACAATACAAAAAGTGCTTTCATATGTAAATTTTACTTCATATTGAACATTTATAATATTCATTACTTATAACACACTGTATTCTAAAGTTATATTCAAAAAATTACATATTTCATAATTATCTTCCATATAATTCATTTAAGCTCATACTTGATAAAGAATACAAAAAGTGCTTTCATATGTTAATTTTACTTCATATTGAACGTTTATATTATTCATTACTTATAAAACACTGTATTCTTAAGTTATATTCAAAAAAATACATATTTCATATTAACTTCCATATAATTTATTAAAGCTCATACTTCATTGACTCTATAAAACATGTTTTCCTATGTTAAATTTAACTAATTTTAAAAATTCATATTTCTAACTAACTATAAATCACTCTTTTTTCAGGTTAGTTTCATGAAACCCATACGATAAGATTAAGTTACTGATTTTTATTACCTTAACTAACTTCTATATAATTCATTTAAGCTCATTCTTTAAAAACAATACAAAAAGTGCTTTCATATGTTAATTTTACTTCATATTGAACGTTTATATTATTCATTACTTATAAAACGCTGTATTCTTAAGTTATATTCAAAAAATTACATA
Organism: Rhopalosiphum padi; assembly: GCF_020882245.1. NCBI lineage: Eukaryota > Metazoa > Arthropoda > Insecta > Hemiptera > Aphididae > Rhopalosiphum > Rhopalosiphum padi. Next base: position 1,138,248 of record NC_083599.1, on the reverse strand, counting down.
TCTCATAATTAACTTCCATATAATTCATTTAAGCTCATACTTGATAAACAATATAAAACATGCTTTCCTATGTTAAATTTAACTAATTTTAAAAATTCATATTTCTAAATACTTATAATACACTCATTTCTCAAGTTAGTATCATGGTAACCCTACCAATTAGATTAAGTAACTAATTTTAAATTACCCTTACTAACTTCCATATAATGCATTTAAGCTCATACTTGATAAACAATACAAAAAGTGCTTTCATATGTTAATTTTACTTCAAATTGAACATTTATATTATTCTTTACTTATAAAACACTGTATTCTTAAGTTATATTCAAAAAATTACATATTTCATATTAACTTCCATATAATTTATTAAAGCTCATACTTCATTGACTCTATAAAACATGCTTTCCTATGTTAAATTTAACTAATTTTAAAAATTCATATTTCTAACTAACTATAAATCACTCTTTTGTCAGGTTAGTTTCATGAAACCCTTACGATAAGATTAAGTTACTGATTTTTATTACCTTAACAAACGTACAAATAATTCATTTAAGCTCATACTTGATAAACAATATAAAACATGCTTTCATATGTTAAATTTAACTAATTTTAAAAATTCATATTTCTAAATACTTATAATACACTCATTTCTCAAGTAAGTGTCATGGTAATCCTAAAAATTAGACTAAGTAACTGAATTTTGATTACCTTAACTAACTTCTATATAATTCATTTAAGCTCATTCTTTAAAAACAATACAAAAAGTGCTTTCATATGTTAATTTTACTTCATATTGAACATTTATATTATTCATTACTTATAAAACGCTGTATTCTTAAGTTATATTCAAAAAATTACATATTTCATAATTAACTTCCATATAATTCATTTAAGCTCATACTTGATAAACAATATAAAACATGCTTTCATATGTTAAATTTAACTAATTTTAAAAATTCATATTTCTAAATACTTATAATACACTCATTTCTCAAGTTAGTGTCATGGTAATCCTAAAAATTAGACTAAGTAACTGAATTTTGATTACCTTAACTAACTTCTATATAATTCATTTAAGCTCATTCTTTAAAAACAATACAAAAAGTGCTTTCATATGTTAATTTTACTTCATATTGAACATTTATATTATTCATTACTTATAAAACACTGTATTCTTAAGTTATATTCAAAAAATTACATATTTCATATTAACTTCCATATAATTTATTAAAGCTCATATTTTATTGACTCTATAAAACATGCTTTCCAATGTTAAATTTAACTAATTTTAACAATTCATATTTCTAACTAACTATAAATCACTCTTTTGTCAGGTTAGTTTCATGAAACCCTTACGATAAGATTAAGTTACTGATTTTTATTACCTTAACTAACGTACAAATAATTCATTTAAGCTCATACTTGATAAACAATATAAAACATGCTTTCCTATGTTAAATTTAACTAATTTTAAAAATTCATATTTCTAAATACTTATAATACACTCATTTCTCAAGTTAGTATCATGGTAACCCTACCAATTAGACTAAGTAACTGAATTTTGATTACCTTAACTAACTTCTATATAATTCATTTAAGCTCAAACTTGATAAACAATACAAAAAGTGCTTTCATATGTAAATTTTACTTCATATTGAACATTTATAATATTCATTACTTATAACACACTGTATTCTAAAGTTATATTCAAAAAATTACATATTTCATAATTATCTTCCATATAATTCATTTAAGCTCATACTTGATAAAGAATACAAAAAGTGCTTTCATATGTTAATTTTACTTCATATTGAACGTTTATATTATTCATTACTTATAAAACACTGTATTCTTAAGTTATATTCAAAAAAATACATATTTCATATTAACTTCCATATAATTTATTAAAGCTCATACTTCATTGACTCTATAAAACATGTTTTCCTATGTTAAATTTAACTAATTTTAAAAATTCATATTTCTAAATACTTATAATACACTCATTTCTCAAGTTAGTATCATGGTAACCCTACCAATTAGATTAAGTAACTAATTTTAAATTACCCTTACTAACTTCCATATAATGCATTTAAGCTCATACTTGATAAACAATACAAAAAGTGCTTTCATATCTTAATTTTACTTCAAATTGAACATTTATATTATTCTTTACTTATAAAACACTGTATTCTTAAGTTATATTCAAAAAATTACATATTTCATATTAACTTCCATATAATTTATTAAAGCTCATACTTCATTGACTCTATAAAACATGCTTTCCTATGTTAAATTTAACTAATTTTAAAAATTCATATTTCTAAATACTTATAATACACTCATTTCTCAAGTTAGTATCATGGTAACCCTACCAATTAGACTAAGTAACTGAATTTTGATTACCTTAACTAACTTCTATATAATTCATTTAAGCTCATACTTGATAAACAATACAAAAAGTGCTTTCATATGTAAATTTTACTTCATATTGAACATTTATATTATTCATTACTTATAAAACACTGTATTCTTAAGTTATATTCAAAAAGTTACATATTTCATAATTAACTTCCATATAATTCATTTAAGCTCATACTTGATAAAGAATACAAAAAGTGCTTTCATATGTTAATTTTACTTCATATTGAACATTTATATTATTCATTACTTATAAAACACTGTATTCTTAAGTTATATTCAAAAAAATACATATTTCATATTAACTTCCATATAATTTATTAAAGCTCATACTTCATTGACTCTATAAAACATGCTTTCCTATGTTAAATTTAACTAATTTTAAAAATTCATATTTCTAACTAACTATAAATCACTCTTTTTTCAGGTTAGTTTCATGAAACCCATACGATAAGATTAAGTTACTGATTTTTATTACCTTAACTAACTTCTACATAATTCATTTAAGCTCATTCTTTAAAAACAATACAAAAAGTGCTTTCATATGTTAATTTTACTTCATATTGAACATTTATATTATTCATTACTTATAAAACGCTGTATTCTTAAGTTATATTCAAAAAATTACATATCTCATAATTAACTTCCATATAATTCATTTAAGCTCATACTTGATAAACAATATAAAACATGCTTTCATATGTTAAATTTAACTAATTTTAAAAATTCATATTTCTAAATACTTATAATACACTCATTTCTCAAGTAAGTGTCATGGTAATCCTAAAAATTAGACTAAGTAACTGAATTTTGATTACCTTAACTAACTTCTATATAATTCATTTAAGCTCATTCTTTAAAAACAATACAAAAAGTGCTTTCATATGTTAATTTTACTTCATATTGAACATTTATATTATTCATTACTTATAAAACGCTGTATTCTTAAGTTATATTCAAAAAATTACATATTTCATAATTAACTTCCATATAATTCATTTAAGCTCATACTTGATAAACAATATAAAACATGCTTTCATATGTTAAATTTAACTAATTTTAAAAATTCATATTTCTAAATACTTATAATACACTCATTTCTCAAGTTAGTGTCATGGTAATCCTAAAAATTAGACTAAGTAACTGAATTTTGATTACCTTAACTAACTTCTATATAATTCATTTAAGCTCATTCTTTAAAAACAATACAAAAAGTGCTTTCATATGTTAATTTTACTTCATATTGAACATTTATATTATTCATTACTTATAAAACACTGTATTCTTAAGTTATATTCAAAAAATTACATATTTCATATTAACTTCCATATAATTTATTAAAGCTCATATTTTATTGACTCTATAAAACATGCTTTCCAATGTTAAATTTAACTAATTTAAACAATTCATATTTCTAACTAACTATAAATCACTCTTTTGTCAGGTTAGTTTCATGAAACCCTTACGATAAGATTAAGTTACTGATTTTTATTACCTTAACTAACGTACAAATAATTCATTTAAGCTCATACTTGATAAACAATATAAAACATGCTTTCCTATGTTAAATTTAACTAATTTTAAAAATTCATATTTCTAAATACTTATAATACACTCATTTCTCAAGTTAGTATCATGGTAACCCTACCAATTAGACTAAGTAACTGAATTTTGATTACCTTAACTAACTTCTATATAATTCATTTAAGCTCATACTTGATAAACAATACAAAAAGTGCTTTCATATGTAAATTTTACTTCATATTGAACATTTATAATATTCATTACTTATAACACACTGTATTCTAAAGTTATATTCAAAAAATTACATATTTCATAATTATCTTCCATATAATTCATTTAAGCTCATACTTGATAAAGAATACAAAAAGTGCTTTCATATGTTAATTTTACTTCATATTGAACGTTTATATTATTCATTACTTATAAAACACTGTATTCTTAAGTTATATTCAAAAAAATACATATTTCATATTAACTTCCATATAATTTATTAAAGCTCATACTTCATTGACTCTATAAAACATGTTTTCCTATGTTAAATTTAACTAATTTTAAAAATTCATATTTCTAAATACTTATAATACACTCATTTCTCAAGTTAGTATCATGGTAACCCTACCAATTAGATTAAGTAACTAATTTTAAATTACCCTTACTAACTTCCATATAATGCATTTAAGCTCATACTTGATAAACAATACAAAAAGTGCTTTCATATGTTAATTTTACTTCATATTGAACATTTATATTATTCATTACTTATAAAACACTGTATTCTTAAGTTATATTCAAAAAGTTACATATTTCATAATTAACTTCCATATAATTCATTTAAGCTCATACTTGATAAAGAATACAAAAAGTGCTTTCATATGTTAATTTTACTTCATATTGAACATTTATATTATTCATTACTTATAAAACACTGTATTCTTAAGTTATATTCAAAAAAATACATATTTCATATTAACTTCCATATAATTTATTAAAGCTCATACTTCATTGACTCTATAAAACATGCTTTCCTATGTTAAATTTAACTAATTTTAAAAATTCATATTTCTAACTAACTATAAATCACTCTTTTTTCAGGTTAGTTTCATGAAACCCATACGATAAGATTAAGTTACTGATTTTTATTACCTTAACTAACTTCTACATAATTCATTTAAGCTCATTCTTTAAAAACAATACAAAAAGTGCTTTCATATGTTAATTTTACTTCATATTGAACATTTATATTATTCATTACTTATAAAACGCTGTATTCTTAAGTTATATTCAAAAAATTACATATCTCATAATTAACTTCCATATAATTCATTTAAGCTCATACTTGATAAACAATATAAAACATGCTTTCATATGTAAAATTTAACTAATTTTAAAAATTCATATTTCTAAATACTTATAATACACTCATTTCTCAAGTTAGTGTCATGGTAATCCTAAAAATTAGACTAAGTAACTGAATTTTGATTACCTTAACTAACTTCTATATAATTCATTTAAGCTCATTCTTTAAAAACAATACAAAAAGTGCTTTCATATGTTAATTTTACTTCATATTGAACATTTATATTATTCATTACTTATAAAACACTGTATTCTTAAGTTATATTCAAAAAATTACATATTTCATATTAACTTCCATATAATTTATTAAAGCTCATATTTTATTGACTCTATAAAACATGCTTTCCAATGTTAAATTTAACTAATTTTAACAATTCATATTTCTAACTAACTATAAATCACTCTTTTGTCAGGTTAGTTTCATGAAACCCTTACGATAAGATTAAGTTACTGATTTTTATTACCTTAACTAACGTACAAATAATTCATTTAAGCTCATACTTGATAAACAATATAAAACATGCTTTCCTATGTTAAATTTAACTAATTTTAAAAATTCATATTTCTAAATACTTATAATACACTCATTTCTCAAGTTAGTATCATGGTAACCCTACCAATTAGACTAAGTAACTGAATTTTGATTACCTTAACTAACTTCTATATAATTCATTTAAGCTCATACTTGATAAACAATACAAAAATTGCTTTCATATGTAAATTTTACTTCATATTGAACATTTATATTATTCATTACTTATAAAACACTGTATTCTTAAGTTATATTCAAAAAGTTACATATTTCATAATTAACTTCCATATAATTCATTTAAGCTCATACTTGATAAAGAATACAAAAAGTGCTTTCATATGTTAATTTTACTTCATATTGAACATTTATATTATTCATTACTTATAAAACACTGTATTCTTAAGTTATATTCAAAAAAATACATATTTCATATTAACTTCCATATAATTTATTAAAGCTCATACTTCATTGACTCTATAAAACATGCTTTCCTATGTTAAATTTAACTAATTTTAAAAATTCATATTTCTAACTAACTATAAATCACTCTTTTTTCAGGTTAGTTTCATGAAACCCATACGATAAGATTAAGTTACTGATTTTTATTACCTTAACTAACTTCTATATAATTCATTTAAGCTCATTCTTTAAAAACAATACAAAAAGTGCTTTCATATGTTAATTTTACTTCATATTGAACATTTATATTATTCATTACTTATAAAACGCTGTATTCTTAAGTTATATTCAAAAAATTACATATCTCATAATTAACTTCCATATAATTTATTAAAGCTCATATTTCATTGACTCTATAAAACATGCTTTCCAATGTTAAATTTAACTAATTTTAACAATTCATATTTCTAACTAACTATAAATCACTCTTTTGTCAGGTTAGTTTCATGAAACCCTTACGATAAGATTAAGTTACTGATTTTTATTACCTTAACTAACGTACAAATAATTCATTTAAGCTCATACTTGATAAACAATATAAAACATGCTTTCCTATGTTAAATTTAACTAATTTTAAAAATTCATATTTCTAAATACTTATAATACACTCATTTCTCAAGTTAGTATCATGGTAACCCTACCAATTAGACTAAGTAACTGAATTTTGATTACCTTAACTAACTTCTATATAATTCATTTAAGCTCATACTTGATAAACAATACAAAAAGTGCTTTCATATGTAAATTTTACTTCATATTGAACATTTATAATATTCATTACTTATAACACACTGTATTCTAAAGTTATATTCAAAAAATTACATATTTCATAATTATCTTCCATATAATTCATTTAAGCTCATACTTGATAAAGAATACAAAAAGTGCTTTCATATGTTAATTTTACTTCATATTGAACGTTTATATTATTCATTACTTATAAAACACTGTATTCTTAAGTTATATTCAAAAAAATACATATTTCATATTAACTTCCATATAATTTATTAAAGCTCATACTTCATTGACTCTATAAAACATGTTTTCCTATGTTAAATTTAACTAATTTTAAAAATTCATATTTCTAACTAACTATAAATCACTCTTTTTTCAGGTTAGTTTCATGAAACCCATACGATAAGATTAAGTTACTGATTTTTATTACCTTAACTAACTTCTATATAATTCATTTAAGCTCATTCTTGAAATACAATACAAAAAGTGCTTTCATATGTTAATTTTACTTCATATTGAACATTTATATTATTCATTACTTATAAAACGCTGTATTCTTAAGTTATATTCAAAAAATTACATATCTCATAATTAACTTCCATATAATTCATTTAAGCTCATACTTGATAAACAATATAAAACATGCTTTCATATCTTAAATTTAACTAATTTTAAAAATTCATATTTCTAAATACTTATAATACACTCATTTCTCAAGTTAGTGTCATGGTAATCCTAAAAATTAGACTAAGTAACTGAATTTTGATTACCTTAACTAACTTCTATATAATTCATTTAAGCTCATTCTTTAAAAACAATACAAAAAGTGCTTTCATATGTTAATTTTACTTCATATTGAACATTTATATTATTCATTACTTATAAAACACTGTATTCTTAAGTTATATTCAAAAAATTACATATTTCATATTAACTTCCATATAAATTATTAAAGCTCATATTTTATTGACTCTATAAAACATGCTTTCCAATGTTAAATTTAACTAATTTTAACAATTCATATTTCTAACTAACTATAAATCACTCTTTTGTCAGGTTAGTTTCATGAAACCCTTACGATAAGATTAAGTTACTGATTTTTATTACCTTAACTAACGTACAAATAATTCATTTAAGCTCATACTTGATAAACAATATAAAACATGCTTTCCTATGTTAAATTTAACTAATTTTAAAAATTCATATTTCTAAATACTTATAATACACTCATTTCTCAAGTTAGTATCATGGTAACCCTACCAATTAGACTAAGTAACTGAATTTTGATTACCTTAACTAACTTCTATATAATTCATTTAAGCTCATACTTGATAAACAATACAAAAAGTGCTTTCATATGTAAATTTTACTTCATATTGAACATTTATAATATTCATTACTTATAACACACTGTATTCTAAAGTTATATTCAAAAAATTACATATTTCATAATTATCTTCCATATAATTCATTTAAGCTCATACTTGATAAAGAATACAAAAAGTGCTTTCATATGTTAATTTTACTTCATATTGAACGTTTATATTATTCATTACTTATAAAACACTGTATTCTTAAGTTATATTCAAAAAAATACATATTTCATATTAACTTCCATATAATTTATTAAAGCTCATACTTCATTGACTCTATAAAACATGTTTTCCTATGTTAAATTTAACTAATTTTAAAAATTCATATTTCTAACTAACTATAAATCACTCTTTTTTCAGGTTAGTTTCATGAAACCCATACGATAAGATTAAGTTACTGATTTTTATTACCTTAACTAACTTCTATATAATTCATTTAAGCTCATTCTTTAAAAACAATACAAAAAGTGCTTTCATATGTTAATTTTACTTCATATTGAACGTTTATATTATTCATTACTTATAAAACGCTGTATTCTTAAGTTATATTCAAAAAATTACATATCTCATAATTAACTTCCATATAATTCATTTAAGCTCATACTTGATAAACAATATAAAACATGCTTTCCTATGTTAAATTTAACTAATTTTAAAAATTCATATTTCTAAATACTTATAATACACTCATTTCTCAAGTTAGTGTCATGGTAATCCTAAAAATTAGACTAAGTAACTGAATTTTAAATTACCCTTACTAACTTCCATATAATGCATTTAAGCTCATACTTGATAAACAATACAAAAAGTGCTTTCATATGTTAATTTTACTTCAAATTGAACATTTATATTATTCTTTACTTATAAAACACTGTATTCTTAAGTTATATTCAAAAAATTACATATTTCATATTAACTTCCATATAATTTATTAAAGCTCATACTTCATTGACTCTATAAAACATGCTTTCCTATGTTAAATTTAACTAATTTTAAAAATTCATATTTCTAACTAACTATAAATCACTCTTTTGTCAGGTTAGTTTCATGAAACCCTTACGATAAGATTAAGTTACTGATTTTTATTACCTTAACAAACGTACAAATAATTCATTTAAGCTCATACTTGATAAACAATATAAAACATGCTTTCATATGTTAAATTTAACTAATTTTAAAAATTCATATTTCTAAATACTTATAATACACTCATTTCTCAAGTAAGTGTCATGGTAATCCTAAAAATTAGACTAAGTAACTGAATTTTGATTACCTTAACTAACTTCTATATAATTCATTTAAGCTCATACTTGATAAACAATACAAAAAGTGCTTTCATATGTAAATTTTACTTCATATTGAACATTTATAATATTCATTACTTATAACACACTGTATTCTAAAGTTATATTCAAAAAATTACATATTTCATAATTATCTTCCATATAATTCATTTAAGCTCATACCTGATAAAGAATACAAAAAGTGCTTTCATATGTTAATTTTACTTCATATTGAACGTTTATATTATTCATTACTTATAAAACACTGTATTCTTAAGTTATATTCAAAAAAATACATATTTCATATTAACTTCCATATAATTTATTAAAGCTCATACTTCATTGACTCTATAAAACATGTTTTCCTATGTTAAATTTAACTAATTTTAAAAATTCATATTTCTAACTAACTATAAATCACTCTTTTTTCAGGTTAGTTTCATGAAACCCATACGATAAGATTAAGTTACTGATTTTTATTACCTTAACTAACTTCTATATAATTCATTTAAGCTCATTCTTGAAATACAATACAAAAAGTGCTTTCATATGTTAATTTTACTTCATATTGAACATTTATATTATTCATTACTTATAAAACGCTGTATTCTTAAGTTATATTCAAAAAATTACATATCTCATAATTAACTTCCATATAATTCATTTAAGCTCATACTTGATAAACAATATAAAACATGCTTTCCTATGTTAAATTTAACTAATTTTAAAAATTCATATTTCTAAATACTTATAATACACTCATTTCTCAAGTTAGTATCATGGTAACCCTACCAATTAGATTAAGTAACTAATTTTAAATTACCCTTACTAACTTCTATATAATTCATTTAAGCTCATTCTTTAAAAACAATACAAAAAGTGCTTTCATATGTTAATTTTACTTCATATTGAACATTTATATTATTCATTACTTATAAAACGCTGTATTCTTAAGTTATATTCAAAAAATTACATATCTCATAATTAACTTCCATATAATTCATTTAAGCTCATACTTGATAAACAATATAAAACATGCTTTCATATCTTAAATTTAACTAATTTTAAAAATTCATATTTCTAAATACTTATAATACACTCATTTCTCAAGTTAGTGTCATGGTAATCCTAAAAATTAGACTAAGTAACTGAATTTTGATTACCTTAACTAACTTCTATATAATTCATTTAAGCTCATTCTTTAAAAACAATACAAAAAGTGCTTTCATATGTTAATTTTACTTCATATTGAACATTTATATTATTCATTACTTATAAAACACTGTATTCTTAAGTTATATTCAAAAAATTACATATTTCATATTAACTTCCATATAATTTATTAAAGCTCATATTTTATTGACTCTATAAAACATGCTTTCCAATGTTAAATTTAACTAATTTTAACAATTCATATTTCTAACTAACTATAAATCACTCTTTTGTCAGGTTAGTTTCATGAAACCCTTACGATAAGATTAAGTTACTGATTTTTATTACCTTAACTAACGTACAAATAATTCATTTAAGCTCATACTTGATAAACAATATAAAACATGCTTTCCTATGTTAAATTTAACTAATTTTAAAAATTCATATTTCTAAATACTTATAATACACTCATTTCTCAAGTTAGTATCATGGTAACCCTACCAATTAGACTAAGTAACTGAATTTTGATTACCTTAACTAACTTCTATATAATTCATTTAAGCTCATACTTGATAAACAATACAAAAAGTGCTTTCATATGTAAATTTTACTTCATATTGAACATTTATAATATTCATTACTTATAACACACTGTATTCTAAAGTTATATTCAAAAAATTACATATTTCATAATTATCTTCCATATAATTCATTTAAGCTCATACTTGATAAAGAATACAAAAAGTGCTTTCATATGTTAATTTTACTTCATATTGAACGTTTATATTATTCATTACTTATAAAACACTGTATTCTTAAGTTATATTCAAAAAAATACATATTTCATATTAACTTCCATATAATTTATTAAAGCTCATACTTCATTGACTCTATAAAACATGTTTTCCTATGTTAAATTTAACTAATTTTAAAAATTCATATTTCTAACTAACTATAAATCACTCTTTTTTCAGGTTAGTTTCATGAAACCCATACGATAAGATTAAGTTACTGATTTTTATTACCTTAACTAACTTCTATATAATTCATTTAAGCTCATTCTTTAAAAACAATACAAAAAGTGCTTTCATATGTTAATTTTACTTCATATTGAACGTTTATATTATTCATTACTTATAAAACGCTGTATTCTTAAGTTATATTCAAAAAATTACATATCTCATAATTAACTTCCATATAATTCATTTAAGCTCATACTTGATAAACAATATAAAACATGCTTTCCTATGTTAAATTTAACTAATTTTAAAAATTCATATTTCTAAATACTTATAATACACTCATTTCTCAAGTTAGTGTCATGGTAATCCTAAAAATTAGACTAAGTAACTGAATTTTAAATTACCCTTACTAACTTCCATATAATGCATTTAAGCTCATACTTGATAAACAATACAAAAAGTGCTTTCATATGTTAATTTTACTTCAAATTGAACATTTATATTATTCTTTACTTATAAAACACTGTATTCTTAAGTTATATTCAAAAAATTACATATTTCATATTAACTTCCATATAATTTATTAAAGCTCATACTTCATTGACTCTATAAAACATGCTTTCCTATGTTAAATTTAACTAATTTTAAAAATTCATATTTCTAACTAACTATAAATCACTCTTTTGTCAGGTTAGTTTCATGAAACCCTTACGATAAGATTAAGTTACTGATTTTTATTACCTTAACAAACGTACAAATAATTCATTTAAGCTCATACTTGATAAACAATATAAAACATGCTTTCATATGTTAAATTTAACTAATTTTAAAAATTCATATTTCTAAATACTTATAATACACTCATTTCTCAAGTAAGTGTCATGGTAATCCTAAAAATTAGACTAAGTAACTGAATTTTGATTACCTTAACTAACTTCTATATAATTCATTTAAGCTCATACTTGATAAACAATACAAAAAGTGCTTTCATATGTAAATTTTACTTCATATTGAACATTTATAATATTCATTACTTATAACACACTGTATTCTAAAGTTATATTCAAAAAATTACATATTTCATAATTATCTTCCATATAATTCATTTAAGCTCATACTTGATAAAGAATACAAAAAGTGCTTTCATATGTTAATTTTACTTCATATTGAACGTTTATATTATTCATTACTTATAAAACACTGTATTCTTAAGTTATATTCAAAAAAATACATATTTCATATTAACTTCCATATAATTTATTAAAGCTCATACTTCATTGACTCTATAAAACATGCTTTCCTATGTTAAATTTAACTAATTTTAAAAATTCATATTTCTAACTAACTATAAATCACTCTTTTTTCAGGTTAGTTTCATGAAACCCATACGATAAGATTAAGTTACTGATTTTTATTACCTTAACTAACTTCTATATAATTCATTTAAGCTCATTCTTTAAAAACAATACAAAAAGTGCTTTCATATGTTAATTTTACTTCATATTGAACATTTATATTATTCATTACTTATAAAACGCTGTATTCTTAAGTTATATTCAAAAAATTACATATCTCATAATTAACTTCCATATAATTCATTTAAGCTCATACTTGATAAACAATATAAAACATGCTTTCATATGTTAAATTTAACTAATTTTAAAAATTCATATTTCTAAATACTTATAATACACTCATTTCTCAAGTAAGTGTCATGGTAATCCTAAAAATTAGACTAAGTAACTGAATTTTGATTACCTTAACTAACTTCTATATAATTCATTTAAGCTCATTCTTTAAAAACAATACAAAAAGTGCTTTCATATGTTAATTTTACTTCATATTGAACATTTATATTATTCATTACTTATAAAACGCTGTATTCTTAAGTTATATTCAAAAAATTACATATTTCATATTTAACTTCCATATAATTCATTTAAGCTCATACTTGATAAACAATATAAAACATGCTTTCATATGTTAAATTTAACTAATTTTAAAAATTCATATTTCTAAATACTTATAATACACTCATTTCTCAAGTTAGTGTCATGGTAATCCTAAAAATTAGACTAAGTAACTGAATTTTGATTACCTTAACTAACTTCTATATAATTCATTTAAGCTCATTCTTTAAAAACAATACAAAAAGTGCTTTCATATGTTAATTTTACTTCATATTGAACATTTATATTATTCATTACTTATAAAACACTGTATTCTTAAGTTATATTCAAAAAATTACATATTTCATATTAACTTCCATATAATTTATTAAAGCTCATATTTTATTGACACTATAAAACATGCTTTCCAATGTTAAATTTAACTAATTTTAACAATTCATATTTCTAACTAACTATAAATCACTCTTTTGTCAGGTTAGTTTCATGAAACCCTTACGATAAGATTAAGTTGCTGATTTTTATTACCTTAACTAATGTACAAATAATTCATTTAAGCTCATACTTGATAAACAATATAAAACATGCTTTCCTATGTTAAATTTAACTAATTTTAAAAATTCATATTTCTAAATACTTATAATACACTCATTTCTCAAGTTAGTATCATGGTAACCCTACCAATTAGACTAAGTAACTGAATTTTGATTACCTTAACTAACTTCTATATAATTCATTTAAGCTCATACTTGATAAACAATACAAAAAGTGCTTTCATATGTAAATTTTACTTCATATTGAACATTTATAATATTCGTTACTTATAACACACTGTATTCTAAAGTTATATTCAAAAAATTACATATTTCATAATTATCTTCCATATAATTCATTTAAGCTCATACTTGATAAAGAATACAAAAAGTGCTTTCATATGTTAATTTTACTTCATATTGAACGTTTATATTATTCATTACTTATAAAACACTGTATTCTTAAGTTATATTCAAAAAAATACATATTTCATATTAACTTCCATATAATTTATTAAAGCTCATACTTCATTGACTCTATAAAACATGTTTTCCTATGTTAAATTTAACTAATTTTAAAAATTCATATTTCTAACTAACTATAAATCACTCTTTTTTCAGGTTAGTTTCATGAAACCCATACGATAAGATTAAGTTACTGATTTTTATTACCTTAACTAACTTCTATATAATTCATTTAAGCTCATTCTTTAAAAACAATACAAAAAGTGCTTTCATATGTTAATTTTACTTCATATTGAACATTTATATTATTCATTACTTATAAAACGCTGTATTCTTAAGTTATATTCAAAAAATTACATATCTCATAATTAACTTCCATATAATTCATTTAAGCTCATACTTGATAAACAATATAAAACATGCTTTCCTATGTTAAATTTAACTAATTTTAAAAATTCATATTTCTAAATACTTATAATACACTCATTTCTCAAGTTAGTATCATGGTAACCCTACCAATTAGATTAAGTAACTAATTTTAAAATTTTAAATTACCCTTACTAACTTCCATATAATGCATTTAAGCTCATACTTGATAAACAATACAAAAAGTGCTTTCATATGTTAATTTTACTTCAAATTGAACATTTATATTATTCTTTACTTATAAAACACTGTATTCTTAAGTTATATTCAAAAAATTACATATTTCATATTAACTTCCATATAATTTATTAAAGCTCATACTTCATTGACTCTATAAAACATGCTTTCCTATGTTAAATTTAACTAATTTTAAAAATTCATATTTCTAACTAACTATAAATCACTCTTTTGTCAGGTTAGTTTCATGAAACCCTTACGATAAGATTAAGTTACTGATTTTTATTACCTTAACAAACGTACAAATAATTCATTTAAGCTCATACTTGATAAACAATATAAAACATGCTTTCCTATGTTAAATTTAACTAATTTTAAAAATTCATATTTCTAAATACTTATAATACACTCATTTCTCAAGTTAGTATCATGGTAACCCTACCAATTAGACTAAGTAACTGAATTTTGATTACCTTAACTAACTTCTATATAATTCATTTAAGCTCATACTTGATAAACAATACAAAAAGTGCTTTCATATGTAAATTTTACTTCATATTGAACATTTATATTATTCATTACTTATAAAACACTGTATTCTTAAGTTATATTCAAAAAGTTACATATTTCATAATTAACTTCCATATAATTCATTTAAGCTCATACTTGATAAAGAATACAAAAAGTGCTTTCATATGTTAATTTTACTTCATATTGAACATTTATATTATTCATTACTTATAAAACACTGTATTCTTAAGTTATATTCAAAAAAATACATATTTCATATTAACTTCCATATAATTTATTAAAGCTCATACTTCATTGACTCTATAAAACATGCTTTCCTATGTTAAATTTAACTAATTTTAAAAATTCATATTTCTAACTAACTATAAATCACTCTTTTTTCAGGTTAGTTTCATGAAACCCATACGATAAGATTAAGTTACTGATTTTTATTACCTTAACTAACTTCTATATAATTCATTTAAGCTCATTCTTTAAAAACAATACAAAAAGTGCTTTCATATGTTAATTTTACTTCATATTGAACATTTATATTATTCATTACTTATAAAACGCTGTATTCTTAAGTTATATTCAAAAAATTACATATCTCATAATTAACTTCCATATAATTCATTTAAGCTCATACTTGATAAACAATATAAAACATGCTTTCATATGTTAAATTTAACTAATTTTAAAAATTCATATTTCTAAATACTTATAATACACTCATTTCTCAAGTAAGTGTCATGGTAATCCTAAAAATTAGACTAAGTAACTGAATTTTGATTACCTTAACTAACTTCTATATAATTCATTTAAGCTCATTCTTTAAAAACAATACAAAAAGTGCTTTCATATGTTAATTTTACTTCATATTGAACATTTATATTATTCATTACTTATAAAACGCTGTATTCTTAAGTTATATTCAAAAAATTACATATTTCATAATTAACTTCCATATAATTCATTTAAGCTCATACTTGATAAACAATATAGAACATGCTTTCATATGTTAAATTTAACTAATTTTAAAAATTCATATTTCTAAATACTTATAATACACTCATTTCTCAAGTTAGTGTCATGGTAATCCTAAAAATTAGACTAAGTAACTGAATTTTGATTACCTTAACTAACTTCTATATAATTCATTTAAGCTCATTCTTTAAAAACAATACAAAAAGTGCTTTCATATGTTAATTTTACTTCATATTGAACATTTATATTATTCATTACTTATAAAACACTGTATTCTTAAGTTATATTCAAAAAATTACATATTTCATATTAACTTCCATATAATTTATTAAAGCTCATATTTTATTGACACTATAAAACATGCTTTCCAATGTTAAATTTAACTAATTTTAACAATTCATATTTCTAACTAACTATAAATCACTCTTTTGTCAGGTTAGTTTCATGAAACCCTTACGATAAGATTAAGTTGCTGATTTTTATTACCTTAACTAATGTACAAATAATTCATTTAAGCTCATACTTGATAAACAATATAAAACATGCTTTCCTATGTTAAATTTAACTAATTTTAAAAATTCATATTTCTAAATACTTATAATACACTCATTTCTCAAGTTAGTATCATGGTAACCCTATCAATTAGACTAAGTAACTGAATTTTGATTACCTTAACTAACTTCTATATAATTCATTTAAGCTCATACTTGATAAACAATACAAAAAGTGCTTTCATATGTAAATTTTACTTCATATTGAACATTTATATTATTTATTACTTATAAAACACTGTATTCTTAAGTTATATTCAAAAAATAACATTTATCATAATTTACTCCAATATAATTCATTAAGCTCATACTTCATTGACTCTATAAAACATGCTTTCCTATGTTAAATTTAACTAATTTTAAAAATTCATATTTCTAACTAACTATAAATCACTCTTTTGTCAGGTTAGTTTCATGAAACCCTTACGATAAAATTAAGTTACTAATTTTAATTACCTTAACTAACGTACAAATAATTCATTTAAGCTCATACTTGATAAACAATATAAAACATGCTTTCATATGTTAAATTTAACTAATTTTAAAAATTCATATTTCTAAATACTTATAATACACTCATTTCTCAAGTTAGTGTCATGGTTATCCTAAAAATTAGTCTAAGTAACTGAATTTTGATTACCTTAACTAACTTCTATATAATTCATTTAAGCTCATACTTGATAAACAATACAAAAAGTGCTTTCATATGTAAATTTTACTTCATATTGAACATTTATATTATTCATTACTTATAAAACACTGTATTCTTAAGTTATATTCAAAAAATTACATATTTCATAATTAACTTCCATATAATTCATTTAAGCTCATACTTGATAAACAATATAAAACATGCTTTCATATGTTAAATTTAACTAATTTTAAAAATTCATATTTCTAAATACCTATAATACACTCATTTCTCAAGTTAGTATCATGGTAATCCTAAAAATTAGACTAAGTAACTGAATTTTGATTACCTTAACTAACTTCTATATAATTCATTTAAGCTCATACTTGATAAACAATACAAAAAGTGCTTTCATATGTAAATTTTACTTCATATTGAACATTTATATTATTCATTACTTATAAAACACTGTATTCTTATGTTATATTCAAAAAATTACATATTTCATAATTAACTTCCATATAATTCATTTAAGCTCATACTTGATAAACAATACAAAAAGTGCTTTCATATGTTAATTTTACTTCATATTGAACATTTATATTATTCATTACTTATTAAACACTGTATTCTTAAGTAATATTCAAAAAATTACATATTTCATATTAACTTCCATATAATTCATTAAAGCTCATACTTCATTGTCTCTATAAAACATGCTTTCCTATGATAAATTTAACTAATTTTAAAAATTCATACTTCTAACTAACTATAAATCACTCTTTTTTCAGGTTAGTTTCATGAAACCCATACGATAAGATTAAGTTACTGATTTTTATTACCTTAACTAACTTCTATATAATTCATTTAAGCTCATTCTTTAAAAACAATACAAAAAGTGATTTCATATGTTAATTTTACTTCATATTGAACATTTATATTATTTATTACTTATAAAACACTGTATTCTTAAGTTATATTCAAAAAATTACATTTTTCATAATTTACTTCCATATAATTCATTAAAGCTCATACTTCATTGTCTCTATAAAACATGCTTTCCTATGATAAATTTAACTAATTTTAAAAATTCATATTTCCAACTAACTATAAATCACTCTTTTGTCAGGTTAGTTTCATGAAACCTTTACGCTAAGATTGAGTTACTGATTTTTATTACCTTAACTAACGTACAAATAATTCATTTAAGCTCATACTTGATAAACAATATAAAAAGTGCATTCATATGTTAAATTTAACTAATTTTAAAAATTCATATTTCTAAATACTTATTCTATACTCATTTCTCAAGTAAGTGTCATGGTAACCCTAACAATTAGACTAAGTAACTGAATTTTGATTACCGTAACTAACTTCTTTATAATTCATTTAAGCTCATTCTTTAAAAACAATACAAAAAGTGATTTCATATGTTAATTTTACTTCATATTGAACATTTATATTATTTATTACTTATAAAACACTGTATTCTTAAGTTATATTCAAAAAATTACATTTTTCATAATTTACTTCCATATAATTCATTAAAGCTCATACTTCATTGTCTCTATAAAACATGCTTTCCTATGATAAATTTAACTAATTTTAAAAATTCATATTTCCAACTAACTATAAATCACTCTTTTGTCAGGTTAGTTTCATGAAACCTTTACGCTAAGATTGAGTTACTGATTTTTATTACCTTAACTAACGTACAAATAATTCATTTAAGCTCATACTTGATAAACAATATAAAAAGTGCATTCATATGTTAAATTTAACTAATTTTAAAAATTCATATTTCTAAATACTTATTCTATACTCATTTCTCAAGTAAGTGTCATGGTAACCCTAACAATTAGACTAAGTAACTGAATTTTGATTACCGTAACTAACTTCTTTATAATTCATTTAAGCTCATACTTGATAAACAATACAAAAAGTGCTTTCATATGTAAATTTTACTTCATATTGAACATTTATATTATTCATTACTTATAAAACACTGTATTCTTAAGTTATATTCAAAAAATTACATATTTCATAATTAACTTCCATATAATTCATTTAAGCTCATACTTGATAAACAATACAAAAAGTGCTTTCATATGTTAATTTTACTTCATATTGAACATTTATATTATTCATTACTTATATAACACTGTATTCTTAAGTTATATTCAAAAAATTACATATTTCATATTAATTTCCATATAATTCATTAAAGCTCATACTTCATTGACTCTATAAAACATGCTTTCCTATGATAAATTTAACTAATTTTAAAAATTCATATTTCTAAATACTTATAATACACTCATTTCTCAAGTAAGTGTCATGGTAATCCTAAAAATTAGACTAAGTAACTGAATTTTGATTACCTTAACTAACTTCTATATAATTCATTTAAGCTCATTCTTTAAAAACAATACAAAAAGTGCTTTCATATGTTAATTTTACTTCATATTGAACATTTATATTATTCATTACTTATAAAACGCTGTATTCTTAAGTTATATTCAAAAAATTACATATTTCATAATTAACTTCCATATAATTCATTTAAGCTCATACTTGATAAACAATATAAAACATGCTTTCATATGTTAAATTTAACTAATTTTAAAAATTCATATTTCTAAATACTTATAATACACTCATTTCTCAAGTTAGTGTCATGGTAATCCTAAAAAATAGACTAAGTAACTGAATTTTGATTACCTTAACTAACTTCTATATAATTCATTTAAGCTCATTCTTTAAAAACAATACAAAAAGTGCTTTCATATGTTAATTTTACTTCATATTGAACATTTATATTATTCATTACTTATAAAACACTGTATTCTTAAGTTATATTCAAAAAATTACATATTTCATATTAACTTCCATATAATTTATTAAAGCTCATATTTTATTGACACTATAAAACATGCTTTCCAATGTTAAATTTAACTAATTTTAACAATTCATATTTCTAACTAACTATAAATCACTCTTTTGTCAGGTTAGTTTCATGAAACCCTTACGATAAGATTAAGTTGCTGATTTTTATTACCTTAACTAATGTACAAATAATTCATTTAAGCTCATACTTGATAAACAATATAAAACATGCTTTCCTATGTTAAATTTAACTAATTTTAAAAATTCATATTTCTAAATACTTATAATACACTCATTTCTCAAGTTAGTATCATGGTAACCCTACCAATTAGACTAAGTAACTGAATTTTGATTACCTTAACTAACTTCTATATAATTCATTTAAGCTCATACTTGATAAACAATACAAAAAGTGCTTTCATATGTAAATTTTACTTCATATTGAACATTTATATTATTCATTACTTATAAAACACTGTATTCTTAAGTTATATTCAAAAAATTACATATTTCATAATTAACTTCCATATAATTCATTTAAGCTCATACTTGATAAACAATACAAAAAGTGCTTTCATATGTTAATTTTACTTCATATTGAACATTTATATTATTCATTACTTATAAAACACTGTATTCTTAAGTAATATTCAAAAAATTACATATTTCATATTAACTTCCATATAATTCATTAAAGCTCATACTTCATTGTCTCTATAAAACATGCTTTCCTATGATAAATTTAACTAATTTTAAAAATTCATATTTCTAACTAACTATAAATCACTCATTTTTCAAAGTTAGTTTCATGAAACCCTTAAGATTAGATTAAGTAACTAATTTTTAATTATCCTTACTAACTTCCATATAATGCATTTAAGCTCATACTTGATAAACAATACAAAAAGTGCTTTCATATGTTAATTTTACTTCATATTGAACATTTATATTATTTATTACTTATAAAACACTGTATTCTTAAGTTATATTCAAAAAATTACATTTTTCATAATTTACTTCCATATAATTCATTAAAGCTCATACTTCATTGACTCTATAAAACATGCTTTCCTATGTTAAATTTAACTAATTTTAAAAATTCATATTTCCAACTAACTATAAATCACTCTTTTGTCAGGTTAGTTTCATGAAACCTTTATGATAAGATTAAGTTACTAATTTTTATTACCTTAACTAACGTACAAATAATTCATTTAAGCTCATACTTGATAAACAATATAAAACATGCTTTCCTATGTTAAATTTAACTAATTTTAAAAATTCATATTTCTAAATACTTATAATACACTCATTTCTCAAGTTAGTATCATGGTAACCCTACCAATTAGACTAAGTAACTGAATTTTGATAACCTTAACTAACTTCTATATAATTCATTTAAGCTCATACTTGATAAACAATACAAAAAGTGCTTTCATATGTAAATTTTACTTCATATTGAACATTTATATTATTCATTACTTATAAAACACTGTATTCTTAAGTTATATTCAAAAAATTACATATTTCATAATTAACTTCCATATAATTCATTTAAGCTCATACTTGATAAACAATACAAAAAGTGCTTTCATATGTAAATTTTACTTCATATTGAACATTTATATTATTTATTACTTATAAAACACTGTATTCTTAAGTTATATTCAAAAAATTACATTTTTCATAATTTCTTTCCATATAATTCATTAAAGCTCATACTTCATTGACTCTATAAAACATGCTTTCCTATGTTAAATTTAACTAATTTTAAAAATTCATATTTCCAACTAACTATAAATCACTCTTTTGTCAGGTTAGTTTCATGAAACCTTTACGATAAGATTAAGTTACTAATTTTTATTACCTTAACTAACGTACAAATAATTCATTTAAGCTCATACTTGATAAACAATATAAAACATGCTTTCCTATGTTAAATTTAACTAATTTTAAAAATTCATATTTCTAAATACTTATTCTATACTCATTTCTCAAGTAAGTGTCATGGTAACCCTTACAATTAGACTAAGTAACTGAATTTTGATTACCGTAACTAACTTCTTTATAATTCATTTAAGCTCATACTTGATAAACAATACAAAAAGTGCTTTCATATGTTAATTTTACTTCATATTGAACATTTATATTATTCATTACTTATAAAACACTGTATTCTTAAGTTATATTCAAAAAATTACATATTTCATAATTAACTTCCATATAATTCATTTAAGCTCATACTTGATAAACAATACAAAAAGTGCTTTCATATGTTAATTATACTTCATATTGAACATTTATATTATTCATTACTTATAAAACACTGTATTCTTAAGTAATATTCAAAAAATTACATATTTCATATTAACTTCCATATAATTCATTAAAGCTCATACTTCATTGTCTCTATAAAACATGCTTTCCTATGATAAATTTAACTAATTTTAAAAATTCATATTTCTAACTAACTATAAATCACTCATTTTTCAAAGTTAGTTTCATGAAACCCTTAAGATTAGATTAAGTAACTAATTTTTAATTATCCTTACTAACTTCCATATAATGCATTTAAGCTCATACTTGATAAACAATACAAAAAGTGCTTTCATATGTTAATTTTACTTCATATTGAACATTTATATTATTTATTACTTATAAAACACTGTATTCTTAAGTTATATTCAAAAAATTACATTTTTCATAATTTACTTCCATATAATTCATTAAAGCTCATACTTCATTGACTCTATAAAACATGCTTTCCTATGTTAAATTTAACTAATTTTAAAAATTCATATTTCCAACTAACTATAAATCACTCTTTTGTCAGGTTAGTTTCATGAAACCTTTATGATAAGATTAAGTTACTAATTTTTATTACCTTAACTAACGTACAAATAATTCATTTAAGCTCATACTTGATAAACAATATAAAACATGCTTTCCTATGTTAAATTTAACTAATTTTAAAAATTCATATTTCTAAATACTTATAATACACTCATTTCTCAAGTTAGTATCATGGTAACCCTACCAATTAGACTAAGTAACTGAATTTTGATAACCTTAACTAACTTCTATATAATTCATTTAAGCTCATACTTGATAAACAATACAAAAAGTGCTTTCATATGTAAATTTTACTTCATATTGAACATTTATATTATTCATTACTTATAAAACACTGTATTCTTAAGTTATATTCAAAAAATTACATATTTCATAATTAACTTCCATATAATTCATTTAAGCTCATACTTGATAAACAATACAAAAAGTGCTTTCAAATGTAAATTTTACTTCATATTGAACATTTATATTATTTATTACTTATAAAACACTGTATTCTTAAGTTATATTCAAAAAATTACATTTTTCATAATTTCTTTCCATATAATTCATTAAAGCTCATACTTCATTGACTCTATAAAACATGCTTTCCTATGTTAAATTTAACTAATTTTAAAAATTCATATTTCCAACTAACTATAAATCACTCTTTTGTCAGGTTAGTTTCATGAAACCTTTACGATAAGATTAAGTTACTAATTTTTATTACCTTAACTAACGTACAAATAATTCATTTAAGCTCATACTTGATAAACAATACAAAAAGTGCTTTCATATGTAAATTTTACTTCATATTGAACATTTATATTATTCATTACTTATAAAACACTGTATTCTTAAGTTATATTCAAAAAATTACATATTTCATAATTAACTTCCATATAATTCATTTAAGCTCATACTTGATAAACAATACAAAAAGTGCTTTCATATGTTAATTTTACTTCATATTGAACATTTATATTATTCATTACTTATATAACACTGTATTCTTAAGTTATATTCAAAAAATTACATATTTCATATTAATTTCCATATAATTCATTAAAGCTCATACTTCATTGACTCTATAAAACATGCTTTCCTATGATAAATTTAACTAATTTTAAAAATTCATATTTCTAAATACTTATAATACACTCATTTCTCAAGTAAGTGTCATGGTAATCCTAAAAATTAGACTAAGTAACTGAATTTTGATTACCTTAACTAACTTCTATATAATTCATTTAAGCTCATTCTTTAAAAACAATACAAAAAGTGCTTTCATATGTTAATTTTACTTCATATTGAACATTTATATTATTCATTACTTATAAAACGCTGTATTCTTAAGTTATATTCAAAAAATTACATATTTCATAATTAACTTCCATATAATTCATTTAAGCTCATACTTGATAAACAATATAAAACATGCTTTCATATGTTAAATTTAACTAATTTTAAAAATTCATATTTCTAAATACTTATAATACACTCATTTCTCAAGTTAGTGTCATGGTAATCCTAAAAAATAGACTAAGTAACTGAATTTTGATTACCTTAACTAACTTCTATATAATTCATTTAAGCTCATTCTTTAAAAACAATACAAAAAGTGCTTTCATATGTTAATTTTACTTCATATTGAACATTTATATTATTCATTACTTATAAAACACTGTATTCTTAAGTTATATTCAAAAAATTACATATTTCATATTAACTTCCATATAATTTATTAAAGCTCATATTTTATTGACACTATAAAACATGCTTTCCAATGTTAAATTTAACTAATTTTAACAATTCATATTTCTAACTAACTATAAATCACTCTTTTGTCAGGTTAGTTTCATGAAACCCTTACGATAAGATTAAGTTGCTGATTTTTATTACCTTAACTAATGTACAAATAATTCATTTAAGCTCATACTTGATAAACAATATAAAACATGCTTTCCTATGTTAAATTTAACTAATTTTAAAAATTCATATTTCTAAATACTTATAATACACTCATTTCTCAAGTTAGTATCATGGTAACCCTACCAATTAGACTAAGTAACTGAATTTTGATTACCTTAACTAACTTCTATATAATTCATTTAAGCTCATACTTGATAAACAATACAAAAAGTGCTTTCATATGTAAATTTTACTTCATATTGAACATTTATATTATTCATTACTTATAAAACACTGTATTCTTAAGTTATATTCAAAAAATTACATATTTCATAATTAACTTCCATATAATTCATTTAAGCTCATACTTGATAAACAATACAAAAAGTGCTTTCATATGTTAATTTTACTTCATATTGAACATTTATATTATTCATTACTTATAAAACACTGTATTCTTAAGTAATATTCAAAAAATTACATATTTCATATTAACTTCCATATAATTCATTAAAGCTCATACTTCATTGTCTCTATAAAACATGCTTTCCTATGATAAATTTAACTAATTTTAAAAATTCATATTTCTAACTAACTATAAATCACTCATTTTTCAAAGTTAGTTTCATGAAACCCTTAAGATTAGATTAAGTAACTAATTTTTAATTATCCTTACTAACTTCCATATAATGCATTTAAGCTCATACTTGATAAACAATACAAAAAGTGCTTTCATATGTTAATTTTACTTCATATTGAACATTTATATTATTTATTACTTATAAAACACTGTATTCTTAAGTTATATTCAAAAAATTACATTTTTCATAATTTACTTCCATATAATTCATTAAAGCTCATACTTCATTGACTCTATAAAACATGCTTTCCTATGTTAAATTTAACTAATTTTAAAAATTCATATTTCCAACTAACTATAAATCACTCTTTTGTCAGGTTAGTTTCATGAAACCTTTATGATAAGATTAAGTTACTAATTTTTATTACCTTAACTAACGTACAAATAATTCATTTAAGCTCATACTTGATAAACAATATAAAACATGCTTTCCTATGTTAAATTTAACTAATTTTAAAAATTCATATTTCTAAATACTTATAATACACTCATTTCTCAAGTTAGTATCATGGTAACCCTACCAATTAGACTAAGTAACTGAATTTTGATAACCTTAACTAACTTCTATATAATTCATTTAAGCTCATACTTGATAAACAATACAAAAAGTGCTTTCATATGTAAATTTTACTTCATATTGAACATTTATATTATTCATTACTTATAAAACACTGTATTCTTAAGTTATATTCAAAAAATTACATATTTCATAATTAACTTCCATATAATTCATTTAAGCTCATACTTGATAAACAATACAAAAAGTGCTTTCAAATGTAAATTTTACTTCATATTGAACATTTATATTATTTATTACTTATAAAACACTGTATTCTTAAGTTATATTCAAAAAATTACATTTTTCATAATTTCTTTCCATATAATTCATTAAAGCTCATACTTCATTGACTCTATAAAACATGCTTTCCTATGTTAAATTTAACTAATTTTAAAAATTCATATTTCCAACTAACTATAAATCACTCTTTTGTCAGGTTAGTTTCATGAAACCTTTACGATAAGATTAAGTTACTAATTTTTATTACCTTAACTAACGTACAAATAATTCATTTAAGCTCATACTTGATAAACAATATAAAACATGCTTTCCTATGTTAAATTTAACTAATTTTAAAAATTCATATTTCTAAATACTTATAATACACTCATTTCTCAAGTTAGTATCATGGTAACCCTACCAATTAGACTAAGTAACTGAATTTTGATAACCTTAACTAACTTCTATATAATTCATTTAAGCTCATACTTGATAAACAATACAAAAAGTGCTTTCATATGTAAATTTTACTTCATATTGAACATTTATATTATTCATTACTTATAAAACACTGTATTCTTAAGTTATATTCAAAAAATTACATATTTCATAATTAACTTCCATATAATTCATTTAAGCTCATACTTGATAAACAATACAAAAAGTGCTTTCATATGTAAAATTAACTTCATATTGAACATTTATATTATTTATTACTTATAAAACACTGTATTCTTAAGTTATATTCAAAAAATTACATTTTTCATAATTTCTTTCCATATAATTCATTAAAGCTCATACTTCATTGACTCTATAAAACATGCTTTCCTATGTTAAATTTAACTAATTTTAAAAATTCATATTTCCAACTAACTATAAATCACTCTTTTGTCAGGTTAGTTTCATGAAACCTTTACGATAAGATTAAGTTACTAATTTTTATTACCTTAACTAACGTACAAATAATTCATTTAAGCTCATACTTGATAAACAATATAAAACATGCTTTCCTATGTTAAATTTAACTAATTTTAAAAATTCATATTTCTAAATACTTATAATACACTCATTTCTCAAGTTAGTATCATGGTAACCCTACCAATTAGACTAAGTAACTGAATTTTGATTACCTTAACTAACTTCTATATAATTCATTTAAGCTCATACTTGATAAACAATACAAAAAGTGCTTTCATATGTAAATTTTACTTCATATTGAACATTTATATTATTCATTACTTATAAAACACTGTATTCTTAAGTTATATTCAAAAAATTACATATTTCATAATTAACTTCCATATAATTCATTTAAGCTCATACTTGATAAACAATACAAAAAGTGCTTTCATATGTAAATTTTACTTCATATTGAACATTTATATTATTCATTACTTATAAAACACTGTATTCTTAAGTAATATTCAAAAAATTACATATTTCATATTAACTTCCATATAATTCATTAAAGCTCATACTTCATTGTCTCTATAAAACATGCTTTCCTATGATAAATTTAACTAATTTTAAAAATTCATATTTCTAACTAACTATAAATCACTCATTTTTCAGGTTAGTTTCATGAAACCCTTAAGATTAGATTAAGTAACTAATTTTTAATTACCCTTAATAACTTCCATATAATGCATTTA
The DNA here is from genome assembly GCF_020882245.1 of Rhopalosiphum padi. NCBI lineage: Eukaryota > Metazoa > Arthropoda > Insecta > Hemiptera > Aphididae > Rhopalosiphum > Rhopalosiphum padi. The sequence continues at coordinate 1,109,568 of NC_083599.1, read as the reverse complement.
AGCTCATACTTGATAAACAATACAAAAAGTGCTTTCATATGTTAATTTTACTTCATATTGAACATTTATATTATTTATTACTTATAAAACACTGTATTCTTAAGTTATATTCAAAAAATTACATTTTTCATAATTTACTTCCATATAATTCATTAAAGCTCATACTTCATTGACTCTATAAAACATGCTTTCCTATGTTAAATTTAACTAATTTTAAAAATTCATATTTCCAACTAACTATAAATCACTCTTTTGTCAGGTTAGTTTCATGAAACCTTTACGATAAGATTGAGTTACTGATTTTTATTACCTTAACTAACGTACAAATAATTCATTTAAGCTCATACTTGATAAACAATATAAAAAGTTTATTCATATGTTAAATTTAACTAATTTTAAAAATTCATATTTCTAAATACTTATTCTACACTCATTTCTCAAGTAAGTGTCATGGTAACCCTAACAATTAGACTAAGTAACTGAATTTTGATTACCGTAACTAACTTCTATATAATTCATTTAAGCTCATACTTGATAAACAATACAAAAAGTGCTTTCATATGTAAATTTTACTTCATATTGAACATTTATAATATTCATTACTTATAACACACTGTATTCTAAAGTTATATTCAAAAAATTACATATTTCATAATTATCTTCCATATAATGCATTTAAGCTCATACTTGATAAACAATACAAAAAGTGCTTTCATATGTTAATTTTACTTCATATTGAACATTTATATTATTTATTACTTATAAAACACTGTATTCTTAAGTTATATTCAAAAAATTACATTTTTCATAATTTACTTCCATATAATTCATTAAAGCTCATACTTCATTGACTCTATAAAACATGCTTTCCTATGTTAAATTTAACTAATTTTAAAAATTCATATTTCCAACTAACTATAAATCACTCTTTTGTCAGGTTAGTTTCATGAAACCTTTATGATAAGATTAAGTTACTAATTTTTATTACCTTAACTAACGTACAAATAATTCATTTAAGCTCATACTTGATAAACAATATAAAACATGCTTTCCTATGTTAAATTTAACTAATTTTAAAAATTCATATTTCTAAATACTTATAATACACTCATTTCTCAAGTTAGTATCATGGTAACCCTACCAATTAGACTAAGTAACTGAATTTTGATAACCTTAACTAACTTCTATATAATTCATTTAAGCTCATACTTGATAAACAATACAAAAAGTGCTTTCATATGTAAATTTTACTTCATATTGAACATTTATATTATTCATTACTTATAAAACACTGTATTCTTAAGTTATATTCAAAAAATTACATATTTCATAATTAACTTCCATATAATTCATTTAAGCTCATACTTGATAAACAATACAAAAAGTGCTTTCAAATGTAAATTTTACTTCATATTGAACATTTATATTATTTATTACTTATAAAACACTGTATTCTTAAGTTATATTCAAAAAATTACATTTTTCATAATTTCTTTCCATATAATTCATTAAAGCTCATACTTCATTGACTCTATAAAACATGCTTTCCTATGTTAAATTTAACTAATTTTAAAAATTCATATTTCCAACTAACTATAAATCACTCTTTTGTCAGGTTAGTTTCATGAAACCTTTACGATAAGATTAAGTTACTAATTTTTATTACCTTAACTAACGTACAAATAATTCATTTAAGCTCATACTTGATAAACAATATAAAACATGCTTTCCTATGTTAAATTTAACTAATTTTAAAAATTCATATTTCTAAATACTTATAATACACTCATTTCTCAAGTTAGTATCATGGTAACCCTACCAATTAGACTAAGTAACTGAATTTTGATAACCTTAACTAACTTCTATATAATTCATTTAAGCTCATACTTGATAAACAATACAAAAAGTGCTTTCATATGTAAATTTTACTTCATATTGAACATTTATATTATTCATTACTTATAAAACACTGTATTCTTAAGTTATATTCAAAAAATTACATATTTCATAATTAACTTCCATATAATTCATTTAAGCTCATACTTGATAAACAATACAAAAAGTGCTTTCATATGTAAAATTAACTTCATATTGAACATTTATATTATTTATTACTTATAAAACACTGTATTCTTAAGTTATATTCAAAAAATTACATTTTTCATAATTTCTTTCCATATAATTCATTAAAGCTCATACTTCATTGACTCTATAAAACATGCTTTCCTATGTTAAATTTAACTAATTTTAAAAATTCATATTTCCAACTAACTATAAATCACTCTTTTGTCAGGTTAGTTTCATGAAACCTTTACGATAAGATTAAGTTACTAATTTTTATTACCTTAACTAACGTACAAATAATTCATTTAAGCTCATACTTGATAAACAATATAAAACATGCTTTCCTATGTTAAATTTAACTAATTTTAAAAATTCATATTTCTAAATACTTATAATACACTCATTTCTCAAGTTAGTATCATGGTAACCCTACCAATTAGACTAAGTAACTGAATTTTGATTACCTTAACTAACTTCTATATAATTCATTTAAGCTCATACTTGATAAACAATACAAAAAGTGCTTTCATATGTAAATTTTACTTCATATTGAACATTTATATTATTCATTACTTATAAAACACTGTATTCTTAAGTTATATTCAAAAAATTACATATTTCATAATTAACTTCCATATAATTCATTTAAGCTCATACTTGATAAACAATACAAAAAGTGCTTTCATATGTAAATTTTACTTCATATTGAACATTTATATTATTCATTACTTATAAAACACTGTATTCTTAAGTAATATTCAAAAAATTACATATTTCATATTAACTTCCATATAATTCATTAAAGCTCATACTTCATTGTCTCTATAAAACATGCTTTCCTATGATAAATTTAACTAATTTTAAAAATTCATATTTCTAACTAACTATAAATCACTCATTTTTCAGGTTAGTTTCATGAAACCCTTAAGATTAGATTAAGTAACTAATTTTTAATTACCCTTAATAACTTCCATATAATGCATTTAAGCTCATACTTGATAAACAATACAAAAAGTGCTTTCATATGTTAATTTTACTTCATATTGAACATTTATATTATTTATTACTTATAAAACACTGTATTCTTAAGTTATATTCAAAAAATTACATTTTTCATAATTTACTTCCATATAATTCATTAAAGCTCATACTTCATTGACTCTATAAAACATGCTTTCCTATGTTAAATTTAACTAATTTTAAAAATTCATATTTCCAACTAACTATAAATCACTCTTTTGTCAGGTTAGTTTCATGAAACCTTTACGATAAGATTGAGTTACTGATTTTTATTACCTTAACTAACGTACAAATAATTCATTTAAGCTCATACTTGATAAACAATATAAAAAGTTTATTCATATGTTAAATTTAACTAATTTTAAAAATTCATATTTCTAAATACTTATTCTACACTCATTTCTCAAGTAAGTGTCATGGTAACCCTAACAATTAGACTAAGTAACTGAATTTTGATTACCGTAACTAACTTCTATATAATTCATTTAAGCTCATACTTGATAAACAATACAAAAAGTGCTTTCATATGTAAATTTTACTTCATATTGAACATTTATAATATTCATTACTTATAACACACTGTATTCTAAAGTTATATTCAAAAAATTACATATTTCATAATTATCTTCCATATAATGCATTTAAGCTCATACTTGATAAACAATACAAAAAGTGCTTTCATATGTTAATTTTACTTCATATTGAACATTTATATTATTTATTACTTATAAAACACTGTATTCTTAAGTTATATTCAAAAAATTACATTTTTCATAATTTACTTCCATATAATTCATTAAAGCTCATACTTCATTGACTCTATAAAACATGCTTTCCTATGTTAAATTTAACTAATTTTAAAAATTCATATTTCCAACTAACTATAAATCACTCTTTTGTCAGGTTAGTTTCATGAAACCTTTATGATAAGATTAAGTTACTAATTTTTATTACCTTAACTAACGTACAAATAATTCATTTAAGCTCATACTTGATAAACAATATAAAACATGCTTTCCTATGTTAAATTTAACTAATTTTAAAAATTCATATTTCTAAATACTTATAATACACTCATTTCTCAAGTTAGTATCATGGTAACCCTACCAATTAGACTAAGTAACTGAATTTTGATAACCTTAACTAACTTCTATATAATTCATTTAAGCTCATACTTGATAAACAATACAAAAAGTGCTTTCATATGTAAATTTTACTTCATATTGAACATTTATATTATTCATTACTTATAAAACACTGTATTCTTAAGTTATATTCAAAAAATTACATATTTCATAATTAACTTCCATATAATTCATTTAAGCTCATACTTGATAAACAATACAAAAAGTGCTTTCATATGTAAATTTTACTTCATATTGAACATTTATATTATTTATTACTTATAAAACACTGTATTCTTAAGTTATATTCAAAAAATTACATTTTTCATAATTTCTTTCCATATAATTCATTAAAGCTCATACTTCATTGACTCTATAAAACATGCTTTCCTATGTTAAATTTAACTAATTTTAAAAATTCATATTTCCAACTAACTATAAATCACTCTTTTGTCAGGTTAGTTTCATGAAACCTTTACGATAAGATTAAGTTACTAATTTTTATTACCTTAACTAACGTACAAATAATTCATTTAAGCTCATACTTGATAAACAATATAAAACATGCTTTCCTATGTTAAATTTAACTAATTTTAAAAATTCATATTTCTAAATACTTATTCTATACTCATTTCTCAAGTAAGTGTCATGGTAACCCTAACAATTAGACTAAGTAACTGAATTTTGATTACCGTAACTAACTTCTTTATAATTCATTTAAGCTCATACTTGATAAACAATACAAAAAGTGCTTTCATATGTTAATTTTACTTCATATTGAACATTTATATTATTCATTACTTATAAAACACTGTATTCTTAAGTTATATTCAAAAAATTACATATTTCATAATTAACTTCCATATAATTCATTTAAGCTCATACTTGATAAACAATACAAAAAGTGCTTTCATATGTTAATTATACTTCATATTGAACATTTATATTATTCATTACTTATAAAACACTGTATTCTTAAGTAATATTCAAAAAATTACATATTTCATATTAACTTCCATATAATTCATTAAAGCTCATACTTCATTGTCTCTATAAAACATGCTTTCCTATGATAAATTTAACTAATTTTAAAAATTCATATTTCAAACTAACTATAAATCACTCATTTTTCAAAGTTAGTTTCATGAAACCCTTAAGATTAGATTAAGTAACTAATTTTTAATTATCCTTACTAACTTCCATATAATGCATTTAAGCTCATACTTGATAAACAATACAAAAAGTGCTTTCATATGTTAATTTTACTTCATATTGAACATTTATATTATTTATTACTTATAAAACACTGTATTCTTAAGTTATATTCAAAAAATAACATTTTTCATAATTTACTTCCATATAATTCATTAAAGCTCATACTTCATTGACTCTATAAAACATGCTTTCCTATGTTAAATTTAACTAATTTTAAAAATTCATATTTCCAACTAACTATAAATCACTCTTTTGTCAGGTTAGTTTCATGAAACCTTTATGATAAGATTAAGTTACTAATTTTTATTACCTTAACTAACGTACAAATAATTCATTTAAGCTCATACTTGATAAACAATATAAAACATGCTTTCCTATGTTAAATTTAACTAATTTTAAAAATTCATATTTCTAAATACTTATAATACACTCATTTCTCAAGTTAGTATCATGGTAACCCTACCAATTAGACTAAGTAACTGAATTTTGATAACCTTAACTAACTTCTATATAATTCATTTAAGCTCATACTTGATAAACAATACAAAAAGTGCTTTCATATGTAAATTTTACTTCATATTGAACATTTATATTATTCATTACTTATAAAACACTGTATTCTTAAGTTATATTCAAAAAATTACATATTTCATAATTAACTTCCATATAATTCATTTAAGCTCATACTTGATAAACAATACAAAAAGTGCTTTCATATGTAAATTTTACTTCATATTGAACATTTATATTATTTATTACTTATAAAACACTGTATTCTTAAGTTATATTCAAAAAATTACATTTTTCATAATTTCTTTCCATATAATTCATTAAAGCTCATACTTCATTGACTCTATAAAACATGCTTTCCTATGTTAAATTTAACTAATTTTAAAAATTCATATTTCCAACTAACTATAAATCACTCTTTTGTCAGGTTAGTTTCATGAAACCTTTACGATAAGATTAAGTTACTAATTTTTATTACCTTAACTAACGTACAAATAATTCATTTAAGCTCATACTTGATAAACAATATAAAACATGCTTTCCTATGTTAAATTTAACTAATTTTAAAAATTCATATTTCTAAATACTTATAATACACTCATTTCTCAAGTTAGTATCATGGTAACCCTACCAATTAGACTAAGTAACTGAATTTTGATTACCTTAACTAACTTCTATATAATTCATTTAAGCTCATACTTGATAAACAATACAAAAAGTGCTTTCATATGTAAATTTTACTTCATATTGAACATTTATATTATTCATTACTTATAAAACACTGTATTCTTAAGTTATATTCAAAAAATTACATATTTCATAATTAACTTCCATATAATTCATTTAAGCTCATACTTGATAAACAATACAAAAAGTGCTTTCATATGTAAATTTTACTTCATATTGAACATTTATATTATTCATTACTTATAAAACACTGTATTCTTAAGTAATATTCAAAAAATTACATATTTCATATTAACTTCCATATAATTCATTAAAGCTCATACTTCATTGTCTCTATAAAACATGCTTTCCTATGATAAATTTAACTAATTTTAAAAATTCATATTTCTAACTAACTATAAATCACTCATTTTTCAGGTTAGTTTCATGAAACCCTTAAGATTAGATTAAGTAACTAATTTTTAATTACCCTTAATAACTTCCATATAATGCATTTAAGCTCATACTTGATAAACAATACAAAAAGTGCTTTCATATGTTAATTTTACTTCATATTGAACATTTATATTATTTATTACTTATAAAACACTGTATTCTTAAGTTATATTCAAAAAATTACATTTTTCATAATTTACTTCCATATAATTCATTAAAGCTCATACTTCATTGACTCTATAAAACATGCTTTCCTATGTTAAATTTAACTAATTTTAAAAATTCATATTTCCAACTAACTATAAATCACTCTTTTGTCAGGTTAGTTTCATGAAACCTTTACGATAAGATTGAGTTACTGATTTTTATTACCTTAACTAACGTACAAATAATTCATTTAAGCTCATACTTGATAAACAATATAAAAAGTGCATTCATATGTTAAATTTAACTAATTTTAAAAATTCATATTTCTAAATACTTATTCTACACTCATTTCTCAAGTAAGTGTCATGGTAACCCTAACAATTAGACTAAGTAACTGAATTTTGATTACCGTAACTAACTTCTATATAATTCATTTAAGCTCATACTTGATAAACAATACAAAAAGTGCTTTCATATGTTAATTTTACTTCATATTGAACATTTATATTATTCATTACTTATAAAACACTGTATTCTTAAGTTATATTCAAAAAATTACATATTTCATAATTTACTTCCATATAATTCATTAAAGCTCATACTTCATTGACTCTATAAAACATGCTTTCCTATGTTAAATTTAACTAATTTTAAAAATTCATATTTCTAACTAACTATAAATCACTCTTTTGTCAGGTTAGTTTCATGAAACCCTTACGATAAGATTAAGTTACTAATTTTAATTACCTTAACTAACGTACAAATAATTCATTTAAGCTCATACTTGATAAACAATATAAAACATGCTTTCATATGTTAAATTTAACTAATTTTAAAAATTCATATTTCTAAATACTTATAATACACTCATTTCTCAAGTTAGTGTCATGGTTATCCTAAAAATTAGTCTAAGTAACTGAATTTTGATTACCTTAACTAACTTCTATATAATTCATTTAAGTTCATACTTGATAAACAATACAAAAAGTGCTTTCATATGTAAATTTTACTTCATATTGAACATTTATATTATTCATTACTTATAAAACACTGTATTCTTAAGTTATATTCAAAAAATTACATATTTCATAATTAACTTCCATATAATTCATTTAAGCTCATACTTGATAAACAATATAAAACATGCTTTCCTATGTTAAATTTAACTAATTTTAAAAATTCATATTTCTAAATACTTATAATACACTCATTTCTCAAGTTAGTATCATGGTAACCCTACCAATTAGACTAAGTAACTGAATTTTGATTACCTTAACTAACTTCTATATAATTCATTTAAGCTCATACTTGATAAACAATACAAAAAGTGCTTTCATATGTAAATTTTACTTCATATTGAACATTTATATTATTCATTACTTATAAAACACTGTATTCTTAAGTTATATTCAAAAAATTACATATTTCATAATTAACTTCCATATAATTCATTTAAGCTCATACTTGATAAACAATACAAAAAGTGCTTTCATATGTTAATTTTACTTCATATTGAACATTTATATTATTCTTTACTTATAAAACACTTTATTCTTAAGTTATATTCAAAAAATTACATTTTTCATAATTTACTTCCATATAATTCATTAAAGCTCATACTTCATTGACTCTATAAAACATGCTTTCCTATGTTAAATTTAACTAATTTTAAAAATTCATATTTCCAACTAACTATAAATCACTCTTTTATCAGGTTAGTTTCATGAAACCTTTACGAAAAGATTGAGTTACTGATTTTTATTACCTTAACTAACGTACAAATAATTCATTTAAGCTCATACTTGATAAACAATATAAAAAGTGCATTCATATGTTAAATTTAACTAATTTTAAAAATTCATATTTCTAAATACTTATAATACACTCATTTCTCAAGTTAGTATCATGGTAACCCTACCAATTAGACTAAGTAACTGAATTTTGATAACCTTAACTAACTTCTATATAATTCATTTAAGCTCATACTTGATAAACAATACAAAAAGTGCTTTCATATGTAAATTTTACTTCATATTGAACATTTATATTATTCATTACTTATAAAACACTGTATTCTTAAGTTATATTCAAAAAATTACATATTTCATAATTAACTTCCATATAATTCATTTAAGCTCATACTTGATAAACAATACAAAAAGTGCTTTCATATGTAAATTTTACTTCATATTGAACATTTATATTATTTATTACTTATAAAACACTGTATTCTTAAGTTATATTCAAAAAATTACATTTTTCATAATTTCTTTCCATATAATTCATTAAAGCTCATACTTCATTGACTCTATAAAACATGCTTTCCTATGTTAAATTTAACTAATTTTAAAAATTCATATTTCCAACTAACTATAAATCACTCTTTTGTCAGGTTAGTTTCATGAAACCTTTACGATAAGATTAAGTTACTAATTTTTATTACCTTAACTAACGTACAAATAATTCATTTAAGCTCATACTTGATAAACAATATAAAACATGCTTTCCTATGTTAAATTTAACTAATTTTAAAAATTCATATTTCTAAATACTTATAATACACTCATTTCTCAAGTTAGTTTCATGAAACCTTTACGATAAGATTGAGTTACTGATTTTTATTACCTTAACTAACGTACAAATAATTCATTTAAGCTCATACTTGATAAACAATATAAAAAGTGCATTCATATGTTAAATTTAACTAATTTTAAAAATTCATATTTCTAAATACTTATTCTACACTCATTTCTCAAGTAAGTGTCATGGTAACCCTAACAATTAGACTAAGTAACTGAATTTTGATTACCGTAACTAACTTCTATATAATTCATTTAAGCTCATACTTGATAAACAATACAAAAAGTGCTTTCATATGTTAATTTTACTTCATATTGAACATTTATATTATTCATTACTTATAAAACACTGTATTCTTAAGTTATATTCAAAAAATTACATATTTCATAATTTACTTCCATATAATTCATTAAAGCTCATACTTCATTGACTCTATAAAACATGCTTTCCTATGTTAAATTTAACTAATTTTAAAAATTCATATTTCTAACTAACTATAAATCATTCTTTTGTCAGGTTAGTTTCATGAAACCCTTACGATAAGATTAAGTTACTAATTTTAATTACCTTAACTAACGTACAAATAATTCATTTAAGCTCATACTTGATAAACAATATAAAACATGCTTTCATATGTTAAATTTAACTAATTTTAAAAATTCATATTTCTAAATACTTATAATACACTCATTTCTCAAGTTAGTGTCATGGTTATCCTAAAAATTAGTCTAAGTAACTGAATTTTGATTACCTTAACTAACTTCTATATAATTCATTTAAGCTCATACTTGATAAACAATACAAAAAGTGCTTTCATATGTAAATTTTACTTCATATTGAACATTTATATTATTCATTACTTATAAAACACTGTATTCTTAAGTTATATTCAAAAAATTACATATTTCATAATTAACTTCCATATAATTCATTTAAGCTCATACTTGATAAACAATATAAAACATGCTTTCCTATGTTAAATTTAACTAATTTTAAAAATTCATATTTCTAAATACTTATAATACACTCATTTCTCAAGTTAGTATCATGGTAACCCTACCAATTAGACTAAGTAACTGAATTTTGATTACCTTAACTAACTTCTATATAATTCATTTAAGCTCATACTTGATAAACAATACAAAAAGTGCTTTCATATGTAAATTTTACTTCATATTGAACATTTATATTATTCATTACTTATAAAACACTGTATTCTTAAGTTATATTCAAAAAATTACATATTTCATAATTAACTTCCATATAATTCATTTAAGCTCATACTTGATAAACAATACAAAAAGTGCTTTCATATGTTAATTTTACTTCATATTGAACATTTATATTATTCTTTACTTATAAAACACATTATTCTTAAGTTATATTCAAAAAATTACATTTTTCATAATTTACTTCCATATAATTCATTAAAGCTCATACTTCATTGACTCTATAAAACATGCTTTCCTATGTTAAATTTAACTAATTTTAAAAATTCATATTTCCAACTAACTATAAATCACTCTTTTATCAGGTTAGTTTCATGAAACCTTTACGAAAAGATTGAGTTACTGATTTTTATTACCTTAACTAACGTACAAATAATTCATTTAAGCTCATACTTGATAAACAATATAAAAAGTGCATTCATATGTTAAATTTAACTAATTTTAAAAATTCATATTTCTAAATACTTATAATACACTCATTTCTCAAGTTAGTATCATGGTAACCCTACCAATTAGACTAAGTAACTGAATTTTGATAACCTTAACTAACTTCTATATAATTCATTTAAGCTCATACTTGATAAACAATACAAAAAGTGCTTTCATATGTAAATTTTACTTCATATTGAACATTTATATTATTCATTACTTATAAAACACTGTATTCTTAAGTTATATTCAAAAAATTACATATTTCATAATTAACTTCCATATAATTCATTTAAGCTCATACTTGATAAACAATACAAAAAGTGCTTTCATATGTAAATTTTACTTCATATTGAACATTTATATTATTTATTACTTATAAAACACTGTATTCTTAAGTTATATTCAAAAAATTACATTTTTCATAATTTCTTTCCATATAATTCATTAAAGCTCATACTTCATTGACTCTATAAAACATGCTTTCCTATGTTAAATTTAACTAATTTTAAAAATTCATATTTCCAACTAACTATAAATCACTCTTTTGTCAGGTTAGTTTCATGAAACCTTTACGATAAGATTAAGTTACTAATTTTTATTACCTTAACTAACGTACAAATAATTCATTTAAGCTCATACTTGATAAACAATATAAAACATGCTTTCCTATGTTAAATTTAACTAATTTTAAAAATTCATATTTCTAAATACTTATAATACACTCATTTCTCAAGTTAGTGTCATGGTTATCCTAAAAATTAGTCTAAGTAACTGAATTTTGATTACCTTAACTAACTTCTATATAATTCATTTAAGCTCATACTTGATAAACAATACAAAAAGTGCTTTCATATGTAAATTTTACTTCATATTGAACATTTATATTATTCATTACTTATAAAACACTGTATTCTTAAGTTATATTCAAAAAATTACATATTTCATAATTAACTTCCATATAATTCATTTAAGCTCATACTTGATAAACAATATAAAACATGCTTTCCTATGTTAAATTTAACTAATTTTAAAAATTCATATTTCTAAATACTTATAATACACTCATTTCTCAAAATAGTATCATGGTAACCCTACCAATTAGACTAAGTAACTGAATTTTGATTACCTTAACTAACTTCTATATAATTCATTTAAGCTCATACTTGATAAACAATACAAAAAGTGCTTTCATATGTAAATTTTACTTCATATTGAACATTTATATTATTCATTACTTATAAAACACTGTATTCTTAAGTTATATTCAAAAAATTACATATTTCATAATTAACTTCCATATAATTCATTTAAGCTCATACTTGATAAACAATACAAAAAGTGCTTTCATATGTAAATTTTACTTCATATTGAACATTTATATTATTCATTACTTATAAAACACTGTATTCTTAAGTAATATTCAAAAAATTACATATTTCATATTAACTTCCATATAATTCATTAAAGCTCATACTTCATTGTCTCTATAAAACATGCTTTCCTATGATAAATTTAACTAATTTTAAAAATTCATATTTCTAACTAACTATAAATCACTCTTTTTTCAGGTTAGTTTCATGAAACCCATACGATAAGATTAAGTTACTGATTTTTATTACCTTAACTAACTTCTATATAATTCATTTAAGCTCATTCTTTAAAAACAATACAAAAAGTGCTTTCATATGTTAATTTTACTTCATATTGAACATTTATATTATTCATTACTTATAAAACGCTGTATTCTTAAGTTATATTCAAAAAATTACATATCTCATAATTAACTTCCATATAATTCATTTAAGCTCATACTTGATAAACAATATAAAACATGCTTTCATATCTTAAATTTAACTAATTTTAAAAATTCATATTTCTAAATACTTATAATACACTCATTTCTCAAGTTAGTGTCATGGTAATCCTAAAAATTAGACTAAGTAACTGAATTTTGATTACCTTAACTAACTTCTATATAATTCATTTAAGCTCATTCTTTAAAAACAATACAAAAAGTGCTTTCATATGTTAATTTTACGTCATATTGAACATTTATATTATTCATTACTTATAAAACACTGTATTCTTAAGTTATATTCAAAAAATTACATATTTCATTATAACTTCCATATAATTTATTAAAGCTCATATTTTATTGACTCTATAAAACATGCTTTCCAATGTTAAATTTAACTAATTTTAACAATTCATATTTCTAACTAACTATAAATCACTCTTTTGTCAGGTTAGTTTCATGAAACCCTTACGATAAGATTAAGTTACTGATTTTTATTACCTTAACTAACGTACAAATAATTCATTTAAGCTCATACTTGATAAACAATATAAAACATGCTTTCCTATGTTAAATTTAACTAATTTTAAAAATTCATATTTCTAAATACTTATAATACACTCATTTCTCAAGTTAGTATCATGGTAACCCTACCAATTAGACTAAGTAACTGAATTTTGATTACCTTAACTAACTTCTATATAATTCATTTAAGCTCATACTTGATAAACAATACAAAAAGTGCTTTCATATGATAATTTTACTTCATATTGAACATTTATAATATTCATTACTTATAACACACTGTATTCTAAAGTTATATTCAAAAAATTACATATTTCATAATTATCTTCCATATAATTCATTTAAGCTCATACTTGATAAAGAATACAAAAAGTGCTTTCATATGTTAATTTTACTTCATATTGAACGTTTATATTATTCATTACTTATAAAACACTGTATTCTTAAGTTATATTCAAAAAAATACATATTTCATATTAACTTCCATATAATTTATTAAAGCTCATACTTCATTGACTCTATAAAACATGTTTTCCTATGTTAAATTTAACTAATTTTAAAAATTCATATTTCTAACTAACTATAAATCACTCTTTTTTCAGGTTAGTTTCATGAAACCCATACGATAAGATTAAGTTACTGATTTTTATTACCTTAACTAACTTCTATATAATTCATTTAAGCTCATTCTTTAAAAACAATACAAAAAGTGCTTTCATATGTTAATTTTACTTCATATTGAACGTTTATATTATTCATTACTTATAAAACGCTGTATTCTTAAGTTATATTCAAAAAATTACATATCTCATAATTAACTTCCATATAATTCATTTAAGCTCATACTTGATAAAGAATACAAAAAGTGCTTTCATATGTTAATTTTACTTCATATTGAACATTTATATTATTCATTACTTATAAAACACTGTATTCTTAAGTTATATTCAAAAAAATACATATTTCATATTAACTTCCATATAATTTATTAAAGCTCATACTTCATTGACTCTATAAAACATGCTTTCCTATGTTAAATTTAACTAATTTTAAAAATTCATATTTCTAACTAACTATAAATCACTCTTTTTTCAGGTTAGTTTCATGAAACCCATACGATAAGATTAAGTTACTGATTTTTATTACCTTAACTAACTTCTATATAATTCATTTAAGCTCATTCTTTAAAAACAATACAAAAAGTGCTTTCATATGTTAATTTTACTTCATATTGAACATTTATATTATTCATTACTTATAAAACGCTGTATTCTTAAGTTATATTCAAAAAATTACATATCTCATAATTAACTTCCATATAATTCATTTAAGCTCATACTTGATAAACAATATAAAACATGCTTTCATATCTTAAATTTAACTAATTTTAAAAATTCATATTTCTAAATACTTATAATACACTCATTTCTCAAGTTAGTGTCATGGTAATCCTAAAAATTAGACTAAGTAACTGAATTTTGATTACCTTAACTAACTTCTATATAATTCATTTAAGCTCATTCTTTAAAAACAATACAAAAAGTGCTTTCATATGTTAATTTTACGTCATATTGAACATTTATATTATTCATTACTTATAAAACACTGTATTCTTAAGTTATATTCAAAAAATTACATATTTCATTATAACTTCCATATAATTTATTAAAGCTCATATTTTATTGACTCTATAAAACATGCTTTCCAATGTTAAATTTAACTAATTTTAACAATTCATATTTCTAACTAACTATAAATCACTCTTTTGTCAGGTTAGTTTCATGAAACCCTTACGATAAGATTAAGTTACTGATTTTTATTACCTTAACTAACGTACAAATAATTCATTTAAGCTCATACTTGATAAACAATATAAAACATGCTTTCCTATGTTAAATTTAACTAATTTTAAAAATTCATATTTCTAAATACTTATAATACACTCATTTCTCAAGTTAGTATCATGGTAACCCTACCAATTAGACTAAGTAACTGAATTTTGATTACCTTAACTAACTTCTATATAATTCATTTAAGCTCATACTTGATAAACAATACAAAAAGTGCTTTCATATGTAAATTTTACTTCATATTGAACATTTATAATATTCATTACTTATAACACACTGTATTCTAAAGTTATATTCAAAAAATTACATATTTCATAATTATCTTCCATATAATTCATTTAAGCTCATACTTGATAAAGAATACAAAAAGTGCTTTCATATGTTAATTTTACTTCATATTGAACGTTTATATTATTCATTACTTATAAAACACTGTATTCTTAAGTTATATTCAAAAAAATACATATTTCATATTAACTTCCATATAATTTATTAAAGCTCATACTTCATTGACTCTATAAAACATGTTTTCCTATGTTAAATTTAACTAATTTTAAAAATTCATATTTCTAACTAACTATAAATCACTCTTTTTTCAGGTTAGTTTCATGAAACCCATACGATAAGATTAAGTTACTGATTTTTATTACCTTAACTAACTTCTATATAATTCATTTAAGCTCATTCTTTAAAAACAATACAAAAAGTGCTTTCATATGTTAATTTTACTTCATATTGAACGTTTATATTATTCATTACTTATAAAACGCTGTATTCTTAAGTTATATTCAAAAAATTACATATCTCATAATTAACTTCCATATAATTCATTTAAGCTCATACTTGATAAACAATATAAAACATGCTTTCCTATGTTAAATTTAACTAATTTTAAAAATTCATATTTCTAAATACTTATAATACACTCATTTCTCAAGTTAGTATCATGGTAACCCTACCAATTAGACTAAGTAACTGAATTTTGATTACCTTAACTAACTTCTATATAATTCATTTAAGCTCATACTTGATAAACAATACAAAAAGTGCTTTCATATGTAAATTTTACTTCATATTGAACATTTATATTATTCATTACTTATAAAACACTGTATTCTTAAGTTATATTCAAAAAATTACATATTTCATAATTAACTTCCATATAATTCATTTAAGCTCATACTTGATAAACAATACAAAAAGTGCTTTCATATGTAAATTTTACTTCATATTGAACATTTATATTATTCATTACTTATAAAACACTGTATTCTTAAGTAATATTCAAAAAATTACATATTTCATATTAACTTCCATATAATTCATTAAAGCTCATACTTCATTGTCTCTATAAAACATGCTTTCCTATGATAAATTTAACTAATTTTAAAAATTCATATTTCTAACTAACTATAAATCACTCATTTTTCAGGTTAGTTTCATGAAACCCTTAAGATTAGATTAAGTAACTAATTTTTAATTACCCTTAATAACTTCCATATAATGCATTTAAGCTCATACTTGATAAACAATACAAAAAGTGCTTTCATATGTTAATTTTACTTCATATTGAACATTTATATTATTTATTACTTATAAAACACTGTATTCTTAAATTATATTCAAAAAATTACATTTTTCATAATTTACTTCCATATAATTCATTAAAGCTCATACTTCATTGACTCTATAAAACATGCTTTCCTATGTTAAATTTAACTAATTTTAAAAATTCATATTTCCAACTAACTATAAATCACTCTTTTGTCAGGTTAGTTTCATGAAACCTTTACGATAAGATTGAGTTACTGATTTTTATTACCTTAACTAACGTACAAATAATTCATTTAAGCTCATACTTGATAAACAATATAAAAAGTGCATTCATATGTTAAATTTAACTAATTTTAAAAATTCATATTTCTAAATACTTATTCTACACTCATTTCTCAAGTAAGTGTCATGGTAACCCTAACAATTAGACTAAGTAACTGAATTTTGATTACCGTAACTAACTTCTATATAATTCAATTAAGCTCATACTTGATAAACAATACAAAAAGTGCTTTCATATGTTAATTTTACTTCATATTGAACATTTATATTATTCATTACTTATAAAACACTGTATTCTTAAGTTATATTCAAAAAATTACATATTTCATAATTTACTTCCATATAATTCATTAAAGCTCATACTTCATTGACTCTATAAAACATGCTTTCCTATGTTAAATTTAACTAATTTTAAAAATTCATATTTCTAACTAACTATAAATCACTCTTTTGTCAGGTTAGTTTCATGAAACCCTTACGATAAGATTAAGTTACTAATTTTAATTACCTTAACTAACGTACAAATAATTCATTTAAGCTCATACTTGATAAACAATATAAAACATGCTTTCATATGTTAAATTTAACTAATTTTAAAAATTCATATTTCTAAATACTTATAATACACTCATTTCTCAAGTTAGTGTCATGGTTATCCTAAAAATTAGTCTAAGTAACTGAATTTTGATTACCTTAACTAACTTCTATATAATTCATTTAAGCTCATACTTGATAAACAATACAAAAAGTGCTTTCATATGTAAATTTTACTTCATATTGAACATTTATATTATTCATTACTTATAAAACACTGTATTCTTAAGTTATATTCAAAAAATTACATATTTCATAATTAACTTCCATATAATTCATTTAAGCTCATACTTGATAAACAATATAAAACATGCTTTCCTATGTTAAATTTAACTAATTTTAAAAATTCATATTTCTAAATACTTATAATACACTCATTTCTCAAGTTAGTATCATGGTAACCCTACCAATTAGACTAAGTAACTGAATTTTGATTACCTTAACTAACTTCTATATAATTCATTTAAGCTCATACTTGATAAACAATACAAAAAGTGCTTTCATATGTAAATTTTACTTCATATTGAACATTTATATTATTCATTACTTATAAAACACTGTATTCTTAAGTTATATTCAAAAAATTACATATTTCATAATTAACTTCCATATAATTCATTTAAGCTCATACTTGATAAACAATACAAAAAGTGCTTTCATATGTTAATTTTACTTCATATTGAACATTTATATTATTCATTACTTATAAAACACTGTATTCTTAAGTTATATTCAAAAAATTACATATTTCATATTAATTTCCATATAATTCATTAAAGATTATACTTCATTGACTCTATAAAACATGCTTTCCTATGATAAATTTAACTAATTTTAAAAATTCATATTTCTAACTAACTATAAATCACTCATTTTTCAGGTTAGTTTCATGAAACCCTTAAGATTAGATTAAGTAACTAATTTTTAATTACCCTTACTATTTTCCATATAATGCATTTAAGCTCATACTTGATAAACAATACAAAAAGTGCTTTCATATGTTAATTTTACTTCATATTGAACATTTATATTATTTATTACTTATAAAACACTGTATTCTTAAGTTATATTCAAAAAATTACATTTTTCATAATTTACTTCCATATAATTCATTAAAGCTCATACTTCATTGACTCTATAAAACATGCTTTCCTATGTTAAATTTAACTAATTTTAAAAATTCATATTTCCAACTAACTATAAATCACTCTTTTGTCAGGTTAGTTTCATGAAACCTTTACGATAAGATTGAGTTACTGATTTTTATTACCTTAACTAACGTACAAATAATTCATTTAAGCTCATACTTGATAAACAATATAAAAAGTGCATTCATATGTTAAATTTAACTAATTTTAAAAATTCATATTTCTAAATACTTATTCTACACTCATTTCTCAAGTAAGTGTCATGGTAACCCTAACAATTAGACTAAGTAACTGAATTTTGATTACCGTAACTAACTTCTATATAATTCATTTAAGCTCATACTTGATAAACAATACAAAAAGTGCTTTCATATGTTAATTTTACTTCATATTGAACATTTATATTATTCATTACTTATAAAACACTGTATTCTTAAGTTATATTCAAAAAATTACATATTTCATAATTTACTTCCATATAATTCATTAAAGCTCATACTTCATTGACTCTATAAAACATGCTTTCCTATGTTAAATTTAACTAATTTTAAAAATTCATATTTCTAACTAACTATAAATCACTCTTTTGTCAGGTTAGTTTCATGAAACCCTTACGATAAGATTAAGTTACTAATTTTAATTACCTTAACTAACGTACAAATAATTCATTTAAGCTCATACTTGATAAACAATATAAAACATGCTTTCATATGTTAAATTTAACTAATTTTAAAAATTCATATTTCTAAATACTTATAATACACTCATTTCTCAAGTTAGTGTCATGGTTATCCTAAAAATTAGTCTAAGTAACTGAATTTTGATTACCTTAACTAACTTCTATATAATTCATTTAAGCTCATACTTGATAAACAATACAAAAAGTGCTTTCATATGTAAATTTTACTTCATATTGAACATTTATATTATTCATTACTTATAAAACACTGTATTCTTAAGTTATATTCAAAAAATTACATATTTCATAATTAACTTCCATATAATTCATTTAAGCTCATACTTGATAAACAATATAAAACATGCTTTCCTATGTTAAATT
The DNA here is from genome assembly GCF_020882245.1 of Rhopalosiphum padi. Taxonomy (NCBI): domain Eukaryota; kingdom Metazoa; phylum Arthropoda; class Insecta; order Hemiptera; family Aphididae; genus Rhopalosiphum; species Rhopalosiphum padi. The sequence continues at coordinate 1,089,317 of NC_083599.1, read as the reverse complement.
TAACTAATTTTAAAAATTCATATTTCTAAATACTTATAATACACTCATTTCTCAAGTTAGTATCATGGTAACCCTACCAATTAGACTAAGTAACTGAATTTTGATTACCTTAACTAACTTCTATATAATTCATTTAAGCTCATACTTGATAAACAATACAAAAAGTGCTTTCATATGTAAATTTTACTTCATATTGAACATTTATATTATTCATTACTTATAAAACACTGTATTCTTAAGTTATATTCAAAAAATTACATATTTCATAATTAACTTCCATATAATTCATTTAAGCTCATACTTGATAAACAATACAAAAAGTGCTTTCATATGTTAATTTTACTTCATATTGAACATTTATATTATTCATTACTTATAAAACACTGTATTCTTAAGTTATATTCAAAAAATTACATATTTCATATTAATTTCCATATAATTCATTAAAGATTATACTTCATTGACTCTATAAAACATGCTTTCCTATGATAAATTTAACTAATTTTAAAAATTCATATTTCTAACTAACTATAAATCACTCATTTTTCAGGTTAGTTTCATGAAACCCTTAAGATTAGATTAAGTAACTAATTTTTAATTACCCTTACTATTTTCCATATAATGCATTTAAGCTCATACTTGATAAACAATACAAAAAGTGCTTTCATATGTTAATTTTACTTCATATTGAACATTTATATTATTTATTACTTATAAAACACTGTATTCTTAAGTTATATTCAAAAAATTACATTTTTCATAATTTACTTCCATATAATTCATTAAAGCTCATACTTCATTGACTCTATAAAACATGCTTTCCTATGTTAAATTTAACTAATTTTAAAAATTCATATTTCCAACTAACTATAAATCACTCTTTTGTCAGGTTAGTTTCATGAAACCTTTACGATAAGATTGAGTTACTGATTTTTATTACCTTAACTAACGTACAAATAATTCATTTAAGCTCATACTTGATAAACAATATAAAAAGTGCATTCATATGTTAAATTTAACTAATTTTAAAAATTCATATTTCTAAATACTTATTCTACACTCATTTCTCAAGTAAGTGTCATGGTAACCCTAACAATTAGACTAAGTAACTGAATTTTGATTACCGTAACTAACTTCTATATAATTCATTTAAGCTCATACTTGATAAACAATACAAAAAGTGCTTTCATATGTTAATTTTACTTCATATTGAACATTTATATTATTCATTACTTATAAAACACTGTATTCTTAAGTTATATTCAAAAAATTACATATTTCATAATTTACTTCCATATAATTCATTAAAGCTCATACTTCATTGACTCTATAAAACATGCTTTCCTATGTTAAATTTAACTAATTTTAAAAATTCATATTTCTAACTAACTATAAATCACTCTTTTGTCAGGTTAGTTTCATGAAACCCTTACGATAAGATTAAGTTACTAATTTTAATTACCTTAACTAACGTACAAATAATTCATTTAAGCTCATACTTGATAAACAATATAAAAAGTGCTTTCATATGTAAATTTTACTTCATATTGAACATTTATATTATTCATTACTTATAAAACACTGTATTCTTAAGTTATATTCAAAAAATTACATATTTCATAATTTACTTCCATATAATTCATTAAAGCTCATACTTCATTGACTCTATAAAACATGCTTTCCTATGTTAAATTTAACTAATTTTAAAAATTCATATTTCTAACTAACTATAAATCACTCTTTTGTCAGGTTAGTTTCATGAAACCCTTACGATAAGATTAAGTTACTAATTTTAATTACCTTAACTAACGTACAAATAATTCATTTAAGCTCATACTTGATAAACAATATAAAACATGCTTTCATATGTTAAATTTAACTAATTTTAAAAATTCATATTTCTAAATACTTATAATACACTCATTTCTCAAGTTAGTGTCATGGTTATCCTAAAAATTAGTCTAAGTAACTGAATTTTGATTACCTTAACTAACTTCTATATAATTCATTTAAGCTCATACTTGATAAACAATACAAAAAGTGCTTTCATATGTAAATTTTACTTCATATTGAACATTTATATTATTCATTACTTATAAAACACTGTATTCTTAAGTTATATTCAAAAAATTACATATTTCATAATTAACTTCCATATAATTCATTTAAGCTCATACTTGATAAACAATATAAAACATGCTTTCCTATGTTAAATTTAACTAATTTTAAAAATTCATATTTCTAAATACTTATAATACACTCATTTCTCAAGTTAGTATCATGGTAACCCTACCAATTAGACTAAGTAACTGAATTTTGATTACCTTAACTAACTTCTATATAATTCATTTAAGCTCATACTTGATAAACAATACAAAAAGTGCTTTCATATGTAAATTTTACTTCATATTGAACATTTATATTATTCATTACTTATAAAACACTGTATTCTTAAGTTATATTCAAAAAATTACATATTTCATAATTAACTTCCATATAATTCATTTAAGCTCATACTTGATAAACAATACAAAAAGTGCTTTCATATGTTAATTTTACTTCATATTGAACATTTATATTATTCATTACTTATAAAACACTGTATTCTTAAGTTATATTCAAAAAATTACATATTTCATATTAATTTCCATATAATTCATTAAAGATTATACTTCATTGACTCTATAAAACATGCTTTCCTATGATAAATTTAACTAATTTTAAAAATTCATATTTCTAACTAACTATAAATCACTCATTTTTCAGGTTAGTTTCATGAAACCCTTAAGATTAGATTAAGTAACTAATTTTTAATTACCCTTACTATTTTCCATATAATGCATTTAAGCTCATACTTGATAAACAATACAAAAAGTGCTTTCATATGTTAATTTTACTTCATATTGAACATTTATATTATTTATTACTTATAAAACACTGTATTCTTAAGTTATATTCAAAAAATTACATTTTTCATAATTTACTTCCATATAATTCATTAAAGCTCATACTTCATTGACTCTATAAAACATGCTTTCCTATGTTAAATTTAACTAATTTTAAAAATTCATATTTCCAACTAACTATAAATCACTCTTTTGTCAGGTTAGTTTCATGAAACCTTTACGATAAGATTGAGTTACTGATTTTTATTACCTTAACTAACGTACAAATAATTCATTTAAGCTCATACTTGATAAACAATATAAAAAGTGCATTCATATGTTAAATTTAACTAATTTTAAAAATTCATATTTCTAAATACTTATTCTACACTCATTTCTCAAGTAAGTGTCATGGTAACCCTAACAATTAGACTAAGTAACTGAATTTTGATTACCGTAACTAACTTCTATATAATTCATTTAAGCTCATACTTGATAAACAATACAAAAAGTGCTTTCATATGTTAATTTTACTTCATATTGAACATTTATATTATTCATTACTTATAAAACACTGTATTCTTAAGTTATATTCAAAAAATTACATATTTCATAATTTACTTCCATATAATTCATTAAAGCTCATACTTCATTGACTCTATAAAACATGCTTTCCTATGTTAAATTTAACTAATTTTAAAAATTCATATTTCTAACTAACTATAAATCACTCTTTTGTCAGGTTAGTTTCATGAAACCCTTACGATAAGATTAAGTTACTAATTTTAATTACCTTAACTAACGTACAAATAATTCATTTAAGCTCATACTTGATAAACAATATAAAAAGTGCTTTCATATGTAAATTTTACTTCAAATTGAACATTTATATTATTCATTACTTATAAAACACTGTATTCTTAAGTTATATTCAAAAAATTACATATTTCATAATTTACTTCCATATAATTCATTAAAGCTCATACTTCATTGACTCTATAAAACATGATTTCCTATGTTAAATTTAACTAATTTTAAAAATTCATATTTCTAACTAACTATAAATCACTCTTTTGTCAGGTTAGTTTCATGAAACCCTTACGATAAGATTAAGTTACTAATTTTAATTACCTTAACTAACGTACAAATAATTCATTTAAGCTCATACTTGATAAACAATATAAAACATGCTTTCATATGTTAAATTTAACTAATTTTAAAAATTCATATTTCTAAATACTTATAATACACTCATTTCTCAAGTTAGTGTCATGGTTATCCTAAAAATTAGTCTAAGTAACTGAATTTTGATTACCTTAACTAACTTCTATATAATTCATTTAAGCTCATACTTGATAAACAATACAAAAAGTGCTTTCATATGTAAATTTTACTTCATATTGAACATTTATATTATTCATTACTTATAAAACACTGTATTCTTAAGTTATATTCAAAAAATTACATATTTCATAATTAACTTCCATATAATTCATTTAAGCTCATACTTGATAAACAATATAAAACATGCTTTCCTATGTTAAATTTAACTAATTTTAAAAATTCATATTTCTAAATACTTATAATACACTCATTTCTCAAGTTAGTATCATGGTAACCCTACCAATTAGACTAAGTAACTGAATTTTGATTACCTTAACTAACTTCTATATAATTCATTTAAGCTCATACTTGATAAACAATACAAAAAGTGCTTTCATATGTAAATTTTACTTCATATTGAACATTTATATTATTCATTACTTATAAAACACTGTATTCTTAAGTTATATTCAAAAAATTACATATTTCATAATTAACTTCCATATAATTCATTTAAGCTCATACTTGATAAACATTACAAAAAGTGCTTTCATATGTTAATTTTACTTCATATTGAACATTTATATTATTCATTACTTATAAAACACTGTATTCTTAAGTTATATTCAAAAAATTACATATTTCATATTAATTTCCATATAATTCATTAAAGATTATACTTCATTGACTCTATAAAACATGCTTTCCTATGATAAATTTAACTAATTTTAAAAATTCATATTTCTAACTAACTATAAATCACTCATTTTTCAGGTTAGTTTCATGAAACCCTTAAGATTAGATTAAGTAACTAATTTTTAATTACCCTTACTATTTTCCATATAATGCATTTAAGCTCATACTTGATAAACAATACAAAAAGTGCTTTCATATGTTAATTTTACTTCATATTGAACATTTATATTATTTATTACTTATAAAACACTGTATTCTTAAGTTATATTCAAAAAATTACATTTTTCATAATTTACTTCCATATAATTCATTAAAGCTCATACTTCATTGACTCTATAAAACATGCTTTCCTATGTTAAATTTAACTAATTTTAAAAATTCATATTTCCAACTAACTATAAATCACTCTTTTGTCAGGTTAGTTTCATGAAACCTTTACGATAAGATTGAGTTACTGATTTTTATTACCTTAACTAACGTACAAATAATTCATTTAAGCTCATACTTGATAAACAATATAAAAAGTGCATTCATATGTTAAATTTAACTAATTTTAAAAATTCATATTTCTAAATACTTATTCTACACTCATTTCTCAAGTAAGTGTCATGGTAACCCTAACAATTAGACTAAGTAACTGAATTTTGATTACCGTAACTAACTTCTATATAATTCATTTAAGCTCATACTTGATAAACAATACAAAAAGTGCTTTCATATGTTAATTTTACTTCATATTGAACATTTATATTATTCATTACTTATAAAACACTGTATTCTTAAGTTATATTCAAAAAATTACATATTTCATAATTTACTTCCATATAATTCATTAAAGCTCATACTTCATTGACTCTATAAAACATGCTTTCCTATGTTAAATTTAACTAATTTTAAAAATTCATATTTCTAACTAACTATAAATCACTCTTTTGTCAGGTTAGTTTCATGAAACCCTTACGATAAGATTAAGTTACTAATTTTAATTACCTTAACTAACGTACAAATAATTCATTTAAGCTCATACTTGATAAACAATATAAAACATGCTTTCATATGTTAAATTTAACTAATTTTAAAAATTCATATTTCTAAATACTTATAATACACTCATTTCTCAAGTTAGTGTCATGGTTATCCTAAAAATTAGTCTAAGTAACTGAATTTTGATTACCTTAACTAACTTCTATATAATTCATTTAAGCTCATACTTGATAAACAATACAAAAAGTGCTTTCATATGTAAATTTTACTTCATATTGAACATTTATATTATTCATTACTTATAAAACACTGTATTCTTAAGTTATATTCAAAAAATTACATATTTCATAATTAACTTCCATATAATTCATTTAAGCTCATACTTGATAAACAATATAAAACATGCTTTCCTATGTTAAATTTAACTAATTTTAAAAATTCATATTTCTAAATACTTATAATACACTCATTTCTCAAGTTAGTATCATGGTAACCCTACCAATTAGACTAAGTAACTGAATTTTGATTACCTTAACTAACTTCTATATAATTCATTTAAGCTCATACTTGATAAACAATACAAAAAGTGCTTTCATATGTAAATTTTACTTCATATTGAACATTTATATTATTCATTACTTATAAAACACTGTATTCTTAAGTTATATTCAAAAAATTACATATTTCATAATTAACTTCCATATAATTCATTTAAGCTCATACTTGATAAACAATACAAAAAGTGCTTTCATATGTTAATTTTACTTCATATTGAACATTTATATTATTCATTACTTATAAAACACTGTATTCTTAAGTTATATTCAAAAAATTACATATTTCATATTAATTTCCATATAATTCATTAAAGATCATACTTCATTGACTCTATAAAACATGCTTTCCTATGATAAATTTAACTAATTTTAAAAATTCATATTTCTAACTAACTATAAATCACTCATTTTTTAGGTTAGTTTCATGAAACCCTTAAGATTAGATTAAGTAACTAATTTTTAATTACCCTTACTAACTTCCATATAATGCATTTAAGCTCATACTTGATAAACAATACAAAAAGTGCTTTCATATGTTAATTTTACTTCATATTGAACATTTATATTATTTATTACTTATAAAACACTGTATTCTTAAGTTATATTCAAAAAATTACATTTTTCATAATTTACTTCCATATAATTCATTAAAGCTCATACTTCATTGACTCTATAAAACATGCTTTCCTATGTTAAATTTAACTAATTTTAAAAATTCATATTTCCAACTAACTATAAATCACTCTTTTGTCAGGTTAGTTTCATGAAACCTTTACGATAAGATTGAGTTACTGATTTTTATTACCTTAACTAACGTACAAATAATTCATTTAAGCTCATACTTGAAAAACAATATAAAAAGTGCATTCATATGTTAAATTTAACTAATTTTAAAAATTCATATTTCTAAATACTTATTCTACACTCATTTCTCAAGTAAGTGTCATGGTAACCTTAACAATTAGACTAAGTAACTGAATTTTGATTACCGTAACTAACTTCTATATAATTCATTTAAGCTCATACTTGATAAACAATACAAAAAGTGCTTTCATATGTTAATTTTACTTCATATTGAACATTTATATTATTCATTACTTATAAAACACTGTATTCTTAAGTTATATTCAAAAAATTACATATTTCATAATTAACTTCCATATAATTCATTTAAGATTATACTTCATTGACTCTATAAAACATGCTTTCCTATGATAAATTTAACTAATTTTAAAAATTCATATTTCTAACTAACTATAAATCACTCATTTTTCAGGTTAGTTTCATGAAACCCTTAAGATTAGATTAAGTAACTAATTTTTAATTACCCTTACTATTTTCCATATAATGCATTTAAGCTCATACTTGATAAACAATACAAAAAGTGCTTTCATATGTTAATTTTACTTCATATTGAACATTTATATTATTTATTACTTATAAAACACTGTATTCTTAAGTTATATTCAAAAAATTACATTTTTCATAATTTACTTCCATATAATTCATTAAAGCTCATACTTCATTGACTCTATAAAACATGCTTTCCTATGTTAAATTTAACTAATTTTAAAAATTCATATTTCCAACTAACTATAAATCACTCTTTTGTCAGGTTAGTTTCATGAAACCTTTACGATAAGATTGAGTTACTGATTTTTATTACCTTAACTAACGTACAAATAATTCATTTAAGCTCATACTTGATAAACAATATAAAAAGTGCATTCATATGTTAAATTTAACTAATTTTAAAAATTCATATTTCTAAATACTTATTCTACACTCATTTCTCAAGTAAGTGTCATGGTAACCCTAACAATTAGACTAAGTAACTGAATTTTGATTACCGTAACTAACTTCTATATAATTCATTTAAGCTCATACTTGATAAACAATACAAAAAGTGCTTTCATATGTTAATTTTACTTCATATTGAACATTTATATTATTCATTACTTATAAAACACTGTATTCTTAAGTTATATTCAAAAAATTACATATTTCATAATTTACTTCCATATAATTCATTAAAGCTCATACTTCATTGACTCTATAAAACATGTTTTCCTATGTTAAATTTAACTAATTTTAAAAATTCATATTTCTAACTAACTATAAATCACTCTTTTGTCAGGTTAGTTTCATGAAACCCTTACGATAAGATTAAGTTACTAATTTTAATTACCTTAACTAACGTACAAATAATTCATTTAAGCTCATACTTGATAAACAATATAAAACATGCTTTCATATGTTAAATTTAACTAATTTTAAAAATTCATATTTCTAAATACTTATAATACACTCATTTCTCAAGTTAGTGTCATGGTTATCCTAAAAATTAGTCTAAGTAACTGAATTTTGATTACCTTAACTAACTTCTATATAATTCATTTAAGCTCATACTTGATAAACAATACAAAAAGTGCTTTCATATGTAAATTTTACTTCATATTGAACATTTATATTATTCATTACTTATAAAACACTGTATTCTTAAGTTATATTCAAAAAATTACATATTTCATAATTAACTTCCATATAATTCATTTAAGCTCATACTTGATAAACAATATAAAACATGCTTTCCTATGTTAAATTTAACTAATTTTAAAAATTCATATTTCTAAATACTTATAATACACTCATTTCTCAAGTTAGTATCATGGTAACCCTACCAATTAGACTAAGTAACTGAATTTTGATTACCTTAACTAACTTCTATATAATTCATTTAAGCTCATACTTGATAAACAATACAAAAAGTGCTTTCATATGTAAATTTTACTTCATATTGAACATTTATATTATTCATTACTTATAAAACACTGTATTCTTAAGTTATATTCAAAAAATTACATATTTCATAATTAACTTCCATATAATTCATTTAAGCTCATACTTGATAAACAATACAAAAAGTGCTTTCATATGTTAATTTTACTTCATATTGAACATTTATATTATTCATTACTTATAAAACACTGTATTCTTAAGTTATATTCAAAAAATTACATATTTCATATTAATTTCCATATAATTCATTAAAGATCATACTTCATTGACTCTATAAAACATGCTTTCCTATGATAAATTTAACTAATTTTAAAAATTCATATTTCTAACTAACTATAAATCACTCATTTTTCAGGTTAGTTTCATGAAACCCTTAAGATTAGATTAAGTAACTAATTTTTAATTACCCTTACTAACTTCCATATAATGCATTTAAGCTCATACTTGATAAACAATACAAAAAGTGCTTTCATATGTTAATTTTACTTCATATTGAACATTTATATTATTTATTACTTATAAAACACTGTATTCTTAAGTTATATTCAAAAAATTACATTTTTCATAATTTACTTCCATATAATTCATTAAAGCTCATACTTCATTGACTCTATAAAACATGCTTTCCTATGTTAAATTTAACTAATTTTAAAAATTCATATTTCCAACTAACTATAAATCACTCTTTTGTCAGGTTAGTTTCATGAAACCTTTACGATAAGATTGAGTTACTGATTTTTATTACCTTAACTAACGTACAAATAATTCATTTAAGCTCATACTTGAAAAACAATATAAAAAGTGCATTCATATGTTAAATTTAACTAATTTTAAAAATTCATATTTCTAAATACTTATTCTACACTCATTTCTCAAGTAAGTGTCATGGTAACCCTAACAATTAGACTAAGTAACTGAATTTTGATTACCGTAACTAACTTCTATATAATTCATTTAAGCTCATACTTGATAAACAATACAAAAAGTGCTTTCATATGTTAATTTTACTTCATATTGAACATTTATATTATTCATTACTTATAAAACACTGTATTCTTAAGTTATATTCAAAAAATTACATATTTCATAATTAACTTCCATATAATTCATTTAAGCTCATACTTGATAAACAATATAAAACATGCTTTCATATGTTAAATTTAACTAATTTTAAAAATTCATATTTCTAAATACCTATAATACACTCATTTCTCAAGTTAGTATCATGGTAATCCTAAAAATTAGACTAAGTAACTGAATTTTGATTACCTTAACTAACTTCTATATAATTCATTTAAGCTCATACTTGATAAACAATACAAAAAGTGCTTTCATATGTAAATTTTACTTCATATTGAACATTTATATTATTCATTACTTATAAAACACTGTATCCTTATGTTATATTCAAAAAATTACATATTTCATAATTAACTTCCATATAATTCATTTAAGCTCATACTTGATAAACAATACAAAAAGTGCTTTCATATGTTAATTTTACTTCATATTGAACATTTATATTATTCATTACTTATAAAACACTGTATTCTTAAGTAATATTCAAAAAATTACATATTTCATATTAACTTCCATATAATTCATTAAAGCTCATACTTCATTGTCTCTATAAAACATGCTTTCCTATGATAAATTTAACTAATTTTAAAAATTCATATTTCTAACTAACTATAAATCACTCTTTTTTCAGGTTAGTTTCATGAAACCCATACGATAAGATTAAGTTACTGATTTTTATTACTATAACTAACTTCCATATAATTCATTAAAGCTCATACTTCATTGTCTCTATAAAACATGCTTTCCTATGATAAATTTAACTAATTTTAAAAATTCATATTTCTAACTAACTATAAATCACTCATTTTTCAGGTTAGTTTCATGAAACCCTTAAGATTAGATTAAGTAACTAATTTTTAATTACCCTTAATAACTTCCATATAATGCATTTAAGCTCATACTTGATAAACAATACAAAAAGTGCTTTCATATGTTAATTTTACTTCATATTGAACATTTATATTATTTATTACTTATAAAACACTGTATTCTTAAGTTATATTCAAAAAATTACATTTTTCATAATTTACTTCCATATAATTCATTAAAGCTCATACTTCATTGACTCTATAAAACATGCTTTCCTATGTTAAATTTAACTAATTTTAAAAATTCATATTTCCAACTAACTATAAATCACTCTTTTGTCAGGTTAGTTTCATGAAACCTTTACGATAAGATTGAGTTACTGATTTTTATTACCTTAACTAACGTACAAATAATTCATTTAAGCTCATACTTGATAAACAATATAAAAAGTGCATTCATATGTTAAATTTAACTAATTTTAAAAATTCATATTTCTAAATACTTATTCTACACTCATTTCTCAAGTAAGTGTCATGGTAACCCTAACAATTAGACTAAGTAACTGAATTTTGATTACCGTAACTAACTTCTATATAATTCATTTAAGCTCATACTTGATAAACAATACAAAAAGTGCTTTCATATGTTAATTTTACTTCATATTGAACATTTATATTATTCATTACTTATAAAACACTGTATTCTTAAGTTATATTCAAAAAATTACATATTTCATAATTTACTTCCATATAATTCATTAAAGCTCATACTTCATTGACTCTATAAAACATGCTTTCCTATGTTAAATTTAACTAATTTTAAAAATTCATATTTCTAACTAACTATAAATCACTCTTTTGTCAGGTTAGTTTCATGAAACCCTTACGATAAGATTAAGTTACTAATTTTATTTACCTTAACTAACGTACAAATAATTCATTTAAGCTCATACTTGATAAACAATATAAAACATGCTTTCATATGTTAAATTTAACTAATTTTAAAAATTCATATTTCTAAATACTTATAATACACTCATTTCTCAAGTTAGTGTCATGGTTATCCTAAAAATTAGTCTAAGTAACTGAATTTTGATTACCTTAACTAACTTCTATATAATTCATTTAAGCTCATACTTGATAAACAATACAAAAAGTGCTTTCATATGTAAATTTTACTTCATATTGAACATTTATATTATTCATTACTTATAAAACACTGTATTCTTAAGTTATATTCAAAAAATTACATATTTCATATTAACTTCCATATAATTCATTAAAGCTCATACTTCATTGTCTCTATAAAACATGCTTTCCTATGATAAATTTAACTAATTTTAAAAATTCATATTTCTAACTAACTATAAATCACTCATTTTTCAGGTTAGTTTCATGAAACCCTTAAGATTAGATTAAGTAACTAATTTTTAATTACCCTTAATAACTTCCATATAATGCATTTAAGCTCATACTTGATAAACAATACAAAAAGTGCTTTCATATGTTAATTTTACTTCATATTGAACATTTATATTATTTATTACTTATAAAACACTGTATTCTTAAGTTATATTCAAAAAATTACATTTTTCATAATTTACTTCCATATAATTCATTAAAGCTCATACTTCATTGACTCTATAAAACATGCTTTCCTATGTTAAATTTAACTAATTTTAAAAATTCATATTTCCAACTAACTATAAATCACTCTTTTGTCAGGTTAGTTTCATGAAACCTTTACGATAAGATTGAGTTACTGATTTTTATTACCTTAACTAACGTACAAATAATTCATTTAAGCTCATACTTGATAAACAATATAAAAAGTGCATTCATATGTTAAATTTAACTAATTTTAAAAATTCATATTTCTAAATACTTATTCTACACTCATTTCTCAAGTAAGTGTCATGGTAACCCTAACAATTAGACTAAGTAACTGAATTTTGATTACCGTAACTAACTTCTATATAATTCATTTAAGCTCATACTTGATAAACAATACAAAAAGTGCTTTCATATGTTAATTTTACTTCATATTGAACATTTATATTATTCATTACTTATAAAACACTGTATTCTTAAGTTATATTCAAAAAATTACATATTTCATAATTAACTTCCATATAATTCATTTAAGCTCATACTTGATAAACAATACAAAAAGTCCTTTCATATGTTAATTTTACTTCATATTGAACATTTATATTATTCATTACTTATAAAACACTATATTCTTAAGTAATATTCAAAAAATTACATATTTCATATTAACTTCCATATAATTCATTAAAGCTCATACTTCATTGTCTCTATAAAACATGCTTTCCTATGATAAATTTAACTAATTTTAAAAATTCATATTTCTAACAAACTATAAATCACTCATTTTTCAGGTTAGTTTCATGAAACCCTTAAGATTAGATTTTGTAACTAATTTTTAATTACCCTTACTAACTTCCATATAATGCATTTAAGCTCATATTTGATAAACAATACAAAAAGTGCTTTCATATGTTTATTTTACTTCATATTGAACATTTATATTATTTATTACTTATAAAACACTGTATTCTTAAGTTATATTCAAAAAATTACATTTTTCATAATTTACTTCCATATAATTCATTAAAGCTCATACTTCATTGACTCTATAAAACATGCTTTCCTATGTTAAATTTAACTAATTTTAAAAATTCATATTTCCAACTAACTATAAATCACTCTTTTGTCAGGTTAGTTTCATGAAACCTTTACGATAAGATTAAGTTACTAATTTTTATTACCTTAACTAACGTACAAATAATTCATTTAAGCTCATACTTGATAAACAATATAAAACATGCTTTCCTATGTTAAATTTAACTAATTTTAAAAATTCATATTTCTAAATACTTATTCTACACTCATTTCTCAAGTAAGTGTCATGGTAACCCTAACAATTAGACTAAGTAACTGAATTTTGATTACCGTAACTAACTTCTATATAATTCATTTAAGCTCATACTTGATAAACAATACAAAAAGTGCTTTCATATGTTAATTTTACTTCATATTGAACATTTATATTATTCATTACTTATAAAACACTGTATTCTTAAGTTATATTCAAAAAATTACATATTTCATAATTTACTTCCATATAATTCATTTAAGCTCATACTTGATAAACAATACAAAAAGTGCTTTCATATGTTAATTATACTTCATATTGAACATTTATATTATTCATTACTTATAAAACACTATATTCTTAAGTAATATTCAAAAAATTACATATTTCATATTAACTTCCATATAATTCATTAAAGCTCATACTTCATTGTCTCTATAAAACATGCTTTCCTATGATAAATTTAACTAATTTTAAAAATTCATATTTCTAACAAACTATAAATCACTCATTTTTCAGGTTAGTTTCATGAAACACTTAAGATTAGATTTTGTAACTAATTTTTAATTACCCTTACTAACTTCCATATAATGCATTTAAGCTCATATTTGATAAACAATACAAAAAGTGCTTTCATATGTTTATTTTACTTCATATTGAACATTTATATTATTTATTACTTATAAAACACTGTATTCTTAAGTTATATTCAAAAAATTACATTTTTCATAATTTACTTCCATATAATTCATTAAAGCTCATACTTCATTGACTCTATAAAACATGCTTTCCTATGTTAAATTTAACTAATTTTAAAAATTCATATTTCCAACTAACTATAAATCACTCTTTTGTCAGGTTAGTTTCATGAAACCTTTACGATAAGATTGAGTTACTGATTTTTATTACCTTAACTAACGTACAAATAATTCATTTAAGCTCATACTTGATAAACAATATAAAAAGTGCATTCATATGTTAAATTTAACTAATTTTAAAAATTCATATTTCTAAATACTTATTCTACACTCATTTCTCAAGTAAGTGTCATGGTAACCCTAACAATTAGACTAAGTAACTGAATTTTGATTACCGTAACTAACTTCTATATAATTCATTTAAGCTCATACTTGATAAACAATACAAAAAGTGCTTTCATATGTTAATTTTACTTCATATTGAACATTTATATTATTCATTACTTATAAAACACTGTATTCTTAAGTTATATTCAAAAAATTACATATTTCATAATTTACTTCCATATAATTCATTAAAGCTCATACTTCATTGACTCTATAAAACATGCTTTCCTATGTTAAATTTAACTAATTTTAAAAATTCATATTTCTAACTAACTATAAATCACTCTTTTGTCAGGTTAGTTTCATGAAACCCTTACGATAAGATTAAGTTACTAATTTTAATTACCTTAACTAACGTACAAATAATTCATTTAAGCTCATACTTGATAAACAATATAAAACATGCTTTCATATGTTAAATTTAACTAATTTTAAAAATTCATATTTCTAAATACTTATAATACACTCATTTCTCAAGTTAGTGTCATGGTTATCCTAAAAATTAGTCTAAGTAACTGAATTTTGATTACCTTAACTAACTTCTATATAATTCATTTAAGCTCATACTTGATAAACAATACAAAAAGTGCTTTCATATGTAAATTTTACTTCATATTGAACATTTATATTATTCATTACTTATAAAACACTGTATTCTTAAGTTATATTCAAAAAATTACATATTTCATATTAACTTCCATATAATTCATTAAAGCTCATACTTCATTGTCTCTATAAAACATGCTTTCCTATGATAAATTTAACTAATTTTAAAAATTCATATTTCTAACTAACTATAAATCACTCATTTTTCAGGTTAGTTTCATGAAACCCTTAAGATTAGATTAAGTAACTAATTTTTAATTACCCTTAATAACTTCCATATAATGCATTTAAGCTCATACTTGATAAACAATACAAAAAGTGCTTTCATATGTTAATTTTACTTCATATTGAACATTTATATTATTTATTACTTATAAAACACTGTATTCTTAAGTTATATTCAAAAAATTACATTTTTCATAATTTACTTCCATATAATTCATTAAAGCTCATACTTCATTGACTGTATAAAACATGCTTTCCTATGTTAAATTTAACTAATTTTAAAAATTCATATTTCCAACTAACTATAAATCACTCTTTTGTCAGGTTAGTTTCATGAAACCTTTACGATAAGATTGAGTTACTGATTTTTATTACCTTAACTAACGTACAAATAATTCATTTAAGCTCATACTTGATAAACAATATAAAAAGTGCATTCATATGTTAAATTTAACTAATTTTAAAAATTCATATTTCTAAATACTTATTCTACACTCATTTCTCAAGTAAGTGTCATGGTAACCCTAACAATTAGACTAAGTAACTGAATTTTGATTACCGTAACTAACTTCTATATAATTCATTTAAGCTCATACTTGATAAACAATACAAAAAGTGCTTTCATATGTTAATTTTACTTCATATTGAACATTTATATTATTCATTACTTATAAAACACTGTATTCTTAAGTTATATTCAAAAAATTACATATTTCATAATTAACTTCCATATAATTCATTTAAGCTCATACTTGATAAACAATACAAAAAGTCCTTTCATATGTTAATTTTACTTCATATTGAACATTTATATTATTCATTACTTATAAAACACTATATTCTTAAGTAATATTCAAAAAATTACATATTTCATATTAACTTCCATATAATTCATTAAAGCTCATACTTCATTGTCTCTATAAAACATGCTTTCCTATGATAAATTTAACTAATTTTAAAAATTCATATTTCTAACAAACTATAAATCACTCATTTTTCAGGTTAGTTTCATGAAACCCTTAAGATTAGATTTTGTAACTAATTTTTAATTACCCTTACTAACTTCCATATAATGCATTTAAGCTCATATTTGATAAACAATACAAAAAGTGCTTTCATATGTTTATTTTACTTCATATTGAACATTTATATTATTTATTACTTATAAAACACTGTATTCTTAAGTTATATTCAAAAAATTACATTTTTCATAATTTACTTCCATATAATTCATTAAAGCTCATACTTCATTGACTCTATAAAACATGCTTTCCTATGTTAAATTTAACTAATTTTAAAAATTCATATTTCCAACTAACTATAAATCACTCTTTTGTCAGGTTAGTTTCATGAAACCTTTACGATAAGATTAAGTTACTAATTTTTATTACCTTAACTAACGTACAAATAATTCATTTAAGCTCATACTTGATAAACAATATAAAACATGCTTTCCTATGTTAAATTTAACTAATTTTAAAAATTCATATTTCTAAATACTTATTCTACACTCATTTCTCAAGTAAGTGTCATGGTAACCCTAACAATTAGACTAAGTAACTGAATTTTGATTACCGTAACTAACTTCTATATAATTCATTTAAGCTCATACTTGATAAACAATACAAAAAGTGCTTTCATATGTTAATTTTACTTCATATTGAACATTTATATTATTCATTACTTATAAAACACTGTATTCTTAAGTTATATTCAAAAAATTACATATTTCATAATTTACTTCCATATAATTCATTTAAGCTCATACTTGATAAACAATACAAAAAGTGCTTTCATATGTTAATTATACTTCATATTGAACATTTATATTATTCATTACTTATAAAACACTATATTCTTAAGTAATATTCAAAAAATTACATATTTCATATTAACTTCCATATAATTCATTAAAGCTCATACTTCATTGTCTCTATAAAACATGCTTTCCTATGATAAATTTAACTAATTTTAAAAATTCATATTTCTAACAAACTATAAATCACTCATTTTTCAGGTTAGTTTCATGAAACACTTAAGATTAGATTTTGTAACTAATTTTTAATTACCCTTACTAACTTCCATATAATGCATTTAAGCTCATATTTGATAAACAATACAAAAAGTGCTTTCATATGTTTATTTTACTTCATATTGAACATTTATATTATTTATTACTTATAAAACACTGTATTCTTAAGTTATATTCAAAAAATTACATTTTTCATAATTTACTTCCATATAATTCATTAAAGCTCATACTTCATTGACTCTATAAAACATGCTTTCCTATGTTAAATTTAACTAATTTTAAAAATTCATATTTCCAACTAACTATAAATCACTCTTTTGTCAGGTTAGTTTCATGAAACCTTTACGATAAGATTAAGTTACTAATTTTTATTACCTTAACTAACGTACAAATAATTCATTTAAGCTCATACTTGATAAACAATATAAAACATGCTTTCCTATGTTAAATTCAACTAATTTTAAAAATTCATATTTCTAAATACTTATTCTACACTCATTTCTCAAGTAAGTGTCATGGTAACCCTAACAATTAGACTAAGTAACTGAATTTTGATTACCGTAACTAACTTCTATATAATTCATTTAAGCTCATACTTGATAAACAATACAAAAAGTGCTTTCATATGTTAATTTTACTTCATATTGAACATTTATATTATTCATTACTTATAAAACACTGTATTCTTAAGTTATATTCAAAAAATTACATATTTCATAATTTACTTCCATATAATTCATTTAAGCTCATACTTGATAAACAATACAAAAAGTGCTTTCATATGTTAATTATACTTCATATTGAACATTTATATTATTCATTACTTATAAAACACTGTATTCTTAAGTTATATTCAAAAAATTACATATTTCATAATTAACTTCCATATAATTCATTTAAGCTCATACTTGATAAACAATATAAAACATGCTTTCATATGTTAAATTTAACTAATTTTAAAAATTCATATTTCTAAATACTTATAATACACTCATTTCTCAAGTTAGTATCATGGTAACCCTACCAATTAGACTAAGTAACTGAATTTTGATTACCTTAACTAACTTCTATATAATTCATTTAAGCTCATACTTGATAAACAATACAAAAAGTGCTTTCATATGTAAATTTTACTTCATATTGAACATTTATATTATTCATTACTTATAAAACACTGTATTCTTAAGTTATATTCAAAAAATTACATATTTCATAATTAACTTCCATATAATTCATTTAAGCTCATACTTGATAAACAATACAAAAAGTCCTTTCATATGTTAATTTTACTTCATATTGAACATTTATATTATTCATTACTTATAAAACACTGTATTCTTAAGTTATATTCAAAAAATTACATATTTCATATTAACTTCCATATAATTCATTAAAGCTCATACTTCATTGTCTCTATAAAACATGCTTTCCTATAATAAATTTAACTAATTTTAAAAATTCATATTTCTAACTAACTATAAATCACTCATTTTTCAGGTTAGTTTCATGAAACCCTTAAGATTAGATTAAGTAACTAATTTTTAATTACCCTTACTAACTTCCATATAATGCATTTAAGTTCATACTTGATAAACAATACAAAAAGTGCTTTCATATGTTAATTTTACTTCATATTGAACATTTATATTATTTATTACTTATAAAACACTGTATTCTTAAGTTATATTCAAAAAATTACATTTTTCATAATTTACTTCCATATAATTCATTAAAGCTCATACTTCATTGACTCTATAAAACATGCTTTCCTATGTTAAATTTAACTAATTTTAAAAATTCATATTTCCAACTAACTATAAATCACTCTTTTGTCAGGTTAGTTTCATGAAACCTTTACGATAAGATTGAGTTACTGATTTTTATTACCTTAACTAACGTACAAATAATTCATTTAAGCTCATACTTGATAAACAATATAAAAAGTGCATTCATATGTTAAATTTAACTAATTTTAAAAATTCATATTTCTAAATACTTATTCTACACTCATTTCTCAAGTAAGTGTCATGGTAACCCTAACAATTAGACTAAGTAACTGAATTTTGATTACCGTAACTAACTTCTATATAATTCATTTAAGCTCATACTTGATAAACAATACAAAAAGTGCTTTCATATGTTAATTTTACTTCATATTGAACATTTATATTATTCATTACTTATAAAACACTGTATTCTTAAGTTATATTCAAAAAATTACATATTTCATAATTTACTTCCATATAATTCATTAAAGCTCATACTTCATTGACTCTATAAAACATGCTTTCCTATGTTAAATTAAACTAATTTTAAAAATTCATATTTCTAACTAACTATAAATCACTCTTTTGTCAGGTTAGTTTCATGAAACCCTTACGATAAGATTAAGTTACTAATTTTTATTACCTTAACTAACGTACAAATAATTCATTTAAGCTCATATTTGATAAACAATATAAAACATGCTTTCCTATGTTAAATTTAACTAATTTTAAAAATTCATATTTCTAAATACTTATAATACACTCATTTCTCAAGTTAGTATCATAGTAACCCTACCAATTAGACTAAGTAACTGAATTTTGATTACCTTAACTAACTTCTATATAATTCATTTAAGCTCATACTTGATAAACAATACAAAAAGTGCTTTCATATGTAAATTTTACTTCATATTGAACATTTATATTATTCATTACTTATAAAACACTGTATTCTTAAGTTATATTCAAAAAATTACATATTTCATAATTAACTTCCATATAATTCATTTAAGCTCATACTTGATAAACAATACAAAAAGTCCTTTCATATGTTAATTTTACTTCATATTGAACATTTATATTATTCATTACTTATAAAACACTGTATTCTTAAGTTATATTCAAAAAATTACATATTTCATATTAACTTCCATATAATTCATTAAAGCTCATACTTCATTGTCTCTATAAAACATGCTTTCCTATGATAAATTTAACTAATTTTAAAAATTCATATTTCTAACTTACTATAAATCACTCATTTTTCAGGTTAGTTTCATGAAACCCTTAAGATTAGATAAAGTAACTAATTTTTAATTACCCTTACTAACTTCCATATAATGCATTTAAGTTCATACTTGATAAACAATACAAAAAGTGCTTTCATATGTTAATTTTACTTCATATTGAACATTTATATTATTTATTACTTATAAAACACTGTATTCTTAAGTTATATTCAAAAAATTACATTTTTCATAATTTACTTCCATATAATTCATTAAAGCTCATACTTCATTGACTCTATAAAACATGCTTTCCTATGTTAAATTTAACTAATTTTAAAAATTCATATTTCCAACTAACTATAAATCACTCTTTTGTCAGGTTAGTTTCATGAAACCTTTACGATAAGATTGAGTTACTGATTTTTATTACCTTAACTAACGTACAAATAATTCATTTAAGCTCATACTTGATAAACAATATAAAAAGTGCATTCATATGTTAAATTTAACTAATTTTAAAAATTCATATTTCTAAATACTTATTCTACACTCATTTCTCAAGTAAGTGTCATGGTAACCCTAACAATTAGACTAAGTAACTGAATTTTGATTACCGTAACTAACTTCTATATAATTCATTTAAGCTCATAATTGATAAACAATACAAAAAGTGCTTTCATATGTTAATTTTACTTCATATTGAACATTTATATTATTCATTACTTATAAAACACTGTATTCTTAAGTTATATTCAAAAAATTACATATTTCATAATTTACTTCCATATAATTCATTAAAGCTCATACTTCATTGACTCTATAAAACATGCTTTCCTATGTTAAATTTAACTAATTTTAAAAATTCATATTTCCAACTAACTATAAATCACTCTTTTGTCAGGTTAGTTTCATGAAACCTTTACGATAAGATTGAGTTACTGATTTTTATTACCTTAACTAACGTACAAATAATTCATTTAAGCTCATACTTGATAAACAATATAAAAAGTGCATTCATATGTTAAATTTAACTAATTTTAAAAATTCATATTTCTAAATACTTATTCTACACTCATTTCTCAAGTAAGTGCATGGGAACCCTAACAATTAGACTAAGTAAATGAATTTTGATTACCGTAACTAACTTCTATATAATTCATTTAAGCTCATACTTGATAAACAATACAAAAAGTGCTTTCATATGTAAATTTTACTTCATATTGAACATTTATATTATTCATTACTTATAAAACACTGTATTCTTAAGTTATATTCAAAAAATTACATATTTCATAATTAACTTCCATATAATTCATTTAAGCTCATACTTGATAAACAATATAAAACATGCTTTCATATGTTAAATTTAACTAATTTTAAAAATTCATATTTCTAAATACTTATAATACACTCATTTCTCAAGTTAGTATCATGGTAATCCTAAAAATTAGACTAAGTAACTGAATTTTGATTACCTTAACTAACTTCTATATAATTCATTTAAGCTCATACTTGATAAACAATACAAAAAGTGCTTTCATATGTAAATTTTACTTCATATTGAACATTTATATTATTCATTACTTATAAAACACTGTATTCTTAAGTTATATTCAAAAAATTACATATTTCATAATTAACTTCCATATAATTCATTTAAGCTCATACTTGATAAACAATACAAAAAGTGCTTTCATATGTTAATTTTACTTCATATTGAACATTTATATTATTCATTACTTATAAAACACTGTATTCTTAAGTAATATTCAAAAAATTACATATTTCATATTAACTTCCATATAATTCATTAAAGCTCATACTTCATTGTCTCTATAAAACATGCTTTCCTATGATAAATTTATCTAATTTTAAAAATTCATATTTCTAACTAACTATAAATCACTCATTTTTCAGGTTAGTTTCATGAAACCCTTAAGATTAGATTAAGTAACTAATTTTTAATTACCCTTACTAACTTCCATATAATGCATTTAAGCTCATACTTGATAAACAATACAAAAAGTGCTTTCATATGTTAATTTTACTTCATATTGAACATTTATATTATTTATTACTTATAAAACACTGTATTCTTAAGTTATATTCAAAAAATTACATTTTTCATAATTTACTTCCATATAATTCATTAAAGCTCATACTTCATTGACTCTATAAAACATGCTTTCCTATGTTAAATTTAACTAATTTTAAAAATTCATATTTCCAACTAACTATAAATCACTCTTTTGTCAGGTTAGTTTCATGAAACCTTTACGATAAGATTGAGTTACTGATTACCTTAACTAACGTACAAATAATTCATTTAAGCTCATACTTGATAAACAATATAAAAAGTGCATTCATATGTTAAATTTAACTAATTTTAAAAATTCATATTTCTAAGTACTTATTCTACACTCATTTCTCAAGTAAGTGTCATGGTAACCCTAACAATTAGACTAAGTAACTGAATTTTGATTACCGTAACTAACTTCTATATAATTCATTTAAGCTCATACTTGATAAACAATACAAAAAGTGCTTTCATATGTTAATTTTACTTCATATTGAACATTTATATTATTCATTACTTATAAAACACTGTATTCTTAAGTTATATTCAAAAAAATTACATATTTCATAATTTACTTCCATATAATTCATTAAAGCTCATACTTCATTGACTCTATAAAACATGCTTTCCTATGTTAAATTTAACTAATTTTAAAAATTCATATTTCTAACTAACTATAAATCACTCT
The DNA here is from genome assembly GCF_020882245.1 of Rhopalosiphum padi. Taxonomy (NCBI): domain Eukaryota; kingdom Metazoa; phylum Arthropoda; class Insecta; order Hemiptera; family Aphididae; genus Rhopalosiphum; species Rhopalosiphum padi. Next base: position 1,065,577 of record NC_083599.1, on the reverse strand, counting down.
TTTGTCAGGTTAGTTTCATGAAACCCTTACGATAAGATTAAGTTACTAATTTTTATTACCTTAACTAACGTACAAATAATTCATTTAAGCTCATACTTGATAAACAATATAAAACATGCTTTCCTATGTTAAATTTAACTAATTTTAAAAATTCATATTTCTAAATACTTATAATACACTCATTTCTCAAGTTAGTATCATGGTAACCTACCAATTAGACTAAGTAACTGAATTTTGATTACCTTAACTAACTTCTATATAATTCATTTAAGCTCATACTTGATAAACAATACAAAAAGTGCTTTCATATGTTAATTTTACTTCATATTGAACATTTATATTATTCATTACTTATAAAACACTGTATTCTTAAGTTATATTCAAAAAATTACATATTTCATAATTTACTTCCATATAATTCATTAAAGCTCATACTTCATTGACTCTATAAAACATGCTTTCCTATGTTAAATTTAACTAATTTTAAAAATTCATATTTCTAACTAACTATAAATCACTCTTTTGTCAGGTTAGTTTCATGAAACCCTTACTATAAGATTAAGTTACTAATTTTAATTACCTTAACTAACGTACAAATAATTCATTTAAGCTCATACTTGATAAACAATATAAAACATGCTTTCATATGTTAAATTTAACTAATTTTAAAAATTCATATTTCTAAATACTTATAATACACTCATTTCTCAAGTTAGTATCATGGTAATCCTAAAAATTAGACTAAGTAACTGAATTTTGATTACCGTAACTAACTTCTATATAATTCATTTAAGCTCATACTTGATAAACAATACAAAAAGTGCTTTCATATGTAAATTTTACTTCATATTGAACATTTATATTATTCATTACTTATAAAACACTGTATTCTTAAGTTATATTCAAAAAATTACATATTTCATAATTAACTTCCATATAATTCATTTAAGCTCATACTTGATAAACAATATAAAACATGCTTTCATATGTTAAATTTAACTAATTTTAAAAATTCATATTTCTAAATACTTATAATACACTCATTTCTCAAGTTAGTATCATGGTAATCCTAAAAATTAGACTAAGTAACTGAATTTTGATTACCTTAACTAACTTCTATATAATTCATTTAAGCTCATACTTGATAAACAATACAAAAAGTGCTTTCATATGTTAATTTTACTTCATATTGAACATTTATATTATTCATTACTTATAAAACACTGTATTCTTAAGTTATATTCAAAAAATTACATATTTCATAATTAACTTCCATATAATTCATTTAAGCTCATACTTGATAAACAATACAAAAAGTGCTTTCATATGTAAATTTTACTTCATATTGAACATTTATATTATTCATTACTTATAAAACACTGTATTCTTAAGTTATATTCAAAAAATTACATTTTTCATAATTAACTTCCATATAATTCATTAAATCTCATACTTCATTGACTCTATAAAACATGCTTTCCTATGTTAAATTTAACTAATTTTAAAAATTCATATTTCCAACTAACTATAAATCACTCTTTTGTCAGGTTAGTTTCATGAAACCTTTACGATAAGATTGAGTTACTGATTTTTATTACCTTAACTAACGTACAAATAATTCATTTAAGCTCATACTTAATAAACAATATAAAAAGTGCATTCATATGTTAAATTTAACTAATTTTAAAAATTCATATTTCCAACTAACTATAAATCACTCTTTTGTCAGGTTAGTTTCATGAAACCTTTACGATAAGATTGAGTTACTGATTTTTATTACCTTAACTAACGTACAAATAATTCATTTAAGCTCATACTTGATAAACAATATAAAAAGTGCATTCATATGTTAAATTTAACTAATTTTAAAAATTCATATTTCTAAATACTTATTCTACACTCATTTCTCAAGTAAGTGTCATGGTAACCCTAACAATTAGACTAAGTAACTGAATTTTGATTACCGTAACTAACTTCTATATAATTCATTTAAGCTCATACTTGATAAACAATACAAAAAGTGCTTTCATATGTTAATTTTACTTCATATTGAACATTTATATTATTCATTACTTATAAAACACTGTATTCTTAAGTTATATTCAAAAAATTACATATTTCATAATTTACTTCCATATAATTCATTAAAGCTCATACTTCATTGACTCTATAAAACATGCTTTCCTATGTTAAATTTAACTAATTTTAAAAATTCATATTTCCAACTAACTATAAATCACTCTTTTGTCAGGTTAGTTTCATGAAACCTTTACGATAAGATTGAGTTACTGATTTTTATTACCTTAACTAACGTACAAATAATTCATTTAAGCTCATACTTGATAAACAATATAAAAAGTGCATTCATATGTTAAATTTAACTAATTTTAAAAATTCATATTTCTAAATACTTATTCTACACTCATTTCTCAAGTAAGTGCATGGGAACCCTAACAATTAGACTAAGTAAATGAATTTTGATTACCGTAACTAACTTCTATATAATTCATTTAAGCTCATACTTGATAAACAATACAAAAAGTGCTTTCATATGTAAATTTTACTTCATATTGAACATTTATATTATTCATTACTTATAAAACACTGTATTCTTAAGTTATATTCAAAAAATTACATATTTCATAATTAACTTCCATATAATTCATTTAAGCTCATACTTGATAAACAATATAAAACATGCTTTCATATGTTAAATTTAACTAATTTTAAAAATTCATATTTCTAAATACTTATAATACACTCATTTCTCAAGTTAGTATCATGGTAATCCTAAAAATTAGACTAAGTAACTGAATTTTGATTACCTTAACTAACTTCTATATAATTCATTTAAGCTCATACTTGATAAACAATACAAAAAGTGCTTTCATATGTAAATTTTACTTCATATTGAACATTTATATTATTCATTACTTATAAAACACTGTATTCTTAAGTTATATTCAAAAAATTACATATTTCATAATTAACTTCCATATAATTCATTTAAGCCCATACTTGATAAACAATACAAAAAGTGCTTTCATATGTTAATTTTACTTCATATTGAACATTTATATTATTCATTACTTATAAAACACTGTATTCTTAAGTAATATTCAAAAAATTACATATTTCATATTAACTTCCATATAATTCATTAAAGCTCATACTTCATTGTCTCTATAAAACATGCTTTCCTATGATAAATTTATCTAATTTTAAAAATTCATATTTCTAACTAACTATAAATCACTCATTTTTCAGGTTAGTTTCATGAAACCCTTAAGATTAGATTAAGTAACTAATTTTTAATTACCCTTACTAACTTCCATATAATGCATTTAAGCTCATACTTGATAAACAATACAAAAAGTGCTTTCATATGTTAATTTTACTTCATATTGAACATTTATATTATTTATTACTTATAAAACACTGTATTCTTAAGTTATATTCAAAAAATTACATTTTTCATAATTTACTTCCATATAATTCATTAAAGCTCATACTTCATTGACTCTATAAAACATGCTTTCCTATGTTAAATTTAACTAATTTTAAAAATTCATATTTCCAACTAACTATAAATCACTCTTTTGTCAGGTTAGTTTCATGAAACCTTTACGATAAGATTGAGTTACTGATTACCTTAACTAACGTACAAATAATTCATTTAAGCTCATACTTGATAAACAATATAAAAAGTGCATTCATATGTTAAATTTAACTAATTTTAAAAATTCATATTTCTAAGTACTTATTCTACACTCATTTCTCAAGTAAGTGTCATGGTAACCCTAACAATTAGACTAAGTAACTGAATTTTGATTACCGTAACTAACTTCTATATAATTCATTTAAGCTCATACTTGATAAACAATACAAAAAGTGCTTTCATATGTTAATTTTACTTCATATTGAACATTTATATTATTCATTACTTATAAAACACTGTATTCTTAAGTTATATTCAAAAAATTACATATTTCATAATTTACTTCCATATAATTCATTAAAGCTCATACTTCATTGACTCTATAAAACATGCTTTCCTATGTTAAATTTAACTAATTTTAAAAATTCATATTTCTAACTAACTATAAATCACTCTTTTGTCAGGTTAGTTTCATGAAACCCTTACTATAAGATTAAGTTACTAATTTTAATTACCTTAACTAACGTACAAATAATTCATTTAAGCTCATACTTGATAAACAATATAAAACATGCTTTCATATGTTAAATTTAACTAATTTTAAAAATTCATATTTCTAAATACTTATAATACACTTATTTCTCAAGTTAGTATCATGGTAATCCTAAAAATTAGACTAAGTATCTGAATATTGATTACCTTAACTAACTTCTATATAATTCATTTATGCTCATACTTGATAAACAATACAAAAAGTGCTTTCATATGTAAATTTTACTTCATATTGAACATTTATATTATTCGTTACTTATAAAACACTGTATTCTTAAGTTATATTCAAAAAATTACATATTTCATAATTAACTTCCATATAATTCATTTAAGCTCATACTTGATAAACAATACAAAAAGTGCTTTCATATGTTAATTTTACTTCATATTGAACATTTATATTATTCATTACTTATAAAACACTGTATTCTTAAGTAATATTCAAAAAATTACATATTTCATATTAACTTCCATATAATTCATTAAAGCTCATACTTCATTGTCTCTATAAAACATGCTTTCCTATGATAAATTTAACTAATTTTAAAAATTCATATTTCTAACTAACTATAAATCACTCATTTTTCAGGTTAGTTTCATGAAACCCTTAAGATTAGATTAAGTAACTAATTTTTAATTACCCTTACTAACTTCCATATAATGCATTTAAGCTCATACTTGATAAACAATACAAAAAGTGCTTTCATATGTTAATTTTACTTCATATTGAACATTTATATTATTTATTACTTATAAAACACTGTATTCTTAAGTTATATTCAAAAAATTACATTTTTCATAATTTACTTCCATATAATTCATTAAATCTCATACTTCATTGACTCTATAAAACATGCTTTCCTATGTTAAATTTAACTAATTTTAAAAATTCATATTTCCAACTAACTATAAATCACTCTTTTGTCAGGTTAGTTTCATGAAACCTTTACGATAAGATTGAGTTACTGATTTTTATTACCTTAACTAACGTACAAATAATTCATTTAAGCTCATACTTGATAAACAATATAAAAAGTGCATTCATATGTTAAATTTAACTAATTTTAAAAATTCATATTTCTAAATACTTATTCTACACTCATTTCTCAAGTAAGTGTCATGGTAACCCTAACAATTAGACTAAGTAACTGAATTTTGATTACCGTAACTAACTTCTATATAATTCATTTAAGCTCATACTTGATAAACAATACAAAAAGTGCTTTCATATGTAAATTTTACTTCATATTGAACATTTATATTATTCATTACTTATAAAACACTGTATTCTTAAGTTATATTCAAAAAATTACATATTTCATAATTAACTTCCATATAATTCATTTAAGCTCATACTTGATAAACAATATAAAACATGCTTTCATATGTAAAATTTAACTAATTTTAAAAATTCATATTTCTAAATACTTATAATACACTCATTTCTCAAGTTAGTATCATGGTAATCCTAAAAATTAGACTAAGTAACTGAATTTTGATTACCTTAACTAACTTCTATATAATTCATTTAAGCTCATACTTGATAAACAATACAAAAAGTGCTTTCATATGTTAATTTTACTTCATATTGAACATTTATATTATTCATTACTTATAAAACACTGTATTCTTAAGTTATATTCAAAAAATTACATATTTCATAATTAACTTCCATATAATTCATTTAAGCTCATACTTGATAAACAATACAAAAAGTGCTTTCATATGTAAATTTTACTTCATATTGAACATTTATATTATTCATTACTTATAAAACACTGTATTCTTAAGTTATATTCAAAAAATTACATTTTTCATAATTAACTTCCATATAATTCATTAAATCTCATACTTCATTGACTCTATAAAACATGCTTTCCTATGTTAAATTTAACTAATTTTAAAAATTCATATTTCCAACTAACTATAAATCACTCTTTTGTCAGGTTAGTTTCATGAAACCTTTACGATAAGATTGAGTTACTGATTTTTATTACCTTAACTAACGTACAAATAATTCATTTAAGCTCATACTTGATAAACAATATAAAAAGTGCATTCATATGTTAAATTTAACTAATTTTAAAAATTCATATTTCCAACTAACTATAAATCACTCTTTTGTCAGGTTAGTTTCATGAAACCTTTACGATAAGATTGAGTTACTGATTTTTATTACCTTAACTAACGTACAAATAATTCATTTAAGCTCATACTTGATAAACAATATAAAAAGTGCATTCATATGTTAAATTAAACTAATTTTAAAAATTCATATTTCTAAATACTTATTCTACACTCATTTCTCAAGTAAGTGTCATGGTAACCCTAACAATTAGACTAAGTAACTGAATTTTGATTACCGTAACTAACTTCTATATAATTCATTTAAGCTCATACTTGATAAACAATACAAAAAGTGCTTTCATATGTTAATTTTACTTCATATTGAACATTTATATTATTCATTACTTATAAAACACTGTATTCTTAAGTTATATTCAAAAAATTACATATTTCATATTAACTTCCATATAATTCATTAAAGCTCATACTTCATTGTCTCTATAAAACATGCTTTCCTATGATAAATTTAACTAATTTTAAAAATTCATATTTCTAACTAACTATAAATCACTCATTTTTCAGGTTAGTTTCATGAAACCCTTAAGATTAGATTAAGTAACTAAGTTTTAATTACCCTTACTAACTTCCATATAATGCATTTAAGCTCATACTTGATAAACAATACAAAAAGTGCTTTCATATGTTAATTTTACTTCATATTGAACATTTATATTATTTATTACTTATAAAACACTGTATTCTTAAGTTAAATTCAAAAAATTACATTTTTCATAATTTACTTCCATATAATTCATTAAAGCTCATACTTCATTGACTCTATAAAACATGCTTTCCTATGTTAAATTTAACTAATTTTAAAAATTCATATTTCCAACTAACTATAAATCACTCTTTTGTCAGGTTAGTTTCATGAAACCTTTACGATAAGATTGAGTTACTGATTACCTTAACTAACGTACAAATAATTCATTTAAGCTCATACTTGATAAACAATATAAAAAGTGCATTCATATGTTAAATTTAACTAATTTTAAAAATTCATATTTCTAAGTACTTATTCTACACTCATTTCTCAAGTAAGTGTCATGGTAACCCTAACAATTAGACTAAGTAACTGAATTTTGATTACCGTAACTAACTTCTATATAATTCATTTAAGCTCATACTTGATAAACAATACAAAAAGTGCTTTCATATGTTAATTTTACTTCATATTGAACATTTATATTATTCATTACTTATAAAACACTGTATTCTTAAGTTATATTCAAAAAATTACATATTTCATAATTTACTTCCATATAATTCATTAAAGCTCATACTTCATTGACTCTATAAAACATGCTTTCCTATGTTAAATTTAACTAATTTTAAAAATTCATATTTCTAACTAACTATAAATCACTCTTTTGTCAGGTTAGTTTCATGAAACCCTTACGATAAGATTAAGTTACTAATTTTTATTACCTTAACTAACGTACAAATAATTCATTTAAGCTCATACTTGATAAACAATATAAAACATGCTTTCCTATGTTAAATTTAACTAATTTTAAAAATTCATATTTCTAAATACTTATAATACACTCATTTCTCAAGTTAGTATCATGGTAACCCTACCAATTAGACTAAGTAACTGAATTTTGATTACCTTAACTAACTTCTATATAATTCATTTAAGCTCATACTTGATAAACAATACAAAAAGTGCTTTCATATGTTAATTTTACTTCATATTGAACATTTATATTATTCATTACTTATAAAACACTGTATTCTTAAGTTATATTCAAAAAATTACATATTTCATAATTTACTTCCATATAATTCATTAAAGCTCATACTTCATTGACTCTATAAAACATGCTTTCCTATGTTAAATTTAACTAATTTTAAAAATTCATATTTCTAACTAACTATAAATCACTCTTTTGTCAGGTTAGTTTCATGAAACCCTTACTATAAGATTAAGTTACTAATTTTAATTACCTTAACTAACGTACAAATAATTCATTTAAGCTCATACTTGATAAACAATATAAAACATGCTTTCATATGTTAAATTTAACTAATTTTAAAAATTCATATTTCTAAATACTTATAATACACTCATTTCTCAAGTTAGTATCATGGTAATCCTAAAAATTAGACTAAGTATCTGAATATTGATTACCTTAACTAACTTCTATATAATTCATTTATGCTCATACTTGATAAACAATACAAAAAGTGCTTTCATATGTAAATTTTACTTCATATTGAACATTTATATTATTCGTTACTTATAAAACACTGTATTCTTAAGTTATATTCAAAAAATTACATATTTCATAATTAACTTCCATATAATTCATTTAAGCTCATACTTGATAAACAATACAAAAAGTGCTTTCATATGTTAATTTTACTTCATATTGAACATTTATATTATTTATTACTTATAAAACACTGTATTCTTAAGTTATATTCAAAAAATTACATTTTTCATAATTTACTTCCATATAATTCATTAAATCTCATACTTCATTGACTCTATAAAACATGCTTTCCTATGTTAAATTTAACTAATTTTAAAAATTCATATTTCCAACTAACTATAAATCACTCTTTTGTCAGGTTAGTTTCATGAAACCTTTACGATAAGATTGAGTTACTGATTTTTATTACCTTAACTAACGTACAAATAATTCATTTAAGCTCATACTTGATAAACAATATAAAAAGTGCATTCATATGTTAAATTTAACTAATTTTAAAAATTCATATTTCTAAATACTTATTCTACACTCATTTCTCAAGTAAGTGTCATGGTAACCCTAACAATTAGACTAAGTAACTGAATTTTGATTACCGTAACTAACTTCTATATAATTCATTTAAGCTCATACTTGATAAACAATACAAAAAGTGCTTTCATATGTAAATTTTACTTCATATTGAACATTTATATTATTCATTACTTATAAAACACTGTATTCTTAAGTTATATTCAAAAAATTACATATTTCATAATTAACTTCCATATAATTCATTTAAGCTCATACTTGATAAACAATATAAAACATGCTTTCATATGTTAAATTTAACTAATTTTAAAAATTCATATTTCTAAATACTTATAATACACTCATTTCTCAAGATAGTATCATGGTAATCCTAAAAATTAGACTAAGTAACTGAATTTTGATTACCTTAACTAACTTCTATATAATTCATTTAAGCTCATACTTGATAAACAATACAAAAAGTGCTTTCATATGTTAATTTTACTTCATATTGAACATTTATATTATTCATTACTTATAAAACACTGTATTCTTAAGTTATATTCAAAAAATTACATATTTCATAATTAACTTCCATATAATTCATTTAAGCTCATACTTGATAAACAATACAAAAAGTGCTTTCATATGTAAATTTTACTTCATATTGAACATTTATATTATTCATTACTTATAAAACACTGTATTCTTAAGTTATATTCAAAAAATTACATTTTTCATAATTAACTTCCATATAATTCATTAAATCTCATACTTCATTGACTCTATAAAACATGCTTTCCTATGTTAAATTTAACTAATTTTAAAAATTCATATTTCCAACTAACTATAAATCACTCTTTTGTCAGGTTAGTTTCATGAAACCTTTACGATAAGATTGAGTTACTGATTTTTATTACCTTAACTAACGTACAAATAATTCATTTAAGCTCATACTTGATAAACAATATAAAACATGCTTTCCTATGTTAAATTTAACTAATTTTAAAAATTCATATTTCCAACTAACTATAAATCACTCTTTTGTCAGGTTAGTTTCATGAAACCTTTACGATAAGATTGAGTTACTGATTTTTATTACCTTAACTAACGTACAAATAATTCATTTAAGCTCATACTTGATAAACAATATAAAAAGTGCATTCATATGTTAAATTTAACTAATTTTAAAAATTCATATTTCTAAATACTTATTCTACACTCATTTCTCAAGTAAGTGTCATGGTAACCCTAACAATTAGACTAAGTAACTGAATTTTGATTACCGTAACTAACTTCTATATAATTCATTTAAGCTCATACTTGATAAACAATACAAAAAGTGCTTTCATATGTAAATTTTACTTCATATTGAACATTTATATTATTCATTACTTATAAAACACTGTATTCTTAAGTTATATTCAAAAAATTACATATTTCATAATTAACTTCCATATAATTCATTTAAGCTCATACTTGATAAACAATATAAAACATGCTTTCATATGTTAAATTTAACTAATTTTAAAAATTCATATTTCTAAATACTTATAATACACTCATTTCTCAAGATAGTATCATGGTAATCCTAAAAATTAGACTAAGTAACTGAATTTTGATTACCTTAACTAACTTCTATATAATTCATTTAAGCTCATACTTGATAAACAATACAAAAAGTGCTTTCATATGTTAATTTTACTTCATATTGAACATTTATATTATTCATTACTTATAAAACACTGTATTCTTAAGTTATATTCAAAAAATTACATATTTCATAATTAACTTCCATATAATTCATTTAAGCTCATACTTGATAAACAATACAAAAAGTGCTTTCATATGTAAATTTTACTTCATATTGAACATTTATATTATTCATTACTTATAAAACACTGTATTCTTAAGTTATATTCAAAAAATTACATTTTTCATAATTAACTTCCATATAATTCATTAAATCTCATACTTCATTGACTCTATAAAACATGCTTTCCTATGTTAAATTTAACTAATTTTAAAAATTCATATTTCCAACTAACTATAAATCACTCTTTTGTCAGGTTAGTTTCATGAAACCTTTACGATAAGATTGAGTTACTGATTTTTATTACCTTAACTAACGTACAAATAATTCATTTAAGCTCATACTTGATAAACAATATAAAACATGCTTTCCTATGTTAAATTTAACTAATTTTAAAAATTCATATTTCCAACTAACTATAAATCACTCTTTTGTCAGGTTAGTTTCATGAAACCTTTACGATAAGATTGAGTTACTGATTTTTATTACCTTAACTAACGTACAAATAATTCATTTAAGCTCATACTTGATAAACAATATAAAAAGTGCATTCATATGTTAAATTTAACTAATTTTAAAAATTCATATTTCTAACTAACTATAAATCACTCATTTTTCAGGTTAGTTTCATGAAACCCTTAAGATTAGATTAAGTAACTAATTTTTAATTACCCTTACTAACTTCCATATAATGCATTTAAGCTCATACTTGATAAACAATACAAAAAGTGCTTTCATATGTTAATTTTACTTCATATTGAACATTTATATTATTTATTACTTATAAAACACTGTATTCTTAAGTTATATTCAAAAAATTACATTTTTCATAATTTACTTCCATATAATTCATTAAATCTCATACTTCATTGACTCTATAAAACATGCTTTCCTATGTTAAATTTAACTAATTTTAAAAATTCATATTTCCAACTAACTATAAATCACTCTTTTGTCAGGTTAGTTTCATGAAACCTTTACGATAAGATTGAGTTACTGATTTTTATTACCTTAACTAACGTACAAATAATTCATTTAAGCTCATACTTGATAAACAATATAAAAAGTGCATTCATATGTTAAATTTAACTAATTTTAAAAATTCATATTTCTAAATACTTATTCTACACTCATTTCTCAAGTAAGTGTCATGGTAACCCTAACAATTAGACTAAGTAACTGAATTTTGATTACCGTAACTAACTTCTATATAATTCATTTAAGCTCATACTTGATAAACAATACAAAAAGTGCTTTCATATGTAAATTTTACTTCATATTGAACATTTATATTATTCATTACTTATAAAACACTGTATTCTTAAGTTATATTCAAAAAATTACATATTTCATAATTAACTTCCATATAATTCATTTAAGCTCATACTTGATAAACAATATAAAACATGCTTTCATATGTTAAATTTAACTAATTTTAAAAATTCATATTTCTAAATACTTATAATACACTCATTTCTCAAGTTAGTATCATGGTAATCCTAAAAATTAGACTAAGTAACTGAATTTTGATTACCTTAACTAACTTCTATATAATTCATTTAAGCTCATACTTGATAAACAATACAAAAAGTGCTTTCATATGTTAATTTTACTTCATATTGAACATTTATATTATTCATTACTTATAAAACACTGTATTCTTAAGTTATATTCAAAAAATTACATATTTCATAATTAACTTCCATATAATTCATTTAAGCTCATACTTGATAAACAATACAAAAAGTGCTTTCATATGTAAATTTTACTTCATATTGAACATTTATATTATTCATTACTTATAAAACACTGTATTCTTAAGTTATATTCAAAAAATTACATTTTTCATAATTAACTTCCATATAATTCATTAAATCTCATACTTCATTGACTCTATAAAACATGCTTTCCTATGTTAAATTTAACTAATTTTAAAAATTCATATTTCCAACTAACTATAAATCACTCTTTTGTCAGGTTAGTTTCATGAAACCTTTACGATAAGATTGAGTTACTGATTTTTATTACCTTAACTAACGTACAAATAATTCATTTAAGCTCATACTTGATAAACAATATAAAAAGTGCATTCATATGTTAAATTTAACTAATTTTAAAAATTCATATTTCCAACTAACTATAAATCACTCTTTTGTCAGGTTAGTTTCATGAAACCTTTACGATAAGATTGAGTTACTGATTTTTATTACCTTAACTAACGTACAAATAATTCATTTAAGCTCATACTTGATAAACAATATAAAACATGCTTTCATATGTTAAATTTAACTAATTTTAAAAATTCATATTTCTAAATACTTATAATACACTCATTTCTCAAGTTAGTATCATGGTAATCCTAAAAATTAGACTAAGTATCTGAATATTGATTACCTTAACTAACTTCTATATAATTCATTTATGCTCATACTTGATAAACAATACAAAAAGTGCTTTCATATGTAAATTTTACTTCATATTGAACATTTATATTATTCGTTACTTATAAAACACTGTATTCTTAAGTTATATTCAAAAAATTACATATTTCATAATTAACTTCCATATAATTCATTTAAGCTCATACTTGATAAACAATACAAAAAGTGCTTTCATATGTTAATTTTACTTCATATTGAACATTTATATTATTCATTACTTATAAAACACTGTATTCTTAAGTAATATTCAAAAAATTACATATTTCATATTAACTTCCATATAATTCATTAAAGCTCATACTTCATTGTCTCTATAAAACATGCTTTCCTATGATAAATTTAACTAATTTTAAAAATTCATATTTCTAACTAACTATAAATCACTCATTTTTCAGGTTAGTTTCATGAAACCCTTAAGATTAGATTAAGTAACTAATTTTTAATTACCCTTACTAACTTCCATATAATGCATTTAAGCTCATACTTGATAAACAATACAAAAAGTGCTTTCATATGTTAATTTTACTTCATATTGAACATTTATATTATTTATTACTTATAAAACACTGTATTCTTAAGTTATATTCAAAAAATTACATTTTTCATAATTTACTTCCATATAATTCATTAAATCTCATACTTCATTGACTCTATAAAACATGCTTTCCTATGTTAAATTTAACTAATTTTAAAAATTCATATTTCCAACTAACTATAAATCACTCTTTTGTCAGGTTAGTTTCATGAAACCTTTACGATAAGATTGAGTTACTGATTTTTATTACCTTAACTAACGTACAAATAATTCATTTAAGCTCATACTTGATAAACAATATAAAAAGTGCATTCATATGTTAAATTTAACTAATTTTAAAAATTCATATTTCTAAATACTTATTCTACACTCATTTCTCAAGTAAGTGTCATGGTAACCCTAACAATTAGACTAAGTAACTGAATTTTGATTACCGTAACTAACTTCTATATAATTCATTTAAGCTCATACTTGATAAACAATACAAAAAGTGCTTTCATATGTAAATTTTACTTCATATTGAACATTTATATTATTCATTACTTATAAAACACTGTATTCTTAAGTTATATTCAAAAAATTACATATTTCATAATTAACTTCCATATAATTCATTTAAGCTCATACTTGATAAACAATATAAAACATGCTTTCATATGTTAAATTTAACTAATTTTAAAAATTCATATTTCTAAATACTTATAATACACTCATTTCTCAAGATAGTATCATGGTAATCCTAAAAATTAGACTAAGTAACTGAATTTTGATTACCTTAACTAACTTCTATATAATTCATTTAAGCTCATACTTGATAAACAATACAAAAAGTGCTTTCATATGTTAATTTTACTTCATATTGAACATTTATATTATTCATTACTTATAAAACACTGTATTCTTAAGTTATATTCAAAAAATTACATATTTCATAATTAACTTCCATATAATTCATTTAAGCTCATACTTGATAAACAATACAAAAAGTGCTTTCATATGTAAATTTTACTTCATATTGAACATTTATATTATTCATTACTTATAAAACACTGTATTCTTAAGTTATATTCAAAAAATTACATTTTTCATAATTAACTTCCATATAATTCATTAAATCTCATACTTCATTGACTCTATAAAACATGCTTTCCTATGTTAAATTTAACTAATTTTAAAAATTCATATTTCCAACTAACTATAAATCACTCTTTTGTCAGGTTAGTTTCATGAAACCTTTACGATAAGATTGAGTTACTGATTTTTATTACCTTAACTAACGTACAAATAATTCATTTAAGCTCATACTTGATAAACAATATAAAACATGCTTTCCTATGTTAAATTTAACTAATTTTAAAAATTCATATTTCCAACTAACTATAAATCACTCTTTTGTCAGGTTAGTTTCATGAAACCTTTACGATAAGATTGAGTTACTGATTTTTATTACCTTAACTAACGTACAAATAATTCATTTAAGCTCATACTTGATAAACAATATAAAAAGTGCATTCATATGTTAAATTTAACTAATTTTAAAAATTCATATTTCTAAATACTTATTCTACACTCATTTCTCAAGTAAGTGTCATGGTAACCCTAACAATTAGACTAAGTAACTGAATTTTGATTACCGTAACTAACTTCTATATAATTCATTTAAGCTCATACTTGATAAACAATACAAAAAGTGCTTTCATATGTAAATTTTACTTCATATTGAACATTTATATTATTCATTACTTATAAAACACTGTATTCTTAAGTTATATTCAAAAAATTACATATTTCATAATTAACTTCCATATAATTCATTTAAGCTCATACTTGATAAACAATATAAAACATGCTTTCATATGTTAAATTTAACTAATTTTAAAAATTCATATTTCTAAATACTTATAATACACTCATTTCTCAAGATAGTATCATGGTAATCCTAAAAATTAGACTAAGTAACTGAATTTTGATTACCTTAACTAACTTCTATATAATTCATTTAAGCTCATACTTGATAAACAATACAAAAAGTGCTTTCATATGTTAATTTTACTTCATATTGAACATTTATATTATTCATTACTTATAAAACACTGTATTCTTAAGTTATATTCAAAAAATTACATATTTCATAATTAACTTCCATATAATTCATTTAAGCTCATACTTGATAAACAATACAAAAAGTGCTTTCATATGTAAATTTTACTTCATATTGAACATTTATATTATTCATTACTTATAAAACACTGTATTCTTAAGTTATATTCAAAAAATTACATTTTTCATAATTAACTTCCATATAATTCATTAAATCTCATACTTCATTGACTCTATAAAACATGCTTTCCTATGTTAAATTTAACTAATTTTAAAAATTCATATTTCCAACTAACTATAAATCACTCTTTTGTCAGGTTAGTTTCATGAAACCTTTACGATAAGATTGAGTTACTGATTTTTATTACCTTAACTAACGTACAAATAATTCATTTAAGCTCATACTTGATAAACAATATAAAACATGCTTTCCTATGTTAAATTTAACTAATTTTAAAAATTCATATTTCCAACTAACTATAAATCACTCTTTTGTCAGGTTAGTTTCATGAAACCTTTACGATAAGATTGAGTTACTGATTTTTATTACCTTAACTAACGTACAAATAATTCATTTAAGCTCATACTTGATAAACAATATAAAAAGTGCATTCATATGTTAAATTTAACTAATTTTAAAAATTCATATTTCTAACTAACTATAAATCACTCATTTTTCAGGTTAGTTTCATGAAACCCTTAAGATTAGATTAAGTAACTAATTTTTAATTACCCTTACTAACTTCCATATAATGCATTTAAGCTCATACTTGATAAACAATACAAAAAGTGCTTTCATATGTTAATTTTACTTCATATTGAACATTTATATTATTTATTACTTATAAAACACTGTATTCTTAAGTTATATTCAAAAAATTACATTTTTCATAATTTACTTCCATATAATTCATTAAATCTCATACTTCATTGACTCTATAAAACATGCTTTCCTATGTTAAATTTAACTAATTTTAAAAATTCATATTTCCAACTAACTATAAATCACTCTTTTGTCAGGTTAGTTTCATGAAACCTTTACGATAAGATTGAGTTACTGATTTTTATTACCTTAACTAACGTACAAATAATTCATTTAAGCTCATACTTGATAAACAATATAAAAAGTGCATTCATATGTTAAATTTAACTAATTTTAAAAATTCATATTTCTAAATACTTATTCTACACTCATTTCTCAAGTAAGTGTCATGGTAACCCTAACAATTAGACTAAGTAACTGAATTTTGATTACCGTAACTAACTTCTATATAATTCATTTAAGCTCATACTTGATAAACAATACAAAAAGTGCTTTCATATGTAAATTTTACTTCATATTGAACATTTATATTATTCATTACTTATAAAACACTGTATTCTTAAGTTATATTCAAAAAATTACATATTTCATAATTAACTTCCATATAATTCATTTAAGCTCATACTTGATAAACAATATAAAACATGCTTTCATATGTTAAATTTAACTAATTTTAAAAATTCATATTTCTAAATACTTATAATACACTCATTTCTCAAGATAGTATCATGGTAATCCTAAAAATTAGACTAAGTAACTGAATTTTGATTACCTTAACTAACTTCTATATAATTCATTTAAGCTCATACTTGATAAACAATACAAAAAGTGCTTTCATATGTTAATTTTACTTCATATTGAACATTTATATTATTCATTACTTATAAAACACTGTATTCTTAAGTTATATTCAAAAAATTACATATTTCATAATTAACTTCCATATAATTCATTTAAGCTCATACTTGATAAACAATACAAAAAGTGCTTTCATATGTAAATTTTACTTCATATTGAACATTTATATTATTCATTACTTATAAAACACTGTATTCTTAAGTTATATTCAAAAAATTACATTTTTCATAATTAACTTCCATATAATTCATTAAATCTCATACTTCATTGACTCTATAAAACATGCTTTCCTATGTTAAATTTAACTAATTTTAAAAATTCATATTTCCAACTAACTATAAATCACTCTTTTGTCAGGTTAGTTTCATGAAACCTTTACGATAAGATTGAGTTACTGATTTTTATTACCTTAACTAACGTACAAATAATTCATTTAAGCTCATACTTGATAAACAATATAAAACATGCTTTCCTATGTTAAATTTAACTAATTTTAAAAATTCATATTTCCAACTAACTATAAATCACTCTTTTGTCAGGTTAGTTTCATGAAACCTTTACGATAAGATTGAGTTACTGATTTTTATTACCTTAACTAACGTACAAATAATTCATTTAAGCTCATACTTGATAAACAATATAAAAAGTGCATTCATATGTTAAATTTAACTAATTTTAAAAATTCATATTTCTAAATACTTATTCTACACTCATTTCTCAAGTAAGTGTCATGGTAACCCTAACAATTAGACTAAGTAACTGAATTTTGATTACCGTAACTAACTTCTATATAATTCATTTAAGCTCATACTTGATAAACAATACAAAAAGTGCTTTCATATGTAAATTTTACTTCATATTGAACATTTATATTATTCATTACTTATAAAACACTGTATTCTTAAGTTATATTCAAAAAATTACATATTTCATAATTAACTTCCATATAATTCATTTAAGCTCATACTTGATAAACAATATAAAACATGCTTTCATATGTTAAATTTAACTAATTTTAAAAATTCATATTTCTAAATACTTATAATACACTCATTTCTCAAGTTAGTATCATGGTAATCCTAAAAATTAGACTAAGTAACTGAATTTTGATTACCTTAACTAACTTCTATATAATTCATTTAAGCTCATACTTGATAAACAATACAAAAAGTGCTTTCATATGTTAATTTTACTTCATATTGAACATTTATATTATTCATTACTTATAAAACACTGTATTCTTAAGTTATATTCAAAAAATTACATATTTCATAATTAACTTCCATATAATTCATTTAAGCTCATACTTGATAAACAATACAAAAAGTGCTTTCATATGTAAATTTTACTTCATATTGAACATTTATATTATTCATTACTTATAAAACACTGTATTCTTAAGTTATATTCAAAAAATTACATTTTTCATAATTAACTTCCATATAATTCATTAAATCTCATACTTCATTGACTCTATAAAACATGCTTTCCTATGTTAAATTTAACTAATTTTAAAAATTCATATTTCCAACTAACTATAAATCACTCTTTTGTCAGGTTAGTTTCATGAAACCTTTACGATAAGATTGAGTTACTGATTTTTATTACCTTAACTAACGTACAAATAATTCATTTAAGCTCATACTTGATAAACAATATAAAAAGTGCATTCATATGTTAAATTTAACTAATTTTAAAAATTCATATTTCCAACTAACTATAAATCACTCTTTTGTCAGGTTAGTTTCATGAAACCTTTACGATAAGATTGAGTTACTGATTTTTATTACCTTAACTAACGTACAAATAATTCATTTAAGCTCATACTTGATAAACAATATAAAAAGTGCATTCATATGTTAAATTAAACTAATTTTAAAAATTCATATTTCTAAATACTTATTCTACACTCATTTCTCAAGTAAGTGTCATGGTAACCCTAACAATTAGACTAAGTAACTGAATTTTGATTACCGTAACTAACTTCTATATAATTCATTTAAGCTCATACTTGATAAACAATACAAAAAGTGCTTTCATATGTTAATTTTACTTCATATTGAACATTTATATTATTCATTACTTATAAAACACTGTATTCTTAAGTTATATTCAAAAAATTACATATTTCATAATTAACTTCCATATAATTCATTTAAGCTCATACTTGATAAACAATATAAAACATGCTTTCATATGTTAAATTTAACTAATTTTAAAAATTCATATTTCTAAATACTTATAATACACTCATTTCTCAAGTTAGTATCATGGTAATCCTAAAAATTAGACTAAGTAACTGAATTTTGATTACCTTAACTAACTTCTATATAATTCATTTAAGCTCATACTTGATAAACAATACAAAAAGTGCTTTCATATGTAAATTTTACTTCATATTGAACATTTATATTATTCATTACTTATAAAACACTGTATTCTTAAGTAATATTCAAAAAATTACATATTTCATATTAACTTCCATATAATTCATTAAAGCTCATACTTCATTGTCTCTATAAAACATGCTTTCCTATGATAAATTTAACTAATTTTAAAAATTCATATTTCTAACTAACTATAAATCACTCATTTTTCAGGTTAGTTTCATGAAACCCTTAAGATTAGATTAAGTAACTAAGTTTTAATTACCCTTACTAACTTCCATATAATGCATTTAAGCTCATACTTGATAAACAATACAAAAAGTGCTTTCATATGTTAATTTTACTTCATATTGAACATTTATATTATTCTTTACTTATAAAACACTGTATTCTTAAGTTATATTCAAAAAATTACATTTTTCATAATTTACTTCCATATAATTCATTAAAGCTCATACTTCATTGACTCTATAAAACATGCTTTCCTATGTTAAATTTAACTAATTTTAAAAATTCATATTTCCAACTAACTATAAATCACTCTTTTGTCAGGTTAGTTTCATGAAACCCTTACGATAAGATTAAGTTACTAATTTTTATTACCTTAACTAACGTACAAATAATTCATTTAAGCTCATACTTGATAAACAATATAAAACATGCTTTCCTATGTTAAATTTAACTAATTTTAAAAATTCATATTTCCAACTAACTATAAATCACTCTTTTGTCAGGTTAGTTTCATGAAACCTTTACGATAAGATTGAGTTACTGATTTTTATTACCTTAACTAACGTACAAATAATTCATTTAAGCTCATACTTGATAAACAATATAAAAAGTGCATTCATATGTTAAATTTAACTAATTTTAAAAATTCATATTTCTAAATACTTATTCTACACTCATTTCTCAAGTAAGTGTCATGGTAACCCTAACAATTAGACTAAGTAACTGAATTTTGATTACCGTAACTAACTTCTATATAATTCATTTAAGCTCATACTTGATAAACAATACAAAAAGTGCTTTCATATGTAAATTTTACTTCATATTGAACATTTATATTATTCATTACTTATAAAACACTGTATTCTTAAGTTATATTCAAAAAATTACATATTTCATAATTAACTTCCATATAATTCATTTAAGCTCATACTTGATAAACAATATAAAACATGCTTTCATATGTTAAATTTAACTAATTTTAAAAATTCATATTTCTAAATACTTATAATACACTCATTTCTCAAGTTAGTATCATGGTAATCCTAAAAATTAGACTAAGTAACTGAATTTTGATTACCTTAACTAACTTCTATATAATTCATTTAAGCTCATACTTGATAAACAATACAAAAAGTGCTTTCATATGTTAATTTTACTTCATATTGAACATTTATATTATTCATTACTTATAAAACACTGTATTCTTAAGTTATATTCAAAAAATTACATATTTCATAATTAACTTCCATATAATTCATTTAAGCTCATACTTGATAAACAATACAAAAAGTGCTTTCATATGTAAATTTTACTTCATATTGAACATTTATATTATTCATTACTTATAAAACACTGTATTCTTAAGTTATATTCAAAAAATTACATTTTTCATAATTAACTTCCATATAATTCATTAAATCTCATACTTCATTGACTCTATAAAACATGCTTTCCTATGTTAAATTTAACTAATTTTAAAAATTCATATTTCCAACTAACTATAAATCACTCTTTTGTCAGGTTAGTTTCATGAAACCTTTACGATAAGATTGAGTTACTGATTTTTATTACCTTAACTAACGTACAAATAATTCATTTAAGCTCATACTTGATAAACAATATAAAAAGTGCATTCATATGTTAAATTTAACTAATTTTAAAAATTCATATTTCCAACTAACTATAAATCACTCTTTTGTCAGGTTAGTTTCATGAAACCTTTACGATAAGATTGAGTTACTGATTTTTATTACCTTAACTAACGTACAAATAATTCATTTAAGCTCATACTTGATAAACAATATAAAAAGTGCATTCATATGTTAAATTAAACTAATTTTAAAAATTCATATTTCTAAATACTTATTCTACACTCATTTCTCAAGTAAGTGTCATGGTAACCCTAACAATTAGACTAAGTAACTGAATTTTGATTACCGTAACTAACTTCTATATAATTCATTTAAGCTCATACTTGATAAACAATACAAAAAGTGCTTTCATATGTTAATTTTACTTCATATTGAACATTTATATTATTCATTACTTATAAAACACTGTATTCTTAAGTTATATTCAAAAAATTACATATTTCATAATTAACTTCCATATAATTCATTTAAGCTCATACTTGATAAACAATATAAAACATGCTTTCATATGTTAAATTTAACTAATTTTAAAAATTCATATTTCTAAATACTTATAATACACTCATTTCTCAAGTTAGTATCATGGTAATCCTAAAAATTAGACTAAGTAACTGAATTTTGATTACCTTAGCTAACTTCTATATAATTCATTTAAGCTCATACTTGATAAACAATACAAAAAGTGCTTTCATATGTAAATTTTACTTCATATTGAACATTTATATTATTCATTACTTATAAAACACTGTATTCTTAAGTAATATTCAAAAAATTACATATTTCATATTAACTTCCATATAATTCATTAAAGCTCATACTTCATTGTCTCTATAAAACATGCTTTCCTATGATAAATTTAACTAATTTTAAAAATTCATATTTCTAACTAACTATAAATCACTCATTTTTCAGGTTAGTTTCATGAAACCCTTAAGATTAGATTAAGTAACTAAGTTTTAATTACCCTTACTAACTTCCATATAATGCATTTAAGCTCATACTTGATAAACAATACAAAAAGTGCTTTCATATGTTAATTTTACTTCATATTGAACATTTATATTATTCTTTACTTATAAAACACTGTATTCTTAAGTTATATTCAAAAAATTACATTTTTCATAATTTACTTCCATATAATTCATTAAAGCTCATACTTCATTGACTCTATAAAACATGCTTTCCTATGTTAAATTTAACTAATTTTAAAAATTCATATTTCCAACTAACTATAAATCACTCTTTTGTCAGGTTAGTTTCATGAAACCCTTACGATAAGATTAAGTTACTAATTTTTATTACCTTAACTAACGTACAAATAATTCATTTAAGCTCATACTTGATAAACAATATAAAACATGCTTTCCTATGTTAAATTTAACTAATTTTAAAAATTCATATTTCTAAATACTTATAATACACTCATTTCTCAAGTTAGTATCATGGTAACCCTACCAATTAGACTAAGTAACTGAATTTTGATTACCTTAACTAACTTCTATATAATTCATTTAAGCTCATACTTGATAAACAATACAAAAAGTGCTTTCATATGTTAATTTTACTTCATATTGAACATTTATATTATTCATTACTTATAAAACACTGTATTCTTAAGTTATATTCAAAAAATTACATATTTCATAATTAACTTCCATATAATTCATTTAAGCTCATACTTGATAAACAATATAAAACATGCTTTCATATGTTAAATTTAACTAATTTTAAAAATTCATATTTCTAAATACTTATAATACACTCATTTCTCAAGTTAGTATCATGGTAATCCTAAAAATTAGACTAAGTAACTGAATTTTGATTACCTTAGCTAACTTCTATATAATTCATTTAAGCTCATACTTGATAAACAATACAAAAAGTGCTTTCATATGTAAATTTTACTTCATATTGAACATTTATATTATTCATTACTTATAAAACACTGTATTCTTAAGTAATATTCAAAAAATTACATATTTCATATTAACTTCCATATAATTCATTAAAGCTCATACTTCATTGTCTCTATAAAACATGCTTTCCTATGATAAATTTAACTAATTTTAAAAATTCATATTTCTAACTAACTATAAATCACTCATTTTTCAGGTTAGTTTCATGAAACCCTTAAGATTAGATTAAGTAACTAAGTTTTAATTACCCTTACTAACTTCCATATAATGCATTTAAGCTCATACTTGATAAACAATACAAAAAGTGCTTTCATATGTTAATTTTACTTCATATTGAACATTTATATTATTCTTTACTTATAAAACACTGTATTCTTAAGTTATATTCAAAAAATTACATTTTTCATAATTTACTTCCATATAATTCATTAAAGCTCATACTTCATTGACTCTATAAAACATGCTTTCCTATGTTAAATTTAACTAATTTTAAAAATTCATATTTCCAACTAACTATAAATCACTCTTTTGTCAGGTTAGTTTCATGAAACCCTTACGATAAGATTAAGTTACTAATTTTTATTACCTTAACTAACGTACAAATAATTCATTTAAGCTCATACTTGATAAACAATATAAAACATGCTTTCCTATGTTAAATTTAACTAATTTTAAAAATTCATATTTCTAAATACTTATAATACACTCATTTCTCAAGTTAGTATCATGGTAACCCTACCAATTAGACTAAGTAACTGAATTTTGATTACCTTAACTAACTTCTATATAATTCATTTAAGCTCATACTTGATAAACAATACAAAAAGTGCTTTCATATGTAAATTTTACTTCATATTGAACATTTATATTATTCATTACTTATAAAACACTGTATTCTTAAGTTATATTCAAAAAATTACATATTTCATAATTAACTTCCATATAATTCATTTAAGCTCATACTTGATAAACAATATAAAACATGCTTTCATATGTTAAATTTAACTAATTTTAAAAATTCATATTTCTAAATACTTATAATACACTCATTTCTCAAGTTAGTATCATGGTAATCCTAAAAATTAGACTAAGTATCTGAATTTTGATTACCTTTACTAACTTCTATATAATTCATTTAAGCTCATACTTGATAAACAATACAAAAAGTGCTTTCATATGTAAATTTTACTTCATATTGAACATTTATATTATTCATTACTTATAAAACACTGTATTCTTAAGTTATATTCAAAAAATTACATATTTCATAATTAACTTCCATATAATTCATTTAAGCTCATACTTGATAAACAATATAAAACATGCTTTCATATGTTAAATTTAACTAATTTTAAAAATTCATATTTCTAAATACTTATAATACACTCATTTCTCAAGTTAGTATCATGGTAATCCTAAAAATTAGACTAAGTATCTGAATTTTGATTACCTTAACTAACTTCTATATAATTCATTTAAGCTCATACTTGATAAACAATACAAAAAGTGCTTTCATATGTAAATTTTACTTCATATTGAACATTTATATTATTCGTTACTTATAAAACACTGTATTCTTAAGTTATATTCAAAAAATTACATATTTCATAATTAACTTCCATATAATTCATTTAAGCTCATACTTGATAAACAATACAAAAAGTGCTTTCATATGTTAATTTTACTTCATATTGAACATTTATATTATTCATTACTTATAAAACACTGTATTCTTAAGTTATATTCAAAAAATTACATATTTCATATTAACTTCCATATAATTCATTAAAGCTCATACTTCATTGTCTCTATAAAACATGCTTTCCTATGATAAATTTAACTAATTTTAAAAATTCATATTTCTAACTAACTATAAATCACTCATTTTTCAGGTTAGTTTCATGAAACCCTTAAGATTAGATTAAGTAACTAATTTTTAATTACCCTTACTAACTTCCATATAATGCATTTAAGCTCATACTTGATAAACAATACAAAAAGTGCTTTCATATGTTAATTTTACTTCATATTGAACATTTATATTATTCGTTACTTATAAAACACTGTATTCTTAAGTTATATTCAAAAAATTACATATTTCATAATTAACTTCCATATAATTCATTTAAGCTCATACTTGATAAACAATACAAAAAGTGCTTTCATATGTTAATTTTACTTCATATTGAACATTTATATTATTCATTACTTATAAAACACTGTATTCTTAAGTTATATTCAAAAAATTACATATTTCATATTAACTTCCTTATACTTCATTAAAGCTCATACTTCATTGTCTCTATAAAACATGCTTTCCTATGATAAATTTAACTAATTTTAAAAATTCATATTTCTAACTAACTATAAATCACTCATTTTTCAGGTTAGTTTCATGAAACCCTTAAGATTAGATTAAGTAACTAATTTTTAATTACCCTTACTAACTTCCATATAATGCATTTAAGCTCATACTTGATAAACAATACAAAAAGTGCTTTCATATGTTAATTTTACTTCATATTGAACATTTATATTATTCTTTACTTATAAAACACTGTATTCTTAAGTTATATTCAAAAAATTACATTTTTCATAATTTACTTCCATATAATTCATTAAAGCTCATACTTCATTGACTCTATAAAACATGCTTTCCTATGTTAAATTTAACTAATTTTAAAAATTCATATTTCCAACTAACTATAAATCACTCTTTTGTCAGGTTAGTTTCATGAAACCCTTACGATAAGATTAAGTTACTAATTTTTATTACCTTAACTAACGTACAAATAATTCATTTAAGCTCATACTTGATAAACAATATAAAACATGCTTTCCTATGTTAAATTTAACTAATTTTAAAAATTCATATTTCTAAATACTTATAATACACTCATTTCTCAAGTTAGTATCATGGTAACCCTACCAATTAGACTAAGTAACTGAATTTTGATTACCTTAACTAACTTCTATATAATTCATTTAAGCTCATACTTGATAAACAATACAAAAAGTGCTTTCATATGTAAATTTTACTTCATATTGAACATTTATATTATTCATTACTTATAAAACACTGTATTCTTAAGTTATATTCAAAAAATTACATATTTCATAATTAACTTCCATATAATTCATTTAAGCTCATACTTGATAAACAATATAAAACATGCTTTCATATGTTAAATTTAACTAATTTTAAAAATTCATATTTCTAAATACTTATAATACACTCATTTCTCAAGTTAGTATCATGGTAATCCTAAAAATTAGACTAAGTATCTGAATTTTGATTACCTTAACTAACTTCTATATAATTCATTTAAGCTCATACTTGATAAACAATACAAAAAGTGCTTTCATATGTAAATTTTACTTCATATTGAACATTTATATTATTCGTTACTTATAAAACACTGTATTCTTAAGTTATATTCAAAAAATTACATATTTCATAATTAACTTCCATATAATTCATTTAAGCTCATACTTGATAAACAATACAAAAAGTGCTTTCATATGTTAATTTTACTTCATATTGAACATTTATATTATTCATTACTTATAAAACACTGTATTCTTAAGTTATATTCAAAAAATTACATATTTCATATTAACTTCCATATAATTCATTAAAGCTCATACTTCATTGTCTCTATAAAACATGCTTTCCTATGATAAATTTAACTAATTTTAAAAATTCATATTTCTAACTAACTATAAATCACTCATTTTTCAGGTTAGTTTCATGAAACCCTTAAGATTAGATTAAGTAACTAATTTTTAATTACCCTTACTAACTTCCATATAATGCATTTAAGCTCATACTTGATAAACAATACAAAAAGTGCTTTCATATGTTAATTTTACTTCATATTGAACATTTATATTATTCTTTACTTATAAAACACTGTATTCTTAAGTTATATTCAAAAAATTACATTTTTCATAATTTACTTCCATATAATTCATTAAAGCTCATACTTCATTGACTCTATAAAACATGCTTTCCTATGTTAAATTTAACTAATTTTAAAAATTCATATTTCCAACTAACTATAAATCACTCTTTTGTCAGGTTAGTTTCATGAAACCCTTACGATAAGATTAAGTTACTAATTTTTATTACCTTAACTAACGTACAAATAATTCATTTAAGCTCATACTTGATAAACAATATAAAACATGCTTTCCTATGTTAAATTTAACTAATTTTAAAAATTCATATTTCTAAATACTTATAATACACTCATTTCTCAAGTTAGTATCATGGTAACCCTACCAATTAGACTAAGTAACTGAATTTTGATTACCTTAAATAACTTCTATATAATTCATTTAAGCTCATACTTGATAAACAATACAAAAAGTGCTTTCATATGTAAATTTTACTTCATATTGAACATTTATATTATTCATTACTTATAAAACACTGTATTCTTAAGTTATATTCAAAAAATTACATATTTCATAATTAACTTCCATATAATTCATTTAAGCTCATACTTGATAAACAATATAAAACATGCTTTCATATGTTAAATTTAACTAATTTTAAAAATTCATATTTCTAAATACTTATAATACACTCATTTCTCAAGTTAGTATCATGGTAATCCTAAAAATTAGACTAAGTATCTGAATTTTGATTACCTTAACTAACTTCTATATAATTCATTTAAGCTCATACTTGATAAACAATACAAAAAGTGCTTTCATATGTAAATTTTACTTCATATTGAACATTTATATTATTCGTTACTTATAAAACACTGTATTCTTAAGTTATATTCAAAAAATTACATATTTCATAATTAACTTCCATATAATTCATTTAAGCTCATACTTGATAAACAATACAAAAAGTGCTTTCATATGTTAATTTTACTTCATATTGAACATTTATATTATTCATTACTTATAAAACACTGTATTCTTAAGTTATATTCAAAAAATTACATATTTCATATTAACTTCCTTATACTTCATTAAAGCTCATACTTCATTGTCTCTATAAAACATGCTTTCCTATGATAAATTTAACTAATTTTAAAAATTCATATTTCTAACTAACTATAAATCACTCATTTTTCAGGTTAGTTTCATGAAACCCTTAAGATTAGATTAAGTAACTAATTTTTAATTACCCTTACTAACTTCCATATAATGCATTTAAGCTCATACTTGATAAACAATACAAAAAGTGCTTTCATATGTTAATTTTACTTCATATTGAACATTTATATTATTCTTTACTTATAAAACACTGTATTCTTAAGTTATATTCAAAAAATTACATTTTTCATAATTTACTTCCATATAATTCATTAAAGCTCATACTTCATTGACTCTATAAAACATGCTTTCCTATGTTAAATTTAACTAATTTTAAAAATTCATATTTCCAACTAACTATAAATCACTCTTTTGTCAGGTTAGTTTCATGAAACCCTTACGATAAGATTAAGTTACTAATTTTTATTACCTTAACTAACGTACAAATAATTCATTTAAGCTCATACTTGATAAACAATATAAAACATGCTTTCATATGTTAAATTTAACTAATTTTAAAAATTCATATTTCTAAATACTTATAATACACTCATTTCTCAAGTTAGTATCATGGTAATCCTAAAAATTAGACTAAGTATCTGAATTTTGATTACCTTAACTAACTTCTATATAATTCATTTAAGCTCATACTTGATAAACAATACAAAAAGTGCTTTCATATGTAAATTTTACTTCATATTGAACATTTATATTATTCGTTACTTATAAAACACTGTATTCTTAAGTTATATTCAAAAAATTACATATTTCATAATTTACTTCCAAGTAATTCATTAAAGCTCATACTTCATTGACTCTATAAAACATGCTTTCCTATGTTAAATTTAACTAATTTTAAAAATTCATATTTCTAACTAACTATAAATCACTCTTTTGTCAGGTTAGTTTCATGAAACCCTTACGATAAGATTAAGTTACTAATTTTTATTACCTTAACTAACGTACAAATAATTCATTTAAGCTCATACTTGATAAACAATATAAAACATGCTTTCATATGTTAAATTTAACTAATTTTAAAAATTCATATTTCTAAATACTTATAATACACTCATTTCTCAAGTTAGTGTCATGGTTATCCTAAAAATTAGTCTAAGTAACTGAATTTTGATTACCTTAACTAACTTCCATATAATTCATTTAAGCTCATACTTGATAAACAATATAAAACATGCTTTCATATGTTAAATTTAACTAATTTTAAAAATTCATATTTCTAAATACTTATAATACATTTATTTCTCAAGTTAGTATCATGGTAATCCTAAAAATTAGACTAAGTAACTGAATTTTGATTACCTTAACTAACTTCTATATAATTCATTTAAGCTCATACTTGATAAACAATACAAAAAGTGCTTTCATATGTAAATTTTACTTCATATTGAACATTTATATTATTCATTACTTATAAAACACTGTATTCTTAAGTTATATTCAAAAAATTACATATTTCATAATTAACTTCCATATAATTCATTTAAGCTCATACTTGATAAACAATACAAAAAGTGCTTTCATATGTTAATTTTACTTCATATTGAACATTTATATTATTCATTACTTATAAAACACTGTATTCTTAAGTAATATTCAAAAAATTATATATTTCATATTAACTTCCATATAATTCATTAAAGCTCATACTTCATTGTCTCTATAAAACATGCTTTCCTATGATAAATTTAACTAATTTTAAAAATTCATATTTCTAACTAACTATAAATCACTCATTTTTCAGGTTAGTGTCATGAAACCCTTAAGATTAGATTAAGTAACTAATTTTTAATTACCCTTACTAACTTCCATATAATGCATTTAAGCTCATACTTGATAAACAATACAAAAAGTGCTTTCATATGTTAATTTTACTTCATATTGAACATTTATATTATTCATTACTTATAAAACACTGTATTCTTAAGTTATATTCAAAAAATTACATATTTCATAATTTACTTCCATATAATTCATTAAAGCTCATACTTCATTGACTCTATAAAACATGCTTTCCTATGTTAAATTTAACGAATTTTAAAAATTCATATTTCTAACTAACTATAAATCACTCTTTTGTCAGGTTAGTTTCATGAAACCCTTACGATAAGATTAAGTTACTAATTTTTATTACCTTAACTAACGTACAAATAATTCATTTAAGCTCATACTTGATAAACAATATAAAACATGCTTTCATATGTTAAATTTAACTAATTTTAAAAATTCATATTTCTAAATACTTATAATACACTCATTTCTCAAGTTAGTGTCATGGTTATCGTAAAAATTAGTCTAAGTAACTGAATTTTGATTACCTTAACTAACTTCTATATAATTCATTTAAGCTCATACTTGATAAACAATACAAAAAGTGCTTTCATATGTAAATTTTATTTCATATTGAACATTTATATTATTCATTACTTATAAAACACTGTTTTCTTAAGTTATATTCAAAAAATTACATATTTCATAATTAACTTCCATATAATTCATTTAAGCTCATACTTGATAAACAATATAAAACATGCTTTCATATGTTAAATTTAACTAATTTTAAAAATTCATATTTCTAAATACTTATAATACACTCATTTCTCAAGTTAGAATCATGGTAATCCTAAAAATTAGACTAATTAACTGAATTTTGATTACCTTAACTAACTTCTATATAATTCATTTAAGCTCATACTTGATAAACAATACAAAAAGTGCTTTCATATGTAAATTTTACTTGATATTGAACATTTATATTATTCATTACTTATAAAACACTGTATTCTTAAGTTATATTCAAAAAATTACATATTTCATAATTAACTTCCATATAATTCATTTAAGCTCATACTTGATAAACAATACAAAAAGTGCTTTCATATGTTAATTTTACTTCATATTGAACATTTATATTATTCATTACTTATAAAACACTGTATTCTTAAGTAATATTCAAAAAATTACATATTTCATATTAACTTCCATATAATTCATTAAAGCTCATACTTCATTGTCTCTATAAAACATGCTTTCCTATGATAAATTTAACTAATTTTAAAAATTCATATTTCTAACTAACTATAAATCACTCATTTCTCAAGTTAGTATCATGGTAACCCTACCAATTAGACTAAGTAACTGAATTTTGATTACCTTAACTAACTTCTATATAATTCATTTAAGCTCATACTTGATAAACAATACAAAAAGTGCTTTCATATGTAAATTTTACTTCATATTGAACATTTATATTATTCATTACTTATAAAACACTGTATTCTTAAGTTATATTCAAAAAATTACATATTTCATACTTTAGTTCCATATAATTCATTAAAGCTCATACTTCATTGACTCTATAAAACATGCTTTCCTATGTTAAATTTAACTAATTTTAAAAATTCATATTTCTAACTAACTATAAATCACTCTTTTGTCAGGTTAGTTTCATGAAACCCTTACGATAAGATTAAGTTACTAATTTTTATTACCTTAACTAACGTACAAATAATTCATTTAAGCTCATACTTGATAAACAATATAAAACATGCTTTCATATGTTAAATTTAACTAATTTTAAAAATTCATATTTCTAAATACTTATAATACACTCATTTCTCAAGTTAGTGTCATGGTTATCGTAAAAATTAGTCTAAGTAACTGAATTTTGATTACCTTAACTAACTTCTATATAATTCATTTAAGCTCATACTTGATAAACAATACAAAAAGTGCTTTCATATGTAAATTTTATTTCATATTGAACATTTATATTATTCATTACTTATAAAACACTGTTTTCTTAAGTTATATTCAAAAAATTACATATTTCATAATTAACTTCCATATAATTCATTTAAGCTCATACTTGATAAACAATATAAAACATGCTTTCATATGTTAAATTTAACTAATTTTAAAAATTCATATTTCTAAATACTTATAATACACTCATTTCTCAAGTTAGTATCATGGTAATCCTAAAAATTAGACTAATTAACTGAATTTTGATTACCTTAACTAACTTCTATATAATTCATTTAAGCTCATACTTGATAAACAATACAAAAAGTGCTTTCATATGTAAATTTTACTTGATATTGAACATTTATATTATTCATTACTTATAAAACACTGTATTCTTAAGTTATATTCAAAAAATTACATATTTCATAATTAACTTCCATATAATTCATTTAAGCTCATACTTGATAAACAATACAAAAAGTGCTTTCATATGTTAATTTTACTTCATATTGAACATTTATATTATTCATTACTTATAAAACACTGTATTCTTAAGTAATATTCAAAAAATTACATATTTCATATTAACTTCCATATAATTCATTAAAGCTCATACTTCATTGTCTCTATAAAACATGCTTTCCTATGATAAATTTAACTAATTTTAAAAATTCATATTTCTAACTAACTATAAATCACTCATTTCTCAAGTTAGTATCATGGTAACCCTACCAATTAGACTAAGTAACTGAATTTTGATTACCTTAACTAACTTCTATATAATTCATTTAAGCTCATACTTGATAAACAATACAAAAAGTGCTTTCATATGTAAATTTTACTTCATATTGAACATTTATATTATTCATTACTTATAAAACACTGTATTCTTAAGTTATATTCAAAAAATTACATATTTCATACTTTAGTTCCATATAATTCATTAAAGCTCATACTTCATTGACTCTATAAAACATGCTTTCCTATGTTAAATTTAACTAATTTTAAAAATTCATATTTCTAACTAACTATAAATCACTCTTTTGTCAGGTTAGTTTCATGAAACCCTTACGATAAGATTAAGTTACTAATTTTTATTACCTTAACTAACGTACAAATAATTCATTTAAGCTCATACTTGATAAACAATATAAAACATGCTTTCATATGTTAAATTTAACTAATTTTAAAAATTCATATTTCTAAATACTTATAATACACTCATTTCTCAAGTTAGTATCATGGTAATCCTAAAAATTAGACTAAGTAACTGAATTTTGATTACCTTAACTAACTTCTATATAATTCATTTAAGCTCATACTTGATAAACAATACAAAAAGTGCTTTCATATGTAAATTTTACTTCATATTGAACATTTATATTATTCATTACTTATAAAACACTGTATTCTTAAGTTATATTCAAAAAATTACATATTTCATAATTAACTTCCATATAATTCATTTAAGCTCATACTTGATAAACAATACAAAAAGTGCTTTCATATGTTAATTTTACTTCATATTGAACATTTATATTATTCATTACTTATAAAACACTGTATTCTTAAGTTATATTCAAAAAATTACATATTTCATATTAACTTCCATATAATTCATTAAAGCTCAAACTTCATTGACTCTATAAAACATGCTTTCCTATGATAAATTTAACTAATTTTAAAAATTCATATTTCTAACTAACTATAAATCACTCATTTTTCAGGTTAGTTTCATGAAACCCTTAAGATTAGATTAAGTAACTAATTTTTAATTACCCTTACTAACTTCCATATAATTCATTTAAGCTCATACTTGATAAACAATACAAAAAGTGCTTTCATATGTTAATTTTACTTCATATTGAACATTTATATTATTCAATACTTATAAAGAACTGTATTCTTAAGTTATATTCAAAAAATTACATATTTCATAATTAACTTTCATATAATTCATTAAAGCTCATACTTCATTGACTCTATAAAACAAGCTTTCCTATGTTAAATTTAACTAATTTTAAAAATTCATATTTCTAACTAACTATATATCACTCTTTTGTCGGGTTAGTTTCATGAAACCCTTACGATAAGATTAAGTTACTGATTTTTATTACCTTAACTAACGTCCATATAATTCATTTATGCTCATACTTGATAAACAATATAAAACATGCATTCATATGTTAATTTTACTTCATATTGAAAATTTATATTATTCATTACTTATAAAACACTGTATTCTTAAGTTATATTCAAAAAATTACATATTTCATAATTAACTTCCATATAATTCATTAAAGCTCATACTTTATTAAGTCTATAAAACATGATTTCAAATGATAATTTTAACTCATATTTAAAATTTATATTATTAATTACTTATAAAACACTGTATTTTAAAGTTATTCTCAAAAAATTACATATTTCATAATTAACTTCCATATAATTCATTAAAGCTCATACTTTATTAACTATAAAAAACATGCATTCATATGTTAATTTTACTTCATATTGAAAATTTATATTATTCATTACTTATAAAACACTGTATTCTTAAGTTATATTCAAAAAATTTCATATTTCATAATTAACTTCCATATAATTCATTAAAGCTCATACTTCATTAAGTCTATAAAACATGATTTCAAATGATAATTTTAACTCATATTTAAAATTTATATTATTAATAACTTATAAAACACCGTATTCTTATGTAATTTTCCTACCATTTTATATTTCATAATGAAATTCCATAATTCATTTAGGCTCATAGTTCATAAACAATATAAAACATGCTTTCATATGTTAAATATAACTAATTTTAAAAATTCATATTTCTAAATACTTATAATACACTCATTACTCAAGTTAGTTTCATGGTAACCCTAACAATTAGATTAAGTAACTGATTTTTAATTACCATAATTAACTTCCATATAATTCATTAAAGCTCATACTTCATTAACTATAAAAAACATGCATTCATATGTTAATTTTACTTCATATTGAAAATTTATATTATTCATTACTTATAAAACACTGTATTCTTAAGTTATATTCAAAAAATTACATATTTCATAATTAACTTCCATATAATTCATTAAAGCTCATACTTTATTAAGTCTATAAAACATGATTTCAAATGATAATTTTAACTCATATTTAAAATTTATATTATTAATTACTTATAAAACACTGTATTTTTAAGTTATTCTCAAAAAATTACATATTTCATAATTAACATCCATATAATTCATTAAAGCTCATACTTTATTAAATCAAAAAAACATGCTTTCAAATGTTAATTTTACTTCATATTGAAAATTTATATTACTAATTACTTATAAAACACTGTATTCTTAAGTTATATTCAAAAAATTACATATTTCATACTTTAGTTCCATATAATTCATTAAAGCTCATACTTCATTGACTCTATAAAACATGCTTTCCTATGTTAAATTTAACTAATTTTAAAAATTCATATTTCTAACTAACTATAAATCACTCTTTTGTCAGGTTAGTTTCATGAAACCCTTACGATAAGATTAAGTTACTAATTTTTATTACCTTAACTAACGTACAAATAATTCATTTAAGCTCATACTTGATAAACAATATAAAACATGCTTTCATATGTTAAATTTAACTAATTTTAAAAATTCATATTTCTAAATACTTATAATACACTCATTTCTCAAGTTAGTATCATGGTAATCCTAAAAATTAGACTAAGTAACTGAATTTTGATTACCTTAACTAACTTCTATATAATTCATTTAAGCTCATACTTGATAAACAATACAAAAAGTGCTTTCATATGTAAATTTTACTTCATATTGAACATTTATATTATTCATTACTTATAAAACACTGTATTCTTAAGTTATATTCAAAAAATTACATATTTCATAATTAACTTCCATATAATTCATTTAAGCTCATACTTGATAAACAATACAAAAAGTGCTTTCATATGTTAATTTTACTTCATATTGAACATTTATATTATTCATTACTTATAAAACACTGTATTCTTAAGTTATATTCAAAAAATTACATATTTCATATTAACTTCCATATAATTCATTAAAGCTCAAACTTCATTGACTCTATAAAACATGCTTTCCTATGATAAATTTAACTAATTTTAAAAATTCATATTTCTAACTAACTATAAATCACTCATTTTTCAGGTTAGTTTCATGAAACCCTTAAGATTAGATTAAGTAACTAATTTTTAATTACCCTTACTAACTTCCATATAATTCATTTAAGCTCATACTTGATAAACAATACAAAAAGTGCTTTCATATGTTAATTTTACTTCATATTGAACATTTATATTATTCAATACTTATAAAGAACTGTATTCTTAAGTTATATTCAAAAAATTACATATTTCATAATTAACTTTCATATAATTCATTAAAGCTCATACTTCATTGACTCTATAAAACAAGCTTTCCTATGTTAAATTTAACTAATTTTAAAAATTCATATTTCTAACTAACTATATATCACTCTTTTGTCGGGTTAGTTTCATGAAACCCTTACGATAAGATTAAGTTACTGATTTTTATTACCTTAACTAACGTCCATATAATTCATTTATGCTCATACTTGATAAACAATATAAAACATGCATTCATATGTTAATTTTACTTCATATTGAAAATTTATATTATTCATTACTTATAAAACACTGTATTCTTAAGTTATATTCAAAAAATTACATATTTCATAATTAACTTCCATATAATTCATTAAAGCTCATACTTTATTAAGTCTATAAAACATGATTTCAAATGATAATTTTAACTCATATTTAAAATTTATATTATTAATTACTTATAAAACACTGTATTTTAAAGTTATTCTCAAAAAATTACATATTTCATAATTAACTTCCATATAATTCATTAAAGCTCATACTTTATTAACTATAAAAAACATGCATTCATATGTTAATTTTACTTCATATTGAAAATTTATATTATTCATTACTTATAAAACACTGTATTCTTAAGTTATATTCAAAAAATTTCATATTTCATAATTAACTTCCATATAATTCATTAAAGCTCATACTTCATTAAGTCTATAAAACATGATTTCAAATGATAATTTTAACTCATATTTAAAATTTATATTATTAATAACTTATAAAACACCGTATTCTTATGTAATTTTCCTACCATTTTATATTTCATAATGAAATTCCATAATTCATTTAGGCTCATAGTTCATAAACAATATAAAACATGCTTTCATATGTTAAATATAACTAATTTTAAAAATTCATATTTCTAAATACTTATAATACACTCATTACTCAAGTTAGTTTCATGGTAACCCTAACAATTAGATTAAGTAACTGATTTTTAATTACCATAATTAACTTCCATATAATTCATTAAAGCTCATACTTCATTAACTATAAAAAACATGCATTCATATGTTAATTTTACTTCATATTGAAAATTTATATTATTCATTACTTATAAAACACTGTATTCTTAAGTTATATTCAAAAAATTACATATTTCATAATTAACTTCCATATAATTCATTAAAGCTCATACTTTATTAAGTCTATAAAACATGATTTCAAATGATAATTTTAACTCATATTTAAAATTTATATTATTAATTACTTATAAAACACTGTATTTTTAAGTTATTCTCAAAAAATTACATATTTCATAATTAACATCCATATAATTCATTAAAGCTCATACATTATTAAATCAAAAAAACATGCTTTCAAATGTTAATTTTACTTCATATTGAAAATTTATATTACTAATTACTTATAAAACACTGTATTTTAAAGTTATTCTCAAAAAATTACATATTTCATAATTAACTTCCATATAATTTATTAAAGCTCATACTTTATTAACTCAAAAAAACATGCTTTCAAATGTTAATTTTACTTCATATTGAAAATTTATTTTACTAATTACTTATAAAACACTGTATTTTAAAGTTATTCTCAAAAAATTACATATTTCATAATTAACTTCCATATAATTCATTTAAGCTCATACTTCATTAACTCTAAAAAACATGCTTTCAAATGATAATTTTAACTTTTATTCAAAATTTATATTATTAATTACTTATAAAACACTTATTTCTTATGTTAGTTTCATGGTATCCCTAACAATTCGATAAAGTAACTGATTTTTAATTACCTTAATTAACTTCCATATAATTTATTAAAGCTCATACTTCATTAACTCTATAAAACATGCTTTAAAATGATAATATTAACTCATATTCAAAATTTATATTATTAATTACTTATAAAACACTTATTTCTTATGTTAGTTTCATGGTAACCCTAACAATTAGATAAAGTAACTGATTTTTAATTACCATAATTAACTTCCATATAATTCATTAATGCTCATACTTCATTAACTCTATAAAACATGCTTTCAAATGATAATTTTAACTCATATTCAAAATTTATATTATTAATTACTTATAAAACACTGTATTCTTAAGTTATATTCAAAAAATTACATATTTCATAATTAACTTCCATATAATTCATTAAAGCTCATACTTTATTAAGTCTATAAAACATGATTTCAAATGATAATTTTAACTCATATTTAAAATTTATATTATTAATTACTTATAAAACACTGTATTTTTAAGTTATTCTCAAAAAATTACATATTTCATAATTAACTTCCATATAATTCATTAAAGCTCATACTTTATTAAATCAAAAAAACATGCTTTCAATTGTTAATTTTACTTCATATTGAAAATTTATATTACTAATTACTTATAAAACACTGTATTTTAAAGTTATTTTTAAAAAATTACATATTTCATAATTAACTTCCATATAATTCATTACAGCTCATACTTTATTAACTCAAAAAAACATGCTTTCAAATGTTAATTTTACTTCATATTGAAAATTTATTTTACTAATTACTTATAAAACACTGTATTTTAAAGTTATTCTCAAAAAATTACATATTTCATAATTAACTTCCATATAATTCATTAAAGCTCATACTTTATTAACTATAAAAAACATGCATTCATATGTTAATTTTACTTCATATTGAAAATTTATATTATTCATTACTTATAAAACACTGTATTCTTAAGTTATATTCAAAAAATTTCATATTTCATAATTAACTTCCATATAATTCATTAAAGCTCATACTTCATTGACTCTATAAAACATGCTTTCCTATGTTAAATTTAACTAATTTTAAAAATTCATATTTCTAACTAACTATAAATCACTCTTTTGTCAGGTTAGTTTCATGAAACCCTTACGATAAGATTAAGTTACTAATTTTTATTACCTTAACTAACGTACAAATAATTCATTTAAGCTCATACTTGATAAACAATATAAAACATGCTTTCATATGTTAAATTTAACTAATTTTAAAAATTCATATATCTAAATACTTATAATACACTCATTTCTCAAGTTAGTATCATGGTAATCCTAAAAATTAGACTAAGTAACTGAATTTTGATTACCTTAACTAACTTCTATATAATTCATTTAAGCTCATACTTGATAAACAATACAAAAAGTGCTTTCATATGTAAATTTTACTTCATATTGAACATTTATATTATTCATTACTTATAAAACACTGTATTCTTAAGTTATATTCAAAAAATTACATATTTCATAATTAACTTCCATATAATTCATTTAAGCTCATACTTCATTGACTCTATAAAACATGCTTTTCTATGATAAATTTAACTAATTTTAAAAATTCATATTTCTAACTAACTATAAATCACTCATTTTTCAGGTTAGTTTCATGAAACCCTTAAGATTAGATTAAGTAACTAATTTTTAATTACCCTTACTAACTTCCATATAATTCATTTAAGCTCATACTTGATAAACAATACAAAAAGTGCTTTCATATGTTAATTTTACTTCATATTGAACATTTATATTATTCAATACTTATAAAGAACTGTATTCTTAAGTTATATTCAAAAAATTACATATTTCATAATTAACTTTCATATAATTCATTAAAGCTCATACTTCATTGACTCTATAAAACAAGCTTTCCTATGTTAAATTTAACTAATTTTAAAAATTCATATTTCTAACTAACTATATATCACTCTTTTGTCAGGTTAGTTTCATGAAACCCTTACGATAAGATTAAGTTACTGATTTTTATTACCTTAACTAACGTCCATATAATTCATTTATGCTCATACTTGATAAACAATATAAAACATGCATTCATATGTTAATTTTACTTCATATTGAAAATTTATATTATTCAATACTTATAAAGAACTGTATTCTTAAGTTATATTCAAAAAATTACATATTTCATAATTAACTTCCATATAATTCATTAAAGCTCATACTTTATTAACTCAAAAAAACATGCTTTCAAATGTTAATTTTACTTCATATTGAAAATTTATTTTACTAATTACTTATAAAACACTGTATTTTAAAGTTATTTTTAAAAAATTACATATTTCATAATTAACTTCCATATAATTCATTAAAGCTCATACTTTATTAACTATAAAAAACATGCATTCATATGTTAATTTTACTTCATATTGAAAATTTATATTATTCATTACTTATAAAACACTGTATTCTTAAGTTATATTCAAAAAATTTCATATTTCATAATTAACTTCCATATAATTCATTAAAGCTCATACTTCATTAAGTCTATAAAACATGATTTCAAATGATAATTTTAACTCATATTTAAAATTTATATTATTAATAACTTATAAAACACCGTATTCTTATGTAATTTTCCTACCATTTTATATTTCATAATGAAATTCCATAATTCATTTAGGCTCATAGTTCATAAACAATATAAAACATGCTTTCATATGTTAAATATAACTAATTTTAAAAATTCATATTTCTAAATACTTATAATACACTCATTACTCAAGTTAGTTTCATGGTAACCCTAACAATTAGATTAAGTAACTGATTTTTAATTACCATAATTAACTTCCATATAATTCATTAAAGCTCATACTTCATTAACTCTATAAAACATGCTATCATATGATAATTTTACTTCATATTGAAAATTTATATTACTAATTACTTATAAAACAATGTATTTTAAAGTTATTCTCAAAAAATTACATATTTCATAATTAACTTCCATATAATTCATTAAAGCTCATACTTTATTAACTCAAAAAAAACATGCTTTCAAATGATAATTTTAACTTTTATTCAAAATTTATATTATTAATTACTTATAAAACACTTATTTCTTATGTTAGTTTCATGGTATCCCTAACAATTAGATAAAGTAACTGATTTTTAATTACCTTAATTAACTTCCATATAATTTATTAAAGCTCATACTTCATTAACTCTATAAAACATGCTTTAAAATGATAATATTAACTCATATTCAAAATTTATATTATTAATTACTTATAAAACACTTATTTCTTATGTTAGTTTCATGGTAACCCTAACAATTAGATAAAGTAACTGATTTTTAATTACCATAATTAACTTCCATATAATTCATTAATGCTCATACTTCATTAACTCTATAAAACATGCTTTCAAATGATAATTTTAACTCATATTCAAAATTTATATTATTAATTACTTATAAAACACTGTATTCTTAAGTTATATTCAAAAAATTACATATTTCATAATTAACTTCCATATAATTCATTAAAGCTCATACTTTATTAAGTCTATAAAACATGATTTCAAATGATAATTTTAACTCATATTTAAAATTTATATTATTAATTACTTATAAAACACTGTATTTTTAAGTTATTCTCAAAAAATTACATATTTCATAATTAACTTCCATATAATTCATTAAAGCTCATACTTTATTAAATCAAAAAAACATGCTTTCAAATGTTAATTTTACTTCATATTGAAAATTTATATTACTAATTACTTATAAAACACTGTATTTTAAAGTTATTTTTAAAAAATTACATATTTCATAATTAACTTCCATATAATTCATTAAAGCTCATACTTTATTAACTCAAAAAAACATGCTTTCAAATGTTAATTTTACTTCATATTGAAAATTTATTTTACTAATTACTTATAAAACACTGTATTTTAAAGTTATTCTCAAAAAATTACATATTTCATAATTAACTTCCATATAATTCATTAAAGCTCATACTTTATTAACTCTAAAAAACATGCTTTCAAATGATAATTTTAACTCATATTCAAAATTTATATTATTAATTACTTATAAAACACTTATTTCTTATGTTAGTTTCATGGTATCCCTAACAATTAGATAAAGTAACTGATTTTTAATTACCATAATTAACTTCCATATAATTCATTAAAGCTCATACTTCATTAACTCTATAAAACATGCTTTCAAATGATAATTTTAACTCATATTCAAAATTTATATTATTAATTACTTATAAAATACTTATTTCTTATGTTAGTTTCATGGTCACCCTAACAATTAGATTAAGTAACTGATTTTTAATTACCATAATTAACTTCCATATAATTCATTAAAGCTCATACTTCATTAACTATAAAAAACATGCATTCATATGTTAATGTTACTTCATATTGAAAATTTATATTATTCATTACTTATAAAACACTGTATTCTTAAGTTATATTCAAAAAATTACATATTTCATAATTAATTTCCATATAATTCATTAAAGCTCATACTTTATTAAGTCTATAAAACATGATTTCAAATGATAATTTTAACTCATATTTAAAATTTATATTATTAATTACTTATAAAACACTGTATTTTTAAGTTATTCTCAAAAAATTACATATTTCATAATTAACTTCCATATAATTCATTAAAGCTCATACTTTATTAAATCAAAAAAACATGCTTTCAAATGTTAATTTTACTTCATATTGAAAATTTATATTACTAATTACTTATAAAACACTGTATTTTAAAGTTATTCTCAAAAAATTACATATTTCATAATTAACTTCCATATAATTCATTAAAGCTCATACTTCATTAACTCTAAAAAACATGCTTTCAAATGATAATTTTAACTTTTATTCAAAATTTATATTATTAATTACTTATAAAACACTCATTTCTCAAGTTAGTGTCATGGTAATCCTAAAAATTAGACTAAGTAACTGAATTTTGATTACCTTAACTAACTTCTATATAATTCATTTAAGCTCATACTTGATAAACAATATAAAACATGCTTTCATGTGTTAATTATACTTCATTTTGAAAATTTATATTATTAATTATTTATATTAGGTATATACCATGTATTCATGTACATGCTTGTACGTGCGTATAATGCGGTATTATTAAG
The DNA here is from genome assembly GCF_020882245.1 of Rhopalosiphum padi. Classification (NCBI taxonomy): domain Eukaryota; kingdom Metazoa; phylum Arthropoda; class Insecta; order Hemiptera; family Aphididae; genus Rhopalosiphum; species Rhopalosiphum padi. The sequence continues at coordinate 1,021,574 of NC_083599.1, read as the reverse complement.
TGCTAACAATAACTAAGCAATGATACAAAATACAATATCAATATCTATTAAGTTATTGAAATAAATTGTACTTTTTGTTAAATAATTTTGTTAGACTTATTTATTTCATTATATGTAATATATATAAATATGGTCAAATGGACCATAATAATGCGTAGGTACTCGTCGTTGCGCACGTTCGGTGTACAAAAATGCATACAGTTTATAACATTCAATTCGGATTCCGGATGCGTGCTGGGTACTGGGTAGGTATATACTCGATACACTAGCTTTTTGTAAAGAATATTTTCGACCATCACTGTGTGTAATATACTAATATAAAATATATTAATGTACTATATTATAATATGTGTCAATTGTGTTGTACACATCAGGCGACGATTTCTCTTTCGATCTTAAACAGAAAGAGACCGCTGAGTAAGGTACAGCCACACACGTGTTTCGGTGAATTTTACCCTAGTAATAAATTACTGTGACCGATGAAAACGTTCGGGTACCTACTAAAAAAAAACATGATGGGCCAGGAATGGCAAATAGGCAGGGCGCTCGGTTATGCATTGTACTCAGCACGCACCATTAATAAAATACACGCCGACCGATATGAGTTTGTGTGTGTATTTATGTATAATCGTATATAACACTCAACAGTCAACAGGAAGTGAACAGGGTTGCCGAGCAAATCCTGCATGTGAGTGTTAATGTATAGGTGGTGAACTGGTGAGTGTAGACTTATACTAGTGAACAAATAGCCAATAGTTAACTCGTATAAAAAAAGATAACTCAAATGTAGGTATATAGTAATAATTATTAAATAATATAATGCAATACAATAAATAGGATACGGCCCTTTTGGCCCAACAAGTAAAATATATTATGTAAAATAAATAGTCCTACTAAAATGCCGGTTTGGCACAACCAGTATAGTAATAATAATAATAATACGTAATAATTAACAAGTGCAAGTATATAAAGAAATTACAATCAGAAAAGTATAAATAGTAAATATAATAAATACACGGCCCTTATGGTCTAACAGAATAAAATATGTGTGTAATAAGGTATAATTATATAATAATATAAAAACGGCACAGATTGTCGGTGCACATTATAGCTGCTACCTAGCAATAATAATATTTATAATACAAATTGATACACACAACACACAAATAATTATCGATGGTATATATAAAAAAAATAGGGCCATTAGCGCCGATACAAAATTATACACTTTTTGTGGCGATTCGCGCACACTATATAATAAGTAAAACAAATTAATCTGATGATTCGAGCGAACACAAAACAGTGGCGAATATCGCCTATATAATTTAACAAGTATTGGCGATTCATTTTCACGCCAATACAAAAATATTATATAATAAAAATAATAAAATAATGCCGATTTATACCTATGTATATGATAAAAATTAACCCTTAGGGCTCTCAACTCACAATAATAAGGAAAAATAATAAATTTTCTATTAGAGTAAATACCAAAAAAAATTTGAAATCACATTATATTATTGTAATCACAGATGTTACCGCGACAACTTACCCATTGAAAAGACCAGGTAGCCATGTCATTCCGCGTACCCGGCGAAACGGTGGCGAACGATAGTGCGTCTCTAAATAATATAATTATACTGACATGAGTACATGACACAATAATAATGATTAATGATTAAACAAAAATTAAATATATAAAACATTAAATAAATATGTTATACGTGTCACACAGCTTCATAATTTAATATCATCATAATACTATTAAATATGCCATTCTCGATACTTAATAAATATATATTGTATAGTATTATTAACTTAATTCATTGTTGATTTTTATTTCTTGTTGTGAAATGTTTCATTAATATCGTAACTTACATTCGAAAATTGCATTTTTATTTTATTTAATACCCTCAAAATGATAAGTTCTCGTCTTGATTCCATTATAATTTAATCGTCAATGTTTACCAGACAAGAAATTATATTAATATGCATTTTCACGTCATGGAAAATATGATTACTATCAACAATAGTTAAATAAGATACGCAGACTCAAGTGTACTAAAAATTAAAAATAATATAACCAATATTTTAGATACCGATTAATCGTATAAACATATTATAGCCTTTGATAATTAATAATAAACAAAAAGGTAAAGAACGTCGATACCCTTAGCCCCGTCATTTATATTTAAAGATACCTAACTATAACACCTCATATATTATTAAAAGGTAAAGTTTCATCAATAAGCAACATACAAGCTTATTTTTGATTCTTTACGTTTTTTTGATTTTAATATTAAGTATGATAAAACTTGTACTAGTTGTACTACATTTTCAAGATAAATTTTATAAAAATTAAACTATCTGACTATATTATTTTATGGACAATAAAATAAATGGTTGATTTTATCGTAGAATAAAAAATAAATCTGGAACGCGTAAAATATCCGAAAATATTTTATCCGAACCGTATTTTAGCCGAAAAAAAATCTACATTTGGCGCCGGACGTCCGAGTGAATATCAAAAGAATAGATTAGAATGCACAAAAAAAATGTGTTTATATTGTGACCAATCTGCGATTTCTCTTTGGATCTTGAATAGAATAATGTGTGCTCAGCCAGAGACCCATACCCGAATGGTCACACACGCGTTTCGATTAATATTTTCCTTGCCTTTTATGTTCACAATAATAAATGACTGTGGACTGTGACCGATGAAAACATTTGGATACCGAGTACCGACGAACTACGTTTTATCCGCACGCATTTTACCTTTTTCATAATATACGATTGTGTTCGTCTTACCCGGTCAATAGAACATACATTTTGGTTAAAATATTATTAATAGATATTATTATTATTTTTAAAATTTTAACAATAGTTCCATTATATGTTAAAACTAAACAATTAGGCCCTTTAACTTTAAGTTTAAGTTTATCATTATAACATTATTTCTTAAATGTATTATTGTATGAATATTTTGTTGTTCTTTATATCGTCTAACTATTTAATGTAATACTAGTTTTCCTAGCTACTTTTATTAATAAGTAGAATGTAGATGTTAGAAATAATATTTTATATAATTAATTTAAAAAAAAAATGTATTTAAGGTTAAATATTAACAATTAATGAAATTATATATACAGTCAGATTGGCCGAGCGGTCTGAGGCGCCAGATTAAAGCTCTGATTCCCGAATGGGAGCGTGGGTTCAATCGAACCCCACACCTGACAATTTTTTGTTTTTCAAACTTGTTTTAATAAGATTAAAAATGTATTGAAAATAATCCAGGGTGATTCTTTTATCATAAAACACTCATTATTTCAAAAAGTATTCATGTTTTTGAAAATATTTTTTACATAGTTTCAAGTTGTTAAAAAAACAAGTAAAGTAGTTTATGGGTTATACGTATTTAAAGTTTTGTTGCGCGGAGTGGAGTGGTACGGGATTACCCCGCAAAATGTTTGTCCACTTCTCCGCTTGTCTAAACTTTAAATAAGTATAACTGTTCGCGCCACCGTTGCCGCCGTTAGTCAATTAATTATAATATACAAATATAAAAAAGCCGATTCACGGTCATCGCCGACCGACCTATTACACACACACTCACGCGCACCAGTCACTATTTTATATTTATTTTTGTTTGTTTATTATAATTTATAATTATTATTGTCCTGTGAATTATATAATATTGCATTACGTGAATTATACATATCGGCGTGTTATCTGCCGCCGTAACCGGCTCTCCGGTGCGCGCAGATTAGCACGGCCACCGTAATTTTCGGTGCAAACCATTTGCGCCCATCACACCTATTTTATAACCCACTTGCGCCCGAAATCATAACCCATTTGCGCCCGAAATATTTTTAATGAAAATGTGTTAAACCCGTGCGACGTTGCCAAACTGTATTCTAGAATACACGCAATACTACTTATTACCTTATAAAGTTAAAACTATTTTACATTTTATTTTTCCCGTTTTAACTATTTTTAATTTTTATGTTACACTCTTATCGATATTATCGAATATCGGTCCATTTTATCTTAATTGGACTTCATGACGACTCTCACTTCTGTCTGTGTATGCGTTGTGCAATCTTGCAAAAACTACAAATATTTTACTAGAGTATTATACGTGAGTTTCGAGTGTTTAAAAATGGAATTTAATATAATAAATACTACTAAAAATCGTGAGTGTTTAATTTTTCGTAACTTTAAATTCCATTTTAGTAGAAATTTGGTTTCGGGAAATATAAGTTGGCGTTGCGTTAAAAAAGATTTTAGTGCGTATGTAAAAACATAAAACATGTATTAAAGACAATTATAATTACCTATTAAAGTACTAATAATTATTAATTATTATAATATAATCTACTAATCTAATTAATTTAAGTATTTATCATGATAAATATAATCTATAATAATATGAATCACAATTCACAACGGCAACGTTGCATACGAAATGGGCGCATATGGGCTATAAATCGGCAGGTAGTACGACTAGTACCTTATCTTTCGGGCGCATCTGTCCATATCCCTCGGGGCGTAAATGTACTACTCTGGGCAGTGGGGCGCAAATAGGCTGTAGCCGTAATTTTCGCCAATCTCGCTCGTACCGTCGTTTGTACAAAAGACCCGAAAAAGTTCGTCCGTATTGTTCAACGCAGTGTTAGCACTTTCAAGCGCAAATCGTTGCTTTATTGTATAATATCGTGTATACGCGAATCGTCACCTTTATTTGCTTTATTATATTCCCAATTGTATGAACGCGAATCGTTCGCACTACTATTAGTTATATTACTTATATTGCGAGAGCGCGCGAATCGCCACTTTTTTGTATATATTTTAATATATTGTAAGCCCAAATTCTATGCACATATTCTTTAATTGTTTTTGGTAAATCAAAATTCACTATCATTGTAACACCCATTATATCTGTCAAAATAAAAACATAATTTTATATTATACAAAATTGTATATCCAGTGTTATTATATAGACATATATGATAGAGTTCTGAATGTTCTGATCATTGAAGAGATTTATTAATTTAGAACCAATAATTATTATCAATTGTACAGAATATACAGAATAAAAATAACATATATCATAGAGTTCTGATCATTGAAGAGATTTATTAATTTAGAACCAATAATTATTATCAATTGTACAGAATATACAGAATAAAAATAAATATTTTCTAGTGTTCTGTTATTAAGTATTAATTAGATGATACAATGTATAAGTGTATTCTACTCTCTGGAAGTTGTTTCTAAACATTGTAAGTCAATTATATAAAAATACATGCAATAATAAAATATTAAGTAATATAATGCATTTAAAATCTAGCTATCTCATGAATTAAGTATAATTAATTAATTAGTAAACATGAAATACAAAAGATTTAAGAATACATTGTCAAAAAAATGTAATATATTGATATAATTTATATCAACATCTGATTCTAATTTGTAGCAAACATAACAATGTCTTAAAATATTACATAAAAAATATAAATATATACATTTTCAGTAACTAATTGTTATTTATTGATATGTTTATAGACAATTTCATAATTAAATACGAACACGGTTTTAATGAGATGTCTAGAAGAGTTAGTTTTTGTGTTAATACTTTTTTGAGTATACAATACTAATTATTCTAGTTGTAATTTTGTAAATGAATATATTTTTAAGTATGAAGGTTTAATATATTATGCACATAAACATAGCTAATTAAAATAATAATTTTGTAATATTATGTCAACAATAATGGTGTAATTCTCTATGTGTAATAGACAAAACTATTTGCCACAATAGAATAGAAACAAAATTTCTAGATAAGCACAGTTCATTCTAATAACACCAATTTGGCTTTAACAATAATGTCTTAATGTCTCCAATGCATTTATACAATACTACTAAATTTATTTATGAAAATATTGATGATAAACAAAATTTACTTTTATTATATAATTATTATTATTATATTTCTTGACATAAAAAAAACATTGACCATGATATATTAAGGACTTATATAATTGTTCTTTCATTCTTCGCGATATTGCTAGTGAGCTTAGTTATTACAAATTATTTTTTGATATATTATTAAAAAAAAAATTTTAATTTTACAATATATATAACCTTTTAAGGAGAATCAAACTTAAATCACAGTATATCCAATAACATAAATATATTTTATTAATAATAATTTTAAAACTTAAAAAAATGAAGAAATAAAATGTTTTTGTGCATTAGGTATGATTATGCTTTACGCTAGGGACAATTTCTCTTGTAGAACTGAGAACAGTGGGCCAAATGGGTCCCAGTCCGCCCCTAAATTTTTAATTAATACTTATTTTATTTATTTAAATTACAATTCTAAGTATATTAAGTATAAAAATCTTTGTTTGGTGTTGGGTGCAATTAAGTAGATGGTTCTTGACTACATGCGATAACTGTAGTATGTGATTGTGATATGATGGCTGGGGGCGTTACAATTAGCGTAAAATAATTTATGGTATTAGTGCTAATTAATTAATTAATATATATATATATATATATAGGTTGGTAACCTATAGTTTATTGAATATCATATATTTAAGTTAATAATCTAAAAAATAAGTAATAGGTAATTGAGATTTGATTAGAGCAGAGTAAGGACAGCTATATCTAATATCTAATAGTGAGCAACCATGAGTGGATTAATGTTACTGATTGAATGCTGACCTCAATGTAAAGATAGTTATTTTTTTTACTTTATTTAATTTTTAATAGACAGTGGATATTAATGATTATCTTTAAAAAATAATTTGGATAATTACATTTAGTAGGTATGACATTAAATAAAGTATAATTTTTATTTGGACATTGTCACCTCTTACAATCAAAATTATTCAATATATATATATATATATAGTTGATAGACAGAGTATTCAGAATATGCTATTGATAGTGACTGTGATTATCAGTTTAATTCATAAACCACCTGTACATTTATGACAATGTGTATATGTATCATAATAATATTATGTACCTAATACCTACAACTATAACTTAGTGTGACACGGAGATTATTACCAAGGTATGAACTACCTGTAGGGCAGTTAATGTAAATTAGTCAGTAGCCATAAGACATGTACATGTCCAATGTATCTGCATGCAGTTCTTTTTTTATAAAAATAATAATAAATAATTTTAATCACTTTGATTGTGATACTGTTGAAAACATCTTACCCAGTAGTAATTTTCTTTATTTTTTCAATATTTACTTAATACATTTCCAGTACACAACACTTAAATTCTATTTTAATAAATCGGAACTGATGCAAAAACCAATATTATGAACCAGAACTCTATTCCAACGCGTTCCGGTCAATTAAGCATTCTTAAAAACAATTACTCTCCACTATAAAATCAGAAATATAACCATCAGCCCTAGACTAAAATAACAATTATTTCAAGATGTCTTTCTATAAAGCTCAAGAGAACCAATTAAATAATTAAAAACATTTAAATTTACAATGCCTGTCACAACTAATTATTAAAAATCCTTATAATTCTTGTAAATAATGATACTTCTATATTGTATAACATTATCAATCTATAAACTTGTAAACTAGTTATATTGTCAAAATACTAAGTGTATTAAAACAATAAATACTTAAAAATAAATCTTTTAGACAACTTTTAAAATTTATTTTGTTTATTAATTAATATTAAAATTTAATTACATTTGATAAAATTATAAAATTATTTACATTATTAAATTAAATACATATATACAGCTAATATTAATTTACAAAATATACAAAATTTTCAGGATCTGAAACAGAATAAAATAATAAAATATATAATTATAATAATTTACAATCATTCATAATCTTATACAAAATTCTATGAAATATTTAAACTAAGTAAAATAAGCAAACATGTTAAGTATTTTAATTCAATATTTGTCCGTCCTGCATACATTTTTATTTTTTATAAGCATATGCAGTGACAAGGGTAAGTAAAGATTTATTTAGCAAAGAATGCACGGAAAAAAGTTTATGGTGCATTTAATAGTTACATCATATTAGAAGATATAATTCACATATCTAGGAAAGATTTATCAAAAATATAATACAAAAATAATTTATTATTGTTTAAATCTTGATATTTAAATTTTTTTGATTATTGGCGAGTAACTAACTTTTTTAATATAATTCTATAATAAAGATTGCTTTTAACGGTTTATTTGTTTACTTGGTCATGCAGTTTTTCCCATGTAAATGGTTCATAACTGGAAAAGGTAATTTTGTTTAACTTAATGATGTTTTATAATAAAAAATATCATTAACCAATTTCTTTACATTATACTTAGGTTGTCTAAAGTTGATTTCTATGACCAAATTTTAAATTTTAACCATAATAAAATGGTTTTAAATTTATTAAAGAATCAGTGTACAGTATTTTAAATTTGAACATATTTTTTATTATTCTAAGAGAACATGAGATGTATATTTTAAGGTTTTCAATGCATAAATGTGTAGTATTATTTGTATTTTTTGAAATCTTCTGAAATGCAACAACTTTTTTTTTTAACAATTTCTACCATTCACTGTTTTAAATCTTTGCTTGAAGAATAAAAATTGATATTATATACCTAGTTATAAAAACTTAACTTAATTATTAGTTTTAATATGTTGAATGCTTGTAGTATTTGTAGTACACTATCTATTGTATACACTATAATCACGATTACATAACTATGTTAAAAGTAAAGTTAATAATCATGCATAAAAATGGAAGTATTACTTTGATAGGTACTTGACTGTATTAAAGAGCCGTATAATATATTAATATATACCTATTAAATGTGTTTATTAGGACAACTTCATAGTGATTGACCACGACAATAAGATTAAATTATAAATACATTAATAAATAAGTTCATACAAAACAATTTTATATACAAATTTAAATACTTAAGTGATTATATGGCTCCAGATTTACCTTAGGTTTATCTCATCGTCCGTTGTTCACCACTTGGTGATGTGTAAATCAGTCGGGCTTGATAATACTCCAATACCAAGTTGGGCCATTTTTCATTAAATTCCTCGGAATCAATTAAATCCACCTCATCATCCGAATTTTTCCATTTTACGATAAACATTAATCTAGTGTTTATTTTGGTTACCGTAAGAATTTGATTGGGTCCACGTTTTAATCTGTAACTCCTTTTTTTTATTTTATATGAATTACCATCATATAAACATGTTTTTTTTTCAATTTTTACCACTTCTTTTATATTAACATTAATTTTACTGTAAAAAAAAAAATTGTATTAATACTAATTGAAAATTATTTTCATAGATTTTATTTTGTAAATCTAAGTTATGATTAATTCATTTTTGTTTTTTATATATTTTAGGGATCTAACCTATAGGAAATCGAAAATTAGCTATTTGACATTTTGACGCAACACTGGTTCGGACCGGTGTTGACGGCCGACTACATGCGACGTGTCAAACGTGAGAACGGAAACCAAAAATGTATTGTCATACGCAAAATACAGATTGTTATTAGTTATTATTAATAAGAACTCTGATTTTAAAGCATAATAAATAACAAAAAAAGCACAAAATTAATTTATAAAAGAACCCTACTTATTTTTTTAAAAAAAACATAGCCAAAAATTAAGATAAACTAGCTATAATAACCTATTATCATTATTATTAATTATCACATTAATATTAAATTGTATTACCCATCGACAATGTATTGGAATAGCACGCAATCGGGAAAGTTTTCGCGGTCGTTTTGCGGAATTTCAGATTTATCTGGATAACATTTCCAAACAGCCATAGTTTATGTTTGACTAAACTGTAAACGACGATCAATGTTAATAATATTGTAAATCTTATTAAAAACAAAATAAAAAAATATAAATGTAATAATTCTTACCGTTTTGTGAGCGATGACGAAGTGTAGAGTCGGATGAGATGCACGAGGTTCTGTTGTCGGGGATACGTTAGGTACTGTAGCTACGCGTGAAATGTCTGTTGGTTGTCAGTAGTGGCGATTGCAGTACACTGGGACTTCGTGCGTTATTGTGAAGGAGTGTAGAAACAGCAAAACAACTAAGATAAAGAAAATCGGGGGATAGCTTAGGTAGGATAAAGGTCTGAATATACCTACATGATACGGGATACAATATTCTAGGTAAACGAGCCACGGGAGCGTCCTGCACAATCATTCTATTGTATCCATTGGCGGGCGTGACAATAGTAGCTATCTCTCCGCAGTCCGCATAGTAAAATATAATGTTATAGTAAGTTAAAATGTATATCATATAATATTGTATAGAAGTGTGTTCAAAGAATCTGAATTAAATTGATCTGAAGATATTGACTCTGTTCCGTCGATACGAGTTTGTCCGATGATTATTTAAAGTAAAAAAAATATTTAAATCACTAGTACGTAATTTAAGAATGGATGTAGACGATTAATAGTCAACCTCATGTAAATGATTTGTTACGTATACGTTCAACCGTTGTTTTTAGAAGTAAGCTACTTATATAGGACATCGTATTGCGTGAAAAAATTTTTAATATTTTTATCCATTGCAATGGAGTGTCAAATTATACATTGATTTATATACTGAGGGCCGCGAGAAGAAAAAAAATTGTACAGTGAAACCTTCCCTAACGGACACCTCTCTTTAGCCGACGATTTCTTGGGACAGTGCACACGAATTGCATACCAAAACAGGTAGATGAACCTTCTTGAACGAATCGCGTCCCGGACGCATTCGTGTTCACTTTCACTTAACATTTTTTTTAGGTTTACAGTGGTTTTCAAATTTATTTTTAATTTTGATATTTTTAAATTTTTTAAAAAATAATAATAATTAAATATTTATTATTAATATAATTTTATTATATGAAAACTTGTTTTTAGCAATTTGTATTTTTAGACCGAAGCTATACATAACTTATTCGCCGCGTTTCGAACGCTGTGTATATCGCGGCGTTTTCCATTGAATTAAAAATAAACCAATGCATTTATGGCTGCTATGTATTACTTTAGGAGCTACTTACAATAATTAACTGTAGATGAAAAAGTAACACGAATCAAAAAGGTTCGTCTACCTATTTTGGTACTCAAATCGTGAGTTTTTAACCCTGTTGGGGACATGATGGTTATTTTCATTACTTTTCAATGTAAAAATCTAAGAATTGTGAATGCCTTTTTTAAAAAAAATCATGAATAACGCGAATGTTTATGCAAAACTCGTATTTGACAAAATCGATTCTTTTTTTTCAATATAACTAAAAAAAAATAACGAATAACTACTAAAAAGTTTACAAAATATTTATGTTAAAATGTTAAAACATGAAATATTTTTTTTAATATTTTCTTTTTGAACTTTGATAAACATTTAGAATTTTCGATTTTTTTTTTAAGTGGATAATATTTATTTGGTTCAAGATGCTTGAAAATTGAATACAAGTTTCCTAATAAATAATTCATACCTATCTAAGACTTCAAATTTTAAATTATGCTTTTCATCATGATTTAATGTGTAGGTATTCTTCATTTATTTAATTTTTTTAGCCCATTGATATAATTAAAACTATTATTGGAATGATCCATTTTCATTTTTAATCAGTAAAATTTTGTTTGTGCGTTAATGCAACGTGACTCGCGAGTCACAAACTCAATAAATTTACTAAATCATAATTTATAATATGTAAAATGTATGCAACAACAAGATATATTATATTTTAAATCACAACATCGTTCTAACTGCATAAATATATATGGGATTTTGAAAAAAACATTCAGAAATACTATTTAAAGTTTTTAAAATCATTGTATAAATCAAACTACTTTTACACGTAAAACTACATAGGCCAATATTCGGTCGTCTGCTGTATGACGTTACACGGCTATTCATCAACCCTCATTATCTTGTTGAATAATCATTTTTTTAACTTGGGATTTTTACCAAAACGTTTTTCATAATATAAATTTATATAATTATAATTATAAATAGAAATAAGAAAATAAGAATAAATATAATAATATAATGTCTACAAACATTTTTAAATTTTTAAAATAAATATTAATAATTAATATATACAATATTTTGTATTTTCGGACTTTAAAAATGTATACTCGTACTTAACTATTTTTTACCCGAGTGTTGTTCGACCATTACTTTTTTTTAACCTAAGTGAAATTCAACCAATTAATTTAAGTAAAAAGTGCAATTCGACTTTCCTGGTCTTTCCTATGACCGCAACTTAGATATTATCACCTATAATTACAGAAACCGCAACTATTGTATTACCTATAAGTGGCGTGACCGCAACTAGTGTGCAGCGGAACACTAAGTTATACTATCGTCTGCCAATAGTATTCGTTAAAAGTCGATCGCTTCTGAGTTGTGACGTATATATATATTCTAGTTAAAGTATTGAATTCCGTTATTTTATGAAATATCTAGGTAGTTCATGAGTTACCTACGAATCTTAGGAAGTAAGAAATCATACATGAAAATTATGCTTTAACTAGTTATTTCATAGAATATCTATTTATTCTATACATTTTAGTTTGATATACGTCTAAATATAAAATACATAAATTTAAAATATATTATAATATTTTATTTATTTTAAATTTAATTAATTATTTATTTGTACACGCAATATTATTGTGGCATTTAGAGTTACACAGTATTTCTTTTTTTCTGCAAAGACACCGTGCGCTTTGTATCACATTTTTTGGTACAAGTGCACTTAAAGAAACCCTGACCAGTCCCCAGTGACTGTACAGTTGCCGCATGACTAACAAGATTTATTTTTTATTTTTATTTTTTTCACTTCTATCATCAAACTTGTATGTGTTTTTCTTTTGTTAAAGTTATACTTTTTGTTTTCAATGAACGATTTTTAACAATCATATAAAACTTTCTTTCATCAAATATTATTCATTCGAATTAATTGTAAACTACTTATATTGGCTATATTTATACTTAAAATAATATGATAGAGACAGACGAATCATTCAAACCAACACTGAATGCGTGTGACTGTAAAACTATTACTAAACTTTAAACCTTACCAATTGGCAATTCTAATGACAATATTAATTATAACAACGATAATCTTATCGATCTATTTTAATTTATTACTATGCTAGACAGCAAAATAAGTAATAACGATATTGTATGATATTATATTATATATTTTTATATACCTATACATGATATTTTGTTCAATTTGACACATTAACGAAGTGATGACAGGAAGTCAGGAATACATAAAATAACTAGTTTAAGTATAAATTATATACATTACCTTTAACGTTTTAATTATTTTATAAATTACCTAGTAATTTCATAAACTAACTAATTTAACATTTTAACTGTAACATATTATATAAATTAATATATGGTTTATAAAATATGCTAATAGATATAAATATGTTGAGTTAGTTATCTGAATTATATTTACTAAAAGGTTTGTGATTGGGGAGGGGGGCGGTGAATCCCAAAACCTTTTCGCATTAATCAAATGTTCAATGATGATTTAATGTTGTTATTTAAATGACAACAAATAATTTTGATTAAAAACACACCAATAATGTACTTACGACTTATATACCTATATCTCAATGGTTTATGAACTACATACTTACTAGGCGTAAGCCGTAAGTACAATATTTTATGAATAATGGTCAGTTTTTGGTTGTTAATAAATATTTATTCAATATTATATGACAATCAAACTCTACACATTATCTTTGACTTAAATTATTATACATACTATGTCGAAATAAATTATACCACTAAAATTCGTATGTGGCTAGTTCTCTAGTTTACAGTAATTTTAAATATTGTGTGGGATGTCACGGATTGGTTCGTCGCGGCGGAGGCAGAATTTAATACGCGGCAGTATTTATCGGTTTTTGGTTAAATGTAAAGTACTGGTAACTGCTAATGAGTTTATTTTTTTCCAAATAATCTTATAAAATTATGTAAGACTAGGTACCTCGAAATCTGTCTATTTGTATAATTGTATCACATTTTGGTTATATACTAATAAAATATCTAATAATAATAATTATAATATTATAAAATATAATGCACCACTGTCATATATGAGAATACTGGCACTTAGCAGTAGTGTTATGAGCTTATTTTTGATTTTTAATCTATGTTTATTTTTCATAATTATATAGGCCTATCGTTGTATTAAAATTTTAAATATCTTTTTTATTATTATAATAATAATAATAATAACCAAAATTATATTAAATGCACTTGCATATTATTATAATAAGCAAATTAATAAAATTGTTTAATACAATCCAATAAGTTTTGAGTTTTTTTCGTAAAATTTTAACCACCTAATAGAATATCAGAAAAATAAATACCTAACACGCCTAGTATTTATTTTACAAGAGCTAAAAACTTCACAGTCAAAAAGAATTTTTATTTATATAGGAACATTTTACATTTGTACATAATTGTTAAACGTGTTGTTTGCGTCGGTATGCCGATGAAGTCCTCCCATACACTATTATACTGCTGTACCCATTTATCATAACTGTATTATAACATGTGGGTATTATATTATAATAGTTTTATTTGCATGTATTGTACGTATTGTTTTATTGTAGTATATAAAATATATAATACGAGTATTTCAAGTATTTGGCTATAGGTTATAGCGATATCGTATAGTATATGAATATGGGTTTGTCGTTATACAAAAATATATCATGTCCCATAGTCTTGCCAAAACGTCATGATGTTGCTGTGTACTGGTATACTAACTTAACCGACCAGATTTTTAATCAACATTTCAAAATGAACATTTATAAAATCAAATTTAACTTTTAAGATTTACCTATAGGAATTAATAATCAGAACAAATGGTTTTGAAATTTTTATTATAGTATCCGATATGTATATCGGATTAATTAAAATTTTTAATTATGAAATTAATAACAATAATTATTATTATGAATTTTTAAATTTTAAATGAATAGCTATGAGGATGAATTAAATATACCTATAACACTTCCAAAGGTGGGTGGCTAAAACATCTTAACACGCCTTTCCTTGGAACCGTGACTGAAAATAGTTAGGTCTTAGGTACCTACCCTCTACAAAAGTACAAAATTATATTAAATATACGTTCTATATACAAGTCAATAATCGATAATTGAATAATAATAATGTAATTATATGAAATAATTTAATAAAGATTTGAAAAGTAAACACTAGTCTACGAAATAAGATAATGGTAAGAATAAATTGTCGTCCAAACGGCAAACGAGATACAGTCAAATAATATTTTTATTGTGAATAGGATGATGCGGTACTATACACTATTCAATTGCGTTCTCTTACTCTCACTCTCTCACACACTCTCACTCACTCTCACTCTCTCTCACACTCTCTCACTCTCTCTCTTTCTATCGTTTTCTCTATCTCTCTCTGACCCATGCGTATCATGGACGTAACACAATCGTCTAAAGTTATTATTTTTTATGTTTTTGACTAATCATTGAGTAAATTACCTATTAAACAGTAACGTGCGGTGGATTACAACAAGTCCACTTGGTGGGAGAAATTAGCGAAACCGCGGATTGACTTCGGCGCAAATTGTAGTGATTTATGAAACTATTATTATGCGAATGGTAGATAAGAGGCCAAAATTATCTACTCCACGGGTAAGTGGTAAATTTTTTGGTCTCCACTACTCCACTGAATACGTACTCTTTAAAATCTATTCTATATTTCTATACAGCATATGGAGATTCCAAGTTTTTATTCAATTCAGTCGATGTTTTGTGAAAATAAAATCAAAAATGATACAATTATAACAATAATATACGAATACGTCGAAATTGACTTATTTCGATCTCCTTCAGAGTATTCACTATAGTCATTGAATTGTACACTTATATTTTATAAATGTAAAAAATAACTGTAGATACAATAGTATACGACTCTGTAGCCGTCGAATAACACTATATAATATAGGGATTAACATTCCACCACTGCTTTTGAATTATCTCCTACAATAATATACTGCAGTTTTACAATAAAACACGTACAGCGGACTATATGTCTATATTATCGTCTCAATTCTGAACCCAAAAACCGTTAATCATGTCAGGCGATGGCCGCCCGCCGGCGCCAATGGTGTTGAATTGACCAATTCACTAAAGAGTTTCAGTATTATAGTTTGTACAGAACAAACATTTTAAACGTCCATATTATTGTAATAATGTTCGAAAATACGTAGTTTGAATTCAGTACAACCAACCTTAGCTAAAATGATAAAAATACAAACATACAATAATATTATATTAACAGCATATAAAATAATAATTATTGTAAACATCCGAAAATGACGATAGCAACAATAATAATAATCAAATAATTTAAATGTTCATAAAAGAGCAAATTTAATTTAATACTTATTAAAATTGAATACACTTCATGGTATACTATTATTCAAATCCGTTATCTATCAACAGTAAAAAAATACTTGAAATATATTAAAATTATACGGCCGTAAGAATTTTAGAAATTGCAAAAAGAATTATAATAAATAATAGTATATTTAACTATTTAAATTTTAAAAGGTATTGCACACAATTTTAATCTCTATATATAATATAGACATATATTATTATAATTATTTATACAAATTACGCATTAAACAGTGTTATATTCAGGTTTAAGATATTTACTAATTCATTTAAAATTATAATTATTTTTCAATTCATTTTACGGGCACAATTATTTGTAAGCCACTGTGACTCATATACTGATTCTTTTTATTATTATAAAGATAACCCTGTGGCATCACTCATACTGATTGTTAAGGTCCTTTGTGTGTTTTTAATCAAAATACCGTAACGTTATTAATGACCTTTGGCTAACGATAATATAATTACGAATAGATAGTTTTCAATATCTAAGAATTTGGATGTTATCTAAACGATTAATACACACATTAAGACATTCATGATGAAAAAACTAGTCTTATAATGTGTCACACAATAATGTAAAATAATTATAATTTTTTTTTTTGTATAATATGTTTATAAATTTATAATATAAAACAATTATGTGAAAAAGATATTGTGTAGGAGTAAATATTGATATTATTAACTTCGGTATATCAATTTGCATCAATTCAAAACAGATTCTATAGTTTATAAAGTTAAACTTACAAATATGAGAGCTTTTTTAAAAATGTGTATTTTAAAAGCGTTTTTATCATTACTTTGTTTTTTCTAATGATAACTAACATTTTCTGCCCATAGAGCCACAGCATATATAGTTATTTTTCGATTTCAATGTTTTGCTTTAGCCAATTTATTTAATCCAAAATTTATATTTAATTAAGAATTATCTAAGTAAATAATAATTTAGTAGATTGATAAAAATAGCTATTTTAAACTGTCAGTTTTGAAGAATTCAAATTAAAACATAATAATTTAAATTTAAATTTAGTTAATTAAAATGTAATCATTAAAAAAAAAATGTGAACTTTTGTAGTTTTAGAAAATTGAGATCTGTTTATTTTATTTCCACCTTCAAAATTGTATAGAGAATTAGTACTCCACAAATCCGGTTTCTCATTTTTCGGTTCAACATCAGATTTGAAGTATAATATAACATCATCTTGATTTTTGGTATTTTTTAAATATTTGTTTAATACAATCAACTATAATATAACTACAATATAAAATTTTTTGTCATATAATATATCAAATATTACATTGCTTGAAAATATCCTGCTTTATAGATGTAGGTAAGGTACCTATAGCTAATACGTAACATGGATAAGATATTCGGCAAACGTGGACTGGCCTGTCACCTGTATTATATAATTTAGCCAGAAATTATTTCTAAGAGGATGTCAGTGTACAGTTTGTTTTCTCTCTCTCTATGCTTGCGTCAGTGCCTACTACTATTTTGTATCGTTATAATATACCACTATCAGCACACACACAGACAGACGCACGCTCCTCCGAAATTGGTAAATTGGGTCCAGGGAAAAAATAGGTAGTACATAAGTTGAGTCCTGGAAAAAAATTAAAATATATGTGGTTTTTATAGTATAATGTTCTAAATAAATAATATATAGTATAAATAATTAAAATTTGAGTCCTGGAAAAAATTTTTGTTTAAATAAATACATTTAACAAATTCTAATCTAACAATATTATTGGTATACGAGTATTTAGTAATTTGTTCCCTTAAGGCTTAAGTATTTAAGGTTGTTGTGTTGATAGTCCAAGAAGTGGTGGTACCATTAAATGTTTCATTCATAAGTATAATTATTTACCTTGAACTTGAAATGTACGATCATCTTTGACTTACCTCAATTATTGTTTACAATTATCATAGTTAACATTGATTATATCTTAGTCGACTGTCTTCTGACAGGCATCAAATTTTATGAGTTTATATATTCGTATGATTATTGAAAATCAATTTTGGATTGTGTATAATAAGTGTTTCGATACAATAACAATAGCTTGTTGTTGTATTATTATTTTATCAAATTTTGTAAAATTAGAACATTAATTACTGAATTAATTTGTTAGTTTTTAAACATCAATTAATACTAAAAATATCTTGTATTTTAAGATACCCTTGAATACATTAAAGTTAAAGTTCTTAGCACAGATAATACTGTTTACCAATTCAAGATTAAGAAAGGTGCTTCTTTATTACTGCTTATAAATTGTTATTACAAAAAATGAAGGGTAAACTATTAAGAAGTAATTTATTGCAACTGTTACCATTAGTAACAGTAACTTAATTTTAGACTTAATATGCTTACATTTTTTTTTAAATTGAATATATTCAAGCAAATATGTATTCATTTAGCCATTGATTTTAATACAGCCTAACCATGGTTGTAAAGAAACTGTAGTTACTAGCTTGAATTTTAGTAGCTATATCAATTACATAAAACAATTACACTAACTCAAAGAGTAAAATTACTGACAAGTTGTAGACAATTAAGGTGATCATCCACTTTATTTGTCTATGAGTATGCAAATATAAGTTAGGTGAATTTTTACCAATTAAATGTTTGATACTTCCACATCATTTTAAATTAATACCGAGAGGTGTAAGTCAATACAAGCATTTATTTACTAATACATCGATAAGGTAAATTATAACCATATGATATTACTTGCATTTTACTCTAATTTGTAATTTTTTTCACTAGTGTCCCTATCATAATATACTGTTGTATAATATGTAAAAAAAAATATAACTTGGTGTTATAAAATTAATTTATTACATAATTAGGTTTTAGGTAAATCACCACAACTATTAATTTTATTCAACATTATGTATATTAAATAATTCATAATCTTTGTATGTGACTTGTATAATTTAGATATTTAGCCGACCACTACTTTTGTGACTTTGTCTTATACCGTGGAGGTGAATAAATATTGTTTTTTTATTATAATTGTATTTTTTTGGTTACATTCCATCAATTAGTCTTATTCTATAGAATATTTTTGTATCCATTTTAAACAAATAACCAAATTTATTTGCTGTACAACAATTAAATTCATCTTAGTGTCATGTTTTTTTTTTTAATATCATACATCTATGTTTTATTAACTCAAAAATAATAAATTCTAATTACCATATTGTCTAGATTCTATAAATATAAACATTATTTTGAATTCTTTAATAACACTAACTCACACAGCAAAAATAATATTGCAACAATATTTAATTTTCTATTCCAATGTTACTGTAATATTATTATAATACTAATATATTTTCAAAATTAAGATTTGCATTATTAATTGCAAAAAAATGTTTTTAAGTGGTTGAATCATTTTAATTAGAAAATTGTAATAAAGTTTGTTTGAGTTATGTTCTTAAATGCAAATTAAAATTTTATCCTTAAATTATTGTAATTGCAGTCTGCAATAAAAAGCCATGTAATATTGTAATGGCATAGCATGTGTTAAACCAAGTGCCTAATTCACAGTCAATTTCTTTTTCCAGGGTCATTTCATACTTAATATGAGTATGTCGTGTGTTTCTGAAACAAAATAATAAAATATATATTATTATTATTATTTATACCAATAAAAATCAAATCCTTATTATTATTAACCTATAACTATTAACTTATAGGTGTATTTTTAAGCACATTGAATATTTTAGTACGTGGAAATCCTTATAGAATTATATGAATATTTTCATGAAACATTCTTGAAATGATACATAACTGAATCTTCTAAACTTTTAGTTGTAACCAGTACAGGGGTGTTCCCATAGGGTATACTACATATACGCCGTATACTCTCAAGATTTTTTTTCAATATTATGGGTAACTGCGTATGCCCATAAATCCATAATACATGCGTATTTGATGATATAGTATACTCTCAAAAAAATTCATGGGAACACCACTGAACCAGTAAACATAATTTACTAATCTAAAAATAAATAATATATTATACTAAAATTACAAAATATGTTACGTAAAAATAATTAATATGCATGGGTAGCAAATATAAGCAATAATTAAACAAAGCCAATCTTACAAGTATGCGCTTAAAACCATTTTTGTTTGTTTTAATTTTTGATTCAAATTCTTCAAGAGTAACTTTTGTATTAATAGGGAATGCCGTTTATATAAAAATTGTTTAAACCACTATGACTAATGATAGATTTTCAAATCTATTGTTACTTGATATTGAGAGGACTTAGCTAATATTATTAATTTTTAATATATTTGCTTAAAAAAGTAGACTTTAAACTTGATACTATAGGTAATAAATTCCTTTTTAAAATGTTTTTTTTTATATTTAAATAACAAGAGAATTCTTGTTATATTTATTCTGAAATCTAAACAACTAATTATGTAGATATTTATACTTATTAGGTAATAAATAATTTTCTTGGCATTCACTACTTATTTGCGACACTTTATATTTACAACA
The DNA here is from genome assembly GCF_020882245.1 of Rhopalosiphum padi. Classification (NCBI taxonomy): domain Eukaryota; kingdom Metazoa; phylum Arthropoda; class Insecta; order Hemiptera; family Aphididae; genus Rhopalosiphum; species Rhopalosiphum padi. The sequence goes on along the minus strand of NC_083599.1, from coordinate 1,000,562 downwards.
ATTAATAAAATCAATTACTTTGTTTTAGAAATCGTTAATATGGCAGAACAGTGGACAGATGAAAATTATTGGAATATTTTAGTCGAAAATTTCAATCGTAAATATGCGTAATAATGGCGGGAAGGGGGTCACACGGATAAATAAAAACTACGGTTAATCCAGAGTTTTTATAATAATGTAATTTTTCATTTAATTATAATTAAAAATACATACTATAATGTTATACATCTACAGTCCATACTTATTTTTAAATTTTCGGAAAAGTGAGCACGGATAATCGAGTCACAGATAATCTAGGTTCTACTGTATATTTTTTTATACATAATACAACTTTTACATAGTTATTTATGAATTTTAGTATACACAATAAAATTTCAAAATAAATAAATAAATATTATATAGGATAATGCCACACCAGCACGTGATGAGTTCGCGCAGAATAATAACTGCAGGTATTCTCGCGTCATTTTTAAATATTATGACCTTGTACCAGAAGGTGACAAAGCACTTAATAGTCTACAATAAAAATAAACTCTACATAATATTAGAAAAGCTAGAAAAATTTACTACAATATGAAAATTAATGATTTTGAACTTCGAATTTACTGTAGTGTAAATATCTATTATTACTACCTCAACTACGAAGTGTCTATACTAGTAAAACTACATATTTTTAAATATTGAAATACCTATTTAAATTTTATTATCAGTATAATATGGTAACGCAAAAAAAAAATAACCACAGAAATGATTTGTTTTACATATTATTACTGTATGGGGATGGATAAGCGGTGAATCGGGGGCATGTATATTTTACTAAATTTTCGTCGCGTAATATTTGTAATAATACAAAATGGCATTTTTCTTATAGTTTCCATATGATATTGCGTCTTTTAAAGGTTTAATCATTACTTACTTAATGTAATGTAACTATAAAAGAATTTTTTTTTATTTATAGCTTATTTTTACACGGAGTAGGTGTGCTACCTATTTTTTTTTTAAAACAAGTCGCAATTTTATTTGACTGTTAAATCTGAAGATGAAATTTGATCATTTTTAATTTTTGTATATTAGTATTACACTATTACATAGTAATAATTATTATTACAATGGCAATATGGCAAACGGCGTAGGTTCAGCGTCGTCGTTGCCGCCGCTGTAACATTGTGAGACTTGAGTAGGGGAATGAATAAGCCGCGAGTGGACCGAGGGACATATTATATTTTACGATATTTTCGTCGCGTACGAAAAATCGTTCTTAAATGTAATATGTACTAGAACATTTTTGGTTATAACTTATGTTATAACTTACAACGTTTAAGAGGACGTCTCATCCGCATGTGTTGTCTCCGTCTTACACACGTACGACATGGTCAATTTTCGTTCACCAGTTTCAATATTGAAACTTTTGTGCTTTTAGTTTTAATATTGAAACTTTTGTGCTTTTAGTTTTAATATTAGAGTGAATTGACCTATTATCAAACTTTTAGGTAAGAATATTATTTGTGTTCTCTCGTTGGCTTTTTACGATATTTTAATTTTTAGGTGAGTTATGAATATGAAATTATTAAATATATAAAAATGATCTTAATTCATTTAAAAATTAAAGTATCGTAAAAATCCAACGAGAGAACACAGATAATGTTCTTACCTAAAAGTTTGATAATAGGTCAATTCACTTTAATATTAAAACTAAAAGCACACTATTGAAGCTGGTGAACGAAAATTTACTATGTCGTACGTGTGTAAGACGGAGACAACACATGCGGATGAGACGTCCTCTTAAGCTATCTAACCCAAGGACGACGAACCTATGTCACGTGTGTCACAGAGTATGGTTATAATTCATAATTTTTACTTCACTTTCCAAAAAAATTACTGATAATTATTTTTAACTTATTACTGTAATATTATATCGTAAGATATTAACGTAATGTCGTAATCGACGTAATCTGTACTTTCCATTTCCTAATCTCGGAAAATTAAATACGTACAAAAAATAAAATCATGTTTATATGTTTAATTTAATTAATTATTTTTTAAGCAAAAAAAAGGTCTGAAAAGTTTCCGACACGCGAGGCAAATAAATTATAAAATCTAATCAAACATTTTGATTTGATAAGTAGTTATCAAAAGGTTCGCCATCCCTAGAGTCTAACCAATCTGCTTGCACGTTTCTCTGTTCGCATCTGCACAATATTTCTGATCGATTGATACCTTATACGACTATATTATGTTCAGCGGTTTGCCTTGTGGAGATAACCACAAATTAGCACGGTTTTTCAATGTTACAATTCTTTTCGACGTTACATAAAGTTATTCATTTTATCACGAACGACACGAACCGTTATTCACACAATCACACCGTTACGTACTTTTGGGTGTAGAGAGCTTCAATATATCATTTAATATATTCTATGTTTAAAAAATAAAAAATACGGAAAATATGTTGTACATCATGCACGATGAACTATGAACAGTAAGATCAAGACTAGTACCTACATCACGAAATACAAAGTATTGGCGCGCTCTTGATTTTCGAGTTTTGGCGCACTTTTTATCTTTGAGAAACGCGTGAAACGCGCCTAATGTGTAAGCAAAATCGCGACGTTTGAAACGCGCGGAGGCGAGCCTTCGAATCGCCTAGTGTGCAATCACCTTAAATAAATTAAGTAAATATAAAATAATTTCTATAATGGTATCATATGAACTAATAATATATTATACCTATTTATGCGGTTTAATTTTGGAAAAATATAAGTTTATCATACCATTTTGGTATTATATTACGAGTATTAATATAAAAATAACATATTCCTAACAATATATTGTACTACCTAAGTTAATAATAATACACGATTATTTTAATTACCTATAAATAATATTAACATTTTGAAAATTCCATTGTTTAAATTATAGTTGAATTTTATTAAATAATTCAATTTAATTTTGTAATAAAAAAATATAAAATATATATAATAAATTATAAACATAATTTGGGTTTCTAAAATGGATATTTTTTGAAACATAACATAATAAAAAAAATTTATAAGCGATAAACGACCAAATTTTAGTTTTAATTCCAGTAATAATAAATCATGTTATGATTACTAAGGAACCTTGTAACACAGGTCGGTCGGTCCGTGCTGAATTACGAAGTATTAAAGGTAACCGGGCGCGCGTCCTAACTGAATCCGTACGCGGCTATATGTTCGACCGCAACGCAACGCAACGTATTGTTGGCAAAATTGACGTCGATGAATTCATACGTGAAAAAGGTTGTGAACTTATAAAATTACAGTATAGTCGAAAAGATGTCGTTAACCACCGAACAACGTAAAATATCATTATCCGAAGGTTTGGCTGTTAAACTTTTTTCTTTGTATAAAAAACGCTAACGTAATGCGGTACATCAAATATATAAAGATAAGTTTGAATTTGGCGAGTTTCATCATTTGTATACACAGTTACGTGCTAATGATAATTTATTCCGTTCTTATACACGAATGACTACAAGTACTTTTGACTATATAAAAGAGGCAATTGAACATCAATGTTATCATATAACAACTAACTTTAAAGTACCAATTTCTATAGAAGAGAGATTACTTATTACTTTAAGATAAGCATATTATTTTAATCAATAACAAATTAAAATTAATAGTTTTTATATATTAACAATAATATAATATATCAAAATAAAATGTATAATGTTATAAATTAATAAAATAATAAGAATTTTGTATTGTATACCTACTAGTATATTATAATATTAACATTAAAGTGATAAAATATAAAACTCCTTTTAACTTTTAAAATAACGACTGAATAATGAGTGGAAACAGCAAATCAAAAACCTGTGAGTGCTGGTGTGTGGGTGTTGTGTATGTGTGTATGAACTTAAAACTAGCGACACGAGTAACTCTGATAAAATAATGGTAACTCAAAATGTAGGCGGTAAAAACGTACAACAGTTTTTATGTAATGATCGTCGTTTGAAGACGAAAAAGTTGTCAGCAATAAGTATGAGTCGGGCACTCGTTGTTTTAAAAAAATGTCCTTTTTAGGGCATAAAAAGGCTCTATTCACAGCCAAAAAATATTTATTATAAAAAAAAACTAGGCAACAACGAGTTAGGTATTTTATTTTTAATTATTTAATAACATAATTAATTTTCCATAATTTTCAGTTTCATATTAGTTAATTTTGATTCTTATATTAGTCCCATAGAAATACATTCGTTTTGTAAAAAATAACAATAGTAAAATAATGTAATAATAATAAAATAACACAATAAAGACGGTGCTCCGCGGCTGGCCAGCTGCTACCTATCCTAAATAATATAATAATATAAAATAAATACGGCGATTCGCGCGCGTACACGATATTATATTCAAGTAGCGATTTCTGCGATTTACGCACACGCAATAATATGTATAATAAATGGCGATTTGTATTTACAATAAATTAAAATATATATATTTAAGTGTCGATTCGCGTGTACTCGCAATATATTTTTTAGTAGTGGCGATTCACGCACACAAAATAGGGGTATATAAATGTATAATAAAGGTGACGATTTGCGTACACACGATATATTAAGAAAAAACAGCGATTTGCGCTCGCAAGTGACAACTCTGCGTTAACAATACAGACGGAACTGACGAATAATATTGGGGCGGCCGTGCTAAATTTTGCACCGGCAAATCGGTGGCGTAGATAAGGCGTGGGATACGCAATCTGCATAATATAATATTATATAATTCACAGACGACAATAATAATTAGGCAAAAACAATAATATAAATAAACAAATATGTTGAGCGCTTGTGTGTGTGTCGATCGGCTGGCAGAGGCGGCGGCTATATTATTTGCAGGCTATTATTCGGCCTCAACAAGCATACTAATATTTGTGTCAATATTTTTAGAAAAAAAAATTTTAAAAAATGAACTCATAGGCAATTCGTAATTCTTTTTCATGTTTTTATCCAGTTTACTGACATGAATAAAATTACTTGATATGTCTATCAAAAATTGTGCTTTGATTTTTGAGTTTTCTAAGTTTGTATAAGAAAAAGTTAAAAGGAATAATCTTTTATTAAATTTTTAAATAAATTTGCAATTTTTTTTGCTCTTTATTATATGTCGCTATTGAATCCCAGATATATTAGGACTCAGGACTCCGTAGACTGCGATTATGGTTAGTGCATTCTGGACGATCGCCGAGTCGATGATTGTCTAACCGGCTACCCGTCAGACCACTATATAGTTAAAAAATTAGAAAATAAAAAAGATTTTTTTTATTGCATTTATAAGGTTCAATTTCAAAATTGTATAAAGATGCCGCCCATGCTCTCAATAAGAACTAGTATACTAATAATAGTTAGATGCCTAAACATTTGAATAAAGTCCTTGCGAAAGTCGAAATACTTTTACTTAATTATATTTAACGTAGATTTTTATCACGGGAATAATACATTCGTGACGACACAATGTTTACGTTGGTGTAAACTAGTCATATTCGTGTACGCACCTAACTAAAATTATATTTGAGATAGATTGCTGTGCGCCTGTGCAATATTTTAATATTTATATTTCTATTGCATTCAAAATACAGTCAAATGTGTAATATATAGCCATTCTTATTATTATTATCACATCTTATTATTGAGGTGTAACACTGCAATGTAGGGTCCTGTTTAAACAGAAATTGTTCTTTTTTTGAGCATCATAGATATAATAAACTTACTTCAAACGAAAAGCCTTTTGTAGCTTTGTCCCTTTTTTAATAGAATGTCTTGTACTCTTGTTATCTCCATATTATTAATATTTACTTACAGGTTACAGATATGTGCGCGAAATAAAAACCTATAAACATAATATAAAAAAAAAAAATTAAAGAAAAATATTTTACTATTTATACCTATTAAGTTATTATTGAAATAGAGCTATAAACAACAGTTTTTATGTAATGATCGTCGTTTGAAGACGAATAAGTTGTCAGCAATAAGTATGAGTCGGGCACTCGTCGTTTAAAAACAAATGTCCTTTTTATGGCATAAAAAGGCTCTATTCAGAGCCAAAAAATATTTATTATTAAAAAAAACTAGGCAACAACGAGTTAGGAAATTTTATTTTTAATCATTTAATAACATAATTAATTTTCCATAATTTTCAGTTTCATATGAGTTAATTTTTATTCTTATATTAGTCCCATAGAAATACATTCGTTTTGTAAAAAAACATACCACCGGCGTATTTACTATCGGCGTAGATGCAGTCGGCGTAAATGCCGTCGACGTAGATACCGTCGGCGTTAATACCGATGATGCAATACGCTCAGAGTAATATTAATAACTCCTTAAAACAAGGGCCTTTATCATTTCAATTTAATGATAAATCATATTGCAAAGACAAAAAACAATTTTAAGCGAATTGTGATTACATATAGTTACGTCAACCTTATTACTATAAGTCTATACGTATATATTTATTATATTATTATAGTACCCAATTTATTTTACAATTCTCAATAATACGGTTGGTTGAATTAATTTTTGTTGAAAACATCGCATTTATTGTATTATATTATGCTCTACACTTTTCTGTCTATAACAACTTAATATGTTACTGTAAAAATATGCGAATAATTTAGGTGGGTTACCATAACCACGGTAACGCCATTCAATAAATATATTATATATTATAATATAATTAATATAATGTTATAACTTAGATGTAATACAATCGTCAATTTACAGTCAATTGGAATCCACCAACAACGGCTCATAACCATATTTTGTCTAACAACTCTTTAAAATACCAAAATATCCTGTTTCTGAATTTCTGATAGATTTGGTTAAAACATATTATTATAAATAATCTGTTTAGTTGTAGAGGTAATTATTAATTAGAATTTTTTATATATAGATAGAGAGGATAAGTCAAATATTTTAATTATTATTTAAAATATAATACCATTTTATTATTATACACATTAATTTATACATCACCAAATAATTTATTTATTATTAACTCCCGTTAGTCGCATCGCTGTTTAAAAGACTGGGCATTTTTAATTTTTCAAATTACTCATTGTAAGTAATTTACATTATTTCGTGTACTTTAATACCTTCATTGTCCAAGAGGCAAGAAGTCAAGCTATCATTTAATGCTATTTAAAACAATTTTCCTATTGTTTGTTGAATTTGCATGTATTTTTTTTGTAATGATCGTCGTTTGAAGACGAAAAAGTTGTCAGCAATAAGTATGAGTCGGGCACTCGTTGTTTTAAAAAAATGTCCTTTTTAGGGCATAAAAAGGCTCTATTCACAGCCAAAAAATATTTATTATAAAAAAAAACTAGGCAACAACGAGTTAGGTATTTTATTTTTAATTATTTAATAACATAATTAATTTTCCATAATTTTCAGTTTCATATTAGTTAATTTTGATTCTTATATTAGTCCCATAGAAATACATTCGTTTTGTAAAAAATAACAATAGTAAAATAATGTAATAATAATAAAATAACACAATAAAGACGGTGCTCCGCGGCTGGCCAGCTGCTACCTATCCTAAATAATATAATAATATAAAATAAATACGGCGATTCGCGCGCGTACACGATATTATATTCAAGTAGCGATTTCTGCGATTTACGCACACGCAATAATATGTATAATAAATGGCGATTTGTGTTTACAATAAATTAAAATATATATATTTAAGTGTCGATTCGCGTGTACTCGCAATATATTTTTTAGTAGTGGCGATTCGCGCACACACGATATATTAAAAAAAACCAAAACAAAATTTAATATAATATATGTAAAAAAAAATAAAATATTTGGTATACATATATTTTTTAAATTATAGCAATTATATAATTATATTATTTTGAAAATGATTAAAAGTATAAGTTACATTTAATTTAGTAAAATAAAATATAGGAAATTATTTAAAATATAAGAACATCGATACATTAACATTATTTTTACGTTAATGATATGTTACATTATGAATAATATTATATAAAAAAAATAAAATAATAATATACAAATTTTGTCAATAATTATTAAGTATAATAGTATAAAATATAAAATTGGTAATTTTAAAAATTACACAATACAAAAAGTTTAATATATTATATTTTAGGTATATATATCAAAAATTATTAAAACCTATGTATAATATTTTGTCATAAATTATTTGATCGATGATCGTCGTGTTTGATTGTGATGGCAACTACCACAATAACATAGATATAATGTACCTATATAATATATATATAATTAAATACCTATTATTTTTTTTATAAAATATTATACATATTGTAACATATTAAAATAAAAGTAATGTCAATATATAGATATTCTTATATTTCAAAAAATTGTCTATATTTTATTTTACATTATTTTATGCAACTTATATAAAATATTATATACCAATTATTTTATTTTTTTACATATATTATATATATTTTACTTTTGGCCGAAAAGGGTACCGGCCATTTTAAAAATTTGGTCGAAAAGTGAATCGGCTGAAAAGGAAAGGTTTTTGGTCGAAAACGGTCTTGTCCGGATTATTAGACCCAATATGAAAGCAAAAACGCACGTACTCAGGTAGGTAAACTACATGACGGTGTGGCATCCACGTTACATTTTAGAGAATAATAGGAAACCTTATAACTCCAGACTACAAATTATTTATATTATATTATACGAAAAGTTTAATATGCACGTGTTGTATGTATTATGTAGTATCAATTTATAAAATATATAATATTTGGCTATACCTAGGCGGCTAGGCTATATAGTATAGATGTTTCATTTTACAAAAATATATCGCATCGTGGTCTTACCAATATAGATATTATATGTTATTGTACTGGTATATAATCACAACCAGTTGAATTTTTATTCAACTGATATAATATTTTATACATAGCGAATTGTACAATATGATTTTTACACTCAATTTACTTTGTACAGGAACAATGTGCACTTCTGGCTTTGCTAAAAAAGAAATTTCTAGGGAGGACAAAAATCCTGAATGTACCTCTATGGATCTATATAAAACGTTTTCACTATATACACATTTCAATATAATATAGGTACATTTTTTAACTTAAACTAATATATTAGAGTGTACATATACATATTATACTATTACACAGGTATTTTTATCATGACAAATTGATAAATATATCCTAAAAATCCATATACCTATCATAATATTATGTAACTCACGAACTGTCATTTTTAACTAGTCTTATGAATTTATATTTTTTTTTAATAAATATATTTTTAATAGGTATTTATTGTTAAATTATAATGACATTTAATTGTTAAGTTAATAGTATAAACGACAGTAGATTATATAATCATAATTATAATAATTATTATAATCTACTGTGGTATAAACTATAAATAGTTTAGGAATAGTTTGATCAGCTGATTATAATTATAATTGACAATTGTTAATCAAAAAAACAGTTTTTTGTGTATTAAATGAAATTATTGATTTCCGTAAAATGCTTCATAAATCATATTAATTTAATATTTTCTTCGATGCCTATCTATATTATTTTTCTATCTTTGGTATGGTGGTTCTTGGTTCCTGTTAACTATCATGTGCAAAATACAAAAGTTAAATTTCTCTAAGCTATTCTAAGAACTGCGGTCTGTGTTATAGATAAATGCTAATCAAATTTACAATTTATAGCTACTTGTGAAACTATTATTATCTGAATGGTAGGTATAAAACACCAAATTTATCTTCTACACGGGTATAAGTGGTAAATATTTTAGTCTCTACTCAATACGTACACTCTAAATCTATTCTATACAGCAGATGGAGATTCCAAGTTTTTATTCACTTTTATATTTTATAAATGAAAAAAATAACTATATACAATAGAATACGACTCTATAAGGCCTACAGACCCATTTATTATGTCAGGCGATGTGTAGGTCACCGCCCGCCGGCGCCTATGCTGTTGAATTGACTCATTCACTATAGAGTTACAGTATTATAATTTGTACAAGACATACATTTATTGTCATAATGCTCGAAAACACGTAGTTTGAATTCAGTACGACCAACCTTAACTAAAATGATAAATAAAATTATATTATATTAACAGCATATAAATTAATAATTATTGCAGTAAACATACGAAAACGACGATAGCAACAATAATAATAATCAAATAATTTAAATGTTCATAAAAGAGCAAATTTAATACTTATTAAAATTTAAAACACTTCATAGTATATTATTAAAATAAAAAAAATAACTGTACAATTGAATACGAGTCTGTAGGCAATCGAATGAAATATAAAATATAAAATCAGGGAATAACATTCCAGCACTGTACCTAATGCAGTGACGCTTTTAAACTACCTCCTATAATAGCATATACTGTAGTTTTACAATAAAACACGTTCATTCTCAATTGCAACATAATTTATTGTGGATAAACATTAAACGGCGCCGATGAGACGTAAAAGAAACTATGCGTGCCCTTGACAAAGGATATAGGTATGTCAGCAACAATACGAATTTTTATCTTGCCTGCGTTCTTCGCTGTTTCCTACGTATCGATCGGTTTTTGGGACAATCTTGTAGTCAGGGTGGCTGGGTGAGGGTTGCCGGACCGTACACTACACAAGAAAACGTCCTTTTTTATTGTGACGATGAGACACGTCGATCCAGACACACAGTTTCGACTATTTTTTTAATATAATTTATAACTGGTGTATTCATGTCTAATTGTTGGTTTTCGGTAAGGTATACTCTTTGGTTTTGGACTTAATCTCGACTTTATTGAAAATCGATTTAAAGGAAGACACATGAGCTACTAAAGTCGAATACAACCTATTGCGAAATCTAAGTCTTCGTAAAATGTGTCGAATAACACAATTCAAAAATGCTTACTTTTTCCCTCCAAATAACGTCGTATTTCCTCATAGAATCGTATAAAATAATTACCAGTTTATGAGAACAGCTTGCCTATAGGCTCTCCCAGTTTTACGAACTAATACTCGTCGTGGACTTTATCACTGCTCAGTGCTTAGACAAAACTCAATAAGATTCAAAATATTTTAAATATATCATATCCATGATCCATCTATCATATTTTATGAAAATTTCATGTTTAAATGCGGTTGTTCATTTTTATATATAACAATAAAAAAAACAAAATCGATTGCTGTAAAGTGATGTGCGTATTTTTTTATTTTTCCTGATTGTTTTAAAAAGTACTGCAATTTTTTACTTTTGAAATAAATCTATTTTGTGCTACTGCAGTACTGCTTACTAGACAATTGAACTATTGAAGCATTTTCGTTTTAATTTTTCCTAAAAGAAACGGCATACATGCGTTCGGAAACACACATAGGTACACATAAGACACGTATTATTATTATAAAACCAATACATTTTATCGTTCTGCTGTGAATCTAAAATCAATCTAGATAAAATTATAAATTATTAATATAATAACTTAATACAATAGCTAATAAAACATAGAAGATTTCGGCTGATTTGTGGAAAAATGTACCATGACATTTTTCGAAAATAGTCATTATTTTAAAAAAAACAACAGCATTACATATTTTAATCTCAGTTTCACTTTTCTGATATCGAAGTACCTATACCTATCGTATCTAATCATTTTCATATTATATTACATTTTTCGCACACATATTGTCAACTAATTTCTAAATAACATTTTAATATTCGATTTTGAATATCATATAATATCTTATCGTAATGTTTTTATTGCGGATATCCGCGAAACGCGAAAAGTAAGATGTAGTGTTAGTGTATATTTCGAGGTTTAATCTGTGTTTGTTTTTAATTTTTAGTATACGTATACCTACTATAATATACTATATTATATTACATAAGTAGAATTTTTAATGCGTGTAACTTCATAAGGCCATACATGTAATGAATGAACGGTAATTTAATAACATTTAAAATACTTAATTCGAAATAATATTTTTATGAAATATTCAAGTACGTATTTATAATTTTTCATTAGTAATGAAGTATGGTAAATCCTTGACAATAATATTTTTAAAAGTTTAACGTATCGGTTTTGTATTTTTTTTTATTATATTTTAACTATATACATAATAGTATAATACATATTATATATTACATTGTAATTTTTACAAGTAATTTGCTACCAATATTATTCAAAAACATAAACAATGGTTTTGCGTTAATGTATTTTGTTTATAGGTATTGCGTATTGGCTAGAGAAAGAAAACAAAATATACGGTCAGTACATTCTTTCGACTCTCGAGTCAACTGCACATGCTCATTTTATATTTCTGCTGCAGGATTATTATAGTTCTAAAGGACGACATGTCGACATGGCGAATTGGGTTTCGAATACATTTCACAGCATAAGCACCAAAAAATAACGAAACATAATAATAATAGAATAATTTATATTATAATTTATATACTGCTTTCAGTCATATTGTATTCTATGAATCAAATTAATGTCCTCGCAGACCGTGCCTACTTCCAATTCCAAAACCATAGAATTGCAATCGTATCCGCTGCCCGTGTCGAGCGCTACATACACTCGACGGCCCTTCCCGTATACGAATTCCTGCAGAGTGCAGACCGGTTCCATCCAACATTGTGCTCTGATATTTTCGTTTCGTCTTCACCCGTCAGTCGTTTTCGAGTCGCATTTTTCGACACTTGTACTTTATTTTTGTTTGTCGCCGACGTCTTCATCGTAAAAGGTATGTTATTAGTTTTATTTATTTGTTTGAGGATATCGGCGCAATTTATTAGATTCTCGGGTAATTTTGGCGTAAATATTAGTTTATTAGAAATATTAATATTTTTGAAGGTTTGACGTGATCCGTTTAATATTTTAATATTATTGTTTGACCTTTAAATTTTTTTTTAATTTAAATTTATTTTAGACAATATTTAGACAAATCGATGTATTATCCTTTTATAAATAATATTATCTTCCTTTGAATATTAATTCTCCAACACAGTTTTGTCTTACCTACTTTTCTTTTAAGCGCGGTGCTTATTTTTTTTCTTTCGTGCCGTAAAGGACATTGCTATTTGCTAGAAAGCCATGAAATAATTTAATATTAAAATATTTATTTAATTATCATATTAGAGAATATTAAATACGGCTATTAACTCCGTTATGTTATTGTTTATTATATTAAGGAAGTTGGTCAGTTAGTCGATTACTATGTATTTTTAAAATTCGAGGGTTTTGTAATCATGAAGTACTGTTCTAAGTGATCCTGCGCGTATTTCACGGTCGCACAGACGGTGATTTTATGTTCTGCAGGTAATTTCTAAGTCCCTATTTCCTTATCGGAGTACCGGAGTATTCGTAGTGATTCTATCGGCGTTCTTGAAATTCTTAAACGTACATCTCGATATATCTCATTGAAATCAAAACACCTTTAAAATACGCGAACGCAAGTACTGACATTGTTGAAAATTGTTAAATATATTTTGTCAGTTTGTCTAATAATTGTTGAATATTAAAAAGTACAAATGTACCATCTAAGATCATTAATGTATAGTTATCGAACAGAAATAAAAAAGATAAACTATAATCAAGTTTAACTAATACTTTCATGTACTTATTTCCTGTATGCATTATTCACTTACAATTTTTACGAGTACTCTAACTATCGAAGTCTAAATGTATAATACTACTAAATCACCCAAATTGTCGAAATTTACGAAATATTTAAAAAAAAATTCAGAAATTTTACAAATAATGTTAAAATATGTATTTATGACGAAATATGTAAAAATATGTAAAATAAAGTATATATTATATTATTGCAAATCACATGAAATGAATTTATCATTTGCAATACTTAATTTATCATGTTTTAATAAAAATATGTATTTACATACAAATCCCAGCCCTAATTATAACTTATAACCATTTAGTTTATTTATATAAATAAAGCAAATACTTGAAATATAGTGCTATAATATTTTACCAAAATATAAAGGAACTTTAAAAATCAACTTCTCTGCATCTTGTAAATTTGTATTTTTAAATATCTTAACAATTGGAACATTAAATGAGTTATTAACTTCTGATAAATTTTGGATTTTTTGACAGTAACCATATAGTCCAATATTAACATTAGCACCATCTGTGACCAGGGCCGTATTGCGGTTTGGTGGCGCCCCTGGCAAATCACTGCATTTGCGCCCCCCTCTTCCCAAATTAAAAATTTGCATTAGTTTAAAAAAATCATTTGAAATATATAAAATATAAAAAAAAAATATATAAATTCTATATATTATATTATTATATATGAAAGTGTTTTTTCCTCATCAATATTTTTTATTATCAAATCAAGTGAAAATTTTCTAATTACTTACGCATTAAATACTCTTTAATATAGCTTAAATTAAGGCAACTGGCGCCGATGCCATTTTGTCCTCAAAAAAACACTCTGCGGGAATAACAATACCGCCTTCTAGAATCAACCAAATTTCATAAAATTTTTTTAATTGCTAGAGAGAAATATTCTACAGCCCGCATCGATCTCTGTTTTTCAATATTTTATTAAAAATACGACAATTTTACGCTTTTTTTTACAAATTATTTTATACCGCGATTATTTGAAATCAAATAAAAAATTGGAGGTCGATGTGGCCTGTAGAAAGTCTTATTCTATCAGATAAGAAAAGAGATCTAAATCCCACAATTCTACGAGGCTTGAAAGTTATTCCTGTGAAGTCATTTTTGTTTATATAATACATCGTACCATCCTCCCAAAAATAGGTAAGTGGCAGTAGATTATAGAAAATGTATTATAATTGTGGTAGTAACTAAAATATGAAATTTAATTTTCAAGTTCGATAAAATTGTTGATATTTTGGAAAACCGGCACCGAGACTCTTAGTTCGTACGAGTACGATTGCTTAAAAGCTAGAATTATGAATTACCATAATATTGTACTCACGTAAATTTTACGTCTAAGAAACTACGTCGATACTCGGCAGCAATTCAACAGAAAATAAAACCGTTGTAATTCGAGTGTCTTGTTCTTTATATATCTTTGTTATAGTAGACAATAATAATTTGTTGACGGACGACGGTTTTATTTAAAGAAAAAATATTATAATAAGGCGATAGCGATAAGTCGATAATACGACTGGCCCGACGACCGACATCAAAAAACAATAATACTATTTTAAGAATTACGTAGTTCACCGTTTTTTAATAGAAGTTTAAATAAACATTTTGCTAATGCCTAATATCTGAATAACAGGAAACGTACATTTTGGATACCTACAGACCGTACAGTAGTTAATAGTTATGCTATAAATACGTACATACCTTATCTATTTTATGAGAATATGTTTTGCATATCAATATTAAATCATACGTATAAAATATAATACAAATACTCTATCCAGCCTAAGAACGAATCGGGCGGCGGACAAAAATCGGTCGAAACTCGCGCATTAACATAAATAATTCTTGTATAATAAAAATAGATCGAGGGTCTTCTATAATAAGTCATTAAAATAAATATACATTTTTCAAATATTATGTGAAAAATATTACATAAGTAGTATTGAAATTTGCGCCCCTCTTAGAATTCTTTGAATTGCGCCCCTGGCCCATGCCCTCTTGCCCTGCTCTGAATACGGCCCTGTCTGTGACAAAGGAAGAACTCATAAGTAATATTTTATTTCATTCAATAATAACATAAGTAATAACGCAAAACATTGTTTAAAGTACATTTTTAAATTCTGTACTACACAAAGTATGTCATACACATACTACACACAGTTTTTAGGGCTGCTTCTTTATAAGTATGCTATACAACTGCCTTAGCCATTCGCAAACTTAATGTTTTATAACTGTTTACATTTTCACAAAAAAATATTCTATTTTTATATTAGATTAAACATAATATAACATATAAACCATAATTCTGTTAGAATAAAATGTTTTTAAATGATAATCTCTTAAATATCAGATTTTCAGTTATGGTGGATAGACTTTATAGTACTAAGTGTGTACCCTAATCGAGGCTGAAATGTGTTTTTAACAAATTGTTTTATATTTGTATTATATAGGTCTAGGATTTGTATGTAATAAAAAATTGTAAAATATGCAAAAATAACCATTTTAATTTTTATATTATATAATTGAGATTAAAAATTATTTTATTTTTTGCATGCATATTTATTAATTATTATTTTAGAAATACAATTTATTATTCACATTTAACAGTAGAAATATGTGTAATACATGTTACAACCACATATTTCTTTTTAAATTTTCAAATATATATGATCGGTGATTGGATCGTAGGTACTATTGATTTGTATTGGCTGAAGCTTCTTTTAATACCACATAATTTAGTTGGTGCATATTATATTAATAAAGGAATAATTTGTCCTAGTGTTAAATTACTCCTTAAATTGCCTTCTTTTTGTTAAAACCAAGAATAAAACTTAATCATGACTCAAAGAAGTCAATCCATTACGGGCACAAATACAATAAATACGATCATACTAAATTTGCAAAAATATCCATAAAGCTCATTATATGCAAAAACATGCAAAATAAAAATATTATTATTTTCATTAGTATAATATAAATTGTGGACATAACTCACTATAACTATTTGTACGTAGCAAATAAAAACATGCTGTTGCTTACAAATCATAGCCCTGGTAATATGTACAATATATTTTTTGTAGATCACAGTATAATTATGGTTTTGATAATAAGAATACTTCATAATTTACCTATATATTACACTTTAAACAAAGAATTTCTATCAATTAAATTTATTTTTTATTTTTTATAAATTGTACATGTAAAAAACAATGTTTTAAAGGAATAAAACGTCAAAGTGTAACTTGTAAAACTTGTAAATTTTAATAGGAAAACCAAAATATTTTTTTTCTGAAGATGACATCACAAAAATGATGTTATAAATTGATTATGTTATAATTAAAAACCGGATTTATATGCATTTTAAATTGTAGAAATGTATGCAAACATGCACTAAAAAATAAAAATAAAAACATGCATATTAAAATTTCAATTTTTATTAAATTTTATCTAAATTATCAATGATAATTAATTATTAATTTTATTTAGATTTTCATAAAAAAAAAGTAGACAAGTAAATAGTATGTGGTATAATATATTCTTGTTAGATGAAAAACTGTGTTCTTGTAATTTGCTAATACATCCAATGAGTAATTTGGAACAGAAATCGTTGAAATTACCACTGTCATCTTGAAGTATTTTCAAAATTTCTTTTAAAACCATTAGTCCTTTATTTTTAACGAAAATATTTTTAAATTGTAATTAAATTATTATATTATTTGCGCTTGTAGGAAGTTCATTGATAGAATTTGGCACATTGCTTAAAATTGATACACTATTTTCAACAATTTTATACACACTTATGTTGAAGTTTTATATCTGATACATTGAATAAATAGCTACATATAATATAATAATGAACCTACATTTATTAAAAAAAAATGTTAATAGCAAAAATACTCTGTTCATTATATAATATTTTATATTATTCATTATCATTAATAATACCATTAATAATAATTTGTTCTCGATTTCTTTTAAACATTCTTCAGTGTATTTAGGTAGGTCTTCTTCAAATGATCCAACAATAACATGATTAACTTCTACATTTTTAGAGATTCTTGATAAGTTATTTTTATTGGTCAGTGCAATAATTAATTTCTTTAATTCAAAAATTTCGTCAGATATTAATTCAATTTTGATATAACTTTATATACATTCTTTGAATTTAATTCTAAAATAAACGAATATATATATATTTTTTAGTTATCGTCAAAGTTATACTAATTATTTAGGTACCTTTAATTCCTACTGCTTTTTTAGTATCAACTATTATATTAATAGAATTGATAGGTGTTGTATTATTCTTGCAGGTATCATCTAATATTTAACAAATATATTCAAGATTTTTTATAACTTAAACAATTTATACTACCTACATACCATAATTTATTTTAAGCTGACGAGTTGTTGTAGGTGCCAAAATAATATTGGTATCATCAAATAACACTGGAGAATCGGCTAAGACATAATGTTAGATATTGGATTATATACATTTTATATTATAATAAATAATATACAACAAAATATAATAGTTGTACAAGTTTTATATTCCAGTCTCCAGAATAGTCATAATTTCATCATCAACTGTAGGAAACGTTGGGTATTTTGATATTGTAGCTTCACTATTTGCTGCTTCATTGCTACTGAAGATGAAAAAAAATATTAAAGACGATATTTTTAAACTTCCATTTGAGCATGGTAAGTAAATTAATTATTAATGATTTATTTTGGTAGATTATCTGTGATAAATATTTTTCAGGATGGAAACGAGAATTAGTATACAGAAAATCAGGAAAATCTGCTGTTGTTAATCGAGCCAATAGAAGAGCTGATGTATATTATCATTCTCCAAATAACCAAAAACTACGATCATTACGAGATATTCAGGAACAATTGGATATGTCATCTGATAAAACTTCTCTGACTTTGGACTGTTTCACTTTTATATCACAACCAATTGGCTTAAATGATAGATCAAAAGAACTGATTAGAAATGCACATTTCAAATTATTTAAGGTAATAAAAATAAAGCTGCATATGAACTGAGTCTCAGTATAAACTTTTACGACGAATTGAATCACAGCTTGTTTTAGGGTATATACTAATAAGTTCAGTGAAATTGTAGGTATAATACTAATTGAGTCCCATAAAATTAAAAAAAGAAAACATTTTCCTTCCTATATTTACAGACGGTCTATAACAAAAAAATCTACAGGTATGGTTAAAAATGATTTTTTTTTTAAATATTTTATAATATTAATATATAATAATGTAGGGGTATAATATTATATGAATAATTTGTGTATAATTAAATAAATATAGATAATGATAAAATAACATTGTTTATATTGGTAAAAATTCATGGGATAAACATTGTATATATTCAAATCTAGTTATTGTGTTTGATTGCAACAGCTGCATTTGATGTCCAATTTCATTTTCTTTTAAATAATTTCTTGTAATTATTATAGGAACACTTCTAATTTTGTATATATATATATATTTCGCATTGTATATTCAACAAAATGTTTATAAGTTGGTAAATGTTGGATGGGCTGAATATAACTACCTATATAATATTATATTTTACTCAAAATAATCCTAGAACTCAATTCGTATAAGTACTATTAGTTTCCTAACCTCGGACTCAATTAGTATATGTCCCGTTTGTACCCGGGACTCAATTAGTATATTATTTTTTTTTCCGTTCAGGTATAGGGACACAATTATAGTATACAACGAAAAACAATTTTTTAATTCTTATTCCTTGATATTTTATTCAATCCTGAAAATCTCAAACTGAGAATTTCAAACAGTTATAAGTTTGGAAAAAATTAATATTTGATCAGTTAAATAGTTCAAATTTGGAATGTTCGAGTATGGAAGTAAATGTGATTTTTTACAATGGATCATTCACCATGTATATAGCCACATGACTTTTTATGCATAAACTCTTCATATTTTATACTTATAACTGTTAAAAAACCGAGCATTAACAATTATCTTCATATATTTTTAGAAAAACGCTTCTGTTAGTGCTGCTGTTAAACCTAAAAAATCTAAAACACCTAAACAGCGCCCACCATTTGATTATGAATTGAAAGGTAATGGAAACAAAAAATCTGCTAGTAAAATGAAAATTGTTTTTAAAACTGCGAAAACTTCTTCAAGATCAAGTTCCAAAAAAGGTAAATATAAATATATTTTATTATTTAGATAAACATTTGAACTTCATTAAATGTAAACTACTACAAACATTTAATACAGGTAATTATGTTGTTATGTTCTAATATAAAATAATAAAGATTTAACAATTTATATAATAATTTACCACTTAATTAATATATTAATTTGAATTTGACTCTCTTGTAGCACTGACAATTAGATATTTATTTCCCATCTCTTGCCATCATACGAGTATACAACTAGTAAGTCTATGGGCGTAGCCAGGGGGAGGGTTTCAGGGTTCAGACCCCCCAGAAATTTTTTCTGGATATAAGATTGAATAGGTTTATATTACTATTTTATTTAAATCTTGTATAATATAACATATTTATACTCTAAACCCCTCCCCATATTTTTTTCTGGCTACGGTTTTGAGTAAGTCAAATCCAAATCAAAACAATGATCTATAAAATATCATTAGTATTTTTTGTCTATACCCATAGTGTGACGTCCTCTTAATAAGGAATTGATTTTAGTTTAGTATACCAATTATAATATTAAAATTTGTTTGTCAATTTAATTTATATTTATTTTAAATAAAAAACCTATTTTGAAAAATAAATGTTGATACACAGAGTTGTTGATAAATTAGAGTATTCACATTTCTTAAATAATGTATCTCATTGTGAAATTCGAAAATGTGTACATAACGCAATTTATCTATGAAGTATACATTTTTAAAATTTAAATTAAATACTATTCCATACATTTTAAATTTTATGTAAATATGATAACTTTATATTCAGTGTAACTCTGTATGTATTTATTTGCTTAATAATCTGAAAATTTACAGTTATATATTTTATTGTGTTATTTGAATACAGAATTAATGTTTTACATTATTACATAGGGAATGCAGAATCAATAGATACATCTTCATCCACAACTGAATACATATCTGAAAACCTGCAAGCTATTCAATCTAGTGTATCGACAAAAGTTTCTCCTAAACTTGAGAACATTGATTTAAATACCACAATTATGAAAAGACGGTAACATATTGGCTTTATTTTTTATTTTTTTGCTTAAACAGTTTTTGCTTATTAGTTTATTATTTGGCTTCACAAATATAATACAAAATTAAGGGGTTGTAATCCTTATGCTTGCTTCTACATAATCCTTCCTCAATCAAACCATATTATACGTGAATGATAAAAAAAGCTTCTTCTTCTTCTTCTGGTTAAAAGACCATCCCATCTCACACCCATTCCTCCATTCTTCTCTATCTTTCTTTCCAATTCGTTCCTCTTCCTAGCGATTGCACATCCTTTTTGACTAAGTCTTCCCATCTGGTTTTGGGTCTTCCCAGCGATCTTTTTCCTTGCGGGTTTTGTCCTAACACTGCTTTAATTAATTCATTTTGGCTCCTCCAATCATGGCCTGCCCATTGGAGTCTTCGCCTTTTTATCACCTCTGTTATAGTAGTGCTTTGGAATAATATTTCTAGCTCTGTATTACTTCTCCTTCTCCATTTACCGCTGATGTTATACTTAACTGGTCCTAAAATTTCCCTCAATATCTTTCTTTCCATTATTAAAAATTTATTTTCGTCAGATTTTCTTAGCGGCCATGTTTCCGCTCCATATAGGATAACTGGGCGGATCAGTGTAATGTATAGTTGATTTTTTAGTTCTATTGATAATACTCGGGATCCTAATGTCTTTGCTAGCCCATAGTAACATTTTTTGCCTGTTTGTATTCTAGCTGCTATTTTCTTTGCTATATCATTATGTTCTGTTACCATAGTTCCGAGATATTTAAATTGTTGCACTTTGTTGAAGTTATATCTTCCAATGTTCAATATGTTAGTAGGTGGTTGCAGTTGCCTTCTGCCAACACACATATAATATGCTCTTTTTCCTTCATTACACTGTAATCCTACTTTCGCTGTGGTTTTCTCTAATTTGAGGAATATATTTTTAAACTTCTTGTGATTCTTATAATAAGACTACATCATCCGCGTACGCTAGCAATCCTATTGAAGAGTCCTGTAATTTAAAGCCTTGATTGCTGACATTAATTTCCCTTATTACTCTTTCTAACACCAGGTTAAATAAGATATTATTTATCTAAACAGTTAACAGGGGGCTAAACAGTTATTTATGTTATATTCACAATGATTTGTATTTAAATTTGTATTTTATACTGTTACGTTTTAAGTTTAATATCAATATTTGTATTAGGCTTGTCCCGTTTCATATCAATAAATAAATAATTAAATATTTAAGAATGCTTTTATATAATTAGATCAATAAAATCATTACCTATAAAATGATTTTTTTTTTAAATTTTACAGGAATTCTGAAATGAATGGTTCATTTAAAGAAATGTCAACTCCTTTGACATCCATGCAAACATTCAACTACATGGTTAAAGCATTGGGACACGTTTTTAAATATTTAAATACACATGAGCTTTTATCCGCTTCTAGAGTATGTACCGCCTGGAATATAATTGCAATGAACAAGTCATTAGTAAGTATAAACTTATAATTGTTCACAGTATATTTTTGCTAATTTATTCAATTATTTTTAGTGGAAAAATTTTCGTTTAAAAAATTCTATGGTCTATGACTGGGAAAGGTTTGTAGACTCTATTGATCAACAAAGAACTAATACGTTAGATACTAGACAAATGTTGATACCTGTAAAAGTTGATGAATTCAAAAATGTTTGGTTACATTTTTCCAAAGCAATGAAAAGAGCACAGAAGTTAAAATTCATTGAATTGTATAGATGTCCTACCCATGTAGTTGAAGATATTATTCACTCATTACCTCAACTTGAAGTACTTAATGCAACTTCAATAAAGTAATAAAGAAAATAATATCCAGTTTTTTTATAATAATTTTAATAATTGATTTTATTTATAGAAATCCAAATGTAACAAAAGAGGCAAACAATCCCCATGATCTTATGGCCCTAAACTTAAATTATTTAGACCAAATGACAAACCTCACTGAGTTAAGATTAAAAGGTTTGACTGGAATCAAATTAACGTCATTGCCATCATTTGAAAATTTAATAAATTTAAAAAAATTTGTAAGTTTATTAAATAACTTAATATTTATGGAAAAACAGTTATAGTGTTTATTATGTTTTTTTATTATTTAGTCATTAACCTCCATAAATTCATTTCCAAAAGACATCTGTGAGAGTTTAGATACTATTACTGATAACATAGAGTTTTTGGAAATTGGTGATTGCGATTTCTTATCAAAAGATTTTGCTGTGTCACTAAAAAGATTTGTCAATTTGAAATCGTTGAGATTGGAAAATTGTTACGGTAAATGGAAAAGTTATACACAAGACGTTTTTACTGCTATTAGGGGTCTTGAAAAGCTCACTATTCTGGAATTGGTAAACATAGAATTCAGTAATTGTGTCGAAGATGAATTGGAAAAATGTGTTGGTATTAAAGCTTTACTAATTATTCCTACTTATATGAGCAAAGTATGTATACTTAATATAAATTATATTATTTTATAACATCTATTTATTTATACTCGATATGATTGTCTTTATTTTTTAGTCTGCAACTACCAATTGCCACTTGATTGACTGCCTCGAGAAACTCTCCAAGACATTAACACACTTGGTTTGGGGATTGACTCTTGAATTACTCCGTGTTACTGACATAATAATACCTGCATATCAACAAAACCAGCATAGTATTGGTAATAATTTAGAATTACCCCATACCAAAGAAAAGACCAACTACATACCTATACTAAAGACAAGAAAACCCAGACAGCGACCAGGAGAAGAGCCTGCTCCTGAAAAGGACAAGAAAAAAGACAAATTAGATGACATTAATTTACTTTCAGTTCCTGATCTAGAGAAATTGTTAGATACAATGATACCGGATGCTAAAACTAGGGTAATTAAGATTCCCTTTTCGAGAACAGTTAGAGTTTATTTGAGTGAACAGTTTAATTATCTTTGAATTAAATGTTTAATATTCATTTGTTTCTTTACATTAAAAACCTTTCATATTATGATTCTATTTTTGTGAACATAAACAATTTTTTATTGTAAATCAAGGTTGAAGATATTTATAACAATTTAAATTATTAGTTATAACTTATAATGAACATGTATTATGATTTTCTGTATATATAATAAAACTGATCATTAAGCATAAATGTTATCATACATTTAATAGATTTATTATTGTAATAATTTTATTTCATTTATAACTCATATTTTTTTTTCATTTTGTAAATAATATAAAACTATAATTTGGAACTGTAAATTTTTCTATTCATTGTACCTATAGTAACAATAGTAATAATAAAATTAATTTTAATTCAATTTTAAATAAGTAAGATTCATAGAACATTTTAAGAAACTTAAGTAATCTGTATACTTTTTATAAAAAAAAACAATTCACACAGTATATCATTCTTAAAACTGAAATTAATTTTTTTTAATTTAGATATGATTTTATTATTAAAATTAATTACCTTTTATTTATAAAATGAATAATTCAATTTCAATTATAACTATAATTTAATTGAAAAATATGTAATCAAGTAATTTTCAATGTCTTTTTTTATTTCTAGTATACGCATTATTTCTGGTCAAAATAAAATTGCTATAAAAATTAGTATTTTAACGATATATTGAAATTCAAATTATAAATGGAATTACTTTTAAAATAAGTTAAAATAGTTAAATGATACCAATACTCATACCAATAAGTCTATTTATATGCCAAATTTATTAATTATCATTCAATTGAATTAAATCTCTTGGTTTGACATTTTTAACAATCCATCTCGTTCAGTATTTTATTCTTCAATATCAGTATGTGAAGCTGTTAAAACAACACGATCAGCTTCAGCAGCAGCTCTTCTACTTCCCATTTCACTATCAATCTCTGCACCAAATCCTAGACTCTGAATATAAGAAGTGTACGCGTCCAATAATAGGGACTACGTGGAGTGTTGTTGTGTGTTACCCGAACAACAAATTACCTTTACTTGGCCAATGACTACACTATCGCCGATTGTCTAGAAGTAGACTACTATTATGTTTACCCCTTATATTTGTTGGATATGCAACTATACGTACATGACGACACCAAGGACCGGGAAAGAGCTATTTTAGGAAGTATAGGATAGTACAAGTTAATTATGGGGAGGGGTCTCTGTGATTGATCCGATCTGGTTAAATGACCACAAAGCTAACAAAATAGGGATAATACTTAAATTAACTTAGCAACTACTGAAGTCTGATTATGGCCATGGTCTGCTGAACGGACTACCGAATACTAGACGACCTGGACAGCCTTTCACACACGGGATTAGTTGCTAGCGGACTTACGCGTCGGAACTCTCTCGGTGGTGATGTGGACTCAAAAACAGCTACACACCGTAACCGGGAGACGCTGGATATGTTAATCGGAGGTATGAGGTAATATACAAAACAATGACTTACGAGAGACAGGTATGGAGTATAGAAGTATTTATTGTCCTCTCACAATAAAGAGGTATTAAATATTTAAATATAATATAATATGTGTGTATAGTGTGTGAGTGGTAAGACTCACTGATTTATAATAATAATTTCACAAAGATATGTACTCAATGCGACTTTAATAAATAGTATAAAAATAAACCACTGCAATAGCGGAACAACGATTTTCAAACTTACGACAATAATAATAATAAAATATAGGGCGTTGGCCGCAGAACATCAACAAAAACAAAGATAGTAAAATCATAACGATAATATAAAAATGAGGCAAAAGGCCGACCAATAATTGATTATACAGAATAAGAACAAAGAGAATAAAATATATACAGTTATATTATAATAATAATATTTATATTAAGTAATTAAACAAAAAGGACTGCTTTCCGAGTTTTGTGCGTGGGAGACGGGAGAGAAGATTAGACGACAGCGATAGTGCATCATTGACGCGGCGCCAACAAAAACAATTAATTAAATAAATTCAATTTAAGATAGTATATGAATAAACTATTTAGTCTTTATATTTTGATTTTTCCTGCAACTTATACGTCTATCAAGACCAGAAGCAACAAACAGTATATTAGTAGTATCAACTTGTACTGTTTCATTTCCAAACTTTCATGTAATTTTTCTGGTACATTAACAACAGCACCTTCCAACATCTCTAAGAAATACAATAAATATAAGATATGTTATAAAAAGACTATTGTAAAGATAATAATCTTAGAGTATAGACCACTATATATATTACATAGAGTCTTGGTTAAAAAAAGTCGAGAAAAAAGGGCAAAAACTTCAATGAAAATATTACATGTTTAAAAATAGTTAATTATTAAAAAATAGACTATAAGTTTATATTATTATATGCAATTGTTTCTGATTTCTTTTCCTAGTAAAATCACACTATGGTACAATGTACAATTAAGATGTGCAATATATTTATTAGTTTTTATTATCAATTTTATCTTGTAAAATTAACAATTATTTTAATCACCAATATTGTTTTATACTGTTTTGCATTTAAAAACATTAGTGTTGACAATGCTAATCTCTGCTAATACTGCATAAAAGATTACATTTTCAATCTAATATAATAATTAGGTTAAAATAAACTACCTATGTACTCATATATAACTAGAATTTTATTTAGATCAAAATAAATATAAATGAGTTAAAAATTATCTAGATGAGATAAAACATAAATAATTTTTATCTAAATGAGTTACCTATCTAGATATTTTCCAACACTGCTAACCAACAGGCGACAGCGTTTCAACTGCCACGTTGAAAATATTTATGCCTTATTAAACGAAAATATTGTAAATTTTTAGAAGGTTGTAAACTTGTAAGTTGTCCTACCTAATCTTCTACTAGCGTTAACGTGACGATTATATATTTATATAGAGTTAATTTATCAGATTCACTTTTTAATGTCGTAGCATAATGATTTAATGATAATTTGTTATCAATAAGTAGATTTCCAAATAAATTATCATCTGTATGAATATGTTAAGAAAAATAAAACATAAGAAATAAGTTATTAACAATTATATTATTTGTACGAAAAAAAAAGTATAATTTATTATATTTACATTATTATAATACAAATTAATTATGGTAGGTAAAAATTAGAATAAAATGGATCGTGTAATGGTAGTAACATATAGTACCATAATCCGTGAATTTCCTGTTTTGACGGTGGCTTCGTTGGCGGCAGAGGAGTAGTTGTTGTTGTAGTTGTAGTAGTAGAAGTAGTAGTAGTTGATTTAATTATTGATCCCAATACTGGAGCAGTAGTACCAGCAGGAATGTTCATTTTAGTGACCTTATTTAATCTTTAAACATTATAATATTAGTTTTTGGATTTTTAACAACATTCCGATTTTTGAATTGCAAGACATATTAAAACACTTTCATTTGAAAACAATACTAAGTTCGTTATAGTGTAGATAAAGAGTAGGTAGTAACACAGAATAAACTGTTTGGTTAATTTTAAAATTATGCAGTGTCTAGATAGTAAATTGAACACTGAGAAAATTGAGAATGACGAGAACTAAGCGAAAAAAATTAATATGTCGATATAACGATAAGTTAAATACGATAAAAGAACCACACAAAATTATATGTATCATTTATATAAATAAAATATTCATAATATCTATACTTTTCCTGGATTAATTTTCGAAACACCATCGCTATAATTATCATTGTTTTTTCTCATTAATAGATAGGTACGCCGTGTCGGTACGCGACTGTGTAGCTTGTGTAATTTATTCATGTTACATTTTTACAATTTTACAAATGTGTAGAGTAAATACTGTTTTATTTTCGTGAATGCTATACAGTTTAAATAAATATATAATATATATATATATGTGTTTTCTACCAGTCATTAATATCGAATTTATTAAAAGTAAAAATGTTTAGACTTTTGTGTTACAAATTATATTTATATTGGTTCAATAAAAATTTTAGTTGGCGATGTATCGAGTGTAAAGCGTAATAATGTGATCGTATTTAATAGATAGCTAAATTGTTAATGACACTGAAAAAGACTATATTAAAACCATACACCTGATAATTCAGAAATTGAAGCAAGGAAAGCAGTGCAAATTTAAAAAACAACAAAAAAACCTATTGAACTTAGTGCTCAAGAAGTTTTAGGTACTGTACCAATATATTTTTACAGGTAACAATAATAAATAATTATAACTAGAAATAGAATTCAAAATTAAAATAATAATTGTAGATCTTCAAAAGATTAATACAACTTCCTATACATAAATTTATTTCGAACAAATATTTTTGAAGTGGTTGCTACAATAACCAACAATTAAATCCTAACAGTTAAACATTCACATTTTATAATATAATTAATACAAATTAGATTGTATAGTTAGTTACTTAGTGTGTTGTTCAGGACAATGTGCTTTAATAAATTTTAAATTGCATTCTTTTGTACAGCATGCATTTATAATAAATTTATTTCTTTCTTGTCTTTCAAATTGTTCCACAGTATCTGAAACCATAGTTAAATTAGAATCATTGAGATATCATAATAATATTATGCCGTTATATAACTTATAGGTGATAAAAGTTACATTATAGCTATGTTATCTTTTCGTCGTTATGTAGAATTTTGAATAGTAACTAACTCAAAATACAAGTTACAAAATACTATAACAAAATCAATTATTTAGTTAGGTAAGCAGCATGTAATAATTCTATTACCTACGTTTTATTTAAACCAATATACATTTGTAATGAAATTATTTTGATTTTGAGCTAAGTGCGATAAATGTATTGATTTTTCAATGATGTGTGTTTGTGTATGTATTGTAAATAAACTTCATACACGATATAAGTAGTCGAAAAAATACCACAATTTTTAATTTTGAGAATGGTTTGAGTATTCTCATAGAAAATTGAATCTAGTTTATACTTTGGAGTTCAAATTCCTAGGATTTTTCAAAAAAATTAGGTAAAATTATTTGAGAGGGGGGATTCAAAAATAAATAACTGTAGTTACTTGAAAGTGTCATTAAAT
Source organism: Rhopalosiphum padi (assembly GCF_020882245.1). NCBI lineage: Eukaryota > Metazoa > Arthropoda > Insecta > Hemiptera > Aphididae > Rhopalosiphum > Rhopalosiphum padi. The sequence goes on along the minus strand of NC_083599.1, from coordinate 971,639 downwards.
ATTTATGTAAGCATTTCCTACAAATAATATAATAAACTAAATATTTTAAATGTTTTTGAGTTTTTTTATAGATATTCCCATTTATCAATTGTTTATAGATTTTCCAATAAATGTTAATAAAATATTATTTGCTCAAAATCTTTAAAAAATTAATACAAAATCCCACATAACTAAAATTACATTGTCACATTTTTTTTTTTTATGTAATTGAGGTTTAAATTTGTCAAAGTCATAACGATATATAAATTACAAAATATATTTTACAGTAAAATAATAACAAAATTATCAATTTTTATAAGTTTTAAGGCTTTAAATGCTTAAATTTATAATTCAAACTTCTTTATAAATTCATAATGGAAACAAAATCTAAAAATACCAATGCACAATTTTTTTTATAAACATTTGAATTTAAAACTTGAACTAAATTACATATATTCAGTATGAATAACGTTTTTCATTATTTTGTTATAAATCAAAAATATTATTTGAAGGGACATGAACTTTCATTTGCATTTATATATTTTATACACATAATGAGTTTTTAAAATGTAATGTTTTCGACAAAAATTAATTCAACCTATTATATTACCTACTAATGGTAGGTAGATAATATAAATTACTTTATCTAATAGCAATATCAAAAAACATAACATGAAATATATTTAGTGATAGGCTGACGAACCATCTTCATTCAGAATCGGTTGTTGTATTCATTATTATATTATTGTATACAAGTATAACACAACCACCATGACAACACAGTGACTCATTCAACATTTATTGTACCTACTTGCCCATCTTTTTTAAAAGTAATTTCTATGAAGGAGTTCGTTACTTTCTATGTTATTCAAAATTAAGTTTCAATTCAAAAAAAGTAGAAAGAGATAAAATATCAATGCTGTATCAATTAAAATTGAAAACCATATTTATTTTAATTTTAAAAATACATATTAATTCTTTTTTATTATTAAATTTAATAGTTTTAGATATTTGCATTTTCGTTGCTTTTTATCTCATATTTTTAATACATAGATTCCCCTTTCCAAATACCTACTTATTCTTCCTAGATTACCAATAACCAAAAGATCATATTATATCAAAAGTTATGGAATTTTATATGTGCTTTGAATATTTGGAAGACCTCAAGAAGAATATCATTTATTTAATCAAAGTTAACATGTATGAAGAAACTGATGACCATAGATAAGTGAGATATTTTAGAAAGCTAAAATTAGTAGTAATTTTATTACCAATAAAATAGTACAACACAACTGTGGAATTATTTTTAACTACAGGTATAATATTGCATTCTTACTCAATTACTTGTAATGTTTATAACTAACTATAATATGTTTTTTTAATAATAATAAATATGAAATTCTATATGACGCTATTATGCTATGAATAGTCACAGCAGGGAAAGGCATGTGTAATTGTTGATACTAACTATCCAATTGAATTTTACTTACATTTAATTTAAATAATCTAAAGCTATGTTGTTCAACATAAATATGAAACAAGTCTAGATTTGATACAAAATATTTAACATTTAATAATTGAAAATAAAATTTAGTCTAAAAGTTTTTTTTTTTAACTTTGTATACTAATTTTACTATTTATTATTTATTTTTAAGTTACGGAGTTCAATTCAGAAATTATTTAAAAAAACAAAATTTGATACATTTTTTTTCTATAAAAAGTGTATGTAATAATAAGTTTCATACTAATAATCTCAACTGATCATATTTATGTCAATGTGGACTGAAAATTATTGATGATAAATCTCTATACAATTTTGTTTTTTTTTAATATTACACTAATTACATATACTGTATCATTATATAAAGCATAAAATAAAAAATTACTTTTTAGTGTCTTTCCTTTGCAGACAATTTGTACAGCAGATTTAAGTAACTCTCCACAATATTGTTGTGTCACCTCCCATGGGTCTGATCGCTCGGGAGCGGGTGCCGTTACTACAAAAGCTGTGCTGCTGGCCCATAACACAACAAATAATTTTAAAGAGTTCCTGAAACACACATGGTATATGCATTAATATTATAAATAGGTGTTATATTAATTGGTGCAAGTATTATAATAATTTGTGGGTAGCTAGTGAATGGGATAGATTTTTTTTTTATAAAAATGTGCTATCAGATTTCATCTTATTTTATAAATTATATTATAAGTACAAATATTAAAGATATTTTTTTTATTATATTCTTTGAATATAAGAAGAATCAATAGAAATTATACACTATAATTTATTTTTATTTTCCTAAATAATTAGTAATTACTAATATTAGGCAAAATTTAAGTAATTTAAATAAGTTTACGAAAGTATCTGCATCCTGCACTGTTATTTTATGTGTAAGATAGATTAGGTACCTACCTATAAAAATCTACATGGAATCAAACTTTTCTTTTTTTATTAACTCATGAACCAATGATAAAAATTAGATTTAGTAAATATATTATGTATTAATACAAATTAGATACTTACATCATTGTATTTATACTATGTACGGTTTCTGCAGTTACTGAAGTAAATGTGTATTAACCCTAAAAAAAAAAATGCTTTCAAATTTATATTTTACAAAATTAAGTCACCAATTCACATTTGATATATCTAATATACATTTTGAATGAAATATTTATACTTAATACGTTTATTAAAACATGTCTTTCCTACTTGAAAATAAAATATCAACAATACCTATTTGTAAATTTTTATTTAAGTTGTCAGTTTTTGAACCAACAAAACTCTAAGATATTAATAAAAATTTCTTTAATTTCTTCATAGACTTCATAACAAAAATAAAACTATGATAATTGAAATATAAATAGTTTAAAACACTCAATATTCAATAATTTACCGATAGGTATAGTCAAATATATTAAATAAATTAACTAATTAATCAATTAATCATTAAATTGTGTACACATTAAAAACTATATTTTAATTTATTAAATGATTGATAAAGAAACTTTTACTTGTACAACAATATGGAATTGAAGACAATGTAAAAAATAAGGTGCAAAAGTTATCTTTCAAACTTAATAACAATACAGTTACTAAAGGGATTTATATAAAAACACCTATCATACAAATAAAATAACAAAAAGTAAGCTGAGATAAAATTAAAAAAAATAAAAATGCATAATAAAATGGGTAATAATACATTTTTTTTATAAAATAAGTGTGTGTTAATGCTTTTTAAATCTTAATCAAATGGCACGTAGCAGTGCCGTAGCGTGATTGCTACTCTATTGTGTAATAGGTCAAAACAAAATATATAATATTGCATATCTAAGGCTTAAGGACGTTAGCGCACTGTTTATTTTCTTTCTCTGGTGTGCGCAACATAGACAAAACGCATTTACGCAGAATCATTTTTTTATGTTTTTGAGTAATCTTTGAGTAAAATCACCTATTACAAAATCGATAGATAATAATATTTTCGAGAGTATGACACATCGATTTGTCTAAATATTCTCTCAAAACAATTTAAACATAATTTAAATTAATTTTTTTTTTTTTTTTTTGAAAGTCGAATATAAAATTAAATAACAATAAAATATAAAACCGATAAGGTCATTCTCTTGAAAATATTATCCTCTATAATTTTTGTAATAGGTAATTTTACTTTAAAATTGCATAAAAAAAATAAAAAAAACGGTTTTAGGTGAAAGTATTTTATCAATGTTGCGTGTGGGTCAGAGAGAGAAAACAAATATTGCATCGATACCCTCTTAAAATTGTTCACTTTGTAACGGTGCACCGTAACTGCGCATGCATCGGGGCCATTTTGTAATATATCACCGTAACTCCGCATACAAGGTTTTTTTTTGAACACCCTAACTCCGCATACAAGGTTTTTTTAAAACACTGTAACTCCGCACATAATTTTTTTTTATTGTTTAAATACAAAACACAATATATGATATTATAGTTAAATAAATATAATATGAATAATAATAATTAATAATACAGGTAACTATGAAATAAAATAGTATAGGGTATAAATTAAATGTAAAGTTAAAATAAATTAAAATAAAATATTATTAAATGAAGCCAAACTTTTTACAAAATTGTATACCTATTAATTTGGGTGTTATTATATAATTCAATTTTTTTATTTATAAGTAGTATATTATTTTTTTGTTGATTTATAATTATCCTCCTTTCGTTATTATTGCAGGCAGAATTCATTCTGATATAAGAATCCGTCTGCATAGCTAATACATTTTTAATGAATACAGCAATATTGGGATGTGCCGATGTAAATAAATCACCAAATTTGGCGTGAAAAGACTCACAGATGTATAAAATAAAACAAATTTTAGAAATGATTATACTATGATGATGATAATAAAACAACTGATCAGTGATCACTGTCAATTAGTTGAGTCACAAAGACATGGAAAACGAATCGGTATACAATTATGATTAGATATTGCTTTGCAGATATAATAGTTTAATTTCAACATGGTTTTACACTTTTACGCCGACATAGCGCTATCTTTATTAATTTTATGGCATGCGGACTTTTGGTTTTAAAAATATTTTTATAATGCGGAGCTACGGCATGTTCATTTTTTCAACCGTGCGGAAATACGGTGCATGCAGAGCTACGGATTCACAAAATATTTTTATGCATGCGGAGCTGTGGTGCGTCCCTTTATAAATTATAAAAAAATATTGTATAGCTATGATAATGCTTTGTGTTATACGTTATAATATGTATTATATGTCGCACGAAAAGGTCGTTTCTGCGCAGTGGTGAGGGGTAAATATAATGTGCTATTGATATTTTAGAAAACGTATACCTACTACCTGCTGCGTACTACGTAGTAACTTCTTTTAGTAGGATTTCGGAATTTAACGATTAATGCCCATCTCGATAATATGTGTCACCACGAACCAGTGTGCGAAAATCGATTTTTTTGTTTTGATGCTATATAGGTACAACATAATACAATATAATATAAAGCTGGAAACATGTGCGGACATTACGCCCGATGTTATCCGTCCATCGATTTCTTATATTTAGGTCAGCAAATCGAACAAAAAGCAAGAAAAAAATATTTCAGAATAATCAACTGCATTACAGCTACCTGGTAGAATTCTAGGTCGCTTACACGACCTGCAGAGTAGATACCACGGCCATATGGTTGTCTGGTGAAAACTCACGTTATACATATATATTTGATTCTTCTAATTTAAATAATTATATTAAAAGTATGATAATTTAATGGTTTTTAAATCCTAGATTATTTTAAAAATATATTATAACTAGGTAGGTAGTATATATTATAATGTAATTAAAATAATTATCTAAACAATATTATTACTACTGACTATTAATATTTAATAACTGATATAATACATTTCCAAACACTTGGTATTTAAATTTTAAACGAAAGTCTTATACTATTGTATTTGGTTGTTAACATGTTATAAAAATAAAGCAGTATAATGCATTGAAAGTACCTTAGTATTAAAATATTTAAAATTAATTAATAATATGTAAATATTATAATTATTAATACTTATTATTTTATATAAACAATTTAATTAAACAACTTACTTTTCTGATTAAAATCGCAGGTGTGACCGAAAGCGTTTTATTTTGAAATTTAAAATGCTATAATACTTCAAAGATAATTGCCCAGGTATATGCACAACCATGTGAATGCTTGGAAACTGAACAACTGCACATTAGTGTAATAGTGCGCGACGCGCGTTCCATTAGGTTAGGTGTCGGTTTCGTGGTATATGGGTTTAGGGATGGGCGGTCCGTATAAGATTGTGTTCACCAAAATACGCCATCTTCCGGATAGTTACACAAATACGCCCTAGTTGACACGATCATTGGGAAGCACGACAAAAAGCCATTCGATAAAACCACCCACAAAAGGCCACGATGGTTATTTGTCGTATATAAAAAGTCTATTCCAAATGAGATCAGCCTTGCGCGGCAACCAGTTTTCGTCCGGAGGCGGTTCTGGCTCCCCCACCTAGTAGTTGTTCGACTGGAGCTCTACCAGCGGCGGCGGCCGATGTCGACGCCGCCGGTATGTGTGTATCGTGTTTACGTGCCTGGCGCCTGCATTTAACGACTCGACGCCTTCGTGTTTGCCGCTGAATTACGCGCCTGTCCGTTTTATTTTACTGATTTATTTGTTTGTTATTGAAATTGTGTTTTGCATATTGTATAATGAGTGATAATAACGAAATAAATACGGGTGATATCCCTGAAATAGAAGGTTGTATGCCTCTGCAGCCTGAAGAAGGTGTACCTACTACTTCTCCAAAAACAAAAAATAAAAATGGAAAAGTAAGTAACAATGATTAATATAATATTCAAATATTTACTTATTTAATATTTGATATTTCAAAATGTATTACGTATATATTATTATTTATATAATATGTTTTTTACAGTTTGTGTCCAGTCGTCAAAAAATAATGATAGTCAATATTTATAAAGATATCATTTCTAATACACCAGACAAAAAATATGGGGACATTATTAACCGTATTAGAGAGTTAACTGGTTTGGGACGAGACACAATAAGGAATACCATCAGCGAATATAAAACGACGAAAACAGTATCATCTCCTAACAGAAAAAGATTAAAGGCTTCACTATTTGAAAAAATTGATGATCTGGACCGCACAGGATTACGTCGGACAATTCATTCTATTTGGTTAAAACGTGAACTACCAACTATCGATCGAATTTTATTCGATGTAAACGCAGATCCATCGCTTCCAAATTTTAAAAGGACGTCTCTGTATCGGGTTATCAAAAAATTGGACTTCGTATTTACAAAAAGAAAAAGGTGCAGTGTGCTGACCGAGAGGGAGGACTTAATTGTTTGGCGTCGTAAGTATTTATACGACATTCGGAAATATAGAGCTGAAGGTCGATCTATATATTATCTGGATGAAACATGGTTGAACGCCGGCGATTGTGTCGATCGTGTTTGGAAGGACAATACGGTTCTCTCTAAACACGATGCATTCAACAAAGGTCTTTCAACCGGTTTACCAAATCCATCAGGTAAAGGGAAACGACTCATTGTATTACACATTGGGTCAGAGCATGGTTTTCTGCCAGGTGGCCTACTATGTTTCGTTTCCAAAAAAAATACAGGAGACTACCACGACGAGATGAATGGGGATAACTTTAAACAGTGGTTTGAGTCCATTATCCCTGTACTCGATCCAAATTCAATCATCGTCATGGACAATGCGCCGTACCATTCAGTAGAGCAAGAAAAATATCCAAATAGTTCTTGGAAAAAGGCTGATATATTGGAGTGGCTCATTTCCAGAGACGTTGTTCGTGAACGACCGCTATCGTCATTGTTGAAGCCCGAACTTCTGGCGATATCAAAAGAAATGCGACCACAACAAAAATCGTATGTAATCGACAACTTGGCAAAAGACAACGGGCACACCGTACTCCGATTGCCACCGTACCATTGCGAATTCAATCCCATTGAATTAGCATGGGCGATGGTAAAAGGATACGTGAAACAAAAAAACACGACTTTTAAAATCGACGATGTTCGCCAACTGCTAAATACAGCGATTGAAAGGGTTACACCTGAAAACTGGAAAAACTTTATAAAGCACGTAATTGAAGAAGAGGACAAAATATGGAAAGCGGACGATATCATGGATGAATTGATAGATGCAATGGAACCTTGTATTATGACGATAACAGGAGAAACAACCTCAACAGATGATTCGGAGTAATTAATTTTTATTTTTTTATCATGTATTATATTTTTTATCATGCTTTATGTTTTATCATTTTTTTATCATGTATTATATTTATCATTTTTTTTATCATGTATTATATTTATCATTGTTTTATCATGTATTATATTTTTTTATCATGCTTTATGTTTTATAATTTTTTATCATGTATTATACTTTTTTTATCATGCTTAAATATAATAAATTGTTACTAATTAAATTATAGGAATTTGTTTTTACATACCTATAACATTAGGTAATAAAAAAAATATATAGGTGTTAAAAATTGAACAAAAGAAATTGGTGTTGTACCGATAGCGTACACTGACGTACGTGTGATCATGCGGCGCGCGCGACTGTGCGAGTGACGGTACGGAAAAATACATCACGACGTACAGCTCCGCAGTCCATCTGTTTCAGAGTATACAATGCAATTTAAGTTATTTGTACAGGTCGCTGGTCTATAATAGACTAATTACGTCGCTCTAGTCATGCGCCGCGACGACAAAGTTCGAGACCGTGCTCGTAGTGAAGCCACGCCTCCGTGCGCACAACCGGCCGCCGAAGGCTGATCTCATTTGGAATGGACTATAGTTCTATGTCGTTTTCTAAATCTAAATTTGACATAAAACCATCATGATGGATATCAACACAAATGTGTGTACAGTAATTAACAATATTTTAACGACAAAAAGCCATCTAATGGAATTATAATTTAGTTATATTTTTAAAAAATTTTTGGTACCAATTCGTATACAAATATACTACACTAATTTGTTAATCTAACCGTGGACTAATCGTTTGAAATATCTAATAGAGCACATTTAAAATCCAATGTTACCTTTTTTATGAATATTTTTTTATTGTATTTGTTTGAGTTCTATGAACTGTTTCTTATTGTAACTTCACGTAAAAATACTGTAGATAGATTTGCGAATTTATTCTAAACATGACTATATGGTGCCATGGTGGTGAGGTTGGTGGATGCTTGGCACAAACGGCGAGCTATATTATACAGTATACACAATATACACAATACACATGCAGTAGCGCAACCGGGATTTTTTTCAAGCGGGGTTTCCGCCAGTAGCGTATGCAGTAGTTCCCCAAAAACATTTCCAAATTGGTTAGTATACTATGGACAAAAGGTACAGTTCAGGGGGGGGGGTGTATATAGGTTCAATTTGTTAAAAAACAACGTTTTTATTAAAAATATATATTTTTAAATATTTTTTTAAGTTTTTACTTTTTTGAATGACACCTTAGATTCTTAATTTCATATTCCAAAGCAGAATATTTTTCTGAGTATTTTGATACATAAAAATTGAATTTAGGGCGAGTAGTTTATGAGTTATACGCAGCGTCGGGTTAATGGGGGGGAGGGGAGCGTGCAATTTTTTAGGGGCGGACAGCTTTCAATGACTAAAATGAATGTTTTAAAATCTCCTAATGTATTCTAATTTTTAAGATGAATTATGAATAATCATTAAAAAATGTGGCAACAAAATAATAGTAATATATTATTACATTGCCAATCACTGAGTTATCACGTCAAGACCATACTATTAGTAAACTGTGTTATTAGAGAGCTCGAATAATCAACGCATTTCTATTTTCGTTCTTATTATCGTATTATTTTCGATTTTAATTTGTATACAATATGTTTACAGGCTTACAGCAGAACACATTGAAACATAATCGTGTTTGTGTCTGTATAGTTTAATTAGCTAAAATAGTGCTTTTAACAAAAAAAAAAAAAAACAATGTAAGTACATATTAAAAATTGATTTAATGATTTGAAAGATAATACAATTTCTAAGTAAATATTATATATATTCACTTTTCTTCTTTTCACTCGTATTTAAAACATGTGTCCAAATATTACCAAAAGTAATTACTAATTACATTTATATTAATTAGATTATACATTCTATTTTTGAAATATATAATTATTATTATCATTTTATATATTTTATTAATATATATTGTATATTATGTAGGTTTATATATTTTAAAATAAATATACAAGGGGGGGGGCATAAACAGTGTCCGGTGGAATCGATATGCAAATATTATAAACAGTAGTCGGCGGAATCAATAATTACCCCAAATCTACAGTTAAAAAATGAACAATTAAAAAACTGATGCTTACGATTGTGAAAGCCACTAAACATAAAAGGGCAACAATGAGTTTTTGAAACATAAATTTAAACCATATTAACCATAAATCGCGTAAGCAACGGACAGTAAGCAAGTGAAGAAAAATAATTATCTTTATCTCTTTATTACAAATCGTCATCGATATATAAAATATATATGTTAAAAATAAAATTATTTTACCTGGTGAATGTACGTTACGTCGTTGGCTAAACTCGAATAGTTATGACTTATGAGGGATCACAAAATATAAGAATGTTTTCATTACTCGGTACAACATAATATCATAATCCATCAGTAGACAATATACATAAATAATTAAAAATTATTTTTAATTTATGATATACTTAATTTGATAAAAAGCTTACGGAATAATTTATTAGGTGATAAAATACAAATTTAAAATAAATAAATTTAATTTAGAGATATTAAAAAAGCTTATGAAATTCACATAAAAAGTAATACTGCATGGGCAATGTGCAAAATTGCACCTGTTCGCTCACATTGCCCCAAACGTTTTTCAAAAAATGTCGTGATAGTTGGCAATATAAATTCTTAATAGATGAAGATCTGATGCAGCTTCGTAAGTTAATACCTGTTGTTACTGGTAAATTAAAAACTAATATCGCACTAGAAACAGCAAATTTTATTGAAAATGTCAATATGTTTGATTATGCAAATTGCAAAAATTTGTTTGTTTGATGTTACTTTATTTAAATACGTATTTTATAATGTTTAAAAACAGGAAAATTTATTTTGAGTTGAAAAATTTTGAAAACCATCAGTTTTTATTTATTTATTTTGAATTTTTTTAAATATCATCTGGTATTTCAAAATTACATGTTATAGGTTGTTTTAAATAAATTACAATTTACAAAACTAAATAACTGTTATTTGTTTTCAATTTCTGACCATCATACTATAATATACTTGTATAGATACTTTATATATCAATAAAATCAATTATTAATAAACAATAAATATTATTATAGTATCCGAGTTAGCTATTAGCCATTACACAATTGGCAATTGCGCTTGGTGTGTGATGACTGATGAGATAAATAAAAAAGTTACACAACATTGTAATTTGTATTATGATTGATCGTCGTGGTCGTTAGGTAGCAACCAAAAATAAAATAATATAATAAAATAAATGTATTATAGTGTTTGAGCGCCGGTTTTTCAGCATGTCAATGCGGGTGCCGTCCGTACCTTATCGGTGCGCGACCCCCCTTCCTTCCCCCCGGCAACATGGATAGCTCGCCACTGGCCGTGATTAGTGCCGCCCGTCAGTCTAGCTTCTCTGCTCGTCACCAATTGTTACGTGTCCGTCGTATTTAGCGGTGTTGGTCGCAATATCGCATAACGGTGCGTGTGTATGTGAACCTCGTGTGCGACTTGTACGAGACTTCTTCGTTTTGTGCCACCCGTTCGTCGTACGCCGCCCATATCGTCTTCGTTGTGCGTGTCGTCGCCGGTGAAGGCAATCGTAGCGTATTGTGGGTTTTCGCGTCGAAACACGCCAATTCTGCACACGCCGTTCTAGTCGTCCGCCTGTACCGCGTCCCCCGTCCCCCGTCGTCGTCATTGTTGTGTCCGTCCGCTCAGCGTTCCTTTGTGGTGAGCCGATAAGTCGGGACGCGCTAGATACGTCCCGTGGGCGTTGTAAGACCCCAAGTCGGCGGTCTATTTATTCAACCCGTACTTCTTTGCCACCCGTGCGGCCAGTCTGGACAGAGTTCGCGTTATTTGGGCTGTCCACGTGCGTGATCGCAATCGCACGTGATGTACCCGGTTGTGCCACCTCACGCTACACCAACGGTCGTTCGTCGGAGGTACGTTGTTCAACACCGCCGTCACCTGTGGGCCAAGCGTCAGCTGTCTTTGTCACCGCCGTCGTGCTGCTCAGATAAGATAATTTTATTTATCATATATATGTATATATATGTATATATATGTATGTGTGTCTAATGTAATATTATATGAACGGTCTTTCTTGCTGTGATCTATGTACGGCGGTCTGCGCGTAGACATTCCCCCCTTGTCCTCTTATTATTATTATTATATTATTTCGTATGATCATATCCCTCCCCCCCGTGCCCACTGTAATATATTATAATTCGAAGCGATTGGTTGGGGTGGTACAATAAAAACAGCTATTAACGATTTATTGTCAGCGTTAATTCTTCGGGAGGATAGCCTAATCCTACTAAGCGATACTCTAAGGTTACACTCACGGAGTCACGCGTCCGCAAGTATCGCGCGGCCAGTTATATCGACGCCGTTCGATAACTCCGCGGGGCGCGGTGGTGGTGCGTCAACAATAGAGTATAAATTATTATATCGTTACCCGTGTCGCCACCTATTGACAGTCAATTGAACTCAGCTATCGTGCAATATAATATTATTATTTTCTATAACAGTGAGCATTGTCACTGAGCAATCTATAATAATAATATATAATTAATTTAATGATATCACGTAATATGCTACAGTCCGTTTTTAATGAGACCTATACTAACTGTCTACACGTTTTTCATCGTTGGTCGATGCGCTTCTCACAGTCTCACACCACTTTCACCTGTTCGGTCACGATCGTAAAGCTTTAGGTCGGCAAAGATCTGCTCGCATACGTAATCGTCGGACTGTAGAGAGTGGAAGAAATTTGGCCTCCGTATTATTGACGGCGGCAGATACGATGGATAATGTGCGACTCGTTTACCTCCACTCGCGAAACGGAGTATTAATATTATAGTCTGTATAATATATATATATATATACATCGCTGTGCTATCAGCAGTCGACCACCGCCGGCGAATACCGGGAAACATATTCCTAAAATAGTTATTACAATTTTAATATTGAGTATTACTGATTCTTATTTCTGTGTTTGTCGTAGTGTCGTGTACCCAACCTCGCGTATGAAATAATTTGTTTACTTAGTGTAGAATTAAATACAGCTGTGATTTAATACTCGAAAGGACGTCGTCTCACCCACATGTGTTGTCTCCGTCTAGTCCGTCTTACACACGTACGACATGGTCAATTTTCGTTCACCAGTTTCAATAGTGTGCTTTTAGTTTTAATATTAGAGTGAATTGACCTATTATCAAACTTAAGCAAGACCATTATCTGTGTTCTCTCGTTGGTTTTTACGATATTTTAATTTTTAGGTGAGTTATGAGTATCAAATTATTAAGTATTTTAAAACGTTCATAATTCACTAAATAATTAAAATATCGTAAAAAACCAATGAGAAAACACAGATAATGTTCTTGCCTAAAAGTTTGATAAAAGGTCTAATATTAAAATTAAAAGCACACTATTGAAACTGGTGAACGAAAATTGACCATGTCGTACGTGTGTAAGACGGAATCAATACATGCGGGTGACTGGTGAGACGTCCTCTTAAATAAACACATAATACAATAATACATTATGGAAAAAGAACCAAAGGGCCGAGCTGAAAAGCTTCATTTAAAAAAAAACTGATAAATTTGCAGGCTATTGCCAATGAGCTAAAACAAAAAAAATATATCATTGGATCGGTCACTACATGCACATCTAACAAAATATTTGTTGGCAAGTATAAATAATTGAGTATACTATACCTATTTATATTACATCATATATTTTAATAATAAATTGCAGATTAAAATAAAATCTAATAATCTATAAAATAATATGTTTAAAATGTTTACTGAATTCATTTTTCTTTTAATATTATTAGTATATATCTAATTACTTTTTATTATTGTATTCCCAATATTTAGATGATTGTGTAACGCAACCAAAACACTAAAGTTGCCTAATTGTAGCTGTAAGAGAAAATTCTTTGGTGAGTTAACTTTTTTAATTTATTTATTACTTATTATATGATTCCTTATTATATTGTGTATACATTATTTAACTTAATTATTATTTTAATAGTAAGTACCTACATGTAAAATAATTTGTCATACTTAATTTATGATTTAAAAAATAATTAATTGTCAACAACTCTTTAGATACATAAGGTTGAGGAACATATTTTATAATTATTATATGTTAACATTATTTCGTTTATTTTAAAAATGTTTACTAAGTATGTAATTATTATACTACAGATATATTTTATGTATGAGCTATAATAGCATTTGTTAGTTTGTTTGCCAGTATTTTTTTCAATTTATATAAACAATGTTTATATTCATATTATTAAACAGTGATTTAAAATAAAAACTATATATACCAATTTCATTATATTTAATAATTAAGAAAAGAACTTATTATAAATTATTTTTGGATACATCAGTAAAAAAAAAAATTTAATTTTATACAGTATATATATATATATATGATAAACTACATTTTAAGGAGAATCAAAATTAAATAACAGTATATCCATAAATATAAATATATTTTATTTAGTTAATAATTTGAGAACTAAAAAAAAAACATGAGGTAAAAATTTTTTTGTTCACTAGGTGTGATAATGCTTTACGTTAGGGACAATGTTTTTTGCAGAACAGTTGGCCGATTGGGTCCCAGTCCGCCCCTGTATTTCTAATAAATACTTATTTTATTTATTTAAATTAACAATTCTAAATATAAAAATCTCTATTTAGTGTTGGGTGTACTTAATTAGATGGTTTTTGACCACATGAAAAAATTATAGTATGTGATTGTGATATCATGATGAGCTAGGGGCGTTACAACTAGCGTAAAATAATTTATGGTATTAGTGAAAATTAATTTATTAATAGGTAGGTAACCTATAGTTAATTGAGTATCATATATTTAAGGTAATAATCTAAAAAATAAGTAATAGGTAATTGAGATTTGAGTAGAGATTGCTATATCTAATATCTAGTAGTGAGGGACCATGAGTGGATTAATGTTGCTGAATGAATGCTGACCTCAATATAAAGATAGTTATTTTTTACTAAGAGAACATATTATTTAATTTTTAATAGACAATGAATTCAATGATTATCTTTAAAAAATAATTTGGATAATTGCATTTAGTAGTTATGACATTAAATATAGTATAATTTTTATTTGGACATTGTCACCTCTTATAATCAAAATTATTCGATATTTATGTATATAGTTTATAGACAGTGTATTCAGAATATGCTATTGATAGTGACTGTGGTTATCAGTTTAATTCATTAACCACCTGTAGATTTATGACAATGTGTATATGTATCACAATAATATTATGTACCTAATACTTACAACTATAACTTAGTGTGACGCGGAGATTATTACCTTATTAAGTAAAATAAGCAAACATGTTAAGTATTTTAATTCAATATTTGTCCGGCCTGCATACATTTTTATTTTTTATAAGCATATGCAGTGACAAGGGTAAGTAAAGATTTATTTAGCAAAGAATGCACGGAAAAAAGTTTATGGTGAATTTTATAGTTACATCATATTAGAAGATATGATTCACATATCTAGGAAAGATTTATCAAAAATATAATACAAAAGTAATTTATTATTGTTTAAATCTTGATATTTAAATTTTTTTGATTATTGGCAGGTAACTAACTTTTTTAATATAATTCTAAAATAAAGATTGCTTTTGACGGTTTATTTGTTTACTTGGTCATGCAGTTTTTCCCATGTAAATGGTTCATAATTGGAAAAGGTAATTTTGTTTAACTTAATGATGTTTTATAATAAAAAATATCATTAACCAATTTCTTTATATTATATTTAGGTTGTCTAAAGTTGATTTCTATGACCAAATTTTAAATTTTAACCATAATAAAATGGTTTTAAATTTATTAAACAATCAGTGTACAGTATTTTGAATTTGAAAATATTTTTTATTATTCTAAGAGAACATGAGATGTATATTTTAAGGTTTTCAATGCATAAATGTGTAGTATTATTTGTATTTTTTGAAATCTTCTGAATATAAGTTTATATGGATAAACCTAATACAGCCCATTAAGCTGGGCTATTTTTTTATTAAACTCCTTGGAACTCCTTTACTGTAAAAAAAGTTTAATATATTATTTTATATTCTTAATTATTTAAAGAAAAATAATTTTATATTGATGACCAAGGTAACATCTATAAACTATATTATTATAGTTTAAGAGGACGTTATACCCGCATGTGTTGTCTCTGTTTTACTAATGTAGATCATAGCAAATTTTCATTAACATTAAATTTTTATGTGAATTATGGTTATGTAAAATATTAAAACTTTAAAATGCTTGTAACTCGCTTAAAAATTAATATACCAATAAAAGCCTATGAGATGCCCCAGATAACATTATTACCTCTAATATTAAAGCTAACATCACAAAAAGTGTTCTGCTGAATGAAAAGTTACTATGATCTACATTAGTGATACAGGGACAACACATGCGGGTATAATATCCTCTTAAATATATTTGAAATTCACAGATATGCAATTATTATGAAAAAATTATAAAGGAAATATCATGCAAATGCAAAGAAATCCTAGCCTAGCTATAATTTATTTATTTCAATATTAACTAAAAATTGTAATTGTTAAAATTGGATATTTAATTTCATCTATTAAACAAAGAAAATAAAGTGAAGGTATAACAATAATAACAAGAATAACGGGAGGTAGTTCAAATAAATTCAATTATTTGATTTTCATAAATTTGTATTATATAAGAAATATTTATAATTATAATAAAAATTGTATGATCATGAAAAAAAAAATTGTTCTATTAGTTGTGAATTTCTATTTTTGAAGTTTAGTTTTAATCAATTTATAATTTCTAAAAAAAAATTATTCCCTAGAAATGAATATTAAGTTTATTGCATATTAATTCTGCTTTATTAGAAATCAATAATTAATGGTAATTCTGAGTATGAATGTTTTAAAGGTGTTATACTATGAATTGATTTAATAAAGTTACTTAAATTTAATTTAAAAATAGTTATTAAAAAAAAAAAAATTGTATTTCAAGTACCTATTGTAAATTAATATTATAATTTTAAAAGTATAAATTATTAATCTGATGACATTTTTGTTCATAGTAAAAAGTTAAAACTAAGGGAAAAAAGTTATATTTACTATAAAAAATATTAGAATAATAAAAATATTTATTGAAAATCTAGTAAAAATAGGTTCATTGAATTTAACTAGCAACGATAGAAAATACAATTCCTTTAGATAAAACATAGTGAAAATGAACTACCTAATAGATAGTAAGTATCATGAAGAATAATATCAATAGATGAATTAGCAAGAATCATACCTGGTAAACATTCAATTGTAAACAAAAAAAATTTAACCTAAGATTAAACTGTTGATGGTAAAAAATTAATTTTAAATCCATACATATTAGCTAATCATCTAAAAATTGTAATTTATATTGGAAGATCAACTATTATTGTTGGTATATGCTCTTATATCAACGTCTATCCTAATTGTTAATTTATGATGTGCTCAAACAATAAATTCTAATAATCCAATCAAATAAATAAATAAATAATTAAATAATTCTATTATTTAAGGTTTCTGTTTCATTATTAATTATTATAAATCTACATGTCATTATTATTAATGATGGAGATAATAATCAAAATTTAATGTTATTTAATCATACAAAAGATAATTTATCAGAACATTCTATTACCATAGAAATTAGTTTCCAAAACCACCAACAACATTAGGTATAGTTATGAATATTTTTTTAATAAAAGCAAGAATTGTAACAATTACATTATATAGTAGATTATTATTAATGATTGAATTAATTTGACCTAATTTTAATTGACATAAGTTACTAAGAGTAGATTCAATTTTACCTTATCAAATACCAAATAAGAAATATAAAGTACCAATATTTTTATTTTTTATTATTTGCATATGACATATTCGACTTTAGATAACGTGAGAAATGTTATAGATAGATAAAGTTAGTAAAATTAAAACAAATAAATAAATATGATAATTAAGATAACTTGTCAACTATTTAAAAACAAGTAATAAAATATATAAAATGTTAGTATGGTAGGTTATAGTAGGTATAGTAAATTATAATAACATCGATACTAATAGCAATAAAAATCACAGACGAGTATTTAGTTCTTCAAGCCATTTTATAGCTGTTGGTCCATCCTCGTGTAGTTTTGTTAATCCTTTTTTGAACATTGTAATGGGACACGACTGAACCATATGTTTGATTGTCTGCGTTTCTCCACATTCTCAAAGTGGATAGTCTACCATTCCCCATTTGTGAAGTAGGTAGTTGCATCTTCCTTGTTCCGTTCTTATTCGATTAAGCGTTGTCCATATAGCCCTTGTGCCATCCCAGCCAGGGACTTTTTTAAATGGTTCTTTGATCAGGTCTTTATTACGGGGTTCTGACTGTTCCCAGCGTCTCGTCCATAGGTACTCAACTGATTCGCTTTGAGTTTCTGCATGCCATATGGGAGCTCTAGACTTAAGGCGTAATTGCGGATGTTCGAGGATGTCAATTTGTAGTGGCAAAACTGGTAGCAGGCTTTTTAGCTTATGTAATATCTTTGTGGTGTGTGATAGTCTCCTTAAGTCTGGGGGGGCTATATTCGAAAGGGTGGGTAACCATATTGTCTGAGTGGACCTTACTGTACCTGATATGATACGCATGGTATGGTTTAGTTGTACGTCAATTTTAGCGCAATGAGCGCTTCTAGCCCATCGGGTGCACAGTATTCGGCTACGCTATAAACCAACGCTAGTGCTGTAGTCCGGAGTATATTGTTGTGGCAGCCCCAGGTGGTGCTTGCTAACTTAGCCATAATGTTGTTGTGTGATTTTAGTTTATTTTTCGTTCCCTCCAGGTGTTGGTTATATGTTAGGGTCCTATCAAATTTCAGACCGAGGTATTTGGGACATTCTTCTGATACAATATTTTCCCCATCAATTTGTATCTTTAATTCTCTGTTCGCTTCTCGGTTGTTAAGATGGAAAACCTTTGTTACAGACTTGCTTGGATTTAGTTTTAAATGCCACTTTCGAAAATATTTTTGTATGATTATTAGATCATCGTTTAGCGTTTCCTCAAGTTCTGTGAAGGTTCTGGCTTGGGCGCCAAGTGCTACATCATCAGCGTATATGAATTTTCTTGAGCTCGTGCAGGCAATGTCAGCAGTATATGTGTTGAAAAGAATTGGTGATACTACAGATCCCTGTGGTAGTCCATTTTGTAGTATTTTGTAACTGCTTACTTTCCCATTGAGAGATACACTGAATTTTCTGTTAGAGATTAGGTTCTCTAGTAGTCTTAGCGTTGTTTTACATTTTATTATTTTAGCCAGTTTTAGTAATAGTCCTCTCTTCCAGACCGTATCGTACGCAGCTGACAGATCCAGAAAAACTGCTCCGGATTTTTTCTGCCGTTGGAAACCATTTTCAATGTGCGTTGCAATGTGCAAGGGTTTGGTCACAACAACTTCTATTTTTCCTGAAACCGGCTTGTTCTATAGGCATGGATTCTTCTAAGAGTGGTTCTAGGCGTCTAGGCGTCTTAGGAGGAGTCTTTCAAACAGCTTGTACATTGTTGACAGTAGGGATATAGGACGGTAGTTTTTTGGGTTCCTGGCTTCTTTGTTGGGTTTCAAAATAGCTATCACTTTAGTTTCGCGCCAGAGTCTTGGAAGAACATTAGTGTCTGCTATTTTACTGGCCAATTTTGAAATCCAGCAAATGCTTCGTGGTCCTAAATTTTTAAGGAATTCTGGAAGGATTCCATCTACTCCAGCTGCTTTTCCGTTTTTCACAGATTTTAATGCGTTATAGACCTCTTCAGCAGTGAACTCGTTCATAAGAGTCGACTTTTCTTTGCAACTCCTTAGCTCTTCTTGGAATTCCCTTTTCACCTCGATTTTTTTGTTTTTATGGGGTTTAATATTTGATGTTTTATATAGTACATTAGCAATATCGCCGGCAGCTACACTACCAACCTTTCTTGTTGGCTGTGCTGCACCAAGCTTTCTCAAGAGTGACCAACTTTTCCTACTTGAATGCGTATAATCCATTTCTCCCATTGCAGTTTTCCATCTGTTTCTTCTCTCTTCATCCAGAAGAGCTATCAATCGGTTGGCAGTTACTTCATTTCCGTTTTCATCGTATTCACGTAGTAGGGAGTCGCACTCTTTGCTCCAACATAGGATGTAATTCTGTCTATGCCCTCTTGGTATAGCCAGTGAAGCGGCTTTTTTAATAAGCTTAACAAATCTTAGATAATTTTCTGGAATGGGGGGAATGCGATTTATGTTCTCCTCCATGTATTTAGTGAAATTTGGCCATACAGCTTTTCGTAGATTCCACCGGGGCATTTCGGGTTTGTTGATCCTTGGGAGATTTACTCCTATGTCTATAATAACTGGTTTTAACTTGGTGTTGGCTTTTGGGGAAGTGTGGTATGATTGAACGTGATACTCTTATGGGTTGGTCATCCTTGTCTCTTGACGTAAAGCATAGATCAGGTGATGTGGTCGTCCCCCAGCGGCCTGATTTAAAAGTTCCCCCCTGCTTAGCGTCGTACACTAGGTGTAAGCGATGGAGTGTGGCCCAGCTGATGAGTTTTCCCCCATCTTCGTTATCTCTAGAGTAGCCCCATTCAGTACTATGTGAGTTGAAGTCTCCTATGTAAATTGAGGGGACGTCTTGTCGGACTGGGAGTACATTGTTGGACCATCTTTCTGAGGGTGGTTTGTAGACGTTGTATATTAACAGATTTCCTAGAGATACGCCAATTGTGTGTGCGTTACCCTCAACAGGATTTATATGTTGTTCTTTATAGTTTTGGTTAATATATGTAGCCAATCCATGTTTTGCGTGTCCTTTATAGTCTATCATATTAAAACCAGGTATATTCAGGCGTCTTGTCTCATTTTCCGGTACGTGAGTTTCTTGCAATGTCAGTACATCTGTGTCTTTAAATATCCTGCTTATAATGTCGGACTTGGCTCTCGTTAATCCTTCTACATTTAAGTGCGCTACTCGTATTGTTCTTTGTGACTCTTTTTTACTAGGGTATTGGTGTTCGTCCATATGTATGTATGATTTCTTTTTTTGTGTTTTTGATTTTTTATATTTTTTGAAGGGTATTTTATTTTTTATGGTATTTACGCGATGATCACGTGCGTCAGTGAGGTAGTCCTTAAAAGGACTGTTTTTGTCGAATGAGCCAGGAGATCCGTGGATGTTTGGCTGTCGTTTCGATGCTATTTGGTTTCGTGTATTCATTGTTTGATCCGTGGAAAAATCTTTGAGAGATTCAGGAAAGCAGACCAGGAATACACTACTCACAGGGGAGATCTCGAGAAGGTATAGCATCACCTCCCCCAATATTTTTATGATTAGTTAAAAGATAAAATGGCTGATAATTGGTTATCAATTTTAAATCCAGCTTTATGTTTATTTAAAAATATTTTTACCATTAACTCTATATTCAACTTATATCATATTAAATTGCAAATTTAATGGTATTAATTATTTAATTGAGGTTGAAAACAAATATTTTTAATTTTGAAGATTAATAGTTTAATTTAACTTAAAACCTTAATAAATAAATATGTAATTAAAAAATAATCCAAAAAAATTATAGTTATTATTTATTTAAAATTAAGATATCATTTGTTAATAAATAAATTAAAATTAAATAATGTCAAATAAGTTATTTTAGTAAAAAAAAAATATAGATTTAATATAGTAATATAATAAATATAATTATAATTATCTATATACATACAGATTGTTATTAGTTATTACTAGGGCCCGGAAGTTCATGCACTAAAAACTACCGAAATATGCATGCACTTATGCGCTTAAAAATCGTGATATATGCGCTTAAATATGCCCTTATTTTTTTAAATTTATAAATATAAGGAAAAAAACATTATTATACTACTACGATTTTTATTCAAATTTCTTTGACAGGTAATTAAAAATATTATTAATTAATATACATTTTTAAATATTGCAATTTACAATCAACGACTTTGATAAATTTTCAAATTTAAATGACCGCCGGTTGTCTGCCAACATATTTTTGTATACCGAAAAGCTCCGCTCCACGTCAACCGAAGAAATTGGTGCGTATTTGAAATATAGTAGATCATCACAAGAAATATCTTCAGGTAAATTATCCATTGTGATTTCTTCTCCCAGCATAACTTTTGAAATTTTGGTTAGTATTTTGAAGCCTAGATTCTTTGCAATAACTTCTTCAAATTTTTTATAAATTGTAATGCCTTTGGAACATTTTATTGTATTTAATTTATTTTCTACATTCTCCACTGTTTTTATTGCGTCAGTTAAAAGAGTTCCCTGAGTTTCTAAACATGTAATAGCCGTAGTTAGAAATCCATAATTTGTATAAATAAAAGCTAAATTAGATTCTAAATCTGTTTCTGACATAATTTTTTTAACTTTTCCAATGGCTAGCGCATCATCAGCATCTAATAAATGTACGACTTTTTTAATTGCTTTAAAATTCTCACAATAGTACATTGCGGCTTTTAACCAGGTTCCCCAACGCGTAATGATAGGAGAAGGAGGCAATGGTGTTTCTGGGGCTTCTCTTCGGAACAATTCAACGCGAGCTGGCGCCTTTAAGAACACTTTTTTCATATTCAAAATAAGTTCGTCAACTTTTGGAAATTCTGCACGAATTTTCTCGCATACACGATGCAAACCATGGGCGAGGCAGGTTATATGTACCATTTTAGAATAGAATGCTTGAATAGATTTTGCAGCTTTCACCATATATGGTGCTGCATCGGTCACAAATAAAATAACATCGTCATGGTTAATTCCATTTGGCCACAAAGAAAAAAGGGTTCTATCAAATAATTTACTTATTGTCGTGTGGTTGGCTTTTTCTAATACTTCCGAAGCAATTAAAAAAATTTTACCTGGTCCGTCGGTTAGTAAGGTTCCAATTATCACATTTGCCACATAACGTCCTTCTGTATCTGTTGTCTCATCTATAGACACCCAGATTTTTTTATTAAGTATTTGATTTCTTATTTCATTCATCGTATCTTCGTAGCAATCATTGACATATGTTTTTCTCAGTGTAGATACAGATGGTATATCTTTATTTATGTACTTTTCAAGGAATAAACGTAGATGAGGATTTCCTAATTTTTCTAATGGAATATTTGATTTTAAGAATGCTTCACATAAATCCTTAAAAAAGTCAGATTTTCGTGTTGGAGTAGTAATTAGCTGTTGTGTGGCATTTTTATTTTGACGATTAGAGGCTCTTATATGTTTCTCAGTACTTAAGTGCTGAGTGACACTGAAACGTTATTCGCACTTTACCTTGACTTCGCATATCTTGCAAAATAAAACACTCTCATCGAACGCGAAAATATGTTCACCGAATTCAGTAACGTAATTTTTACCTCTAACGGTAACTGATGTTTTTACTTTCGGCATTTTAACACAAGTTAATCTAAAAAGGCGGACACTCGATATTCACTCGCGGAACTACGGAAGACGTCAAACAATACCAACCAACGAGAAATAACGAACTGACTGCATTCTATAATCGTGTTATTGTAATAATCCCAATAACAGAAAATATCAGCACTTTTCTAAAAATAAATATATTTAATTGAAAATATATTGTGGAATACCCGTTATCGGGCCGCCGCCGTGCGCCGCGCCGCCAATACAACTATAAATAATTTGGTATTGTTTTATTTTTTTATCAATAGGACATTCAGAAGTAATTTATTTTGTGAATTACATAACATTTGACTCTAATATGCAGTTAATATCAAAAAAGTTGTAAAATATGTGAATAAATAAAAAAACCTCAAAATATGCAATTATATGCAAAATAAAATTTTGTATTTGGATTTGTTTAAGTATAATTCAAATTTGTAGCTGATCTAGCAATTTTTTAGTCAAACATGCAAATGCATGAACTTCCGGGCCCTAGTTATTACTAACTTATTAGTGTTTATTAATAGTTATTATTAATAAGAGCTCGGATTTTAAAGCATAATAAATAACAAAAAAAAAAAAAAACAAAACTAGTTTATAATAGAATCCTATTTATTTAAAAAAAACATGGCCAAAAATTAAGATAAACTAGCTATAATAACTTATTATTATTATTATTCATCGCATTATTATTAAATTGTATTACCCATCGACAATTTAGTGGAATAGCACGCAATCGGGAACGTTTTCGCGGTCTTTTTGCGGAATTTTAGATTTATCTGGATAACATTTCCAAAAACCCATAGTTTATGTTTGACTAAACTGTTAACGACAATCAATGTTAATAATATTGTAGTTCTTATTAAAAACAAAATAAAAAAAATATTAATGTAATAATTATTACCGTTAAGTGGGCGATGAGTGCAGAGTCGGATGCAGTGGCGGACTGGGACATTAAGGGCCCGGGATGCGCTCTATGTAAGGGGTCTGAACTATTGGTAGAAAATATTTTATGAGGAGGACTTTATCTTCTTAAAATATGTATTATGCTTCAATTTCTTATGTTATTTTTTGTACCTATTTATCTTTATTAACACACATAGCTCTTATTAAAAATAATAAACCAAGGGAATCCTGGATCAGGAAAGTAATTTGAAAGATTTTACTGAAAGAACAGAAGAGGGAGAAAAATTTAGTTTAATAGTATACTCATAAAATACATAAAATATATATTTAAATACTTTAATAAATTTTAAATAACTCAATAAAAATAATATTTAAGAGATAAAATATACAAATAAATACGTACTTTATACTTAACTTAACAAATTCAAAGTGTTTTTTCCTCTTAATTAAGTCATTAATTACTTCTTCAACAAAGAATTTAATCATTAATAAAATATTTATAAAAATAACATTTTTTCTTAAAATCATAATTTTTGTATTAAATCTACTGCAAAAAAAAATATCAATCAAAATAAAAATTTTGTTGAAAGTAAATTTGAACTCTTACCAAACTCGTTTATAATTTTTTCAGAATTGGGAATTTTATCTTTTTCAATACTTATAAGTAGTAAAGCTTCCAAAAGTTCTTGTCCTAATGAAGCTCGTAAACGTGTTTTAATAATTTTTAGTTTTGAGAAACTGCGTTCGCAATTTACTTGAGTACAAGCAAGTGTTAATATTAATTTGTAAGTTAAATATAAATTAGTGTAAGCTGAAAAATGAAAATTATATTTAGACGAAATACACATGGAAGACAATATTTGCACTCATTCTCTGAAAATAAAAATACAAGTTTTTATGAGTTATTTAAGACCTAAGTATATGTTATAGACATAAGTAAACTATTTGAAACTTCTATATATTTACCTGAATTGCTTGAATTAAAATCGTCTTCTTCATCTTGGTTGTTCAGATCTTCATCATTTTCAGACGGATTCTTCGCTTCATGTAATTTTTCTTTTTTAAAATCTGCATTTATTGTTAGGTATAGAGATTCATAAGATGCCGCAAAGTCTTTTAATTCTATGATTAAATTTTCATGATTAACATTTGCAAGATTTGTGAGACGTTTCAAGAGATAGTTGTCTCCATCTATGAGTAGTACACCACGGTTAATATCCACAAAACGCTTAGGATCTAGATAGGCCAACGATTTCATTTAATCTTCACATTTGGAAAACCTTCTTTGAATAGTTGATTTAATTTGATCCATGATGGGAATAAAAGTAGTAGTTACCTTATAATTGGTAACTGGACTAAGAGTAGGCAATTAATCAATTGCTAATTCACCGTCCATTCGTTTTTTTTTCTAGGCCTATGATCCGGTAATTCATCATTCAAGTTGACATGCTCAAAGCATTCTGTTTTTGCTTTTGCTATGGTAATAAAATCTTTTACTTTTTGGTAAATTCCAGCGAAGTTAGTTGCGAGTTTGTCCATTTTTTCTTGAAGTGATGATATATGATTCCGTGCAGCTATATAATCAAGATTTTTAGTTTGTAGGTATGCTGAAACTGGCGTTGATGCTTCAAATATATGAAGAAAAGTGAAACTTCTTAATATAATTTCAAAATTGGTCCATTTTTCTAATAGATTACGGGCGTCAGAAGCTGTATTAGAATTGACAGCCTCGTGATATCCTAACAAATGAAGTGCTTCAATCAAGTTAATGTATCAATAACGGTCGTTATTTGGCGTCGAAGTTGTATGAAATATCGCTTGGAGAGCATGATGTTTACTATTCCATCTGGTTGTTCCAATTTTTTTCAAGCGACGTAGTTTTTCATTTCCATCTTGAAAACTTACTATACGTTTCCAAAGATCAGATCTTTTGTAAGAGTATGAAAAAAATACTGCCGTTTTTTGAAGAATATTAAATAAATTTTGAGCATTCAAAACACTCAAAGTTGTATCACTTATTACTAAATTAAGAACGTGAGCATGACAATGTGTATAAATAGACTTGGGAGCATCTTCCTTTAAAATATTTTGAAGTCCTTTATATTGTCCGCTCATGTTTGCTGCCCCGTCAAATGAATTACTTATCAAATTTTTAAATCAATTCCCAAAGAATTTAACTCTGTCTTTATTAAATCGTATTGAGCTTTACCAGTACTATCATGCTGAGCACACATTTTAATAAGTCTTTCATAAATTTCACCATTTAAAACATATCGGACACATATACTGAGTTGATCTGTTACAGAAATATCTTGCGTTGAATCAACTTCGAGCGAAAAGGCTTTTACTGCGATAACATCTTCCGCAATGGATGCTGTAATTAAGTTGCCTATAATAATAACAATTTTATTGACAGTAGTTTTTGATAAAAACGTTAATAACGAGCCTCTTCCTGATTTTTTGCTAATACTATTTGCTTTTTCATTATGTGATTTTATTATTTCATAATGATTTGCTTTTTAGACTAGACTTTTGTACATGATTTAATAAAATTGAATCGTACTTAGCAACAAGTTTTATAAGCGCAAGAAAATTGCCTTGGTTTTGTATCAAATTTTCTGACTGTTGTAAATTATACGCAGATTCAAAACTATGGCCTCTAAAAGCTATATCCTGTTTAGCTGATGTAAGAATGTTATCAATTATTCTTAACATAACGTGACGATTTTCTTGAACTTCTTTTGACCTCTGAATATGAATTAATGCTCTAACTGATTTTCCAGAATCTAATCTCAGATACGTACTGACAGCTTCATTGTGAACATTAGATTCTTCATGCTTATTTATTTTAATATATAAAGACTTTAAATTTATGTCTATTCCTTTTACAAAAACACTGTCTCGATTTTTTCCAAATGTCATGCTAACTGAACAATATATTTTTGATGAAACATTATCAAATGATAACCACTTTCGATGAACCTTATGTTCTGTACCATCATTAATAGATCGAAAATATACTCTTGAGATATCAAAATGGCAAATTATGTAAATCCAGTGTTAGTTGGACTGGGTGTTTTTTAATAAAATCCATTTTAACTACTAAAGTTTCATTTTCATTCGGAGCAATAAATAAACCCAAATTGGCATTCATTGTAGTCAAAGTACAGTTTTTCCTAGAAGTGAAATTTGAGTTACTATTATCAGAGTCAGAATCATCATCGAATTTAGTTTCATTATCAATACTATAATGAGATATTTTATGATGGTCAGATGGTTGACTTATAGGATCATCATGACTACGAATCAGATTTTCTATATTTTGGAAACATTCAATACTTTCAGAATTATTCGATTTTTCTAAATTAATCTGATTCGCGGGTGTAGTTTTAGTTTCTACTTCAGAAGTTGATGTTTTAAAAAGAGCAGTTAGTTTTGTTTGTTTAGGATTATTTCCTGCCTTCTGTAGTTCATGTTCTAAGATTCGTTTTCTTTTTTCGCACCCGGATTTATGTTTATAACGATCTTGGTTTTTGGACATTTTGTGTTAAAAATGAAGAATTTTTAGTTAAATTGTAATAAAATTTATATAATTTATAAATAATTCTGATCTATAGAAAAAATTAAAAATATATCGTGTAAGTAAAATAAGTAGAGAAATAATATATAAATATAATAGCGAACAGTGGCGTAAATTGGGTGATGCAAATATAGCAATATTATAGCAATTGCACCACCAAAAGATCATAACAAATTGTATACTTATCAATAATTTCTATTTTCTAAAGTATTTTGAATTTTTTTTACAAATTACAAGTACCTATGCATAAAATTTAATATTCATGCAAGAGTCGTTTTATATCAATATCTTAAATCCTATTTCAATGGTACAATTCGGTAAAAATTTTTTCGACGATAATATAAATTATCTATTAGTAATTGATGAATTTAATGCAATACAATTTTTTTTAATGTTATTATATAATAATAACAATTTTTCTACTAAAATAATTTAATATTTATTAATTAATTTAGCATAAAAATAAAATTAAAATAAAATGTTTATTGGGTGGATATTTTCAAATGAATTTAGTATTAGTGGGTTAAAAATTAAAATATTTCTCTATAAATAAATATCATAAAATATACATTAAAAATATGCAGTAAAAACAACCAAATATACAACAAAAATGGAAAGGAAAGGAATTAATTAATAATACCTATCATATACAAAATTGAAAACACTATTATTATTTTTTAAACTTCTTATTCTTGTGTTTTACCAGTTTCAAAATAAAGAAATACAATTCACAATTATAAATCGTGCTTCATTTTTTATATGAGTCTAAATATACATAAAAATATTAAATTAATTTACCTTTTTGAAAATCAGGATTCCAGTTGCATTAGTTTAATGGTTCACTATTCAATAAAATATATGAAATGTGTAAGACGACTAAGACGTATGTTACGTACGCTCTAGTTTTACACAAACTAAAAATAATCAAACAGCAGCTATAGTAGTAAATAAAACACGATAGTCGATAGTGTTATATTTACATGATATTATTATTTCATTATTGTTCAGAGAGAACTCCAAAAATAAAATAAAGTTTATTCATTTTCGTTTTATTATAGACCGAATTCCTTATCGCTCCATATCGAGACAGCGCAACATATTGTTCATGGTACTACAGCAGTGATCATTACATAATATATGACTTGTAACCAGCAGTAATAGTAAAAATAATGATAATTATTAATAACGTTATTTTGGACCCGTTACACTGACAAATAATTTTTAAAAGCATTTTATTTAAATTATTTTTGTAAGTGTACATGGGGGCCGTGAGGCCCTGCTAAGTTAGGGCCCGGGATGCAATCGCATCCCGGCATCCCTTGCCAGTCCGCCACTGGTCGGATGAGATGCACGAGGTTCTATTATCGGAGATACGTTAGGTACTGTAGCTACGCGTGAAATGAATGTCTGTTGGTTGTCAGTAGTGGCGATTGCGGTACACTGGAACTTCGTGCGTTATGACCAAGGAGTGTAGAAACAGCAAAACGAATAAGATAAAGAAAATCGACGGTTAGCTTATAGGCAAGATAAATACAATTGTCTGAATATACCTACATGACACGGGATACAATATTGTAGGTAAACGAGCCACGCGGGAGCGTCCTGCACAATTATTCTATTGTATCCATTGGCGGGCGTGACTATAGTAGGTATCTCTCCGCATAGGCGCATAGTAAAATATAATGTTATAGTAAGTTTTAATGTATATCGTATAATGTTGTATATAGAAGTGTGTCCAAAGAAGCTGAATTAAATTGATCTGAAGATATTGATCCTGTTTCGTCGATACGAGTTTGCCCGATAAATTTATGTATATTAAAAAAAATATTTAAATCACTAGTATATAACTTAAGAATTGATGTAGACGAGTAATAGTTAACTTCGTGTATACGATTTGTTACATTTACGTTCGATCATTGTTTTTAGAAGTAAGCGACTTATTATAGGATATCGTATTGCGTGAAAAAAAATTTAATAAACCTCGCCTAACGGACATGTCTCAATAGCCGACGATTTCTTAGGGCGGTGCACATGAATTGCGTACCAAAACAGGTGGATTGCGTCCTGGACGCATTTGTGTTACCTTACACTAAACATTTTTTTTAGATTTACAGTGGTTTTCAAAATAATTTTTAATCTTGATATTTTATAAAAAATAATAATAATTAAATATTTATCATTAACGTAATATCAACACAAAGAACAACTAACTACTAATGTGATTGATTATGA
Organism: Rhopalosiphum padi; assembly: GCF_020882245.1. Classification (NCBI taxonomy): domain Eukaryota; kingdom Metazoa; phylum Arthropoda; class Insecta; order Hemiptera; family Aphididae; genus Rhopalosiphum; species Rhopalosiphum padi. Next base: position 941,561 of record NC_083599.1, on the reverse strand, counting down.
CTTATAGTTTTATTATCATATTTTTAAAATTAAATTTCAATTTTTTATTTAACCTGGCATAACTTTATTAATTATTATGGCAATATCACTTTATGAGCTACTTACAATAATTAACTGTAGATGAAAAAGTAACACGAATCAAAAAGGTTCGTCTACCTATTTAGGTACTCAAATCGTGAGTATCTACCCTCTTGGGGACATGATAGTTATTTTCATTACTTTTCAATGTAAAAATCTAAAACTAGTATTTGACAAAATCGATTCTCTTTTTTAAATATAACTCAAAACGAATAACGAATAAATACTTAAAATGTTTACAAAATATTTATGTTAAAATTTCCAACATGAAATATTTTTTTTAATATTTTCGTTTTGAACTTTGATAAACTTTAGAATTTTTGATTTTTTTTTTAAATTTGATAATATTCATTTGGTTCAAGATGCTTGAAAATTAAATATAAGTTTCTTAATAAATTATTCGTACCTGTCTAAGACTTCAAATTTGAAATTATCATTTTCATCATGATTTAATGTGTATTCTTAATTTATTTAATTTTTTTATCCCATTGATATAATTAAAACTGTTATTGGATATGATCCATTTTTATTTTTAATCAGTTTAAGTTATAAGCTTATTGAAATGTATGGTGACTAATTATAATAAAACAAATGTTTAAATATTCTTAAAGAACATCACTACACATAAATCAAGTTTGCTTAGATTTATAAAGTATGTAATTATTTAAGAAATATGGTATTTGTCTCGTACTTAAACACTAATTATTCAATGAGATACAAGCATTTGAAAATATGCATGTGACGTTATAGTGCCGAAGTCGAAACAGTGGCGTATGTTAACCTTAAGTGTTTTTTGTGTTTATGACACTGGTGTGATTATAGTATTTTAATATACTTTCTAGTTTTTTCTAGTAAATAAAACTATTAGTCAATTTCGTAAAATTTTGTTTGCGCGGTAATGCAACTAGAGTCGCAAACTCAATAATTTTACTAAATTATAATTTATAATATGAATGCAACAATAAGATATATTATATTTTAAATATCGACACCATCGTCTTAAGCTATTCTATTCATTTTAGTTTGATATACTACATTGAAAAATTTAAAGGATAATAGTTAAAATTTATAACATTTAATTAGCTTTTAAAAATTATTTTATAATTTATTTTAAATAAGAAGTAATAAATTACATATTAATTTCGACTTAATAATAGATTTTTTTTTATTTTTAATTGAAACCAAAATAGAGGTTTGTTACTGTTAAGGGAGATGAAGCATACCATATTTTAAGGAGTAGTATTTAGGCTTTTCATATTACATGAACATTTTGGCTGTATCAATGTGTGAGAAGTAAACGAACATTAGTGTGTGTAATCCGTTATCGCATTATCGCGACAAAATTTGAATTCTCAGATTAACGATAATAATCAAAATAAACCATGCCGCACGAGATTTCATCGGAAAAAGGTGTATTATTATTTTTCTATACAACTACTATAAATAATAAATATTCATTCATAATAATAATAATATTATATGGTCGCGTCGTACCCGTATCATAAAAAACTTAATTTACATAATATAAAATTTAGTAACTATTGATAACTATATTACTTTGCTGTATTTATTATTATTATTGATCCCAAATCATTTAACAAACAACAATAATAATATTAAAAAAAAACTGAACACTCGTAATTCGTATTAGGTATAATTATAATATTTTATTTTTTATATATTTATAATATTAATTAATTCCTTCAGCAAGTATTTGAGGCAACATGTTTTCTAAATAAAATGTTTTTAATTTCATTTTCATTTTGTTTTCCCAAAAGCTGTCGTCACGTTTTATTTTTTCCATCATCAAACCTATATAAATAATAAATATACATAATAAATTATAAACCATATAATGAGTATACATAAAAATATAAAATATAGGTATCCACAAACCTTTAGGCGTCCAAATACAAAAATATCAATATAATTTATTTGAAATGTGCAATTGCCCTTGTACTTGGTAATAGTAGTTGTGATTACGTTTGAGATGCAGCTGTCCATCTTTTATTTCACAACATTTTATTTTTTTCATAGAAATTCCGTCTTCTGGACTCATACTTTTCGCTGATGCTGGACACTTAATTTCAACTAAAGAATTATTGTCCACAAGACCATCAGGAGATGCTGCCAAAAATGATAGACCATGATCTACTATAAGGCCTGCATTTTTTATATTTTTCCCTATAACTTTTTGTAACTGTTCTTTGGCCATGTCTTCGTACTGGATTCCATACCGGGTGGCAGCATTACCGGTAAAAGTCCCAAACAACAATTCCTTGGCGACTTTGTCTCGGGAAGTGGATTCACGCAGTTTACATATTTTACCGAATACAGACGCTGTTAACCTATTTAAGTTTAAAGAAATACGCTGCAGTTATGTAACAACAAATACAAATATGGTTTTATATAATAAAATAATTAAAACAAACCTTTTTTTTCTTTCTAAATGCCATTCTTCACATTGGTTTTGTCTTACTGTTCTTTTTTCTAGATCACGAATTTCATTTTTATCTAGTTGTAGCTTTTTTAAAAAATCATTTTTTAATTTTTCTTTTTTTTCAATTGTTAAGTGTGTTAAACTATTCGAAACGTTCCCATAGTTTTCGTCGGGTCCAACGTAAGAAATTTTAGACTTATTTTTAGGTATCGCAGAAAAAAGTTGACGTCGTATTTTACGGGCGTTTGCTGTTTTTTGATATTTTTTTATAAACATTTTAGTATATTTCCCTGGGCTTTTATTTGTAACGTGCTTATTAAATAATGACAAACGATTTGATCCAGCATTATAAGCCATAACTGCAGCATTACACCTAAGTTGATATGAACCTTTTAACGAAAAGTTTACCCGTTTTCCTCCTATAAATTTAGTCAATATTGAATTGTATAGTTCAGCTGCATTGTTGTTGTGATTAAGTAACAAGCTTTCTGCGTGGTAAGACATAAGATTTCGAGCTTTGGTTATGTCATCCCAAACACCTAGACTTGAAAGTGCCGGAACTAGGTTTTCTTCTCCTTTAACACACACACACATATATGTTATATTATATTCATAAATATGAGGAAACGGTACTATACGTAAATAAATTTAAATATTTTTAAATCGTCGAAACTATAATGTACTATCTTACCTTCTTTACTCCCCTTACAAAAATAGGATTTACAATAACTGTGATCTCCAAATACATGAAATGGTCCATTTGTCAAATCACTTTTTAAAAGAGTTAATATTTCCTCATATGGTTTATCACTAATATGTTGTTTTCTATACTTGATTGCTTCTGTCACTGCATATCGAAGCCTATAAGTAAATTTAATTATGAAGTAAAAATGTAATAATATTAACCTATTATAGTAGGTACCTACACTAAAGTCTATAGGTATAGTTACTAACATATGCACAATATAATAAAAATAAATAAAAAATAAAAATATGCATATTACCTAAGTAATCTATCTTGAACAGCTTTACGATAGCAGCCTGGTATAACATCACCTTTATCGTTTTTTCTTTTAATACTTATATCCCTCATTCGATTTATATAATTTCGCAATAAGTGATTGGTACATTCAATCTTTTTTATTACGAAATTCGGACCATATGGTTTTTCTATTCTTAATCGCTTCATTACACTGCTATCACCGTCTCCTAAATAATGTAAAAATATTAATAAATAAGCATAAATAAAATGCATATTAGGTACTTAGGTATACTAATAAAAATAATTTTGTCAAAACTGATTTGACGTAAAAAAAATCGTTTTTCTCTACCTACCAATTTTTTTTTATCCCCCCCTATTATTTTGAAGAAAAAAAAGTAAATTCAATGCATTTATCAGTCTATTTTGAATCTAAAATTGTGCCTATTTATATATTTTTTAAATTATAATAGGTACACGTACAATTAAAAAAAAATCAGTAGGTAATAACACTATAATAACTATTAAATTAAACTAATTCAACTTATTTTTCTTACCAATTAACTGTGAATATATTAGATTATGCATTGACACACTTTGTTTAAATACCTCTACTATAATATCAGCTTCCATTGCAGTAGAAGGAGCACTCCAATTTTTAAAACATAAATGGTCAGTTATCTGTAATGATTCTTTTTTCTCCGCCACTTGACATATGCAACAATATTTATTGCGAACTCCACAAAACAACATTTTTTTTGTCCTAGCTCCAATTATACAAGCCTGGTTCAAATTAATTTAAAATTATATTAATAATTATTTGGTATACCTATCTTAGATAAACCAATAACATACAAGTTATTACTCGTAATTTATTATTCAAAAAAAGGTATAGATATAGGTACTATTAGTACTTACAACTCCGGATAAAGCATTATATTTAGTACGGTATGATCGTTTACTCCATGCTCCATCAGCAATAACAGCTATCTTTGGTCTACCTAGATAATCGACTTCTCCATTTTCAATCGCTAATTTAGCCTCCTCCTTACCAGCCAATAACATTTCTTTCCAAGCAATGTCATTGAAATGATTAAAAATATTGGTATGCGTTTCTTGGTACATTCGATTTGACATATTCGGCATATTCAACGTAGCAGTTAACTCTTCCAGTTGAGAATAACCTTGCCCAATATTGACTATTGACGAAACTATGGCCATGTTAATATTTATATCATTGTCATCTTTTTCACTGTCAATTATAACCTTTATGCCACATATTTTACATGCGAAGTAAAATGTACTAATAAATCCTTTTCTTCCTTCCTTTAAAAACTCTAAATCCCGACATGAACATTCATATCCTTTGTGATTTATTAATTGAATTGAATTAAAAATATGTCGCATGTTAACAATTCTTCGCCCTTCTAAATTTTTCCACGGATCACTTTCATCGCCGTAAGACGATGAAGGTAATGTTAAATTATTGCTTACTTCACCACTTACTTCTCGATCATTTTTCGGAGTTTTAAATTCAGGGAAAATCGAAACTGATGACGAAGAATCATTTAGGTGTTCATTCTTTTAAATAAAAAAAAATTATAGAATGTATTTAATATATATATAAGTATAAAATTAAAAAAAAATTGTATAGGTATTTATACTAATAATTAGCTATATGTAAAAATATTAAATTTACATATTGATAACTAATAAAAGTAAAATAAAATTATAATTTATAATCTCATATATTATTTATACTTACCGTTAGTTCGTAAAAAATTGAATATTAATATATTGTACATTATAATTAATTACCTCTTCATTTTTTTCATGATTTTCGCGTTTTTTACGTTTTAAGTTAGCCAAATTAGGTTTTTTCCGTGGTGCACATAGCTTGAGATGTGCTTTTTTACCAAAACGCCAATTTTCATTCATTTTAAAATTTAAAATTATATAATCACTGACAAAAAAATTAAACTTCACTGGTTGAATAGTTATTAGTCTAGATGTCTAGATGTAGTATGAAACTAGTGACTGAGTAGACTAATATTCTATTTTATTTTGTCGTAACATAAATTTACTTATTACCATATATTTTATACTTTTCAATTACAATACATTATCAAATATCATTTCATTTCCGTAGTCGTTAGCTCTAATTGAATTATAATCGTTCAGATACGGGTATTGGCTACTAAGATTCTTAGAAATGTTCTAACGCCCATACGCGCATGCACAAGTCAATGAACACGAAGAAAAATATTTTTGCTCCGGTTGTAGGGCAGAAATTGGATGCAAACAGTATCAAAAGAGAAATAAAAATTCACCTAGTTTCGATTGACTTGTATTAATTTTGAAAACATGATTGAATTCGCCAGTCTATTTTCTAGGTTTGCTCGGAAGTAGATTTACGACTTTATTTTTAGTTAATATAATATGACGTATAGTAAGTTTATATTTTTTTCAAAAAAAAATTATACTTGACTTAGTTGTAGATAGCGACAAAATGAAAAATAAAAGATTCCACTTCCGAGCAAACTTAGAAAAGAGAAAGACAAACCAAAGTTAGTTTTCAAAATTTAAATTGAGCTACTGGAAGTATGTTTAATTTACTTTCGCTTATTGAGCTAAATGTATGAAAAAATATGGTTGCTCCAGCCCCCTTAATAATAATATTATTAAAAAAAATTCGGCTCGCCAGACATGGCCAGCCCATTCCAGCCTTTTTCTGATTAAGAAGTGTCTTATACTCGGTTTATTGTATAGTTGTTGCAGATTTTCATTTTTCCTTCTTTCAAATCTTTCCAATTCATTGTTGTATACTGGTCCATAGATTTTTCTTAATATTTTCCTCTCAAAGTTTTGTAGTTTTTCTTCATCCCCCTGGGTGCTAGACCATGTCTCACATGCATACGTGACTACGGGACGCATGTATGTACAGTACAGGCGCTCTTTTGTACGTCTTGACAGTAGCTTGGAGGAGAACATTTCTCTCATTGTGAAGTAATATATAGCAAATCTATATATCTATATTATACTATCTAGATTATAGCAAATCTATTCAATATTGTTCTAATAAATAATTAAAATCTTTCTTTCGAATTTAACAATTATTATATAATTTTATTAAATTATGAATTACACGAATAGAATAAAAAATTTAAAAAAAAAAATTTTAATTTATTATTAAAAAATATTCAAAAGAAAACAACAAAAAAAAAGGAAACACATGAAGATATCAAAAGAATTATAAAAATTAAACCAATTAATTCACCTATTTTACGAATATCTTGATTATTATTTATGTTTAAAATTAAAGTCCCAGCTCTTAAAAATAGTATAAATTTAAACAGAGCATGTATAAATAAATAAAAACATATCAATTTTAAATATAAATTTTATTTGTCTTAAAGTTGAAAAATCAATAATTTTTTTTTTAAAAAACTTTTCATTCAAAATCCAAAAATACCACTGGAATATGGACGGCGCGTTAAAGGAGTAGTTAATGGTCTTTTTCCTTAAGATTTTTCAATATGTCTGCATATCTTATACATAAATTAATGTCTATTAAATATCCACAAATGTTGCCTACTCATCATCATCATTTGACAAGGTAGAAGATTTTGAATACGAAATGTTGTTAAATTATTCTAATTGTTTCTATATAATTGTTTTAGATAACACAAGAGAAAATAGAAGTTGTAATAACTTTTCCGTATGGATACCATGCTGGTTTTAACCATGCTTTCAATATGGCTGGATCAACAAACTTTGCATCGCCCCGTTGGGTAGAATACGGAAAAAGAGCGACACTAGGAAGTTGCCGCAAGCACAATGTAAAAATTGACATGGCAACCTTTGTGAGACGTTTATAACCTGAAAACTATGAAGACCGGCTTAATGGAAGATATTTTGGTTGCCATCAAGAAGACGACACTTCTCGAAGGTTTGCCGCCCGTGTGCATTACTAAATAAGTTATTTATTTTATACGGTAGATTAAGTTTCTATTGAGAGAATGAGAAAGACAAATTTGATTAGCGTTTCTACTCTTAGATATATGAAAAGAAAATTAAAGACCTCGCAGATAGACTTAAAAGAAAGCCAGAATGCTTGTCGTCAATTGCAAAACGTTTATAAAAATACTAAAGAGAAATTAGACAGTTTTATTAGCTATGAAATAAACACACCTAAAATATTGGAAGTGATTCTGCTAGTGCTTAAAATAATGCATTTATTAAACTTTCATACTTATTATTATGTAATTTTAATTGTTTTTTTTATTATACATAATAGTACATTTGATGACAAATATAATAAAGAAAAATGCAAAAATGAATTATCAAAAAAAGAACTATATGAATCACAATCGATAAATTCGGCTGAACTCAAGTATGTAAATGTGCATTTGTTTAATTTAAGTCTATAAGGTTCGATTATAATTGAATATTGCTAAATATTTTGCACGGGGTGTCGTGTTCAACTTTTCTCTAAAAAACATGATATCGTTTAGACAATTGATTTCATACGAGCTAACAGTGAAAAGGTTAGTGGATGGTTACATGTTGATGGAATGGATATAAATTCGTTCATCATGAGTGTTATAAACTCATGATAAGAAAAAAAACTTTGTTTCTTTTGTCACTGGGAGTGAATATAACAATGTATGTTTGAGTAGATTAAAAATAGTTTATGGTAGAAGATATTGTTTTTTACATTTTTTTTACAATTAAAATTATAAATTTTATTACCTTTGTTAGTTGAAATATTGTAGAACAAGATTTCAATTATGACATTAAAATATACGTTTTATGGTATAAGATTTTTTTCTAATTTAATCAGAGAGGTGCACCGCAACCACCTATTTTAAACACTTATCATTTTTGTCTATATTTTAATTGAATGTTGTAGGTTAACCGACTTTCTAAGACTAAAATTTCCAAATTACAGTTATTTAACAAAAAAACTAGCCATCGTGATGAGTTTCCTGCATACTTGTTTAACCGTTTCTTCAGTATCTCCTAATATCGCTATATCATCCGCATAAGCCAAGATATTTATGTTCGAGTTTCCCAATACTATTCCATTGTTACAATTTGTTGCTCTTACCTTTTCTAATATTAGGTTGAACAATATTGGTGATAGCGCATCTCCTTGTCTTAGACCTGTCCTAACCGTTGCTGGTTCTGACAATTCTGATGCTACCTTTATTTTGATTTCTGTATTTTGCAGAGTGGCCTCAATTAATTTTGTTAGTTTGTTTGGGAACTTAAACTCTTTTAATATTAGACTATGTCGGTGGACAGAATCGTATGCTTTTTTGAAATCTACAAATAGTATACATATGCTTTTATTGAATTCCCATGATTTTTCTATGATCTGTCTTAAGCTGAAGATTTGATCTGTTGTTGATCTGTTGGGCCTAAAACCACCTTGATAATCTCCCAGTATCTCTTCCGCAATGGGTTTAATCCTATCTAAAATGCAATAGGACAATATCTTGTAGACCACATTCAATAAGGCAATTCCTCTGTAATTATTACATATTTGTTGGTCACCTTTTTTATGGATTGGACATACGACAGCGACATTCCAACCTTCTGGTAGTACTTCCTGCTCCCAAATGTGGGTTAGTAACCTATGTATATGTGTTAATGAATCTTCGTCTAGCATTTTCATAATTTCACCTTGTATGCCGTCCTCACCAGGTGATTTATAGTTCTCCAATCGCCTTATTTGTAATTCAATTTCTTGTTTTGACGGTATTGTACATTCGTTTAGGTTGGGTTCTGTCCTTGTCCAAGTAAAGGTTTCTCTGGGGTCGTTGCAGTTAAGCAGATGTTCGAAATACGTTTTCCATCTCTCTACAATATCTGATCGTGCAGTAATTAGTGTTCCATCTTCCTTTACTAGGAACTTTTCAAATATTTTTTGTAACCTCCCTTTAGTGTATTAATTTTTTTGTATAATTGGCGTGTATTATGTTCATTGTGATATTTTTCTGCTTCTTCCAAAATGTTTTTCGTATAGACTCTTTTTTCATACTTAAAGGTTCGACTTGCTTCTTTTCTGCTTTCATTATACTTTGTTTTGTTTTCTTCATGGGAAGGGTCATTAAGGTACAAATTTCTAAATTTTTTCCTTTGATTTAGAGCTTTCTCACACCTCTCATTGAACCACGGTTTTTTAGGGTTTTTTGGTTTTCCCAGGACTTCAGCTGATGTTTCTTTTATTGTCTCCTGTACCCTCCTCCACATATTATTTATTGAGTCTATACTATCTATATTTAATTCACTGCTGCGTTTGTGTATCTCACTTTTAAAACGTTTACAGAAAATTTCATCTGTGAACTTAGTTATATCATATCTGTCTATTACCGTTGGCCTTGTTGCCACCCTTCTCTTCAGTCTTGCTTTAATTTTTACCTTAACCAAATAGTGGTCAGAGTCACAGTCCGCTCCTCGCATCGTTTTGATATCCGTAATACTGTTTTTGAACCTGTCATTGACTAGTACATGGTCAATTAGATTTGTGTGATTCCCATCTGGTGACTTCCGTGTTCCCTTATTGATCTTTTTATGGGGAAACATTGTGCTCTTGATCACTAAGCCTTTGCTCGTTGCAAAGTCGATTAGGTTGAGGCCATTATTGTTAGATACTTCATGCAAGCTATGGTGGCCAATGGTTGGTTTAAATATTAATTCTTTTCCAACTTTTGCATTAAGGTCTCCTAATATAACCACTATTCTGTTATTAGGTATCCCATCTACTACGTTCGTTAATTCATCATAGAAGTCGTCTTTTTCTTCTTGAGTCTTTTCCTCAGTAGGGGCATGAACACTAATAATTGTGAGATTAAACCAGTATGCTTTAATTGTTAATAGTGATATTCTCGGGTTAAATGTCTTAAATTCCATTACGTTTGGTACCATTGACTTATGAACTATGAAACCCGTACCAAATTGTCGTCGATCATCGCAGTCCCCATAGAAAATGGTATGATTATTAATGTCCAAGGATCCCGTTCCTTGCCATCTAATTTCTTGGATAGCCACGATTTTAAGTTTATATCTCCCTATTTCTTGCGTCACTGTATGTGCCGCTCCAGTGCTGTATAATGTGCGAACGTTTCATGTACCCAAAGATATTTCCGATTTCCAGTTTCCATTTTTGTTTTCCTTATCTCCACTATTCTGAGGCTTTTTGTTTGGTTCCTGAACATAAGTTTTTTTACGAGGCTGGGTTGTTAACCCAGCGCCCAACCCCCAACCTGGAGGGCCAGACCACTCCAATCACTTAAGACCAGAGTGGGGCTATTGCAGCGCCCAATTAAGGGTACTGGGCGATGGGGACGCTACTTTCCTAACGCCTAAATCAAGCATAATGTAAGTAAATGAAAACGAAATTAAAAATATTTTCTAGGTATATGATATTTATTTTTAATAGATTTTGAAACTAGGCATTGAAAATTTAAAAAAGAAATAAAATAAGAAAAAATTATACTGCATAAATGTGTTTTGTCTACGTTGAGCGTGGGCCAGAGAGAAAACAAATAGTGCGCTGACATCCTATAACTATGAACATGATTAGAATCAAATAAATAAAATAATAATATTATGATTAAATACTAATTTAAAAGACCGGTTTAGGGTTGTGCTACAGATCGCCGGGACGACACGCAGTCGCTCTCGACGGAACACGACGGTCGGCGACAATTAGAAATAATATAATTTATTATAAATTAAATTCCTTATCGCCCTCTATCGGAAATAGTTTCTGCGCTCCGTATTTTGTATTGCAGTTATCTATACTATTTATAATCAATGGTAGTACCTGGTCTATTACATAATAACTGTCAATAAAATGAATACTACATATACGACTCCATTGAGTGGGTACAAAATTTTTTCGCCTCAATGCAATAATCCACTTTCGGTTAACCTTTTCATTATTCAAAGGGGACGTGTAAAATTATGACATACAGAGGAATTTTATGAAATTTATATAATATAACCAGTGGCGGTTTTGGTATTAAATTTTGTAGGAGGCATCATGTTGTAATACAGGCTAACCTGTGGGGGGCTCCGCCCCCACACTCCCCTTACAACAAATATGTAAAAGAATTGACTTTTCTTAATTTCAAAATATGTTAATAATAATGATATTAATGGGTAAAAAAAACATTATATACATTAGAATTAAATGATCTACTTAATACTTTAGAACCTATTTTGTTAGTGGACAAACATGTAAGATTAGGAGTTAATTTACCTTGCCTAAGTAAATCATTTTTATCTACCGCATTCCAACGCCTATATGGAGTTTCCTGTAATAAAACAACCGGATCGTACAAGGGATTCATTTTACCAAAAATAAAAATGTTTTTATTTAAAATCCTAAACTCATTCACATATAACTTAATAAGATATAACTACAATAGTACAATACTAAATGGGTACACAGCTATAGAGTATTGAATATAGATAATAGATACAAAATATTTAGTGATAAAAAAAGGATATTATCATTTGATAAATATTAATTATTATCTGATAATAGCAATTAGGAATGATCTCGGACTAAAATTTAATATTTTTCTAATATTAACTTCAACGGCGATGGATGTCGAGTGACGAGCGCTGTAGCGGAGATTAATAGAATCATTGCCTCCGTTTGTGTGTTGCGCATGCGCAGCTTCAATTATTTTATGTTTGTGTTATATAGTATGGCTGCATATGGCTGCTGTACGCTCTGTGCAAAATAACGCTCTGTGCCTGTTTTAAGTTTCCTACGAAACTAGTTACCCGTTTTTTTTGCGTTTTTTAGTTCACTAAATCTGGAAAAGTGCGTGCTTCGACTGGTGTCGTTTTCGAGTCGGTCTGATTACTATTTATTCTAATTTTTTTTACTTTCAGTTATTTGTTAATTAATTTGTGCGCATCATTGAAAGGTAATAATTTATTATAAGTTTATACTATCACCTAATTACGGTTGAATTCTTATCGGCATCGATAAGCAGCGTCGACCCGTGGAGGTTATCTCGTAATTCGAATCCGGCACGTGCCAAGGTCGCCGCCTATCTTTGTTGTCTACGCCGGGTGCAAATTATTTGGCCTATTTATTTTTGTTAAGGCGCCTTATTTTGTCCTTTGTTTATCCGCACGTTTTCACCAGTTAGTCGATAACACATAATGACTCATAACAATGATCTTCTTTCTTCCGAGTTAAACAAATGGACTAAAAGCATGCTCGTTTACTATATAGTGGCGCAGACTCTGCCCGCTGGTGTGAAGCTAAATGACGACTTGTCTAAGTTTTTAAAAGATTCTTCTTCTGATCCTGTATCGCCTTCGCATGGAAACTCAATTAATATTGCTAATATTCTCCAATCCGTGGTTGTGGAGCTCAAATCCGTGGCTCTTAGTAACGCTAAGCTACATGATAAGCTCAACCACCTCAATGCGGCACCTAATGCCCAAACTCCCATACCAAATGCTCAACTCTTTAAACTGCCAGTTGATGTACACCCGAACTCGGTTACGGGTAATCGTTCTACTCAACCCACGAACCAATTGACTGCCAGTCAATCTTCGTCTGTAAAATCAAAATTCATTGTTGGTTTTGTAAAAAACTCATCTTCCAAGCTGTCATCAGTGCCTGTTCGTAAGCATGTTGATATTTTTGTCTCGAGGCTGGATCCAAGTGTTACAACTGCCCTGCTAGAATCTGAATTGTTCAACGGTTACTCAGACGTGACCATCAGCAAAATGGTTACAAGGCATCCATCATACTCTTCGTTCCATATTCGTCTGCCTGCGGATAAGCTGGATATTGTCCTCGATCCTGCATTCTGGCCCGATGGTGTAATGGTCAAACGTTTTTGGGGTCGTCTTGCTCCTGAGATGATTCAAGACGACACTCCAAAAAACTGATATCTTCATGTTCGTCTACCTGTCCTTCTCTTAGTGTGGCGTACGCTCCACCCACTTCCAGATCTGGTGCTGTGAAACACCCCGAAAAACTTATCAGCCAAGGAGTGAAGCTACCCATGGGCTACTATCAAAACTGTAGAGGTCTAAGAACCAAACTTTGTCTTTTTAAATGTAATGTTGCTGTGTTTAATTATATTTTCATTTGTTTAACTGAAACGTGGCTTACTAATAGCTTCCAAGACACGGAATTAGGTTTACACAACTATGTTGTATTTAGGTGTGATAGAAGTAGTCAATCCAGTAGTTTTAGTAGAGGAGGAGGAGTTCTCGTTGCCATTCGTAACGATGTGGTCCATAACTTGTTACCTGCACTCATTAACAATGTTGAATATTTATTCGTTAAATTTTATGTAAATAATACTGCTTATATTGTTTGTTCCGTATACATTACTCCTAGTAGCCCTATCCCGGTATATGAGTCCTTTATGTCTGCTGCTCAATATATTATCGACGCTAATCCTGGTTCCGTATTTATTTTCTCTGGTGATTTTAACCTTCCTGACCTATCCTGGTCTAATGACGATTTTGGCTTAATTTATTCTTCCTCTGGCCCTGCAATCCACTGTGTTCCTGACGTTTTCGCATATAATAATTTTTTCCAACTAAATCACATACCCAACTCCAATGGCAATTTCCTTGATCTAGTTTTTTCCAATGATTCTCGGATCAATATAGAGAAATCCGTTACTGGGGTGGTTCCTTGTGATCCTTACCACCCAGCCTTAGTTTTTATGCTTACTTTTGTAGATGACTTACCTTCTATTGATAGATGTCATAAATATTATAATTTTCGTAAAGCCTGTTATCCTCGTATTAGTGCCTTCTTATCATCGTTTAACTGGTTAGAAACCTTAGCAACAGTAGTTGTGTTTTACTGTGTTGCAAGTTTTGTACCTTTAGTTGGTTTCAAACCCTCTAAATTTCCATCCTGGTTCTCTAAAAATCTAAAAAACATTGTTTTTGCCAAGAAAGAATTGCACGCTAAATACAAAGCATCACGTAACCCTGTTGACTATAACAAGTTCTCTAACCTGCGCGCTCAGTATAAGTATTATTATAAAAAGTGCTATAAAACATTTCTGGATAACACTGAAAACATGCTTAAAGTTAATCCTCGTTTATTCTGGGACTTTGTACGTAAGCGTAGATCTAGCAATGGTATTTCCAACTCTGTTCACCTCAATGATCTAAGTGCCACTGGTCCTGAATCCATCTCCAGTCTTTTCTCATCTTACTTTAACTCAGTCTATGTGCCTTCCTCAGCAAGTAGTCTACCTGTTATTCCATTTGCGCAGCATACTTTACTCTCTGACTGCATCTTTGGTATCAATGATGTCGAGAACGGGTTAGCTTCACTAAAAAATGTACACTCCGTTGGCCCTGATGGTCTATCTGGGACCTTTTTGTATAACATCAGATCTGTCCTCTGTTTTCCTTTATGGTTACTCTTCAGGCGTTCAATGGATGATGGAATTTTTCCATCAATCCTTAAAATCAGATCAGTCACCCCTGTGTTCAAATCTGGGGACAAATCTAGCGTCACGAATTATCGACCCATCTCGATTCTAATATTTTAAATAAATTATTTACTAACAACACCAGACAGAGCATTATAATTTGATCTATAGGACCTCTTAGACCAGTGGTTCTTAACCTTTTTTAGTTCAGCGCCCCCTTTATCGTAATAACTAATTGCTAACGCCCCCTCGTGCAAAATCAAATTTTCTTCTTATAAATATATATATATTTGTATATTTATTTATTCATCAGTATATTATAACATTATTAATTAAACTATTAAAGTAAAAACTCTTATTTTTAGATAGTTATGATTATATTTTACACCCCTTAACAAAACAATTTAATAATTTACTATACAAAAAGATTTACTGAACCATAAAAAAAAAATTATAAAATATACAAATTATACCTATCAATGACTGCCTTGAGCCTGATGAGTAGCTGCTAATTTAACGATGTCTGGTTTGATATTGGTCAAAGCTAAACGTAGATCACCTTTGTTGCAAATGTCCAACCGATTTCTTTGTTTCGTCAAAAGCTGGACAACAACGCTGAATCCTTTTTCAACTAGATACGTTGACGGGAAAGAGAGAAGCAACGATTTAACTTGTTGCCATAGTTGTGGATAAGTGTCTTTAAGCTTGATCCAGGCAAGCTCGTAACCGACCTGCTTAAAAACAAGTTGTGCCTCACAGTCGTGTTTAAGATCGATAAATTCCATTTGTAAATGAGGTTCGAGATCTTCCACAGATTCAAACGAAAATGGATCTAAAATCCAATTACAGATTTGTAACTCAAGTAGATCTTGAAATCTTGATTTCATGTCTTTTTTGAGCTGCAAAATATGATCAGTGAAAATTAGAATTTTGTCTTCTGGAATTAAACCATTTGCGTCTGAACACGACTTGAGATTCGGAAACTGAATCAGTTCTTGACGATTTATGTTTGTTCTGTAAAGATCTAATTTAAAAATGAATGAGGAAATTATTCCTTTGGCTTTAATAAAGTTCATCTTATTCCCTTGAAGCTTCAAATTGACTTCATTCATTTTTTCAAAAATATCTGTGAGGTACCTTATCTCAATTTTTCGTTGCTTCAAATTTTCTTTTAAGACAGGATCAATTTTATCGAGAAATTCAATGATAGAGTCAAATAATGCAAAAAAAACGACACAAACATTTTCCTTTGGAAAGCCACCTTACTGCAGTATGCAAAAGTAATCTTTCAAAATCTTCATCATTATCATGACAAAGTTCTCGAAACATGCGGTCATTGAGTGAACTTGCTTTAATCTTGTTTACAGCTTTTATGACGAATTGAAGGGTTTCGTGCAGCACACTGCTTAAGTTTTTAGCAGCTAAATGTTGGCGATGTATAACACAATGAACATAAATAACACCTGGGGCAGCTTAAGGTGGGCTATAAACCCAACATGACGACCGGTCATCGAAGGAGCGCCATCCGTTGCGCATGCAATAATATTTGTCAAGGGGACATTTTTTCTGGTAAAATATTCCTCCACCGCTTGAAAAATCGACGACCCTTTGGTATCAGTGATCAAACTTGTAGCCAACAATAATTCCTCGACGATTTCTTTACGTTCATTAATGAACCTCACGTAAGCTAGTAATATAGCTTTATTATCTGTCACAGTTGATTCGTCAATCTGTAGTGCAAAATTATTTTCTCTTAAATAATTTATAAGTTTGTTTTCGATGTCATCTGCCATTTCATCAATTCTTTTGGAGACAGTGTCATTGCTCAAAGGAATTGACTTAATCATCTAATTGCTAGTACCCTCTCCTTGCATAGTATCGATTATTTCCTTGAGAGCCGGTAAAATAAGAGTTTCACCGATTGAATGAGGTTTACTGTTTTTTGCTATCAATAAAGACACCTTGTACGAAGCGACAAGTCCTTTATCAAGATCAGATGTTTGTTTTTTAAATAAACTATTCACAGTAGACCGTTTTTCAATTTTTGCTTTAAGAGCCTGAAAAAACGAAAGTGGTTTCTCCAGTTTATCGGAATGAATTTTTGATAAATGATCTTTCATTCTTGATGGCTTCATTGCCTCATTCGAAAATGTTTTTTCACATATAAGGCACAACGGTAACTGTACATTAAGTGGTGATGCGATAAAACCAAACTTTAGGTACTCTACTAAATACTGACGGCACTTCTTTTTTGCACTATGATCACTCATTATAAAAATATTTATTAGTGTTGTCAGAAAAACGCACTAGTTTATTCGAAAACGCGACGTTCACTGTAACGATATCAATCACGTACTGCAAGAGTGCAAGGTACAGTATACAATAGTCCAGAACTATGGTTGAAAATGTAAAAATAAATCTATTATAAACAGGACGTTCCCGATACGTAAAATGCGATTAGATAACATGCCGTATACCGTTACATAGCGTACGCAATTGTCGCAATTACAACTATTCTGATTTCACGTTCAATTATTGTATTATTTTTCATCTCCGAGTTTGAAAAAGCTTACCACCCCCTCAACGCCCCCTTCAAAACTATCGCCCCCCAGAGAGACCGAAATGCCCCCGTTAAGAACCACTGTCTTAGACCATGCGCCATCGGCAACTACAGTGATCATAGGAACACCGTTCTTATTTATATCCCCGTGTTCTATAGCTAATCTAGCTTCTTCTTTAGCCGCTTCTTTAGTTCCTTCTAAGGCAACGCTCTCAGTGTATGAACTAACTTTTTCATGACATTTTTGATATAGTGGGTTACTCATACATGGCATATTTAAAATAGCTGAAAATTGCTGTAATTGTGAATATCCTTGACCGGTATTTACAGCTGATGATACAACTGCCATATTTATTGTTAAAAGTCCGTTGGTATCTAATGATGGTTCAGTAGAGATAATCTCATTTTTATTACACATGTTGCAAATAAAAATAAATTCACTGTAAAAACCATATCTTTTTTCTTTTTGTAAACTTAAATTAAGGAACGTACAGTCAAAACCCTCGTGTTTGATTTTCGAGATTTTATCAAACATAAATTTTATATCAACGATTCGTCTTCCTTCAATTACATATGTTCTAAATTAAATACATTAAAAATAATTATTGTAAACACAACTAATAACAATTATTAATTAAGTATGTTTTACTCTTCCATATCTCCATCATGATGAATTAAATTTTTTTGCTGCCTGCTGGAAATTGATGTAGATGGTAATTTTTCCTATGGAAATAACATACCTATTTTAGATTTTGAGTGGAGTAAAGAAGCTAATGATTTTATAATGTTGTTAATTTTCAAGAAATTTGACCCTACGAAATTTTTTTTTCAAAATTTAAAAAAAAATTGTAAAAAACTGAAAATTTCTTAGGCCTACAATTAGCACAAAACTTGTCAAATTATTTTTTAAAATTTTGATAATTTTTGTACGTCGCCATAAGAGCACCCTTATTAATAAACTTCCACTTGTGTGTAAAGGTACCAATAAGAAAATTTAGATTTCGATTTTTATTTGTTTTTTTATTTATTTATTGTCAATAAAAAATGTTTTGAAAATTGAATATAATATAAGATACCTTATAAGTTGTTATAGTAGCAGTTGAAAATACTATTTAATTTTTGGATAAGAAAATGTAATACAAGATTCCTCATAAGTTTGCCTAATTTTATTAAAAAAAAAATGTCTACCAAGGAAGTTAAATTAAATTTTTATGAGCATTTTTAAATTCATATTTTTACAACATTGGATATTCACACGATTTTTTATATAGCGATTTTCTTATTTTGATGTAACTCAAAAACGAATAACTGTAAATACACGAAAATTTTACTAATTGTTTATAATTTATACTTATTATCATTTTCTATACACCATACAATTTGTATACAGCAGAGCGAGTAGTGACTTCCACTATCATCGTACACCCATACATTTATTTATGCAGCGTATGTATAATAAACATATTTTAAACAGTTTGAATACAAAAAACAATTGCTTCTATAATATATTATTATAATGAAAATTAAAACTTACCGTTATGCAATTGGAATTCAAACGCCATTTCAATAGCGCATTAACATTGCCCTTTTTTTTTAGAATTACCCATAGTGTTTTATTTATTTTTCAAAATATTTTATAAAGAAAACGGAATCATCAATTAGTTCAATGTAACTGTACACTTCACTGTAACTATACACAGGCACACAGCAAATGTGGTAATAATATTATCAAACGTCAGAAAATATAATAATCAATATTATATTATCCAGTATCTATTTTACTTTGGAAAATTGTCGATACTATCTATAAATAATTTACGTTTGACAGTCAAGCGCTGTTGACAGTAACGCGCCGGAATCGTCTAGTTTGTACACTTTCGCACGCGCACACACATGTCACTGCAAAACTGCTACTGTTTAAAACAGAACGCATAGCTAATTTCCAACGTACCGATTAATCTAGTGAAGCGATAAGAATTCTGAAAACAGATTTGAATTTGTCGTCAAGTCTTCTTGAGATCGACTTTCCCACATTTTTGATTTTTTGATTTAACCTTCTCCAAAAATTGAAATATGTCAATTTTTTAATTACTCTTTTGAATATATCGTTTTTTAGGATTTTTGGAGGATAATATGAAAAATGTGGAAAAATCGATCTCAAGTAGACTTGACGACGAATTCAAATCTGTTTTCAGAATTCTTATCGCTTCACTAGATTAATCGGTACGTTGGAAATAGAACACGTCTATAATCCTATGTTGCACGTGTGTTAGACAAAGACAGAAAATCGCCGCTTCCAATCCCCTTAATCATTTTTTTTTTTATAAAATTTTCAGAATTAAATTTTTTTTTTAAATTAATCTTAATCTAGATTGAATTTAAAATTAATTAGGAACAATAAGTCTACATTTTTTCCCTCAATTTTCAAGGGAGGCAATGTCTCCTTTGTCCCCCCCCCCCCAAAACCGCCACTGAATATAACAGGTATCAATGATTCATAGAAACAATTGCATTTATGTATTACAAATTATGAGTATGGGTACCAAACCGTTTATTTAATTTTAAATACGTAGAATTGAACTTACCGAAAAAAATGAATATTTTGACCAGATTTATACCTATTGGCGGTATGCGGACATTTGGTCACCGGACCATTTGTCCCCGCGAAAAAATGTCATACGCGGACAATTGGTCCCCGTCATAATTTTATACTCGGACAATTAGTCCCCGGTGTAAAAGTAAAATGGTAAATACAAAGTATTTTTTTACTAATCAATAAACGTTCTTAAAGATGTTTTTTCAATAATATAGTAGGTAATAGTTATTTGTTTAAAAAATAAATAAAAATGAACATAATAATAAATAATAGATATCGTCGAAACCCGTAAGCGACAAAGAAAAAAACATTATTTCTATTTGCAATAGTTTTGATAATAACTTTTTAAAAGACGATCTTTTAAATTATTTGTTTAGGCTTTCGAGATTAGCATACATTTTAATTAAATTTTGAATTAAGCTTTTTACTTTTACGCCGGGGACTAATTGTTCAAGTATAAAATTATGACGGGGACCAATATTATTACCGATATTATATTATATTTTATGTTCATTTTTATTTATTTTTTAAACAAATAACTATTACCTATTATGTTATTGAAAAAACATTTTTAAAAACGTTTATTGATAAGTAAAAAAATATTTTGTATTTAACTTTTTACTTTTACGCCGGGGACTAATTGTCCGAGTATAAAATTATGACGGGGACCAATTGTTCGCATACGACATTTTTTCGCGGAGACCAATTGTCCTAGGTCCCCTATTGGCACATCCATATGCCGCACAAGTCACTGGCATAATTAATAGACACATGAATAAATATTAAATAACTATTTTCTATAATATACCAATATATAAAAACCAACTAAAATGTTTCACTTTACAAAATAATTCACATTTCACTTTACATATGCTTTTTCGTGCATAACTGCGTAATACGAAATTTATAATATTTTGCCAACCAACAAGATGGCGACAAAGTATTGATAATGCATTAATGCTGGTAAACGCTCACTTTGTACTTTACATTGTTTAAAATGCAGAACGCGGACACTTTGTACGGTCTGGTAAAAAGGTACATTGCAGAACGCGTCTACGCGTGAGGGCGCTGATCAAGGTAGTACATGTACACTGCACATGCGCACAAGAATCATGGGATTGTACAATCATTGTAACGGTGCGTCTTATCAATACTCACACCGCGTACTATCACAGTTAGGAAAGACCGCACCACCCACCCGCATCCACCCCAGATGTCCCGTCTATTAGTATAAGGTCTATGGTGCATGGCTGCACTGCTTATCTCAATGGCGTCTGTTTGTTACTGGCCATTCGTGATTTGCTCCAAACACAATATTACATGACAATATTTTATGACAAAATACATAGGCATGTCAGCAACTCGCGATACGGAGGTCTGTGACGTAAGCACCTCTCAGACTAGATTAGCGGTGGTGTGGTGGTGGTGTCATCGGTGGTGGCGGCGGCGGGGGCGGTGGACCAATGAGAAACGGAGGAATGCCACGTCACAGTACGTTGATGGGCGGAGGGTGGATGCGCGATACGCTTCAAAAACCGGAATATTGCTGACATGCCTATGTTAGGTTAGCTCAAAATGTACGGTGCGTTTTTACGTTTTCGACTCGCGTATACGGTGATGTTCTAAATAGTAAATAGTAAATAATATTTCTCTATTCACTGGTCTGCAGTTCTTGCTCGTTTATCGTTAACAGCGCCGATGTTTTTGGTTTTTTTTTATTTTTTATACCGTGGTTTTTATTTTCGTTCGTTTCCCACGGTATTTTCTTCAACGGTTAGTCGCGCGCAGTTAGTAACACCGTCGATACCAGTTCTCCGTTGGTGGTTGTTAACGAAGAAAACGTCGCCGTAATCTCAACACAAGTTGGTCGGCCCGCGCTTTTTTGAGAGGCCTAGCTAGTCGTACGACACAAGCACACATACCGATTACTCTAAGAAGTACCAGTCAGACTTAGGACGCCGCAATGTCCATCACATCATTCAAGAAACGCGTCTGTTACTATTATGACGGTGAGTATCGTTTTTATAGATGTTAAATGTGTTGTGTGTGTGCTCTGATTGTCCTTGTTCAATGCTTTCGACATTTCAGCTGTGGGTATGGCAACTCTTGTTTCGATGAAAGGTCAGCTATAGTTAAATATAATCTATGTTTGTCTATTATCCCTCACAAATGGTATATAACAAAAAAAACTTAGATATGCCTGCAGTCTGTTTGGGTTTTTATTTTTTTCTATTCGCCCTTGTACTGTCTGTACTTCTAGATAGTTTAGACAAAATTAAATTCAATAATAATATTATTAATTACATAAAGTATATTCTTAGAAATTTGATGGTTTCATATTATGTCAGACATATAGTTATTGATATCAGTTGTCACTAAACAAATTTTAATTATCTCCTGTTTTTGATGTGTTAACCTTGATCATTACATCTGTGAATTCCAATAATTACATATTTATCCCAGAGGTTGAGACATTTATTGAACGTAGACTAAATTCTAGAAAAGTTAATTTATACTACTAAATCATATAAAGTGTTTTAATACAATTAAAAAATGGTGTCAATATTTTGTATAGGTAATTTTGATAGAAGTACAATAATTGATTACAAACAATACAATATTGTCAACAGTTTTGATTCATAATATGCAGAATTAAAATATAACGATCATTGTAGTATTATAAATTAGGTACATAATTGTGTAATTTATTTCTCATATAACCTTATTAACTTGATGCTTAAATATAATACACAATACACCTCTATGAGGTACCATGTTCGATAAAAGATATAATTTTTTTTATAAATTTACCTATATTTTCAATCTAAAAAAAATATGTCAATTTTTATTATGAGTTGTTAAAGTTAATTTTTGGTTTCATAAATCTTTTTTAATATTATGGACAATTTTTTTGGCCACAATATTTGTGTTACTAAATTATTATTCCTTAATATTTTATAGATGTTATAACAACGTTAAATTTATATTTTACAACAACTAATTAATGTTCCCATAACGTTAAATTAAAATTATATTAATGATATTAAAACATCATTATCAAGTTATTGTATTATTATAATAGGTACCTATAAACATTCATACATTATTATTGTATTTTGTATAAATGTTTATAATTTATAATTATAATAATATTATTTAATTATAATTTATAACGAATTACAAATTACAATAAATATTTAAAAAAGAAAAAAAAGTTATTTTCTATGAATATAACAAATCACCTGTATTGTTATGAATACAAATATTTAAGCAAATTATAAAATTAGGTCAATTATAATCAAGGACAATAAAAAAAAATACACTTTTTAATATGATATTATTTTGTATAAATTTGAATTTAATTACTATACTTTTTTACATTAAAATAAAACAAAATAGTTAAAACAAGAAAAATAAAATAATTATTTTAGGTATTTCAATATAATGATAACTTGTATAATTTATAGCGCGTTACCTTATTTTATAACAAAAACAAAATCAATTTTATTGTATTATAGTATACTATATAATACCTAATAATAATATGAATAAGAATAGTTATTTAAATAATATTAAAAAAAAAAGTAAAATTATCAATTATTCAAGAGCTGCATCTTCAAGTGATACTTTTTTTGATTTTTTGAGCAGTCTGAATTTGGCATGTGACAACCAAGTAGCAATGCATTTGTCTACTTCTTTTTCAGGTGTTTGTTTGAACTTAGCATTGCTTCTTATAATATCTGAAATGTTAAACAATATTTCTCATAATCATTCATTGTAAATGTTTAATTGATATTTTAGTATATATTATATAATTAATTATTACCAAATATCAAACGATAGCAATTTAGTTCTGAAAAAGATTCTTTTTTTTAAATCCTTGTAAAGAATATGTTTGTAATAAATCATCTTTAAACATTCTTCTAAAATTTGTCTTATGCTGTTTCCTAGTGATCCACTTATCGACAAAGACAATTTAGATACCTGAAATTATTTTGTAATATTTCATTTTGATCAGAATTAAATAGCAATTACAATTGAGAATCAAATCAAATCATTATATGTAAATATCTGGGATTTAGGAGTGATATATAGTAGATAATTTTTACTGAAAATTGTAATTTTACTTTACTTTATTGCACTATGTATAAAACACAGAATAACAATTATTATGATTTACAAACTTAAAACTAGAGTTCTTTCTAGCGACACTTTTTTATCTGACTCACATTAGTTATCTATACCCAAGCACACATAAGTCACACACCACACATATACATCTAGCGTCTCGTCTAGCGTTTTATAGGCCAAATTCCCACACCTATACATATAATAAGATAATGAACTTAGATAATTTAAAAAAAATATTAGAAATATAAGTTGGCACAACAAATGTATTGTGTTCCATTCAGCATTTTTTATTGATGTCTGTACTATTGTCTGTATTATTATTTCATTTAAGAGAAAACTCAGACAGATAGGCTTTTGCACACGGATAAGGCTTTAAAACACTGTAGCAGATGATTGACTTGGTATTACCAGACTAACACCTAACAAAAAATTAGTTGCTGCCTAAGGTTGCCCTTAAATAGGATAAACTCATATGCTATATTTTCTAATATTGTAGTGAGATTTAAAAATTTAATATACAACAATATATTACACATAGTTACCAAAACACGACAAATATCTAAATTAGAAATAATTGTTTCAAAGTTTCTTAGCTCTTCGTAATATTTAATAGGAAAATAAGAATCAATATCTATTACTGACATATTGTCTTCATAAGATACAGTTGAGCAATGTTCAGGTACAGACATATAATTATTAATAATCTTCTCGACATTTAAATGAATTGTTTGGGTTAATGTTTCCAAACCATCGATTCTATACTGAAAACTTGTTAATGTTTTAACTACATAACTTTTTAGTTCTACAAAAATAAAAATAGTGGACATTGATTTTCAATTAGAGAGATTTAATTATTTGAAATAATATATTATATTAAGTATTAGACACTCAATAAAATAAAATTTAAATTAAAAAGTATACAAACAAATTGAACTTGCATTAAAATTAATTTTGTTATAATTCATTGAAATAAATAAAAATACTAAATGGTCCATGTTTTAAAATAATAGATTTAAACCTTTAAAACCTCCAAAAAAGTATTTATGAACTATTTCAAATGGAAGAATATGATATTAGTTCCAAAATAATTTTATGTACATTGTACATAAACATAAGAATAAAGAATTTGTTAATTATTAAAATTAAAATGTATAGGATAAATATATATAGTTGTATATACTTAATAAATACCTTGTGTATTTTTTTAAATTAAAGTTCCATTGTCTTCGGTATTTCTATCATTAAAATCCAATGTTTTTATGTGTGATTGTGATAGATCCTCGTTGCATTTATCATTGTGTACTGCACTAGATATTATAGGTAGAACATCATTTTGTTTTTCTACAACCATTTACTACCAGAAAAGTTAATTTCTTTTTCAAATACCATATTATATTCTTCAAATGACCAATTATAATTTGGGCTCATAATAATAACATCATTCAATGGTTTTTCTTCATTTTAAATGACTATAAAACAAATTATTATTATGTTATTATATTATATTATGTGGGTAATCCAATTGTTACTTAAGCTATAAATAATAATTTATTTTATTACTTTTTTGCTGGTTTGAGCAATCTTCAATGACCCATACAGCATCATTTTCAGAATCACCAGAGTTTGAGTTAAATTTTGAAAATTTTATATTATTTTTTTTATCTATATTAATTAATTGTGCTGATTTAATTTATGATTTCCTAAAAAAAAATTATCGCAAACAATACCAATTATTTAAGAATTATATATAAAGTTGGCAGAATATAACTGAATTTATAAAGTAAATGATTCTGAAAAAAGATTATTGGTAGCTTAATTAATAGATTAATTCAAATTACTATTTAGTCAGCAATTAAAACAGCATTAATTTCAAATTCTCCACCAAATTCAAAACATATTTTATAAGCAACTCTAAACCTTTATACAAGTTCTCTCTTCTAATAGATTATTTTTAAGTCCTATACTCTGTTCTATATAAGTATATAAATTTAACATTTTTTATTATAAAATTAAGCCATAAACTTTTATTTTCACTTGCACATATGACTAAAATATACTAACTACAATAAAACCTAAAATGAACCTATTTATACAATTTATTTTTAATTTTTTTTCCAATTTTCTAAATATTAATTATGTAGGTACATTTTAGTAACCATTAGTACTCATTTTAAATTACATTGATAATTGTTATAAATAATAATATTATTGATCTTATATATAGTGAAAAGCTAAGTATCCAATATAAATAAATCAATACTAATAGTAGTCATATTACCTTTAGTCAATGTACTATTAAAACGTGGAGGAAAATCACTAGTGATTAATGAACTGTTTTTTGAACAGCCTGCAACTGGTAGTGTGTGGTATTCATTTTTTGTTTTTTCTTAGGACTTTTTACTCTAAATTGAAACATTATAAATTTATCAACTTTTAATATTCTTCTAAGATAAACATAAAATATTATTTTAAATTATTAATTTTGATTATTATAATATTTTAAAGAAATTAAAATTAAAATATTATAAATTAAAATTAAATGAAATATGATAATAATATGGTTAGAATAATGTTATTAAAAATTAAAACCTAAATATGATAATAACATTTTAATTTAGTTAGAACTTAAATATTATAAAACTAATACAATTTTATCATTAATAAAATATTTTGATTGTAATATTAAATTTTTAAACTTCGTAAAATGTTTAATTAACATTATAAGTATAATATTAAAAATGCAATTCACTTCAAAAGTTATAATAATATTGATGTTATAATATTATTGCTGTCTGGGTATGAATGTGTATCTCCCCTAAATATCACATTTTTAATTACTTACTGTTTAAAGGTAGTTGAGTAATTAAATTATTATAGAAGTTTATGTGTTGTATTTTAATAGATAGAAAACTTTTTCTATAATTTCAAACAGCTATTTAATGTAATTAATTTACCATTGTATATTTTTTACAGGTAACATTGGAAACTATTATTATGGACAAGGTCATCCTATGAAACCACATAGGATTTCAATGACTCATAATTTGCTTTTAAATTATGGTTTATACCAAAAAATGGAAATAGCTGTAAGTCAAAATAATTTTTAGTCTTGATGATATTTTTCAATTACTTATAAAATCAATGTTTATAATGATTTAGAGACCTTATGAAGTTACTGCAAAAGACATGACCAAATTTCATAGTAAAGAGTACATACAGTTTTTAAAAAGGATTTGTCCTGATAATATGAACAATTATAAAATACAAATGCAAAGATGTAAGTATATTGTCACTTTTACTAAAATCAAATGTAATTGTTAAAATGGTTATTATTATTATTTTTTTACAGTCAATGTTGATAAAGATTCTCCAGTTTTTGATGGTTTATACAAATTTTGTCAGCTATCTGTGGGCGGTTCAGTAGCAGCAGCTGTAAAATTAAATAAACAATCTGCAGATATTTGTATCAATTGGGGAGGTGGTTTACATCACGCAAAAAAATCTAAAGCCAGTGGCTTTTGTTATGTTAATGATATCGTACTTGGTATATTAGAATTGCTTAAATACCATCAACGAGTGTTGTACATTGATATTGATGTCCATCACGGTGATGGTGTTGAAGAAGCATTTTATACAACTGATAGAGTTATGACAGTTTCATTCCACAAATATGGTGGCAATTATTTTCCTGGTAGTGGAGCTCTCGAAGTAAGTCAATGAATAGTGAAATTTAATTTTTAATATCTTAATCTGTTTAATCTGTTAATGGTTGCAATATTAGCATTCAAATAAATTTGTTTTTATAAGGTCCCATAAATACTTTTCTAATTGTAATTATCATAGTTTTATAAATTTATGCATGTAGTTTTATAATTTTATAGATCATGTATCAAACTAATATATTGATTAATTTTTTTTTCTATCATTCATTTTAAAATGTTAAGTTTATTTTTCTTTTAAAGTCTCTTAACAGTTATCACTTATTACTTTACAGAGTATAATATACTTGATTTTAAATTTTCTTATAGTGTCTGCTAAATAAATTATTTAATAACAATATTAAAATGAATTATTATTTTAGAGTATTGGTAAAGGAGAAGGAAAACACTATGCAGTTAACATTCCCTTAAGAGATGGAATGGATGATGATAGTTATGAATCAATATTCGTACCAATAATTACTAAAGTAATGGAGACGTTCCAACCTAGTGCAGTTGTATTACAATGTGGAGCGGATTCACTTACAGGAGATAAGCTTGGATGCTTTAATCTAACTATTAAAGGTATGACAATTTTGTACATTATTAATTTATAAACTTCAAACTTAAAAACTGTAAACGAACATTTTTAGGTCATGGCAAATGTGTTGAATTTGTAAAACGTTATGGCTTACCCCTTCTTATGGTTGGCGGAGGTGGTTATACTATTCGAAATGTATCTCGATGTTGGACATTTGAAACAGCTGTGGCCTTAGGAGCTGAAATTGCTAATGAATTGCCAAATAACGACTATTTTGAATATTTTGGTCCCGATTTTAAACTTCATATCAGCCCTTCGAAAATGAAAAATAGAAATACTACAAAGTCTTTAGAAAAGATTAAAAACCGACTCTTTGAAAACTTAAGAATGCTACCTCACGCCCCAGGAGTTCAAGTCCAAGGTAAATTTTATTATACTTATAATTGTAATTATATTGTTAATTTTTTGATATAAACTTTTAAATGAACTACTTACTATTTTATATTTATTTTTGTTATTAGATATACCCGAAGACGGAGTACGCAACAAGTCAGAAGATGAAGATAATGTTAACCCAGATGAAAGGAATCCTCAATCTATTACAGATAAAAAAATTTCACCTGATAATGAATTTAGCGATAGTGAAGATGAAGGAATGGCTCCTGGTGTAGGGGGTGGTGGCCGAAAAGATAATAGGTATTGCAACTGTTTTATATAATATAATTATATAAATTTAATATATATATATATCATATTATTACTTTTGTTTTAGATCTTATAAAAATGTCAAATTTGCTAGAAAACGAGCATGTTTGGACTCGAATAGGACGGAAGTCAATGAACCAGAATTTAAGATTCTAAAAGGTAATTATTTTTAATATGAATCTCTCAACATAAACAAAAATGTGCAATCATACTGCAGTAGTTAATTGCCAATTTTTAAATTCTCATTATATACATCAGTTTTTGTCAACTAAAAAAATTCATACTCTAGTTTTTAGCCAAAAATACATTTTCAAAAGTGTTATTTACTATCTGGCGTTTCAATTCAAAATCTTGTTTGGAGGTTGAAAGTGTAGGCACTTTATAAGCGATTGCTACATTTTTTCCTTTAAATAATGATTTTATATAATATGTTAATTAATCATTTACAGTTCAGTATAATATTCATGATGTATTGAATTTACAAAATGTTTTTTATATTACCAATGTATTGACATCTTATTTTATTATTCATGCAGATAATGATTAATTAATAGTATAATTTCACTTACAGCGGTATGACAAATTATATTTTTCTAATTCTTTTTTTTTTTTATATATATTTTAAGTAGATTCTGTGAGTTTCTAATAAAGTTATGTTCTCTTAAAGTCTCTTAAAGATATAACATGATGTATAGACAGTGTTTTATTCATATTTAAGACAAATTTTCCAAAGGTCATATATTTTATTCATAAAATTAACGATACAATTGTATTTTAAGTTTTTAATATCACATAATGCTTAAATATTGTCTTAATAAATGTTTTAATATTTTTTTTAGATGATAAAGAAGACAAATCTGATAGTTCTGATGATTCTAATAAAAAGGATGCTGTCAAGTCTTGAATTTATGACTAAAATATATAATAAAATTGTAAATAATTAAAAGAAAAAAGTAAAACAATGATTTACTGTCATTCATTTGTGTACATAAACTCCTATAATTATTAGGGCGGTATAATGTAATTTAGTAAATTATCTTATTTATAGTTACTAATTTATGGTTTATGATCGTTAACTCTAATAATAACGCCCTTAGTAAGTTTTAAAAAAATGAAGTAAGCTTAGTATACATTAAAAGATTTTTTTTCACAATAATTGTTTCTACTTTTTTATATTTAGGTATATCGATTTGTTTTAATTTTTGTAATTATATTAGTTTATTCAGCAGCTGAAACATTTTAAATAAATGGAAGTGATGACGGTGTTATATGAATATTCAACTATAACAAACATTTTTTTGATTTGTGGTTATTAAAGTTAACAATTATTATTTTTTTTTCATTTTCAAACTTTTTTCATGATTACAATATTTAGTAACTTCCGATAAGTATAAAATGTCTATAGTACAGACAAACATATCTTAATATTCAATCAAACAAATTTTACATGTTTTCAATTATGAAAACTTTTTTTATATGAGGTCATCAACAAATTTACCAAGTCAGCTATTTATAATGAAGTTTTAATCCATTTTTTTTTTTATATATATATAATCAAATTTATAATAGGCTTACATCTTATTGGTTTTATTAATTAGTAAGATCTAATATAAGATAATAATTTTCAATCGTAATTATGTATTTTATTTTTTTCAATTAAATAACTATACATTTATTTTTTTTTTTGTATAAAACAAAATAAATAATATTTATTACTTCATTTTATAACTATTCTGTGTTATTTAATGGATTTCAATTTATAAGTTGGTATTATTTTTATAATCTAATGCATTAAATTTAAATTTATTGGATATGTAATAACAAAGCTTAATCAGATATCAGTTATGTAATTCTTCTATTTGTCCAGTAGCTTAAGTTTCTATAGAGAAAATGAGTTAAGACAAATTTGAGTAGCATTTCTTCTCTTAGATATACGAAAAGAAAATTAAAGACCTCGCAGATAGACTTAAAAGAAAGCCAGAATGCTTGTCGTCAATTGTAAAATGTTTATAAAAAATACTTAAGAGAATTTAAACAGTTTTATTAGCAATGAAATAAACACACCTAAAATAGTGTAAGTGATTCAGCTAGTGCTTAAAATAATGCATTTATTAAACTTTCATACTTATCATTATGTAATTTTAATTGTTTTTTTATAATACATAATAGTACAATTGATGACAAATATAATAAAGAAAAATTCAAAAATGAATTATCAAAAAAGAACTATATGAATCACAATCGATAAATTCGGCTGAACTCAAGTATGTTAATGTGCATTTGTTTAATTTAAGTCTGTAAGGTTTGATTATAATTGAATATTGCTAAATATTTTGCACGGGGTGTCGTGTTCAACTTTTCTCAAAAAAACATGATATCGTTTAGACAATTGATTTCATACGAGCTAACAGTGAAAAGGTTAGTGGATGGTTACATGTTGATAGAAAGGATATAAATTCATTCATCATGAGTGTTAAAATTTGTTTTTTAAAATACATTTTTTATGATCATCTTATTATTAAAAAAATATTAACTATTAAACTTGAACAACAAAATATATAAATTAAACCAAAACCTATAATATAATTTATACCAATATAAGGGTAAATAAAAAAAAAAAATTGAAATTAATAAACCTAATAAAGAAGAAATTATAAAAATAAAAACATTTATATTACTTGGATAATTAACTTCTTTTATCAGTTA
Organism: Rhopalosiphum padi; assembly: GCF_020882245.1. Lineage (NCBI taxonomy): Eukaryota > Metazoa > Arthropoda > Insecta > Hemiptera > Aphididae > Rhopalosiphum > Rhopalosiphum padi. Next base: position 909,677 of record NC_083599.1, on the reverse strand, counting down.
TGTTATTCTTCTATTTGTCTAGTTCAATCTTTTCCTAACACTTTTATACTTCTAAAATATTTTTCACTTGCTCTTCATACAATTAAGAGAGGAATGTCTGTTTCTATGTACAGTGTAGAATAACATATTTGTTATAACTTAATTAGTGGACTTCTAATAACTTTTGAAAAATTTTTCACGTAAGTTATCAAGTGTTTTACTACAGCAATCTTAAATGCGAAAAATAATATATACCTAGCTAAGGTTTGTAAAGTTTAGATGGGAACATTTAAACCATAAACAATAATATTCTAAAATTACACTATAATAACTATGATATACACTATGATATTGTAGTCTTAGAATTAAACATCATAGAAATAATGTTATTTAAATCATGCTAAAAAATTATAGACTACAAACATGACATTTTCAAATTAATACTATTTATTAAAACCCTACACTGTATGACTTCTAAAAATAAATTAAACTTGGTACAGTTTTGGACTATGGGAATGAGGATTATGATATAAAAATGGATGGGGTTAATACGGCCTATTTTTATTTTGGAATGTGGAAATCATAATTTTCTTGGCATTCACGAAGGTAGCCCAAAGTCATGGTAACTTCTATATACTTCATCACATGTGATTTTATTTTTTAAGGTGTGCAAAACCACCGGAATATAGACAGCGCTTTAAAGGAGTGGTCTTTTTCCTTAAGATTTTTCAATATGTCCGCATATCTTACACATAAATTAATGTCTATTAAATATCCACAAATGTTGCCTACTCATCATCATCATTTGACAAGGTAGAAGATTTTGAATACGAAATGTTGTTAAATTGTTCTAATTGTTTCTATATAATTGTTTTAGATAACACAAGAGAAAATAGAAGTTGTAATATCTTTTCCGTATGGATACCATGCTGGTTTTAACCATGGTTTCAATATGGCTGGATCAACAAACTTTGTTCGGTAGAATACGGAAAAAGGGCGACACTAGGTAGTTCCTGCAAGGACAATGTAAAAATTGACATGGAAACCTTTGTGAGACGTTTACAACCTGAAAACAATAAAGACCGGCTTAATGGAAGATATATTGGTTGCCATCAACAAGACGACACTTCTCAAAGGTTTGCCACCCGCGTGCATAATTTGTTGTATGTATAAGACTCAAATTTTTAAATGATTGAAAAATAATGAGTTCTTAAGTTAATGTATTGAAGCCTTGACCATTAGATAGAGAAAATGATTCTAAATTACCATTATAAACTATTATTTATACATTTATACCTTATACATTATAAACACTATAAAATATGCAATAAGATAATTATTTTGATAAATGTATACAATTTATATTTTTAAATGATTATAAAATAATCAATGCTTAAATTAATGTAGTGTAACCTTGACTCTTTAGATAGAGAAGATCATTCTAATTTCAATAATTTAAATTTTATAAATAATAATAATTTAATCTGAAATCTATAAAACTCTTAAAAACGTGTTTTCATATTATAATTTGTTGTAGGTATAAAATTCATAGTTTTAAATGATTGTAAAATACTCAATTCTTAAGTTAGGGTTATCATAACCATAACAATAAGATTAAGTAACTGATTTTTAATTACCTCAACTAACGTCCATGTAATTCATTTAAGCTCATACTTCATAAACACTATAAAACATGCTTTCAAATGTTAATTTTTACTTATATTTAAAATTTTTATTATTAATTACTTATAAAACACTCATTTCTCAGGTTAGTAACATGAAATCCTAACAATTAGATCAAGTTATTGAATTTTAATTACCTTAACTAACGTCTATGTAATTCATTTAAGCTCATACTTTATAAACACTTTAAAACATGCTTTCCTATGTTATTTCTAAACACACATTTTTAAGTTAGTGTCATGGTAACCCTAACAATTAGATTAAGTAACTGATTTTTAATTACCTTAACTAACGTCTGTATAATTCATTTAAGCTCATACTTCATAAACACTAAAACATGCTTTTAAATGTTAAATTTAACTCATATTAAAAATTTCAAATTTCTAACTGTTTATAAAACACTTATTTTTAAGTTAGTGTCATGAAACCCTAACAATTAGATTAAGTAACTGATTTTTAATTACCTCAACTAACGTCCATGTAATTCATTTAAGCTCATACTTCATAAACACTATAAAACATGCTTTCATATGTTAATTTTAACTCATATTAAAATTTATAGTATTTATTACTTATAAAAAACAGTATTCTTAAGTTATTCTCCTACCATTATATATTTCATAATTAACTTCCATAGAATTCATTTAAGCTCATGCTTTATAAACACTTTAAAACATACTTTCATATGTTAATTTTAACTCAAATTAAAAATTTCAAATTTCTAACTGTTTATAAAACACTTATTTTTAAGTTAGTATCATGAAACCCTAACAATAAGATCAAGTTATTGAATTTTAATTACCTTAACTAACTTCCATATAATTCATTTTAGCTCGACATACTTCATAAACAATATAATACATGCTTTCATATGTTAATTTTAACACATTTTAAAAATTCATACTTTAAACCACTTATAAAACACTGTACTCTTAAGTTATTCTCCAACCATTATACATATTTAACTGACTACATTTTTTTAGATGGCAGTACAGCAGATCACTCAAGGAATGCTGAGACATGTATTTACATTTCTATCACATGTGAAAGTTTCAACTGCCTATGCTTAAAATTGATGCGTAGATAACGATAATATTCATGGTTTTATGCATTGTACATAGAATGGTTATTGAATATGATTAATAGAAAATTAATAGTAGTGTAACAAAAAGTAAGTGTCATGATACCCTAACAATTAGATCAAGTTATTGAATTTTAATTACCTTAACTAACTTCCATATAATTCATTTAAGCTCATACTTCATAAACAATATAAAACATGCTATCATATGTTAATTTTAACACATATTAAAAATTCATTCTTTAAACCGCTTATAAAACACTGTATTCTTAAGTTATTCTCCAACTATTATATATTTTATAATTACTTCCATATAATTCATTTTAGCTCATACTTCATAAACACTTTAAAACATGCTTTCCTATGTTATTTCTAAACACTCATTTTTAAGTTAGTGTCATGGTAACCCTAACAATTAGATTAAGTAACTGAATTTTAATTACCTTAACTAACGTCTATGTAATTCATTAAAGCTCATACTTCATAAACACTATAAAACATGCTTTCAAATGTTAATTTTTACTTATATTTAAAATTTTTATTATTAATTACTTATAAAACAATCATTTCTCAGGTTAGTAACATGAAATCCTAACAATTAGATCAAGTTATTGAATTTTAATTACCTTAACTAACGTACATATAATTCATTTAAGCTCATACTTCATAAACAATATAAAACATGCTATCATATGTTAATTTTAACTCATATTAAAAATTTATAGTATTGGTTACTTATAAAAAACAGTATTCTTAAGTTATTCTCCAACCATTATATATTTTATAATTACTTTCATATAATTAATTAAAGCCCATACTTCAGAAATACTATAAAATATGTTTTTATATGAGAATATTGACGAATATTAAAAATTCATATTTATAAATACTTATAAAACACTCATTTCTCAGGTTAGTGTCATGATAACCCCTACGATTAGATTAAGTAACTGATTTTTAATTACCATAACTAACATCCGTAACTTCATTTAAGCTCATATTTCATAAAAAATATACTGCATGCTTTATATGTTAAGTTTAACACATATTAAAAATTCATACTTTAAACCGCTTATAAAACACTGTATTCTTAAGTTATTCTCCAACCATTATATATTTTATAATTACTTTCATATAATTCATTAAAGCTCATACTTCAAAAAAACTATAAAATATGTTTTAATATGATAATATTGACGAATATTAAAAATTCATATTTATAAATACTTATAAAACACTCAATTCTCAAGTTCATGTTATGGTAACCCTAACAATAAGATTAGGTAACTGATTTTTAATTACCTTAACTAACATCTATGTAATTCATTTAAGCTAATACTTCATAAACACTAAAACATGCTTTTAAATGTTAAATTTAACTCATATTAAAAATTTCAAATTTCTAACTGTTTATAAAACACTTATTTTTAAGTTAGTGTAATGAAACCCTAACAATTTGATCAAGTTATTGAATTTTAATTACCTTAACTAACGACCAAATAATTTGTTTAATCTCATACTTCATAAACAATATAAAACATGCTTTCATATGTTATTTCTAAACACTCATTTTTAAGTTAGTGTCATGGTAACCCTAACAATCAGATTAAGTAACTGATTTTTATTTACCTTAACTAACATCCAAAAAATTCATTTAAGATCACACTTCATAAACACTATAAAAAATGCTTTCATATGTTAATTTTAACACATTTTAAAAATTCATACTTTAAACCACTTATAAAACACTGTACTCTTAAGTTATTCTCCAACCATTATACATATTTAACTGACTATATTTTTTTTGATGGCAGTACAGCAGATCACTGAAGGTATGCTGAGACATGTATTTAAATGTCCATCACATGTGAAAGTTTCAACTGCCTATGCTTAAAATGGATGCATAGACAACGATAATATTCATGGTTTTATGCATTGTACATAGAATGGTTATTGAATATAATTAATAGAAAATTAACAGTAGTGTATCAAAAAGTGAGTATCATGATACTCTTACAATTAGATCAAGTTATTGAATTTTAATTACCTTAACTAACTTCCATATAATTCATTTAAGCTCATACTTCATAAACACTTTTAAAACATGCTTTCATATGTTAATTTTAAATCATTAAAAATTCATATTTATAAATGCTTATTAAACACTCATTTTTCAAGTTAGTGTAATGAAACCCTAACAATTTGATCAAGTTATTGAATTTTAATTACCTTAACTAAAGACCAAATAATTTGTTTAATCTCATACTTCATAAACAATATAAAACATGCTATCATATGTTAATTTTAACTCATATTAAAAAATTATAGTATTGGTTACTTATAAAAAACAGTATTCTTAAGTTATGTTATTCTCCAACAATTATATATTTTATAATTACTTTCATATAATTAATTAAAGCTCATACTTCATAAAAACTATAAAATATGTTTTTATATGAGAATATTGACGAATATTAAAAATTCATGTTTATAAATACTTATAAAACACTCATTTCTCAGGTTAGTGTCATGATAACCCCTACGATTAGATTAAGTAACTGATTTTTAATTACCATAACTAACATCCGTAACTTCATTTAAGCTCATATTTCATAAAAAATATACTGCATGCTTTCATATGTTAATTTTAACACATATTAAAAATTCATACTTTAAACCGCTTATAAAACACTGTATTCTTAAGTTATTCTCCTACCATTATATATTTCATAATTAACTTCCATAGAATTCATTTAAGCTCATGCTTTATAAACACTTTAAAACATACTTTCATATGTTAATTTTAACACATTTTAAAAATTCATACTTTAAACCACTTTTAAAACACTGTACTCTTAAGTTATTCTCCAACCATTATACATATTTAACTGACTACATTTTTTTAGATGGCAGTACAGCAGATCACTCAAGGAATGCTGAGACATGTATTTACATTTCTATCACATGTGAAAGTTTCAACTGCCTATGCTTAAAATTGATGCGTAGATAACGATAATATTCATGGTTTTATGCATTGTACATAGAATGTTTATTGAATATGATTAATAGAAAATTAATAGTAGTGTAACAAAAAGTAAGTGTCATGATACCCTAACAATTAGATCAAGTTATTGAATTTTAATTACCTTAACTAACTTCCATATAATTCATTTTAGCTCATACTTCATAAACACTTTATAACATGCTTTCCTATGTTATTTCTAAACACTCATTTTTAAGTTAGTGTCATGGTAACCCTAACAATTAGATTAAGTAACTGAATTTTAATTACCTTAACTAACGTCCATATAATTCATTTAAGCTCATACTTCATAAACAATATAAAACATGCTATCATATGTTAATTTTAACTTATATTAAAAATTTATAGTATTGGTTACTTATAAAAAACAGTATTCTTAAGTTATTCTCCAACCATTATATATTTTATAATTACTTTCATATAATTAATTAAAGCTCATACTTCATAAAAACTATAAAATATGTTTTAATATGATAATATTGACGAATATTAAAAATTCATATTTATAAATACTTATAAAACACTCATTTCTCAAGTTCATGTTATGGTAAACCTAACAATAAGATTAAGTAACTGATTTTTAATTACCTTAACTAACGTCTATGTAATTCATTTAAGCTCATACTTCATAAACACTAAAACATGCTTTTAAATGTTAAATTTAACTCATATTAAAAATTTCAAATTTCTAACTGTTTATAAAACACTTATTTTTAAGTTAGTGTCATGAAACCCTAACAATAAGATCAAGTTATTGAATTTTAATTACCTTAACTAACTTCCATATAATTCATTTTAGCTCGACATACTTCATAAACAATATAATACATGCTTTCATATGTTAATTTTAACACATATTAAAAATTCATTCTTTAAACCGCTTATAAAACACTGTATTCTTAAGTTATTCTCCAACTATTATATATTTTATAATTACTTCCATATAATTCATTTAAGCTCATACTTCATAAACAATATAATACATGCTATCATATGTTAATTTTAACTCATATTAAAAATTTATAGTATTTATTACTTATAAAAAACAGTATTCTTAAGTTATTCTCCAACCATTATATATTTTATAATTAACTTCCATATAATTCATTAAAGCCCATACTTCAGAAATACTATAAAATATGTTTTTATATCAGAATATTGACGAATATTACAAATTCATATTTCTAAATACTTATAAAACACTCATTTCTCAAGTTAGTTTCATGGTAACCCTTACGATTAGATTAAGTAACTGATTTTTAATTACCATAACTAACATCTGTCACTTCATTTAAGCTCATGATTTATAAACACTAAAACATGCTTTTAAATGTTAAATTTAACTCATATTAAAAATTTCAAATTTCTAACTGTTTATAAAACACTTATTTTTAAGTTAGTGTAATGAAACCCTAACAATTTGATCAAGTTATTGAATTTTAATTACCTTAACTAACGACCAAATAATTTGTTTAATCTCATACTTCATAAACAATATAAAACATGCTTTCATATGTTATTTCTAAACACTCATTTTTAAGTTAGTGTCATGGTAACCCTAACAATCAGATTAAGTAACTGATTTTTATTTACCTTAACTAACATCCAAAAAATTCATTTAAGATCACACTTCATAAACACTATAAAAAATGCTTTCATATGTTAATTTTAACACATTTTAAAAATTCATTCTTTAAACCGCTTATAAAACACTGTATTCTTAAGTTATTCTCCAACTATTATATATTTTATAATTACTTCCATATAATTCATTTAAGCTCATACTTCATAAACAATATAAAACATGCTATCATATGTTAATTTTAACACATATTAAAAATTCATTCTTTAAACCGCTTATAAAACACTGTATTCTTAAGTTATTCTCCAACTATTATATATTTTATAATTACTTCCATATAATTCATTTAAGCTCATACTTCATAAACACTTTTAAAACATGCTTTTATATGTTAATTTTAAATCATTAAAAAATTCAAATTTCTAACTGTTTATAAAACACTTATTTTTAAGTTAGTGTAATGAAACCCTAACAATTTGATCAAGTTATTGAATTTTAATTACCTTAACTAACGTCCATACAATTCATTTAAGCTCATACTTCATAAACACTATTAAACATGCTTTCAAATGTTAATTTTAACTTATATTTAAAATTTTTATTATTAATTACTTATAAAACACTAATTTCTCAGGTTAGTAACATGAAATCCTAACAATTAGATCAAGTTATTGAATTTTAATTACCTTAACTAACGTCCATATAATTCATTTAAGCTCATACTTCATAAACAATATAAAACATGCTATCATATGTTAATTTTAACTCATATTAAAAATTTATAGTATTGGTTACTCATAAAAAACAGTATTCTTAAGTTATTCTCCAACCATTATATATTTTATAATTACTTTCATATAATTAATTAAAGCTCATACTTCATAAAAACTGTAAAATATGTTTTAATATGATAATATTGACGAATATTAAAAATTCATATTTATAAATACTTATAAAACACTCATTTCTCAAGTTCATGTTATGGTAACCCTAACAATAAGATCAAGTTATTGAATTTTAATTACCTTAACTAACTTCCATATAATTCATTTTAGCTCGACATACTTCATAAACAATATAATACATGCTTTCATATGTTAATTTTAACACATTTTAAAAATTCATACTTTAAACCACTTATAAAACACTGTACTCTTAAGTTATTCTCCAACTATTATACATATTTAACTGACTACATTTTTTTAGATGGCAGTACAGCAGATCACTCAAGGAATGCTGAGACATGTATTTACATTTCTATCACATGTGAAAGTTTCAACTGCCTATGCTTAAAATGGATACGTAGATAACGATAATATTCATGGTTTTATGCATTGTACATAGAATGGTTATTGAATATGATTAATAGAAAATTAATAGTAGTGTAACAAAAAGTAAGTGTCATGATACCCTAACAATTAGATCAAGTTATTGAATTTTAATTACCTTTACTAACATCTGTATAATTCATTTAAGCTCATACTTCATAAACTCTTTAAAACATACTTTCATATGTTAATTTTAACTAATATTAAATATTTCAAATTTCTAACTGTTTATAAAACACTTATTTTTAAGTTAGTATCATGAAACCCTAACAATAAGATCAAGTTATTGAATTTTAATTACCTTAACTAACTTCCATATAATTCATTTTATTTCGACATACTTCATAAACAATATAATACATGCTTTCATATGTTAATTTTAACACATATTAAAAATTCATTCTTTAAATCGCTTATAAAACACTGTATTCTTAAGTTATTCTCCAACTATTATATATTTTATAATTACTTCCATACAATTCATTTAAGCTCATACTTCATAAACAATATAATACATGCTTTCATATGTTAATTTTTACACATTTTAAAAATTCATACTTTAAACCACTTATAAAACACTGTACTCTTAAGTTATTCTCCAACCATTATACATATTTAACTGACTACATTTTTTTAGATGGCAGTACAGCAGATCACTCAAGGAATGCTGAGACATATATTTACATTTCTATCACATGTGAAAGTTTCAACTGCCTATGCTTAAAATGGATGCGTAGATAACGATAATATTCATGGTTTTATGCATTGTACATAGAATGGTTATTGAATATGATTAATAGAAAATTAATAGTAGTGTAACAAAAAGTAAGTGTCATGATACCCTAACAATTAGATCAAGTTATTGAATTTTAATTACCTTTACTAACATCTGTATAATTCATTTAAGCTCATACTTCATAAACTCTTTAAAACATACTTTCATATGTTAATTTTAACTAATATTAAATATTTCAAATTTCTAACTGTTTATAAAACACTTATTTTTAAGTTAGTATCATGAAACCCTAACAATAAGATCAAGTTATTGAATTTTAATTACCTTAACTAACTTCCATATAATTCATTTTATCTCGACATACTTCATAAACAATATAATACATGCTTTCATATGTTAATTTTAACACATATTAAAAATTCATTCTTTAAACCGCTTATAAAACACTGTATTCTTAAGTTATTCTCCAACTATTATATATTTTATAATTACTTCCATATAATTCATTTAAGCTCATACTTCATAAAGAATATAATACATGCTATCATATGTTAATTTTAACTCATATTAAAAATTTATAGTATTTATTACTTATAAAAAACAGTATTCTTAAGTTATTCTCCAACCATTATATATTTTATAATTAACTTCCATATAATTCATTAAAGCCCATACTTCAGAAATACTATAAAATATGTTTTTATATGAGAATATTGACGAATATTACAAATTCATATTTCTAAATACTTATAAAACACTCATTTCTCAAGTTAGTTTCATGGTAACCCTTACGATTAGATTAAGTAACTGATTTTTAATTACCATAACTAACATCTGTCACTTCATTTAAGCTCATGATTTATAAACACTTTTAAACATGCTTTCATATGTTAATTATAAATCATTAAAAATTCATATTTATAAATACTTATTAAACACTCATTTTTCAAGTTAGTGTAATGAAACCCTAACAATTTGATCAAGTTATTGAATTTTAATTACCTTAACTAACGTCCATACAATTCATTTAAGCTCATACTTCATAAACACTATTAAACATGCTTTCAAATGTTAATTTTAACTTATATTTAAAATTTTTATTATTAATTACTTATAAAACACTTATTTCTCAGGTTAGTAACATGAAATCCTAACAATTAGATCAAGTTATTGAATTTTAATTACCTTAACTAACGTCCATATAATTCATTTAAGCTCATACTTCATAAACAATATAAAACATGCTATCATATGTTAATTTTAACTCATATTAAAAATTTATAGTATTGGTTACTTATAAAAAACAGTATTCTTAAGTTATTCTCCAACCATTATATATTTTATAATAACTTTCATATAATTAATTAAAGCTCATACTTCATAAAAACTATAAAATATGTTTTAATATGATAATATTGACGAATATTAAAAATTCATATTTATAAATACTTATAAAACACTCATTTCTCAAGTTCATGTTATGGTAACCCTAACAATAAGATCAAGTTATTGAATTTTAATTACCTTAACTAACTTCCATATAATTCATTTTAGCTCGACATACTTCATAAACAATATAATACATGCTCTCATATGTTAATTTTAACACATTTTAAAAATTCATACTTTAAACCACTTATAAAACACTGTACTCTTAAGTTATTCTCCAACCATTATACATATTTAACTGACTACATTTTTTTAGATGGCAGTACAGCAGATCACTCAAGGAATGCAGAGACATGTATTTACATTTCTATCACATGTGAAAGTTTCAACTGCCTATGCTTAAAATGGATGCGTAGATAACGATAATATTCATGGTTTTATGCATTGTACAAAGAATGGTTATTGAATATAATTAATAGAAAATTAATAGTAGTGTAACAAAAAGTGAGTGTCATGATACCCTTACAATTAGATTAAGTAACTGAATTTTAATTACCTTAACTAACGTCCATATAATTCATTTTATCTCGACATACTTCATAAACAATATAATACATGCTTTCATATGTTAATTTTAACACATATTAAAAATTCATTCTTTAAACCGCTTATAAAACACTGTATTCTTAAGTTATTCTCCAACTATTATATATTTTATAATTACTTCCATATAATTCATTTAAGCTCATACTTCATAAACAATATAATACATGCTATCATATGTTAATTTTAACTCATATTAAAAATTTATAGTTTTTATTACTTATAAAAAACAGTATTCTTAAGTTATTCTCCAACCATTATATATTTTATAATTAACTTCCATATAATTCATTAAAGCCCATACTTCAGAATTACTATAAAATATGTTTTTATATGAGAATATTGACGAATATTACAAATTCATATTTCTAAATACTTATAAAACACTCATTTCTCAAGTTAGTTTCATGGTAACCCTTACGATTAGATTAAGTAACTGATTTTTAATTACCATAACTAACGTCCATACAATTCATTTAAGCTCATACTTCATAAACAATATAATACATGCTATCATATGTTAATTTTAACTCATATTAAAAATTTATAGTTTTTATTACTTATAAAAAACAGTATTCTTAAGTTATTCTCCAACCATTATATATTTTATAATTAACTTCCATATAATTCATTAAAGCCCATACTTCAGAATTACTATAAAATATGTTTTTATATGAGAATATTGACGAATATTACAAATTCATATTTCTAAATACTTATAAAACACTCATTTCTCAAGTTAGTTTCATGGTAACCCTTACGATTAGATTAAGTAACTGATTTTTAATTACCATAACTAACATCTGTCACTTCATTTAAGCTCATGATTTATAAACACTTTTAAACATGCTTTCATATGTTAATTTTAAATCATTAAAAATTCATATTTATAAATACTTATTAAACACTCATTTTTCAAGTTAGTGTAATGAAACCCTAACAATTTGATCAAGTTATTGAATTTTAATTACCTTAACTAACGTCCATACAATTCATTTAAGCTCATACTTCATAAACACTATTAAACATGCTTTCAAATGTTAATTTTAACTTAAATTTAAAATTTTTATTATAAATTACTTATAAAACACTTATTTCTCAGGTTAGTAACATGAAATCCTAACAATTAGATCAAGTTATTGAATTTTAATTACCTTAACTAACGTCCATATAATTCATTTAAGCTCATACTTCATAAACAATATAAAACATGCTATCATATGTTAATTTTAACTCATATTAAAAATTTATAGTATTGGTTACTTATAAAAAACAGTATTCTTAAGTTATTCTCCAACCATTATATATTTTATAATAACTTTCATATAATTAATTAAAGCTCATACTTCATAAAAACTATAAAATATGTTTTAATATGATAATATTGACGAATATTAAAAATTCATATTTATAAATACTTATAAAACACTCATTTCTCAAGTTCATGTTATGGTAACCCTAACAATAAGATTAAGTAACTGATTTTTAATTACCTTAACTAACGTCTTTGTAATTCATTTAAGCTCATACTTCATAAGCACTAAAACATGCTTTTAAATGTTAAATTTAACTCATATTAAAAATTTCAAATTTCTAACTGTTTATAAAACACTTATTTTTAAGTTAGTGTCATGAAACCCTAACAATTAGATTAAGTTACTGAATTTTAATTACCTTTACTAACATCTGTATAATTCATTTAAGCTCATATTTCATAAACTCTTTAAAACATGCTTTCATATGTTAATTTTAACTCATATTAAAATTTATAGTATTTATTACTTATAAAAAACAGTATTCTTAAGTTATTCTCCCACCATTATATATTTCATAATTAACTTCCATAGAATTCATTTAAGCTCATGCTTTATAAACACTTTAAAACATACTTTCATATGTTAATTTTAACTCATATTAAATATTTCAAGTTTTTAACTGTTTATAAAACACTTTTTTTTAAGTAAGTATCATGAAACCCTAACAATAAGATCAAGTTATTGAATTTTAATTACCTTAACTAACTTCCATATAATTCATTTTAGCTCGACATACTTCATAAACAATATAATACATGCTCTCATATGTTAATTTTAACACATTTTAAAAATTCATACTTTAAACCACTTATAAAACACTGTACTCTTAAGTTATTCTCCAACCATTATACATATTTAACTGACTACATTTTTTTAGATGGCAGTACAGCAGATCACTCAAGGAATGCAGAGACATGTATTTACATTTCTATCACATGTGAAAGTTTCAACTGCCTATGCTTAAAATGGATGCGTAGATAACGATAATATTCATGGTTTTATGCATTGTACAAAGAATGGTTATTGAATATAATTAATAGAAAATTAATAGTAGTGTAACAAAAAGTGAGTGTCATGATACCCTTACGATTAGATTAAGTAACTGATTTTTAATTACCATAACTAACGTCCATACAATTCATTTAAGCTCATACTTCATAAACAATATAATACATGCTATCATATGTTAATTTTAACTCATATTAAAAATTTATAGTTTTTATTACTTATAAAAAACAGTATTCTTAAGTTATTCTCCAACCATTATATATTTTATAATTAACTTCCATATAATTCATTAAAGCCCATACTTCAGAATTACTATAAAATATGTTTTTATATGAGAATATTGACGAATATTACAAATTCATATTTCTAAATACTTATAAAACACTCATTTCTCAAGTTAGTTTCATGGTAACCCTTACGATTAGATTAAGTAACTGATTTTTAATTACCATAACTAACATCTGTCACTTCATTTAAGCTCATGATTTATAAACACTTTTAAACATGCTTTCATATGTTAATTTTAAATCATTAAAAATTCATATTTATAAATACTTATTAAACACTCATTTTTCAAGTTAGTGTAATGAAACCCTAACAATTTGATCAAGTTATTGAATTTTAATTACCTTAACTAACGTCCATACAATTCATTTAAGCTCATACTTCATAAACACTATTAAACATGCTTTCAAATGTTAATTTTAACTTAAATTTAAAATTTTTATTATAAATTACTTATAAAACACTTATTTCTCAGGTTAGTAACATGAAATCCTAACAATTAGATCAAGTTATTGAATTTTAATTACCTTAACTAACGTCCATATAATTCATTTAAGCTCATACTTCATAAACAATATAAAACATGCTATCATATGTTAATTTTAACTCATATTAAAAATTTATAGTATTGGTTACTTATAAAAAACAGTATTCTTAAGTTATTCTCCAACCATTATATATTTTATAATAACTTTCATATAATTAATTAAAGCTCATACTTCATAAAAACTATAAAATATGTTTTAATATGATAATATTGACGAATATTAAAAATTCATATTTATAAATACTTATAAAACACTCATTTCTCAAGTTCATGTTATGGTAACCCTAACAATAAGATTAAGTAACTGATTTTTAATTACCTTAACTAACGTCTTTGTAATTCATTTAAGCTCATACTTCATAAGCACTAAAACATGCTTTTAAATGTTAAATTTAACTCATATTAAAAATTTCAAATTTCTAACTGTTTATAAAACACTTATTTTTAAGTTAGTGTCATGAAACCCTAACAATTAGATTAAGTTACTGAATTTTAATTACCTTTACTAACATCTGTATAATTCATTTAAGCTCATATTTCATAAACTCTTTAAAACATGCTTTCATATGTTAATTTTAACTCATATTAAAATTTATAGTATTTATTACTTATAAAAAACAGTATTCTTAAGTTATTCTCCCACCATTATATATTTCATAATTAACTTCCATAGAATTCATTTAAGCTCATGCTTTATAAACACTTTAAAACATACTTTCATATGTTAATTTTAACTCATATTAAATATTTCAAGTTTTTAACTGTTTATAAAACACTTTTTTTTAAGTAAGTATCATGAAACCCTAACAATAAGATCAAGTTATTGAATTTTAATTACCTTAACTAACTTCCATATAATTCATTTTAGCTCGACATACTTCATAAACAATATAATACATGCTCTCATATGTTAATTTTAACACATTTTAAAAATTCATACTTTAAACCACTTATAAAACACTGTACTCTTAAGTTATTCTCCAACCATTATACATATTTAACTGACTACATTTTTTTAGATGGCAGTACAGCAGATCACTCAAGGAATGCAGAGACATGTATTTACATTTCTATCACATGTGAAAGTTTCAACTGCCTATGCTTAAAATGGATGCGTAGATAACGATAATATTCATGGTTTTATGCATTGTACAAAGAATGGTTATTGAATATAATTAATAGAAAATTAATAGTAGTGTAACAAAAAGTGAGTGTCATGATACCCTTACAATTAGATTAAGTAACTGAATTTTAATTACCTTAACTAACGTCCATATAATTCATTTTATCTCGACATACTTCATAAACAATATAATACATGCTTTCATATGTTAATTTTAACACATATTAAAAATTCATTCTTTAAACCGCTTATAAAACACTGTATTCTTAAGTTATTCTCCAACTATTATATATTTTATAATTACTTCCATATAATTCATTTAAGCTCATACTTCATAAACAATATAATACATGCTATCATATGTTAATTTTAACTCATATTAAAAATTTATAGTTTTTATTACTTATAAAAAACAGTATTCTTAAGTTATTCTCCAACCATTATATATTTTATAATTAACTTCCATATAATTCATTAAAGCCCATACTTCAGAATTACTATAAAATATGTTTTTATATGAGAATATTGACGAATATTACAAATTCATATTTCTAAATACTTATAAAACACTCATTTCTCAAGTTAGTTTCATGGTAACCCTTACGATTAGATTAAGTAACTGATTTTTAATTACCATAACTAACGTCCATACAATTCATTTAAGCTCATACTTCATAAACAATATAATACATGCTATCATATGTTAATTTTAACTCATATTAAAAATTTATAGTTTTTATTACTTATAAAAAACAGTATTCTTAAGTTATTCTCCAACCATTATATATTTTATAATTAACTTCCATATAATTCATTAAAGCCCATACTTCAGAATTACTATAAAATATGTTTTTATATGAGAATATTGACGAATATTACAAATTCATATTTCTAAATACTTATAAAACACTCATTTCTCAAGTTAGTTTCATGGTAACCCTTACGATTAGATTAAGTAACTGATTTTTAATTACCATAACTAACATCTGTCACTTCATTTAAGCTCATGATTTATAAACACTTTTAAACATGCTTTCATATGTTAATTTTAAATCATTAAAAATTCATATTTATAAATACTTATTAAACACTCATTTTTCAAGTTAGTGTAATGAAACCCTAACAATTTGATCAAGTTATTGAATTTTAATTACCTTAACTAACGTCCATACAATTCATTTAAGCTCATACTTCATAAACACTATTAAACATGCTTTCAAATGTTAATTTTAACTTAAATTTAAAATTTTTATTATAAATTACTTATAAAACACTTATTTCTCAGGTTAGTAACATGAAATCCTAACAATTAGATCAAGTTATTGAATTTTAATTACCTTAACTAACGTCCATATAATTCATTTAAGCTCATACTTCATAAACAATATAAAACATGCTATCATATGTTAATTTTAACTCATATTAAAAATTTATAGTATTGGTTACTTATAAAAAACAGTATTCTTAAGTTATTCTCCAACCATTATATATTTTATAATAACTTTCATATAATTAATTAAAGCTCATACTTCATAAAAACTATAAAATATGTTTTAATATGATAATATTGACGAATATTAAAAATTCATATTTATAAATACTTATAAAACACTCATTTCTCAAGTTCATGTTATGGTAACCCTAACAATAAGATTAAGTAACTGATTTTTAATTACCTTAACTAACGTCTTTGTAATTCATTTAAGCTCATACTTCATAAGCACTAAAACATGCTTTTAAATGTTAAATTTAACTCATATTAAAAATTTCAAATTTCTAACTGTTTATAAAACACTTATTTTTAAGTTAGTGTCATGAAACCCTAACAATTAGATTAAGTTACTGAATTTTAATTACCTTTACTAACATCTGTATAATTCATTTAAGCTCATATTTCATAAACTCTTTAAAACATGCTTTCATATGTTAATTTTAACTCATATTAAAATTTATAGTATTTATTACTTATAAAAAACAGTATTCTTAAGTTATTCTCCCACCATTATATATTTCATAATTAACTTCCATAGAATTCATTTAAGCTCATGCTTTATAAACACTTTAAAACATACTTTCATATGTTAATTTTAACTCATATTAAATATTTCAAGTTTTTAACTGTTTATAAAACACTTTTTTTTAAGTAAGTATCATGAAACCCTAACAATAAGATCAAGTTATTGAATTTTAATTACCTTAACTAACTTCCATATAATTCATTTTAGCTCGACATACTTCATAAACAATATAATACATGCTTTCATATGTTAATTTTAACACATTTTAAAAATTCATACTTTAAACCACTTATAAAACACTGTACTCTTAAGTTATTCTCCAACCATTATACATATTTAACTGACTACATTTTTTTAGATGGCAGTACAGCAGATCACTCAAGGAATGCAGAGACATGTATTTACATATCTATCACATGTCAAAGTTTCAACTGCCTGTGCTTAAAATGGATGCGTAGATAACGATAATATTCATGGTTTTATGCATTGTACATAGAATGGTTATTGAATATAATTAATAGAAAATTAATAGTAGTGTAACAAAAAGTGAGTGTCATGATACCCTTACAATTAGATTAAGTAACTGAATTTTAATTACCTTAACTAACTTCCATATAATTCATTTTATCTCGACATACTTCATAAACAATATAATACATGCTTTCATATGTTAATTTTAACACATATTAAAAATTCATTCTTTAAACCGCTTATAAAACACTGTATTCTTAAGTTATTCTCCAACTATTATATATTTTATAATTACTTCCATATAATTCATTTAAGCTCATACTTCATAAAGAATATAATACATGCTATCATATGTTAATTTTAACTCATATTAAAAATTTATAGTATTTATTACTTATAAAAAACAGTATTCTTAAGTTATTCTCCAACCATTATATATTTTATAATTAACTTCCATATAATTCATTAAAGCCCATACTTCAGAATTACTATAAAATATGTTTTTATATGAGAATATTGACGAATATTACAAATTCATATTTCTAAATACTTATAAAACACTCATTTCTCAAGTTAGTTTCATGGTAACCCTTACGATTAGATTAAGTAACTGATTTTTAATTACCATAACTAACATCTGTCACTTCATTTAAGCTCATGATTTATAAACACTTTTAAACATGCTTTCATATGTTAATTTTAAATCATTAAAAATTCATATTTATAAATACTTATTAAACACTCATTTTTCAAGTTAGTGTAATGAAACCCTAACAATTTGATCAAGTTATTGAATTTTAATTACCTTAACTAACGTCCATACAATTCATTTAAGCTCATACTTCATAAACACTATTAAACATGCTTTCAAATGTTAATTTTAACTTAAATTTAAAATTTTTATTATAAATTACTTATAAAACACTTATTTCTCAGGTTAGTAACATGAAATCCTAACAATTAGATCAAGTTATTGAATTTTAATTACCTTAACTAACGTCCATATAATTCATTTAAGCTCATACTTCATAAACAATATAAAACATGCTATCATATGTTAATTTTAACTCATATTAAAAATTTATAGTATTGGTTACTTATAAAAAACAGTATTCTTAAGTTATTCTCCAACCATTATATATTTTATAATTACTTTCATATAATTAATTAAAGCTCATACTTCATAAAAACTATAAAATATGTTTTAATATGATAATATTGACGAATATTAAAAATTCATATTTATAAATACTTATAAAACACTCATTTCTCAAGTTCATGTTATGGTAACCCTAACAATAAGATTAAGTAACTGATTTTTAATTACCTTAACTAACGTCTTTGTAATTCATTTAAGCTCATACTTCATAAGCACTAAAACATGCTTTTAAATGTTAAATTTAACTCATATTAAAAATTTCAAATTTCTAACTGTTTATAAAACACTTATTTTTAAGTTAGTGTCATGAAACCCTAACAATTAGATTAAGTTACTGAATTTTAATTACCTTTACTAACATCTGTATAATTCATTTAAGCTCATATTTCATAAACTCTTTAAAACATGCTTTCATATGTTAATTTTAACTCATATTAAAATTTATAGTATTTATTACTTATAAAAAACAGTATTCTTAAGTTATTCTCCCACCATTATATATTTCATAATTAACTTCCATAGAATTCATTTAAGCTCATGCTTTATAAACACTTTAAAACATACTTTCATATGTTAATTTTAACTCATATTAAATATTTCAAGTTTTTAACTGTTTATAAAACACTTTTTTTTAAGTAAGTATCATGAAACCCTAACAATAAGATCAAGTTATTGAATTTTAATTACCTTAACTAACTTCCATATAATTCATTTTAGCTCGACATACTTCATAAACAATATAATACATGCTTTCATATGTTAATTTTAACACATTTTAAAAATTCATACTTTAAACCACTTATAAAACACTGTACTCTTAAGTTATTCTCCAACCATTATACATATTTAACTGACTACATTTTTTTAGATGGCAGTACAGCAGATCACTCAAGGAATGCAGAGACATGTATTTACATATCTATCACATGTCAAAGTTTCAACTGCCTGTGCTTAAAATGGATGCGTAGATAACGATAATATTCATGGTTTTATGCATTGTACATAGAATGGTTATTGAATATAATTAATAGAAAATTAATAGTAGTGTAACAAAAAGTGAGTGTCATGATACCCTTACAATTAGATTAAGTAACTGAATTTTAATTACCTTAACTAACTTCCATATAATTCATTTTATCTCGACATACTTCATAAACAATATAATACATGCTTTCATATGTTAATTTTAACACATATTAAAAATTCATTCTTTAAACCGCTTATAAAACACTGTATTCTTAAGTTATTCTCCAACTATTATATATTTTATAATTACTTCCATATAATTCATTTAAGCTCATACTTCATAAAGAATATAATACATGCTATCATATGTTAATTTTAACTCATATTAAAAATTTATAGTATTTATTACTTATAAAAAACAGTATTCTTAAGTTATTCTCCAACCATTATATATTTTATAATTAACTTCCATATAATTCATTAAAGCCCATACTTCAGAAATACTATAAAATATGTTTTTATATGAGAATATTGACGAATATTACAAATTCATATTTCTAAATACTTATAAAACACTCATTTCTCAAGTTAGTTTCATGGTAACCCTTACGATTAGATTAAGTAACTGATTTTTAATTACCATAACTAACATCTGTCACTTCATTTAAGCTCATGATTTATAAACACTTTTAAACATGCTTTCATATGTTAATTATAAATCATTAAAAATTCATATTTATAAATACTTATTAAACACTCATTTTTCAAGTTAGTGTAATGAAACCCTAACAATTTGATCAAGTTATTGAATTTTAATTACCTTAACTAACGTCCATACAATTCATTTAAGCTCATACTTCATAAACACTATTAAACATGCTTTCAAATGTTAATTTTAACTTATATTTAAAATTTTTATTATTAATTACTTATAAAACACTTATTTCTCAGGTTAGTAACATGAAATCCTAACAATTAGATCAAGTTATTGAATTTTAATTACCTTAACTAACGTCCATATAATTCATTTAAGCTCATACTTCATAAACAATATAAAACATGCTATCATATGTTAATTTTAACTCATATTAAAAATTTATAGTATTGGTTACTTATAAAAAACAGTATTCTTAAGTTATTCTCCAACCATTATATATTTTATAATTACTTTCATATAATTAATTAAAGCTCATACTTCATAAAAACTATAAAATATGTTTTAATATGATAATATTGACGAATATTAAAAATTCATATTTATAAATACTTATAAAACACTCATTTCTCAAGTTCATGTTATGGTAACCCTAACAATAAGATCAAGTTATTGAATTTT
This sequence comes from Rhopalosiphum padi, assembly GCF_020882245.1. Classification (NCBI taxonomy): domain Eukaryota; kingdom Metazoa; phylum Arthropoda; class Insecta; order Hemiptera; family Aphididae; genus Rhopalosiphum; species Rhopalosiphum padi. Next base: position 888,024 of record NC_083599.1, on the reverse strand, counting down.
AATTACCTTAACTAACTTCCATATAATTCATTTTAGCTCGACATACTTCATAAACAATATAATACATGCTCTCATATGTTAATTTTAACACATTTTAAAAATTCATACTTTAAACCACTTATAAAACACTGTACTCTTAAGTTATTCTCCAACCATTATACATATTTAACTGACTACATTTTTTTAGATGGCAGTACAGCAGATCACTCAAGGAATGCAGAGACATGTATTTACATTTCTATCACATGTGAAAGTTTCAACTGCCTATGCTTAAAATGGATGCGTAGATAACGATAATATTCATGGTTTTATGCATTGTACAAAGAATGGTTATTGAATATAATTAATAGAAAATTAATAGTAGTGTAACAAAAAGTGAGTGTCATGATACCCTTACAATTAGATTAAGTAACTGAATTTTAATTACCTTAACTAACGTCCATATAATTCATTTTATCTCGACATACTTCATAAACAATATAATACATGCTTTCATATGTTAATTTTAACACATATTAAAAATTCATTCTTTAAACCGCTTATAAAACACTGTATTCTTAAGTTATTCTCCAACTATTATATATTTTATAATTACTTCCATATAATTCATTTAAGCTCATACTTCATAAACAATATAATACATGCTATCATATGTTAATTTTAACTCATATTAAAAATTTATAGTTTTTATTACTTATAAAAAACAGTATTCTTAAGTTATTCTCCAACCATTATATATTTTATAATTAACTTCCATATAATTCATTAAAGCCCATACTTCAGAATTACTATAAAATATGTTTTTATATGAAAATATTGACGAATATTACAAATTCATATTTCTAAATACTTATAAAACACTCATTTCTCAAGTTAGTTTCATGGTAACCCTTACGATTAGATTAAGTAACTGATTTTTAATTACCATAACTAACATCTGTCACTTCATTTAAGCTCATGATTTATAAACACTTTTAAACATGCTTTCATATGTTAATTTTAAATCATTAAAAATTCATATTTATAAATACTTATTAAACACTCATTTTTCAAGTTAGTGTAATGAAACCCTAACAATTTGATCAAGTTATTGAATTTTAATTACCTTAACTAACGTCCATACAATTCATTTAAGCTCATACTTCATAAACACTATTAAACATGCTTTCAAATGTTAATTTTAACTTAAATTTAAAATTTTTATTATAAATTACTTATAAAACACTTATTTCTCAGGTTAGTAACATGAAATCCTAACAATTAGATCAAGTTATTGAATTTTAATTACCTTAACTAACGTCCATATAATTCATTTAAGCTCATACTTCATAAACAATATAAAACATGCTATCATATGTTAATTTTAACTCATATTAAAAATTTATAGTATTGGTTACTTATAAAAAACAGTATTCTTAAGTTATTCTCCAACCATTATATATTTTATAATAACTTTCATATAATTAATTAAAGCTCATACTTCATAAAAACTATAAAATATGTTTTAATATGATAATATTGACGAATATTAAAAATTCATATTTATAAATACTTATAAAACACTCATTTCTCAAGTTCATGTTATGGTAACCCTAACAATAAGATTAAGTAACTGATTTTTAATTACCTTAACTAACGTCTTTGTAATTCATTTAAGCTCATACTTCATAAGCACTAAAACATGCTTTTAAATGTTAAATTTAACTCATATTAAAAATTTCAAATTTCTAACTGTTTATAAAACACTTATTTTTAAGTTAGTGTCATGAAACCCTAACAATTAGATTAAGTTACTGAATTTTAATTACCTTTACTAACATCTGATAATTCATTTTAAGCTCATATTTCATAAACTCTTTAAAACATGCTTTCATATGTTAATTTTAACTCATATTAAAATTTATAGTATTTATTACTTATAAAAAACAGTATTCTTAAGTTATTCTCCCACCATTATATATTTCATAATTAACTTCCATAGAATTCATTTAAGCTCATGCTTTATAAACACTTTAAAACATACTTTCATATGTTAATTTTAACTCATATTAAATATTTCAAGTTTTTAACTGTTTATAAAACACTTTTTTTTAAGTAAGTATCATGAAACCCTAACAATAAGATCAAGTTATTGAATTTTAATTACCTTAACTAACTTCCATATAATTCATTTTAGCTCGACATACTTCATAAACAATATAATACATGCTTTCATATGTTAATTTTAACACATTTTAAAAATTCATACTTTAAACCACTTATAAAACACTGTACTCTTAAGTTATTCTCCAACCATTATACATATTTAACTGACTACATTTTTTTAGATGGCAGTACAGCAGATCACTCAAGGAATGCAGAGACATGTTATTTACATATCTATCACATGTCAAAGTTTCAACTGCCTGTGCTTAAAATGGATGCGTAGATAACGATAATATTCATGGTTTTATGCATTGTACATAGAATGGTTATTGAATATAATTAATAGAAAATTAATAGTAGTGTAACAAAAAGTGAGTGTCATGATACCCTTACAATTAGATTAAGTAACTGAATTTTAATTACCTTAACTAACTTCCATATAATTCATTTTATCTCGACATACTTCATAAACAATATAATACATGCTTTCATATGTTAATTTTAACACATATTAAAAATTCATTCTTTAAACCGCTTATAAAACACTGTATTCTTAAGTTATTCTCCAACTATTATATATTTTATAATTACTTCCATATAATTCATTTAAGCTCATACTTCATAAAGAATATAATACATGCTATCATATGTTAATTTTAACTCATATTAAAAATTTATAGTATTTATTACTTATAAAAAACAGTATTCTTAAGTTTTCTCCAACCATTATATATTTTATAATTAACTTCCATATAATTCATTAAAGCCCATACTTCAGAAATACTATAAAATATGTTTTTATATGAGAATATTGACGAATATTACAAATTCATATTTCTAAATACTTATAAAACACTCATTTCTCAAGTTAGTTTCATGGTAACCCTTACGAATTAGATTAAGTAACTGATTTTTAATTACCATAACTAACATCTGTCACTTCATTTAAGCTCATGATTTATAAACACTATTTAAACATGCTTTCATATGTTAATTATAAATCATTAAAAATTCATATTTATAAATACTTATTAAACACTCATTTTTCAAGTTAGTGTAATGAAACCCTAACAATTTGATCAAGTTATTGAATTTTAATTACCTTAACTAACGTCCATACAATTCATTTAAGCTCATACTTCATAAACACTATTAAACATGCTTTCAAATGTTAATTTAACTTATATTTAAAATTTTTATTATTAATTACTTATAAAACACTTATTTCTCAGGTTAGTAACATGAAATCCTAACAATTAGATCAAGTTATTGAATTTTAATTACCTTAACTAACGTCCATATAATTCATTTAAGCTCATACTTCATAAACAATATAAAACATGCTATCATATGTTAATTTTAACTCATATTAAAAATTTATAGTATTGGTTACTTATAAAAAACAGTATTCTTAAGTTATTCTCCAACCATTATATATTTTATAATTACTTTCATATAATTAATTAAGCTCATACTTCATAAAAACTATAAAATATGTTTTAATATGATAATATTGACGAATATTAAAAATTCATATTTATAAATACTTATAAAACACTCATTTCTCAAGTTCATGTTATGGTAACCCTAACAATAAGATCAAGTTATTGAATTTTAATTACCTTAACTAACTTCCATATAATTCATTTTAGCTCGACATACTTCATAAACAATATAATACATGCTCTCATATGGTTCAATTTTAACACATTTTAAAAATTCATACTTTAAACCACTTATAAAACACTGTACTCTTAAGTTATTCTCCAACCATTATACATATTTAACTGACTACATTTTTTTAAGATGGCAGTACAGCAGATCACTCAAGGAATGCAGAGACATGTATTTACATTTCTATCACATGTGAAAGTTTCAACTGCCTATGCTTAAAATGGATGCGTAGATAACGATAATATTCATGGTTTTATGCATTGTACAAAGAATGGTTATTGAATATAATTAATAGAAAATTAATAGTAGTGTAACAAAAAGTGAGTGTCATGATACCCTTACAATTAGATTAAGTAACTGAATTTTAATTACCTTAACTAACGTCCATATAATTACATTTTATCTCGACATACTTCATAAACAATATAATACATGCTTTCATATGTTAATTTTAACACATATTAAAAATTCATTCTTTAAACCGCTTATAAAACACTGTATTCTTAAGTTATTCTCCAACTATTATATATTTTATAATTACTTCCATATAATTCATTTAAGCTCATACTTCATAAACAATATAATACATGCTATCATATGTTAATTTTAACTCATATTAAAAATTTATAGTTTTTATTACTTATAAAAAACAGTATTCTTAAGTTATTCTCCAACCATTATATATTTTATAATTAACTTCCATATAATTCATTAAAGCCCATACTTCAGAATTACTATAAAATATGTTTTTATATGAAAATATTGACGAATATTACAAATTCATATTTCTAAATACTTATAAAACACTCATTTCTCAAGTTAGTTTCATGGTAACCCTTACGATTAGATTAAGTAACTGATTTTTAATTACCATAACTAACATCTGTCACTTCATTTAAGCTCATGATTTATAAACACTTTTAAACATGCTTTCATATGTTAATTTTAAATCATTAAAAATTCATATTTATAAATACTTATTAAACACTCATTTTTCAAGTTAGTGTAATGAAACCCTAACAATTTGATCAAGTTATTGAATTTTAATTACCTTAACTAACGTCCATACAATTCATTTAAGCTCATACTTCATAAACACTATTAAACATGCTTTCAAATGTTAATTTTAACTTAAATTTAAAATTTTTATTATAAATTACTTATAAAACACTTATTTCTCAGGTTAGTAACATGAAATCCTAACAATTAGATCAAGTTATTGAATTTTAATTACCTTAACTAACGTCCATATAATTCATTTAAGCTCATACTTCATAAACAATATAAAACATGCTATCATATGTTAATTTTAACTCATATTAAAAATTTATAGTATTGGTTACTTATAAAAAACAGTATTCTTAAGTTATTCTCCAACCATTATATATTTTATAATAACTTTCATATAATTAATTAAAGCTCATACTTCATAAAAACTATAAAATATGTTTTAATATGATAATATTGACGAATATTAAAAATTCATATTTATAAATACTTATAAAACACTCATTTCTCAAGTTCATGTTATGGTAACCCTAACAATAAGATTAAGTAACTGATTTTTAATTACCTTAACTAACGTCTTTGTAATTCATTTAAGCTCATACTTCATAAGCACTAAAACATGCTTTTAAATGTTAAATTTAACTCATATTAAAAATTTCAAATTTCTAACTGTTTATAAAACACTTATTTTTAAGTTAGTGTCATGAAACCCTAACAATTAGATTAAGTTACTGAATTTTAATTACCTTTACTAACATCTGTATAATTCATTTAAGCTCATATTTCATAAACTCTTTAAAACATGCTTTCATATGTTAATTTTAACTCATATTAAAATTTATAGTATTTATTACTTATAAAAAACAGTATTCTTAAGTTATTCTCCCACCATTATATATTTCATAATTAACTTCCATAGAATTCATTTAAGCTCATGCTTTATAAACACTTTAAAACATACTTTCATATGTTAATTTTAACTCATATTAAATATTTCAAGTTTTTAACTGTTTATAAAACACTTTTTTTTAAGTAAGTATCATGAAACCCTAACAATAAGATCAAGTTATTGAATTTTAATTACCTTAACTAACTTCCATATAATTCATTTTAGCTCGACATACTTCATAAACAATATAATACATGCTTTCATATGTTAATTTTAACACATTTTAAAAATTCATACTTTAAACCACTTATAAAACACTGTACTCTTAAGTTATTCTCCAACCATTATACATATTTAACTGACTACATTTTTTTAGATGGCAGTACAGCAGATCACTCAAGGAATGCAGAGACATGTATTTACATATCTATCACATGTCAAAGTTTCAACTGCCTGTGCTTAAAATGGATGCGTAGATAACGATAATATTCATGGTTTTATGCATTGTACATAGAATGGTTATTGAATATAATTAATAGAAAATTAATAGTAGTGTAACAAAAAGTGAGTGTCATGATACCCTTACAATTAGATTAAGTAACTGAATTTTAATTACCTTAACTAACTTCCATATAATTCATTTTATCTCGACATACTTCATAAACAATATAATACATGCTTTCATATGTTAATTTTAACACATATTAAAAATTCATTCTTTAAACCGCTTATAAAACACTGTATTCTTAAGTTATTCTCCAACTATTATATATTTTATAATTACTTCCATATAATTCATTTAAGCTCATACTTCATAAAGAATATAATACATGCTATCATATGTTAATTTTAACTCATATTAAAAATTTATAGTATTTATTACTTATAAAAAACAGTATTCTTAAGTTATTCTCCAACCATTATATATTTTATAATTAACTTCCATATAATTCATTAAAGCCCATACTTCAGAAATACTATAAAATATGTTTTTATATGAGAATATTGACGAATATTACAAATTCATATTTCTAAATACTTATAAAACACTCATTTCTCAAGTTAGTTTCATGGTAACCCTTACGATTAGATTAAGTAACTGATTTTTAATTACCATAACTAACATCTGTCACTTCATTTAAGCTCATGATTTATAAACACTTTTAAACATGCTTTCATATGTTAATTTTAAATCATTAAAAATTCATATTTATAAATACTTATTAAACACTCATTTTTCAAGTTAGTGTAATGAAACCCTAACAATTTGATCAAGTTATTGAATTTTAATTACCTTAACTAACGTCCATACAATTCATTTAAGCTCATACTTCATAAACACTATAAAACATGCTTTCAAATGTTAATTTTAACACATTTTAAAAATTCATTCTTAAAACCACTTATAAAACACTGTACTCTTAAGTTATTCTCCAACCATTATAACGATAATATTCATGGTTTTATGCATTGTACATAGAATGGTTATTGAATATAATTAATAGAAAATTAATAGTAGTGTAACAAAAAGTGAGTGTCATGATACCCTTACAATTAGATTAAGTAACTGAATTTTAATTACCTTAACTAACGTCTATGTAATTCATTAAAGCTCATACTTCATAAACTCTTTAAAACATGCTTTCATATGTTAATTTTAACTCATATTAAAATTTATAGTATTTATTACTTATAAAAAACAGTATTCTTAAGTTAATTTACCATTATAAACTATTTTTTATACAATTTTCCTGATATTTCAGAAACCATTATTTTATATTTTAATGTAGTCAAATTTATAAAATTAAAATTGTTTATAATAGTTTAATAGTATTAATTATTAAGTTAATATATTGAGGCTTTGACCATTTGATATATATAATTATTCTAAATTACCATTATAAACTTTTAATTACACTATTTTACCTGATATTTCATAAACACTCTAAATCATGCTTTCATATTATAATTTGTCGTGTGAATAACATTAATATTTTTAAATGATTGTTAAATAATTAATTCTTAAGTTAATATATTAAGGCCTTGACCATTTGATAGAGAAAATCATTCTTATTTACCATTATGAACTATTATTTATACAATTTTATTGATATTTCTTAAATCATTTTTTATATATTAATGAAGTCGAATGTTAAAAATTAATATTTTTTAAAACAATATAATACAATCAATTATTTAGTTAATGTATTAAAACCTAGACTATTAGATAGAGAAAATCAGTCGAATTTACCATTATCAACTATTATTTATACATTTTTACCTGATACTTCATAAACACTATAATCATGCAATTTAATGATTATTTTAATAAATGTCAAATATATGAATATTTATAAATTATTATAAAATAAACAATTCTAAAGTTAATATATTGAAGTCTTGACCATTTGATACATAAAATGATTATAAATTACCATTATAAACTATTAATATAACGATTTTACCTGATGTTTCATAAATACCCTAAATCATGCATTCATATTATAATTTGTTGTATGTATACCATTTATATTTATAAATGAATGATAAATAATCAATTCTTAAGTTTATGTATTGAAACCTAGACCATAAGATAGAGAAAATCGTTTGAATTTAATATTACTAATTATTATTTATACATTTTTACCTGATACTTCATAAACACTATAAATCATGCAATTTTATGATTATTTTGATAAATGTCAAATATATATACAGTCAACTCTCGATAATTCGAAGTTGACGGGACTGTTGAAAAACTTCGAATTACTGATAGTTTGAATTGTTGAGTAGTTCGAAATAATGAGAGGGCAAAAACAATTCGAATTATAGAGTAAAGATAAAAATTTTGTTTTTTATTATTACACATATCAATTATTTCAGTAACTTAGGCGGTACATATAAGAGTTGTTTATTGTTTTTAAATTTTAAATTAAACTATATAATAATTATACTATGTAAATTTAATTATTATTATAAAAGATTATTATTTTTGGAAGAAATCCGTAATGATTTTCTGCTTCATTGAATTTAGTTTCATTTTTAAATATTTATACTTCGAATTTCCGAGCGTTGAATGAATGATACTTCAAATTGTCAAGTGTTAGTGCCCAATTTTCCCAAAAATTCAATTTCGAATTACCGATTGTACTTTAATGCATTTATTTTGTTCGAATTACCGCGTGATTTTCAAGGGACCGAGTATTTACTTCGAATTACCGAGGGTTTCGAATTATTGAAGGTTTGGATTATCGAGAGTCGACTGTATTTATAAATTATTATAAAATAAACAATTCTAAAGATAATATATTGAAGCCTTGACCATTTGATATATAAAATCATTCTAAATTACCATTATAAACTATTATTTATACAATTTTTACCTGATATTTCATAAACACTCTAAATAATGCATTCATATTATAAATAATCAATTCTTAAGTTTATGTATTGAAACCTAGACCATAAGATATAGAAAATCATTCTTATTTACCATTATGAACTATTATTTATACAATTTTCTTGATATTTCTTAAATCATTTTTTTATATATTATTCAAGTCGAATGTTAAAAATTAAAATTTTTTAAAACAATATAATACAATCAATTATTTAGTTAATGTATTGAACCTTGACCATTATATAGAGAAAATCATTCGAATTTACCATTACTAACTACTTTTTATACATTTTTACCTGATACTTCATAAACACTATAAATCATGCAATTTAATGATTATTTTGATAAATGTCAAATATATATATATTTATAAATTATTATAAAATAAACAATTCTAAAGTATATATAGTTTAGCCTTGACCATTTGATATATAAAATGATTATAAATGATACATCAAACACTATAATCATGCTTTAATATTATAATTTGTCATATTTATAACATTTATATTTTTTAAATGGTTAATATTATAATTAATAACATGACATATTGCTAATTGATATTATAAATTTAACATTTTCTATTTTTTCTTTTTTATGTATTTTTATTACACGGATTAAAAAAATGAAAATTACAGATAGATATGTTTGATACAGATTTAAAAAAACAATTTACTACGTGTTCCATAATACTATACTACACAACTTATCAGTATCGTAATTATGCGTTGGGTTGGGTGGTAAAAGGGTAACATTTCATTTTATAATTTTCGGATTAGTAGAAAATATTTATTTATACATGGGTATTTGTATAGTACGTTACACGAGCCCATTTCATACTTATCGCAAGTAATTATTTATACTCAACACTCAGACCACAGTGCTCTTTTTAATGGTTTATAATTTGAATTAATAAACATGAATGCCTACAATTAAATTTATTGAATTATACTTTTATCCGGAACTATATGTAGCTAGCTGTTAAGGTGTTGGATGTTAATGGTCTCTAGCCGATTACAAAAAAACAGAGAAATTAATTTTATTAAAAACACATTAGAGTGATCACACACACACACACTCAATGTTTGCATGTTGTATATTAAAGTGTATAATGTATTGTAGATGACAACGACAAGGCAGATTCAATATATAGTATCATCCCTTTTAAACACATAAATAAAAGCACGCAGTACATCTGAATTGCACTGATAATACATAATATATATCCATAATCTCTATTTGTATACAATAGTCTTAATATAATCCATCATAAACGCTATTTCCGATGAGTTGATAAGTCATCGTCGATAATTAATACACAACTAGGAGCAGCCAATAAACTATTGATAGTGACTGTGATTATCAGTTTAATTCATAAACCACCTGTAGATTTATGACAATGTGTAGATGTATCATAATAATATTATGTACCTAATACCTACAACTATAACTTAGTGTGACAAGGAGATTATTACCAAGATGGTATGAACTACCTGTAGGGCAGTTCATGTAAATTAGTCAGTAGCCATAAGACATGTACATGTCCAATGTATCTGCATGCAGTTTTTTTTTTATAAAAATAATAATAAATAATTTTAATCACTTTGATTGTGATACTGTTGAAAACATCTTACCCAGTAGTCATTTTCTTTATTTTTTCAATATTTACTTAATACATTTCCAGTACACAACACTTAAATTCTATTTTAATATATCGGAACTGATGCAAAAACCAATATTATGAACCAGAACTCTATTCCAACGCGTTCCGGTCAATTTAGCATTCTTAGAAACAATTACTCTCCACTATAAAATCAGAAATATAACCATCAGCCCTAGACTAAAATAACAATTATTTCAAGATGTCTTTCTATAAAGCTCAAGAGAACCAATTAAATAATTAAAAACATTTAAATTTACAATGCCTGTCACAACTAATTATTAAAAATCCTTATAATTCTTGTAAATAATGATACTTCTATATTGTATAAGATTATCAATCTATAAACTTGTAAACTAGTTATATTGTCAAAATACTAAGTGTATTAAAACAATAAATACTTAAAAATAAATCTTTTAGACAACTTTTAAAATTTATTTTGTTTATTAATTAATATTAAAATTTCATTACATTTGATAAAATTATAAAATTATTTACATAATTAAATTAAATACATATATACAGCTAATATTAATTTACAAAATATACAAAATTTTCAGGATCTGAAACAGAATAAAATAATAAAATATATAATTATAATAATATACAATCATTCATAATCTTATACAAAATTCTATGAAATATTTAAACTAAGTAAAATAAGCAAACATGTTAAGTATTTTAATTCAATATTTGTCCGTCCTGCATACATTTTTATTTTTTATAAGCATATGCAGTGACAAGGGTAAGTAAAGATTTATTTAGCAAAGAATGCACGGAAAAAAGTTTATGGTGCATTTTATAGTTACATCATATTAGAAGATATGATTCACATATCTAGGAAAGATTTATCAAAAATATAATACAAAAGTAATTTATTATTGTTTAAATCTTGATATTTAAATTTTTTTGATTATTGGCGAGTAACTAACTTTTTTAATATAATTCTAAAATAAAGATTGCTTTTAACGGTTTATTTGTTTACTTGGTCATGCAGTTTTTCCCATGTAAATGGTTCATAACTGGAAAAGGTAATTTTGTTTAACTTAATGATGTTTTATAATAAAAAATATCATTAACCAATTTCTTTACATTATACTTAGGTTGTCTAAAGTTGATGTCAATGACCAAATTTTAAATTTTAATCATAATAAAATGGTTTTAAATTTATTAAAGAATCAGTGTACAGTATTTTGAATTTGAACATATTTTTTAATATTCTAAGAGAACATGAGATGTATATTTTAAGGTTTTCAATGCATAAATGTGTAGTATTATTTGTATTTTTTGAAATCTTCTGAAATGCAACAACTTTTTTTTTTAACAATTTCTAGCATTCACTGTTTTAAATCTTTGCTTGAAGAGTAAAAATTGATATTATATACCTAGTTATAAAAACTTAACTTAATTATTAGTTTTAATATGTTGAATGCTTGTAGTATTTGTAGTACACTATCTATTGTATACACTATAATCACGATTACATAACTATGTTAAAAGTAAAGTTAATAATCATGCATAAAAATGGAAGTATTACTTTGATAGGTACTTGACTGTATTAAAGAGCCGTATAATATATTAATATATACCTATTAAATGTGTTTATTAGGACAACGTCATAGTGATTGACCATGACAATAAGATTAAATTATAAATACATTAATAAATAAGTTCATACAAAACAATTTTATATACAAATTTAAATACTTAAGTGATTATATGGCTCCAGATTTACCTTAGGTTTATCCCATCGTCCGTTGTTCACCACTTGGTGATGTGTAAATCAGTCGGGCTTGATAATACTCCAATACCAAGTTGGGCCATTTTTCATTAAATTCCTCGGAATCAATTAAATCCACCTCATCATCCGAATTTTTCCATTTTACGATAAACATTAATCTAGTGTTTATTTTGGTTACCGTAAGAATTTGATTGGGTCCACGTTTTAATCTGTAACTCCTTTTTTTTATTTTATATGATTTGCCATCATATAAACATGTTTTTTTTTCAATTTTTACCACTTCTTTTAAATAAACATTAATTTTACTGTAAAAAAAAAAATTGTATTAATACTAATTGAAAATAATTTTCATAGATTTTATTTTGTAAATCTAAGTTATGATTAATTCATTTTTGTTTTTTATATATTTTTACTTAAATGCTGGGAGCAAAAATTAAACTTTTAAATCAGACGGGACTAGGTACCTAAGTTGTTTTAAAATAATTCGAATATTTTTGTTTTAATTTTGTTGTCCCTGTGTGGACTTGGTCTTATGACTAATGTTTTTATGCATTCAATTATTAAATGTTAACTAATATTATAGGCACTTTTCACATGGGTTCTGACTATTCTGATATTAAGAGACTCAATAGTCAATAGAAACATAGGACAGTGTGGTATTGGGATTTTGTATAATATGTATAAATAAGTATAAATAATAATAAATTTGTGAAATCATCACTTCGAATTCGATACATACAACGAACATAATATATTATTTTATATTTTTAATTCAATTCTTAATTATTTAAAGAAAAATAAATTTATATTGATGACCAAGGTAACATCTATAAACTATATTATTATAGTTTAAGAGGACGTTATACCCGCATGTGTTGTCTCTGTTTTATTAATGTAGATCATAGCAAATTTTCATTAACATTTAATTTTTATGTGAATTATGGTTATGTAAAATATTAAAACTTTAAAATGCTCGTAACTCGCTTAAAAATTAAAATACCAATAAAAGCCTATGAGATGCCCCAGATAACATTATTATATTTAAGTTTGATAATAGGTAAGTAAATTGACTCTAATATTAAAGTAAACATCACAAAAAGTGTTATGCTGAACGAAAAGTTACTATGATCAACATTAGTGAGACAGAGACAACACATGCGGGTATAACGTCCTCTTAAATATATTTGAAATTCACAGATGTGCAATTATTATGAAAAAATTATAAAGGAAATAACATGCAAATGCAAAGAAATCCTAGCCCTAGTTATTATTAGTTTTAATAATTAATTTTACCTTCATCATTATTTTTATTTATGTTTAATTTTTCTATACAATTATTTAACATATTTCATTAGTTTAAGTATATTGAGGGAATAGAATTAAATGATAAAAATTCAAAATATAAATTTATCTAAAGGATAACATTTTTTTCTTAAAATGTTTTTATTATATAATATAGGTAAAATTAATAATATTAAAACAATTACCGCTCTTAATTTATTAGGAATTGCTCGTAAAATTTAATCTTATGATATTAAAAGTCAAATTTTAATTTTAAATGGGATATAAGTTACCTAATATTTAATTTATTTATTTCAATATTAATCAAAAATTGTACAATTAATTTCATCTATAAAACAAAGAAAATGAAGTGAAGGTATAGCAATAATAATAAGAATTATGGGAGGTAGTTCAAATAAATTCAATTATAGGATTTTCAGAAATTTGTATTATAAAAGTAATTTTTATAATTATAAAAAAATTGTATGATCATGAAAAAAAAAATAATTGTTCTATTAGTGGTGAATTTCTATTTTGGAATCTTAGTTTTATTCAATTTATAATTTCTAAAAAAAAAATTATTCCTTAGAAATGAATATTAAGTTTATTGCATATTAATTCTGGCTTATTAGAAATCAATAATTAATGGTAATTCTGAGTATGAATGTTTTAAAGGTGGTTTATTATGAATTGATTCAATAAAGTTACTTAAATTTAATTTAAAAATAGTTATTAAAAAAAAAAAAAATGTATTGTAAATTAAAATTATAATATAAATTATTAATCTTATGACATTTTTGTACATAGTAAAAAGTTAAAACTAAGGGAAAAAAGTTATATTTACTCTAAAATATATTAGAATAATAAAAATATTTATTGAAAATCTAGTAAAAATAGTTTCATTGAATTTAACTAGTAATAATAGCAAATACAATTCCTATAGATAAAACATAGTGAAAATGAACTACCTACTAGATAGTAAGTATCATGAAGAATAATATCAATAGATAAATCAGCGAGAATCACACCTGGTAAACATTCAATTGTAAACAAAAAAAAATTAACCTAAAGATCAAACTGTTGATGGTAAAAAATTAATTTTAAATCCATACATAGTAGCTAATCATTTAAAAATTGTAATTTATATTGAAAGTCCAAATATTATTGTTGGTGTATGCTCTTATATCAACATCTATCCTAATTGTTAATTTATGATGCGCTCAAACAATACATTCTAATAATCCAATCAAATAAATAAAAAAATTATTAAATTATTCTATTTTTGAATGTTTCTGTTTCATTATTATAATTATTATAAATCTACATGTCATTATTATTAATGATGGAGATAATAATCAAAATTTAATGTTTTTAATCATACAAAAGATAATTTATCAGGACATTCTATTATCATAGAAATTAGTTTCCAAAACCACCTACAACATAGGTATGGTTATGAAATTTTTTTTAATAAAAGCAACAATTGTAACAATTACATTATATAGTAGATTATTATTAATGATTGAATTAATTTGACCTAATTTTAATTGACGTAAGTTACCAAGAGTAGATTCAATTTTACTTGATCAAATACCAAATAAGAAATATAAAGTACCAATATCTTTATGATTAGTTAAAAGATAAAATGGCTGTTAATTGGTTATAAATTGTAAATCTGTCTTTATATATATTTAAAAATATTTTGTACCATTAACTCTATATTCAAATTATATCATATTAAATTGAAAATTTAATGGTATTAATTATTTAAGGTTGATTAAATAATTAAGTAAGGTTATTAAGGATAAAAAATATTTTTAATTTTGAAGATTAATAGTTTAATTTAACTTTAAACCTTGATAAATGTAATTAAAAAATAATTGTTATTATTTATTTAAAATTAAGATATCATTTGTTAAATAAATTAAAATTAAATAATGTAAAATAAGGTATTTTAGTAAAAAAAATTACAGATTTAAGATAGTTAATATAATAAATATTATTATGATTTTCTATATACTGTTATTTATTAAAGTTTTAATTAGGGACCTAACCTATAGGAAATCGAAAATTTGCTATTTGACATTTTGACGCAACACTGTTCCGGACCGGTGTTGACGGCCGACTACATGCGACGTGTCAAACGTGAGAACGGAAACCAAAAATGTATTGTCATGCGCAAAATACAGATTGTTATTAGTTATTGTTATTACTAACTTATTAGTGTTATAACTTAATAGTTATTATTAATAAGAACTCTGATTTTAAAGCATAATAAATAACAAAAAAAGCACAAAATTAATTTATAAAAGAACCCTACTTATTTTTTAAAAAAACATAGCCAAAAATTAAGATAAACTAGCTATAATAACTTATTATCATTATTATTAATTATCATATTAATATTAAATTGTATTACCCATCGACAATGTATTGGAATAGCACGCAATCGGGAAAGTTTTCGCGGTCGTTTTGCGGAATTTCAGATTTATCTGGATAACATTTCCAAACAGCCATAGTTTATGTTTGACTAAACTGTAAACGACGATCAATGTTAATAATATTGTAAATCTTATTAAAAACAAAATAAAAAAATATAAATGTAATAATTATTACCGTTTTGTGAGCGATGACGAAGTGTAGAGTCGGATGAGATGCACGAGGTTCTGTTGTCGGGGATACGTTAGGTACTGTAGCTACGCGTGAAATGTCTGTTGGTTGTTAGTAGTGGCGATTGTAGTACACTGGGACTTCGTGCGTTATTGTGAAGGAGTGTAGAAACAGCAAAACAACTAAGATAAAGAAAATCGGAGGTTAGCTTAGGTAGGATAAAGGTCTGAATATACCTACATGATACGGGATACAATATTTTAGGTAAACGAGCCACGGGAGCGTCCTGCACAATCATTCTATTGTATCCATTGGCGGGCATGACAATAGTAGCTATCTCTCCGCAGTCCGCATAGTAAAATATAATGTTATAGTAAGTTAGAATGTATATCATATAATATTGTATAGAAGTGTGTTCAAAGAATCTGAATTAAATTGATCTGAAGATATTGACTCTGTTCCGTCGATACGAGTTTGTCCGATGATTATTTAAAGTAAAAAAAATATTTAAATCACTAGTACGTAATTTAAAAATGGATGTAGACGATTAATAGTCAACCTCATGTAAATGATTTGTTACGTATACGTTCAACCGTTGTTTTTAGAAGTAAGCTACTTATATAGGACAACGTATTGCGTGAAAAAAATTTTAATATTTTTATCCATTGCAATGGAGTGTGAAATTATACATTGATTTATATACTGAGGGCCGCGAGAAGAAAAAAAATTGTACAGTGAAACCTTCCCTAACGGACACCTTTCATTAGCCGACGATTTCTTGGGGCAGTGCACACGAATTGCATACCAAACCAGGTAGATGAACCTTTTTGAATGAATCGCGTCCCGGACGTATTCGTGTTAACTTTCACTTAACATTTTTTTTAGGTTTACAATGGTTTTCAAATTTATTTTTAATTTTGATATTTTTAAATTTTTAAAAAAATAATAATAATTAAATATTTATCATTAATATAATATTATTATATGAAAACTTGTTTTTAGCAATTTGTATTTTTAGGCCGGACCTATACATGATTTATTCGCCGCGTTTCGAACGCTGTGTATATCGCGGCGTTTTCCATTGAATTAAAAATAAACCAATGCATTTATGGTTTGACGGACAACCTCCAGCCTTATAAATAATTTCGATAAAAATATAAGAACTAGGGTTGGCTTCAGACTATATCCTAAATTTCTAATAAATAATGAAATAGGCAAGTACTTAGAAATTATGTTTAAAATTTTAAATTATATTTCCTAGAACCAGAGTTTGCGAACTATTTAGTAATTAGGTAGTAGATACAAAAAATAAATAAAAAGTCAATATTTCCTCCGGAATTATGGGCAGAAAAAAGTTCTAACTCACAACGAACAACTAACTAACTAATGTGATTGATAATGATTTATAGTTTTTATTATTATATTTTTAAAATTAAATTTCAAATTTTTATATAACCTGGCATATCTTTATTAATTATTATGGGAATATCACTTTAGGAGCTACTTACAATAATTAACTGTAAATGAAAAAGTAACACGAATCAAAAAGGTCCGTCTACCTATTTTGGTACGCAATTCGTGTGTACCCTGTTGGGGACATGATGGTTATTTTCATTACTTTTCAATGTAAAAATCTAAGAATTGCGAACGCCTTTTTTTAAAAAAAATCATGAATAACGCGAATGTTTGTTTGACAAAATCTATTCTCTTTTTTCAATATAACTCAAAATGAATAACAAATAATAACTAAAAAGTTTACAAAATATTTATGTTAAAATTTCCAACATGAAATATTTTTTTTAATATTTTCTTTTTGAACTTTGATAAACATTTAGAATTTTCGATTTTTTTTTTAAAAGTGGATAATATTTATTTGGTTCGAGATGCTTGAAAATTGAATATAAGTTTCCTAATAAATAATTCATACCTATCTAAGACTTAAAATTTTAAATTATATTTTCATCATGATTTAATCTGTAGGTATTCTTCATTTATTTAATTTTTTTAGCCCGTTGATATAATTAAAACTATTATTGGAATGATCCATTTTCATTTTTAATCAGTTTAAATTAAAAGCTTATTGAAATGTATGGTGACTAATTATAATAAAGCAAAATAAATGTTTTATTATTCTTAAAGAACATCACAACACTAAAAACAAGTTTGCTTAGATTTATAATTGTATGTAATTATCTAAGAAATATGGTGTGGGTCTCGCACTTAAACTCTAATTATTCAATGAAATACAGGCATTAAAAAATATGCGTGTGACGTCATAGTGCCGAAGTCGAAACATCGGCGTATATTTACGTGCAAAAGTGTCCAGATAACCACAATGATTTCAATTGTTAAAATCTAATATTTTAAAATTTTTTTTATGTAACCTTAAGTGTTTTTTGTGTTTATGACACTGGTTTGATTATAATATTTTAATATACTTTCTAGTTTTTTATAGTAAATAAAACTATTAGTCAATTTCGTAAAATTTTGTTTGCGCGGTAATGCAACGCGACTCGCGAGTCACGAATTCAATAATTTTACTAAATTATAATTTATAATATGTAAAATGTATGCAACAATAAGATATATTATATTTTAAATCACACCATCGTCCTAAGTGCATACATGGGATTTTGAAAAAAAAATTCAGAAATACTATTTAAGTTTTTAAAATCATTGTATAAATCAAACTACTTTTACACGTAAAACTACATAGGCCGATGTTCGGTCGTCGGCTGTATGACGTCACACGGCTATTCATCAACCCTCATTATCTTGTTGAATAATCATTTTTTTAACTTGGGATTTTCATAATATAAATTTATATTTATATAATTATAAATAGAAATATGAAAATAAAAATAAATATAATAATATAATGTCTATAAACATTTTTAAATTTTTAAAATATATATTAACAATTAATATATAAAATATTTTGTATTTTCGGACTTTAAAAATGTATACTCGTACTTAACCATTTTTTACCCGAATGTTGTTCGACCATTACTTTTTTTTACCTAAGTGAAATTCAACCATTTAATTTTGGTAAAAAGTGCAATTCGACTTTCCTGGTCTTTCCCGTGACCGCAACTTAGATATTATTACCTATAATTACAGAAACTGCAACTATTGTATTACCTATAAGTGGCGTGACCGCAACTAGTGTGCAGCGGAACACTAAGTTATACTATCGTCTACCAATATTACTCGTTAAAAGTCGATCGCTTGTGATTTGTGACGTATATATATATTCTAGTTAAAGTATTGAATTCCGTTATTTTATGAAATATCTAATTGATGTTTCATGAGTTACCTACGAATCTTAGGAAGTAAGAAATCATACATGAAAATTATGCTTTAACTAGTTATTTCATAGAATATCTATTTATTCTATACATTTTAGTTTGATATACGTCTAAACATAAAATACATAAATTTAAAATATATTATAATATTTTATTTATTTTAAATTTAATTAATTATTTATTTGTACACGCAATGCTATTGTGGCATTTAGAGTTACACAGTATTTCTTTTTTTCTGCAAAGACACCGCTTTGTATCCCATTTTTTGGTACAAGTGCACTTAAAGAAACCCTGACCAGTCCCCAGTGACTGTACAGTTGCCGCACGACTAACAAGATTTATTTTTTATTTTTATTCTTTCACGTCTATCATTAAACTTGTATATGTTTTTTTTTGTTTAAGTTACACTTTTTGTTTTCAATGAACGATTTTTAACAGTCATATAAAACTTTCTTTCATCAAATATTATTCATTCGAATTAATTGTAAACTACTTATATTGGCT
Source organism: Rhopalosiphum padi (assembly GCF_020882245.1). Classification (NCBI taxonomy): domain Eukaryota; kingdom Metazoa; phylum Arthropoda; class Insecta; order Hemiptera; family Aphididae; genus Rhopalosiphum; species Rhopalosiphum padi. Next base: position 867,804 of record NC_083599.1, on the reverse strand, counting down.
ATATTTATACTTAAAATAATATGATAGAGACAGACGAATCATTCAAACCAACACTGAATGCGTGTGACTGTAAAACTATTACTAAACTTTAAACCTTACCAATTGGCAATTCTAATGACAATATTAATTATAACAACGATAATCTTATCGATCTATTTTAATTTATTACTATGCTAGACAGCAAAATAAGTAATAACGATATTGTATGATATTATATTATATATTTTTATATACCTATACATGATATTTTGTTCAATTTGACACATTAACGAAGTGATGACAGGAAGTCAGGAATACATAAAATAACTAGTTTAAGTATAAATTATATACATTACCTTTAACGTTTTAATTATTTTATAAATTACCTAGTAATTTCATAAACTAACTAATTTAACATTTTAACTGTAACATATATAAATTAATATATGGTGTATAAAATATACTAATAGATATAAATATATTGAGTTAGTTATCGGAGTTATATTTACTAATAGGTTTGCGTTTGGGGGGGGGGGGGGGGTGAATCCCAAAACCTTTTCACATTAATCAAATGTTCAATGATGATTTAAATGACAACAAATATTTTTGATTAAAAACACACCAATAATGCACTTACGACTTACCCACATATACCTATATCTCAATGGTTTCAAAAACTACATACTTACTAGGCGTAAGGACAATATTTGATGAATTATGGTCAGTTTTTGGTTGTTAATAATTATTTATTCAATATTATATGACAATCAAACTCTACACATTATCTCTGACTTAAATTATTATACGTACTATGTTGAAATAAATTATACCACTAAAATTCGTATGTGGCTAGTTCTCTAGTTATATTGCGTGGGATGTCACGGATTCGTTCGTCGCGGCGGCGGCAGAATTTAATACGCGGCAGTATTTATCGGTTTTTGGTTAATCTATGTTTATTTTTCATAATTATATAGGCCTATCGTTGTATTAAAATTGTAAATATCTATTTTATTATAATAATAATAATAATAATAATAACCAAAATTATATTAAATACACTTGCATATTATTATAATAAGCAAATTCATAAAATTGTTTAATACAATCCAATAAGTTTTGAGTTTTTTTCGTAAAATTTTAACCACCTAATAGAATATCAGAAAAATAAATACCTAACACGCCTAGTATTTATTTTACAAGAGCTAAAAACTTCACAGTCAAAAAGAATTTTTATTTATATAGGAACATTTTACATTTGTACATAATTGTTAAACGTGTTGTTTGCGTCGGTATGCCGATGAAGTCCTCCCATACACTATTATACTGCTGTACCCATTTATCATAACTGTATTATAACATGTGGGTATTATATTATAATAGTTTTATTTGCATGTATTGTACGTATTGTTTTATTGTAGTATATAAAATATATAATACGAGTATTTCAAGTATTTGGCTATAGGTTATAGCGATATCGTATAGTATATGAATATGGGTTTGTCGTTATACAAAAATATATCATGTCCCATAGTCTTGCCAAAACGTCATGATGTTGCTGTGTACTGGTATACTAACTTAACCGACCAGATTTTTAATCAACATTTCAAAATGAACATTTATAAAATCAAATTTAACTTTTAAGATTTACCTATAGGAATTAATAATCAGAACAAATGGTTTTGAAATTTTTATTATAGTATCCGATATGTATATCGGATTAATTAAAATTTTTAATTATGAAATTAATAACAATAATTATTATGATGAATTTTTAAATTTTAAATGAATAGCTATTAGGATGAATTGAATATACCTATAACACTTCCAAAGGTGGGTGGCTAAAACATCTTAACACGCCTTTCCTTGGAACCGTGACTGAAAATAGTTAGGTCTTAGGTACACGGTAGGTACTCTACAAAAGTACAAAATTATATTAAATATACGTTCTATATACAAGTCAATAATCGATAATTGAATAATAATAATGTAATTATATGAAATAATTTAATAAAGATTTGAAAAGTAAACACTAGTCTACGAAATAAGATAATGGTAAGAATAAATTGTCGTCCAAACGGCAAACGAGATACAGTCAAATAATATTTTTATTGTGAATAGGATGATGCGGTACTATACACTATTCAATTGCGTTCTCTTACTCTCACTCTCTCACACACTCTCACTCACTCTCACTCTCTCTCACACTCTCTCACTCTCTCTCTTTCTATCGTTTTCTCTATCTCTCTCTGACCCATGCGTATCATGGACGTAACACAATCGTCTAAAGTTATTATTTTTTATGTTTTTGACTAATCATTGAGTAAATTACCTATTAAACAGTAACGTGCGGTGGATTACAACAAGTCCACTTGGTGGGAGAAATTAGCGAAACCGCGGATTGACTTCGGCGCAAATTGTAGTGATTTATGAAACTATTATTATGCGAATGGTAGATAAGAGGCCAAAATTATCTACTACACGTGTAAGTGGTAAATTTTTTGGTCTCCACTACTCCACTGAATACGTACTCTTTAAAATCTATTCTATATTTCTATACAGCATATGGAGATTCCAAGTTTTTATTCAATTCAGTCGATGTTTTGTGAAAATAAAATCAAAAATGATACAATTATAACAATAATATACGAATACATCGAAATCGACTTATTTCGATCTCCTTCAGAGTATTCACTATAGTCATTGAATTGTACACTTATATTTTATAAATGTAAAAAATAACTGTAGATACAATAGTATACGACTCTGTAGCCGTCGAATAACACTATATAATATAGGGATTAATATTCCACCACTGCTTTTGAATTATCTCCTACAATAATATACTGCAGTTTTACAATAAAACACGTACAGCGGACTATATGTCTATATTATCGTCTCAATTCTGAACCCAAAAACCGTTAATCATGTCAGGCGATGGCCGCCCGCCGGCGCCAATGGTGTTGAATTGACCAATTCACTAAAGAGTTTCAGTATTATAGTTTGTACAGAACAAACATTTTAAACGTCCATATTATTGTAATAATGTTCGAAAATACGTAGTTTGAATTCAGTACAACCAACCTTAGCTAAAATGATAAAAATACAAACATAAAATAATATTATATTAACAGCATATAAATTAATAATTATTGTAAACATCCGAAAATGACGATAGCAACAATAATAATAATCAAATAATTTAAATGTTCATAAAAGAGCAAATTTAATTTAATACCTATTAAAATTGAATACACTTCATAGTATACTATATTATTCAAATCCGTTATCTATCAACAGTAAAAACGAAAATACTTGAAATATATTAAAATTATGCGGCCGTAAGAATTTTAGAAATTGCAAAAAGAATTATAATAAATAATAGTATATTCAACTATTTAAATTTTAAAAGGTATTGCACACAATTTTAATCTCTATATATAATATAAACATATATCATTATAATGATGATAATTATTTATACAAATTACGCATTAAACAGTGTTATATTCAGGTTTAAGATATTTACTAATTCATTTAAAATTATAATTATTTTTCAATTCATTTTACGGGCACAATTATTTGTATGCCACTGTGACTCATATACCGATTCTTTTTATTATTATAAAGATAACCCTGTGGCATCACTCATACTGATTATTAAGGTCCTTTGTGTGTTCTTAATCAAAATACCGTAACGTTATTAATGACCTTTGGCTAACGATAATATAATTACGAATAGATAGTTTTCAATATCTAAGAATTTGGAAGTTATCTAAACGATTAATACACACATTAAGACATTCATGATGAAAAAACTAGTCTTATAATATGTCACACAAGAATGTAAAATAATTATAATTTTTTTTTTTTGTATAATATGTTTATAAATTTATAATATAAAACAATTATGTGAAAAAGATATTGTGTAGGAGTAAATATTGATATTATTAACTTCGGTATATCAATTTGCATCAATTCAAAACAGATTCTATAGTTTATAAAGTTAAACTTACAAATATGAGAGTTTTTTTAAAAATGTGTATTTTAAAAGCGTTTTTATCATTACTTTGTTTTTTCTAATGATAACTAACATTTTCTGCCCATAGAGCCACAGCATATATAGTTATTTTTCGATTTCAATGTTTTGCTTTAGCCAATTTATTTAATCCAAAATTTATATTTAATTAAGAATTATCTAAGTAAATAATAATTTAGTAGATTGATAAAAATAGCTATTTTAAACTGTCAGTTTTGAAGAATTCAAATTAAAACATAATAATTTAAATTTAAATTTAGTTAATTAAAATGTAATAATTAAAAAAAAAAAATGTGTACTTTTGTAGTTTTAGAAAATTGAGAACTGTTTATTTTATTTCCACCTTCAGAATTGTATAGAGATTTAGTACTCCACAAATCCGGTTTCTCATTTTTCGGTTCAACATCACATTTGAAGTATAATATAACATCATCTTGATTTTTGGTATTTTTTAAATATTTGTTTAATACAATCAACTATAATATAACTACAATATAAAATTTTTTGTCATATAATATATCAAATATTACATTGCTTGAAAATATCCTGCTTTATAGATGTAGGTAAGGTACCTATAGCTATTACGTAACATGGATAAGATATTCGGCAAACGTGGACTGGCCTGTCACTTGTATTATATAATTTAGCCAGAAATTATTTCTAAGAGGATGTCAGTGTACAGTTTGTTTTCTCTCTCTCTATGCTTGCGTCAGTGCCTACTACTATTTTGTATCGTTATAATATACCACTATCAACACACACACAGACAGACGCACTCAGCACGCTCCTCCGAAATTGGTAAATTGGGTCCAGGGAAAAAATAGGTAGTACATAAGTTGAGTCCTGGAAAAAAATTAAAATATATGTGGTTTTTATAGTATAATGTTCTAAATAAATAATATATAGTATAAATAATTAAAATTTGAGTCCTGGAAAAAATTTTTGTTTAAATAAATACATTTAACAAATTCTAATCTAACAATATTATTGGTATACGAGTATTTAGTAATTTGTTCCCTTAAGGCTTAAGTATTTAAGGTTGTTCCCTTAAGGCTTAAGTATTTAAGGTTGTTGTGTTGATAGTCCAAGAAGTGGTGGTACCATTAAATGTTTAATTCATAAGTATAATTATTTACCTTGAACTTGAAATGTACGATCATCTTTGACTTACCTCAATTACTGTTTACAATTATCATAGTTAACATTGATTATATTATCTTAGTCGACTGTCTTCTGACAGGCATCAAATTTTATAAGTTTATATATTCATATGATTATTAAAAATCAATTTTGGATTGTGTATAATAAGTGTTTCGATACAATAACAATAGCTTGTTGTTGTATTATTATTTTATCAAATTTTGTAAAATTAGAACATTAATTACTGAATTAATTTGTTAGTTTTTAAACATCAATTAATACTAAATAGTACCATTAGTAACAGTAACTTAATTTTAGACTTAATATGCTTACATTTTTTTTTAAATTGAATATATTCAAGCAAATATGTATTCATTTAGCCATTGATTTTAATACAGCCTAACCATGGTTGTAAAGAAACTGTAGTTACTAGCTTGAATTTTAGTAGCTATATCAATTACATAAAACAATTACACTAACTCAAAGAGTAAAATTACTGACAAGTTGTAGACAATTAAAGTGATCATCCACTTTATTTGTCTATGAGTATGCAAATATAAGTTAGGTGAATTTTTACCAATTAAATGTTTAATACTTCCACATCATTTTAAATTAATACCGAGAGGTGTAAGTTAATACTAGCATTTATTTACTAACACATCGATATGGCAAATTATAACCATATGATATTACTTGCATTTTACTCTAATTTGTAATTTTTTTCACTAGTGTCCCTATCATAATATACTGTTGTATAATATGTAAAAAAAAATATAACTTGGTGTTATAAAATTAATTTATTACATAATTAGGTTTTAGGTAAATCACCACAACTATTAATTTTATTCAACATTATGTATATTAAATAATTCATAATCTATTATTTATAATATTATATATAAGCATATTTTAATATACATTTATTTATTATTTTAAATTATATTCAAGTATAAATAGTTTTGAAATAAAAAATAAAAACCAATTAAAAAAAAATTAGATGAAAATAAAGTATCTATGAATCTATGTAAATGTAACTATGTAATATATATATATATATATACATATAGGTACCTACATTAATATACTTCACATACATAACTCAATCATATTATATATTAATTATATTCTCATACTCATAAATATTATATTAACACCAAATTCATTACTAACAAGTTAAATAATATAACAAGAACTAAAAACCAATATTAATTATATAATTAAAAATGGATTGATAAATCAATTTCTCAGTAAAAAGTAGGCTTCTATATAAAAATAATTGCAATAATATTCATTAATAAAAAAAACTCATTTAATTTCAGATTAACCAAGTAGATTTTACTATTGTTATAAAATTTTGTCATAATTCAATACAAGATCCAACATAAATTGTTCGTATATCTGTTGATAAATTTATAGAAATACATAGGCACAATTTTTTTTTTATTCATTTGAAGTTTAAATGCTTATAAAATTCTTTAAAATCATAAAAAAGTACATACTACAAGTCTACAAGTATTTTGTAATGAAAAATGTGTAAAAGTGGCTATAAGGTTAAAATATTTAATAAAACGTCCAAAAAATATACAATACAGTGGAACCTCGATTTGCTCGATTATCCTGTGTAATGGCGGGAAGGGGGTCACACGGATAAATAAAAACTACGGTTAATCCAGAGTTTTTATAATAATGTAATTTTTTATTTAATTATAATTAAAAATACATACTATAATGTTATACATCTACAGTCCATATTGTGCAAATATGCACTGCATGTATTACTGTAGTGTAAATATCTATTATTACTACCTCAACTACGAAGTGTCTATACTAGTAAAACTACATATTTTTAAGTATTGAAATACCTATTTAAATTTTATTATCAGTATAATATGGTCAGTAATATGGTAACGCAAAAAAAAAAAAACACAGAAATGATTTGTTTTACATATTATTAGTTTATGGGAATGGATAAGCGGTGAATCGGGGGGCATAGTATATTTTACGAAATTTTCGTCGCGTTATATTTGTAATATTACAAAATGGCATTTATCTTATAGTTTCCATATGATATTGCGTCTTTTAAAGGTTTAATCATTACTTACTTAGTGTAATGTAACTATAAAAGAATTTTTTTTTACTTAGCTTATTTTTACACGGAGTTATAAGGAAATATTTTTGGTGTGCTACCTATTTTTTTTTTAAAACAAGTCGCAATTTTATTTGACTGTTAAATTTGAAGATGAAATTTGATTAATTTTTAATTTTTGTATATTAGTATTAAACTATTACATAGTAATAATTATTATTACAATGGCAATATGGCAAACGGCGTAGGTCCAGCGTCGTCGTCGCCGCCGCTGTAACATTGTGAAACTTGAGTAGAGGAATGAATAAGCCGCGAGTTGACCAAGGGACAAATTATATTTTACGATATTTTCATCGCTTAAATGTAAACGTTCTTAAATGTACTAGAACATTTTTGGTTATAACTTATAAGTGTTATAACGTTTAAGCTATCTAACCCAGGTACGACGAACCTATGTCACGTGTGTCACAGAGTATGGTTATAATTATTAATTTTTACTTCAATTTCCAAAAAAATTACTGATAATTTGAAATTATTTTTAACTTATTATTGTAATATTATATCGTAAGATATTACCGTAATGTCGTAATCGACGTAATCTGTACTTTCCATTTCTTAATCTCGGAAAATTAAATACGTACAAAAAATAAAATCATGTTTATATGTTTACTTTAATTAATTATTTTTTAAGCAAAAAAGAGGTCTGAAAAGTTTCCGACACGCGAGGCAAATAAATTATAAAATCTAATCAAACATTTTGATTTGATAAGTAGTTATCAAAAGGTTCGCCATCCCTAGATTCTAACCAATCTGCTTGCACGTTTCTCTATTCGCATCTGCACAATATTTCTGATCGATTGATACCTTATACGACTATATTATCATTTTATCACGAACGACACGAACCGTTATTCACACAATCACACCGTTACGTACTTTTGGGTGTAGAGAGCTTCAATATATCATTTAATATATTCTATGTTTAAAAAATAAAAAATACGGAAAATATGTTGTACATCATGCACGATGAACTATGAACAGTAAGATCAAGACTAGTACCTACATCACGAAATACAAAGTATTGGCGCGCTCTTGATTTTCGAGTTTTGGCGCACTTTTTATCTTTGAGAAACGCGTGAAACGCGCCTAATGTGTAAGCAAAGCGCATTCGCGTTTTAAAATCGCGACGTTTGAAACGCGCGGAGGCGAGCGTTCGAATCGCCTAGTGTGCAATTACCTTAATTAAATTAAGTAAATATAAAATAATTTCTATAATGGTATCATATGAACTAATAATATATTATACCTATTTATGCGGTTTAATTTTGGAAAAATATAAGTTTATCATACCATTTTGGTATTTTTATATTACGAGTATTAATATAAAAATAACATACTCCCAACAATATATTGTACTACCTAAGTTAATAATAATACACGATTATTTAAATTACCTATAAATAATATTAACATTTTGAAAATTCCATTGTTTAAATTATAGTTGAATTTTATTAAATAATTCAATTTAATTTTGTAATAAAAAAATATAAAATATATATAATAAATTATAAACATAATTTGCGTTTCTAAAATGGATATTTTTTGAAACATAACATAATAAAAAAAATTTATAAGCGATAAACGACCAAATTTTAGTTTTAATTCCAGTAATAATAAATCATGTTATGATTACTAAGGAACCTTGTAACACAGGTCGGTCGGTCCGTGCCGAATTACGAAGTATTAAAGGTAACCGGGCGCGCGTCCTAACTGAATCCGTACGTTGCGGCTATATGTTCGACCGCAACGCAACGCAACGTATTGTTGGCAAAATTGACGTCGATGAATTCATACGTGAAAAAGGTTGTGAACTTATAAAATTACAGTATAGTCGAAAAGATGTCGTTAACCACCGAACAACGTAAAATATCATTATCCGAAAGTTTGGCTGTTAAACTTTTTTCTTTGTATAAAAAACGCTAACGTAATGCGGTACATCAAATATATAAAGATAAGTTTGAATTTGGCGAGTTTCATCATTTGTATACACAGTTACGTGCTAATGATAATTTATTCCGTTCTTATACACGAATGACTACAAGTACTTTTGACTATATAAAAGAGGCAATTGAACATGAATGTTATCATATAACAACTAACTTTAAAGTACCAATTTCTATAGAAGAAAGAATACTTATTACTTTAAGATAAGCATATTATTTTAATCAATAACAAACTAAAATTAATAGTTTTTATAAATTAACAATAATATAATATATCAAAATAAAATGTATAATGTTATAAATTAATAAAATAATAAGATTTTTGTATTGTATACCTACTAGTATATTATAATATTAACATTAAAGTGATAAAATATAAAACTCCTTTTAACTTTCAAAATAACACAATAAAGACGGTGCTCCGCGGCTGGCCAGCTGCTACCTATCCTAAATAATATAATAATATAAAATAAATACGGTGATTCGCGCGCGTACACGATATTATATTCAAGTAGCGATTTCTGCGATTTACGCACACGCAATAATATGTATAATAAATGGCGATTTGTGTTTACAATAAATTAAAATATATATATTTAAGACACTTAAATTCGCGCGCACTCGCAATTTATTTTTTAGTAGTGGCGATTGCGCACACAAAATAGGGGTATATAAATGTATAATAAAGGTGACGATTTGCGTACTCACGATATATTAAGAAAAAACAGCGATTTGCGCTCGCAAGTGACAACTCTGCGTTAACAATACAGACGGAACTGACGAATAATATTGGGGCGAATAATATTATTTTACTATTTATACCTATTAAGTTATTATTTTTTTTTTTTTTTTCGTATGGCGTATGTTCGGGAGTAAGCCCAAAGGCCTAGTTCGGACGCCTGATTGGCAGAATTTTTAATGGGGCACCCGTAGGTTTCTGCCATGCCCCGGGGTGGGGGGGATGGCAGCACTTGTTCTCCGGACACCGTGACTTGCAGTTATTATTGAAATAGAGCTATAAACAACAGTTTTTATGTAATGATCGTCGTTTGAAGACGAATAAGTTGTCAGCAATAAGAATGAGTCGGGCACTCGTCGTTTTAAAAAAAATGTCCTTTTTATGGCATAAAAAGGCTCTATTCAGAGCCAAAAAATATTTATTATTAAAAAAAACTAGGCAACAACGAGTTAGGAAATTTTATTTTTAATCATTTAATAACATAATTAATTTTCCATAATTTTCAGTTTCATATGAGTTAATTTTTATTCTTATATTAGTCCCATAGAAATACATTCGTTTTGTAAAAAAACATACCACCGGCGTATTTACTATCGGCGTAGATACTCGTCGGCATTTTTTCCGTCGGCATAGATACTGGTCGGCGTAGATGCCGTCGGCGTAGATGCAGTCGGCGTAAATGCCGTCGACGTAGATACCGTCGGCGTTAATACCGATGATGCAATACGCTCAGAGTAATATTAATAACTCCTTAAAACAAGGGCCTTTATCATTTCAATTTAATGATAAATCATATTGCAAAGACAAAAAACAATTTTAAGCGAATTGTGATTACATATAGTTACGTCAACCTTATTACTATAAGTCTATACGTATATATTTATTATATTATTATAGTACCTAATTTATTTTACAATTCTCAATAATACGGTTGGTTGAATTAATTTTTGTTGAAAACATCGCATTTATTGTATTATATTATGCTCTACACTTTTCTGTCTATAACTACTTAATATGTTACTGTAAAAATATGCGAATAATTTAGGTGGGTTACCATAACCACGGTAACGCCATTCAATAAATATATTATATATTATATTATAATTAATATAATGTTATAACTTAGATGTAATACAATCGTCAATTTACAGTCAATTGGAATCCACCAACAACGGCTCATAACCATATTTTGTCTAACAACTCTTTAAAATACCAAAATATCCTGTTTCTGAATTTCTAATAGATTTGGTTAAAACATATTATTATAAATAATCTGTTTAGTTGTAGAGGTAATTATTAATTAGAATTTTTTATATATAGATAGAGAGGATAAGTCAAATATTTTAATTATTATTTAAAATATAATACCATTTTATTATTATACACATTAATTTATACATCACCAAATAATTTATTTATTATTAACTCCCGTTAGTCGCATCGCTGTTTAAAAGACTGGGCATTTTTAATTTTTCAAATTACTCATTGTAAGTAATTTACATTATTTCGTGTACTTTAATACCTTCATTGTCCAAGAGGCAAGAAGTCAAGCTATCATTTAATGCTATTTAAAACAATTTTCCTATTGTCTGTTGAATTTGCATGTATTTTTTAAGTCACAAACCTGTCAAAAAGACCGTGTGTGACAACTCGGATAATAATTAATTTTGTTCAATATTATTTTCGTCAGTGATTATTTTTTTAGATATAAAAAAAACCATCATAATCGTTTCTTGAGTTTCTTCTTATCGATAGTTATAGTTTAATTTTATCACTTTTCGGTTCATATAATTTCATTGAAAAATTCAATATTTTCGTCATTTTTATTTTATATTCAACACGTCATACAGGACAATCGTGTAAATGATCAAAATTTAAATGAAAACAATTCAGAATAATAATATGTATTTTTTTTTTCATTATATAGCCATGGACATTTTAATAATAATAATTTTAATAGTAAAAAATAAATATACCAAAATAAATTAACAAATAATAATTTGTGTATATCTTTAATAAATGCATTAATTATTAAAATGTTTATTTATTATTAAATATTTAAATTGTAAAGAAATATTCATTATATATAAATTATAAGTATATTAAACAAAATTGCTATAAAAAGTTGTCAATAGAATTTTTTTTTATATTTTCCATTTGGCTTGCCCTAATAAAAGTGATGATAAATAGCGGCACTTAGGCTATTTTCAATAGCTAGTAGCCAAATGACACTATGTTAGGTGTTGACGACATAAAGAAGAAATACACAATAATTATGCTTTACGCGGTCTTACGACTATGATACGTTATCGCTGTTATAGGTAAAACGGTTCGCGCAAGAGAGCGAGACGGCCGGTACTCGTCTGGATTGACTTGTCTTCCAGCCCCACCCTATACTGCCCTGCTACTGCGAAAAGCAGTAACTCCAAAAATTGAATTTTTGTGTTTTTGTAATTTTTTTAATTAATTGAAAACTTTAAGTACACTTTTTGTGATTAATAAATTATTTTTAACAATTTTCACATAATATTACAGTTGCTGCATTTCTATTTAGCATTACTCACATTATATCATATATGAATGCAATGTATAAAACGCAGTATTATCAATATCATAAGACACTGCTAATAGAAAATGCAGTAAGCCAGTAACTACAACAATAATCAATTTACAAAAATAAAAAAGATACTTCTGAATCATATTAATTTTAATACTTTTACTTTCGTAATATTATGCAAAGTCATCATTAGATAAACAAAACAAGTTACGATAGTTGCGCGGCAAATTATGATAATAAAGTTGTAGTATTACTAGAAGAAAACGCAGTAATAACATTTAATATTTTAATCCTAACTGTAAACGGAGTAACTACAATGCACATACTTCTTTTTGTAGGAATTGTTAATTACTGCGTTTTACGCTAGGAAAAGTACGATTTTTGTAAATGTATTGTAGTTTTGACTTTTTTTAGTTTAATTTTAAGTCACTACATGTCAATTTTCGTGTATTTAACCTTAATAAAATTATACGCAGAATAATCTCATTAACAATATGACATCAAAATCTAATTTTTGATATTTTTGTAGTTGCTGCTTTTCGCAGTAGCAGGGCAGTATATGCCTTTGCGGCGTGGTGGGATAATCGACGGTGTGGCGTTGTTCTTGCCCATGGTGGCGGTTGGTTAGGCAGTACTTTGTACCGGCGACCGTTGCGTACCGTGTCAAACTTTGGCCTTTGGGTACAAACTGCAATGTAACACGTTTATCTGTCATGGGTACGCATTTCATGTGCATCTTACACATGGCGTGGTTTTAATGGACTTTAAACACAAATATCTCTAACATCGTAGAAATATTTATAAAAAATCGTAAGTTACCTACTCGCCTGTCATGACATTTAGGTACTTAGTCGATCGCCATAGAAACAGAACAAGTCTTACAAGTGGTAATTAGTATATAATACATAACAATTAAAATATAAACTAGGTAAAAAAAATTTAAAAAAAAAAAAGAGTTATTTAAAACGGGGTTATGTTTAATGTACATAACTAGTGTTTAGTAATTGTAATTACTTATTTAGTCTTTTCCTTTGACCTAAATAATTAATAGGATATCTGGTTGAAAATTGGTATTGACCTGTCATAATTGATGCCAATTGACACTACTAATATTTTATAATATTTGTTTTAACCTAACCAACACATCCTAATTTTTGTTTTACAGAAGTATAAAACCAAAACAAGAAACGTATTTTTCATTTTTTAGGAACCAAAAAGAAACCGAAACCGAAATTTTAGTTTTTTAGGAACCTAACAGAAACCGAAACTGTAAAAATCATTAAGGTTCTTTTATATTATATTTTTTTTGATTATTAGTATGGTTAGTCTGTCAATAATTCAGTATTTGGATAAAGGTAAACATACGACCGACAATTGTTGCTTATACAATATTTTCCCTTATAATTGCCACGGTGCAAAAATATTCGTATCCCATCCGTCGGCTGTGTACGTCCATTGTTCACACAAGTTTTCATGAAATCAAAAATATTATACACCGTATTACAATATAGAGTAAATATTTTGTGTACTGTAGCCTGTACGAATAGGACACAATCGTGTATTTATCGTAGTCCACCACATGAATAGCAATTCAATAAGTATGTATTATAGGTTGTTTCGTAAATTAAAGATTAAGACTTTAGATTATTTGTCTGTAACAATAACAATATTGGATATTAGAGGAGCTCGTTTTCTTATATACTAGTGACAATATACCTAACCGTTGGATGTTTATTAAATTATTATATATTTATACGTTTAAAATATAAACTGTTAATATTAATATACTGCTACTGCATTACTTTTTTTTTGAGGTAAACTATAATATAATATTCGTTTTTTACATTTTATCGTAATTTAATGATGAATAATGTTTAATGTAGCTTACATGTACATCGAGAAATTTGTATGATATACATATCGTTAATATACGATAAACCAATTTTAGGTTTTATGGTTTTAATTAAAAATTTAATAACTATAGAGGCTTGAAATTTTCAATAAAATGAGCATTTTTAAATTAAGCATTTACTATAGATATGATGTACCTAATTTTCAAAATATTTTATATTTTTTTATGCTATTGGAAATTTCCAATTTTTTTAATTATTCTTGATTTATGCATGTATGACGTATGTTTTAATATTTTAGTTTTAGCAGAGTAAAAAAAAGATCAATAAAAGATTTCTCATTAGCTGTTCTTACGGAAACCTAGAAACTTATTTTAATTTCTTATATTAATAATATATTATTTAAACCTAATTTTATTGTTTTTTCAAAAATTGTCCATGCAGAGACTTTTCTTACCACTAAGTATATCATTATTAGCTTGACAGTTGACACTACGAAAATTTTAAAATATTTACTATAGTAGCAACTAATAGCAATATAAATAATAATATAATATCCTTTATAAGTTTATAACACACGTATAGGTTGAAAGTACATTTCCGCTCAGAGTTATTTTTTTTTATTCAACAGTCTATCACTCAATTAAAATTGAACTCATTATCAGCTATTAGTCAACAATCATTATCGTAACCTATTCAATGACGAGATAGAGATACCAAGAAAACATAGCCGAATAAAGACCATGTCCTTCTTTCTAACAATATATTATGACTAATTCAAACAAAAATTATATGTGTGAACAGTGAATCATTGATGGAGTACCATTATGGTAATTTAATCGTTATTAAATTGTGTTTATATCGTTAATTCAAATAATGTAATCTGTTGACATTTTAGACAGATATACCTACTATTTTAAAATATCAGTTTGATACATAATTTGAATTATTATTAAATTAATTGCTGTGTATATTAACATTATTTATATGATATTATTATGATATATTATAATTTATAGCTACTTAACAAAAATACGTGGGACTCGTAGATATATTTTATAGTTGAGATTTCGATATAGTGAGTATTGATAATTGACCATCCAGCCCCCTCTTACACCATGCAACAATCAAGAATTTTATTACCTGCATTTTTAAAATATGTTAAATCATGCAGTGGAAATATTATTGTGACGGCTAATACTCTTAGAGTTTAGTATAGCTAGGAGCAATTCGTTTATTATAAACACACTTATAAAAATCAAATATATCAACAAAAAAAAACTTAAATTAAAAACCGACTATTTTGTAGTTTATATTGCGACTAATTTTAAATAAAAATTCTAATTATACAAATTATAAATCATCAATTCTCAAATTATAAATTTAATTCAATAATTATTAGTTAATTATTATACTATAAGATGAAGAAACCAACGTATATTGTGTCTGCGAGACTGTATAAGTGTCCTTTATTAATTTTAGTTTTATAAAATAAACTAATATTATCTCTAAAAAATATCGAATGTTTCGTGAAGTTAAAGTAGACCTTATACTTGTAGTGCCTTTTACTAAGAAAATATTAATTTATTATATGACATAAAAAAAAATATATACCTACGTATACTCGTATGTACCTACGAATAACTACGATTAAACATTCAATGAGGGTGCAGTTGTCAGCATACCTTGTTATTTATTTTATTATCTTGTCAACAGTGTTTGTGCCAATAGCTTAAATAATCGATTTCAAGTAATTCAAAATACTACTTGATTCCATTTGCTTGATTCCAAAAATATTTAACTCTACAAACTATCAACAAATAAATACCTGCAGATGTGTCGCTAAAACTTCATTTTATTGATAGAAATACATTTACACATTATGAATTAGGTACTTACAACAATCTACTTAACAATTTAACTTTATTATTATAAATACTTTTAAATATACACATTTAGTATTCACACATTTTTCACTGAAAATTCCCAATCTTCTAATTAAGAACATAAACTAGATTTAACCCGAGAATGGGTCATTTTTTGATATTTACAATAATTGTAAAACATTTACTTGTTTAAAGTATGTTATCAATGTAGTACGTATAGAAATATAGTATAGTTCAATATTGGTTGTTTTAACAGTATACAGCATACAAAAAATATTGTTACATTACCCAATTTATATTAAATGAAATTTTAAAATGTATTAAGAAACTGTTATTGATACTATTGGAGAGAGTTCTAATGGACTTTCTAAACTTAAGTTTCAAAATTAAAGTATGGAAAAAAATGTTTATTATAAATTAAAATATTATATTTGTAATATTACGTAAAAATGACCTTAAAAATGTAATAAAATGGATTTTACACAAAAATTGCAAAATAAAAATTACACATTCTAAATTGTTATATTATGAAACAAATCTAGTTTTTGGTTAGAAGTGTGTAAAGCACTTAAAGATAAAACATGCAAAAGTCACCAAAATCCTAGCTCTATTTAAAATATTAGATATTTATATTAACATATTTATTTTATTATGTTATGTATATGTATTGTGTCATGTTTATGTCATAGCATATTCTATTGTGAGATTTATTTCACTCACTGAAGATTAAAAATGTACTATTTTTATTTTACATATTTTGGAGATTTTGAAGATTACGGCATAATTTATTATTTTGATAACAGTTTTCTAATACTAACGTTAAATAATTTTGTGTTTTTTTTTTTTTGTTAACAAAATGTTTAAATTTTTTGTTTATTGTCTATAACAGTAGTCGGCAACCGGCAGCCAGCGCCGCTTATGTACACAGCCCGCTATACATTTTAGAACAGTGAATTTTTTTTATACATTGCATAATTTTAAAGTTTCAGACAGTATTTTGTTTTTTAGAAAATAGTTTAAGAATACATTTTTATTTTTATCCAGCCCGCGAAACTTTTCAATTCGCGAATGTGGCACGAGAGTTTAAAAAGATTGCCGACTAATAGTCAAATAATACTGTGTATCCTGTAGCATTGTCGCGATCGTATTTTATATTATTAATCATTATATTATATGTCTATGGGCGGCCTACGTGTATGGCCGTGGTCCACATGCTTGATAACACTGGCGCTTAAATACCATTAAATAATTCACAATTTTTTCGAAACTAGAAAAAATATTAAAAATTGTTATGTTAATGAAAATAATAAATTCAGAAAAATAAACTCTACATAATAGTTATCTTCGATTTTTTTTGAAAATAATTTAATAAAAAAATATTTTATTAACATTTTTACCAAAACATTAAATTAAATTAAAATACGAAATACTTGTAGTCCTTTCCCTCGTGAGTTATAATTCAAACAAAATTATGGTATACCTACTTACTCTAGAACCAAAATTAAGCGAGATCTACTCAGACTGTGTAAACGAGTATTATCTACGTCACACGTCGTACTTGTGTAAGACTGAGATAAGGATAACACATGCGACTATGCGAGTGTAGTTAATATCTTTTTATGTTCAACTTATTTCCATATACAAATATCTAATGTATATATACACTCATATAATTACCAGGTATATTATAATTATAAATATCTGTTTCCATTAGTTTATTTCTAAGTTAATAATCCCTTACAGATTCATGAATTCGTAATATAATAGCTGTAGCTATAATATTAAAATACATATATTATAACTTATAAGTATAAAATATAATAAATATAAATTATTTCCAAAAAAATTTAAAATAGCCATTTTTTAGTCTATTTTTCTGAAAATGTTAAAGTTTCAACATTTTTTAATTTAATCAATCCTCTTATTTTTAATATTTTTTCTAATTTCAAAAAAAACTGTGAATTAAATAATTTAATTAGAAAAAATATTAAAAATCAGGAGATTAATATGGAATTAAAATGTTGAAACGTCAACATTTCAGAAAAATGAGCTCTACAATAATTTTATTGAAAATAATTAAATATAAAATATATTTTTTATTTTTCTTACCAAAAATTAAAATAAATTAAAACATGAGATATTTGTAGCTCTTTCCCTTGTGAATCATATTAAAAATCCTAAATTGTGATAGCTCAATTATTTCAGGAAATATCGCAATAGGTAAATCCTCACGGGACATCCTGTAAATATATTATATACTATATATAGTACAATATCTTAATGTTATAATATAGTATATACAGTGGCGACAGTCTTGGCGGCAGGGCATTAGGTAGTGTGTGTTGAGAAAATGGTGTCAGCAGAGCGGTGCCCAGCAGGGGAGACTTAGGCCAATTCCACTTTCACCACCACAGATACGGATTATTGGGCATAGTCGTTTTCGACCAAAAACGTACACTTTCCTTTTCGGCCGATTCACTTTTCAACCAAATTTAAAAAAGGCCGATTCCCTCTTCGACCAAAACAAAATTTAATATAATATATGTAAAAAAAAATAAAATATTTGGTGTATATATATTTTTTAAATTATAGCAATTATATAATTATATTATTTTGAAAATGATTAAAAGTATAAGTTACAAATAATTTTGTAAAATAAAATATAGAAAATTATTTAAAATATAAGAACTGGATATATTAACATTATTTTTATGTTAATGATATGTCACAATATGAATAATATTATATAAATAAAATAAAATAATAATATACAAATTTTGTCAATAATTTATTATTAAGTATAATAGTGGTATAAAATTGGTAATTTTAAAAATTACACAATACAAAAAGTTTAATATATTATATTTTAGGTATACATATCAAAAATTATTAAAACCTATGTAAAATATTTTGTCATAAATTATTTGATCGATGATCGTCGTGTTTGATTGTGATGGCAACTACCACAATAACATAGATATAATGTATATAATATATATATAATTAAATACCTATTATTTTTTTTTATATATATTATATACATTACTATTATATTTAATAGTTGTATATTATTTTTTTTATAAAATATTATACATATTGTAACATATTAAAATAAAAGTAATATCAATATATAGATATTCTTATATTTCAAAAAATTGTCTATATTTTATTTAACATTATTTTATGCAACTTATATAAAATATTATATACCAATTATTTTATTTTTTTACATATATTATATATATTTTACTTTTGGCCGAAAAGGGTACCGGCCATTTTAAAAATTTGGTTGAAAAGTGAATCGGCTGAAAAGGAAAGGTTTTTGGTCGAAAACGGTCTTGTCCGGATTATTAGACCCAATATGAAAGCAAAAACGCTCGTACTCAGGTAGGTAAACTACATGACGGTGTGGCATCCACGTTACATTTTAGAGAATAATAGGAAACCTTATAACTCCAGACTACAAATTATTTATATTATATTATACGAAAAGTTTAATATACACGTGTTGTATGTATTATGCAGTATCAATTTATAAAATATATAATATTTGGCTATACCTAGGCGGCTAGGCTATATAGTATAGATGTTTCATTTTACAAAAATATATCGCATCGTGGTCTTACCAATATAGGTAGTATATGTTATTGTACTGGTATACAATCACAACCAGTTGAATTTTTATTCAACTGATATAATATTTTATACATAGCGAATTGTACAATATGATTTTTACACTCAATTTACTTTGTACAGGAACAATGTGCACTTCTGGCTTTGCTAAAAAAGAAATTTCTAGGGAGGACAAAAATCCTGAATGTACCTCTATGGATCTATATAAAACGTTTTCACTATATACACATTTCAATATAATATAGGTACATTTTTTAACTTAAACTAATATATTAGAGTGTACATATACATATTATACTATTACACAGGTATTTTTATAATAATAATAAATATATTTTTAATAGGTATTTATTGTTAAATTATAATGACATTTAATTGTTAAGTTAATAGTATAAACGACAGTAGATTATATAATCATAATTATAATAATTATTATAATCTACCGTGGTATAAACTATAAATAGTTTAGGAATAGTTTGATCAGCTGATTATAATTATGATTGACAATTGTTAAGCAAAAAAACAGTTTTTGTGTATAAAATGAAATTATTGATTTCCGTAAAATGCTTCATAAATCATATTAATTTAATATTTTCTTCGATGCCTATCTATATTATTTTTTTATCTTTGGTATGGTGGTTCTTGGTTCCTGTTAACTATCATGTGCAAAATACAAAAGTTAAATTTCTGTAAGCTATTATAAGAACTACGGTCTGTGTTATAGATAAATGCTAATCAAATTTACAATTTATAACTACTTGTGAAACTATTATTATCTGAATGGTAGGTATAAGACACCAAATTTATCTTCTACACGGGTATAAGTGGTAAATATTTTAGTCTCTACTCAATACGTACACTCTAAATCTATTCTATACAGCAGATGGAGATTCCAAGTTTTTATTCACTTTTATATTTTATAAATGAAAAAAATAACTATATACAATAGAATACGACTCTATAAGGCCTACAGACCCATTTATTATGTCAGGCGATGTGTAGGTCACCGCCCGCCGGCGCCTATGCTGTTGAATTGACTCATTCACTATAGAGTTACAGTATTATAATTTGTACAAGACATACATTTATTGTCATAATGCTCGAAAACACGTAGTTTGAATTCAGTACGACCAACCTTAACTAAAATGATAAATAAAATTATATTATATTAACAGCATATAAATTAATAATTATTGCAGTAAACATACGAAAACGACGATAGCAACAATAATAATAATCAAATAATTTAAATTTTCATAAAAGAGCAAATTTAATACTTATTAAAATTTAAAACACTTCATAGTATATTATTAAAATTAAAAAAATAACTGTACAATTGAATACGAGTCTGTAGGCCATCGAATGAAATATAAAATATAAAATCAGGGAATAACATTCCAGCACTGTACCTAATGCAGTGACGCTTTTAAACTACCTCCTATAATAGCATATACTGTAGTTTTACAATAAAACACGTTCATTCTCAATTGCAACATAATTTATTGTGGATAAACATTAAACGGCGCCGATGAGACGTAAAAGAAACTATGCGTGCCCTTGACAAAGGATATAGGTATGTAAGCAACAATACGAATTTTTATCTTGCCTGCGTTCTTCGCTGTTTCCTACGTATCGATCGGTTTTTGGGACAATCTTGTAGTCAGGGTGGCTGGGTGAGGGTTGCCGGACCGTACACTACACAAGAAAACGTCCTTTTTTATTGTGACGATGAGACACGTCGATCCAGACACACAGTTTCGACTATTTTTTTAATATAATTTATAACTGGTGTATTCATGTCTCATTGTTGGTTTTCGGTAAGGTATACTCTTTGGTTTTGGACTTAATCTCGACTTTGTCACTACGTGTTACAATAGAAATTGAAAACCTACGTGTTTCATTGTATTTTAGGTGTAGTAACACTAAACCA
This sequence comes from Rhopalosiphum padi, assembly GCF_020882245.1. NCBI lineage: Eukaryota > Metazoa > Arthropoda > Insecta > Hemiptera > Aphididae > Rhopalosiphum > Rhopalosiphum padi. The sequence goes on along the minus strand of NC_083599.1, from coordinate 845,965 downwards.
TAACCAGCATGACTATATAATATTATAGTTACGAGTTTACGACATATTAATATGTTATAATATGTGCTTTGTGTTCTAACATTCGATTTTGTCGCTATGAAAATCGATTTAAAGGAAGACACATGAGCTACTAAAGTCGAATACAACCTATTGCGAAATTTAAGTCTTCGTAAAATGTGTCAAATAACACAATTCAAAAATGCTTACTTTTTCCCTCCAAATAACGTCGTATTTCCTCATAGAATCGTATAAAATAATTACCAGTTTATGAGAACAGCTTGCCTATAGGCTCTCCCAGTTTTACGAACTAATACTCGTCGTGGACTTTATCACTGCTCAGTGCTTAGACAAAACTCAATAAGATTCAAAATATTTTAAATATATCATATCCATCTATCATATTTTATGAAAATTTCATGTTTAAATGCGGTTGTTCATTTTTATATATAACAATAAAAAAAACAAAATCGATTACTGTAAAGTGATGTGCGTATTTTTTTATTTTTCCTGATTGTTTTAAAAAGTACTGCAATTTTTTACTTTTGAAATAAATCTATTTTGTGCTACTGCAGTACTGCTTACTAGACAATTGAACTATTGAAGCATTTTCGTTTTAATTTTTCCTAAAAGAAACGGCATACATGCGTTCGGAAACACACATAGGTACACATAAGACACGTATTATTATTATAAAACCAATACATTTTATCGCTCTGCTGTGAATCTAAAATCAATCTAGATAAAATTATAAATTATTAATATAATAACTTAATACAATAGCTAATAAAACATAGAAGATTTCGGCTGATTTGTGGAAAAATGTACCATGACATTTTTCGAAAATAGTCATTATTTTAAAAAAAACAACAGCATTACATATTTTAATCTCAGTTTCACTTTTCTGATATCGAAGTACGTATACCTATCGTATCTAATCATTTTCATATTATATTACATTTTTCGCACACATATTGTCAACTAATTTCTAAATAACATTTTAATATTCGATTTTGAATATCATATTATCATATAATATCTTATCGTCAATGTTTTTATTGCGGATATCCGCGAAACACGAAAAGTAAGATGTAGTGTTAGTGTATATTTCGAGGTTTAATCTGTGTTTGTTTTTAATTTTTAGTATACGTATACCTACTATAATATACTATATTATATTACATAAGTAGAATTTTTAATGCGTGTAACTTCATAAGGCCATACATGTTATGAATGAACGGTAATTTAATAACATTTAAAATACTTAATTCGAAATAATATTTTTATGAAATATTCAAGTACGTATTTATAATTTTTCATTAGTAATGAAGTATGGTAAATCCTTGACAATAATATTTTTAAAAGTTTAACGTATCGGTTTTGTATTTTTTTTTATTATATTTTAACTATATACATAATAGTATAATACATATTATATATTACATTGTAATTTTTACAAGTAATTTGCTACCAATATTATTCAAAAACATAAACAATGGTTTTGCGTTAATGTATTTTGTTTATAGGTATTGCGTATTGGCTAGAGAAAGAAAACAAAATATACGGTCAGTACATTCTTTCGACTCTCGAGTCAACTGCACATGCTCATTTTATATTTCTGCTGCAGGATTATTATAGTTCTAAAGGACGACATGTCGACATGGCGAATTGGGTTTCGAATACATTTCACAGCATAAGCACCAAAAAATAACGAAACATAATAATAATAGAAAAATTTATATTATAATTTATATACTGCTTTCAGCCATATTGTATTCTATGAATCAAATCAATGTCCTCGCAGACCGTGCCTACTTCCAAAACCATAGAATTACAATCGTATCCGCTGCCCGTGTCGAGCGCTACATACATTCGACGCCCCTTCCCGTATACGAATTCCTGCAGAGTGCAGACCGGTTCCATCCAACATTGTGCTCTGATATTTGCGTTTCGTCTTCACCCGTCAGTCGTTTTCGAGTCGCATTTTTCGACACTTGTACTTGTACACAATACTTGTATTTTTGTTTGTCGCCGACGTCTTCATCGTAAAAGGTATGTTATTAGTTTTATTTATTTGTTTGAGGATATCGGCGCAATTTATTAGATTCTCGGGTAATTTTGGCGTAAATATTAGTTTATTAGAAATATTAATATTTTTGAAGGTTTGACGTGATCCGTTTAATATTTTAATATTATTGTTTGACCTTTAAATTTTTTTTTAATTTAAATTTATTTGAGACAATATTTAGACAAATCGATGTATTATCCTTTTATAAATAATATTATCTTCCTTTGAATATTAATTCTCCAACACAGTTTTGTCTTACCTACTTTTCTTTTAAGCGCGGTGCTTATTTTTTTTCTTTCGTGCCGTAAAGGACATTGCTATTTGCTAGAAAGCCATGAAATAATTTAATATTAAAATATTTATTTAATTATCATATTAGAGAATATTAAATACGGCTATTAACTCCGTTATGTTATTGTTTATTATATTAAGGAAGTGGGTCAGTTAGTCGATTACTATGTATTTTTAAAATTCGAGGGTCTTGTAATCATGAAGTACTGTTCTAAGTGATCCTGCGCGTATTTCACGGTCGCACGGACAGTGTTTTTATGTTCTGCAGGTAATTTCTAAGTCCCTATTTCCTTATTGGAGTACCGGAGTATTCGTAGTGATTCTATCGGCGTTCTTGAAATTCTTAAACGTACATCTCGATATATCTCATTGAAATCAAAACACCTTTAAAATACGCGAACGCAAGTACTGACACTGTTGAAAATTGTTAAATATATTTTGTCAGTTTGTCTAATAATTGTTGAATATTAAAAAGTACAAATGTACCATCTAAGATCATTAATGTATAGTTATCGAACAGAAACAAAAAAGATAAACTATAATCAAGTTTAATTAATACTTTCATATACTTATTTCCTGTATGCATTATTCACTTACAATTTTTACGAGTACTCTAACTATCGAAGTTTAAATGTATAATACTACTAAATCACCCAAATTGTCGAAATTAACGAAATATGTAAAAAAAAATTCAGAAATTTTACAAATAATGTTAAAATATGACGTATTTATGACGAAATATGTAAAAATATGTAAAATAAAGTATATATTATTTTATTGCAAATCACATGAAATTAATTTATCATTTGCAATACTTAATTTATCATGTTTTAATAAAAATATGTATTTACTTACAAATCCCAGCCCTAATTATAACTTATAACCATTTAGTTTATTTATATAAATAAAGCAAATACTTAAAATATAGTGCTATAATATTTTACCAAAATATAAAGGAACTTTAAAAAACAACTTCTCTGCATCTTGTAAATTTGTATTTTTAAATATCTTAACAATTGTAACATTATTACATTAATAAAACTATTAATATTAATTATTATACTTGGGGGTTTCAGCATATCATTTATTTTAGTGTACTTACTATGTATTTAACATTCATCTTTTTGAATTTACTGTTACAGTAAACTATGTGGATCCACTAGATCAGTGGCGTTTTTAAGAGGGGGATATGGGGGGATAGATCACACCTTGGTTTTTTTTTTTACTAGTAGGTTTAATAATTTCATACGTATAATACAGAAATACAGAATAAAATTATTGAAAGCGTTACACTTTATTATAATATTGTAGTAGCTGCATTGAGGAGGCCCTGAGACTCTTAAGCTCGGAGCACTGGCTGGTACATTATTTTTTACTGTTTTTGTCTTAGATATAAATTTGTATATTTATCAATAGATACTACATATTGTATTCTCACGGTTTTCTCCATTTTATAAAAAAATTAATTACCAATGAATAATAAATCTTCAAAACAAAATAATACAAATTTATATATTTATGTATAGGTACTTGATAATAAGTATAAAGTAATACTTTATATAAATGTTTAACATTTTTGAGAAATAGTGGTGATGATAAGTGTACCCCCTTCCTGTCCAGGAAATTATATGTTTGCCAACATATATCCCTTCCTAGACAAAATCTTAAATACGCCACTGCACTAGACTAGTTACACCAATCGTAGTTTTTATAGTATTGTGGTGCCTGTTCATTAATTTTAATATTAATTTAACACCAATAACAGTATTATAGTTTACATTATATATATATATATATAGATATTCGTATTTGTATATTATACAAACTATAATATAATATGTAGCGATAGAAAATAGTAAAAATGTACAGTTAATTTATTCAAAAGAGTGTGGGGCGTGGGTGTAAAAACTATATAAATCTCGTGGTCACAATCGTATATTATATATCTCTTAATAATAGAACTTTCAAATTATTTCAAATATATTATTTAATATTTATTACTTAAACTAAATAATCACAATTTTTTGGATTGACTAAAACCTCTTATATACTTTCTTTAGTATAGTTTTGGTTGAATATTATATTTGTTATACTAAAATATTAAAAATGTATTGTTTTTTTACAGCTGTAAAATGTTTTCTCTAGCCAAATTAGCGTACTGCGTTTGCGACGATGACGAAAGGATATTTTATAATGATTTAGAGACATTAACAATCGATATTCAACCTTGTTGTATCGATGTATTGAGATACCTAAAGAACCAGACAAGATCAAATGTTATGGATGTTGATTTTTACTCTGACGGTAAATTCAAAGACAACGAAGGTAAACGATATGGACTGAAAGAATATAAAGGCTAACAAACTCTTATAAGTCGCCCTATTTACTTTTATTTATATAAAACCCAACCATTTTTACTTATTTTTTGTATAAAATTTAAATACCACCCTAGTAATATCCCTTAATCCGAGCCTGCACATACGATATCGATCGATCGTTGTGGCAAATATTAATAATGCTCGTGAAGGGGATGGGGATTTTGAGCTCCACAAGTATTTATAAAAATGATAGTCGAAGGACTTTGGAAGCCTTTTCCTATATATTTTATTTAATATATTTATTATAACACCTCAATATTATTCACGAACTGATAATAATCCCCTTGAGAGGATTCTAATACTGGCAAATGGGCCAGGACTTGATCTCTTTCATTTCCAAATAATAATTTAATAATTACGAAAAAACCGGTTGTATAGTTTGTTAAATTTTCATTGAATCTTAGGTTTATAGGTATATTGTTTATATAGTTATTATTAAAAAAATATTTGATTGCAATATTTGTTCTTTTATCTTTTTTATATATATATATTATTCTATATTTGAGCTAATTTTGATGTTTATCTTAATAAAATAAATAAATTAATAGTCGAATGTCATTAATTTTTTGCAGGATCAACCGCAATTTTGCCCTGCCATGATACTACTTCATATTGCAAATTTGCGTCGATCTCGTTTCAAGCTATATCGTCCAACAGCGTTCACAAATATGGTACAGACGACTCAATGAGTGAAAAGGCCGCTGCCAGTGGACATTTGGAATGCTTGGTGTTCGCCGAAAACCGCGGGTTTCCATGGACGAAAACCATATGTGCTCAGGCGGCTGCTAATGGACGGCTCGAGTGCCTTAAGTACGCACGCGACCAGGGCTGTCCGTGGGATGAGTTGGTGTGTGAGTACGCCGCAGCCAACGGCCATTTGGAGTGCCTGCGGTATGCCCGGGAACAGGGCTGTCCGTGGAATGTGTTGGTGTGTGAGTACGCCGCAGCCAACGGCCATTTGGAGTGCCTGCGGTATGCCCGGGAACAGGGCTGTCCGTGGGATGAGATCGTGTGCGAGAAAGCGGCTAGTCATGGCCAACTCGAGTGTCTGGTGTACCTCCACGATAATGGGTGTCCATGGGACGAGTCCACGTGTGAGGCGGCCGCGGCCGGTGGGCACATTGACGTTCTGCGGTATGCCCGTGACCATGGCTGTCCGTGGGACTCATTCACGTGCGAAGAAGCTGCAGCCAATGGCCATCTAACGTGCTTGGCATATGCCCACGAGAACGGCTGTCTATGGTCTACCCCGACGTGCGAAGCGGCCGCAGCTGGTGGCCATCTCCATTGTCTGATGTACGCTCACAATAACGGTTGTTTGTGGGACATAACTACGTGTGACGCAGCCGCGTCAAACGGACACTACTCATGTCTGGAATATGCACTGGAAAACGGTTGCCCGTGGGATTATAACGTAAGATATTGACGTAATGTCGTAATCGACGTAATCTGTACTTTCCATTTCTTAATCTCGGAAAATTAAATACGTACAAAAAATAAAATCATGTTTATATGTTTACTTTAATTAATTATTTTTTAAGCAAAAAAGAGGTCTGAAAAGTTTCCGACACGCGAGGCAAATAAATTATAAAATCTAATCAAACATTTTGATTTGATAAGTAGTTATCAAAAGGTTCGCCATCCCTAGATTCTAACCAATCTGCTTGCACGTTTCTCTGTTCGAATCTGCACAATATTTCTGATCGATTGATACTTTATACGACTATATTATGTTGAGCGGTTTGCCTTGTGGAGATAACCACAAATTAGCACGGTTTTTCAATGTTACAATTCTTTTCGACGTTACATAAAGTTATTCATTTTATCACGAACGACACGAACCGTTATTCACACAATCACACCGTTACGTACTTTTGGGTGTAGAGAGCTTCAATATATCATTTAATATATTCTATGTTTAAAAAATAAAAAATACGGAAAATATGTTGTACATCATGCACGATGAACTATGAACAGTAAGATCAAGACTAGTACCTACATCACGAAATACAAAGTATTGGCGCGCTCTTGATTTTCGAGTTTTGGCGCACTTTTTATCTTTGAGAAACGCGTGAAACGCGCCTAATGTGTAAGCAAAGCGCATTCGCGTTTTAAAATCGCGACGTTTGAAACGCGCGGAGGCGAGCGTTCGAATCGCCTAGTGTGCAATTACCTTAATTAAATTAAGTAAATATAAAATAATTTCTATAATGGTATCATATGAACTAATAATATATTATACCTATTTATGCGGTTTAATTTTGGAAAAATATAAGTTTATCATACCATTTTGGTATTTTTATATTACGAGTATTAATATAAAAATAACATACTCCCAACAATATATTGTACTACCTAAGTTAATAATAATACACGATTATTTAAATTACCTATAAATAATATTAACATTTTGAAAATTCCATTGTTTAAATTATAGTTGAATTTTATTAAATAATTCAATTTAATTTTGTAATAAAAAAATATAAAATATATATAATAAATTATAAACATAATTTGCGTTTCTAAAATGGATATTTTTTGAAACATAACATAATAAAAAAAATTTATAAGCGATAAACGACCAAATTTTAGTTTTAATTCCAGTAATAATAAATCATGTTATGATTACTAAGGAACCTTGTAACACAGGTCGGTCGGTCCGTGCCGAATTACGAAGTATTAAAGGTAACCGGGCGCGCGTCCTAACTGAATCCGTACGTTGCGGCTATATGTTCGACCGCAACGCAACGCAACGTATTGTTGGCAAAATTGACGTCGATGAATTCATACGTGAAAAAGGTTGTGAACTTATAAAATTACAGTATAGTCGAAAAGATGTCGTTAACCACCGAACAACGTAAAATATCATTATCCGAAAGTTTGGCTGTTAAACTTTTTTCTTTGTATAAAAAACGCTAACGTAATGCGGTACATCAAATATATAAAGATAAGTTTGAATTTGGCGAGTTTCATCATTTGTATACACAGTTACGTGCTAATGATAATTTATTCCGTTCTTATACACGAATGACTACAAGTACTTTTGACTATATAAAAGAGGCAATTGAACATGAATGTTATCATATAACAACTAACTTTAAAGTACCAATTTCTATAGAAGAAAGAATACTTATTACTTTAAGATAAGCATATTATTTTAATCAATAACAAACTAAAATTAATAGTTTTTATAAATTAACAATAATATAATATATCAAAATAAAATGTATAATGTTATAAATTAATAAAATAATAAGATTTTTGTATTGTATACCTACTAGTATATTATAATATTAACATTAAAGTGATAAAATATAAAACTCCTTTTAACTTTCAAAATAACACAATAAAGACGGTGCTCCGCGGCTGGCCAGCTGCTACCTATCCTAAATAATATAATAATATAAAATAAATACGGTGATTCGCGCGCGTACACGATATTATATTCAAGTAGCGATTTCTGCGATTTACGCACACGCAATAATATGTATAATAAATGGCGATTTGTGTTTACAATAAATTAAAATATATATATTTAAGACACTTAAATTCGCGCGCACTCGCAATTTATTTTTTAGTAGTGGCGATTGCGCACACAAAATAGGGGTATATAAATGTATAATAAAGGTGACGATTTGCGTACTCACGATATATTAAGAAAAAACAGCGATTTGCGCTCGCAAGTGACAACTCTGCGTTAACAATACAGACGGAACTGACGAATAATATTGGGGCGAATAATATTATTTTACTATTTATACCTATTAAGTTATTATTTTTTTTTTTTTTTTCGTATGGCGTATGTTCGGGAGTAAGCCCAAAGGCCTAGTTCGGACGCCTGATTGGCAGAATTTTTAATGGGGCACCCGTAGGTTTCTGCCATGCCCCGGGGTGGGGGGGATGGCAGCACTTGTTCTCCGGACACCGTGACTTGCAGTTATTATTGAAATAGAGCTATAAACAACAGTTTTTATGTAATGATCGTCGTTTGAAGACGAATAAGTTGTCAGCAATAAGAATGAGTCGGGCACTCGTCGTTTTAAAAAAAATGTCCTTTTTATGGCATAAAAAGGCTCTATTCAGAGCCAAAAAATATTTATTATTAAAAAAAACTAGGCAACAACGAGTTAGGAAATTTTATTTTTAATCATTTAATAACATAATTAATTTTCCATAATTTTCAGTTTCATATGAGTTAATTTTTATTCTTATATTAGTCCCATAGAAATACATTCGTTTTGTAAAAAAACATACCACCGGCGTATTTACTATCGGCGTAGATACTCGTCGGCATTTTTTCCGTCGGCATAGATACTGGTCGGCGTAGATGCCGTCGGCGTAGATGCAGTCGGCGTAAATGCCGTCGACGTAGATACCGTCGGCGTTAATACCGATGATGCAATACGCTCAGAGTAATATTAATAACTCCTTAAAACAAGGGCCTTTATCATTTCAATTTAATGATAAATCATATTGCAAAGACAAAAAACAATTTTAAGCGAATTGTGATTACATATAGTTACGTCAACCTTATTACTATAAGTCTATACGTATATATTTATTATATTATTATAGTACCTAATTTATTTTACAATTCTCAATAATACGGTTGGTTGAATTAATTTTTGTTGAAAACATCGCATTTATTGTATTATATTATGCTCTACACTTTTCTGTCTATAACTACTTAATATGTTACTGTAAAAATATGCGAATAATTTAGGTGGGTTACCATAACCACGGTAACGCCATTCAATAAATATATTATATATTATATTATAATTAATATAATGTTATAACTTAGATGTAATACAATCGTCAATTTACAGTCAATTGGAATCCACCAACAACGGCTCATAACCATATTTTGTCTAACAACTCTTTAAAATACCAAAATATCCTGTTTCTGAATTTCTAATAGATTTGGTTAAAACATATTATTATAAATAATCTGTTTAGTTGTAGAGGTAATTATTAATTAGAATTTTTTATATATAGATAGAGAGGATAAGTCAAATATTTTAATTATTATTTAAAATATAATACCATTTTATTATTATACACATTAATTTATACATCACCAAATAATTTATTTATTATTAACTCCCGTTAGTCGCATCGCTGTTTAAAAGACTGGGCATTTTTAATTTTTCAAATTACTCATTGTAAGTAATTTACATTATTTCGTGTACTTTTATACCTTCATTGTCCAAGAGGCAAGAAGTCAAGCTATCATTTAATGCTATTTAAAACAATTTTCCTATTGTCTGTTGAATTTGCATGTATTTTTTAAGTCACAAACCTGTCAAAAAGACCGTGTGTGACAACTCGGATAATAATTAATTTTGTTCAATATTATTTTCGTCAGTGATTATTTTTTTAGATATAAAAAAAACCATCATAATCGTTTCTTGAGTTTCTTCTTATCGATAGTTATAGTTTAATTTTATCACTTTTCGGTTCATATAATTTCATTGAAAAATTCAATATTTTCGTCATTTTTATTTTATATTCAACACGTCATACAGGACAATCGTGTAAATGATCAAAATTTAAATGAAAACAATTCAGAATAATAATATGTATTTTTTTTTTCATTATATAGCCATGGACATTTTAATAATAATAATTTTAATAGTAAAAAATAAATATACCAAAATAAATTAACAAATAATAATTTGTGTATATCTTTAATAAATGCATTAATTATTAAAATGTTTATTTATTATTAAATATTTAAATTGTAAAGAAATATTCATTATATATAAATTATAAGTATATTAAACAAAATTGCTATAAAAAGTTGTCAATAGAATTTTTTTTTATATTTTCCATTTGGCTTGCCCTAATAAAAGTGATGATAAATAGCGGCACTTAGGCTATTTTCAATAGCTAGTAGCCAAATGACACTATGTTAGGTGTTGACGACATAAAGAAGAAATACACAATAATTATGCTTTACGCGGTCTTACGACTATGATACGTTATCGCTGTTATAGGTAAAACGGTTCGCGCAAGAGAGCGAGACGGCCGGTACTCGTCTGGATTGACTTGTCTTCCAGCCCCACCCTATACTGCCCTGCTACTGCGAAAAGCAGTAACTCCAAAAATTGAATTTTTGTGTTTTTGTAATTTTTTTAATTAATTGAAAACTTTAAGTACACTTTTTGTGATTAATAAATTATTTTTAACAATTTTCACATAATATTACAGTTGCTGCATTTCTATTTAGCATTACTCACATTATATCATATATGAATGCAATGTATAAAACGCAGTATTATCAATATCATAAGACACTGCTAATAGAAAATGCAGTAAGCCAGTAACTACAACAATAATCAATTTACAAAAATAAAAAAGATACTTCTGAATCATATTAATTTTAATACTTTTACTTTCGTAATATTATGCAAAGTCATCATTAGATAAACAAAACAAGTTACGATAGTTGCGCGGCAAATTATGATAATAAAGTTGTAGTATTACTAGAAGAAAACGCAGTAATAACATTTAATATTTTAATCCTAACTGTAAACGGAGTAACTACAATGCACATACTTCTTTTTGTAGGAATTGTTAATTACTGCGTTTTACGCTAGGAAAAGTACGATTTTTGTAAATGTATTGTAGTTTTGACTTTTTTTAGTTTAATTTTAAGTCACTACATGTCAATTTTCGTGTATTTAACCTTAATAAAATTATACGCAGAATAATCTCATTAACAATATGACATCAAAATCTAATTTTTGATATTTTTGTAGTTGCTGCTTTTCGCAGTAGCAGGGCAGTATATGCCTTTGCGGCGTGGTGGGATAATCGACGGTGTGGCGTTGTTCTTGCCCATGGTGGCGGTTGGTTAGGCAGTACTTTGTACCGGCGACCGTTGCGTACCGTGTCAAACTTTGGCCTTTGGGTACAAACTGCAATGTAACACGTTTATCTGTCATGGGTACGCATTTCATGTGCATCTTACACATGGCGTGGTTTTAATGGACTTTAAACACAAATATCTCTAACATCGTAGAAATATTTATAAAAAATCGTAAGTTACCTACTCGCCTGTCATGACATTTAGGTACTTAGTCGATCGCCATTTATTTTATATTCGTATGCAATATTATAATTATAAATATAAAATATAAATACTTGGAATCAGTGGCGAAGCGTCATAGGAGACAAAGAGACAATGTCTCCCCACTTAGAAATTAGAACACGGGACAAATAAATAATTATTATTTTGTTTTATACAATATTTAAAAATGTGAATTTTATTTTATATTATAAAATATTAAAATATATGATGTATGTTTCAGTATTTGTTAAAATCGGTTTTTCGTTATAAAGTTATAGAATTCTTAAAATAGATTAGATGCACGCGATACGGGCATACGGCGGCGATACAGCCGTGCGTACGTGTTGGCGATACGGGTCATTTCAAATACGGTATTATATCTAAATCTAAAAGACGTTGCGACGCATTGTCTCACAAATATAGGTGCGCGGGTACAAGGGAAATGTTAATGTGAGTGGGGATTACTATGTACTCGATGAGACAAGTCTCGCCGTTCGTAATTACCTCAATCCTCAATAAACGTCGCCGTCGCATTGTCACGCCGCGCAATCGTAATGTCGTACGACTGTTTTACAATATTTATTATTTCTTATTGTAATTGTAATTAATTGTCCTCGTAATTCATAATGGCTGACGATTTAATTAATTCCATTTTGGACGATGGAATTAATAATTATTCATACGAAAAAAAATATGAACTTAAAAATAAAAAACCATGTCCCTTATTGCATTTAACAATAGCTGACGGAAAAACAACTAGAAAATTTCAATTCGTGTGGTATTCAAAATATAAATGGCTTACTGGTAGTCAGGTAAGAAATAAACTATATTGTTTTTACTGCTTATTATTAAGAGGAGAGAAAACCTGGAGCAACGAAGGTGTGTCAAATATAAAAAATTTCGAACGAAAAGCAAACAAACATGCTATTTCTGAAAGGCATCTCGTTTGTCAGGAACAATTTAAGTTACTTGGTAAAAATATAATTGATCATGCACTATCGGAAGGGCGACGCTTGCAAGCCATAAAATATAATGAACAAGTTGGCATTAACCGTCGCATATTAGCTCGATTAATTCATGTTGTGTGTTATTTGGGGAAACAAGAGTTAGCTTTCCGAGGACACGATGAACGAAAAAGCTCATTAAGTAAGGGTAATTATTTAGAGCTATTAGAACTCTTATCGCAAGAAGAACAAATACTCAAAGAACATTTTTTGTCTAACTCTTTATTTAAAGGAACGTCTAGTGATGTGCAAAATGATTTAATTGCTTGTATTACAGATGTCGTAAATACTAAAATAATGAATGATTTAAAATGTGCAAATTTTGTGTCTATACAAGCCGACGAAACTACCGATGTATCGTGCAAATCACAAATGAGTATTATTTTAAGATACGTTGTTGACAACAACATTGAAGAGAGATTTATAGGTTTTTTTGATGTATCAAAAGATAAAAGTGCTGTTGGGCTCTCAAATATTTTATTGGCAGAAATAACCAAATGGAATATAAACGATAAAATTATATGTCAGACTTATGATGGAGCGGCCGTCATGGCTGGAAACCAAAATGGAGTCCAAGCCATTATTAAAAAAACTTATCCAAAAGCCCTATTTATTCACTGCTATGCCCATCAACTGAACCTAATTTTTTTACATGGGTCAAAAAATATTAAGTCCGTCCGTATTTTTATAAGCGACCTTACAATGTTTCACACATTTTTCAGTAGATCACCAAAACGAACTGAGCTGCTTCGGGAAAAAGGTTTTAAGTTGCCAAAAAGTTGTGAAACAAGGTGGAATTACCATTCAAGAGCAGCAGCTACTATAAGTACACATTTTAAAGAACTACAAAAAGCGATATCGTATGTAACAGAGGGGGAAGACTGGGATCCGATTTCTATAAGTACAGCGTATGGGTTACTGCATAAATTATCAAATCAAAAATTTGTGTATTTATTATGTCTGTTTCATCGAATATTTATATACTCGGATCATGTATTTTTAATACTTCAAACAAAATGCACTGCGGATGTACAAACTTGCATAAATGAAATAAAAAATTTATCTACACAATTATCAGCTATGAGAAATGACCAAAATACTATAACCGAGTGTTGCGAGTCTGCAATGGAATTGAATAACGAACTTCAATATACAGACAAAGATATAAATAGTCTCAAAAATCTGACGTATGAAATATTGGACTCAATAATTATCCAAACTGAAGTTCGATTTCAAGATTTTCACGTTTTGAAATTTATTGAGCTCGCAAACAACAATGAGTTTATTAATTACAAAAAACATTTTCCAATTGAGAAACTAAATCAACTACTAAAAGTTTTCCCAGGAGTATTCGAACAAGAGAGATTACAAAATGAATTAACAGTTATTTACAATGATAATAACAAACATCTTCCACCAAAAGAATTGCTGAATTATATTATTAAAGGTTGGTACATAATCATTATTATTTTTAAAATCTATGTATTTAATTATAATATAATCATATTTGTTTCAGCTGAGTTACAAGAAGTGTACGTAGAGCTTACAAAATTGTTACAATTAATTTTGTGTATTCCTGTAACAACGGCTTCTAGTGAAAGAAGTATGAGTACTTTAAAAAGAATCAAGACGTTTCTAAGAAATACAATGACACACGATAGATTCTCAAATTTGTCAGTTTATTATATTACATTTTATTTTGTTTTGTTGGTTATAATTTATAAATTATAATACATTTGTTTTATTACATCAAATATTATTATTTTGGAAGTTTTTAAATATAATTTAATTTTGTTTTTAGTTTTTGAACATTTATTTATTACCGTTTAGATAATGGCCATAGTTGCCGGGTTCAAGAAAAAAAGAGGGGGTCTAGGCGTATTAGTGCCATTTTTTTTTCAGTGTCTCCCCAACCAAAAACCTCAAGCCTCGCTACTGCTTGGAATAAAACAAATATTTAAATTAAATAATTATTTTTAAATGCACACAGATCATTAAAAATAATTTCTGTACCTATCTATAAATCACTGGATCACAATATTGTTATAACTAGGCAACGGATTTAAATGCAAATTGCATTTTTTTCTGAATGTCCGAAAACATTGCATTCTAAACATACAGTTCATTTCATACATCAAGGAATTAAAAAATGTAACTTTTGTTTTGCATTCTTTGACATTTGTAGTGCATATTTTTATGTTTTAAGTCATTTTTGTATAGGAATTGATAAAATTCAATAAAAATTAAGCAGCACTTGATTTTACAGTACTATTATGAAAGACAAGGTAAAAGTATAATGTATGTATCTATCTTATAATAATTGTAGATTAATTTTTTGGAAATACATTTCAAAGTACAAAGAAGATAGGAGAACTTGAAGAAGACGAAAAATATACGAATAATTTATACCTAAGAATAAAAATGTATATAATTAAACAATTTTTTCAATGTTAAAAATAATTTTAAGAGAATTTTTTTAGTGCATTTTTAAAAAAAAAAATTCTGTTATGAGTGCATTAAATCGTATTTTTTAAAGAATTTTTCTTGTTTTTTTAGAACATTTAAATCCGTTTCCTAGTTATTATGAATTATAGTTAAGTGTTAATAATTAGGGTTTAATCTTTCCACCTGATCAAAAAAAATTCATCCGATGACCAATTATTTTTCAGTTTTTATTGTTTAAAGAGTATAAAAATAATTTAAGAAACTGAAAATCATATATAGAAATTAAATATTTAATTATTATGTACCGTTTTTTATAAACTATCAGTCGTAAAGCAATTTTTTTATAAATTTAAATTTAAATTACATATTAAAAATCATCATTAGAAGGCAATAGCATAGCTTAGAATTTGGTATACTAAGGATAGCATTTTAGAATTATTAATTTTGAATACAAATATAAATTCTTTATTTTATCTACCTATTATTTTCTATATAAATATAATATATGTGAGATTAATAAGAAATAATTAGTGAACAAATTACTTGAAATTACAACTATAATTTAATTGAAAAATATGTAATCAAGTAATTTTCAATGTCTTTTTTTATTTCTAGTATACCCATTATTTCTGGTCAAAATAAAATTGCTATAAAAATTAGTATTTTAACGATATATTGAAATTCAAATTATAAATGGAATTACTTTTAAAATAAGTTAAAATAGTTAAATGATACCAATACTCATACCAATAAGTCTATTTATATGCCAAATTTATTAATTATCATTCAATTGAATTAAATCTCTTAGTTTGACATTTTTAACAATCCATCTCGTTCAGTATTTTATTCTTCAATATCAGTATATGAAGCTGTTAAAACAACACGATCAGCTTCAGCAGCAGCTCTTCTACTGCCCATTTCACTATCAATCTCTGTACCAAATCCTAGACTCTGAATATAAGAAGTGTACGCGTCCAATAATAGGGACTACGTGGAGTGTTGTTGTGTGTTACCCGAACAACAAATTACCTTTACTTGGCCAATGACTACACTATCGCCGATTGTCTAGAAGTAGACTACTATTATGTTTACCCCTTATATTTGTTGGATATGCAACTATACGTCCATGACGACACCAAGGACCGGGAAAGAGCCATTTTAGGAAGTAGGCTAGTACAAGTTTATTATGGGGAGGGGTCTCTGTGATTGATCCGATCTGGTGCAATGACCACAAAGCTAACAAAATAGGGACAATACTAAAATTAACTTAGCAACTACTGAAGTCTGATTATGGCCATGGTCTGCTGTACGGACAACCGAATACTAGATGACCTGGACAGCCTTTCACACACGGGATTAGTTGCAAGCGGACTTACGCGTTGGAACTCTCTCGGTGGTGATGTGGACTCAAAAACAGCTACACACCGTAACCGGGAGACGCTGGATATGTTAATCGGAGGTATAAGGTAATGTACAAAACAATGACTTACGAGAGACAGGTATAGAGTATAGAAGTATTTATTGTCCTCTCACAATGAAGAGGTATTAAATATAATATAATATGTGTGTATAGTGTGTGAGTGGTAAGACTCACTGATTTATAATAATAATTTCACAAAGATATGTACTCAATGCGACTTCAATAAATAGTATAAAAATTAACCACTTCAATAGTGAAACAACGATTTTCAAACCTACGACAATAATAATAATAATAATAAAATATAGGGTGTTGGCCACAGAACAACAACAAAAACAAAGATAGTAAAATCATAACGATAATATAAAAATGAGGCAAAAGGCCGACCAATAATTGATTATACAGAATAAGAACAAAGAGAATAAATATACACAGTTATATTATAATAATAATATTTATATTAAGAAATTAAACAAAAGGGACTGATTGCCGAGTTTTGTGCGTGGGAGACGGGAGAGGAGATTAGGAAAGGTGACGATTAGACGACAGCGATAGTGCATCATTGACACGGCGCCAACAAAAACAATTAATTAATTAAATCCAATTTAAGATAGTATATGAATAAACTATTTAGTCTTTATATTTTGGTTTGTCCTGCAACTTATACGTCTATCAAGACTAGCGAAGCAACAAACAGTATATTAGTAGTATATCAACTTGTACTGTTTCATTTCCAAACTGTCATGTAATTTTTCTGGTACATTAACAACAGCACCTTCCAACATCTCTAAGAAATACAAAAAAAATTAAGATATATAATAAAAAGACTATTGTAAAGATAATAATATACCATAGACCACTATACATATTACATAGTCAGTAGTCTTGGTAAAAAAAGTCGAGAAAAAAGGACAAAAACTTCAATGAAAATATTACATGTTTGAAAATAGTTAATTATTAAAAAATGAAATAAAATAGACTATAAGTTTATATTATTATATGTAATTGTTTCTGATTTCTTTTCCTAGTACAATCACACTGTGGTACAATGTACAATTAAGATGAGCAATATATTTATTAGTTTTTATTATCAATTTTATCTCGTAAAATTAACAATTATTTTGTTCACCAATATTGTTTTATACTGTTTTGCATTTAAAAACATTAATGCTGAAAATGTTGATCTCTGCTAATACTGCATAAAAGATTACATTTTCAATTTAATATAATAATTAGGTTAAAATAAACTACCTAGGTACTCATATATAACTAGAATTTTATTTAGATCAAAACAAATATAAATGAGTTAAAAATTATCTAGATGAGATAAAACATAAATAATTTTTATCTAAATGAGTTACCTATCTAGATATTTTCCAACACTGCTAACCAACAGGCGACAGCGTTTCAACTGCCACGTTGAAAATATTTATGCCTTATTAAACGAAAATATTGTAAATTTTTAGAAGGTTGTAAACTTGTAAGTTGTCCTACCTAATCTTCTACTAGCGTTAACGTGACGATTTTATATTTATATAGAGTTAATTTATCAGATTCACTTTTTAATGTCGTAGCATAATGATAATTTGTTATCAATAAGTAGATTTCCAAATAAATTATCATCTGTATGAATATGTTACGAAAAATAAAACATAAGAAATAAGTTATTAACAATTATATTATTTGTACGAAAAAAAAAGTATAATTTATTATATTTGCATTATTATAATACAAATTAATTATGGTAGGTAAAAATTAGAATAAAATGGATCGTGTAATGGTAGTAACATATAGTACCATAATCCGTGAATTTCCTGTTTTGACGGTGGCTTCGTTGGCGGCAGAGGAGTAGTTGTTGTTGTAGTTGTAGTAGTAGAAGTAGTAGTAGTTGATTTAATTATTGATCCCAATACTGGAGCAATAGTACCAGCAGGAATGTTCATTTTAGTGACCTTATTTAATCTGTAAACATTATAATATTAGTTTTTGGATTTTTAACAACATTCCGATTTTTGAATTGCAAGACATATTAAAACACTTTCATTTGAAAACAATACTAAGTTCGTTATAGTGTAGATAAAGAGTAGGTAGTAACACAGAATAAACTGTTTGGTTAATTTTAAAATTATGCAGTGTCTAGATATTAAATTGAACACTGAGAAAATTGAGAATGACGAGAACTAAGCGAAAAAAATTAATATGTCGATATAACGATAAGTTAAATACGATAAAAGAACCACACAAAATTATATGTATCATTTATATAAATATAATATTCATAATATCTATACTTTTCCTGGATTAATTTTCGAAACACCATCGCTATAATTATCATTGTTTTTTCTCATTAATAGATAGGTACGCCGTGTCGGTACGCGACTGTGTAGCTTGTGTAATTTATTCATGTTACATTTTTACAATTTTACAAATGTGTAGAGTAAATACTGTTTTATTTTCGTGAATGCTATACAGTTTAAATAAATATATAATATATATATATATATGTTTTCTACCAGTCATTAATATCGAATTTATTAAAAGTAAAAATATTTAGACTTTTGTGTTACAAATTATATTTATATTGGTTCAATAAAAATTTTAGTTGGCGATATATCGAGTGTAAAGCGTAATAATGTGATCGTATTTAATAGATAGCTAAATTGTTAATGACACTGAAAAAGACTATATTAAAACCATACACCTGATAATTCAGAAATTGAAGCAAGGAAAACAGTGCAAATTTAAAAAACAACAAAAAAACCTATTGAACTTAGTGCTCAAGAAGTTTTAGGTACTGTACCAATATATTTTTACAGGTAACAATAATAAATAATTATAACTAGAAATAGAATTCAAAATTAAAATAATAATTGTAGATCTTCAAAAGATTAATACAACTTCCTATACATAAATTTATTTCGAACAAATATTTTTGAAGTGGTTGCTACAATAACCAACAATTAAATCCTAACGGTTAAACATTCACATTTTATAATATAATTAATACAAATTAGATTGTATAGTTACTTAGTGTGTTGTTCAGGACAATGTGCTTTAATAAATTTTAAATTGCATTCTTTTGTACAGCATGCATTTATAATAAATTTCTTTCTTTCTTGTCTTTCAAATTGTTCCACAATATCTGAAACCATAGTTAAATTAGAATCATTGATATATCATAATAATATTATGCCGTTATATAACTTATAGGTGATAAAAGTTACATTATAGCTATGCTATCTTTTCATCTTTATGTAGAATTTTGAATAGTAACTAACTCAAAATACAAGTTACAAAATACTATAACAAAATCAATTATTTAGTTAGGTAAGCAGCATGTAATAATTCTATTGCCTACGTTTTATTTAAACCAATACATTTGTAATGAAATTATTTTGATTTTGAGCTAAGTGTGATAAATGTATTGATTTTACAATGATGTGTGTTTGTGTATGTATTGTAAATACACTTCATACACGATATAAGTAGTCGAAAAAATACCACAATTTTTGATTTTGAGAATGGTTTGAGTATTCTCATAGAAAATTGAATCTAGTTTATACTTTGGAGGTCAAATTCCTAGGATTTTTCAAAAAAATCAGGTAAAACTATTTGAGAGGGGGGATCCGGGATTCAAAAATAAATATCTGTAGTTACTTGAAAGTTTCATTAAATATTTATGTAAGCATTTCCTACAAATAATAGAATAAACTAAATGTTTTTGAGTTTTTTTATAGATATTTTCATTTATTAATTGTTTATAGATTTTCCAATCAATGTCAATAAAATATTTTTTGCTCAAAATCTTTAAAAAATTAATACAAAATCCCACATAACTAAAATTACATTGTCACATTTTTTTTTTTTTTTATGTAATTGAGGTTTAAATTTGTCAAAGTCATAACGATATATAAATTACAAAATATATTTTGCAGTAAAATAATAACAAAATTATCAATTTTTATAGGTTTTAAGGCTTTAAATGCTTAAATTTATAATTCAAACTTCTTTATAAATTCATAATGGAAACAAAATCTAAAAATACCAATGCACAATTTTTTTTATAAACATTTGAATTTAAAACTTGGACTAAATTACATATATTCAGTATGAATAATGTTTTTCATTATTTTGTTATAAATCAAAAATATTATTTGAAGGGACATGAACTTTCATTTGCATTTATATATTTTATACACATAATGACTTTTTAAAATGTAATGTTTTCGACAAAAATTAATTCAACCTATTATATTACCTACTAATGGTAGGTAGATAATATAAATTACTTTATCTAATAGCAATATCAAAAAACATAACATGAAATATATTTAGTTATAGGCTGACGGACCATCTTCATTCAGAATCGATTGTTGTATTCATTATTATATTATTGTATACAAGTATAACACAACCACCATGACAACACAGTGACTCATTCAACATTTATTGTACCTACTTGCCCATCTTTTTTAAAAGTAATTTCTATGAAGGAGTTCATTACTTTCTATGTTATTCAAAATTAAGTTTCAATTCAAAAAAAGTAGAAAGAGATAAAATATCAATGCTGTATCAATTAAAATTGAAAACCATATTTATTTTAATTAAAAAAAAACATATTAATTCTTCTTTATTATTAAATTTAATAGTTTTAGATATTTACATTTGTATTGTTTTTTATCTCATATATTTAATACATAGATTCCCCCTTCCAAATACCTACTTATTCTTCCTAGATTACCAATAACCAAAAGATCATATTATATCAAAAGTTATGGAATTTTATATGTGCTTTTTAATTTTTGGAAGACCTCAAGAAGAATATTATTTATTTAATCAAAGTTAAAATGTATGAAGAAACTAATGACCATAGAGATGTGAGATATTTTAGAAAGCTAAAATTAGTAGTAATTTAATTACCAATAAAATAGTACAACACAACTGTGGAATTATTTTTAACTACAGGTATAATATTGCATTCTTACTCAATTACTTGTAATGTTTATAACTAACTATAATATGTTTTTTTAATAATGATAAATATGAAATTCTGTATGACACAGAATAGTAATGTAATGTTATGTAATAGTCACAGCAGGGAAAGGCATGTGTAATTGTTGATACTAACTATCTAATTGAATTTTACTTACATTTAATTTAAATAATCTAAAGCTATGTTGTTCAACATAAATATGAAACAAGTCTAGATTTGATACAATGATTTGTCTAAATATTCTCTCAAAACAATTTAAACATAATTTAAATAAATTTTTTTTTTTTTTGAAAGTCGAATATAAAATTAAATAACAATAAAATATAAAAACGATAAGGTCATTCTCTCAGGGGGGGCTGTATATAGGTTCAATTTGTTTAAAAAAAAACGTTTTTATTAAAAATATATATTTTTAAATATTTTTTTAAGTTTTTACTTTTTTGAATGACAACTTAGATTCTTAATTTCATATTCCAAAGTAGAATATTTTTCTGAGTATTTTGATACATAAAAATTGAATTTAGGGCGAGTAGTTTATGAGTTATACGCAGTGTCGGGTTAATGGGGGGGGGGAGCGTGCAATTTTTTAGGGGCGGACATCTTTCAATGACTAAAATGAATGTTTTAAAGTCTCCTAATGTATTCTAATTTTTAAGATGAATTATGAATAATCATTAAAAAATGTGGCAATAAAATAATAGTAATATATTATTACATTGCCAATCACTGAGTTATCACGTCAAGACCATACTATTAGTAAACTGTGTTATTAGAGAGCTTGAATAATAAACGCATTTCTATTTTCGTTCTTATTATCGTATTATTTTCGATTTTAATTTGTATACAATATGTTTACATGCTTACAGCAGAACACATTGAAACATTATCGTGTCTGTGTTGTATAGTTTAATTAGCTAAAATAGTGCTTTTAACAACAACAAAAAAAAACAATGTAAGTACATATTAAAAATTGATTTAATGATTTGAACGATAATACAATTTCTAAGTAAATATTATATATATTCACTTTTCTTCTTTTCACTCGTATTTAAAACATGTGTCCAAATATTACCAAAAGTAATTACATTTATATTAATTAGATTATACATTCTATTTTTGAAATATACAATTATTATTATCATTTTATACATTTTATTAATATATATTGTATATTATGTAGGTCTGTATAGTATATATTTTAAAATAAATATACAAGGGGGGCATAAACAGTGTCCGGTGGAATCGATATGCAAATATTATAAACAGTAGCCGGCGGAATCAATAATTCCCCCAAATCTACAGTTAAAAAATGAACAATTAAAAAACTGATGCCTACGATTGTGAAAGCTACTAAACATAAAAGGGCAACAATGAGTTTTTGAAACATAAATTTAAACCATATTAACCATAAATCGCGTAAGCAACGACAGTAAGCAAGTGAAGAAAAATAATTATCTTTATCTTTTTATTACAAATCGTCATCGATGTATAAAATATATATGTTAAAAATAAAATTATTTTACCTGGTGAATGTACGTTACGTCGTTGGCTAAACTCGAATAGTTATGAGGGATCACAAAATATAAGAATGTTTTCATTACTCGGTACAACATAATATCATAACCCATCAGTAGACAATATACATAAATAGTTAAAAATTATTTTTAATTTATCATATACTTAATTTGATAAAAAGCTTACGGAATAATTTATTAGGTGATAAAATACAAATTTAAAATAAATAAATTTAATTTCGAGATATTAAAAAAGCTTATGAAATTCACATAAAAAGTAATACTGCATGGGCAATGTGCAAAATTGCACCTGTTCGCTCACATTGCCCCAAACGTTTTTCAAAAAATGTCGTGATAGTTAGCAATACAAATTCTTAGTAGATGAAGATCTGTTGCAGCTTCGTAAGTTAATACCTGTTGCTACTGGTAAATTAAAAACTAATATCGCACTAGAAACAGCAAATTTTATTGAAAATGTCAATATGTTTGATTTTGCAAATTGCAAAAATTTGTTTGTTTGATCTTACTTTATTTAAATACGTATTTTATAATGTTTAAAAACAGGAAAATTTATTTTGAGTTGAAAAATTTTGAAAACCATCAGTTTTTATTTATTTATTTTGAATTTTTTAAAATATCATCTGGTATTTAAAAATTACATGTTATAGGTTGTTTTAAATAAATTACAATTTACAAAACTAAATAACTGTTGTTTGTTTTCAATTTCTGACCATCATACTATAATATACTTGTATAGATACTTTATGTATCAATAAAATCAATTATTAATAAACAATAAATATTATTATAGTATCCGAGTTAGCCATTAGCCATTACACAATTGACAATTGCGCTTGGTGCGTGATGAGATAAATAAAAAAGTTACAACATTGTAATTTGTATTATGATTTATGATTGATCGTCGTGGTCGTTAGGTAGCAACCAAAAATAAAATAATATAATAAATGTATTATAGTGTTTGAGCGCCGGTTTTTCAGCATGTCAATGCGGGTGCCGTCCGTACCTTATCGGTGCGCGACCCCCCTCATTCCCCCCGGCCAACATGGATAGCTTGCCACTGGCCGTGATTAGTGCTGCCCGTCAGTCTAGCTTCTCTGTTCGTCACGAACTTTTACGTGTCCGTCGTATTTAGCGGTGTTGGTCGCAATATCGTATAACGGTGCGTGTGTATGTGAACCTCGTGTGCGACTTGTACGAGACTTCTATAACAGTGAGCATTGTCACCGAGCAATCTATAATTAATTTAATGATATCACGCAATATGCTATAGTCCGTTTTTAATGAGACCTATACTAACTGTCTACACGTTTTTCATCGTTGGTCGATGCGCTTCTCACAGTCTCACACCACTTTCGCCTGTTCGGTCACGATCGTAAAGCTTTTGGTCGGCAAAGATCTGCTCGCATACGTAATCGTCGGACTGTAATGAGTGGAAGAAATTTGGCCTCCGTATTATTGACGGCGGCAGATACGATGGATAATGTGCGACTCGTTTACCTCCACTCGCGAAACGGAGTATTAATATTATAGTCTGTATAATATATATATATATATACATCGCTGTGCTATCAGCAGTCGACCACCGCCGGCGAATACCGGGAAACATATTCCTAAAATAGTTATTACAATTTTAATATTGAGCTATGATACTATGACAGTATGGTTGTATCTATTATATTACTGATTCTTATTTCTGTGTTTGTCGTAGTGTCGTGTACCCAACCTCGCGTATGAAATAATTTGTTTACTTAGTGTAGAATTAAATACAGCTGTGATTTAATACTCGAAAGGACGTCTCACCCACATGTGTTGTCTCCGTCTAGTCCGTCTTACACACGTACGACATGGTCAATTTTCGTTCACCAGTTTCAATAGTGTGCTTTTAGTTTTAATATTAGAGTGAATTGACCTATTATCAAACTTAAGCAAGACCATTATCTGTGTTCTCTCGTTGGTTTTTACGATATTTTAATTTTTAGGTGAGTTATGAGTATCAAATTATTAAGTATTTTAAAACGCTCATAATTCACTAAATAATTAAAATATCGTAAAAAACCAATGAGAAAACACAGATAATATTCTTGCCTAAAAGTTTGATAAAAGGTCTAATATTAAAATTAAAAGCACACTATTGAAACTGGTGAACGAAAATTCACCATGTCGTATGTGTGTAAGACGGAATCAATACTTGCGGGTGACTGGTGAGACGTCCTCTTAAATAAACACATAATACAATAATACATTATGGAAAGAAAACCAAAGGGCCGAGCTGAAAAGTTCGTTTAAAAAAACTGATAAATTTGCAGGCTATTGCTAATGAGCTAAAACAAAAAAATATATCATTGGATCGGTCACTACATGCACATCTAACAAAATATTTGTTGGCAAGTATAAATAATTGAGTATACTATACCTATATACCTATATTACATCATATATTTTAATAATAAATTGCAGATTAAAATAAAATCTAATAATCTATAAAATAATGTTTAAAATGTTTACTGAATTCATTTTTCTTTTAATATTATTAGTATAAATCTAATTACTTTTTATTATTGTATTCCCAATATTTAGATGATTGTGTAACGCAACCAAAACACTAAAGTTGCCTAATTGTAGCTGTAAGAGAAAATTCTTTGGTGAGTTAACTTTTTTAATTTATATATTACTTATTATATGTTTCCTTATTATATTGTGTATACATTATTTAACTTAATTATTATTTTATTAGTATGTACCTACATGTAAAATAATTTGTCATACTTAATTTATGATTTAAAAAATAATTAATTGTCAACAACTCTTTAGATACATAAGGTTGAGGAACATAATTTTATAATTATTATATGTTAACATTATTTCGTTTATTTTAAAAATGTTTACTAAGTATGTAATTATTATACTACAGATATATTTTATGTATGAGCTATAATAGCATTTGTTGGTTTGTTTGCCAGTATTTTTTTCAATTTATATAAACAATGTTTATATTCATATTATTAAACAGTGATTTAAAATAAAAACTATATATACCAATTTCATTATATTTAATAATTAAAAAAAAAACTTATTATAAATTATTTTTGGATACATCAGTAAAAAAAAAAATTTAATTTTACAGTATACATATATATATATGATAAACTAAATTTTAAGGAGAATCAAAATTAAATAACAGTATATCCATAAATATAAATATATTTTATTTAGTTAATAATTTGAGAACTAAAAAAAAACATGAGGTAAAAATTTTTTTGTTCACTAGGTGTGATAATGCTTTACGTTAGGGACAATGTTTTTTGCAGAACAGTTGGCCGATTGGGTCCCAGTCCGCCCCTGTATTTCTAATAAATACTTATTTTATTTATTTAAATTAACAATTCTAAATATAAAAATCTCTATTTAGTGTTGGGTGTACTTAATTAGATGGTTTTTGACCACATGAAAAAATTATAGTATGTGATTGTGATATCATGATGAGCTAGGGGCGTTACAACTAGCGTAAAATAATTTATGGTATTAGTGAAAATTAATTTATTAATAGGTAGGTAACTTATAGTTAATTGAGTATCATATATTTAAGGTAATTATCTAAAAAAAAATAAGTAATAGGTAATTGAGATTTGAGTTGAGATTGCTATATCTAATATCTAGTAGTGAGGGACCATGAGTGTATTAATGTTGCTGAATGAATGCTGACCTCAATATAAAGATAGTTATTTTTTACTAAGAAAACATATTATTTAATTTTTAATAGACAATGAATTCAATGATTATCTTTAAAAAATAATTTGAATAATTGCATTTAGTAGTTATGACATTAAATATAGTATAATTTTTATTTGGACTTGTCACCTCTTATAATCAAAATTATTCGATATATATGTATATAGTTGGTAGACAGTGTATTCAGAATATGCTATTGATAGTGACTGTGGTTATCAGTTTAATTCATTAACCACCTGTAGATTTATGACAATGTGTATATGTATCACAATAATATTATGTACCTAATACTTACAACTATAACTTAGTGTGACACGGAGATTATTACCTTATTAAGTAAAATAAGCAAACATGTTAAGTATTTTAATTCAATATTTGTCCGACCTGCATACATTTTTATTTTTTATGAGCATATGCAGTGACAACGGTAAGTAAAGATTTACTTAGCAAAGAATGCACGGAAAAAAGTTGATGGTGCATTTTATAGTTACATCATATTAGAAGATATGATTCACATATCTAGGAAAGATTTATCAAAAATATAATACAAAAGTAATTTATTATTGTTTAAATCTTGATATTTAAATTTTTTTGATTATTGGCGAGTAACTAACTTTTTTAATATAATTCTATAATAAAGATTGCTTTTGACGGTTTATTTGTTTACTTGGTCATGCAGTTTTTCCCATGTAAATGGTTCATAATGGAAAAGGTAATTTTGTTTAACTTAATGATGTTTTATAATAAAAAATATCATTAACCAATTTTTTTACATTATACTTAGGTTGTCTAAAGTTGATGTATATGACCAAATTTTAAATTTTAACTATAATAAAATGGTTTTAAATTTATTAAAGAATCAGTGTACAGTATTTTGAATTTGAACATATTTTTTAATATTCTAAAAGAACATGAGATGTATATTTTAAGGTTTTCAATGCATAAATGTGTAGTATTATTTGTATTTTTTGAAATCTTCTGAAATGCAACAACTTTTTTTTTTAACAATTTCTAGCATTCATTGTTTTAAATCTTTGTTTGAAGAGTAAAAATCGATATTATATACCTAGTTATAAAAACTTAACTTAATTTTTAGTTTTAATATGTTGAATGCCTTGTAGTATTTGTAGTACACTATCGATATAGCTACATTATAATCAAGATTACATAACAATGTTAAAAGTAAAGTTAATAATCATGCATAAAAATTGAAGTATTACTTTGATAGGTACTTGACTGTATTAAAGAGCCGTATAATATATTAATATATACCTATTAAATGTGTTTATTAGGACAAGGTCATAGTGATTGACCAAGACAATAAGATTAAATTATATATACATTAATAAATAAGTTCATACAAAACAATTATGTATACAAAATTAAATACTTAAATGATTATATGGCTCCAGATTTACCTTAGGTTTATCCCATGGATAAACCTAATATAGCCCATTAAGCTGGGGTATTTTTTATTAAACTCCTTGGAACTCCTTTACTGTAAAAAAAGTTTAATATATTATTTTATATTCTTAATTCAATTCTTAATTATTAAAAGAAAAATAAATTTATATTGATGACCAAGGTAACATCTATAAACTATATTATTATAGTTTAAGAGGATGTTATACCCGCATGTGTTGTCTCTGTTTTACTAATGTAGATCATAGCAAATTTTCATTAACATTTAATTTTTATGTGAATTATGGTTATGTAAAATATTAAAACTTTAAAATGCTCGTAACTCGCTTAAAAACTAATATACCAATAAAAGCCTATGAGATGCCCCAGATAACATTATTACCATTAATATTAAAGCTAACATCACAAAAAGTGTTCTGCTGAACGAAAAGTTACTATGATCTACATTAGTGAGACAGAGACAACACATGCGGGTATAATGTCCTCTTAAATATATTTGAAATTCACAGATATGCAATTATTATGAAAAAATTATAAAGGAAATATCATGGAAATGCAAAGAAATCCTAGCCTAGCTATAATTTATTTATTTCAATATTAACTAAAAATTGTAATTGTAAAAATTGGACATTTAATTTCATCTATTAAACAAAGAAAATAAAGTGAAGGTATAGCAATAATAATAAGAATAACGGGAGGTAGTTCAAATAAATTCAATTATTAGATTTTCATAAATTTGTATTATATAAGAAATTTTTATAATTATAATAAAAATTGTATGATCATGAAAATAAAAATTGTTCTATTAGTGGTGAATTTCTATTTTGGAATTTTAGTTTTAATCAATTTATAATTTCTAAAAAAAAATTATTCCTTAGAAATGAATATTAAGTTTATTGCATATTAATTCTGCTTTATTAGAAATCAATAATTAATGGTAATTCTGAGTATGAATGTTTTAAAGGTGTTATACTATGAATTGATTCAATAAAGTTACTTAAATTTAATTTAAAAATAGTTATTAAAAAAAAAAAAATTGTATTTCAAGTACCTATTGTAAATTAATATTATAATTTTAAAAGTATAAATTATTAATCTGATGACATTTTTGTTCATAGTAAAAAGTTAAAACTAAGGGAAAAAAGTTATATTTACTATAAAAAATATTAGAATAATAAAAATATTTATTGAAAATCTAGTAAAAATAGGTTCATTGAATTTAACTAGCAACAATAGAAAATACAATTCCTTTAGATAAAGCATAGTGAAAATGAACTACCTACTAGATAGTAAGTATCATGAAGAATAATATCAATAGATGAGTTAGCAAGAATCATACCTGGTAAACATTCAATTGTAAACAAAAAAATTTAACCTAAAATTAAACTTTTGATGGTAAAAAATTAATTTTAAATCCATACATATTAGCCTAATCATCTAAAAATTGTATTTTTATTGGAAGATCAACTATTATTGTTGGTATATGCTCTTATATCAACGTCTATCCTAATTGTTAATTTATGATGTGCTCAAACAATAAATTCTAATAATCCAATCAAATAAATAATTAAATAATTCTATTATTTAATGTTTCTGTTTCATTATTAATTATTATAAATCTACATGTCATTATTATTAATGATGGAGATAATAATCAAAATTTAATGTTATTTAATCATACAAAAGATAATTTATCAGGACATTCTATTACCATAGAAATTAGTCCAAAACCACCAACAACATTAGGTATAGTTATGAATATTTTTTTAATAAAAGCAAGAATTGTAACAATTACATTATATAGTAGATTATTATTAATGTTTGAATTAATTTGACCTAATTTTAATTGACATAAGTTACTAAGAGTAGATTCAATTTTACCTGATCAAATACCAAATAAGAAATATAAAGTACCAATATCTTTATGATTAGTTAAAAGATAAAATGGCTGATAATTGGTTATCAATTTTATATTCATCTTTATGTATATTTAAAAATATTTTTACCATTAACTCTATATTCAACTTATATAATATTAAATTGCAAATTTAATGGTATTAGTTATTTAATGAGGTTGAAAACAAATATTTTTAATTTTGAAGATTAATAGTTTAATTTAACTTGAAACCTTAATAAATAAATATGTAATTAAAAAATAATCCAAAAAAATTATAGTTATTATTTATTTAAAATTAAGATATCATTTGTTAATAAATAAATTAAAATTAAAATAAATAATGTCAAATAAGTTATTTTAGTTAAAATAAAAATATAGATTTAATAATATAGTAATATAATAAATATTATTATAATTATCTATATACTGTTATTAATTAAAGTTTTAATTAGGGACTTAAGCTATAGGAAAACGAAAAATTGCTATTTGACATTTTGACGCAACACTGGTCCGGTCTAGCATTGCCGCGTCAAACGTGAGAACGGAAACCAAAAATGTATTGTCATACGCAAAATACAGATTGTTATTAGTTATTACTAACTTATTAGTGTTATAACTTAATAGTTATTATTAATAAGAGCTCGGATTTTAAAGCATAATAAATAAAAAAAAAAAAAAAAACAAAACTAGTTTATAATAGAACCCTATTTATTTAAAAACAAACATGGCCAAAAATTAAGATAAACTAGCTATAATAACTTATTATTATTATTATTATTATTAATTGCATTATTATTAAATTGTATTACCCATCGACAATTTAGTGGAATAGCACGCAATCGGGAACGTTTTCGCGGTCTTTTTGCGGAATTTTAGATTTATCTGGATAACATTTCCAAAAAGCCATAGTTTATGTTTGACTAAACTGTTAACGACGATCAATGTTAATAATATTGTAGTTCTTATTAAAAACAAAATAAAAAAATATTAATGTAATAATTATTACCGTTAAGTGGGCGATGACAGAGTGCAGAGTAGGATGAGATGCACGAGGTTCTATTGTCGGAGATATGTTAGGTACTGTAACTACGCGTGAAATGAATGTCTGTTGGTTGTCAGTAGTGGCGATTGCGGTACACTGGAACTTAAATTGATCTGAAGATATTGATCCTGTTCCGTCGATACGAGTTTGCCCGATAAATTTATGTATAATAAAAAAAATATTTAAATCACTAGTACATAATTTAAGAATTGATGTAGACGAGTAATAGTTAACTTCATGTATACGATTTGTTATATTTACGTTCGATCATTGTTTTTAGATGTAAGTGACTTATTATAGTATATCGTAGTATTGCGTGAAAAAAAATGTAATAAACCTCCCCTAACGAACATTTCTCAATAGCCGACGATTTCTTAGGGCGGTGCACATGAATTGCATCAATTGCGACTTATTCGCCGCGTTTCGAACGCTGTGTAACCTACGCTGTGTGTTTTCCATCGAGTTGAAAATAAACAAATGAATTTTTAGTTTGACGGATAACGCGGCGGAATACGCCGTGTACATGTATAGTTACGGCCTTATAAATATTTTCGATAAAAATATTGGTGGAGATAAATACAAGAACTAGGTTTGGCTTCAGACTATATCCTGAATTCCTAAATAATGAAATAGGCAAGTACTTAGAAATGACATTTGAATTATATTTCCCAGAGCCAGAGATTGATAACTATTTAGTAATTAGTAGATACATACGTAAATGAAAATTCAATATTCCCTCCGGGATTATGGGCTGAATAAAGTTCTAACTCACAAAGAACAACTAACTACTAATGTGATTGATTATGACTTATAGTTTTATTATTATATTTTTAAAATTAAATTTCAATTTTTTATTTAACCTGGCATAACTTTATTAATTATTATGGCAATATCACTTTATGAGCTACTTACAATAATTAACTGTAGATGAAAAAGTAACACGAATCAAAAAGGTTCGTCTACCTATTTAGGTACTCAAATCGTCTACCCTCTTGGGGACATGATAGTTATTTTCATTACTTTTCAATGTAAAAATCTAAAACTAGTATTTGACAAAATCGATTCTCTTTTTTAAATATAACTCAAAACGAATAACGAATAAATACTTAAAATGTTTACAAAATATTTATGTTAAAATTTCCAACATGAAATATTTTTTTTAATATTTTCGTTTTGAACTTTGATAAACTTTAGAATTTTCGATTTTATTTTAAATTTGATAATATTCATTTGGTTCAAGATGCTTGAAAATTAAATATAAGTTTCTTAATAAATTATTCGTACCTGTCTAAGACTTCAAATTTGAAATTATCATTTTCATCATGATTTAATGTGTATTCTTAATTTATTTAATTTTTTTATCCCATTGATATAATTAAAACTGTTATTGGATATGATCCATTTTTATTTTTAATCAGTTTAAGTTATAAGCTTATTGAAATGTATGGTGACTAATTATAATAAAACAAATGTTTAAATATTCTTAAAGAACATCACTACACATAAATCAAGTTTGCTTAGATTTATAAAGTATGTAATTATTTAAGAAAGATGGTATTTGTCTCGTACTTAAACACTAATTATTCAATGAGATACAAGCATTTGAAAATATGCATGTGACGTTATAGTGCCGAAGTCGAAACAGTGGCGTATGTTAACCTTAAGTGTTTTTTGTGTTTATGACACTGGTGTGATTATAGTATTTTAATATACTTTCTAGTTTTTTCTAGTAAATAAAACTATTAGTCAATTTCGTAAAATTTTGTTTGCGCGGTAATGCAACTAGAGTCGAAAACTCAATAATTTTACTAAATTATAATTTATAATATGAATGCAACAATAAGATATATTATATTTTAAATATCGACACCATCGTCTTAAGCTATTCTATTCATTTTAGTTTGATATACTACATTGAAAAATTTAAAGGATAATAGTTAAAATTTATAACATTTAATTAGCTTTTAAAAATTATTTTATAATTTATTTTAAATAAGAAGTAATAAATTACATATTAATTTCGACTTAATAATAGATTTTTTTTTATTTTTAATTGAAACCAAAATAGAGGTTTGTTACTGTTAATAATAATATTATTAAAAAAAATTCCAATTAAAAAGATTTTTAAAAAAGAAGCTGCTAACTTAATCTTTAAAAGCATTATAAATGTTCAATCTTTAAATATTTATTAGTTTAAAATAAAACATATTCTCAATATAAAAATAATATATTATTATAAATAAATTAATTATATAAAAAACAAAAATTTAAAAAGTTAGCTTGGCATTAAAAAAATTTAAAATTAAATCAAAAATTTTGCCTTTTAGTAAAAAACAAAAAAATAGCGTAACTAAGATTTAATCTTTAATTTAAAATAAAAAATAAAATTATAAAAAGTAATAAAAAAAAAAATAATAAAAATAACCCTATAACTATTTAAAAAAATATGTTGTCTATATAGTATTAATTAAAAAAAAAAAAATTAAACCTCTATTACAATTATATTAAATTCAACCAATTTCAAAAACCTTTAAAGAAAAAAAACAACGAGGAAAATTATTATTATACAAAAAAAAAACAAAGAAATAAAATAACATATAGTAAATAAAAAATTATTAAGTTCAAAACAAAATAAAATGAAAATACTTAATCAAATATATAAAATATTAACCTTATAAAAAAAGAAGCAAAAAAAATTATAGCAAATCTATTCAATATTATTCTAATAAATAATTA
This sequence comes from Rhopalosiphum padi, assembly GCF_020882245.1. Taxonomy (NCBI): domain Eukaryota; kingdom Metazoa; phylum Arthropoda; class Insecta; order Hemiptera; family Aphididae; genus Rhopalosiphum; species Rhopalosiphum padi. The sequence continues at coordinate 811,933 of NC_083599.1, read as the reverse complement.
AAATCTTTCTTTCAAATTTAACAATTATTATATAATTTTATTAAATTATGAATGACACGAATAGAATAAAAAATTAAAAAAAAAATTTTAATTTATTATTAAAAAATATTCAAAAGAAAACAACAAAAAAAAGGAAACACACATGAAGATATCAAAGTAATTATTAAAATTAAACCAATTAATCCACCTATTTTACGAATATCTTGATTATTATTTATGTTTAAAATTAAAGTCCCAGCTCTTAAAAATAGTATAGTTTTAAACAAAGCATGTATAAATAAATAAAAAACATATAAATTTTAAATATAAATTTTATTTGTCTTAAAGTTGAAAAAGCAATAATTTTTTTTTTAATAAAATTTTCATTCAAAATCCAAAAATACCACTGGAATATGGACGGCGCCGTTAAAGGAGTAGTTAATGGTCTTTTTCCTTAAGATTTTTCAATATGTCCGCATATCTTATACATAAATTAATGCCTATTAAATATCCACAAATGTTGCCTACTCATATTGTTCCATTTGACAAGATAGAAGATTTTGAATACGAAATGTTGTTAAATTATTCTAATTGTTTCTATATAATTGTTTTAGATAACACAAGAGAAAATAGAAGTTGTAATAACTTTTCCGTATGGATACCATGCTGGTTTTAATCATGGTTTCAATATGGCTGGATCAACAAACTTTGCATCGCCCCGTTGGGTAGAATACCGAAAAAGAGTGACACTAGGAAGTTGCCGCAAGCACAATGTAAAAATTGACATGGCAACCTTTGTGAGACGTTTACAACCTGAAAACTATGAAGACCGGCTTAATGGAAGATATTTTGGTTGCCATCAAGAAGACGACACTTCTCGAAGGTTTGCCGCCCGTGTGCATTACTAAATAAGTTATTTATTTTATACGGTAGCGTAAGTTTCTATAGAGAAAATGAGTTAAGACAAATTTGAGTAGCGTTTCTTCTCTCTTAGATATACGAAAAGAAAATTAAAGACCTCGCAGATAGACTTAAAAGAAAGCCAGAATGCTTGTCGTCAATTGCAAAATGTTTATAAAAAATACTTAAAAGAATTTAGACAGTTTTATTAGCTATGAAATAAACACACCTAAAATAGTGGAAGTGATTCTGCTAGTGCTTAAAATAATGCATTTATTAAACTTTCATACTTATTATTATGTAATTTTAATTGTTTTTTTTATTATACATAATAGTACAATTGATGACAAATATAATAAAGAAAAATGCAAAAATGAATTATCAAAAAAAGAACTATATGAATCACAATCGATAAATTCGGCTGAACTCAAGTATGTAAATGTGCATTTGTTTAATTTAAGTCTGTAAGGTTTGATTATAATTGAATATTGCTAAATATTTTGCACGGGGTGTCGTGTTCAACTTTTCTCAAAATGACATGATATCGTTTAGACAATTGATTTCATACGAGCTAACAGTGAAAAGGTTAGTGGATGGTTACATGTTGATGGAATGGATATAAATTCGTTCATCATGAGTGTTATAAACTCATGATAAGAAAAAAAACTTTGTTTCTTTTGTCACTGGGAGTGAATATAACAATGTATGTTTGAGTAGATTAAAAATAGTTTATGGTAGAAGATATTGTTTTTTACATTTTTTTTACAATTGAAATTATAAATTTTATTACCTTTGTAAGTTGAAATATTGTAGAACAAGATTTCAATGATGACATTAAAATATACGTTTTATGGTATAAGATTTTTTTCTAATTTAATCAGAGAGGTGCACCGCAACCACCTATTTTAAACACTTATCATTTTTGTCTATATTTTAATTGAATGTTGTAGGTTAACCGACTTTCTAAGACTATATATTAAACATATTTATTCTAGGATTAATTTAGGATTATTCTAGGATGACATTTTACCCCTATTTATTAAAACCCTACACTTTATGACTTTTTTTTTAAAAATATATAAATAAACTTGGCACAGTTTTGGACTATGTGATTGAGAATTATGGAATAAAAATTGGAATGTTTTGGAATGTGGAAAACATCATTTTCTTGGCATTCACGAAGGAAGCCCAAAGTCATGGTAACTTCTATATATTTCATCTTAAGTGATTTTATTATATGCATTTTATTTTTTAAGGTGTGCAATACCACCGAAATATGGACGGAATAGGAGTAGTTAATGGCCTTTTTCCTTCAGATTTTTCAATATGTCCGCATATCTTATACATACGTCGTACTCGTACTGCGGAATTTCTTTTTTCAACCCGTTTTTATGTTTTTAATGTTTTTATCGTGAAAAATAATCCGAAATGGCGACGACCTCGGGCTGAGATAAGGATCATATGCTTTACCATGTTGGCCAACCGAATGTGACCGGGGCAGCTGCGTATTTTTAAATTTGATGGTACAGCATCAGTTTTAAACATGGTTTAGTAGTACCATTGATTATAAATAGTATAGATAGCTCACTGGCCGTGTTTTCGGGTATCGTGCTTTGTGAACAGTGTCGTTACGCAGCGCTACGCGCGCTTGGTTAGTTGTTCACGGTAACGTTGGAATCGCTAGTAGTCACGTCTGGCTGACGGTGAACACGCGTTGTCAGGAGACGCGCATCATTCCACGATAGACTCCCAGACTGATCTTAAGATCAGAATTAGATTTTAAGATCTGAAGATTGTATTCTTTATTGAAGGGAACTGAGTCTAATCCATGTACTGAAATACACGATCAAAAATTAATATTAATTTATGATATTCCTCATTTAGTAAAAAGTTTAAGGAATAATTTACTAACTGGGGATATACTAATTTAGAAAACCGGTGTAGGGTTGTGCTACAGATCGCCGGGACGACACGCAGTCGCTCTCGACGGAACACGGCGGTCGGCGACAATTGGAAATAATATAAATTATTATAAATTAAATTCCTTATCGCCCTCTATCGGAAATAGTTTCTGCGCTCCGTATTTTGTATTGCAGTTATCTATACTATTTATAATCAATGGTAGTACCTGGTCTATTACATAATAACTGTCAATAAAATGAATACTACATATACGACTCCATTGAGTGGGTACAAAATTTTTTCGCCTCAATGCAATAATCCACTTTCGGTTAACCTTTTCATTATTCAAAGGGGACGTGTAAAATTATGACATACAGAGGAATTTTATGAAATTTATATAATATAACCAGTGGCGGTTTTGGTATTAAATTTTGTAGGAGGCATCATGTTGTAATACAGGCTAACCTGTGGGGGGCTCCGCCCCCACACTCCCCTTACAACAAATATGTAAAAGAATTGACTTTTCTTAATTTCAAAATATGTTAATAATAATGATATTAATGGGTAAAAAAAACATTATATACATTAGAATTAAATGATCTACTTAATACTTTAGAACCTATTTTGTTAGTGGACAAACATGTAAGATTAGGAGTTAATTTACCTTGCCTAAGTAAATCATTTTTATCTACCGCATTCCAACGCCTATATGGAGTTTCCTGTAATAAAACAACCGGATCGTACAAGGGATTCATTTTACCAAAAATAAAAATGTTTTTATTTAAAATCCTAAACTCATTCACATATAACTTAATAAGATATAACTACAATAGTACAATACTAAATGGGTACACAGCTATAGAGTATTGAATATAGATAATAGATACAAAATATTTAGTGATAAAAAAAGGATATTATCATTTGATAAATATTAATTATCTGATAATAACAATTAGGAATGATCTCGGACTAAAATTTAATATTTTTCTAATATTAACTTCAACGGCGATGGATGTCGAGTGACGAGCGCTGTAGCGGAGATTAATAGAATCATTGCCTCCGTTCGAGTGTTGCGCATGCGCAGCTTCAATTATTTTATGATTGTGTTATATATATTTATGTGTTTGTGTATAAATATACACGACTGTATTGTCTATGTATTCCAGGAGGCAGCGATATTCAGTTGTCTCCGCTACAGCGGTAATAGTTACTATTTAATCTATTCTGTGCTTTATTAATTATTATGAATCTTGTACGGGTATGTGTAATCGGTTTGCTGAGCATTTGCCCGTTCGCGAGCGCCGTGCGGCGGGCGACAACGAAAACCAGTAAAACAAACCACTATTTTGCCGATGCACTATGCAGGGTTGTTATTTATGTAAATAATCATTTTTTTTTTTTATAAAATTTTCAGAATTCAAATTTTTTTTAAAATTAATGTTAATCTAGATTGAATTAAAAAATAATTAGGAACAATAAGTCTACATTTTTTCCCTCAATTTTCAAGGGAGGCAAAGTCTCCTTTGCCTCCCCCCCCCCAAAACCGCCACTGAATATAACAGGTATCAATGATTCATAGAAACAATTGCATTTATGTGTTAAAAATTATGAGTTTAAAACTGTTTATTTAATTTTAAATACGTAGAATTGAACTTACCGAAAAAGATGAATATTTTGACCAGATTTATACCTATTGGCGGTATGCGGACATTTGGTAACCGGACAATTGGTCCCCGTGAAAAAATGTCGTACGCGGACAATTGGTCCCCGTCATAATTTTATACTCGGACAATTAGTCTCCGGTGTAAAAGTAAAATGGTAAATGGTGTATATGGATTTATTGTCCGAGTATAAAATTATGACGGGGACCAATTGTCCGCATACGACATTTTTTCGCGGGGACCAATTGTCCTAGATCCCCTATTGGCACATCCATATGCCGCACAAGTCACTGGCATAATTAATAGACACATGAATAAATATTAAATAACTATTTTCTATAATATACCAATATATAAAAACCAACTAAAATGTTTCACTTTACAAAATAATTCACATTTCACTTTACATATGCTTTTTCGTGCATAACTGCGTAATACGAAATTTATAATATTTTGCCAACCAACAAGATGGCGACCAAGTATTGATAATGCATGAATGCTGGTAAACGCTCACTTTGTACTGTACATTGTTTAAAATGCAGAACGCGGATACTTTGTACGGTCTGGTAAAAAGGTACATTGCAGAACGCGTCTACGCGTGAGGGCGCTGATCAAAGTAGTACATGTACACTGCACATGCGCACAAGAATCATGGGATTATACAATCATTGTAACGGTGCGTCTTATCAATACTCACACCGCGTACTATCACAGTTAGGAAAGACCGCACCACCCACCCGCATCCACCCCAGATGTCCCGTCTATTAGTATAAGGTCTATGGTGCATGGCTGCACTGCTTATCTCAATGGCGTCTGTTTGTTTACTGGCCATTCGCGATTTGCTCTAAACACAATATTACATGACAATATTTTATGACAAAATATATAGGCATGTCAGCAACTCGCGATACGGAGGTCTGTGACGTAAGCACCTCTCAGACTAGTTTAGCGGTGGTGTGGTGGTGGTGTCATCGGTGGTGGCGGCGGTGGGGGCGGTGGACCAATGAGAAACGGAGGAATGCCACGTCACAGTACGTAGATGGGCGGAGGGTGGATGCGCGATACGCTTCAAAAACCGGAATATTGCTGACATGCCTATGTTAGGTTAGCTCAAAATGTACGGTGCGTTTTTACGTTTTCGACTCGCGTATACGGTGATGTTCTAAATAGTAAATAGTAAATAATATTTCTCTATTCACTGGTCTGCAGTTCTTGCTCGTTTATCGTTAACAGCGCCGATGTTTTTGGTTTTTTTTTATTTTTTATACCGTGGTTTTTATTTTCGTTCGTTTCCCACGGTATTTTCTTCAACGGTTAGTCGCGCGCAGTTAGTAACACCGTCGATACCAGTTCTCCGTTGGTGGTTGTTAACGAAGAAAACGTCGCCGTAATCTCAACACAAGTTGGTCGGCCCGCGCTTTTTTGAGAGGCCTAGCTAGTCGTACGACACAAGCACACATACCGATTACTCTAAGAAGTACCAGTCAGACTTAGGACGCCGCAATGTCCATCACATCATTCAAGAAACGCGTCTGTTACTATTATGACGGTGAGTATCGTTTTTATAGATGTTAAATGTGTTGTGTGTGTGCTCTGATTGTCCTTGTTCAATGCTTTCGACATTTCAGCTGTGGGTATGGCAACTCTTGTTTCGATGAAAGGTCAGCTATAGTTAAATATAATCTATGTTTGTCTATTATCCCTCAAAAATGGTATATAACGAAAAAAAAACTTAGATATGCCTGCAGTCTGTTTGGGTATTTATTTTTTTCTATTCGCCCTTGTACTGTCTGTACTTCTAGATAGTTTAGACAAAATTAAATTCAATAATAATATTATTAATTACATAAAGTATATTCTTAGAAATTTGATGGTTTCATATTATGTCAGACATATAGTTATTGATATCAGTTGTCACTAAACAAATTTTAATTATCTCCTGTTTTTGATGTGTTAACCTTGATCATTACATCTGTGAATTCCAATAATTACATATTTATCCCAGAGGTTGAGACATTTATTGAACATAGACTAAATTCTAGAAAAGTTAATTTATACTACTGAATCATATAAAGTGTTTTAATACAATTAAAAAATGGTGTCAAAATTTTGTATAGGTAATTTTGATAGAAGTACAATAATTGATTACAAACAATACAATATTGTCAACAGTTTTGATTCATAATATGCAGAATTAAAATATAACGATCATTGTAGTATTATTAACTAGGTACATAATTGTGTAATTTATTTCTCATATAACCTTATTAACTTGATGCTTAAATATAATACACAATACACCTCTATGAGGTACCATGTTCGATAAAAGATATAATTTTTTTTATAAATGTACCTATATTTTCAATTTAAAAAAAATATGTGAATTTTTACTATGAGTTGTTTAAGTATAAAAATTCAACCTAATACCCAGACAGAAAATTGAGATTATAATACTCTTACAATAATATTTGAAAAAAAATATCAATTTTACGATAAAGTTAATTTTTGGTTTCATAAATCTTTTTTAATATTATGGACAAACTTTTTGGCCACAATATTCGTGTTACTAAATTATTATTCCTTAATATTTTATAGATGTTATCACAACGTTAAATTAATATTTTACAACAACTAATTAATATTCCCATAACGTTAAATTAAAATTATATTAATGATATTAAAACATCATTATCAAGTTATTGTATTATTATAATAGGTATCTATAAACATTCATACATTATTATTGTATTTTGTATGAATGTTTATAATTTATAACGAATTACAAATTACAATAAATATTTAAAAAAGAAAAAAGTTATTTTCTATGAATATAACAAATCACCTGTATTGTTATGAATACAAATATTTAAGCAAATTATAAAATTAGGTCAAGCCATCAAACAATAAAAAAAAATACACTTTTTAATATGATATTATTTTGTATAAATTTGAATTTAATTACTATACTTTTTTACATTAAAATAAAACAAAATAGTTAAAACAAGAAAAATAAAATAATTATTTTAGGTATTTCAATATAATGATAACTTGTATAATTTATAGCGCGTTACCTTATTTTATAACAAAAACAAAATCAATTTTATTGTATTATAGTATACTATATAATACCTAATAATAATATGAATAAGAATAGTTATTTAAATAATATTAAAAAAAAAAAGTAAAATTATCAATTATTCAAGAGCTGCATCTTCAAGTGATACTTTTTTTGATTTTTTGAGCAGTCTGAATTTGGCATGTGACAACCAAGTAGCAATGCATTTGTCTACTTCTTTTTCAGGTGTTTGTTTGAACTTAGCATTGCTTCTTATAATATCTGAAATGTTAAACAATATTTCTCATAATCATTCATTGTAAATGTTTAATTGATATTTTAGTATATATTATATAATTAATTATTACCAAATATCAAACGATAGCAATTTAGTTCTGAAAAAGATTCTTTTTTTTAAATCCTTGTAAAGAATATGTTTGTAATAAATCATCTTTAAACATTCTTCTAAAATTTGTCTTATGCTGTTTCCTAGTGATCCACTTATCGACAAAGACAATTTAGATACCTGAAATTATTTTGTAATATTTCATTTTGATCAGAATTAAATAGCAATTACAATTGAGAATCAAATCAAATCATTATATGTAAATATCTGGGATTTAGGAGTGATATATAGTAGATAATTTTTACTGAAAATTGTAATTTTACTTTACTTTATTGCACTATGTATAAAACACAGAATAACAATTATTATGATTTACAAACTTAAAACTAGAGTTCTTTCTAGCGACACTTTTTTATCTGACTCACATTAGTTATCTATACCCAAGCACACATAAGTCACACACCACACATATACATCTAGCGTCTCGTCTAGCGTTTTATAGGCCAAATTCCCACACCTATACATATAATAAGATAATGAACTTAGATAATTTAAAAAAAATATTAGAAATATAAGTTGGCACAACAAATGTATTGTGTTCCATTCAGCATTTTTTATTGATGTCTGTACTATTGTCTGTATTATTATTTCATTTAAGAGAAAACTCAAACAGATAGGCTTTTGCACACGGATAAGGCTTTAAAACACTGTAGCAGATGATTGACTTGGTATTACCAGACTAACACCTAACAAAAAATTAGTTGCTGCCTGAGGTTGCCCTTAAATAGGATAAACTCATATGCTATATTTTCTAATATTGTAGTGAGATTTAAAAATTTAATATACAACAATATATTACACATAGTTACCAAAACACGACAAATATCTAAATTAGAAATAATTGTTTCAAAGTTTCTTAGCTCTTCGTAATATTTAATAGGAAAATAAGAATCAATATCTATTACTGACATATTGTCTTCATAAGATACAGTTGAGCAATGTTCAGGTACAGACATATAATTATCAATAATCTTCTCGACATTTAAATGAATTGTTTGGGTTAATGTTTCCAAATCATCGATTCTATACTTAAAACTTGTTAATGTTTTAACTACATAACTTTTTAGTTCTACAAAAATAAAAATAGTGGACATTGATTTTCAATTAGAGAGATTTAATTATTTGAAATAATATATTATATTAAGTATTAGACACTTAATAAAATAAAATTTAAATTAAAAAGTATATAAACAAATTGAACTTGCATTAAAATTAATTTTGTTATAATTCATTGAAATAAATAAAAATACTAAATGGTCCATGTTTTAAAATAATAGATTTAAACCTTTAAAACCTCCAAAACAGTATTTATGAACTATTTCAAATGGAAAAATATGATATTAGTTCCAAAATAATATTATGTGTATTGTACATAAACATAAGAATAAAGAATTTGATAATTATTAAAATTAAAATATATAGGATAAATATGCTGTGTATACTTAATAAATACCTTGTATATTTTTTTAAATTAAAGTTCCATTGTCTTCGGTATTTCTATCATTAAAATCCAATGTTTTTATGTGTGATTGTGATAGATCCTCGTTTCATTTATCATTGTGTACTGCACTAGATATTATAGGTAGAACATCGTTTTGTTTTTCTACAACCATTTACTACCAGAAAAGTTAATTTCTTTTTCAAATACCATATTATTTTCTTCAAATGACCAATTACAATTTGGGCTCATAATAATAACATCATTCAATGGTTTTTCTTCATTTTAAATGACTATAAAACAAATTATTATTATGTTATTATATTATATTATGTGGGTAATCCAATTGTTACTTAAGCTATAAATAATAATTTATTTTATTACTTTTTTGCTGGTTTGAGCAATCTTCAATGACCCATACAGCATCATTTTCAGAATCACCAGAGTCTGAGTTAAATTTTGAAAATGTTATACTATTTTTTTCATCTATATTAATTAATTGTGCTGATTTAATTTATGATTTCCTAAAAAAAAAATTATCGCAAACAATACCAATTATTTAAGAATTATATAAAAAGTTGGCAGAATATAACTGAATTTATAAAGTAAATGATTCTGAAAAAATGTTATTGGTAGCTTAATATTAATAGATTAATTCAAATTACTATTTAGTCAGCAATTAAAACAGCATTAATTTCAAATTCAAAACATATTTTATAAGCAACTCTAAACCTTTATACAAGTTCTCTCTTCTAATAGATTATTTTTAAGTCCTATACTCTGTTCTATATAAGTATATAAATTTAACATTTTTTATTATAAAATTAAGCCATAAACTTTTATTTTCACTTGCACATATGACTAAAATATACTAACTACAATAAAACCTAAAATGAACCTATTTATACAATTTATTTTTAATTTTTTTTCCAATTTTCTAAATATTAATTATGTAGGTACATTTTAGTAACCATTAGTACTCATTTTAAATTACATTGATAATTGTTATAAATAATAATATTATTGATCTTATATATAGTGAAAAGCTAAGTATCCAATATAAATAAATCAATACTAATAGTAGTCATATTACCTTTAGTCAATGTACTATTAAAACGTGGAGGAAAATCACTAGTGATTAATGAACTGTTTTTTGAACAGCCTGCAACTGGTAGTGTGTGGTATTCATTTTTTGTTTTTTCTTAGGACTTTTTACTCTAAATTGAAACATTATAAATTTATCAACTTTTAATATTCTTCTAAGATAAACATAAAATATTATTTTAAATTATTAATTTTGATTATTATAATATTTTAAAGAAATTAAAATTAAAATATTATAAATTAAAATTAAATGAAATATGATAATAATATGGTTAGAATAATGTTATTTAAAATTAAAACCTAAATATGATAATAACATTTTAATTTAGTTAGAACTTAAATATAATAAAACTAATACAATTTTATCATTAATAAAATATTTTGATTGTAATATTAAATTTTTAAACTTCGTAAAATGTTTAATTAACATTATAAGTATAATATTAAAAATGCAATTCACTTCAAAAGTTATAATAATATTGATGTTATAATATTATTGCTGTCTGGGTATGAATGTGTATCTCCCCTAAATATCACATTTTTAATTACTTACTGTTTAAAGGTAGTTGAGTAATTAAATTATTATAGAAGTTTATGTGTTGTCTTTTAATAGATAGAAAACTTTTTCTATAATTTCAAACAGCTATTTAATGTAATTAATTTACCATTGTATATTTTTTACAGGTAACATTGGAAACTATTATTATGGACAAGGTCATCCTATGAAACCACATAGGATTTCAATGACTCATAATTTGCTTTTAAATTATGGTTTATACCAAAAAATGGAAATAGCTGTAAGTCAAAATAATATTTAGTCTTGATGATATTTTTCAATTACTTATAAAATCAATGTTTATAATGATTTAGAGACCTTATGAAGTTACTGCAAAAGACATGACCAAATTTCATAGTAAAGAGTACATACAGTTTTTAAAAAGGATTTGTCCTGATAATATGAACAATTATAAAATACAAATGCAAAGATGTAAGTATATTGTCACTTTTACTAAAATCAAATGTAATTGTTAAAATGGTTATTATTATTATTTTTTTACAGTCAATGTTGATAAAGATTCTCCAGTTTTTGATGGTTTATACAAATTTTGTCAGCTATCTGTGGGCGGTTCAGTAGCAGCAGCTGTAAAATTAAATAAACAATCTGCAGATATTTGTATCAATTGGGGAGGTGGTTTACATCACGCAAAAAAATCTAAAGCCAGTGGCTTTTGTTATGTTAATGATATCGTACTTGGTATATTAGAATTGCTTAAATACCATCAACGAGTGTTGTACATTGATATTGATGTCCATCACGGTGATGGTGTTGAAGAAGCATTTTATACAACTGATAGAGTTATGACAGTTTCATTCCACAAATATGGTGGCAATTATTTTCCTGGTAGTGGAGCTCTCGAAGTAAGTCAATGAATAGTGAAATTTAATTTTTAATATCTTAATCTGTTTAATCTGTTAATGGTTGCAATATTAGCATTCAAATAAATTTGTTTTTATAAGGTCCCATAAATACTTTTCTAATTGTAATTATCATAGTTTTATAAATTTATGCATGTAGTTTTATAATTTTATAGATCATGTATCAAACTAATATATTGATTAATTTTTTTTTCTATCATTCATTTTAAAATGTTAAGTTTATTTTTCTTTTAAAGTCTCTTAACAGTTATCACTTATTACTTTACAGAGTATAATATACTTGATTTTAAATTTTCTTATAGTGTCTGCTAAATAAATTATTTAATAACAATATTAAAATGAATTATTATTTTAGAGTATTGGTAAAGGAGAAGGAAAACACTATGCAGTTAACATTCCCTTAAGAGATGGAATGGATGATGATAGTTATGAATCAATATTCGTACCAATAATTACTAAAGTAATGGAGACGTTCCAACCTAGTGCAGTTGTATTACAATGTGGAGCGGATTCACTTACAGGAGATAAGCTTGGATGCTTTAATCTAACTATTAAAGGTATGACAATTTTGTACATTATTAATTTATAAACTTCAAACTTAAAAACTGTAAACGAACATTTTTAGGTCATGGCAAATGTGTTGAATTTGTAAAACGTTATGGCTTACCCCTTCTTATGGTTGGCGGAGGTGGTTATACTATTCGAAATGTATCTCGATGTTGGACATTTGAAACAGCTGTGGCCTTAGGAGCTGAAATTGCTAATGAATTGCCAAATAACGACTATTTTGAATATTTTGGTCCCGATTTTAAACTTCATATCAGCCCTTCGAAAATGAAAAATAGAAATACTACAAAGTCTTTAGAAAAGATTAAAAACCGACTCTTTGAAAACTTAAGAATGCTACCTCACGCCCCAGGAGTTCAAGTCCAAGGTAAATTTTATTATACTTATAATTGTAATTATATTGTTAATTTTTTGATATAAACTTTTAAATGAACTACTTACTATTTTATATTTATTTTTGTTATTAGATATACCCGAAGACGGAGTACGCAACAAGTCAGAAGATGAAGATAATGTTAACCCAGATGAAAGGAATCCTCAATCTATTACAGATAAAAAAATTTCACCTGATAATGAATTTAGCGATAGTGAAGATGAAGGAATGGCTCCTGGTGTAGGGGGTGGTGGCCGAAAAGATAATAGGTATTGCAACTGTTTTATATAATATAATTATATAAATTTAATATATATATATATCATATTATTAATTTTGTTTTAGATCTTATAAAAATGTCAAATTTGCTAGAAAACGAGCATGTTTGGACTCGAATAGGACGGAAGTCAATGAACCAGAATTTAAGATTCTAAAAGGTAATTATTTTTAATATGAATCTCTCAACATAAACAAAAATGTGCAATCATACTGCAGTAGTTAATTGCCAATTTTTAAATTCTCATTATATACATCAGTTTTTGTCAACTAAAAAAATTCATACTCTAGTTTTTAGCCAAAAATACATTTTCAAAAGTGTTATTTACTATCTGGCGTTTCAATTCAAAATCTTGTTTGGAGGTTGAAAGTGTAGGCACTTTATAAGCGATTGCTACATTTTTTCCTTTAAATAATGATTTTATATAATATGTTAATTAATCATTTACAGTTCAGTATAATATTCATGATGTATTGAATTTACAAAATGTTTTTTATATTACCAATGTATTGACATCTTATTTTATTATTCATGCAGATAATGATTAATTAATAGTATAATTTCACTTACAGCGGTATGACAAATTATATTTTTCTAATTCTTTTTTTTTTTTATATATATTTTAAGTAGATTCTGTGAGTTTCTAATAAAGTTATGTTCTCTTAAAGTCTCTTAAAGATATAACATGATGTATAGACAGTGTTTTATTCATATTTAAGACAAATTTTCCAAAGGTCATATATTTTATTCATAAAATTAACGATACAATTGTATTTTAAGTTTTTAATATCACATAATGCTTAAATATTGTCTTAATAAATGTTTTAATATTTTTTTTAGATGATAAAGAAGACAAATCTGATAGTTCTGATGATTCTAATAAAAAGGATGCTGTCAAGTCTTGAATTTATGACTAAAATATATAATAAAATTGTAAATAATTAAAAGAAAAAAGTAAAACAATGATTTACTGTCATTCATTTGTGTACATAAACTCCTATAATTATTAGGGCGGTATAATGTAATTTAGTAAATTATCTTATTTATAGTTACTAATTTATGGTTTATGATCGTTAACTCTAATAATAACGCCCTTAGTAAGTTTTAAAAAAATGAAGTAAGCTTAGTATACATTAAAAGATTTTTTTTCACAATAATTGTTTCTACTTTTTTATATTTAGGTATATCGATTTGTTTTAATTTTTGTAATTATATTAGTTTATTCAGCAGCTGAAACATTTTAAATAAATGGAAGTGATGACGGTGTTATATGAATATTCAACTATAACAAACATTTTTTTGATTTGTGGTTATTAAAGTTAACAATTATTATTTTTTTTTCATTTTCAAACTTTTTTCATGATTACAATATTTAGTAACTTCCGATAAGTATAAAATGTCTATAGTACAGACAAACATATCTTAATATTCAATCAAACAAATTTTACATGTTATCAATTATGAAAACTTTTTTTATATGAGGTCATCAACAAATTTACCAAGTCAGCTATTTATAATGAAGTTTTAATCCATTTTTTTTTTTATATATATATAATCAAATTTATAATAGGCTTACATCTTATTGGTTTTATTAATTAGTAAGATCTAATATAAGATAATAATATTCAATCGTAATTATGTATTTTATTTTTTTCAATTAAATAACTATACATTTATTTTTTTTTTTGTATAAAACAAAATAAATAATATTTATTACTTCATTTTATAACTATTCTGTGTTATTTAATGGATTTCAATTTATAAGTTGGTATTATTTTTATAATCTAATGCATTAAATTTAAATTTATTGGATATGTAATAACAAAGCTTAATCAGATATCAGTTATGTAATTCTTCTATTTGTCCAGTAGCTTAAGTTTCTATAGAGAAAATGAGTTAAGACAAATTTGAGTAGCATTTCTTCTCTTAGATATACGAAAAGAAAATTAAAGACCTCGCAGATAGACTTAAAAGAAAGCCAGAATGCTTGTCGTCAATTGTAAAATGTTTATAAAAAATACTTAAGAGAATTTAAACAGTTTTATTAGCAATGAAATAAACACACCTAAAATAGTGTAAGTGATTCAGCTAGTGCTTAAAATAATGCATTTATTAAACTTTCATACTTATCATTATGTAATTTTAATTGTTTTTTTATAATACATAATAGTACAATTGATGACAAATATAATAAAGAAAAATGCAAAAATGAATTATCAAAAAAAGAACTATATGAATCACAATCGATAAATTCGGCTGAACTCAAGTATGTTAATGTGCATTTGTTTAATTTAAGTCTGTAAGGTTTGATTATAATTGAATATTGCTAAATTTTTTGCACGGGGTGTCGTGTTCAACTTTTCTCAAAAAAACATGATATCGTTTAGACAATTGATTTCATACGAGCTAACAGTGAAAAGGTTAGTGGATGGTTACATGTTGATAGAAAGGATATAAATTCATTCATCATGAGTGTTAAAATTTGTTTTTTAAAATACATTTTTTATGATCATCTTATTATTAAAAAAATATTAACTATTAAACTTGAACAACAAAATATATAAATTAAACCAAAACCTATAATATAATTTATACCAATATAAGGGTAAATAAAAAAAAAAAAATTGAAATTAATAAACCTAATAAAGAAGAAATTATAAAAATAAAAACATTTATATTACTTGGATAATTAACTTCTTTTATCAGTTATGTTATTCTTCTATTTGTCTAGTTCAATCTTTTCCTAACACTTTTATACTTCTAAAATATTTTTCACTTGCTCTTCATACAATTAAGAGAGGAATGTCTGTTTCTATGTACAGTGTAGAATAACATATTTGTTATAACTTAATTAGTGGACTTCTAATAACTTTTGAAAAATTTTTCACGTAAGTTATCAAGTGTTTTACTACAGCAATCTTAAATGCGAAAAATAATATATACCTAGCTAAGGTTTGTAAAGTTTAGATGGGAACATTTAAACCATAAACAATAATATTCTAAAATTGTATCAAAACTAGGTGAAAACTAGTGCCAACATTATTTTGGAGAGCTAGTTTTCTAATCATGTCAAATAAAGTTTACATAAGACATATGAGTTCTGAAAATTATTTATACATAATTAGTAGCTGTAGTAATACTGGACAATTTTAAAAAATGCATCAGTGATGTAGCATTTACTTACCTAACAGTTAACACATAGGTATCTATTTAAATACTAATTAGGAATAAACTGGCATTATTATACAGTATGATATTGTAGTCTTAGAATTAAACATCATAGAAATAATGTTATTTAAATCATGCTAAATAATTATAGACTACAAACATGACATTTAAAATTAATACTATTTATTAAAACCCTACACTGTATGACTTTTTTTTTTCTAAAAATATATTAATAAACTTGGTACAGTTTTGGACTATGGGAATGAGGATTATGGGATAAAAATGGATGTGGTTAATACAGCTTATTTTTATTTCGGAATGTGGAAAACATAATTTTCTTAGCATTCACGAAGGTAGCCCAATGTCATGGTAACTTCTATATACTTCATCCCATGTGATTTTATTTTTTAAGGTGTGCAAAACCACCGGAATATGGACGGCGCTTTAAAGGAGTAGTTAATGGTTTTTTTTCTTAAGATTTTTCAATATGTCCGCATATCTTACACATAAATTAATGTCTATTAAATATCCACAAATGTTGCCTACTCATCATCATCATTTGACAAGGTAGAAGATTTTGAATACGAAATGTTGTTAAATTATTCTAATTGTTTCTATATAATTGTTTTAGATAACACAAGAGAAAATAGAAGTTGTAATAACTTTTCCGTATGGATACCATGCTGGTTTTAACCATGGTTTCAATATGGCAGGATCAACAAACTTTGCATCGCCCCGTTGTGTAGAATACGGAAAAACGGCGACACTAGGTAGTTCCTGCAAGGACAATGTAAAAATTGAGATGGAAACCTTTGTGAGACGTTTACAACCTGAAAACAATGAAGACCGGCTTAATGGAAGATATATTGGTTGCCATCAAGAAGACGACACTTCTCGAAGGTTTGCCACCCGCGTGCATAATTTGTTGTATGTATAAGACTCATATTTTTAAATGATTGTAAAATAATCAGTTCTTAAGTTAATGTATTGAAGCCTTGACCATTAGATGGAGAAAATGATTCTAAATTACCATTATAAACTATTATTTATACATTTATACCTTATACATTATAAACACTATAAAATACTCAATAAGATGATTATTTTGATAAATGTATACAATTTATATTTTTAAATGATTATAAAATAATCAATGCTTAAAAAAATGTAGTGTAACCTTGACTCTTTAGATAGAGAAGATCATTCTAATTTCCATAGTTTAAATTTTATAAATAATAATAATTTAACCTGAAATCTATATAACTCTTAAAAACGTGTTTTCATATTATAATTTGTTGTAGGTATAAAATTCATAGTTTTAAATGATTGTAAAATACTCAATTCTTATGTAAATATATTGAAACATTGACCATTAGATAGAAAACATCATTCTAATTTACCATTACTAACTATTATTTATACAATTTTACATGATATCTATATAACTCTTTAAAACATGTTCTCATATTATAATTTATCGTATGTATTGAATTCATATTTTTAAATGATTGTAAAATACTCAATTCTTAAGTTAGTGTATTGAAACCTTGACCATTAGATATGAAAAATGATTTTAAATTACCATTATAAACTATTATATATACATTTTTAACTGATACTTCATAAACACTATATAACATACAATTAAATTACTATTTTGGTAAATGTATACAATTTATATTTTTAAATGATATAAAATAACATTGACCATAAGATAGAGAAAATGATTCTAAATGAAAAATGGTCTTAAATTACCATTTTAAACTATTATTTATACATTTTTACCTCATACTAATATACATTTAATACATAACTACTTACAATACACTCAATTCTCAAGTTGGTATCATGAAACCCGGAAAAATAGTTTAAATAAATGGTTCTTATTTACCATAACTAACTTCCATTTAATTCATTTAAGCTCATATTCATAAACACTATAACACATGCTTTCTTATGTTAATTTTAACTCATATTAAAAGTTCAAATTTCTAACCACTTAAAAAACTCTGTATTCTTAAGTTATTCTTCAACCATTAAACATATTTAACAGACTACATATTTTTAGATGGCAGTAGAGCAGATCACTCGAGGAATGCTGAGACATGAATCTACATTTCTACCACATGTGAAAGTAGTTTCAACATCCTATGTTTAAAATAGATGCGAAGATAACGATAATATTCATGGTTTTATGCATTGTACATAGAATGGTTATTGAATATAATTAATATAAAATTAATAGTAGTGTAACCAAAAGTGAGTGTCATGATACCCTTACAATTAGATCAAGTTATTGAATTTTAATTACCTTAACTAACTTCCATATAATTCATTTTACCTCATACTTTATAAACACTTTAGAACATGCTTTCCTATGTTATTTCTAAAAACACATTTTTAAGTTAGTGTCATGGTAACCCTAACAATTAGATTAAGTAACTGATTTTTAATTACCTTAACTAACGTCTGTATAATTCATTTAAGCTCATACTTCATAAACTCTTTAAAACATGCTTTCATATGTTAATTTTAACTCATATTAAAAATTTCAAATTTCTAACTGTTTATAAAACACTTATTTTTAAGTTAGTATCATAAAACCCTAACAATTTGATTAAGTTACTGAATTTTAATAATCTTTTCTAATTTTTGTATAATTCATTTACGTTCATACTTCATAATCAATATAATACATGCTTTTAAATGTTAATTTTAACTCATATTTAAAATTTTTCTTATTAATTACTTATAAAAAACAGTATTCTTAAGTTATTCTCCAACCATTTTATATTACCATAACTAACATCCATAAATTCATTTAAGCTCATGCTTTATAAACATTTTTAAACATGCTTTGATATGTTAAATTTAACTGATATTAAAAATTTCCAATTTCTAACTGTTTATAAAACACTTATTTTTAAGTTAGTTTCATGAAACCCTAACAATTAGATCAAGTTATTGAATTTTAATTACCTTAACTAACGTCTGTATAATTCATTTAAGCTCATACTTCATAAACAATATAAAACATGCTTTCAAATGTTAATTTTAACTTATATTTAAAATTTTTATTATTAATTACTTATAAAAAACTCATTTCTCAAGATAGTGTCATGAAACCCTAACAATTAGATCAAGTTATTGAATTTTAATTACCTTAACTAACGTCCATATAATTTATTTAAGCTCATACTTCATAAACAATATAAAACATGCTTTCCTATATTAATTTTACCTTATATTTAAAATTTTACTATTAATTACTTTTAAAAAACTCATTTCTCAGGTTAGTTTCATGAAACCCTAATAATTAGATCAAGTTATTGAATTTTAATTACCTTAACTAACGTCTGTATAATTCATATAAGCTCATACTTCATAAACTCTTTAAAACATGCTTTCGTATGTTATTTTAACTCATATTTAAAAATTTTCTTATTAATTACTTATAAAAAACAGTATTCTTAAGTTATTCTCCAACCATTTTATATTACCATAACTAACATCCATAAATTCATTTAAACTCATGCTTTATAAACATTTTTAAACATGCTTTCATATGTTAATTTTAACTCATATTAAAAATTTCAAATTTCTAACTGTTTATAAAACACTTATTTATTAGGTTTGTTTCATGAAACCCTAACAATTAGATCAAATTATTGAATTTTAATTACCTTAACTAACGTCCATATAATTTATTTAAGCTCATACTGCATAAACAATATAAAACATGCTTTCCTATGTTATTTCTAAACACACATTTTTAAGTTAGTGTCATGGTAACCCTAACAATTAGATTAAGTAACTGATTTTTAATTACCTCAACTAACGTCTGTATACTTCATTTAAGCTCATACTTCATAAACAATATAAAACATGCTTTCAAATGTTAATTTTAACTTATATTTAAAATTTTACTATTAATTACTTTTAAAACACTCATTTCTCAGGTTAGTTTCATGAAACCCTAACAATTAGATCAAGTTATTGAATTTTAATTACCTTAACTAACGTCCATATAATTTATTTAAGCTCATACTTCATAAACAATATAAAACATACTTTCCTATGTTAATTTTAACTTATATTTAAAATTTTACTATTAATTACTTTTAAAAAACTCATTTCTCAGGTTAGTGTCATGGTAACCCTAACAATTAGATAAAGTAACTGATTTTTAATTACCTCAACTAACGTCTGTATAATTCATTTAAGCTCATACTTCATAAACTCTTTAAAACATGCTTTCATATGTTAATTTTAACTCATATTAAAAATTTCAAATTTCTAACTGTTTATAAAACACTTATTTATCAGGTTTGTTTCATGAAACCCTAACAATTATATCAAATTATTGAATTTTAATTACCTTAACTAACGTCCATATAATTCATTTAAGTTCATACTTCATAAACAATATAAAACATGCTTTCCTATGTTATTTCTAAACACACATTTTTAAGTTAGTGTCATGGTAACCCTAACAATTAGAATAAGTAACTGATTTTTAATTACTTTAACTAACGTCTGTATAATTCATTTAAGCTCATACTTCATAAACAATATAAAACATGCTTTCAAATGTTAATTTTAACTTATATTTAAAATTTTTATTATAAATTACTTATAAAAAACTCATTTCTCAAGATAGTGTCATGAAACCCTAACAATTAGATCAAGTTATTGAATTTTAATTACCTTAACTAACGTCCATATAATTCATTTAAGCTCATACTTCATAAACAATATAAAACATGCTTTCAAATGTTAATTTTAACTTATATTTAAAATTTTTATTATTAATTACTTATAAAAAACTCATTTCTCAAGATAGTGTCATGAAACCCTAACAATTAGATCAAGTTATTGAATTTTAATTACCTTAACTAACGTCCATATAATTTATTTAAGCTCATACTTCATAAACAATATAAAACATGCTTTCCTATATTAATTTTAACTTATATTTAAAATTTTACTATTAATTACTTTTAAAAAACTCAATTCTCAGGTTAGTTTCATGAAACCCTAACAATTAGATCAAGTTATTGAATTTTAATTACCTTAACTAACGTCCATATAATTCATTTAAGCTCATACTTTATAATCAATATAAAACATGCTTTCCTATGTTATTTCTAAACACACATTTTTAAGTTAGTGTCATGGTAACCCTAACAATTAGATTAAGTAACTGATTTTTAATTACCTTAACTAACGTCTGTATAATTCATTTAAGCTCATACTTCATAAACAATATAAAACATGCTTTCAAATGTTAATTTTAACTTATATTTAAAATTTTACTATTAATTACTTTTAAAAAACTCATTTCTCAGGTTAGTGTCATGGTAACCCTAACAATTAGATTAAGTAACTGATTTTTAATTACCTCAACTAACGTCTGTATAATTCATTTAAGCTCATACTTCATAAACTCTTTAAAACATGCTTTCATATGTTAATTTTAACTCATATTAAAAATTTCAAATTTCTAACTGTTTATAAAACACTTATTTATCAGGTTTGTTTCATGAAACCCTAACAATTATATCAAATTATTGAATTTTAATTACCTTAACTAACGTCCATATAATTCATTTAAGCTCATACTTCATAATCAATATAAAACATGCTTTCCTATGTTATTTCTAAACACACATTTTTAAGTTAGTGTCATGGTAACCCTAACAATTAGAATAAGTAACTGATTTTTAATTACTTTAACTAACGTCTGTATAATTCATTTAAGCTCATACTTCATAAACAATATAAAACATACTTTCCTATGTTAATTTTAACTTATATTTAAAATTTTTATTATTAATTACTTATAAAAAACTCATTTCTCAAGATAGTGTCATGAAACCCTAACAATTAGATCAAGTTATTGAATTTTAATTACCTTAACTAACGTCCATATAATTTATTTAAGCTCATACTTCATAAACAATATAAAACATACTTTCCTATGTTAATTTTAACTTATATTTAAAATTTTACTATTAATTACTTTTAAAACACTCATTTCTCAGGTTAGTTTCATGAAACCCTAACAATTAGATCAAGTTATTGAATTTAAATTACCTTAACTAACGTCCATATAATTTATTTAAGCTCATACTTCATAAACAATATAAAACATGCTTTCCTATATTAATTTTAACTTATATTTAAAATTTTACTATTAATTACTTTTAAAAAATTCATTTCTCAGGTTAGTTTCATGAAACCCTAACAATTAGATCAAGTTATTGAATTTTAATTACCTTAACTAACGTCTGTATAATTCATATAAGCTCATACTTCATAAACTCTTTAAAACATGCTTTCGTATGTTATTTTAACTCATATTTAAAAATTTTCTTATTAATTACTTATAAAAAACAGTATTCTTAAGTTATTCTCCAACCATTTTATATTACCATAACTAACATCCATAAATTCATTTAAGCTCATGCTTTATAAACATTTTTAAACATGCTTTCATATGTTAATTTTAACTCATATTAAAAATTTCAAATTTCTAACTGTTTATAAAACACTTATTTATTAGGTTTGTTTCATGAAACCCTAACAATTAGATCAAATTATTGAATTTTAATTACCTTAACTAACTTCCATATAATTCATTTTACCTCATACTTTATAAACACTTTAAAACATGCTTTCCTATGTTATTTCTAAACACACATTTTTAAGTTAGTGTCATGGTAACCCTAACAATTAGATTAAGTAACTGATTTTTAATTACCTCAACTAACGTCTGTATAATTCATTTAAGCTCATACTTCATAAACAATATAAAACATGCTGTCAAATGTTAATTATTACTTATATTTAAAATTTTTATTATTAATTACTTATAAAAAACTCATTTCTCAAGATAGTGTCATGAAACCCTAACAATTAGATCAAGTTATTGAATTTTAATTACCTTAACTAACGTCCATATAATTTATTTAAGCTCATACTTCATAAACAATATAAAACATGCTTTAATATGGTAATTTTAACTCATATTAAAAATTTCAAATTTCTAACTGTTTATAGAACACTTATTTTTAAGTTAGTGTTATGAAACCCTAACAATTAGATTAAGTAACTGATTTTTAATTACCTTAACTAACGTATGTATAATTCATTTAAGCTCATACTTCATAAACAATATAAAACATGCTTTCAAATGTTAATTTTAACTTATATTTAAAATTTTTATTATTAATTACTTGTAAAACACTCATTTCTCAAGATAGTGTCATGAAACCCTAACAATTAGATCAAGTTATTGAATTTTAATTACCTTAACTAACGTCTGTATAATTCATATAAGCTCATACTTCATAAACTCTTTAAAACATGCTTTTGTATGTTATTTCTAAACACACATTTTTAAGTTAGTGTCATGGTAACCCTAACAATTAGATTAGGTAACTGATTTTTAATTACCTCAACTAACGTCTGTATAATTCATTTAAGCTCATACTTCATAAACAATATAAAACATACTTTCCCATGTTAATTTTAACTTATATTTAAAATTTTACTATTAATTACTTTTAAAACACTCATTTTTCAGGTTAGTTTCATGAAACCCTAACAATTAGATCAAGTTATTGAATTTTAATTACCTTAACTAACGTCTGTATAATTCATATAAGCTCATACTTCATAAACTCTTTAAAACATGCTTTCGTATGTTATTTCTAAACACACATTTTTAAGTTAGTGTCATGGTAACCCTAACAATTAGATTAAGTAACTGATTTTTAATTACCTCAACTAACGTCTGTATAATTCATTTAAGCTCATACTTCATAAATTCTTAAAACATGCTTTTATATGTAAATTTTAACTCATATTAAAAATTTCAAATTTCTAACTGTTTATAAAACACTTATTTTTAAGTTAGTATTATGAAACCCTAACAATTTGATAAAGTTATTGAATTTTAATTACCTTAACTAACGTCCATATAATTTATTTAACCTCATACTTCATAAACAATATAAAACATACTTTCCTATGTTAATTTTAACTTATATTTAAAATTTTACTATTAATTACTTTTAAAACACTCATTTCTCAGGTTAGTTTCATGAAAACCTAACAATTAGATCAAGTTATTGAATTTTAATTACCTTAACTAACGTCCATATAATTCATTTAAGCTCATACTTCATAAACACTTTAAAACATGCTTTCCTATGTTATTTCTAAACACACATTTTTAAGTTAGTGTCATGGTAACCCTAACAATTAGATTAAGTAACTGATTTTTAATTACCTCAACTAACGTCTGTATAATTCATTTAAGCTCATACTTCATAAACAATATAAAACATGCTGTCAAATGTTAATTATTACTTATATTTAAAATTTTTATTATTAATTACTTATAAAAAACTCATTTCTCAAGATAGTGTCATGAAACCCTAACAATTAGATCAAGTTATTGAATTTTAATTACCTTAACTAACGTCCATATAATTTATTTAAGCTCATACTTCATAAACAATATAAAACATGCTTTAATATGGTAATTTTAACTCATATTAAAAATTTCAAATTTCTAACTGTTTATAGAACACTTATTTTTAAGTTAGTGTTATGAAACCCTAACAATTAGATTAAGTAACTGATTTTTAATTACCTTAACTAACGTATGTATAATTCATTTAAGCTCATACTTCATAAACAATATAAAACATGCTTTCAAATGTTAATTTTAACTTATATTTAAAATTTTTATTATTAATTACTTGTAAAACACTCATTTCTCAAGATAGTGTCATGAAACCCTAACAATTAGATCAAGTTATTGAATTTTAATTACCTTAACTAACGTCTGTATAATTCATATAAGCTCATACTTCATAAACTCTTTAAAACATGCTTTTGTATGTTATTTCTAAACACACATTTTTAAGTTAGTGTCATGGTAACCCTAACAATTAGAGTAGGTAACTGATTTTTAATTACCTCAACTAACGTCTGTATAATTCATTTAAGCTCATACTTCATAAACAATATAAAACATACTTTCCCATGTTAATTTTAACTTATATTTAAAATTTTACTATTAATTACTTTTAAAACACTCATTTTTCAGGTTAGTTTCATGAAACCCTAACAATTAGATCAAGTTATTGAATTTTAATTACCTTAACTAACTTCCATATAATTTATTTTACCTCATACTTTATAAACACTTTAAAACATGCTTTCCTATGTTATTTCTAAACACACATTTTTAAGTTAGTGTCATGGTAACCCTAACAATTAGATTAAGTAACTGATTTTTAATTACCTCAACTAACGTCTGTATAATTCATTTAAGCTCATACTTCATAAACTCTTTAAAACATGCTTTCATATGTTAATTTTAACTCATATTAAAAATTTCAGATTTCTAACTGTTTATAAAACACTTATTTTTAAGTTAGTATTATGAAACCCTAACAATTTGATAAAGTTATTGAATTTTAATTACCTTAACTAACGTCCATATAATTCATTTAACCTTATACTTCATAAACAATATAAAACATACTTTCCTATGTTAATTTTAACTTATATTTAAAATTTTACTATTAATTACTTTTAAAACACTCATTTCTCAGGTTAGTTTCATGAAACCCTAACAATTAGATCAAGTTATTGAATTTTAATTACCTTAACTAACGTCCATATAATTCATTTAAGCTCATACTTCATAAACAATATAAAACATGCTTTCCTATGTTATTTCTAAACACACATTTTTAAGTTAGTGTCATGGTAACCCTAACAATTAGATTAAGTAACTGATTTTTAATTACCTCAACTAACGTCTGTATAATTCATTTAAGCTCATACTTCATAAACAATATAAAACATGCTTTCAAATGTTAATTTTAACTTATATTTAAAATTTTTATTATTAATTACTTATAAAAAACTCATTTCTCAAGATAGTGTCATGAAACCCTAACAATTAGATCAAGTTATTGAATTTTAATTACCTTAACTAACGTCCATATAATTTATTTAAGCTCATACTTCATAAACAATATAAAACATACTTTCTTATGTTAATTTTAACTTATATTTAAAATTTTACTATTAATTACTTTTAAAAAACTCATTTCTCAGGTTAGTTTCATGAAACCCTAATAATTAGATCAAGTTATTGAATTTTAATTACCTTAACTAACGTCTGTATAATTCATATAAGCTCATACTTCATAAACTCTTTAAAACATGCTTTCGTATGTTATTTCTAAACACACATTTTTAAGTTAGTGTCATGGTAACCCTAACAATTAGATTAAGTAACTGATTTTTAATTACCTCAACTAACGTCTGTATAATTCATTTAAGCTCATACTTCATAAATTCTTTAAAACATGCTTTTATATGTAAATTTTAACTCATATTAAAAATTTCAAATTTCTAACTGTTTATAAAACACTTATTTTTAAGTTAGTATTATGAAACCCTAACAATTTGATAAAGTTATTGAATTTTAATTACCTTAACTAACGTCCATATAATTTATTTAACCTCATACTTCATAAACAATATAAAACATACTTTCCTATGTTAATTTTAACTTATATTTAAAATTTTACTATTAATTACTTTTAAAACACTCATTTCTCAGGTTAGTTTCATGAAAACCTAACAATTAGATCAAGTTATTGAATTTTAATTACCTTAACTAACGTCCATATAATTCATTTAAGCTCATACTTCATAAACACTTTAAAACATGCTTTCCTATGTTATTTCTAAACACACATTTTTAAGTTAGTGTCATGGTAACCCTAACAATTAGATTAAGTAACTGATTTTTAATTACCTCAACTAACGTCTGTATAATTCATTTAAGCTCATACTTCATAAACAATATAAAACATGCTGTCAAATGTTAATTATTACTTATATTTAAAATTTTTATTATTAATTACTTATAAAAAACTCATTTCTCAAGATAGTGTCATGAAACCCTAACAATTAGATCAAGTTATTGAATTTTAATTACCTTAACTAACGTCCATATAATTTATTTAAGCTCATACTTCATAAACAATATAAAACATGCTTTAATATGGTAATTTTAACTCATATTAAAAATTTCAAATTTCTAACTGTTTATAGAACACTTATTTTTAAGTTAGTGTTATGAAACCCTAACAATTAGATTAAGTAACTGATTTTTAATTACCTTAACTAACGTATGTATAATTCATTTAAGCTCATACTTCATAAACAATATAAAACATGCTTTCAAATGTTAATTTTAACTTATATTTAAAATTTTTATTATTAATTACTTGTAAAACACTCATTTCTCAAGATAGTGTCATGAAACCCTAACAATTAGATCAAGTTATTGAATTTTAATTACCTTAACTAACGTCTGTATAATTCATATAAGCTCATACTTCATAAACTCTTTAAAACATGCTTTCATATGTAAATTTTAACTCATATTAAAAATTTCAAATTTCTAACTGTTTATAAAACAATTATTTTTAAGTTAGTATTATGAAACCCTAACAATTTGATAAAGTTATTGAATTTTAATTACCTTAACTAACGTCCATATAATTTATTTAACCTCATACTTCATAAACAATATAAAACATACTTTCCTATGTTAATTTTAACTTATATTTAAAATTTTACTATTAATTACTTTTAAAAAACTCATTTCTCAGGTTAGTTTCATGAAACCCTAACAATTAGATCAAGTTATTGAATTTTAATTATCTTAACTAACGTCTGTATAATTCATATAAGCTCATACTTCATAAACTCTTTAAAACATGCTTTCGTATGTTATTTCTAAACACACATTTTTAAGTTAGTGTCATGGTAACCCTAACAATTAGATTAAGTAACTGATTTTTAATTACCTCAACTAACGTCTGTATAATTCATATAAGCTCATACTTCATAAACTCTTTAAAACATGCTTCGTATGTTATTTCTAAACACACATTTTTAAGTTAGTGTCATGGTAACCCTAACAATTAGATTAAGTAACTGATTTTTAATTACCTTAATTAACGTCTGTATAATTCATTTTAGCTCATACTTCATAAACAATATATAACATGCTTTCCTATATTAATTTTAACTTATATTTAAAATTTTACTATTAATTACTTTTAAAACATTCATTTCTCAGGTTAGTTTCTTGAAACCCTAACAATTAGATCAAGTTATTGAATTTTAATTACCTTAACTAACGTCTGTATAATTCATATAAGCTCATACTTCATAAACTCTTTAAAACATGCTTTCATATGTTATTTTAACTCATATTTAAAAATTTTCTTATTAATTACTTATAAAAAACAGTATTCTTAAGTTATTCTCCAACCATTTTATATTACCATAACTAACATCCATAAATTCATTTAAGCTCATGCTTTATAAACATTTTTAAACATGCTTTCATATGTTAATTTTAACCCATATTAAAAATTTCAAATTTCTAACGGTTTATAAAACACTTATTTATCAGGTTTGTTTCATGAAACCCTAACAATTAGATCAAATTATTGAATTTTAATTACCTTAACTAACTTCCATATAATTCATTTTACCTCATACTTTATAAACACTTTAAAACATGCTTTCCTATGTTATTTCTAAACACACATTTTTAAGTTAGTGTCATGGTAACCCTAACAATTAGATTAAGTAACTGATTTTTAATTACCTCAACTAACGTCTGTATAATTCATTTAAGCTCATACTTCATAAATTCTTTAAAACATGCTTTTATATGTAAATTTTAACTCATATTAAAAATTTCAAATTTCTAACTGTTTATAAAACACTTATTTTTAAGTTAGTATTATGAAACCCTAACAATTTGATAAAGTTATTGAATTTTAATTACCTTAACTAACGTCCATATAATTTATTTAACCTCATACTTCATAAACAATATAAAACATACTTTCCTATGTTAATTTTAACTTATATTTAAAATTTTACTATTAATTACTTTTAAAACACTCATTTCTCAGGTTAGTTTCATGAAAACCTAACAATTAGATCAAGTTATTGAATTTTAATTACCTTAACTAACGTCCATATAATTCATTTAAGCTCATACTTCATAAACACTTTAAAACATGCTTTCCTATGTTATTTCTAAACACACATTTTTAAGTTAGTGTCATGGTAACCCTAACAATTAGATTAAGTAACTGATTTTTAATTACCTCAACTAACGTCTGTATAATTCATTTAAGCTCATACTTCATAAACAATATAAAACATGCTTTCAAATGTTAATTATTACTTATATTTAAAATTTTTATTATTAATTACTTATAAAAAACTCATTTCTCAAGATAGTGTCATGAAACCCTAACAATTAGATCAAGTTATTGAATTTTAATTACCTTAACTAACGTCCATATAATTTATTTAAGCTCATACTTCATAAACAATATAAAACATGCTTTAATATGGTAATTTTAACTCATATTAAAAATTTCAAATTTCTAACTGTTTATAGAACACTTATTTTTAAGTTAGTGTTATGAAACCCTAACAATTAGATTAAGTAACTGATTTTTAATTACCTTAACTAACGTATGTATAATTCATTTAAGCTCATACTTCATAAACAATATAAAACATGCTTTCAAATGTTAATTTTAACTTATATTTAAAATTTTTATTATTAATTACTTGTAAAACACTCATTTCTCAAGATAGTGTCATGAAACCCTAACAATTAGATCAAGTTATTGAATTTTAATTACCTTAACTAACGTCTGTATAATTCATATAAGCTCATACTTCATAAACTCTTTAAAACATGCTTTCATATGTAAATTTTAACTCATATTAAAAATTTCAAATTTCTAACTGTTTATAAAACAATTATTTTTAAGTTAGTATTATGAAACCCTAACAATTTGATAAAGTTATTGAATTTTAATTACCTTAACTAACGTCCATATAATTTATTTAACCTCATACTTCATAAACAATATAAAACATACTTTCCTATGTTAATTTTAACTTATATTTAAAATTTTACTATTAATTACTTTTAAAAAACTCATTTCTCAGGTTAGTTTCATGAAACCCTAACAATTAGATCAAGTTATTGAATTTTAATTATCTTAACTAACGTCTGTATAATTCATATAAGCTCATACTTCATAAACTCTTTAAAACATGCTTTCGTATGTTATTTCTAAACACACATTTTTAAGTTAGTGTCATGGTAACCCTAACAATTAGATTAAGTAACTGATTTTTAATTACCTCAACTAACGTCTGTATAATTCATATAAGCTCATACTTCATAAACTCTTTAAAACATGCTTCGTATGTTATTTCTAAACACACATTTTTAAGTTAGTGTCATGGTAACCCTAACAATTAGATTAAGTAACTGATTTTTAATTACCTTAATTAACGTCTGTATAATTCATTTTAGCTCATACTTCATAAACAATATATAACATGCTTTCCTATATTAATTTTAACTTATATTTAAAATTTTACTATTAATTACTTTTAAAACATTCATTTCTCAGGTTAGTTTCTTGAAACCCTAACAATTAGATCAAGTTATTGAATTTTAATTACCTTAACTAACGTCTGTATAATTCATATAAGCTCATACTTCATAAACTCTTTAAAACATGCTTTCATATGTTATTTTAACTCATATTTAAAAATTTTCTTATTAATTACTTATAAAAAACAGTATTCTTAAGTTATTCTCCAACCATTTTATATTACCATAACTAACATCCATAAATTCATTTAAGCTCATGCTTTATAAACATTTTTAAACATGCTTTCATATGTTAATTTTAACCCATATTAAAAATTTCAAATTTCTAACGGTTTATAAAACACTTATTTATCAGGTTTGTTTCATGAAACCCTAACAATTAGATCAAATTATTGAATTTTAATTACCTTAACTAACTTCCATATAATTCATTTTACCTCATACTTTATAAACACTTTAAAACATGCTTTCCTATGTTATTTCTAAACACACATTTTTAAGTTAGTTTCATGGTAACCCTAACAATTAGATTAAGTAACTGATTTTTAATTACCTTAACTAACGTCTGTATAATTCATTTAAGCTCATACTTCATAAACAATATAAAACATGCTTTCAAATGTTAATTTTAACTTATATTTAAAATTTTTATTATTAATTACTTATAAAACACTCATTTCTCAAGATAGTATCATGAAACCCTAACAATTAGATCAAGTTATTGAATTTTAATTACCTTAACTAACGTCCATATAATTTATTTAAGCTCATACTTCATAAACAATATAAAACATGCTTTCCTATATTAATTTTAACTAATATTTAAAATTTTACTATTAATTACTTTTAAAACACTCATTTCTCAGGTTAGTTTCATGAAACCCTAACAATTAGATCAAGTTATTGAATTTTAATTACCTTAACTAACGTCTGTATAATTCATATAAGCTCATACTTCATAAACAATATAAAACATGCTTTCAAATGTTAATTTTAACTTATATTTAAAATTTTTATTATTAATTACTTATAAAACACTCATTTCTCAAGATAGTGTCATGAAACCCTAACAATTAGATCAAGTTATTAAATTTTAACTACCTTAACTAACCTCCATATAATTTATTTAAGCTCATACTTCATAAACAATTTAAAACATGCTTTCCTATATTAATTTTAACTTATATTTAAAAATTTACTATTAATTACTTTTAAAACACTCATTTCTCAGGTTAGTTTCATGAAACCCTAACAATTAGATCAAGTTATTGAATTTTAATTACCTTAACTAACGTCTGTATAATTCATATAAGCTCATACTTCATAAACTCTTTAAAACATGCTTTCATATGTTATTTTAACTCATATTTAAAAATTTTCTTATTAATTACTTATAAAAAACAGTATTCTTAAGTTATTCTCCAACCATTTTATATTACCATAACTAACATCCATAAATTCATTTAAGCTCATGCTTTATAAACATTTTTAAACATGCTTTCATATGTTAATTTTAACCCATATTAAAAATTTCAAATTTCTAACTGTTTATAAAACACTTATTTATCAGGTTTGTTTCATGAAACCCTAACAATTAGATCAAATTATTGAATTTTAATTACCTTAACTAACTTCCATATAATTCATTTTACCTCATACTTTATAAACACTTTAAAACATGCTTTCCTATGTTATTTCTAAACACACATTTTTAAGTTAGTGTCATGGTAACCCTAACAATTAGATTAAGTAACTGATTTTTAATTACCTTAACTAACGTCTGTATAATTCATTTAAGCTCATACTTCATAAACAATATAAAACATGCTTTCAAATGTTAATTTTAACTTATATTTAATATTTTTATTATTAATTACTTATAAAACACTCATTTCTCAAGATAGTGTCATGAAACCCTAACAATTAGATCAAGTTATTGAATTTTAATTACCTTAACTAACGTCCATATAATTTATTTAAGCTCATACTTCATAAACAATATAATACATGCTTTCATATATTAATTTTAACACATTGTAAAAACTCATACTTTTAACCGCTTATAAAACACTGTACTCTTAAGTAATTCTCCAACCATTATACATATTTAACTAACTACATTTTTTTAGAAGGCAGTACAGCAGATCACTCAAGGAATACTGAGACATGTATTTACATTTCTACCACATGTGAAAGTTTCAATTGCCTACGTTTAAAATGGATGCGTAGATAACGATAATATTCATGGTTTTATGCATTGTGCTTAGAATGGTTATTGAATATAATTAATATAAAATTTATAGTAGTGTAACCAAAAGTGAGTGTCATGATACACAATTAGATTAAGTAACTGAATTTTAATTACCTTAACTAACGTCCATATAATTCATTAAAGCTCATACTTCATAAACAATTCAAAACATGCTATCATATGTTAATTTTAACTCATATTTAAAATTTATAGTTTTAATTACTTATAAAACACTTATTTCTCAGGTTTGTTTCATGAAACCCTAACAATATAATGTATCTCATATTATACGCAGATGTTCTACAGGAAACGCGTTTAATGATTGATAAATCACTATAATGTA
Source organism: Rhopalosiphum padi (assembly GCF_020882245.1). Classification (NCBI taxonomy): domain Eukaryota; kingdom Metazoa; phylum Arthropoda; class Insecta; order Hemiptera; family Aphididae; genus Rhopalosiphum; species Rhopalosiphum padi. Next base: position 778,518 of record NC_083599.1, on the reverse strand, counting down.
AATATAATTAAGAACATTATAATGAACTAGTAATACAATTTTATAGAGAAAAAATGTAATTCATTATTGGAGTACTGCAAAAGACCTTGGATTGTATTTATTTAAAAACAGTTTTATTCTTTGATAACTATAATAAATAATAATTGTATTAATAATACGTTTTAGGACGTTTGTATGTTTTTATGTTATCTATACAAAACAACAAAACCACAGTCAACACATACAAAACATATAGGTATGATGATGATAATGGTTGTAATAAAGAAAAGAGACTGATCCGAATGATTTATATTTAAGTAATAATAATAAAGATTACAGTTATTTATTAAAGCAAGACTTATTGAAATAACATTTTGAAAACAATATAACCAAGCTACGTTATCTTCAATGTTAAAAATTTGGAATAAATTTACAAATGTTGATATACGCAACGATGCTAGAACATTATTAGGTACACAAAGAACAATTAATGACAAACCAATCGAAGGTGGAAATTATTGTCACTGGACTGATTAACGCTTTAGACCATAATGTATTGAAATACCTATTATGCAAAAAATTGACCTAATTATTAACATACCTAGATGGTTTACCCTTATCAAAATCTAATAAAAGTAGTTTTTGACCAATTATGTGCTCTGATCGTTTAACTAATAAAGTTTTTAAAGTTGATATTTTCTATGGATATGAAAAACCAAAGTCATCAAATTATTTTTTGGATGGGTTTATTTATGAATTAATCCCAGTAGTTAATGAAGGTTTAACTACATCAGAAGGAGAAGTAATTTGTGTTTAATTAGTTGCCTTAATATGCGATGCACCTGCAAAATCATCTGTACTTCATATTAAGTCTCACAATAAATATAATAGCTGCTCAATATGTATAATTACTGGTACATACATAAGAAATAATGGTATGCATGGTAGAGTTTGTTTTCAATAACCAAACAAAGAAGATGAGTTTATTCTTAGATGTGATACATTGTTTGGTGAAAATTATTACATATACTTTCAGAATAGTGTATCAATTTTAAGCAATGTGCCAAATTTTGGTTTATTTTCAGGTATTGTTCTTGATTACATGCACCTCGTTTGTATTGGAGTTGTAAAAAAATTACTAACTTTATAGCTTGAACATTATAGCTTTATAACTTACAGTGCGAATACCATTATCTGCAGTTAAACATTTATCTGTACATTTAATAGAAATTTAAAAATGTACTTCAAGTGACTTTGCAAGAATACCAGGAGGATTAACAGAATATAGACATTGGAAAGCAACAGAATACTGACAATTCCTTTTGTATACTGGTCCAGTGATTTTGAAATAAATTTTAAAACCAGATATTTATAATAACTTTATTGTATTACATGTAGCTATATCAATTGGCAAAATCTGAACAATTTATCAAATATTCTCATTATATTTATACTTCAATATATTAACTTTAGAATTGTTTATTTTATAATAATTTATAAATATTCATATATTTGACATTTATCAACATAATCATTAAATTGCATGATTATAGTGTTTGTGAAGTATCAGGTAAAAATGTATAAATAATAGTTGATAATGGTAAATTCGAATGATTTTCTCTATCTAATGGTCAAGGCCTTAATACATTAACTAAATAATTGATTGTATAATATTGTTTTAAAAAATTTTTAACATTCGACTTCATTAATATATAAAAAAATGATTTAAGAAATATCAATAAAATTGTATAAATAATAGTTCATAATGGTAAATAAGAATGATTTTCTCTATCAAATGGTCAAGGCCTTAATACATTAACTTAAGAATTGATTATTTAACAATCATTTAAAAATATTAATGTTATTCACACGACAAATTATAATATGAAAGCATGATTTAGAGTGTTTATGAAATATCAGGTAAAATCGTATAATTAAAAGTTTATAATGGTAATTTAGAATAATTTTATACATCAAATGGTCAAAGCCTCAATACATTAACTTAATAATTGATACTATTAAACTATTATAAACAATTTTAATTTTATAAATTTGACTACATTAAAATATAAAATAAAGGTTTCTGAAATATCAGGAAAATTGTATAAATAATAGTTTATAGTGGTAAATTAGAATGATTTTCTCTATCAAATGGTCAAGGCCTCAATATATTAACTTTAGAATTGTTAATTTTATAATAAATATAAATATATTTATTTGAAATTTATCAAAATAATCATTAAATTGCATGATTATAATGTTTATGAAGTATCAGGTAAAAATGTATAAATAATAGTTTGTAACGGTAAATTTGAATGATTTTCTCTATATAATGGTCTAGGTTTCAATCCATTAACTAAATAAATGATTGTATTATATTGTTTTAAAAAATTTTAATTTTTAACATTTGATTTCATAAATATATAAAAAAATGATTTAAGAAATATCAATAAAATTGTATAAATAATAGTTCATAATGGTAAATTGGAATGATTTTCTCTATCAAAAGGTCAAGGCTTCGTTATCATGACACTCACTTTTTGTTACACTACTATTAATTTTCTATTAATTATATTCAATAACCATTCTATGTACAATGCATAAAACCATGAATATTATCGTTATATATGCATCCATTTTAAGCATAGGCAGTTGAAACTTTCACATATGGTAGAAATGTAAATACATGTCTCAGCATTCCTTGAGTGATCTGCTGTACTGCCATCTAAAAAAATGTATTCAGTTAAATATGTATAATGATTGGAGAATAACTTAAGAATACTGTTTTTTATAAGTAATAAATACTATAAATTTTTAATATGAGTTAAAATTAACATATGATAGCATGTTTTATATTGTTTATGAAGTATGAGATTAATCAAATTATTTGGTCGTTAGTTAAGGTAATTAAAATTCAATAACTTGATCTAATTGTTAGGATTTCATGACACTAACTTGAGAAATGAGTGTTTTATAAATATTTAAAAATATGAATTTTTAATATTCGTCAATATTATCATACAAAAACATATTTTATAGTAGATGTATGAGCTTTAATGAATTTTATAGACGTTAGTTATGGTAAATAAGATCCATTTATTAAATCTATTTTAAGGGTTTCATGACACTAACTTTTTGTTACACTACTATTGATTTACTATTAATTATATTTAATAACCATTCTATGTACATTGAATTAAAACATGAATATTTTTAGTATCTTTTCGTCCATTTTAAACATAGGATGTTGAAACTGTACCACGTGGTAGAAATGTGAATTCATGTCTCAGCATTCCTTGAGTGATCTGCTGTACTGCCATCTAAAAAAATGTATTCAGTTAAATATGTATAATGATTTGAGAATAACTTAAGAGTACAGTGTTTTATAAGCGGTTAAAAGTATGAATTTTTAAAATGTGTTAAAATTAACATAAGATAGCATGTGTTATAGTGTTTATGAATATGAGCTTAAATGAATTAAATGGAAGCTAGTTATGGTAAATAAGAACCATTTATTTAATCTATATTTCCGGGTTTCATGATACCAACTAGACAATTGAGTGTATTGTAAGTAGTTTGAAATGTATATTAGTTACGGGGCGATGCAAAGTTTGTTGATCCTGCCATATTGAAACCATGGTTAAAACCAGCATGGTATCCATACGGAAAAGTTATTACAACTTCTATTTTCTCTTGTGTTATCTAAAACAATTATATAGAAACAATTAGAATAATTTAACAACATTTCGTATTCAAAATCTTCTACCTTGTCAAATGATGATGATGAGTAGGCAACATTTGTGGATATTTAATAGACATTAATTTATGTGTAAGATATGCGGACATATTGAAAAATCTTAAGAAAAAAGACCATTAACTACTCCTTTAAAGCGCCGTCCATATTCCGGTGGTTTTGCACACCTTAAAAAATAAAATCACATGGGATGAAGTATATAGAAGTTACCATGACATTGGGCTACCTTCGTGAATGCTAAGAAAATTATGTTTTCCACATTCCGAAATAAAAATAAGCTGTATTAACCCCATCCATTTTTATCCCATAATCCTCATTCCCATAGTCCAAAACTGTACCAAGTTTATTAATATATTTTTAGAAAAAAAAAAGTAATACAGTGTAGGGTTTTAATAAATAGTATTAATTTTAAATGTCATGTTTGTAGTCTATAATTTTTTAGCATGATTTAAATAACATTATTTCTATGATGTTTAATTCTAAGACTACAATATCATACTGTATAATAATGCCAGTTTATTCCTAATTAGTATTTAAATAGATACCTATGTGTTAACTGTTAGGTAAGTAAATGCTACATCACTGATGCATTTTTTAAAATTGTCCAGTATTACTACAGCTACTAATTATGTATAAATAATTTTCAGAACTCATATGTCTTATGTAAACTTTATTTGACATGATTAGAAAACTAGCTCTCCAAAATAATGTTGGCACTAGTTTTCACCTAGTTTTGATACAATTTTAGAATATTATTGTTTATGGTTTAAATGTTCCCATCTAAACTTTACAAACCTTAGCTAGGTATATATTATTTTTCGCATTTAAGATTGCTGTAGTAAAACACTTGATAACTTACGTGAAAAATTTTTCAAAAGTTATTAGAAGTCCACTAATTAAGTTATAACAAATATGTTATTCTACACTGTACATAGAAACAGACATTCCTCTCTTAATTGTATGAAGAGCAAGTGAAAAATATTTTAGAAGTATAAAAGTGTTAGGAAAAGATTGAACTAGACAAATAGAAGAATAACATAACTGATAAAAGAAGTTAATTATCCAAGTAATATAAATGTTTTTATTTTTATAATTTCTTCTTTATTAGGTTTATTAATTTCAATTTTTTTTTTTTTATTTACCCTTATATTGGTATAAATTATATTATAGGTTTTGGTTTAATTTATATATTTTGTTGTTCAAGTTTAATAGTTAATATTTTTTTAATAATAAGATGATCATAAAAAATGTATTTTAAAAAACAAATTTTAACACTCATGATGAATGAATTTATATCCTTTCTATCAACATGTAACCATCCACTAACCTTTTCACTGTTAGCTCGTATGAAATCAATTGTCTAAACGATATCATGTTTTTTTGAGAAAAGTTGAACACGACACCCCGTGCAAAAAATTTAGCAATATTCAATTATAATCAAACCTTACAGACTTAAATTAAACAAATGCACATTAACATACTTGAGTTCAGCCGAATTTATCGATTGTGATTCATATAGTTCTTTTTTTGATAATTCATTTTTGCATTTTTCTTTATTATATTTGTCATCAATTGTACTATTATGTATTATAAAAAAACAATTAAAATTACATAATGATAAGTATGAAAGTTTAATAAATGCATTATTTTAAGCACTAGCTGAATCACTTACACTATTTTAGGTGTGTTTATTTCATTGCTAATAAAACTGTTTAAATTCTCTTAAGTATTTTTTATAAACATTTTACAATTGACGACAAGCATTCTGGCTTTCTTTTAAGTCTATCTGCGAGGTCTTTAATTTTCTTTTCGTATATCTAAGAGAAGAAATGCTACTCAAATTTGTCTTAACTCATTTTCTCTATAGAAACTTAAGCTACTGGACAAATAGAAGAATTACATAACTGATATCTGATTAAGCTTTGTTATTACATATCCAATAAATTTAAATTTAATGCATTAGATTATAAAAATAATACCAACTTATAAATTGAAATCCATTAAATAACACAGAATAGTTATAAAATGAAGTAATAAATATTATTTATTTTGTTTTATACAAAAAAAAAAATAAATGTATAGTTATTTAATTGAAAAAAATAAAATACATAATTACGATTGAATATTATTATCTTATATTAGATCTTACTAATTAATAAAACCAATAAGATGTAAGCCTATTATAAATTTGATTATATATATATAAAAAAAAAAATGGATTAAAACTTCATTATAAATAGCTGACTTGGTAAATTTGTTGATGACCTCATATAAAAAAAGTTTTCATAATTGATAACATGTAAAATTTGTTTGATTGAATATTAAGATATGTTTGTCTGTACTATAGACATTTTATACTTATCGGAAGTTACTAAATATTGTAATCATGAAAAAAGTTTGAAAATGAAAAAAAAATAATAATTGTTAACTTTAATAACCACAAATCAAAAAAATGTTTGTTATAGTTGAATATTCATATAACACCGTCATCACTTCCATTTATTTAAAATGTTTCAGCTGCTGAATAAACTAATATAATTACAAAAATTAAAACAAATCGATATACCTAAATATAAAAAAGTAGAAACAATTATTGTGAAAAAAAATCTTTTAATGTATACTAAGCTTACTTCATTTTTTTAAAACTTACTAAGGGCGTTATTATTAGAGTTAACGATCATAAACCATAAATTAGTAACTATAAATAAGATAATTTACTAAATTACATTATACCGCCCTAATAATTATAGGAGTTTATGTACACAAATGAATGACAGTAAATCATTGTTTTACTTTTTTCTTTTAATTATTTACAATTTTATTATATATTTTAGTCATAAATTCAAGACTTGACAGCATCCTTTTTATTAGAATCATCAGAACTATCAGATTTGTCTTCTTTATCATCTAAAAAAAATATTAAAACATTTATTAAGACAATATTTAAGCATTATGTGATATTAAAAACTTAAAATACAATTGTATCGTTAATTTTATGAATAAAATATATGACCTTTGGAAAATTTGTCTTAAATATGAATAAAACACTGTCTATACATCATGTTATATCTTTAAGAGACTTTAAGAGAACATAACTTTATTAGAAACTCACAGAATCTACTTAAAATATATATAAAAAAAAAAAAGAATTAGAAAAATATAATTTGTCATACCGCTGTAAGTGAAATTATACTATTAATTAATCATTATCTGCATGAATAATAAAATAAGATGTCAATACATTGGTAATATAAAAAACATTTTGTAAATTCAATACATCATGAATATTATACTGAACTGTAAATGATTAATTAACATATTATATAAAATCATTATTTAAAGGAAAAAATGTAGCAATCGCTTATAAAGTGCCTACACTTTCAACCTCCAAACAAGATTTTGAATTGAAACGCCAGATAGTAAATAACACTTTTGAAAATGTATTTTTGGCTAAAAACTAGAGTATGAATTTTTTTAGTTGACAAAAACTGATGTATATAATGAGAATTTAAAAATTGGCAATTAACTACTGCAGTATGATTGCACATTTTTGTTTATGTTGAGAGATTCATATTAAAAATAATTACCTTTTAGAATCTTAAATTCTGGTTCATTGACTTCCGTCCTATTCGAGTCCAAACATGCTCGTTTTCTAGCAAATTTGACATTTTTATAAGATCTAAAACAAAATTAATAATATGATATATATATATATTAAATTTATATAATTATATTATATAAAACAGTTGCAATACCTATTATCTTTTCGGCCACCACCCCCTACACCAGGAGCCATTCCTTCATCTTCACTATCGCTAAATTCATTATCAGGTGAAATTTTTTTATCTGTAATAGATTGAGGATTCCTTTCATCTGGGTTAACATTATCTTCATCTTCTGACTTGTTGCGTACTCCGTCTTCGGGTATATCTAATAACAAAAATAAATATAAAATAGTAAGTAGTTCATTTAAAAGTTTATATCAAAAAATTAACAATATAATTACAATTATAAGTATAATAAAATTTACCTTGGACTTGAACTCCTGGGGCGTGAGGTAGCATTCTTAAGTTTTCAAAGAGTCGGTTTTTAATCTTTTCTAAAGACTTTGTAGTATTTCTATTTTTCATTTTCGAAGGGCTGATATGAAGTTTAAAATCGGGACCAAAATATTCAAAATAGTCGTTATTTGGCAATTCATTAGCAATTTCAGCTCCTAAGGCCACAGCTGTTTCAAATGTCCAACATCGAGATACATTTCGAATAGTATAACCACCTCCGCCAACCATAAGAAGGGGTAAGCCATAACGTTTTACAAATTCAACACATTTGCCATGACCTAAAAATGTTCGTTTACAGTTTTTAAGTTTGAAGTTTATAAATTAATAATGTACAAAATTGTCATACCTTTAATAGTTAGATTAAAGCATCCAAGCTTATCTCCTGTAAGTGAATCCGCTCCACATTGTAATACAACTGCACTAGGTTGGAACGTCTCCATTACTTTAGTAATTATTGGTACGAATATTGATTCATAACTATCATCATCCATTCCATCTCTTAAGGGAATGTTAACTGCATAGTGTTTTCCTTCTCCTTTACCAATACTCTAAAATAATAATTCATTTTAATATTGTTATTAAATAATTTATTTAGCAGACACTATAAGAAAATTTAAAATCAAGTATATTATACTCTGTAAAGTAATAAGTGATAACTGTTAAGAGACTTTAAAAGAAAAATAAACTTAACATTTTAAAATGAATGATAGAAAAAAAAATTAATCAATATATTAGTTTGATACATGATCTATAAAATTATAAAACTACATGCATAAATTTATAAAACTATGATAATTACAATTAGAAAAGTATTTATGGGACCTTATAAAAACAAATTTATTTGAATGCTAATATTGCAACCATTAACAGATTAAACAGATTAAGATATTAAAAATTAAATTTCACTATTCATTGACTTACTTCGAGAGCTCCACTACCAGGAAAATAATTGCCACCATATTTGTGGAATGAAACTGTCATAACTCTATCAGTTGTATAAAATGCTTCTTCAACACCATCACCGTGATGGACATCAATATCAATGTACAACACTCGTTGATGGTATTTAAGCAATTCTAATATACCAAGTACGATATCATTAACATAACAAAAGCCACTGGCTTTAGATTTTTTTGCGTGATGTAAACCACCTCCCCAATTGATACAAATATCTGCAGATTGTTTATTTAATTTTACAGCTGCTGCTACTGAACCGCCCACAGATAGCTGACAAAATTTGTATAAACCATCAAAAACTGGAGAATCTTTATCAACATTGACTGTAAAAAAATAATAATAATAACCATTTTAACAATTACATTTGATTTTAGTAAAAGTGACAATATACTTACATCTTTGCATTTGTATTTTATAATTGTTCATATTATCAGGACAAATCCTTTTTAAAAACTGTATGTACTCTTTACTATGAAATTTGGTCATGTCTTTTGCAGTAACTTCATAAGGTCTCTAAATCATTATAAACATTGATTTTATAAGTAATTGAAAAATATCATCAAGACTAAATATTATTTTGACTTACAGCTATTTCCATTTTTTGGTATAAACCATAATTTAAAAGCAAATTATGAGTCATTGAAATCCTATGTGGTTTCATAGGATGACCTTGTCCATAATAATAGTTTCCAATGTTACCTGTAAAAAATATACAATGGTAAATTAATTACATTAAATAGCTGTTTGAAATTATAGAAAAAGTTTTCTATCTATTAAAATACAACACATAAACTTCTATAATAATTTAATTACTCAACTACCTTTAAACAGTAAGTAATTAAAAATGTGATATTTAGGGGAGATACACATTCATACCCAGACAGCAATAATATTATAACATCAATATTATTATAACTTTTGAAGTGAATTGCATTTTTAATATTATACTTATAATGTTAATTAAACATTTTACGAAGTTTAAAAATTTAATATTACAATCAAAATATTTTATTAATGATAAAATTGTATTAGTTTTATAATATTTAAGTTCTAACTAAATTAAAATGTTATTATCATATTTAGGTTTTAATTTTTAATAACATTATTCTAACCATATTATTATCATATTTCATTTAATTTTAATTTATAATATTTTAATTTTAATTTCTTTAAAATATTATAATAATCAAAATTAATAATTTAAAATAATATTTTATGTTTATCTTAGAAGAATATTAAAAGTTGATAAATTTATAATGTTTCAATGTAGAGTAAAAAGTCCTAAGAAAAAACAAAAAATGAATACCACACACTACCAGTTGCAGGCTGTTCAAAAAAACAGTTCATTAATCACTAGTGATTTTCCTCCACGTTTTAATAGTACATTGACTAAAGGTAATATGACTACTATTAGTATTGATTTATTTATATTGGATACTTAGCTTTTCACTATATATAAGATCAATAATATTATTATTTATAACAATTATCAATGTAATTTAAAATGAGTACTAATGGTTACTAAAATGTACCTACATAATTAATATTTAGAAAATTGGAAAAAAAATTAAAAATAAATTGTATAAATAGGTTCATTTTAGGTTTTATTGTAGTTAGTATATTTTAGTCATATGTGCAAGTGAAAATAAAAGTTTATGGCTTAATTTTATAATGAAAAATGTTAAATTTATATACTTATATAGAACAGAGTATAGGACTTAAAAATAATCTATTAGAAGAGAGAACTTGTATAAAGGTTTAGAGTTGCTTATAAAATATGTTTTGAATTTGGTGGAGAATTTGAAATTAATGCTGTTTTAATTGCTGACTAAATAGTAATTTGAATTAATCTATTAATATTAAGCTACCAATAAACTTTTTTCAGAATCATTTACTTTATAAATTCAGTTATATTCTGCCAACTTTATATATAATTCTTAAATAATTGGTATTGTTTGCGATAATTTTTTTTTAGGAAATCATAAATTAAATCAGCACAATTAATTAATATAGATAAAAAAAAATAATATAAAATTTTCAAAATTTAACTCAAACTCTGGTGATTCTGAAAATGATGCTGTATGGGTCATTGAAGATTGCTCAAACCAGCAAAAAAGTAATAAAATAAATTATTATTTATAGCTTAAGTAACAATTGGATTACCCACATAATATAATATAATAACATAATAATAATTTGTTTTATAGTCATTTAAAATGAAGAAAAACCATTGAATGATGTTATTATTATGAGCCCAAATTATAATTGGTCATTTGAAGAATATAATATGGTATTTGAAAAAGAAATTAACTTTTCTGGTAGTAAATGGTTGTAGAAAAACAAAATGATGTTCTACCTATAATATCTAGTGCAGTACACAATGATAAATGCAACGAGGATCTATCACAATCACACATAAAAACATTGGATTTTAATGATAGAAATACCGAAGACAATGGAACTTTAATTTAAAAAAATATACAAGGTATTTATTAAGTATATACAACTATATATATTTATCCTATACATTTTAATTTTAATAATTAACAAATTCTTTATTCTTATGTTTATGTACAATGTACATAAAATTATTTTGGAACTAATATCATATTCTTCCATTTGAAATAGTTCATAAATACTTTTTTGGAGGTTTTAAAGGTTTAAATCTATTATTTTAAAACATGGACCATTTAGTATTTTTATTTATTTCAATGAATTATAACAAAATTAATTTTAATGCAAGTTCAATTTGTTTGTATACTTTTTAATTTAAATTTTATTTTATTGAGTGTCTAATACTTAATATAATATATTATTTCAAATAATTAAATCTCTCTAATTGAAAATCAATGTCCACTATTTTTATTTTTGTAGAACTAAAAAGTTATGTAGTTAAAACATTAACAAGTTTTCAGTATAGAATCGATGGTTTGGAAACATTAACCCAAACAATTCATTTAAATGTCGAGAAGATTATTAATAATTATATGTCTGTACCTGAACATTGCTCAACTGTATCTTATGAAGACAATATGTCAGTAATAGATATTGATTCTTATTTTCCTATTAAATATTACGAAGAGCTAAGAAACTTTGAAACAATTATTTCTAATTTAGATATTTGTCGTGTTTTGGTAACTATGTGTAATATATTGTATATTCAATTTTTAAATCTCACTACGATATTAGAAAATATAGCATATGAGTTTATCCTATTTAAGGGCAACCTCAGGCAGCAACTAATTTTTGTTAGGTGTTAGTCTGGTAATACCAAGTCAATCATCTGCTACAGTGTTTTAAAGCCTTATCCGTGTGCAAAATCCTATCTGTCTGAGTTTTCTCTTAAATGAAATAATAATACAGACAATAGTACAGACATCAATAAAAAATGCTGAATGGAACACAATACATTTGTTGTGCCAACTTATATTTCTAATATTTTTTTTAAATTATCTAAGTTCATTATCTTATTATATGTATAGGTGTGGGAATTTGGCCTATAAAACGCTAGATGAGACGCTAGATGTATATGTGTGGTGTGTGACTTATGTGTGCTTGGGTATAGATAACTAATGTGAGTCAGATAAAAAAGTGTCGCTAGAAAGAACTCTAGTTTTAAGTTTGTAAATCATAATAATTGTTATTCTGTGTTTTATACATAGTGCAATAAAGTAAAGTAAAATTACAATTTTCAGTAAAAATTATCTACTATATATCACTCCTAAATCCCAGATATTTACATATAATGATTTGATTTGATTCTCAATTGTAATTGCTATTTAATTCTGATCAAAATGAAATATTACAAAATAATTTCAGGTATCTAAATTGTCTTTGTCGATAAGTGGATCACTAGGAAACAGCATAAGACAAATTTTAGAAGAATGTTTAAAGATGATTTATTACAAACATATTCTTTACAAGGATTTAAAAAAAAGAATCTTTTTCAGAACTAAATTGCTATCGTTTGATATTTGGTAATAATTAATTATATAATATATACTAAAATATCAATTAAACATTTACAATGAATGATTATGAGAAATATTGTTTAACATTTCAGATATTATAAGAAGCAATGCAAAGTTCAAACAAACACCTGAAAAAGAAGTAGACAAATGCATTGCTACTTGGTTGTCACATGCCAAATTCAGACTGCTCAAAAAATCAAAAAAAGTATCACTTGAAGATGCAGCTCTTGAATAATTGATAATTTTACTTTTTTTTTTAATATTATTTAAATAACTATTCTTATTCATATTATTATATTATTATTAGGTATTATATAGTATACTATAATACAATAAAATTGATTTTGTTTTTGTTATAAAATAAGGTAACGCGCTATAAATTATACAAGTTATCATTATATTGAAATACCTAAAATAATTATTTTATTTTTCTTGTTTTAACTATTTTGTTTTATTTTAATGTAAAAAAGTATAGTAATTAAATTCAAATTTATACAAAATAATATCATATTAAAAAGTGTATTTTTTTTTATTGTTTGATGGCTTGACCTAATTTTATAATTTGCTTAAATATTTGTATTCATAACAATACAGGTGATTTGTTATATTCATAGAAAATAACTTTTTTCTTTTTTAAATATTTATTGTAATTTGTAATTCGTTATAAATTATAACTAAATAAAATTATTATAATTATAAATTATAAACATTTATACAAAATACAATAATAATGTATGAATGTTTATAGATACCTATTATAATAATACAATAACTTGATAATGATGTTTTAATATCATTAATATAATTTTAATTTAACGTTATGGGAATATTAATTAGTTGTTGTAAAATATTAATTTAACGTTGTGATAACATCTATAAAATATTAAGGAATAATAATTTAGTAACACGAATATTGTGGCCAAAAAGTTTGTCCATAATATTAAAAAAGATTTATGAAACCAAAAATTAACTTTATCGTAAAATTGATATTTTTTTTCAAATATTATTGTAAGAGTATTATAATCTCAATTTGCTGTCTGGGTATTAGGTTGAATTTTTATACTTTAACAACTCATAGTAAAAATTCACATATTTTTTTTAAATTGAAAATATAGGTACATTTATAAAAAAAATTATATCTTTTATCGAACATGGTACCTCATAGAGGTGTATTGTGTATTATATTTAAGCATCAAGTTAATAAGGTTATATGAGAAATAAATTACACAATTATGTACCTAGTTAATAATACTACAATGATCGTTATATTTTAATTCTGCATATTATGAATCAAAACTGTTGACAATATTGTATTGTTTGTAATCACTTATTGTACTTCTATCAAAATTACCTATACAAAATATTGACACCATTTTTTAATTGTATTAAAACACTTTATATGATTCAGTAGTATAAATTAACTTTTCTAAAATTTAGTCTATGTTCAATAAATGTCTCAACCTCTGGGATAAATATGTAATTATTGGAATTCACAGATGTAATGATCAAGGTTAACACATCAAAAACAGGAGATAATTAAAATTTGTTTAGTGACAACTGATATCAATAACTATATGTCTGACATAATATGAAACCATCAAATTTCTAAGAATATACTTTATGTAATTAATAATATTATTATTGAATTTAATTTTGTCTAAACTATCTAGAAGTACAGACAGTACAAGGGCGAATAGAAAAAAATAAAAACCCAAACAGACAGCAGGCATATCTAAGTTTTTTTTTCGTTATATACCATTTTTGAGGGATAATAGACAAACATAGATTATATTTAACTATAGCTGACCTTTCATCGAAACAAGAGTTGCCATACCCACAGCTGAAATGTCGAAAGCATTGAACAAGGACAATCAGAGCACACACACAACACATTTAACATCTATAAAAACGATACTCACCGTCATAATAGTAACAGACGCGTTTCTTGAATGATGTGATGGACATTGCGGCGTCCTAAGTCTGACTGGTACTTCTTAGAGTAATCGGTATGTGTGCTTGTGTCGTACGACTAGCTAGGCCTCTCAAAAAAGCGCGGGCCGACCAACTTGTGTTGAGATTACGGCGACGTTTTCTTCGTTAACAACCACCAACGGAGAACTGGTATCGACGGTGTTACTAACTGCGCGCGACTAACCGTTGAAGAAAATACCGTGGGAAACGAACGAAAATAAAAACCACGGTATAAAAAATAAAAAAAAACCAAAAACATCGGCGCTGTTAACGATAAACGAGCAAGAACTGCAGACCAGTGAATAGAGAAATATTATTTACTATTTACTATTTAGAACATCACCGTATACGCGAGTCGAAAACGTAAAAACGCACCGTACATTTTGAGCTAACCTAACATAGGCATGTCAGCAATATTCCGGTTTTTGAAGCGTATCGCGCATCCACCCTCCGCCCATCTACGTACTGTGACGTGGCATTCCTCCGTTTCTCATTGGTCCACCGCCCCCGCCGCCGCCACCACCGATGACACCACCACCACACCACCGCTAATCTAGTCTGAGAGGTGCTTACGTCACAGACCTCCGTATCGCGAGTTGCTGACATGCCTATATATTTTGTCATAAAATATTGTCATGTAATATTGTGTTTAGAGCAAATCTCGAATGGCCAGTAAACAAACAGACGCCATTGAGATAAGCAGTGCAGCCATGCACCATAGACCTTATACTAATAGACGGGACATCTGGGGTGGATGCGGGTGGGTGGTGCGGTCTTTCCTAACTGTGATAGTACGCGGTGTGAGTATTGATAAGACGCACCGTTACAATGATTGTACAATCCCATGATTCTTGTGCGCATGTGCAGTGTACATGTACTACCTTGATCAGCGCCCTCACGCGTAGACGCGTTCTGCAATGTACCTTTTTACCAGACCGTACAAAGTAACCGCGTTCTGCATTTTAAACAATGTACAGTACAAAGTGAGCGTTTACCAGCATTCATGCATTATCAATACTTGGTCGCCATCTTGTTGGTTGGCAAAATATTATAAATTTCGTATTACGCAGTTATGCACGAAAAAGCATATGTAAAGTGAAATGTGAATTATTTTGTAAAGTGAAACATTTTAGTTGGTTTTTATATATTGGTATATTATAGAAAATAGTTATTTAATATTTATTCATGTGTCTATTAATTATGCCAGTGACTTGTGCGGCATATGGATGTGCCAATAGGGGATCTAGGACAATTGGTCCCCGCGAAAAAATGTCGTATGCGGACAATTGGTCCCCGTCATAATTTTATACTCGGACAATAAATCCATATACACCATTTACCATTTTACTTTTACACCGGAGACTAATTGTCCGAGTATAAAATTATGACGGGGACCAATTGTCCGCGTACGACATTTTTTCACGGGGACCAATTGTCCGGTTACCAAATGTCCGCATACCGCCAATAGGTATAAATCTGGTCAAAATATTCATCTTTTTCGGTAAGTTCAATTCTACGTATTTAAAATTAAATAAACAGTTTTAAACTCATAATTTTTAACACATAAATGCAATTGTTTCTATGAATCATTGATACCTGTTATATTCAGTGGCGGTTTTGGGGGGGGGGGAGGCAAAGGAGACTTTGCCTCCCTTGAAAATTGAGGGAAAAAATGTAGACTTATTGTTCCTAATTAATTTTTAATTCAATCTAGATTAAGATTAATTTTAAAAAAAATTTGAATTCTGAAAATTTTATAAAAAAAAAAAAATGATTATCTACATAAATAACAACCCTGCATAGTGCATCGGCAAAATAGTGGTTTGTTTTACTGGTTTTCGTTGTCGCCCGCCGCACGGCGCTCGCGAACGGGCAAATGCTCAGCAAACCGATTACACATACCCGTACAAGATTCATAATAATTAATAAAGCACAGAATAGATTAAATAGTAACTATTACCGCTGTAGCGGAGACAACTGAATATCGCTGCCTCCTGGAATACATAGACAATACAGTCGTGTATATTTATACACAAACACATAAATATATATAACACAATCATAAAATAATTGAAGCTGCGCATGCGCAACACTCGAACGGAGGCAATGATTCTATTAATCTCCGCTACAGCGCTCGTCACTCGACATCCATCGCCGTTGAAGTTAATATTAGAAAAATATTAAATTTTAGTCCGAGATCATTCCTAATTGTTATTATCAGATAATTAATATTTATCAAATGATAATATCCTTTTTTTATCACTAAATATTTTGTATCTATTATCTATATTCAATACTCTATAGCTGTGTACCCATTTAGTATTGTACTATTGTAGTTATATCTTATTAAGTTATATGTGAATGAGTTTAGGATTTTAAATAAAAACATTTTTATTTTTGGTAAAATGAATCCCTTGTACGATCCGGTTGTTTTATTACAGGAAACTCCATATAGGCGTTGGAATGCGGTAGATAAAAATGATTTACTTAGGCAAGGTAAATTAACTCCTAATCTTACATGTTTGTCCACTAACCAAATAGGTTCTAAAGTATTAAGTAGATCATTTAATTCTAATGTATATAATGTTTTTTTTACCCATTAATATCATTATTATTAACATATTTTGAAATTAAGAAAAGTCAATTCTTTTACATATTTGTTGTAAGGGGAGTGTGGGGGCGGAGCCCCCCACAGGTTAGCCTGTATTACAACATGATGCCTCCTACAAAATTTAATACCAAAACCACCACTGGTTATATTATATAAATTTCATAAAATTCCTCTGTATGTCATAATTTTACACGTCCCCTTTGAATAATGAAAAGGTTAACCGAAAGTGGATTATTGCATTGAGGCGAAAAAATTTTGTACCCACTCAATGGAGTCGTATATGTAGTATTCATTTTATTGACAGTTATTATGTAATAGACCAGGTACTACCATTGATTATAAATAGTATAGATAACTGCAATACAAAATACGGAGCGCAGAAACTATTTCCGATAGAGGGCGATAAGGAATTTAATTTATAATAATTTATATTATTTCCAATTGTCGCCGACCGCCGTGTTCCGTCGAGAGCGACTGCGTGTCGTCCCGGCGATCTGTAGCACAACCCTACACCGGTTTTCTAAATTAGTATTTAATCATAATATTATTATTTTATTTATTTGATTCTAATCGTGTTCATAGTTATAGGATGTCAGCGCACTATTTGTTTTCTCTCTGGCCCACACTCAACGTAGACAAAACACATTTACGCAGTATAATTTTTTCTTATTTTATTTCTTTTTTAAATTTTCATTGCCTAGTTTCAAAATCTATTAAAAATAAATATCATATACCTAGAAAATATTTTTAATTTCGTTTTCATTTACTTACATTATGCTTGATTTTTTTTTTAATAATTATGATTACTATAAAACAATTAATGTTTTTTTTAAGACCACGTTTATTGTTAATATTTAGTTAGTAATTATCTCTTACATGCCGATAACAGCAATTTTACCTTACCAATTTCTATATAATAATATTGCGCGATAGTATTTTATTATTTATTTACATTCGTTTAAATCACAAAATATATTACATTTAATCTACAAAAATTAGTAAAATATCTTCATAAATGTTCTAAAATTCTTAATTTTGATAATTTTTTATTACAGTATGAATAATCAGTAATGTTTTCTTCCGTTCTCATCCATTTACATGCTTTATAAATGCGAGTTTTAAGCAATAATTTAATAATATATAAATAATGATCTTTACATGATGATTCATAAACGTTTATATTTTCCCTCTTCAATTTTATTATGATTAAATTTAACAATTTATTCATTAATTTTTGCTCGCTTGTTATAGTTTGAAATGTGTTCGTACAAATGTCTAAACTTATTTTACAGACATTTATTAGCCAAATTGAAGGTTTTTTTAAACCTTTATCGTAACTCAAATAATCAAATTGTTCGAATGTCTTGTGCTTCAACAGAATTTCATTTGAGTTATTATATATGTCATTGTTGTCTATTAAAATGTTTTTGCAATTTTCACATTGGAAATTGTCTACACAGCGTTTTGCTAGATAGCCGGCGAAGTACACAACTGAATTGTTTTCCAAAGTGCAATCCAATACGGCGGTACTTGCAGCTTCTAAATGGGACTCATTATCGTCGCTATTTTGAAAAAAATTATTTAGGATTTTCATTGGTCAAATTTGTGTCCATTTCGAAGTCACATGTCGACTTCATAACTTCAGTTCTTTTTAATTCGTCAATGGTTAAAAAATTGTCTTTATCTACTTCACAATTACATTTATCAGATGCTTTCATTAATGAAAATGAGCATATACTTGCAAAGCAGCTACGAACCATTCTTGAGGTGAGGATTTCTAGTATAACCGTATTTCTGACTCATTATTGAAAATAAATTCTCCAATGGATCCTGATCAAGTCTATTAGTTAATTTAAAAAATGTATTTGAATCTTGATCAATATTTAAAGTTATGTCTTTGAATTCAGATTGATATAATTTTATTAATGCCGTTAATGAACAAATCATACCTGTGAAACGTGGTGGTATTGATTTTTTTTTTATTTGTATGTGCAATTTTTTTGGCATTTTGAAATGTAGTTATTGTTTTATTTAATTGTTCAAATATGTATTTATTATTTTCAGTCATTGGTCGCTTATTGCAATTTAAATCATATAGATTTTTGCTATTACACGCATCAAAGGTATTATTAATTTCTAACACAAAATCTGCTGTGTCATAGCAGTTGAGGATTTTAATTCACCTGTATCGATACATGTTCTTATAGCTGCTGCTGTACTATTACTAAAAATTTGTAATGCCAATTTACACGACATTTTTTGGAAGGGGTTAGGATGTAAATGAATCGGTGTTATTTTTCACATCGCTCTGGCAATTTCACTACGGACATCTATTTTATACGTTTTTATAATATCTCCAAATGATATAATTTTATTATTTATTTCTATATCCCCAGTTAGTAAATTATTCCTTAAACTTTTTACTAAATGAGGAATATCATAAATTAATATTAATTTTTGATCGTGTATTTCAGTACATGGATTAGACTCAGTTTCCTTCAATAAAGAATACAATCTTCAGATCTTAAAATCTAATTCTGATCTTAAGATCAGTCTGGGAGTGATGCGCGTCTCCTGACAACGCGTGTTCACCGTCAGCCAGACGTGACTACTAGCGATTCCAACGTTACCGTGAACAACTAACCAAGCGCGCGTAGCGCTGCGTAACGACACTGTTCACAAAGCACGATACCCGAAAACACGGCCAGTGAGCTATCTATACTATTTATAATCAATGGTACTACTAAACCATGTTTAAAAACTGATGCTGTACCATCAAATTTAAAAATACGCAGCTGCCCCGGTCACATTCGGTTGGCCAACATGGTAAAGCATATGATCCTTATCTCAGCCCGAGGTCGTAGCCGTTTCGGAATATTTTTCACGATAAAAACATTAAAAACATAAAAACGGGCTGAAAAAAGAAATTCCGCAGTACGAGTACGACGTATGTATAAGATGTGCGGACATATTGAAAAATCTGAAGGAAAAAGGCCATTAACTACTCCTATTCCGTCCATATTCCGGTGGTATTGCACACCTTAAAAAATAAAATGCATATAATAAAATCACTTAGGATGAAATATATAGAAGTTACCATGACTTTGGGCTTCCTTCGTGAATGCCAAGAAAATGATGTTTTCCACATTCCAAAACATTCCAATTTTTATTCCATAATCCTCAATCACATAGTCCAAAACTGTGCCAAGTTTATTTATATATTTTTAAAAAAAAAGTCATAAAGTGTAGGGTTTTAATAAATAGGGGTAAAATGTCATCCTAGAATAATCCTAAATTAATCCTAGAATAAATATGTTTAATATTATAGTCAAAAAACTAAAAATCGTGCATTTTATAGCTTTTTTTTTTGTTAAATAACTGTAATTTGGAAATTTTAGTCTTAGAAAGTCGGTTAACCTACAACATTCAATTAAAATATAGACAAAAATGATAAGTGTTTAAAATAGGTGGTTGCGGTGCACCTCTCTGATTAAATTAGAAAAAAATCTTATACCATAAAACGTATATTTCAATGTCATAATTGAAATCTTGTTCTACAATATTTCAACTTACAAAGGTATTAAATTTATAATTTCAATTGTAAAAAAAATGTAAAAAACAATATCTTCTACCATAAACTATTTTTAATCTACTCAAACATACATTGTTATATTCACTCCCAGTGACAAAGGAAACAAAGTTTTTTTTCTTATCATGAGTTTATAACACTCATGATGAACGAATTTATATCCATTCCATCAACATGTAACCATCCACTAACCTTTTCACTGTTAGCTCGTATGAAATCAATTGTCTAAACCAGTGGTCGGCAACCTTTTTAGACTCCCGGGCCACATTCATAAATTAAAAAGAGTTCGCGGGCCAGACAAAAATTAAAATTTTATATTCCAAATTATTTACTAAGAAAAAAAATAACTGTTTAAAACTTTAAAATATTAGATTAATAGAACATAAAAATTACAGTTTTTAATAATATTATTATAATATAAAAGTATGGAAATTACAACTGCTTAATAGGCTTAATGTGATTTTTGTTGTTGGATATTGTTTATTATGTTTTCAATTTCCACATTAAAATTACTTGTGCTGGCTCTAAGTACATGGTGGAGATGATCATCAGTTAAGCGTGAACGGTATGGGTTTTTAATTTTTCTCATATGAGAAAATGCCTGTTCACATACGTAATTGGATCCAAACATACTGAAGTATTTCGCAGCTATATTTTTAATTTTTGAAAATGATGCAGGAAGTTCAGCGAAAAAAAGTAAAGGCGATGCTTTGAATGAGTCTTTTAAGATATCTTGTGGCTGCAAATCTATTATTTCCATTTGAAGCTCAACAGGTATATCTTCAACATCAATATTAAACGGATTGGCGAGTAGTTGAAAATATTGAGAATGTCGTTTGAAATCTTGAAATCGATTATTAAATTCTTGTTGAAGTATCGAAATAGCTTCAACAAATTTAACTCTTGATAATGAAAATTCTGACGATTCAAAAAGTTTTTTACAATTCGGAAAATGAAAAACGCAATGTTACTGAGCACAATCGAAAATTAAGATTATAACCCAAATACACTCGTCGTATCTACTCTATCTTATCGGTAACTGTCAAAGTGTCAAGGTATATCCACTATTATAAAATATGACTGATAGAAACGTTCAACTATATTTATACAACATGATTTTTTTTTATATGATATTCAATTAAATTTCGTTGTTATAGAATTTAAAGCGGGCCGTATTTAATAGACTCGCGGGCCGCATCCGGCCCGCGGGCCGCCGGTTGCCGACCACTGGTCTAAACGATATCATGTTATTTTGAGAAAAGTTGAACACGACACCCCGTGCAAAATATTTAGCAATATTCAATTATAATCAAACCTTACAGACTTAAATTAAACAAATGCACATTTACATACTTGAGTTCAGCCGAATTTATCGATTGTGATTCATATAGTTCTTTTTTTGATAATTCATTTTTGCATTTTTCTTTATTATATTTGTCATCAAATGTACTATTATGTATAATAAAAAAAACAATTAAAATTACATAATAATAAGTATGAAAGTTTAATAAATGCATTATTTTAAGCACTAGCAGAATCACTTCCACTATTTTAGGTGTGTTTATTTCATAGCTAATAAAAATGTCTAAATTCTCTTAAGTATTTTTTATAAACATTTTGCAATTGACGACAAGCATTCTGGCTTTCTTTTAAGTCTATCTGCCAGGTCTTTAATTTTCTTTTCGTATATCTAAGAGAGAAGAAACGCTACTCAAATTTGTCTTAACTCATTTTCTCTATAGAAACTTAAGCTACCGTATAAAATAAATAACTTATTTAGTAATGCACACGGGCGGCAAACCTTCGAGAAGTGTCGTCTTCTTGATGGCAACCAAAATATCTTCCATTAAGCCGGTCTTCATAGTTTTCAGGTTGTAAACGTCTCACAAAGGTTGCCATGTCAATTTTTACATTGTGCTTGCGGCAACTTCCTAGTGTCGCTCTTTTTCGGTATTCTACCCAACGGGGCGATGCAAAGTTTGTTGATCCAGCCATATTGAAACCATGATTAAAACCAGCATGGTATCCATACGGAAAAGTTATTACAACTTCTATTTTCTCTTGTGTTATCTAAAACAATTATATAGAAACAATTAGAATAATTTAACAACATTTCGTATTCAAAATCTTCTACCTTGTCAAATGATGATGATGAGTAGGCAACATTTGTGGATATTTAATAGACATTAATTTATGTGTAAGATATGCGGACATATTGAAAAATCTTAAGAAAAAAGACCATTAACTACTCCTTTAAAGCGCCGTCCATATTCCGGTGGTTTTGCACACCTTAAAAAATAAAATCACATGGGATGAAGTATATAGAAGTTACCATGACATTGGGCTACCTTCGTGAATGCTAAGAAAATTATGTTTTCCACATTCCGAAATAAAAATAAGCTGTATTAACCCCATCCATTTTTATCCCATAATCCTCATTCCCATAGTCCAAAACTGTACCAAGTTTATTAATATATTTTTAGAAAAAAAAAAGTAATACAGTGTAGGGTTTTAATAAATAGTATTAATTTTAAATGTCATGTTTGTAGTCTATAATTTTTTAGCATGATTTAAATAACATTATTTCTATGATGTTTAATTCTAAGACTACAATATCATACTGTATAATAATGCCAGTTTATTCCTAATTAGTATTTAAATAGATACCTATGTGTTAACTGTTAGGTAAGTAAATGCTACATCACTGATGCATTTTTTAAAATTGTCCAGTATTACTACAGCTACTAATTATGTATAAATAATTTTCAGAACTCATATGTCTTATGTAAACTTTATTTGACATGATTAGAAAACTAGCTCTCCAAAATAATGTTGGCACTAGTTTTCACCTAGTTTTGATACAATTTTAGAATATTATTGTTTATGGTTTAAATGTTCCCATCTAAACTTTACAAACCTTAGCTAGGTATATATTATTTTTCGCATTTAAGATTGCTGTAGTAAAACACTTGATAACTTACGTGAAAAATTTTTCAAAAGTTATTAGAAGTCCACTAATTAAGTTATAACAAATATGTTATTCTACACTGTACATAGAAACAGACATTCCTCTCTTAATTGTATGAAGAGCAAGTGAAAAATATTTTAGAAGTATAAAAGTGTTAGGAAAAGATTGAACTAGACAAATAGAAGAATAACATAACTGATAAAAGAAGTTAATTATCCAAGTAATATAAATGTTTTTATTTTTATAATTTCTTCTTTATTAGGTTTATTAATTTCAATTTTTTTTTTTTTTATTTACCCTTATATTGGTATAAATTATATTATAGGTTTTGGTTTAATTTATATATTTTGTTGTTCAAGTTTAATAGTTAATATTTTTTTAATAATAAGATGATCATAAAAAATGTATTTTAAAAAACAAATTTTAACACTCATGATGAATGAATTTATATCCTTTCTATCAACATGTAACCATCCACTAACCTTTTCACTGTTAGCTCGTATGAAATCAATTGTCTAAACGATATCATGTTTTTTTGAGAAAAGTTGAACACGACACCCCGTGCAAAAAATTTAGCAATATTCAATTATAATCAAACCTTACAGACTTAAATTAAACAAATGCACATTAACATACTTGAGTTCAGCCGAATTTATCGATTGTGATTCATATAGTTCTTTTTTTGATAATTCATTTTTGCATTTTTCTTTATTATATTTGTCATCAATTGTACTATTATGTATTATAAAAAAACAATTAAAATTACATAATGATAAGTATGAAAGTTTAATAAATGCATTATTTTAAGCACTAGCTGAATCACTTACACTATTTTAGGTGTGTTTATTTCATTGCTAATAAAACTGTTTAAATTCTCTTAAGTATTTTTTATAAACATTTTACAATTGACGACAAGCATTCTGGCTTTCTTTTAAGTCTATCTGCGAGGTCTTTAATTTTCTTTTCGTATATCTAAGAGAAGAAATGCTACTCAAATTTGTCTTAACTCATTTTCTCTATAGAAACTTAAGCTACTGGACAAATAGAAGAATTACATAACTGATATCTGATTAAGCTTTGTTATTACATATCCAATAAATTTAAATTTAATGCATTAGATTATAAAAATAATACCAACTTATAAATTGAAATCCATTAAATAACACAGAATAGTTATAAAATGAAGTAATAAATATTATTTATTTTGTTTTATACAAAAAAAAAAATAAATGTATAGTTATTTAATTGAAAAAAATAAAATACATAATTACGATTGAAAATTATTATCTTATATTAGATCTTACTAATTAATAAAACCAATAAGATGTAAGCCTATTATAAATTTGATTATATATATAAAAAAAAAAAATGGATTAAAACTTCATTATAAATAGCTGACTTGGTAAATTTGTTGATGACCTCATATAAAAAAAGTTTTCATAATTGCTATCTATACTATTTATAATCAATGGTACTACTAAACCATGTTTAAAACTGATGCTGTACCATCAAATTTAAAAATACGCAGCTGCCCCGGTCACATTCGGTTGGCCAACATGGTAAAGCATATGATCCTTATCTCAGCCCGAGGTCGTCGCCATTTCGGATTATTTTTCACGATAAAAACATTAAAAACATAAAAACGGGTTGAAAAAAGAAATTCCGCAGTACGAGTACGACGTATGTATAAGATATGCGGACATATTGAAAAATCTGAAGGAAAAAGGCCATTAACTACTCCTATTCCGTCCATATTTCGGTGGTATTGCACACCTTAAAAAATAAAATGCATATAATAAAATCACTTAAGATGAAATATATAGAAGTTACCATGACTTTGGGCTTCCTTCGTGAATGCCAAGAAAATGATGTTTTCCACATTCCAAAACATTCCAATTTTTATTCCATAATTCTCAATCACATAGTCCAAAACTGTGCCAAGTTTATTTATATATTTTTAAAAAAAAAGTCATAAAGTGTAGGGTTTTAATAAATAGGGGTAAAATGTCATCCTAGAATAATCCTAAATTAATCCTAGAATAAATATGTTTAATATATAGTCTTAGAAAGTCGGTTAACCTACAACATTCAATTAAAATATAGACAAAAATGATAAGTGTTTAAAATAGGTGGTTGCGGTGCACCTCTCTGATTAAATTAGAAAAAAATCTTATACCATAAAACGTATATTTTAATGTCATCATTGAAATCTTGTTCTACAATATTTCAACTTACAAAGGTAATAAAATTTATAATTTCAATTGTAAAAAAAATGTAAAAAACAATATCTTCTACCATAAACTATTTTTAATCTACTCAAACATACATTGTTATATTCACTCCCAGTGACAAAAGAAACAAAGTTTTTTTTCTTATCATGAGTTTATAACACTCATGATGAACGAATTTATATCCATTCCATCAACATGTAACCATCCACTAACCTTTTCACTGTTAGCTCGTATGAAATCAATTGTCTAAACGATATCATGTCATTTTGAGAAAAGTTGAACACGACACCCCGTGCAAAATATTTAGCAATATTCAATTATAATCAAACCTTACAGACTTAAATTAAACAAATGCACATTTACATACTTGAGTTCAGCCGAATTTATCGATTGTGATTCATATAGTTCTTTTTTTGATAATTCATTTTTGCATTTTTCTTTATTATATTTGTCATCAATTGTACTATTATGTATAATAAAAAAAACAATTAAAATTACATAATAATAAGTATGAAAGTTTAATAAATGCATTATTTTAAGCACTAGCAGAATCACTTCCACTATTTTAGGTGTGTTTATTTCATAGCTAATAAAACTGTCTAAATTCTTTTAAGTATTTTTTATAAACATTTTGCAATTGACGACAAGCATTCTGGCTTTCTTTTAAGTCTATCTGCGAGGTCTTTAATTTTCTTTTCGTATATCTAAGAGAGAAGAAACGCTACTCAAATTTGTCTTAACTCATTTTCTCTATAGAAACTTACGCTACCGTATAAAATAAATAACTTATTTAGTAATGCACACGGGCGGCAAACCTTCGAGAAGTGTCGTCTTCTTGATGGCAACCAAAATATCTTCCATTAAGCCGGTCTTCATAGTTTTCAGGTTGTAAACGTCTCACAAAGGTTGCCATGTCAATTTTTACATTGTGCTTGCGGCAACTTCCTAGTGTCACTCTTTTTCGGTATTCTACCCAACGGGGCGATGCAAAGTTTGTTGATCCAGCCATATTGAAACCATGATTAAAACCAGCATGGTATCCATACGGAAAAGTTATTACAACTTCTATTTTCTCTTGTGTTATCTAAAACAATTATATAGAAACAATTAGAATAATTTAACAACATTTCGTATTCAAAATCTTCTATCTTGTCAAATGGAACAATATGAGTAGGCAACATTTGTGGATATTTAATAGGCATTAATTTATGTATAAGATATGCGGACATATTGAAAAATCTTAAGGAAAAAAACCATTAACTACTCCTTTAACGCGCCGTCCATATTCCAGTGGTATTTTTGGATTTTGAATGAAAATTTTATTAAAAAAAAAATTATTGCTTTTTCAACTTTAAGACAAATAAAATTTATATTTAAAATTGATATGTTTTTTATTTATTTATACATGCTTTGTTTAAAACTATACTATTTTTAAGAGCTGGGACTTTAATTTTAAACATAAATAATAATCAAGATATTCGTAAAATAGGTGGATTAATTGGTTTAATTTTAATAATTACTTTGATATCTTCATGTGTGTTTCCTTTTTTTTGTTGTTTTCTTTTGAATATTTTTTAATAATAAATTAGGATTTTTTTTTTAATTTTTTATTCTATTCGTGTCATTCATAATTTAATAAAATTATATAATAATTGTTAAATTTGAAAGAAAGATTTTAATTATTTATTAGAATAATATTGAATAGATTTGCTATAATTTTTTTTGCTTCTTTTTTTATAAGGTTAATATTTTATATATTTGATTAAGTATTTTCATTTTATTTTGTTTTGAACTTAATAATTTTTTATTTACTATATGTTATTTTATTTCTTTGTTTTTTTTTTTTGTATGATAATAATTTTCTTTATTGTTTTTTTTTCTTTAAAGGTTTTTGAAATTGGTTGAATTTAATATAATTGTAATAGAGGTTTAATTTTTTTTTTTTTTTAATTAATACTATATAGACAACATATTTTTTTAAATAGTTGTAGGGTTATTTTTATTATTTTTTTTTTATTACTTTTTATAATTTTATTTTTTATTTTAAATTAAAGATTAAATCTTAGTTACGCTATTTTTTTGTTTTTTACTAAAAGGCAAAATTTTGATTTAATTTTAAATTTTTTTTATGCCAAGCTAACTTTTTAAATTTTTGTTTTTTATATGATTAATTTATTTATAATAATATATTATTTTTATATTGAGAATATGTTTTATTTTTAACTAATAAATATTTAAAGTTTAAACATTTATAATGCTTTAAAAGATTAAGTTAGCAGCTTCTTTTTTAAAAATCTTTTTAATTGGGATTTTTTTTAATAATATTATTATTAACAGTAACAAACCTCTATTTTGGTTTCAATTAAAAATAAAAAAAAATCTATTATTAAGTCGAAATTAATATGTAATTTATTACTTCTTATTTAAAATAAATTATAAAATAATTTTTAAAAGCTAATTAAATGTTATAAATTTTAACTATTATCCTTTAAATTTTTCAATGTAGTATATCAAACTAAAATGAATAGAATAGCTTAAGACGATGGTGTCAATATTTAAAATATAATATATCTTATTGTTGCATTCATATTATAAATTATAATTTAGTAAAATTATTGAGTTTGCGACTCTAGTTGCATTACCGCGCAAACCAAATTTTACGAAATTGACTAATAGTTTTATTTACTATAAAAAATTAGAAAGTATATTAAAATACTATAATCACACCAGTGTCATAAACACAAAAAACACTTAAGGTTAACATACGCCACTGTTTCGACTTCGGCACTATAACGTCACATGCATATTTTCAAATGCTTGTATCTCATTGAATAATTAGTGTTTAAGTACGAGACAAATACCATCTTTCTTAAATAATTACATACTTTATAAATCTAAGCAAACTTGATTTATGTGTAGTGATGTTCTTTAAGAATATTTAAACATTTGTTTTATTATAATTAGTCACCATACATTTCAATAAGCTTATAACTTAAACTGATTAAAAATAAAAATGGATCATATCCAATAACAGTTTTAATTATATCAATGGGATAAAAAAATTAAATAAATTAAGAATACACATTAAATCATGATGAAAATGATAATTTCAAATTTGAAGTCTTAGACAGGTACGAATAATTTATTAAGAAACTTATATTTAATTTTCAAGCATCTTGAACCAAATGAATATTATCAAATTTAAAAAAAAAATCGAAAATTCTAAAGTTTATCAAAGTTCAAAACGAAAATATTAAAAAAAATATTTCATGTTGGAAATTTTAACATAAATATTTTGTAAACATTTTAAGTATTTATTCGTTATTCGTTTTGAGTTATATTTAAAAAAGAGAATCGATTTTGTCAAATACTAGTTTTAGATTTTTACATTGAAAAGTAATGAAAATAACTATCATGTCCCCAAGAGGGTAGACGATTTGAGTACCTAAATAGGTAGACGAACCTTTTTGATTCGTGTTACTTTTTCATCTACAGTTAATTATTGTAAGTAGCTCATAAAGTGATATTGCCATAATAATTAATAAAGTTATGCCAGGTTAAATAAAAAATTGAAATTTAATTTTAAAAATATAATAATAAAACTATAAGTCATAATCAATCACATTAGTAGTTAGTTGTTCTTTGTGAGTTAGAACTTTATTCAGCCCATAATCCCGGAGGGAATATTGAATTTTCATTTACGTATGTATCTACTAATTACTAAATAGTTATCAATCTCTGGCTCTAGGAAATATAATTCAAATGTCATTTCTAAGTACTTGCCTATTTCATTATTTAGGAATTCAGGATATAGTCTGAAGCCAAACCTAGTTCTTGTATTTATCTCCACCAATATTTTTATCGAAAATATTTATAAGGCCGTAACTATACGTGTACACGGCGTATTCCGCCGCGTTATCCGTCAAACTAAAAATGCATTTGTTTATTTTCAACTCGATGGAAAACACACAGCGTAGGTTACACAGCGTTCGAAACGCGGCGAATAAGTCGTGTATACCTTCAGTCTAAAAGTACAAATTACTAAAAACAAGTATTCATATAATAATATTACGTTAATGATAAATATTTAATTATTATTATTTTTTATAAAATATCAAAATTAAAAATTATTTTGAAAACCACTGTAAATCTAAATAAAATGTTTAGTGAAAGGTAACACAAATGCGTCCAGGACGCAATCCACCTGTTTTGGTATGCAATTCATGTGCACCGCCCTAAGAAATCGTCGGCTATTGAGAAATGTCCGTTAGGGGAGATTTATTACATTTTTTTTTCACGCAATACTACGATATCCTATAATAAGTCGCTTACATCTAAAAACAATGATTGAACGTAAATGTAACAAATCGTATACATGAAGTTAACAATTACTCGTCTACATCAATTCTTAAATTATGTACTAGTGATTTAAATATTTTTTTTATTATACATAAATTTATCGGGCAAACTCGTATCGACGGAACAGGATCAATATCTTCAGATCAATTTAAGTTCCAGTGTACCGCAATCGCCACTACTGACAACCAACAGACATTCATTTCACGCGTAGTTACAGTACCTAACGTATCTCCGACAATAGAACCTCGTGCATCTCATCCGACTCTGCACTCTGTCATCGCCCACTTAACGGTAATAATTATTACATTAATATTTTTTTATTTTGTTTTTAATAAGAACTACAATATTATTAACATTAATCGTCGTTAACAGTTTAGTCAAACATAAACTATGGCTTTTTGGAAATGTTATCCAGATAAATCTAAAATTCCGCAAAAAGACCGCGAAAACGTTCCCGATTGCGTGCTATTCCACTAAATTGTCGATGGGTAATACAATTTAATAATAATGCGATTAATAATAATAATAATAATAAGTTATTATAGCTAGTTTATCTTAATTTTTGGCCATGTTTGTTTTTAAATAAATAGGGTTCTATTATAAACTAGTTTTGTTTTTTTTTTTTTTTTGTTATTTATTATGCTTTAAAATCCGAGCTCTTATTAATATTAACTATTAAGTTATAACACTAATAAGTTAGTAATAACTAATAACAATCTGTATTTTGCGTATGACAATACATTTTTGGTTTCCGTTCTCACGTTTGACGTGGCAATGCCAGACCGGACCAGTGTTGCGTCAAAATGTCAAATAGCAATTTTTCGTTTTCCTATAGCTTAAGTCCCTAATTAAAACTTTAATTAATAACAGTATATAGATAATTATAATAATATTTATTATATTACTATATTATTAAATCTATATTTTTATTTTAACTAAAATAACTTATTTGACATTATTTATTTTAATTTTAATTTATTTATTAACAAATGATATCTTAATTTTAAATAAATAATAACTATATTTTTTTGGATTATTTTTTAATTACATATTTATTTATTAAGGTTTTAAGTTAAATTAAACTATTAATCTTCAAAATTAAAAATATTTGTTTTCAACCTTAATTAAATAATTAATACCATTAAATTTTCAATTTAATATGATATAATTTGAATATAGAGTTAATGGTACAAAATATTTTTAAATATATATAAAGACAGATTTACAATTTATAACCAATTAACAGCCATTTTATCTTTTAACTAATCATAAAGATATTGGTACTTTATATTTCTTATTTGGTATTTGATCAAGTAAAATTGAATCTACTCTTGGTAACTTACGTCAATTAAAATTAGGTCAAATTAATTCAATCATTAATAATAATCTACTATATAATGTAATTGTTACAATTGTTGCTTTTATTAAAAAAAATTTCATAACCATACCTATGTTGTAGGTGGTTTTGGAAACTAATTTCTATGATAATAGAATGTCCTGATAAATTATCTTTTGTATGATTAAAAACATTAAATTTTGATTATTATCTCCATCATTAATAATAATGACATGTAGATTTATAATAATTATAATAATGAAACAGAAACATTCAAAAATAGAATAATTTAATAATTTTTTTATTTATTTGATTGGATTATTAGAATGTATTGTTTGAGCGCATCATAAATTAACAATTAGGATAGACGTTGATATAAGAGCATACACCAACAATAATATTTGGACTTTCAATATAAATTACAATTTTTAAATGATTAGCTACTATGTATGGATTTAAAATTAATTTTTTACCATCAACAGTTTGATCTTTAGGTTAATTTTTTTTTGTTTACAATTGAATGTTTACCAGGTGTGATTCTCGCTGATTTATCTATTGATATTATTCTTCATGATACTTACTATCTAGTAGGTAGTTCATTTTCACTATGTTTTATCTATAGGAATTGTATTTGCTATTATTACTAGTTAAATTCAATGAAACTATTTTTACTAGATTTTAAATAAATATTTTTATTATTCTAATATATTTTAGAGTAAATATAACTTTTTTCCCTTAGTTTTAACTTTTTACTATGTACAAAAATGTCATAAGATTAATAATTTATATTATAATTTTAATTTACAATACATTTTTTTTTTTTTTAATAACTATTTTTAAATTAAATTTAAGTAACTTTATTGAATCAATTCATAATAAACCACCTTTAAAACATTCATACTCAGAATTACCATTAATTATTGATTTCTAATAAGCCAGAATTAATATGCAATAAACTTAATATTCATTTCTAAGGAATAATTTTTTTTTTAGAAATTATAAATTGAATAAAACTAAGATTCCAAAATAGAAATTCACCACTAATAGAACAATTTTTTTTTTCATGATCATACAATTTTTATTATAATTATAAAAATTTCTTATATAATACAAATTTATGAAAATCAAATAATTGAATTTATTTGAACTACCTCCCGTTATTCTTATTATTATTCCTATACCTTCACTTTATTTTCTTTGTTTAATAGATGAAATTAAATGTCCAATTTTTACAATTACAATTTTTAGTTAATATTGAAATACATAAATTATAGCTAGGCTAGGATTTCTTTGCATTTCCATGATATTTCCTTTATAATTTTTTCATAATAATTGCACATCTGTGAATTTCAAATATATTTAAGAGGACATTATACCCGCATGTGTTGCCTCTGTCTCACTAATGTAGATCAGGGGTCTCCAAACTACGGCCCGCGGGCCGGATACGGCCCGCGAACAAGTTTTAAACGGCCCGCAGCACCCATAAGACGGTAAATAAAATATAGATATCTAAATATATATTGTGTAATTTAAAAAGTCGTTATCGCGGGCACGTATCATAATTTATGACGACAGACATTGCAATTTCCTTATATTTTTAGTTTTAACGTCGATAACGGAGAGATTAGCCACATAGACGAGCGGTACGACGAAATCATTTCATAACGTTTGTACAGTTACATGTCTAAGTTTGCAGTGCCTTTATTATAAATATTATTCTTTACCTATTAATTCACCAATTCAACATGTCAGGAAGAGGATTGAAAAGGAAAATAGATTCAGAATGTCGTGTTTTCAATGAAAAGTGGTCGTTGGATTATTTCGTAATTTATTCAGGTGACAAAATAATTTGTTTAATATGCAAAGAAAGTATTTCTGTACTTAAGGAGTACAATATTCGAAGGCATTATGAAACGAAACATAAGACAACTTTTTCAAAATTTACTGAGAAATTACGGTTAGATAAATTGCAGTCACTTCAAAATAATTTTTCATCACAACAATTATTATTTAAAAAACAAAAAAATATTAATGAAGCTGCTACAAAGGCTAGTTTTCGTATTTCACATCTATTGGCAAAAAGAGGAAAAGCGTTTTCTGATGGTAGTTTAATAAAAGAATGTATAATTCAAGCAGTTGAAGAAATTTGTCCAGAAAGAATTGATACTTTTAAAAATATTAGCCTTTCTGCTAACACAGTTGCCCGTAGAATTGACGATATTAGTAATAATTTAAATTCCCAGGTTAGTAATAAGACTCAAGAATTCATTTCGTTTAGTATAGCACTTGACGAATCAACAGATGTATGTGATACGTCACAGTTACTTTTATTTATTCGAGGTGTTAATAAAGATTTAGAAATTTCAAATGAACTACTTTCTGTACATAGCATGCATGGAACTACGACAGGTATCGACATATTTAAAGTTATTGAAAAATCATTTTTAGAATATAATTTGAAGTGGGAAAATTTGAAATGTATCACTACTGATGGCGGAAGAAATATGTGTGGCACAAAAAAAGGTTTAATTGGACAGATATTTACGAATTGTGAAAAAGAAGGTTTTCAACCAATGACTTTGCATTGTATTATACATCAGCAGGCATTATGCGGAAAAACTTTAGACTTGTCTTGTGTTATGGATCCAATAATATCAACAGTAAATTTTATTCGCTCGAGCGCACTTAGGCATCGTCAGTTTCAAGATTTTTTGAAAGAAATAGAAACGGAGTACCCAGATATACCGTATTTTACCGCAGTTCGATGGCTTAGTCGCGGAAAAGTCCTATCGCGATTTTTTGAACTAAGAAATGAAATTGAAATATTTCTAATTGATAAGAATCGACCATTGCCTTTACTTACAGATAGTGAATGGGTTTGGAAATTAGCTTTTTTAGTGGATATCACAAAATATATGAACGACTTCAACCTAAAATTACAAGGTAAAGATGTTCTAATTTGCGATGTTTACACATTAGTAAAAGCATTTAGGCAAAAACTTATTTTATTTGAAACGCAAATTTCAAAAAATTGTTTTATTCATTTTTCTACTTGTGATAAATATAACAAAGAATCAAGAACACAATTTCCAGTCGACTTCGCTCAAAAAATAATTTCTGAACTTAAAATCCAATTTAAACAACGTTTTTCTGACCTTGACGTAAAATCGGAAGAAATAAATATTTTTCAAAATCCGTTTAGTTGTGATATTGAGAAGTTACCTCCTACCCTTCAAATGGAAATGATTGATTTACAGAGTAATGATGCACTGAAAATCAAACATCGTGAAGAGACTTTAGTTGATTTTTATAAATTTCTCCCAGATATACAGTATCCAAATTTAAAAAAAATTTGCAATTGAATATATATCTGTATTTGCTACGACTTATTTGTGCGAGCAAACTTTTTCTAAAATGAAATACATCAAATCGAAATATAGATCGGCCATGACTGACAAACACTTGGAGTCAATTTTGAAAATTGGAACTAGCAACATACAACCTCAATTCGATCGAATATTAGCAGAAAAACATCAATTTCATACTTCTCATTAAAAAAAAAAAATTATTAAAATTACAATGTAATCATTTAAATTTATACCAATTATATTTAAGTATATTGTAGACAATATTTTATAAAAAGATTTAAAGTTAACTTATATTTGTATACCTATATTTTGATAAAATTAAAAATTATATGTGTTAATAAACTTTTGGCCCGCTAAGAGCATTTGATATTTTTTGTGGCACTTCAATAAAAAAGTTTGGAGACCCCTGATGTAGATCATAGTAACTTTTCGTTCAGCAGAACACTTTTTGTGATGTTAGCTTTAATATTAATGGTAATAATGTTATCTGGGGCATCTCATAGGCTTTTATTGGTATATTAGTTTTTAAGCGAGTTACGAGCATTTTAAAGTTTTAATATTTTACATAACCATAATTCACATAAAAATTAAATGTTAATGAAAATTTGCTATGATCTACATTAGTAAAACAGAGACAACACATGCGGGTATAACATCCTCTTAAACTATAATAATATAGTTTATAGATGTTACCTTGGTCATCAATATAAATTTATTTTTTTTTAAATAATTAAGAATTGAATTAAGAATATAAAATAATATATTAAACTTTTTTTACAGTAAAGGAGTTCCAAAGAGTTTAATAAAAAATACCTCAGCTTAATGGGCTATATTAGGTTTATCCATGGGATAAACCTAAGGTAAATCTGGAGCCATATAATCACTTAAGTATTTAAATTTGTATATATAATTGTTTTGTATGAACTTATTTATTAATGTATATATAATTTAATCTTATTGTCTTGGTCAATCACTATGACCTTTTCCTAATAAACACATTTAATAGGTATATATTAATATATTATACGGCTCTTTAATACAGTCAAGTACCTATCAAAGTAATACTTCCATTTTTATGCATGATTATTAACTTTACTTTTAACATAGTTATGTAATCGTGATTATAGTGTATACAATAGATAGTGTACTACAAATACTACAAGCATTCAACATATTAAAACTAATAATTAAGTTAAGTTTTTATAACTAGGTATATAATATCAATTTTTACTCTTCAAGCAAAGATTTAAAACAGTGAATGCTAGAAATTGTTAAAAAAAAAAGTTGTTGCATTTCAGAAGATTTCAAAAAATACAAATAATACTACACATTTATGCATTGAAAACCTTAAAATATACATCTCATGTTCTCTTAGAATATTAAAAAATATGTTCAAATTCAAAATACTGTACACTGATTCTTTAATAAATTTAAAACCATTTTATTATGGTTAAAATTTAAAATTTGGTCATAGACATCAACTTTAGACAACCTAAGTATAATGTAAAGAAATTGGTTAATGATATTTTTTATTATAAAACATCATTAAGTTAAACAAAATTACCTTTTCCAGTTATGAACCATTTACATGGGAAAAACTGCATGACCAAGTAAACAAATAAACCGTTAAAAGCAATCTTTATTTTAGAATTATATTAAAAAAGTTAGTTACTCGCCAATAATCAAAAAAATTTAAATATCAAGATTTAAACAATAATAAATTACTTTTGTATTATATTTTTGATAAATCTTTCCTAGATATGTGAATCATATCTTCTAATATGATGTAACTATAAAATGCACCATAAACTTTTTTCCGTGCATTCTTTGCTAAATAAATCTTTACTTACCCTTGTCACTGCATATGCTTATAAAAAATAAAAATGTATGCAGGTCGGACAAATATTGAATCAAAATACTTAACATGTTTGCTTATTTTACTTAATAAGGTAATAATCTCCGTGTCACACTAAGTTATAGTTGTAAGTATTAGGTACATAATATTATTGTGATACATATACACATTGTCATAAATCTACAGGTGGTTAATGAATTAAACTGATAACCACAGTCACTATCAATAGCATATTCTGAATACACTGTCTATCAACTATATACATATATATCGAATAATTTTGATTATAAGAGGTGACAAGTCCAAATAAAAATTATACTATATTTAATGTCATAACTACTAAATGCAATTATTCAAATTATTTTTTAAAGATAATCATTGAATTCATTGTCTATTAAAAATTAAATAATATGTTCTCTTAGTAAAAAATAACTATCTTTATATTGAGGTCAGCATTCATTCAGCAACATTAATCCACTCATGGTCCCTCACTACTAGATATTAGATATAGCAATCTCTACTCAAATCTCAATTACCTATTACTTATTTTTTAGATTATTACCTTAAATATATGATACTCAATTAACTATAGGTTACCTACCTATTAATAAATTAATTTTCACTAATACCATAAATTATTTTACACTAGTTGTAACGCCCCTAGCTCATCATGATATCACAATCACATACTATAATTTTTTCATGTGGTCAAAAACCATCTAATTAAGTACACCCAACACTAAATAGAGATTTTATATTTAGAATTGTTAATTTAAATAAATAAAATAAGTATTTATTAGAAATACAGGGGCGGACTGGGACCCAATCGGCCAACTGTTCTGCAAAAAACATTGTCCCTAACGTAAAGCATTATCACACCTAGTGAACAAAAAAATTTTTACCTCATGTTTTTTTTTAGTTCTCAAATTATTAACTAAATAAAATATATTTATATTTATGGATAAACTGTTATTTAATTTTGATTCTCCTTAAAATGTAGTTTATCATATATATATATATACTGTAAAATTAAATTTTTTTTTTTACTGATGTATCCAAAAATAATTTATAATAAGTTTTTTTCTTAATTATTAAATATAATGAAATTGGTATATATAGTTTTTATTTTAAATCACTGTTTAATAATATGAATATAAACATTGTTTATATAAATTGAAAAAAATACTGGCAAACAAACTAACAAATGCTATTATAGCTCATACAT
Organism: Rhopalosiphum padi; assembly: GCF_020882245.1. Classification (NCBI taxonomy): domain Eukaryota; kingdom Metazoa; phylum Arthropoda; class Insecta; order Hemiptera; family Aphididae; genus Rhopalosiphum; species Rhopalosiphum padi. The sequence continues at coordinate 740,283 of NC_083599.1, read as the reverse complement.
AAAATATATCTGTAGTATAATAATTACATACTTAGTAAACATTTTTAAAATAAACGAAATAATGTTAACATATAATAATTATAAAATTATGTTCCTCAACCTTATGTATCTAAAGAGTTGTTGACAATTAATTATTTTTTAAATCATAAATTAAGTATGACAAATTATTTTACATGTAGGTACATACTAATAAAATAATAATTAAGTTAAATAATGTATACACAATATAATAAGGAAACATATAATAAGTAATATATAAATTAAAAAAGTTAACTCACCAAAGAATTTTCTCTTACAGCTACAATTAGGCAACTTTAGTGTTTTGGTTGCGTTACACAATCATCTAAATATTGGGAATACAATAATAAAAAGTAATTAGATATATACTAATAATATTAAAAGAAAAATGAATTCAGTAAACATTTTAAACATATTATTTTATAGATTATTAGATTTTATTTTAATCTGCAATTTATTATTAAAATATATGATGTAATATAGGTATATAGGTATAGTATACTCAATTATTTATACTTGCCAACAAATATTTTGTTAGATGTGCATGTAGTGACCGAACCAATGATATACTTTTTTGTTTTAGCTCATTGGCAATAGCCTGCAAATTTATCAGTTTTTTTAAACGAACTTTTCAGCTCGGCCTTTTGGTTTTCTTTCCATAATGTATTATTGTATTATGTGTTTATTTAAGAGGACGTCTCACCAGTCACCCGCATGTATTGATTCCGTCTTACACACGTACGACATGGTGAATTTTCGTTCACCAGTTTCAATAGTGTGCTTTTAATTTTAATATTAGACCTTTTATCAAACTTTTAGGCAACAATATTATCTGTGTTTTCTCATTGGTTTTTTACGATATTTTAATTATTTAGTGAATTATGAGCGTTTTAAAATACTTAATAATTTGATACTCATAACTCACCTAAAAATTAAAATATCGTAAAAACCAACGAGAGAACACAGATAATGGTCTTGCCTAAGTTTGATAATAGGTCAATTCACTCTAATATTAAAACTAAAAGCACACTATTGAAACTGGTGAACGAAAATTGACCATGTCGTACGTGTGTAAGACGGACTAGACGGAGACAACACATGTGGGTGAGACGTCCTTTCGAGTATTAAATCACAGCTGTATTTAATTCTACACTAAGTAAACAAATTATTTCATACGCGAGGTTGGGTACACGACACTACGACAAACACAGAAATAAGAATCAGTAATATAATAGATACAACCATAACCATACTGTCATAGTATCATAGCTCAATATTAAAATTGTAATAACTATTTTAGGAATATGTTTCCCGGTATTCGCCGGCGGTGGTCGACTGCTGATAGCACAGCGATGTATATATATATATATTATACAGACTATAATATTAATACTCCGTTTCGCGAGTGGAGGTAAACGAGTCGCACATTATCCATCGTATCTGCCGCCGTCAATAATACGGAGGCCAAATTTCTTCCACTCATTACAGTCCGACGATTACGTATGCGAGCAGATCTTTGCCGACCAAAAGCTTTACGATCGTGACCGAACAGGCGAAAGTGGTGTGAGACTGTGAGAAGCACATCGACCAACGATGAAAAACGTGTAGACAGTTAGTATAGGTCTCATTAAAAACGGACTATAGCATATTGCGTGATATCATTAAATTAATTATAGATTGCTCGGTGACAATGCTCACTGTTATAGAAGTCTCGTACAAGTCGCACACGAGGTTCACATACACACGCACCGTTATACGATATTGCGACCAACACCGCTAAATACGACGGACACGTAAAAGTTCGTGACGAACAGAGAAGCTAGACTGACGGGCAGCACTAATCACGGCCAGTGGCAAGCTATCCATGTTGGCCGGGGGGAATGAGGGGGGTCGCGCACCGATAAGGTACGGACGGCACCCGCATTGACATGCTGAAAAACCGGCGCTCAAACACTATAATACATTTATTATATTATTTTATTTTTGGTTGCTACCTAACGACCACGACGATCAATCATAAATCATAATACAAATTACAATGTTGTAACTTTTTTATTTATCTCATCACGCACCAAGCGCAATTGTCAATTGTGTAATGGCTAATGGCTAACTCGGATACTATAATAATATTTATTGTTTATTAATAATTGATTTTATTGATACATAAAGTATCTATACAAGTATATTATAGTATGATGGTCAGAAATTGAAAACAAATAACAGTTATTTAGTTTTGTAAATTGTAATTTATTTAAAACAACCTATAACATGTAATTTTGAAATACCAGATGATATTTTAAAAAATTCAAAATAAATAAATAAAAACTGATGGTTTTCAAAATTTTTCAACTCAAAATAAATTTTCCTGTTTTTAAACATTATAAAATACGTATTTAAATAAAGTAAGATCAAACAAACAAATTTTTGCAATTTGCAAAATCAAACATATTGACATTTTCAATAAAATTTGCTGTTTCTAGTGCGATATTAGTTTTTAATTTACCAGTAGCAACAGGTATTAACTTACGAAGCTGCAACAGATCTTCATCTACTAAGAATTTGTATTGCCAACTATCACGACATTTTTTGAAAAACGTTTGGGGCAATGTGAGCGAACAGGTGCAATTTTGCACATTGCCCATGCAGTATTACTTTTTATGTGAATTTCATAAGCTTTTTTAATATCTCGAAATTAAATTTATTTATTTTAAATTTGTATTTTATCACCTAATAAATTATTCCGTAAGCTTTTTATCAAATTAAGTATATGATAAATTAAAAATAATTTTTAACTATTTATGTATATTGTCTACTGATGGGTTATGATATTATGTTGTACCGAGTAATGAAAACATTCTTATATTTTGTGATCCCTCATAACTATTCGAGTTTAGCCAACGACGTAACGTACATTCACCAGGTAAAATAATTTTATTTTTAACATATATATTTTATACATCGATGACGATTTGTAATAAAAAGATAAAGATAATTATTTTTCTTCACTTGCTTACTGTCGTTGCTTACGCGATTTATGGTTAATATGGTTTAAATTTATGTTTCAAAAACTCATTGTTGCCCTTTTATGTTTAGTAGCTTTCACAATCGTAGGCATCAGTTTTTTAATTGTTCATTTTTTAACTGTAGATTTGGGGGAATTATTGATTCCGCCGGCTACTGTTTATAATATTTGCATATCGATTCCACCGGACACTGTTTATGCTCCCATTGTATATTTATTTTAAAATATATAGACCTACATAATATACAATATATATTAATAAAATGTATAAAATGATAATAATAATTGTATATTTCAAAAATAGAATGTATAATCTAATTAATATAAATGTAATTACTTTTGGTAATATTTGGACACATGTTTTAAATACGAGTGGAAAGAAGAAAAGTGAATATATATAATATTTACTTAGAAATTGTATTATCGTTCAAATCATTAAATCAATTTTTAATATGTACTTACATTGTTTTTTTGTTGTTGTTGTTAAAAGCACTATTTTAGCTAATTAAATTATACAACACAGACACGATTATGTTTCAATGTGTTCTGCTGTAAGCATGGAAACATATTGTATACAAATTAAAATCGAAAATAATACGATAATAAGAACGAAAATAGAAATGCGTTTATTATTCAAGCTCTCTAATAACACAATTTACTAATAGTATGGTCTTGACGTGATAACTCAGTGATTGGCAATGTAATAATATATTACTATTATTTTATTGCCACATTTTTTAATGATTATTCATAATTCATCTTAAAAATTAGAATACATTAGGAGAGTTTAAAACATTCATTTTAGTCATTGAAAGATGTCCGCCCCTAAAAAATTGCACGCTTCCCCCCATTAACCCGACACTGCGTATAACTCATAAACTACTCGCCCTAAATTCAATTTTTATGTATCAAAATACTCAGAAAAATATTCTACTTTGGAATATGAAATTAAGAATCTAAGTTGTCATTCAAAAAAGTAAAAACTTAAAAAAATATTTAAAAATTTATATTTTTAATAAAAACGTTTTTTTTTAACAAATTGAACCTATATACAGCCCCCCCTGAGAGAATGACCTTATCGTTTTTATATTCTATTGTTATTTAATTTTATATTCGACTTTCAAAAAAAAAAAAAATTAATTTAAATTATGTTTAAATTGTTTTGAGAGAATATTTAGACAAATCGTTGTATCAAATCTAGACTTGTTTCATATTTATGTTGAACAACATAGCTTTAGATTATTTAAATTAAATGTAAGTAAAATTCAATTGGATAGTTAGTATCAACAATTACACATGCCTTTCCCTGCTGTGACTATTCATAGCAAAATAGTGTCATACAGAATTTCATATTTATCATTATTAAAAAAACATATTATAGTTAGTTATAAACATTACAAGTAATTGAGTAAGAATGCAATATTATACCTGTAGTTAAAAATAATTCCACAGTTGTGTTGTACTATTTTATTGGTAATTAAATTACTACTAATTTTAGCTTTCTAAAATATCTCACATCTCTATGGTCATTAGTTTCTTCATACATTTTAACTTTGATTAAATAAATAATATTCTTCTTGAGGTCTTCCAAAAATTAAAAAGCACATATAAAATTCCATAACTTTTGATATAATATGATCTTTTGGTTATTGGTAATCTAGGAAGAATAAGTAGGTATTTGGAAGGGGGAATCTATGTATTAAATATATGAGATAAAAAACAATACAAATGTAAATATCTAAAACTATTAAATTTAATAATAAAGAAGAATTAATATGTTTTTTTTTAATTAAAATAAATATGGTTTTCAATTTTAATTGATACAGCATTGATATTTTATCTCTTTCTACTTTTTTTGAATTGAAACTTAATTTTGAATAACATAGAAAGTAATGAACTCCTTCATAGAAATTACTTTTAAAAAAGATGGGCAAGTAGGTACAATAAATGTTGAATGAGTCACTGTGTTGTCATGGTGGTTGTGTTATACTTGTATACAATAATATAATAATGAATACAACAATCGATTCTGAATGAAGATGGTCCGTCAGCCTATAACTAAATATATTTCATGTTATGTTTTTTGATATTGCTATTAGATAAAGTAATTTATATTATCTACCTACCATTAGTAGGTAATATAATAGGTTGAATTAATTTTTGTCGAAAACATTACATTTTAAAAAGTCATTATGTGTATAAAATATATAAATGCAAATGAAAGTTCATGTCCCTTCAAATAATATTTTTGATTTATAACAAAATAATGAAAAACGTTATTCATACTGAATATATGTAATTTAGTCCAAGTTTTAAATTCAAATGTTTATAAAAAAAATTGTGCATTGGTATTTTTAGATTTTGTTTCCATTATGAATTTATAAAGAAGTTTGAATTATAAATTTAAGCATTTAAAGCCTTAAAACCTATAAAAATTGAAAATTTTGTTATTATTTTACTGCAAAATATATTTTGTAATTTATATATCGTTATGACTTTGACAAATTTAAACCTCAATTACATAAAAAAAAAAAAAAAATGTGACAATGTAATTTTAGTTATGTGGGATTTTGTATTAATTTTTTAAAGATTTTGAGCAAATAATATTTTATTGACATTGATTGGAAAATCTATAAACAATTAATAAATGAAAATATCTATAAAAAAACTCAAAAACATTTAGTTTATTATATATTTTTTTTTTTTTTTTTTTTTTTTTATTGAACTTAAAAAACATCAACAGCAAAGGTTATTAGTTTTGTGTAAAATTACATAGTCGTTATTAAAAATTACAGTATATATATAGTGTTCTTTTTATATGATTACAATTTACATTTATATTACAATTTTCTTTAACGGTAGGTTCAAATTTTGTCGTATAAATCCGATTTTTTGAGGAAGGTTAACATGTTCGATGTGTTTTCACTATCTGGTCCTAGAGCTTCATACAGGTTGGGTGGGATGTTGTATTTTTTAAGATGTTCGGCGTATTGGTAACACTCTGTTATTATATGCTTCACTGTTAGTGTAACCCCACAGACTATACATTGGGTGGGTTCTTTTTTGGCCATGAGGTGTTGATGGGTCAGCCTTGTGTGACCTATTCGGAGACGATTTATAAGAATTTTTTCTTTTCTGCTAAGATTTGGGTTTTGCCAGTTAAAAATTGTGTTTTTAATTTCGTTGAGTTTGGTCTGTTGTTTTGACCAGTGCGTTTGCCATTTTGTTAGTGATTTGTTTTTGATGTGGGTTTTGATGTCATCATATGTTACTGTGTCCAGGAATTGTATATTGAGGTTGTTTGGTTGTGCCGCTTCCTTTGCTGCTTGATCCGCCGTCTCGTTCCCCCTTATATTTGTGTGGCCTGGTACCCAAATGAAAATGATATTTATTCCCTTAAGCTTTAGGTCGTAGGTTTTTTCTTGTATGTTCTTTGCAATGTCTGTTGGGTTTGTATTGTTTTCTAAGCTTCGTAGTGTGCTCAGTGAATCAGTGAGTATCAGATTATTTGTTGACATTTTATCTTGTATTTGTATGAATTCTATAGTTTTGAAGACGGCTATTGTCTCAGCAGAAAAAATAGAACATTCTTTTGGTAGTCTATATTTGATTGTTGTTTCGTGGTGTACAATTGCAATGCCTACTCCTTTTTCAGTTTTTGAAGCATCTGTAAAGAACATGTTGCAATTTTGGTAAATCTCTAGAACTTTTCTCAGATGTTCTTGGTATATTATTGGGTTCGTATTTTCTTTTTTATTTTGAGCTAGCTCCATATTTATCTCCAATTTGAAAGTCCATGGTGGGAAGCTGTATGGATTTACTTTGAGAATAGAGCCCAGCTGGATTTTATCTTCATTGGCAGTTTGAATGGTTTCAACTATGTGTTTGTTGGCTGGATTGTCTGTATTTCTAGTGATGCTAGCTGCGTAGAGAAGTGTCTTCTCTGCTCTTCTTAGCTCTGGGGGTGCTTCTTGTGCTATGTTTCTTATGCTTTCTATAGGGCTTGATTTGAAAGCTCCTATGCATAGTCTTATGCTGGAGTTTAATGTACTGTCTATTATTTTAAGATGTGAGTGACTGGTTGATTGGTATAAAATTGCTCCGTAGTCTAACTTTGCTCTGATAAGTTGTCTATGTATGCGGATTAGTGAATGTTCATCTCCCCCCCATTGGGTGTGACTTAATACTTTTATTAAATTCAATCTTTGGTTAATATCCGTTTTTAGGTATTTTAGATGTTGGATCCAGTTCATTTTTGTATCGAATTTCAAGCCGAGAATTTTGACTTTGTTATTGTTTGGTATGTTTTTTCCATCTATTTGAACGTTTATATGTTTTGGCCCTCTTTTTTTAGAGAATATAATGCATTGGGATTTTGAATTGGAAAATTTGAAACCTGACGTATTGGCCCATTGAGTTAGTTTGTTGGCTGTTTCTTCGAGGAACCTTTGTACAGTTGATAGGTTGTTACTCCTGCACCAGAAGTTAAAGTCATCTGCGAATAACATCGCGTTTACTGGATATTTGATATTTTCCATTATATTGTTGATTGCTAACAGAAACAAAGTTACTGATAGTGACGAACCTTGGGGTACACCGTTTTCTTGTACGAGATTTGCAGAGAGTGTGTTTGATACTTTGACTGCGAATTGTCGATTGTCTAGGAAACTTTTAATATATTGCAGCATATTACCATTAGATATAATTTTACTGAGTATATGAATTACTCGATGTCTCCATATAGTGTCGTAGGCTTTTGTAATGTCTAGACATATCATTCCAAGATACTGATTTGTGGCAAATGTTTTGTTTATTTCGGAGTGTATGGTAACTAAATTGTCAAGTGTGGAACGAGATCTGCGGAACCCGCTTTGTTTGTTTGATATATGTTTATTCTTTTCGAGGAACCATATGAGCCGGTTGTTTATTATCTTTTCCAATATTTTTGCCATTGTATTTAAAAGTGTTATGGGTCTATATCCTTCCGTCGTGTATTTGTTTTTACCTGGTTTGGGTAGCGGTATAACTGTTCCTCTCTTCCATTCTCTGGGGATGATGCCTGTGCTCCATATGTTGTTGTAGATCCTTAGTAGTGATTCTTTAGATTTTGTCCCTAAGTTTTGTAGAAAGCTGTAAGGAATTCCATCAGGACCTGGACTCTTACTATTGCATTTGTTTAACGTCTGCTCTATTTCATTCATTGTTATTGGGAGATTTATGTTGTACTGGTCCGGGTTTGATGAGTTTATTACAGATACTATTTGTTGTTTTTCATTTGGTGTTTTTATTTCGGAGATGAATTTTTTATCATATGAGTTATTGCTTGAGTTATTTTGGAAAAAACTGGCGAGTTTGTTGGCCACTTCCTCTGGGTCTACGATTGTATCGTGATCATTTTTTAGAATGATTTCATTGCCTCTGCTGAGGCCTTTAAGTGATTTTATTTTATTCCATATCTCTGAGGCCTTGGCTTGTGAATTTATCGAGTTTGTGAATTGATTCCAAGACGTTTTTTTTGCTATGATTTATGATGTACTTAGCTTTGGCTCTTAACTGTTTTAACTTTATGTAGTTTTCTTGTGAATTGTTTTTTTTAAATGTGTTGAGTGCGTTGTTTTTATCTTTAATGGCCATTAATTTGATTTTCTCGTTCCACCATGGGACTCTTGGTTTTTTAAAATTTGCGTTGCTGCCTATTGTTTTTTGCGCTATCGATGTAATGTGTGTCGTAAATTTCTTCGTTGCTTCATCTATATTTGACAAATCCATGTCCCCTATTATCTTGGATTCTTCTTCTAGTAGATCTGTAAATAGTTTCCAATTTGGGTTTTTTAAATTCCATCTATGTACTTGGTTATTTTTAACATCTGTTTGTCTAGTTGATAATTTAATGTTTATTGGTAGATGATCACTGCTATACACTTCATTTAATACTTTCCACTCAAGTCTTTGAGAGATGGAGGGTGTACTCAGCGAGAGATCTATGTTCGAAAATTTTCCATTGGCAAAATTTATGTGGGTAGGGGATGTGTCATTTAACAAAATAAGGTTTTGGGACGAGATTAATTTTTCTATTAATTATAAATGTTTATTATATTATTTGTAGGAAATGCTTACATAAATATTTAATGAAACTTTCAAGTAACTACAGATATTTATTTTTGAATCCCGGATCCCCCCTCTCAAATAGTTTTACCTGATTTTTTTGAAAAATCCTAGGAATTTGACCTCCAAAGTATAAACTAGATTCAATTTTATATGAGAATTGAACAATGGTTCCATATGAAACCATTCTCAAAATCAAAAATTGTGGTATTTTTTCGACTACTTATATTGTGTATGAAGTGTATTTACAATACATACACAAACACACATCATTGTAAAATTAATACATTTATCACACTTAGCTCAAAATCAAAATAATTTCATTACAAATGTATTGGTTTAAATAAAACGTAGGCAATAGAATTATTACATGCTGCTTACCTAACTAAATAATTGATTTTGTTATAGTATTTTGTAACTTGTATTTTGAGTTAGTTACTATTCAAAATTCTACATAAAGATGAAAAGATAGCATAGCTATAATGTAACTTTTATCACCTATAAGTTATATAACGGCATAATATTATTATGATATATCAATGATTCTAATTTAACTATGGTTTCAGATATTGTGGAACAATTTGAAAGACAAGAAAGAAAGAAATTTATTATAAATGCATGCTGTACAAAAGAATGCAATTTAAAATTTATTAAAGCACATTGTCCTGAACAACACACTAAGTAACTATACAATCTAATTTGTATTAATTATATTATAAAATGTGAATGTTTAACCGTTAGGATTTAATTGTTGGTTATTGTAGCAACCACTTCAAAAATATTTGTTCGAAATAAATTTATGTATAGGAAGTTGTATTAATCTTTTGAAGATCTACAATTATTATTTTAATTTTGAATTCTATTTCTATTTATAATTATTTATTATTGTTACCTGTAAAAATATATTGGTACAGTACCTAAAACTTCTTGAGCACTAAGTTCAATAGGTTTTTTTTGTTGTTTTTTAAATTTGCACTGCTTTCCTTGCTTCAATTTCTGAATTATCAGGTGTATGGTTTTAATATAGTCTTTTTCAGTGTCATTAACAATTTAGCTATCTATTAAATACGATCACATTATTACGCTTTACACTCGATACATCGCCAACTAAAATTTTTATTGAACCAATATAAATATAATTTGTAACACAAAAGTCTAAACATTTTTACTTTTAATAAATTCGATATTAATGACTGGTAGAAAACATATATATATATATATATATATATTATATATTTATTTAAACTGTATAGCATTCACGAAAATAAAACAGTATTTACTCTACACATTTGTAAAATTGTAAAAATGTAACATGAATAAATTACACAAGCTACACAGTCGCGTACCGACACGGCGTACCTATCTATTAATGAGAAAAAACAATGATAATTATAGCGATGGTGTTTCGAAAATTAATCCAGGAAAAGTATAGATATTATGAATATTATATTTATATAAATGATACATATAATTTTGTGTGGTTCTTTTATCGTATTTAACTTATCGTTATATCGACATATTAATTTTTTTCGCTTAGTTCTCGTCATTCTCAATTTTCTCAGTGTTCAATTTACTATCTAGACACTGCATAATTTTAAAATTAACCAAACAGTTTATTCTGTGTTACTACCTACTCTTTATCTACACTATAACGAACTTAGTATTGTTTTCAAATGAAAGTGTTTTAATATGTCTTGCAATTCAAAAATCGGAATGTTGTTAAAAATCCAAAAACTAATATTATAATGTTTACAGATTAAATAAGGACACTAAAATGAACATTCCTGCTGGTACTATTGATCCAGTATTGGAATCAATAATTAAATCAACTACTACTACTTCTACTACTACAACTACAACAACAACTACTCCTCTGCCGCCAACGAAGCCACCGTCAAAACAGGAAATTCACGGATTATGGTACTATATGTTACTACCATTACACGATCCATTTTATTCTAATTTTTACCTACCATAATTAATTTGTATTATAATAATGCAAATATAATAAATTATACTTTTTTTTCGTACAAATAATATAATTGTTAATAACTTATTTCTTATGTTTTATTTTTCGTAACATATTCATACAGATGATAATTTATTTGGAAATCTACTTATTGATAACAAATTATCATTATGCTACGACATTAAAAAGTGAATCTGATAAATTAACTCTATATAAATATAAAATCGTCACGTTAACGCTAGTAGAAGATTAGGTAGGACAACTTACAAGTTTACAACCTTCTAAAAATTTACAATATTTTCGTTTAATAAGGCATAAATATTTTCAACGTGGCAGTTCTGTCGCTTGTTGGTTAGCAGTGTTGGAAAATATCTAGATAGGTAACTCATTTAGATAAAAATTATTTATGTTTTATCTCATCTAGATAATTTTTAACTCATTTATATTTGTTTTGATCTAAATAAAATTCTAGTTATATATGAGTACCTAGGTAGTTTATTTTAACCTAATTATTATATTAAATTGAAAATGTAATCTTTTATGCAGTATTAGCAGAGATCAACATTTTCAGCATTAATGTTTTTAAATGCAAAACAGTATAAAACAATATTGGTGAACAAAATAATTTTACGAGATAAAATTGATAATAAAAACTAATAAATATATTGCTCATCTTAATTGTACATTGTACCACAGTGTGATTGTACTAGGAAAAGAAATCAGAAACAATTACATATAATAATATAAACTTATAGTCTATTTTATTTCATTTTTTAATAATTAACTATTTTAAAACATGTAATATTTTCATTGAAGTTTTTGTCCTTTTTTCTCGACTTTTTTTACCAAGACTACTGACTATGTAATATGTATAGTGGTCTATGGTATATTATTATCTTTACAATAGTCTTTTTATTATATATCTTAATTTTTTTGTATTTCTTAGAGATGTTGGAAGGTGCTGTTGTTAATGTACCAGAAAAATTACATGACAGTTTGGAAATGAAACAGTACAAGTTGATATACTACTAATATACTGTTTGTTGCTTCGCTAGTCTTGATAGACGTATAAGTTGCAGGACAAACCAAAATATAAAGACTAAATAGTTTATTCATATACTATCTTAAATTGGATTTAATTAATTAATTGTTTTTGTTGGCGCCGTGTCAATGATGCACTATCGCTGTCGTCTAATCGTCACCTTTCCTAATCTCCTCTCCCGTCTCCCACGCACAAAACTCGGCAATCAGTCCCTTTTGTTTAATTTCTTAATATAAATATTATTATTATAATATAACTGTGTATATTTATTCTCTTTGTTCTTATTCTGTATAATCAATTATTGGTCGGCCTTTTGCCTCATTTTTATATTATCGTTATGATTTTACTATCTTTGTTTTTGTTGTTGTTCTGTGGCCAACACCCTATATTTTATTATTATTATTATTATTGTCGTAGGTTTGAAAATCGTTGTTTCACTATTGAAGTGGTTAATTTTTATACTATTTATTGAAGTCGCATTGAGTACATATCTTTGTGAAATTATTATTATAAATCAGTGAGTCTTACCACTCACACACTATACACACATATTATATTATATTTAATACCTCTAGTCATTGGCCAAGTAAAGGTAATTTGTTGTTCGGGTAACACACAACAACACTCCACGTAGTCCCTATTATTGGACGCGTACACTTCTTATATTCAGAGTCTAGGATTTGGTGCAGAGATTGATAGTGAAATGGGAAGTAGAAGAGCTGCTGCTGAAGCTGATCGTGTTGTTTTAACAGCTTCATATACTGATATTGAAGAATAAAATACTGAACGAGATGGATTGTTAAAAATGTCAAACTAAGAGATTTAATTCAATTGAATGATAATTAATAAATTTGGCATATAAATAGACTTATTGGTATGAGTAAATCATTTAACTATTTTAACTTATTTTAAAAGTAATTCCATTTATAATTTGAATTTCAATATATCGTTAAAATACTAATTTTTATAGCAATTTTATTTTGACCAGAAATAATGCGTATACTAGAAATAAAAAAAGACATTGAAAATTACTTGATTACATATTTTTCAATTAAATTATAGTTGTAATTTCAAGTAATTTGTTCACTAATTATTTCTTATTAATCTCACATATATTATATTTATATAGAAAATAATAGGTAGATAAAATAAAGAATTTATATTTGTATTCAATATTAATAATTCTAAAATGCTATCCTTAGTATACCAAATTCTAAGCTATGCTATTGCCCTCTAATGATGATTTTTAATATGTAATTTAAATTTAAATTTATAAAAAAATTGCTTTACGACTGATAGTTTATAAAAAACGGTACATAATAATTAAATATTTAATTTCTATTTATGATTTTCAGTTTCTTAAATTATTTTTATACTCTTTAAACAATAAAAACTGAAAAATAATTGGTAATCGGAAGAATTTTTTTTTATCAGGTGGAAAGATTAAACCCTAATTATTAACACTTAACTATAATTCATAATAACTAGGAAACGGATTTAAATGTTCTAAAAAAACAAGGAAAATTATTTAAAAAATACGATTTAATGCACTCATAACAGAATTTTTTTTTTTAAAAATGCACTAAAAAAATTATCTTAAAATTATTTTTAACATTGAAAAAATCGTTTAATTATATACATTTTTATTCTTAGGTATTTATTATTCGTATATTTTTCGTCTTCTTCAAGTTCTCCTATCTTCTTTGTACTTTGAAATGTATTTCCAAAAAATTAATCTACAATTATTATAAGATAGATACATACATTATACTTTTACCTTGTCTTTCATAATAGTACTGTAAAATCAAGTGCTGCTTAATTTTTATTGAATTTTATCAATTCCTATACAAAAATGACTTAAAACATAAAAATATGCACTACAAATGTCAGAGAATGCAAAACAAAAGTTACATTTTTTAATTCCTTGATGTATGAAATGAACTGTATGTTTAGAATGCAATGTTTTCGGACATTCAGAAAAAAATGCAATTTGCATTTAAATCCGTTGCCTAGTTATAACAATATTGTGATCCAGTGATTTATAGATAGGTACAGAAATTATTTTTAATGATCTGTGTGCATTTAAAAATAATTATTTAATTTAAATATATTGTTTTATTCCAAGTATTTATATTTTATATTTATAATTATAATATTGCATACGAATATAAAATAAATATATTTCATTTTTTTATGAAATATAATAGCTTAGTAGAATATTATTATTTATTATGTCATTGCTCATCGACTTTAAAAATGTGCTTACATAGTTATAAACTACAATTTTACTAATCGACTGTAATAAAGCGTTTTTCTAAAAATATATGAAGATAATTGTTAATGCTCGGTTTTTTAACAGTTATAAGTATAAAATATGAAGAGTTTATGCATAAAAAGTCATGTGGTTATGTGCATGGTGAATGATCCATTGTAAAAAAAAATCACATTTGCTTCCATACTTGAACATTCCAAATTTGAACTATATAACTGACCAAATATTAATTTTTACCAAACTTATAACTGTTTGAAATTCTCAGTTTGAGATTTTCAGGATTGAATAAAATATCAAGGAATAAGAATTAAAAAATTGTTTTTCGTTGTATACTATAATTGTGTCCCTATACCTGAACGGGAAAAAAAATAATATACTAATTGAGTCCCGGGTACAAACGGGACATATACTAATTGAGTCCGGGGTTAGGAAACTAATAGTACTTATACGAATTGAGTCCTAGGATTATTTTGAGTAAAATATAATTTTATATACGTAGTTATATTCAGCCCATCCAACATTTACCAACTTATAAACATTTTGTTGAATATACAATGCGAAATATATATATACAAATTAGAAGTGTTCCTATAATAATTACAAGAAATTATTTAATAGAAAATGAAATTGGACATCAAATGCAGCTGTTGCAATCAAACACAATAACTAGATTTGAATATATACAATGCTTATCCCATGAATTTTTACCAATATAAACAATGTTATTTTATCATTATCTATATTTATTTAATTATACACAAATTATTCATATAATATTATACCCCTACATTATTATATATTAATATTATAAGATATTTAAAAAAAAATCATTTTGAACCATACCTGTAGATTATTTTTTATAGACCGTCTGTAAATATAGGAAGGAAAATGTTTTCTTTTTTTAATTTTACGGGACTCAATTAGTATTATACCTACAATTTCACTGAACTTATAAGTATATACCCTAAAACAAGCTGTGATTCAATTCGTCGTAAAAGTTTATACTGAGACTCAGTTCATATGCAGCTTTATTTTTATTACCTTAAATAATTTGAAATGTGCATTTCTAATCAGTTCTTTTGATCTATTTGAAGTTTTATTAGATAAGATATTCAATTGTTCTTGAATTTCTCGTAATGATCGTAGTTTTTGGTTATTTAGAGAATGATAATATACATCAGCTCT
Organism: Rhopalosiphum padi; assembly: GCF_020882245.1. Lineage (NCBI taxonomy): Eukaryota > Metazoa > Arthropoda > Insecta > Hemiptera > Aphididae > Rhopalosiphum > Rhopalosiphum padi. The sequence goes on along the minus strand of NC_083599.1, from coordinate 724,670 downwards.
TCTATTGGCTCGATTAACAACAGCAGATTTTCCTGATGTTCTGTATACTAATTCTCGTTTCCATCCTGAAAAATATTTATCACAGATAATCTACCAAAATAAATCATTAATAATTAATTTACTTACCATGCTCAAATGGAAGTTTAAAAATATCGTCTTTTATATTTTTTTTCATCTTCATTCTTCCAGCATTAGGTAGGAGTCTATTATTAGAGGAAGTAAGATTGAATTTAGGAGTAGTCAGTTCTAAAACATTAAATATCAATTAACATAATATAGGTATCAAAACTGTTTTGTAATAATATTTATGATTAAATTAAATTAAATTTTATCTTTATTCATATTTAGAAAACCTTGAACACAGTATGAAACATATACCAAACATGAAATATAATAGGTACTATTTATTAGTATATCATAAGATACATTAATGATTTATTGTTGCCCTTTAAATCTGAATTGTCATAGGAATATTATTATAAAAATAGAGTAGTACACTAAACATATTTATCTTATTATTTAATGTTGCTTACATTGATTGATAATTATGCACTAAAATATTGTGGTTCTGGGTGCCATGTTGTAATACCAACACATTTTTTAATTTAACTTGTGTATTGTTCGTTTATCTATGTATTCTTTAAAACTTTATCATGTTAATCAATATTATTATTATTTTAAATACTAGGTTAGTAAGTTTAGCAATCATAATTTAAATTAAAAGAAGGATAATTATGATTGTTCACTGTGTCTAAATTATTAAAAATTTAATACAGGGCCTAAAATATGTTATTCTTATAAAAATTATAAAATTATATATGCACAAAGTTTCTTATATGCATTTATAATCTTTTTGTTTTTTTTTAATTTTTTTTACCTAGTTTATATTTTAATTGTTATGTATTATATACTAATTACCACTTGTAAGACTTGTTCTGTTTCTATGGCGATCGACTAAGTACCTAAATGTCATGGCAGGCGAGTAGGTAACTTACGATTTTTTATAAATATTTCTACGATGTTAGAGATATTTGTGTTTAAAGTCCATTAAAACCACGCCATGTGTAAGATGCACATGAAATGCGTACCCATGACAGATAAACGTGTTACATTGCAGTTTGTACCCAAAGGCCAAAGTTTGACACGGTACGCAACGGTCGCCGGTACAAAGTACTGCCTAACCAACCGCCACCATGGGCAAGAACAACGCCACACCGTCGATTATCCCACCACGCCGCAAAGGCATATACTGCCCTGCTACTGCGAAAAGCAGCAACTACAAAAATATCAAAAATTAGATTTTGATGTCATATTGTTAATGAGATTATTCTGCGTATAATTTTATTAAGGTTAAACACACGAAAATTGACATGTAATGACTTAAAATTAAACTAAAAAAAGTCGAAACTACAATACATTTACAAAAATCGTACTTTTCCTAGCGTAAAACGCAGTAATTAACAATTCCTACAAAAAGAAGTATGTGCATTGTAGTTACTCCGTTTACAGTTAGGATTAAAATATTAAATGTTATTACTGCGTTTTCTTCTAGTAATACTACAACTTTATTATCATAATTTGCCGTGCAACTATCGTAACTTGTTTTGTTTATCTAATGATGACTTTGCATAATATTACGAAAGTAAAAGTATTAAAATTAATATGATTCAGAAGTATCTTTTTTATTTTTGTAAATTGATTATTGTTGTAGTTACTGGCTTACTGCATTTTCTATTAGCAGTGTCTTATGATATTGATAATACTGCGTTTTATACATTGCATTCATATATGATATAATGTGAGTAATGCTAAATAGAAATGCAGCAACTGTAATATTATGTGAAAATTGTTAAAAATAATTTATTAATCACAAAAAGTATACTTAAAGTTTTCAATTAATTAAAAAAATTACAAAAACACAAAAATTCAATTTTTGGAGTTACTGCTTTTCGCAGTAGCAGGGCAGTATAGGGTGGTACTGGAAGACAAGTCAATCCAGACGAGTACCGGCCGTCTCGCTCTCTTGCGCGAACCGTTTTACCTATAACAGCGATAACGTATCATAGTCGTAAGACCGCGTAAAGCATAATTATTGTGTATTTCTTCTTTATGTCGTCAACACCTAACATAGTGTCATTTGGCTACTAGCTATTGAAAATAGCCTAAGTGCCGCTATTTATCATCACTTTTATTAGGGCAAGCCAAATGGAAAATATAAAAAAAAATTCTATTGACAACTTTTTATAGCAATTTTGTTTAATATACTTATAATTTATATATAATGAATATTTCTTTACAATTTAAATATTTAATAATAAATAAACATTTTAATAATTAATGCATTTATTAAAGATATACACAAATTATTATTTGTTAATTTATTTTGGTATATTTATTTTTTACTATTAAAATTATTATTATTAAAATGTCCATGGCTATATAATGAAAAAAAAAATACATATTATTATTCTGAATTGTTTTCATTTAAATTTTGATCATTTACACGATTGTCCTGTATGGCGTGTTGAATATAAAATAAAAATGACGAAAATATTGAATTTTTCAATGAAATTATATGAACCGAAAAGTGATAAAATTAAACTATAACTATCGATAAGAAGAAACTCAAGAAACGATTATGATGGTTTTTTTTATATCTAAAAAAATAATCACTGACGAAAATAATATTGAACAAAATTAATTATTATCCGAGTTGTCACACACGGTCTTTTTGACAGGTTTGTGACTTAAAAAATACATGCAAATTCAACAGACAATAGGAAAATTGTTTTAAATAGTATTAAATGATAGCTTGACTTCTTGCCTCTTGGACAATGAAGGTATTAAAGTACACGAAATAATGTAAATTACTTACAATGAGTAATTTGAAAAATTAAAAATGCCCAGTCTTTTAAACAGCGATGCGACTAACGGGAGTTAATAATAAATAAATTATTTGGTGATGTATAAATTAATGTGTATAATAATAAAATGGTATTATATTTTAAATAATAATTAAAATATTTGACTTATCCTCTTTATCTATATATAAAAAATTCTAATTAATAATTACCTCTACAACTAAACAGATTATTTATAATAATATGTTTTAACCAAATCTATTAGAAATTCAGAAACAGGATATTTTGGTATTTTAAAGAGTTGTTAGACAAAATATGGTTATGAGCCGTTGTTGGTGGATTCCAATTGACTGTAAATTGACGATTGTATTACATCTAAGTTATAACATTATATTAATTATATTATAATATATAATATATTTATTGAATGGCGTTACCGTGGTTATGGTAACCCACCTAAATTATTCGCATATTTTTACAGTAACATATTAAGTTGTTATAGACAGAAAAGTGTAGAGCATAATATAATACAATAAATGCGATGTTTTCAACAAAAATTAATTCAACCAACCGTATTATTGAGAATTGTAAAATAAATTGGGTACTATAATAATATAATAATTATATACGTATAGACTTATAGTAATAAGGTTGACGTAACTATATGTAATCACAATTCGCTTAAAATTGTTTTTTGTCTTTGCAATATGATTTATCATTAAATTGAAATGATAAAGGCCCTTGTTTTAAGGAGTTATTAATATTACTCTGAGCGTATTGCATCATCGGTATTAACGCCGACGGTATCTACGTCGACGGCATTTACGCCGACTGCATCTACGCCGACGGCATCTACGCCGACCAGTATCTATGCCGACGGAAAAAATGCCGACGAGTATCTACGCCGATAGTAAATACGCCGGTGGTATGTTTTTTTACAAAACGAATGTATTTCTATGGGACTAATATAAGAATAAAAATTAACTCATATGAAACTGAAAATTATGGAAAATTAATTATGTTATTAAATGATTAAAAATAAAATTTCCTAACTCGTTGTTGCCTAGTTTTTTTTAATAATAAATATTTTTTGGCTCTGAATAGAGCCTTTTTATGCCATAAAAAGGACATTTTTTTTAAAACGACGAGTGCCCGACTCATTCTTATTGCTGACAACTTATTCGTCTTCAAACGACGATCATTACATAAAAACTGTTGTCTATAGCTCTATTTCAATAATAACTTAATAGGTATAAATAGTAAAATAATATTATTCGCCCCAATATTATTCGTCAGTTCCGTCTGTATTGTTAACGCAGAGTTGTCACTTGTGAGCGCAAATCGCTGTTTTTTCTTAATATATCGTGTGTACGCAAATCGTCACCTTTATTATACATTTATATACCCCTATTTTGTGTGCGCAATCGCCACTACTAAAAAATATATTGCGAGTGCGCGCGAATTTAAGTGTCTTAAATATATATATTTTAATTTATTGTAAACACAAATCGCCATTTATTATACATATTATTGCGTGTGCGTAAATCGCAGAAATCGCTACTTGAATATAATATCGTGAACGCGCGCGAATCACCGTATTTATTTTATATTATTATATCATTTAGGATAGGTAGCAGCTGGCCAGCCGCGGAGCACCGTCTTTATTGTGTTATTTTGAAAGTTAAAAGGAGTTTTATATTTTATCACTTTAATGTTAATATTATAATATACTAGTAGGTATACAATACAAAAATCTTATTATTTTATTAATTTATAACATTATACATTTTATTTTGATATATTATATTATTGTTAATTTATAAAAACTATTAATTTTAGTTTGTTATTGATTATAATAATATGCTTATCTTAAAGTAATAAGTATTCTCTCTTCTATAGAAATTGGTACTTTAAAGTTAGTTGTTATATGATAACATTCATGTTCAATTGCCTCTTTTATATAGTCAAAAGTACTTGTAGTCATTCGTGTATAAGAACGGAATAAATTATCATTAGCACGTAACTGTGTATACAAATGATGAAACTCGCCAAATTCAAACTTATCTTTTTATATTTGATGTACCGCATTACGTTAGCGTTTTTTATACAAAGAAAAAAGTTTAACAGCCAAACTTTCGGATAATGATATTTTACGTTGTTCGGTGGTTAACGACATCTTTTCGACTATACTGTAATTTTATAAGTTCACAACCTTTTTCACGTATGAATTCATCGACGTCAATTTTGCCAACAATACGTTGCGTTGCGTTGCGGTCGAACATATAGCCGCAACGTACGGATTCAGTTAGGACGCGCGCCCGGTTACCTTTAATACTTCGTAATTCGGCACGGACCGACCGACCTGTGTTACAAGGTTCCTTAGTAATCATAACATGATTTATTATTACTGGAATTAAAACTAAAATTTGGTCGTTTATCGCTTATAAATTTTTTTTATTATGTTATGTTTCAAAAAATATCCATTTTAGAAACGCAAATTATGTTTATAATTTATTATATATATTTTATATTTTTTTATTACAAAATTAAATTGAATTATTTAATAAAATTCAACTATAATTTAAACAATGGAATTTTCAAAATGTTAATATTATTTATAGGTAATTTAAATAATCGTGTATTATTATTAACTTAGGTAGTACAATATATTGTTGGGAGTATGTTATTTTTATATTAATACTCGTAATATAAAAATACCAAAATGGTATGATAAACTTATATTTTTCCAAAATTAAACTGCATAAATAGGTATAATATATTATTAGTTCATATGATACCATTATAGAAATTATTTTATATTTACTTAATTTAATTAAGGTAATTGCACACTAGGCGATTCGAACGCTCGCCTCCGCGCGTTTCAAACGTCGCGATTTTAAAACGCGAATGCGCTTTGCTTACACATTAGGCGCGTTTCACGCGTTTCTCAAAGATAAAAAGTGCGCCTAAACTCGAAAATCAAGAGCGCGCCAATACTTTGTATTTCGTGATGTAGGTACTAGTCTTGATCTTACTGTTCATAGTTCATCGTGCATGATGTACAACATATTTTCCGTATTTTTTATTTTTTAAACATAGAATATATTAAATGATATATTGAAGCTCTCTACACCCAAAAGTACGTAACGGTGTGATTGTGTGAATAACGGTTCGTGTCGTTCGTGATAAAATGAATAACTTTATGTAACGTCGAAAAGAATTGTAACATTGAAAAACCGTGCTAATTTGTGGTTATCTCCACAAGGCAAACCGCTCAACATAATATAGTCGTATAAGGTATCAATCGATCAGAAATATTGTGCAGATTCGAACAGAGAAACGTGCAAGCAGATTGGTTAGAATCTAGGGATGGCGAACCTTTTGATAACTACTTATCAAATCAAAATGTTTGATTAGATTTTATAATTTATTTGCCTCGCGTGTCGGAAACTTTTCAGACCTCTTTTTTGCTTAAAAAATAATTAATTAAAGTAAACATATAAACATGATTTTATTTTTTGTACGTATTTAATTTTCCGAGATTAAGAAATGGAAAGTACAGATTACGTCGATTACGACATTACGGTAATATCTTACGATATAATATTACAATAATAAGTTAAAAATAATTTCAAATTATCAGTAATTTTTTTGGAAATTGAAGTAAAAATTAATAATTATAACCATACTCTGTGACACACGTGACATAGGTTCGTCATACCTGGGTTAGATAGCTTAAACGTTATAACACTTATAAGTTATAACCAAAAATGTTCTAGTACATTTAAGAACGATTTTTCGTACGCGATGAAAATATCGTAAAATATAATTTGTCCCTTGGTCAACTCGCGGCTTATTCATTCCCCTACTCAAGTTTCACAATGTTACAGCGGCGGCGACGACGACGCTGGACCTACGCCGTTTGCCATATTGCCATTGTAATAATAATTATTACTATGTAATAGTTTAATACTAATATACAAAAATTAAAAATTAATCAAATTTCATCTTCAGATTTAACAGTCAAATAAAATTGCGACTTGTTTTAAAAAAAAAATAGGTAGCACACCAAAAATATTTCCTTATAACTCCGTGTAAAAATAAGCTAAGTAAAAAAAAATTCTTTTATAGTTACATTACATTAAGTAAGTAATGATTAAACCTTTAAAAGACGCAATATCATATGGAAACTATAAGATAAATGCCATTTTGTAATATTACAAATATAACGCGACGAAAATTTCGTAAAATATACTATGCCCCCTGATTCACCGCTTATCCATTCCCATAAACTAATAATATGTAAAACAAATCATTTCTGTGGTTATTTTTTTTTTTGCGTTACCATATTACTGACCATATTATACTGATAATAAAATTTAAATAGGTATTTCAATACTTAAAAATATGTAGTTTTACTAGTATAGACACTTCGTAGTTGAGGTAGTAATAATAGATATTTACACTACAGTAAATTCGAAGTTCAAAATCATTAATTTTCATCTTGTAGTAAATTTGTCTAGCTTTTCTAATATTATGTAGACTATTAAGTGCTTTGTCACCTTCTGGTACAAGGTCATAATATTTAAAAATGACGCGAGAATACCAGTTATTCTGCGCGGACTCGTCACGTGCTGGTGTGGCATTCTCCTATATAATATTTATTTATTTATTTTGAAATTTTATTGTGTATAGTAAAATTCATAAATAACTACGTAAACGTTTAAGTTTCACAACTAATGTTTTTGATTTATAACAAAGTAATTAACATTGATTCATCGTTTAAATACATTATTTTGTCCAAATCTGAAATACAAATATCTATAAAAAAATATACAGTAGAACCTAGATTATCTGTGACTCGATTATCCGGGCTCACTTTTCCGAAAATTTAAAAATAAATATGGACTGTAGATGTATAACATTATAGTATGTATTTTTAATTATAATTAAATAAAAAATTACATTATTATAAAAACTCTGGATTAACCGTAGTTTTTATTTATCCGTGTGACCCCCTTCCCGCCATTACACAGGATAATCGAGCCAATCGAGGTTCCACTGTATTGTATATTTTTTGGACGTTTTATTAAATATTTTAACCTTATAGCCACTTTTACACATTTTTCATTACAAAATACTTGTAGACTTGTAGTATGTACTTTTTTATGATTTTAAAGAATTTTATAAGCATTTAAACTTCAAATGAATAAAAAAAAAATTGTGCCTATGTATTTCTATAAATTTATCAACAGATATACGAACAATTTATGTTGGATCTTGTATTGAATTATGACAAAATTTTATAACAATAGTAAAATCTACTTGGTTAATCTGAAATTAAATGAGTTTTTTTTATTAATGAATATTATTGCAATTATTTTTATATAGAAGCCTACTTTTTACTGAGAAATTGATTTATCAATCCATTTTTAATTATATAATTAATATTGGTTTTTAGTTCTTGTTATATTATTTAACTTGTTAGTAATGAATTTGGTGTTAATATAATATTTATGAGTATGAGAATATAATTAATATATAATATGATTGAGTTATGTATGTGAAGTATATTAATGTAGGTACCTATATGTATATATATATATATATATATTACATAGTTACATTTACATAGATTCATAGATACTTTATTTTCATCTAATTTTTTTTTAATTGGTTTTTATTTTTTATTTCAAAACTATTTATACTTGAATATAATTTAAAATAATAAATAAATGTATATTAAAATATGCTTATATATAATATTATAAATAATAGATTATGAATTATTTAATATACATAATGTTGAATAAAATTAATAGTTGTGGTGATTTACCTAAAACCTAATTATGTAATAAATTAATTTTATAACACCAAGTTATATTTTTTTTTTACATATTATACAACAGTATATTATGATAGGGACACTAGTGAAAAAAATTACAAATTAGAGTAAAATGCAAGTAATATCATATGGTTATAATTTGCCATATCGATGTGTTAGTAAATAAATGCTAGTATTAACTTACACCTCTCGGTATTAATTTAAAATGATGTGGAAGTATTAAACATTTAATTGGTAAAAATTCACCTAACTTATATTTGCATACTCATAGACAAATAAAGTGGATGATCACTTTAATTGTCTACAACTGGTCAGTAATTTTACTCTTTGAGTTAGTGTAATTGTTTTATGTAATTGATATAGCTACTAAAATTCAAGCTAGTAACTACAGTTTCTTTACAACCATGGTTAGGCTGTATTAAAATCAATGGCTAAATGAATACATATTTGCTTGAATATATTCAATTTAAAAAAAAATGTAAGCATATTAAGTCAAAAATTAAGTTACTGTTACTAATGGTACTATTTAGTAATAATTGATGTTTAAAAACTAACAAATTAATTCAGTAATTAATGTTCTAATTTTACAAAATTTGATAAAATAATAATACAACAACAAGCTATTGTTATTGTATCGAAACACTTATTATACACAATCCAAAATTGATTTTTAATAATCATATGAATATATAAACTTATAAAATTTGATGCCTGTCAGAAGACAGTCGACTAAGATAATATAATCAATGTTAACTATGATAATTGTAAACAGTAATTGAGGTAAGTCAAAGATGATCGTACATTTCAAGTTCAAGGTAAATAATTATACTTATGAATTAAACATTTAATGGTACCACCACTTCTTGGACTATCAACACAACAACCTTAAATACTTAAGCCTTAAGGGAACAACCTTAAATACTTAAGCCTTAAGGGAACAAATTACTAAATACTCGTATACCAATAATATTGTTAGATTAGAATTTGTTAAATGTATTTATTTAAACAAAAATTTTTTCCAGGACTCAAATTTTAATTATTTATACTATATATTATTTATTTAGAACATTATACTATAAAAACCACATATATTTTAATTTTTTTCCAGGACTCAACTTATGTACTACCTATTTTTTCCCTGGACCCAATTTACCAATTTCGGAGGAGCGTGCTGCGTGCGTCTGTCTGTGTGTGTGTTGATAGTGGTATATTATAACGATACAAAATAGTAGTAGGCACTGACGCAAGCATAGAGAGAGAGAAAACAAACTGTACACTGACATCCTCTTAGAAATAATTTCTGGCTAAATTATATAATACAAGTGCCAGGCCAGTCCACGTTTGCCGAATATCTTATCCATGTTACGTATTAGCTATAGGTACCTTACCTACATCTATAAAGCAGGATATTTTCAAGCAATGTAATATTTGATATATTATATGACAAACAATTTTATATTGTAGTTATATTATAGTTGATTGTATTAAACAAATATTTAAAAAATACCAAAAATCAGGATGATGTTATATTATACTTCAAATGTGATGTTGAACCGAAAAATGAGAAACCGGATTTGTGGAGTACTAAATCTCTATACAATTCTGAAGGTGGAAATAAAATAAACAGTTCTCAATTTTCTAAAACTACAAAAGTACACATTTTTTTTTTTTAATTATTACATTTTAATTAACTAAATTTAAATTTAAATTATTATGTTTTAATTTGAATTCTTCAAAACTGACAGTTTAAAATAGCTATTTTTATCAATCTACTAAATTATTATTTACTTAGATAATTCTTAATTAAATATAAATTTTGGATTAAATAAATTGGCTAAAGCAAAACATTGAAATCGAAAAATAACTATATATGCTGTGGCTATATGGGCAGAAAATGTTAGTTATCATTAGAAAAAACAAAGTAATGATAAAAACGCTTTTAAAATACACATTTTTAAAAAAGCTCTCATATTTGTAAGTTTAACTTTATAAACTATAGAATCTGTTTTGAATTGATGCAAATTGATACACCGAAGTTAATAATATCAATATTTACTCCTACACAATATCTTTTTCACATAATTGTTTTATATTATAAATTTATAAACATATTATACAAAAAAAAAAAATTATAATTATTTTACATTCTTGTGTGACACATTATAAGACTAGTTTTTTCATCATGAATGTCTTAATGTGTGTATTAATCGTTTAGATAACATCCAAATTCTTAGATATTGAAAACTATCTATTCGTAATTATATTATCGTTAGCCAAAGGTCATTAATAACGTTACGGTATTTTGATTAAAAACACACATTGGACCTTAATAATCAGTATGAGTGATGCCACAGGGTTATCTTTATAATAATAAAAAGAATCAGTATATGAGTCACAGTGGCTTACAAATAATTGTGCCCGTAAAATGAATTGAAAAATAATTATAATTTTAAATGAATTAGTAAATATCTTAAACCTGAATATAACACTGTTTAATGCGTAATTTGTATAAATAATTATAATAATATATGTCTATATTATATATAGAGATTAAAATTGTGTGCAATACCTTTTAAAATTTAAATAGTTAAATATACTATTATTTATTATAATTCTTTTTGCAATTTCTAAAATTCTTACGGCCGTATAATTTTAATATATTTCAAGTATTTTTTTACTGTTGATAGATAACGGATTTGAATAATAGTATACCATGAAGTGTATTCAATTTTAATAAGTATTAAATTAAATTTGCTCTTTTATGAACATTTAAATTATTTGATTATTATTAGTGTTGCTATCGTCATTTTCGGATGTTTACAATAATTATTAATTTATATGCTGTTAATATAATATTATTGTATGTTTGTATTTTTATCATTTTAGCTAAGGTTGGTTGTACTGAATTCAAACTACGTATTTTCGAACATTATTACAATAATATGGACGTTTAAAATGTTTGTTCTGTACAAACTATAATACTGAAACTCTTTAGTGAATTGGTCAATTCAACACCATTGGCGCCGGCGGGCGGCCATCGCCTGACATGATTAACGGTTTTTGGGTTCAGAATTGAGACGATAATATAGACATATAGTCCGCTGTACGTGTTTTATTGTAAAACTGCAGTATATTATTGTAGGAGATAATTCAAAAGCAGTGGTGGAATATTAATCCCTATATTATATAGTGTTATTCGACGGCTACAGAGTCGTATACTATTGTATCTACAGTTATTTTTTACATTTATAAAATATAAGTGTACAATTCAATGACTATAGTGAATACTCTGAAGGAGATCGAAATAAGTCGATTTCGATGTATTCGTATATTATTGTTATAATTGTATCATTTTTGATTTTATTTTCACAAAACATCGACTGAATTGAATAAAAACTTGGAATCTCCATATGCTGTATAGAAATATAGAATAGATTTTAAAGAGTACGTATTCAGTGGAGTAGTGGAGACCAAAAAATTTACCACTTACCCGTGGAGTAGATAATTTTGGCCTCTTATCTACCATTCGCATAATAATAGTTTCATAAATCACTACAATTTGCGCCGAAGTCAATCCGCGGTTTCGCTAATTTCTCCCACCAAGTGGACTTGTTGTAATCCACCGCACGTTACTGTTTAATAGGTAATTTATTCAATGATTAGTCAAAAACATAAAAAATAATAACTTTAGACGATTGTGTTACGTCCATGATACGCATGGGTCAGAGAGAGATAGAGAAAACGATAGAAAGAGAGAGAGTGAGAGAGAGTGAGAGAGAGTGAGAGTGAGTGAGAGTGTGTGAGAGAGTGAGAGTAAGAGAACGCAATTGAATAGTGTATAGTACCGCATCATCCTATTCACAATAAAAATATTATTTGACTGTATCTCGTTTGCCGTTTGGACGACAATTTATTCTTACCATTATCTTATTTCGTAGACTAGTGTTTACTTTTCAAATCTTTATTAAATTATTTCATATAATTACATTATTATTATTCAATTATCGATTATTGACTTGTATATAGAACGTATATTTAATATAATTTTGTACTTTTGTAGAGTACCTACCGTGTACCTAAGACCTAACTATTTTCAGTCACGGTTCCAAGGAAAGGCGTGTTAAGATGTTTTAGCCACCCACCTTTGGAAGTGTTATAGGTATATTTAATTCATCCTAATAGCTATTCATTTAAAATTTAAAAATTCATAATAATAATTATTGTTATTAATTTCATAATTAAAAATTTTAATTAATCCGATATACATATCGGATACTATAATAAAAATTTCAAAACCATTTGTTCTGATTATTAATTCCTATAGGTAAATCTTAAAAGTTAAATTTGATTTTATAAATGTTCATTTTGAAATGTTGATTAAAAATCTGGTCGGTTAAGTTAGTATACCAGTACACAGCAACATCATGACGTTTTGGCAAGACTATGGGACATGATATATTTTTTTTTTTTTTTTTTTTTTTTTTTTTTTTTTTTTTTCCCGTAATTATTTTTTTTTTTTATTGGAAAAAAAAAAGAGGCTTCAACAACTGAGGTTATTAGCCTTGTAGGTGTTACATAGTGAGTGTTACATTAATTTTGAATTATAAAATACAAGTTATAGCATATAAATATTTTTGAGACATATAAAATTTTCATAATGTACATGTTGAAAATAATGATTTATAAGTTATTTATAATATTAATTTTTGTGAGGAAATTTAATGTTTTTGTGCTGTAGTCTTCATTTAGTGCTTCTTCTAGGTTGCCTGGTATCGATAGTGAGTTTCGTATGTTTTGGAATGATGGGCAGTCTTGGATGATATGCTGTATGGATAGGTTTTCATGACATTCTTCGCAAATAGGTGGTGGGTCTTTACTTATTAGAAAAGCATGTGTCAGAAAAGAATGTCCAATTCTTAGTCTGGTTAGAGCAACTTCGTGTCGTCTGCTTAGGTTTTGCGGGATGTGCCACTTTTTTGTGCATTTTTTAATCTTTTTAAGTTTATTGGAAGGTGGAACGGAATCCCAGTGGCTTTGCCATACCATGTTTGTTTTTTGTCTAATTGATAGTATTATGTCATTAACTGGGATGTCAGTGATTGTTGGGAGGGCGATTGTTTTGGTTGCTTTATCTGCTGACATGTCGGCCATTTCATTACCGGCAATACCCATATGTGATGGAACCCACATAAATTCAATTTTTTTTGTTGTAAGGAATAATTCATTTTGGATGTTTTGGGTTATTTCATTGGACGAAAATGGGTTTTGAAGAGCCTGGAGAGCACTTAGAGAGTCGCTAATTATGAGTATGCAGTTATTTGAGATTGTCAGCTTTGTTAGTTTGATTGCCTCTAATATGGCGTAATTTTCTGCAGAGAAATTGTTGCTTTCTGGAGGGAGTTTATGTAAGATTTTGGTTTCATCCATGATGATTGCAAAGCCTGTTCCATGGGTGGATTTGGAACCATCGGTGTAAATTTGTAAGAAGTTAGGATATTTGTTTTGGATAATTTCTTTAAAATGGGACGTGATAATTAATGGGTTTGTTTCGTGTTTATTGTACATTGTTAACTCTGTGTTGAGTTGAATTTTCCAATTCCAAGGTGGACATTTTGGGAATGTTATTTTATTTTTGACAGATGTGTGGATTTTGAATTTGTTGCATAAGAGGGAGAAGGTGTCCTGTATGGATGGAATTTGTTTTCTGATCATGTTGGTTGGATTTGTATTTTGGTTGTTAAACGTGTGGTTGTATCCTATATGATTAGGGGTGCTTCTCCTTTTGATGCCATAGTTAAGTATATCTTTTTCTCTAAGGAATTTAAGGGGCAATTCTCCGGCGTAACATAGAATGCTGTCGATGGGGCTTGTTCTGAATGCACCTATTGATATACGAATTCCCTCATTGTGGATTGGATCTAATATCTTGAGTAGATTTTCACTGGCTGTGTTATAAATGATTGACCCATAATTTATTTGTGATAGTATTAGTGATTTATATATGTTTAGAAGGCATTTGGTGTCAGCCCCCCAAGTGTGGTGGGAAAGTGTTTTCATTATGTTCATCTTGGTTTTACAAGAGCTTTTGAGTTTTTTGAGATGGTGAGTCCATTTTAGTTTATGATCGAAGATAATACCTAATATGCGTAGTGATTTACAAAAGGGTATTTCGGAGTCTTTGAGGAATAATTTGTGATTCCCTATCGTACGAGTGTGAAAAGATATACATTGGCTTTTCCCTGGGGAGAATTTGAAGCCAGTCTTATTTGACCAGCTTTGGAGGGTGTTGAGTGCTTGTTGCAGTATTTCCACTGTGATTTTAATGTCTTGTCCGCTGCAATAAATATGGCAGTCATCGGCAAATAATAGATGTTTTGTAGGTTTAGGTATTTCTTTAAATATATTATTGATGGCTAGCAGAAACATTGTTACACTGATTACTGAGCCTTGGGGGAGGCCATTTTCAGTTAGGTAGCTGTTTGATAGTTTATTGTGGGCTTTGACTTGTATTGTACGATTATTTAGAAAATTTTGGAGGAACTGGAACATTTTACCATTTATTCCACATTCTTGAATGATTTTAAGGACTCTATTTCGCCATACCATATCATAAGCTTTTTCCAGATCTAAGGCTATTAGTATTAGGTGTTGATTCTGGTTTTTGGCGTTAGTTATGTCCGTATGTAAAGAAGAAAGAGTGTCAAGGGTTGAATGGTTACGGCGAAATCCACATTGTTCGTTTGTTATTATGTTAGATGTCTCCAAGTACCAAACGAAGCGTTTGTTTACCATTTTTTCCATTGTTTTGCTTAGCGTATTGATGAGGGATATGGGCCTATAGTTAGCGGTGTCAAATTTATTTTTATTCGGTTTTGGGATCGGTATAACGATTGCTTTGCGCCATTGGTCTGGGTATACTCCTTTATCCCATATTCTGTTATAAATTTTAAGAAGAGTTTCGTGACCTAACTTTGGAAGATTATGAATGAAAGAATATGGTATCCCGTCTGGACCTGGACTTTTGCTTTTGCATCTTGATAGAGCGTTGTGTAGTTCCGTTATATTGAAGGGTTGATTGAGCGTGTTTTCTTGATGATGGAAATTGAGTTCGAGGTCCCTTTTAATATTTGCTTCTGTTTTTTGTTTGAAATTTATAAATTCATATTCATAATTTGAGTTGCAGCTATTTTTAGTAAAGTGATGGGCAAATGCCTCGGATATATCCGTGGGGGATGATAGTGAGATACCATTATGGTTTAAATTGAAGGGTAATGATTGGTGAGGTATTCCTTTGATGGCTTTGATTTTGTTCCACATGTCCGTTGGAGATGAGCTTGAGTTTATTGAGTTTGTGTATTTTTGCCAAGATTCAGTTTTACTTTTTTTTGTGATATATTTTGCTTGTGCTCGAAATTTCTTGAGAGTTATGTGGTCATCGATAGATTTGGTCTTTTTAAATTTGTTTAATGATTTTTTGTAGGCTCTAATAGCTGAATTACATTCCTTGTTCCACCATGGAACTGTTTTCTTTTGTTTTGTGGTATTTATTTTGCCAATGGTCAGCTTAGCGGCCTTTAATATAATGTTAGAAAAATTATCGATCATTGAGTTTATTTCGGTTTGGTTGGATGAATTTCTTAGGTTAATTGGGTGATCAATGAGATCTTGGCTTATGATGTCTCGGTAAAGTTCCCAATTTGGGTTTTTTAAGTTCCAGCGGTCGAGTGAAGGGGTTGAAGTTAATTGTTCAAGGATTTTTATGGAAATTGGCCAGTGGTCGCTGCTGCTATACTCATTTAGTACGTTCCATTCTGTTTTAGGGGCAAAAGAACTATTTGTTATTGTGAGATCTATAGCTGAAAAAGAGTTATGGGCTGCATTGTGACGGGTGTAATCTCCAGTGTTTAATAAAATTAGGTGTTCATTTTCTATGAATTTTTCCATGGTTTTGCCTCTTTGGTCTGTGTGATGCGATCCCCACATTTGATTGCGGCTGTTAAAATCTCCGAGAAAAATAAAAGGTTTAGGTAATTGTTTGATGATATCATTGAGATCGTTTAGTGTTAAATTGGTACTGTCCGGTAGGTAAATATTGCAAATGCATAAGGGAGTTTTTAGGCGTATAGAGACAGCTATAACTTCAAGTGGAGATTGAATGTGTATTTCCGTGCTTTCGATGAGATCAGAGGTAAAAATCGCGACTCCGCCGCTGGCTCGAAGGTTCGTTTGACGGTTTTTGAAGAATCCGTTGTATCCTCGTATGGGAAAGGTGGTGTCAGGTCTTAGGTTAGTCTCTTGAAAACAGAAGGCTATAGGTTGGATGACATTTTTGGCACGGTGGATTTCGGTGTAGTGTTTTGTTAGTCCATTTATATTCCATTGAATAATTGAGTCCATGATTAAATTTTATAAAAGGTATAGAAAAGATTTGGGTGATTTTTTGGCGCGTGTGTTTTATTAGGTGTTTAAATTTAAATTGCACTTTATTGGAGAGGTTGGGTTTGGAAAAGCAAATTTGAAAGCTTTGTCAATCGTGTTTTCATTGATCTTTCTTTTGTTATATGCCTAATTTTATCAAGCAAGTCCATTAGAGTTGGTATGTTTGTATTTGCATTTTCAATAAGTGTGTGTATATTCATGGCTTTATTGTTGAAGTTGTTTAAGATATATTTGAATTGGAGATAAGTGACTGGTAGAGGGTCATTGGCCGTGAAGAATTCTATGATTGGTTTGAGTCCTTCATCCAGCTTTGTATCTATGCTCTCTGAAGAATTTGAACGCGATTGTAGTTTGGGTTTTTTGGTTTTTTTTTCTTTATTAGTGGTGGAAGATGATAGTAAAAAATTTGGAGAGTTTGGAGGTTTAGAGGACGATGAGTCCGATTTCAGTCTTTTATGTGTTTCCTTAGGTGTACAGGACGCACTGCAAGGATCCGCAATGTGGCTTTGGGTTGAAGGGAAAACTTCAGTTTCTTCTAAAACTTCGTTCAAATCGTTTTCAGTTTGGTCAAGTTGTATATTATCTAGGGATGGGTTTGAGGGAGGGGGGATATTTTCAATTAATTCTGTTACGTCTTCAGTCGTGACATCAGACTTGTTTAAGTCATTTGTGTTGGATAGGGGATTTTTTTCCGATTTGTCTTCGATATTTAATTTACAATTGTTTGTTGTGTGTCCAGTAGTTTTGCATAAAAAGCAAGTTAATACATCATCGGTAAAAAAAATTCTGAACTGTGTTTCATTTAGTGAGATTACTAACGAATTTGGAAGTTTGTGTATATCTTCGTGTTTTAAAAATACTTGTCGTCGGAAACTCATAATATGTTCATAGCCTGCTATATTGATGCCAGCTTTAAGATGATTTATTTGTGATATGGGGTGTATATCGAGGTTTTTAAGGGCGTCTGTAATAGCTTGATTGGGAATAGATGGGCATACATTTGATATGATGAATCTTTTGGCCGGGTTTAATAATCTACGTATTTGTATCGTATGTTCGTTTATATTGATTGTTTGTGTTGTTTGGATTAGATTATCGAGTATTTGTTTGCTGGACAAGAATATGCAGAACCGGTTATTAGATATTCTAGAAATAAAAGTTATGTTCTTAGGAGAGACGATTTTTCCTATTGCTAAAATATATTCTTTTTGAGGTATACCATCAATTGAATTAAACACTAGGGCTTGTTCGCGGCTTGGTATCTTTTCCGTGGCTACAGCGGTTGCGAAGTTTATAATGTTCGTGGTATTTAATGGAGATATTGTCGATCGGTCCATTATCGGCTGGTCATTAGTAAATGTATTATTAATTGCCCGAGAAGCGATAGTGTCTGTGGTGTGTGTATTATCGGTTGACGATGTGGTTGTAGCGGAGAGTGGTAAAGGGGTCTTGATTGCGATGCGTGAGGCATGATTACTCGTTGGTGTGGAGGGGCCGCCGGTATTGTGTTCGGTGCCTGGCCCGACTTTATATTTAGATGATTGTAGATTCGACGCGGTTTTGTAAAGTGTTTTAGAAGAAGAAGTTGAGGTTGTAGTAGGTAAGATATTATTTTTGGTTTTGTTTAAGGTAGAAGTATTAGAACGGTTTGGTGTGAAATTTTTGGGCATATTGCCCGTTTGGTTTCTATTCATTGCGTGAATATGCGACGGTTGGGCGTTATATTAATTAAAACATATTACCTTTCCAATCGGCGACGTAAATGTTGTGCTATCGAAAGCTATAAAACGTAAATTGCGATAAACACACGTGTTGCACTGTCGGGTGTCGAACACGAACTGTGGATATATTTTTGTATAACGACAAACCCATATTCATATACTATACGATATCGCTATAACCTATAACCAAATACTTGAAATACTCGTATTATATATTTTATATACTACAATAAAACAATACGTACAATACATGCAAATAAAACTATTATAATATAATACCCACATGTTATAATACAGTTATGATAAATGGGTACAGCAGTATAATAGTGTATGGGAGGACTTCATCGGCATACCGACGCAAACAACACGTTTAACAATTATGTACAAATGTAAAATGTTCCTATATAAATAAAAATTCTTTTTGACTGTGAAGTTTTTAGCTCTTGTAAAATAAATACTAGGCGTGTTAGGTATTTATTTTTCTGATATTCTATTAGGTGGTTAAAATTTTACGAAAAAAACTCAAAACTTATTGGATTGTATTAAACAATTTTATGAATTTGCTTATTATAATAATATGCAAGTGTATTTAATATAATTTTGGTTATTATTATTATTATTATTATAATAAAATAGATATTTACAATTTTAATACAACGATAGGCCTATATAATTATGAAAAATAAACATAGATTAACCAAAAACCGATAAATACTGCCGCGTATTAAATTCTGCCGCCGCCGCGACGAACGAATCCGTGACATCCCACGCAATATAACTAGAGAACTAGCCACATACGAATTTTAGTGGTATAATTTATTTCAACATAGTATGTATAATAATTTAAGTCAGAGATAATGTGTAGAGTTTGATTGTCATATAATATTGAATAAATAATTATTAACAACCAAAAACTGACCATAATTCATAAAATATTGTACTTACGCCTAGTAAGTATGTAGTTTTTGAAACCATTGAGATATAGGTATATGTGGGTAAGTCGTAAGTGCATTATTGGTGTGTTTTTAATCAAAAATATTTGTTGTCATTTAAATCATCATTGAACATTTGATTAATGTGAAAAGGTTTTGGGATTCACCCCCCCCCCCAAACGCAAACCTATTAGTAAATATAACTCAGATAACTAACTCAATATATTTATATCTATTAGTATATTTTATACACCATATATTAATTTATATATGTTACAGTTAAAATGTTAAATTAGTTAGTTTATGAAATTACTAGGTAATTTATAAAATAATTAAAACGTTAAAGGTAATGTATATAATTTATACTTAAACTAGTTATTTTATGTATTCCTGACTTCCTGTCATCACTTCGTTAATGTGTCAAATTGAACAAAATATCATGTATAGGTAAATAAAAATATATAATATAATATAATATCATACAATATCGTTATTACTTATTTTGCTGTCTAGCTGTCTAGCATAGTAATAAATTAAAATAGATCGATAAGATTATCGTTGTTATAATTAATATTGTCATTAGAATTGCCAATTGGTAAGGTTTAAAGTTTAGTAATAGTTTTACAGTCACACGCATTCAGTGTTGGTTTGAATGATTCGTCTGTCTCTATCATATTATTTTAAGTATAAATATAGCCAATATAAGTAGTTTACAATTAATTCGAATGAATAATATTTGATGAAAGAAAGTTTTATATGACTGTTAAAAATCGTTCATTGAAAACAAAAAGTGTAACTTAAACAAAAAAAAACATATACAAATTTAATGATAGACGTGAAAGAATAAAAATAAAAAATAAATCTTGTTAGTCGTGCGGCAACTGTACAGTCACTGGGGACTGGTCAGGGTTTCTTTAAGTGCACTTGTACCAAAAAATGGGATACAAAGCGGTGTCTTTGCAGAAAAAAAGAAATACTGTGTAACTCTAAATGCCACAATAGCATTGCGTGTACAAATAAATAATTAATTAAATTTAAAATAAATAAAATATTATAATATATTTTAAATTTATGTATTTTATGTTTAGACGTATATCAAACTAAAATGTATAGAATAAATAGATATTCTATGAAATAACTAGTTAAAGCATAATTTTCATGTATGATTTCTTACTTCCTAAGATTCGTAGGTAACTCATGAACTACCTAGATATTTCATAAAATAACGGAATTCAATACTTTAACTAGAATATATATATACGTCACAACTCACAAGCAATCGACTTTTAACGAATAATATTGGCAGACGGTAGTATAACTTAGTGTTCCGCTGCACACTAGTTGCGGTCACGCCACTTATAGGTAATACAATAGTTGCAGTTTCTGTAATTATAGGTAATAATATCTAAGTTGCGGTCACGGGAAAGACCAGGAAAGTCGAATTGCACTTTTTACCAAAATTAAATGGTTGAATTTCACTTAGGTAAAAAAAAGTAATGGTCGAACAACACTCGGGTAAAAAATAGTTAAGTACGACTAGTACGAGTATACATTTTTAAAGTCCAAAATACAAAATATTTTATATATTAATTGTTAATATATATTTTAAAAATTTAAAAATGTTTACAGACATTATATTATTATATTTATTTTTATTTTCATATTTCTATTTATAATTATATAAATATAAATTTATATTATGAAAATCCCAAGTTAAAAAAATGATTATTCAACAAGATAATGAGGGTTGATGAATAGCCGTGTGACGTCATACAGCCGACGACCGAACATCGGCCTATGTAGTTTTACGTGTAAAAGTAGTTTGATTTATACAATGATTTTAAAAACTTAAATAGTAGTTCTGAATTTTTTTTTCAAAATCCCATGTATGCACTTAGGACGATGGTGTGATTTAAAATATAATATATCTTATTGTTGCATACATTTTACATATTATAAATTATAATTTAGTAAAATTATTGAGTTCGTGACTCGCGAGTCGCGTTGCATTACCGCGCAAACAAAATTTTACGAAATTGACTAATAGTTTTATTTACTATAAAAAACCACAAAGTATATTAAAATATTATAATCAAACCAGTGTCATAAACACAAAAAACACTTAAGGTTACATAAAAAAAATTTTAAAATATTAGATTTTAACAATTGAAATCATTGTGTTAATCTGGACACTTTTGCACGTAAATATACGCCGATGTTTCGACTTCGGCACTATGACGTCACACGCATATTTTTTAATGCCTGTATTTCATTGAATAATTAGAGTTTAAGTGCGAGACCACACCATATTTCTTAGATAATTACATACAATTATAAATCTAAGCAAACTTGTTTTTAGTGTTGTGGTGTTCTTTAAGAATAATAAAACATTTATTTTGCTTTATTATAATTAGTCACCATACATTTCAATAAGCTTTTAATTTAAACTGATTAAAAATGAAAATAGATCATTCCAATAATAGTTTTAATTATATCAATGGGATAAAAAAATTAAATAAATTAAGAATACACATTAAATCATGATGAAAATGATAATTTCAAATTTGAAGTCACACGAATTGCGTACCAAAATAGGTAGACGAACCTTTTTGATTCGTGTTACTTTTTCATTTACAGTTAATTATTGTAAGTAGCTCCTAAAGTGATATTCCCATAATAATTAATAAAGATATGCCAGGTTATATAAAAAATTGAAATTTAATTTTAAAAATATAATAATAAAAACTATAAGTCATTATCAATCACATTAGTTAGTTAGTTGTTCGTTGTGAGTTAGAACTTTTTTCTGCCCATAATTCCGGAGGAAATATTGACTTTTTATTTATTTTTTGTATCTACTAATTACTAAATAGTTCGCAAACTCTGGTTCTAGGAAATACAATTTAAAATTTTAAACATAATTTCTAAGTACTTGCCTATTTCATTATTTATTAGAAATTTAGGATATAGTCTGAAGCCAACCCTAGTTCTTATATTTTTATCGAAATTATTTATAAGGCTGGAGGTTGTCCGTCAAACCATAAATGCATTGGTTTATTTTTAATTCAATGGAAAACGCCGCGATATACACAACGTTCGAAACGCAGCGAATAAATCATGTATAGGTCCGGCCTAAAAATACAAATTGCTAAAAACAAGTTTTCATATAATAATATTATATTAATGATAAATATTTAATTATTATTATTTTTTTAAAAATTTAAAAATATCAAAATTAAAAATAAATTTGAAAACCATTGTAAACCTAAAAAAAATGTTAAGTGAAAGTTAACACGAATACGTCCGGGACGCGATTCATTCAAAAAGGTTCATCTACCTGTTTTGGTATGCAATTCGTGTGCACTGCCCCAAGAAATCGTCGGCTTATGATAGGTGTCCGTTAGGGAAGGTTTCACTGTACAATTTTTTTTCTTCTCGCGGCCCTCAGTATATAAATCAATGTATAATTTGACACTCCATTGCAATGGATAAAAATATTAAAATTTTTTCACGCAATACGTTGTCCTATATAAGTAGCTTACTTCTAAAAACAACGGTTGAACGTATACGTAACAAATCATTTACATGAGGTTGACTATTAATCGTCTACATCCATTCTTAAATTACGTACTAGTGATTTAAATATTTTTTTTACTTTAAATAATCATCGGACAAACTCGTATCGACGGAACAGAGTCAATATCTTCAGATCAATTTAATTCAGATTCTTTGAACACACTTCTATACAATATTATATGATATACATTTTAACTTACTATAACATTATATTTTACTATGCGGACTGCGGAGAGATAGCTACTATTGTCACGCCCGCCAATGGATACAATAGAATGATTGTGCAGGACGCTCCCGTGGCTCGTTTACCTAGAATATTGTATCCCGTATCATGTAGGTATATTCAGACCTTTATCCTACCTAAGCTATCCCCCGATTTTCTTTATCTTAGTTGTTTTGCTGTTTCTACACTCCTTCACAATAACGCACGAAGTCCCAGTGTACTGCAATCGCCACTACTGACAACCAACAGACATTTCACGCGTAGCTACAGTACCTAACGTATCCCCGACAACAGAACCTCGTGCATCTCATCCGACTCTACACTTCGTCATCGCTCACAAAACGGTAATAATTATTACATTTATATTTTTTTATTTTGTTTTTAATAAGATTTACAATATTATTAACATTGATCGTCTTTTACAGTTTAGTCAAACATAAACTATGGCTGTTTGGAAATGTTATCCAGATAAATCTGAAATTCCGCAAAACGACCGCGAAAACTTTCCCGATTGCGTGCTATTCCAATACATTGTCGATGGGTAATACAATTTAATATTAATGTGATAATTAATAATAATGATAATAAGTTATTATAGCTAGTTTATCTTAATTTTTGGCTATGTTTTTTTAAAAAATAAGTAGAGTTCTTTTATAAATTAATTTTGTGCTTTTTTTGTTATTTATTATGCTTTAAAATCAGAGTTCTTATTAATAATAACTATTAAGTTATAACACTAATAAGTTAGTAATAACTAATAACAATCTGTATTTTGCGCATGACAATACATTTTTGGTTTCCGTTCTCACGTTTGACACGTCGCATGTAGTCGGCCGTCAACACCGGTCCGGAACAGTGTTGCGTCAAAATGTCAAATAGCAAATTTTCGATTTCCTATAGGTTAGGTCCCTAATTAAAACTTTAATAAATAACAGTATATAGAAAATCATAATAATATTTATTATATTAACTATCTTAAATCTGTAATTTTTTTTACTAAAATACCTTATTTTACATTATTTAATTTTAATTTATTTAACAAATGATATCTTAATTTTAAATAAATAATAACAATTATTTTTTAATTACATTTATTAAGGTTTTAAGTTAAATTAAACTATTAATCTTCAAAATTAAAAATATTTTTTATCCTTAATAACCTTACTTAATTATTTAATCAACCTTAAATAATTAATACCATTAAATTTTCAATTTAATATGATATAATTTGAATATAGAGTTAATGGTACAAAATATTTTTAAATATATATAAAGACAGATTTACAATTTATAACCAATTAACAGCCATTTTATCTTTTAACTAATCATAAAGATATTGGTACTTTATATTTCTTATTTGGTATTTGATCAAGTAAAATTGAATCTACTCTTGGTAACTTACGTCAATTAAAATTAGGTCAAATTAATTCAATCATTAATAATAATCTACTATATAATGTAATTGTTACAATTGTTGCTTTTATTAAAAAAAATTTCATAACCATACCTATGTTGTAGGTGGTTTTGGAAACTAATTTCTATGATAATAGAATGTCCTGATAAATTATCTTTTGTATGATTAAAAACATTAAATTTTGATTATTATCTCCATCATTAATAATAATGACATGTAGATTTATAATAATTATAATAATGAAACAGAAACATTCAAAAATAGAATAATTTAATAATTTTTTTATTTATTTGATTGGATTATTAGAATGTATTGTTTGAGCGCATCATAAATTAACAATTAGGATAGACGTTGATATAAGAGCATACACCAACAATAATATTTGGACTTTCAATATAAATTACAATTTTTAAATGATTAGCTACTATGTATGGATTTAAAATTAATTTTTTACCATTAACAGTTTGATCTTTAGGTTAATTTTTTTTTGTTTACAATTGAATGTTTACCAGGTGTGATTCTCGCTGACTTATCTATTGATATTATTCTTCATGATACTTACTATCTAGTAGGTAGTTCATTTTCACTATGTTTTATCTATAGGAATTGTATTTGCTATTATTACTAGTTAAATTCAATGAAACTATTTTTACTAGATTTTAAATAAATATTTTTATTATTCTAATATATTTTAGAGTAAATATAACTTTTTTTCCCTTAGTTTTAACTTTTTACTATGTACAAAAATGTCATAAGATTAATAATTTATATTATAATTTTAATTTACAATACATTTTTTTTTTTTTTAATAACTATTTTTAAATTAAATTTAAGTAACTTTATTGAATCAATTCATAATAAACCACCTTTAAAACATTCATACTCAGAATTACCATTAATTATTGATTTCTAATAAGCCAGAATTAATATGCAATAAACTTAATATTCATTTCTAAGGAATAATTTTTTTTTTAGAAATTATAAATTGAATAAAACTAAGATTCCAAAATAGAAATTCACCACTAATAGAACAATTTTTTTTTTCATGATCATACAATTTTTATTATAATTATAAAAATTTCTTATATAATACAAATTTATGAAAATCAAATAATTGAATTTATTTGAACTACCTCCCGTTATTCTTATTATTATTCCTATACCTTCACTTTATTTTCTTTGTTTAATAGATGAAATTAAATGTCCAATTTTTACAATTACAATTTTTAGTTAATATTGAAATACATAAATTATAGCTAGGCTAGGATTTCTTTGCATTTCCATGATATTTCCTTTATAATTTTTTCATAATAATTGCACATCTGTGAATTTCAAATATATTTAAGAGGACATTATACCCGCATGTGTTGCCTCTGTCTCACTAATGTAGATCATAGTAACTTTTCGTTCAGCAGAACACTTTTTGTGATGTTAGCTTTAATATTAATGGTAATAATGTTATCTGGGGCATCTCATAGGCTTTTATTGGTATATTAGTTTTTAAGCGAGTTACGAGCATTTTAAAGTTTTAATATTTTACATAACCATAATTCACATAAAAATTAAATGTTAATGAAAATTTGCTATGATCTACATTAGTAAAACAGAGACAACACATGCGGGTATAACATCCTCTTAAACTATAATAATATAGTTTATAGATGTTACCTTGGTCATCAATATAAATTTATTTTTTTTTAAATAATTAAGAATTGAATTAAGAATATAAAATAATATATTAAACTTTGTTTACAGTAAAGGAGTTCCAAAGAGTTTAATAAAAAATACCTCAGCTTAATGGGCTATATTAGGTTTATCCATGGGATAAACCTAAGGTAAATCTGGAGCCATATAATCACTTAAGTATTTAAATTTGTATATATAATTGTTTTGTATGAACTTATTTATTAATGTATATATAATTTAATCTTATTGTCTTGGTCAATCACTATGACTATGCAATAAACTTAATATTCATTTCTAAGGAATAATTTTTTTTTTGAAATTATAAATTGATTAAAACTAAAATTCCAAAATAGAAATTCACCACTAATAGAACAATTTTTTTTTTCATGATCATACAATTTTTTTATAATTATAAAAATTACTTTTATAATACAAATTTCTGAAAATCCTATAATTGAATTTATTTGAACTACCTCCCATAATTCTTATTATTATTGCTATACCTTCACTTCATTTTCTTTGTTTTATAGATGAAATTAATTGTACAATTTTTGATTAATATTGAAATAAATAAATTAAATATTAGGTAACTTATATCCCATTTAAAATTAAAATTTGACTTTTAATATCATAAGATTAAATTTTACGAGCAATTCCTAATAAATTAAGAGCGGTAATTGTTTTAATATTATTAATTTTACCTATATTATATAATAAAAACATTTTAAGAAAAAAATGTTATCCTTTAGATAAATTTATATTTTGAATTTTTATCATTTAATTCTATTCCCTCAATATACTTAAACTAATGAAATATGTTAAATAATTGTATAGAAAAATTAAACATAAATAAAAATAATGATGAAGGTAAAATTAATTATTAAAACTAATAATAACTAGGGCTAGGATTTCTTTGCATTTGCATGTTATTTCCTTTATAATTTTTTCATAATAATAGCACATCTGTGAATTTCAAATATATTTAAGAGGACGTTATACCCGCATGTGTTGTCTCTGTCTCACTAATGTTGATCATAGTAACTTTTCGTTCAGCATAACACTTTTTATGATGTTTACTTTAATATTAGAGTCAATTTACTTACCTATTATCAAACTTAAAGATAATAATGTTATCTGGGGCATCTCATAGGCTTTTATTGGTATTTTAATTTTTAAGCGAGTTACGAGCATTTTAAAGTTTTAATATTTTACATAACCATAATTCACATAAAAATTAAATGTTAATGAAAATTTGCTATGATCTACATTAATAAAACAGAGACAACACATGCGGGTATAACGTCCTCTTAAACTATAATAATATAGTTTATAGATGTTACCTTGGTCATCAATATAAATTTATTTTTCTTTAAATAATTAAGAATTGAATTAAGAATATAAAATAATATATTATGTTCGTTGTATGTATCGAATTCGAAGTGATGATTTCACAAATTTATTATTATTTATACTTATTTATACATATTATACAAAATCCCAATACCACACTGTCCTATGTTTCTATTGACTATTGAGTCTCTTAATATCAGAATAGTCAGAACCCATGTGAAAAGTGCCTATAATATTAGTTAACATTTAATAATTGAATGCATAAAAACATTAGTCATAAGACCAAGTCCACACAGGGACAACAAAATTAAAACAAAAATATTCGAATTATTTTAAAACAACTTAGGTACCTAGTCCCGTCTGATTTAAAAGTTTAATTTTTGCTCCCAGCATTTAAGTAAAAATATATAAAAAACAAAAATGAATTAATCATAACTTAGATTTACAAAATAAAATCTATGAAAATTATTTTCAATTAGTATTAATACAATTTTTTTTTTTACAGTAAAATTAATGTTTATTTAAAAGAAGTGGTAAAAATTGAAAAAAAAACATGTTTATATGATGGCAAATCATATAAAATAAAAAAAAGGAGTTACAGATTAAAACGTGGACCCAATCAAATTCTTACGGTAACCAAAATAAACACTAGATTAATGTTTATCGTAAAATGGAAAAATTCGGATGATGAGGTGGATTTAATTGATTCCGAGGAATTTAATGAAAAATGGCCCAACTTGGTATTGGAGTATTATCAAGCCCGACTGATTTACACATCACCAAGTGGTGAACAACGGACGATGAGATAAACCTAAGGTAAATCTGGAGCCATATAATCACTTAAGTATTTAAATTTGTATATAAAATTGTTTTGTATGAACTTATTTATTAATGTATTTATAATTTAATCTTATTGTCGTGGTCAATCACTATGACGTTGTCCTAATAAACACATTTAATAGGTATATATTAATATATTATACGGCTCTTTAATACAGTCAAGTACCTATCAAAGTAATACTTCCATTTTTATGCATGATTATTAACTTTACTTTTAACATAGTTATGTAATCGTGATTATAGTGTATACAATAGATAGTGTACTACAAATACTACAAGCATTCAACATATTAAAACTAATAATTAAGTTAAGTTTTTATAACTAGGTATATAATATCAATTTTTACTCTTCAAGCAAAGATTTAAAACAGTGAATGCTAGAAATTGTTAAAAAAAAAAGTTGTTGCATTTCAGAAGATTTCAAAAAATACAAATAATACTACACATTTATGCATTGAAAACCTTAAAATATACATCTCATGTTCTCTTAGAATATTAAAAAATATGTTCAAATTCAAAATACTGTACACTGATTCTTTAATAAATTTAAAACCATTTTATTATGGTTAAAATTTAAAATTTGGTCATAGACATCAACTTTAGACAACCTAAGTATAATGTAAAGAAATTGGTTAATGATATTTTTTATTATAAAACATCATTAAGTTAAACAAAATTACCTTTTCCAGTTATGAACCATTTACATGGGAAAAACTGCATGACCAAGTAAACAAATAAACCGTTAAAAGCAATCTTTATTTTAGAATTATATTAAAAAAGTTAGTTACTCGCCAATAATCAAAAAAATTTAAATATCAAGATTTAAACAATAATAAATTACTTTTGTATTATATTTTTGATAAATCTTTCCTAGATATGTGAATCATATCTTCTAATATGATGTAACTATAAAATGCACCATAAACTTTTTTCCGTGCATTCTTTGCTAAATAAATCTTTACTTACCCTTGTCACTGCATATGCTTATAAAAAATAAAAATGTATGCAGGACGGACAAATATTGAATTAAAATACTTAACATGTTTGCTTATTTTACTTAGTTTAAATATTTCATAGAATTTTGTATAAGATTATGAATGGTTGTATATTATTATAATTATATATTTTATTATTTTATTCTGTTTCAGATCCTGAAAATTTTGTATATTTTGTAAATTAATATTAGCTGTATATATGTATTTAATTTAATAATGTAAATAATTTTATAATTTTATCAAATGTAATGAAATTTTAATATTAATTAATAAACAAAATAAATTTTAAAAGTTGTCTAAAAGATTTATTTTTAAGTATTTATTGTTTTAATACACTTAGTATTTTGACAATATAACTAGTTTACAAGTTTATAGATTG
Organism: Rhopalosiphum padi; assembly: GCF_020882245.1. Lineage (NCBI taxonomy): Eukaryota > Metazoa > Arthropoda > Insecta > Hemiptera > Aphididae > Rhopalosiphum > Rhopalosiphum padi. The sequence goes on along the minus strand of NC_083599.1, from coordinate 694,409 downwards.
ATAATGTTATACAATATAGAAGTATCATTATTTACAAGAATTATAAGGATTTTTAATAATTAGTTGTGACAGGCATTGTAAATTTAAATGTTTTTAATTATTTAATTGGTTCTCTTGAGTTTTATAGAAAGACATCTTGAAATAATTGTTATTTTAGTCTAGGGCTGATGGTTATATTTCTGATTTTATAGTGGAGAGTAATTGTTTCTAAGAATGCTAAATTGACCGGAACGCGTTGGAATAGAGTTCTGGTTCATAATATTGGTTTTTGCATCAGTTCCGATATATTAAAATAGAATTTAAGTGTTGTGTACTGGAAATGTATTAAGTAAATATTGAAAAAATAAAGAAAATGACTACTGGGTAAGATGTTTTCAACAGTATCACAATCAAAGTGATTAAAATTATTTATTATTATTTTTATAAAAAAAAAACTGCATGCAGATACATTGGACATGTACATGTCTTATGGCTACTGACTAATTTACATGAACTGCCCTACAGGTAGTTCATACCATCTTGGTAATAATCTCCGTGTCACACTAAGTTATAGTTGTAGGTATTAGGTACATAATATTATTATGATACATCTACACATTGTCATAAATCTACAGGTGGTTTATGAATTAAACTGATAATCACAGTCACTATCAATAGTTTATTGGCTGCTCCTAGTTGTGTATTAATTATCGACGATGACTTATCAACTCATCGGAAATAGCGTTTATGATGGATTATATTAAGACTATTGTATACAAATAGAGATTATGGATATATATTATGTATTATCAGTGCAATTCAGATGTACTGCGTGCTTTTATTTATGTGTTTAAAAGGGATGATACTATATATTGAATCTGCCTTGTCGTTGTCATCTACAATACATTATACACTTTAATATACAACATGCAAACATTGAGTGTGTGTGTGTGTGATCACTCTAATGTGTTTTTAATAAAATTAATTTCTCTGTTTTTTTGTAATCGGCTAGAGACCATTAACATCCAACACCTTAACAGCTAGCTACATATAGTTCCGGATAAAAGTATAATTCAATAAATTTAATTGAAGGCATTCATGTTTATTAATTCAAATTATAAACCATTAAAAAGAGCACTGTGGTCTGAGTGTTGAGTATAAATAATTACTTGCGATAAGTATGAAATGGGCTCGTGTAACGTACTATACAAATACCCATGTATAAATAAATATTTTCTACTAATCCGAAAATTATAAAATGAAATGTTACCCTTTTACCACCCAACCCAACGCATAATTACGATACTGATAAGTTGTGTAGTATAGTATTATGGAACACGTAGTAAATTGTTTTTTTAAATCTGTATCAAACATATCTATCTGTAATTTTCATTTTTTTAATCCGTGTAATAAAAATACATAAAAAAGAAAAAATAGAAAATGTTAAATTTATAATATCAATTAGCAATATGTCATGTTATTAGTTATAATATTAACCATTTAAAAATATAAATGTTATAAATATGACAAATTATAATATTAAAGCATGATTATAGTGTTTGAAGTATCATTTATAATCATTTTATATATCAAATGGTCAAGGCTAAACTATATATACTTTAGAATTGTTTATTTTATAATAATTTATAAATATATATATATTTGACATTTATCAAAATAATCATTAAATTGCATGATTTATAGTGTTTATGAAGTATCAGGTAAAAATGTATAAAAAGTAGTTAGTAATGGTAAATTCGAATGATTTTCTCTATATAATGGTCTAGGTTCAATACATTAACTAAATAATTGATTGTATTATATTGTTTTAAAAAATTTTAATTTTTAACATTCGACTTGAATAATATATAAAAAAATGATTTAAGAAATATCAAGAAAATTGTATAAATAATAGTTCATAATGGTAAATAAGAATGATTTTCTATATCTTATGGTCTAGGTTTCAATACATAAACTTAAGAATTGATTATTTATAATATGAATGCATTATTTAGAGTGTTTATGAAATATCAGGTAAAAATTGTATAAATAATAGTTTATAATGGTAATTTAGAATGATTTTATATATCAAATGGTCAAGGCTTCAATATATTATCTTTAGAATTGTTTATTTTATAATAATTTATAAATACAGTCGACTCTCGATAATCCAAACCTTCAATAATTCGAAACCCTCGGTAATTCGAAGTAAATACTCGGTCCCTTGAAAATCACGCGGTAATTCGAACAAAATAAATGCATTAAAGTACAATCGGTAATTCGAAATTGAATTTTTGGGAAAATTGGGCACTAACACTTGACAATTTGAAGTATCATTCATTCAACGCTCGGAAATTCGAAGTATAAATATTTAAAAATGAAACTAAATTCAATGAAGCAGAAAATCATTACGGATTTCTTCCAAAAATAATAATCTTTTATAATAATAATTAAATTTACATAGTATAATTATTATATAGTTTAATTTAAAATTTAAAAACAATAAACAACTCTAATATGTACCGCCTAAGTTACTGAAATAATTGATATGTGTAATAATAAAAAACAAAATTTTTATCTTTACTCTATAATTCGAATTGTTTTTGCCCTCTCATTATTTCGAACTACTCAACAATTCAAACTATCAGTAATTCGAAGTTTTTCAACAGTCCCGTCAACTTCGAATTATCGAGAGTTGACTGTATATATATCTGACATTTATCAAAATAATCATAAAATTGCATGATTTATAGTGTTTATGAAGTATCAGGTAAAAATGTATAAATAATAGTTAGTAATATTAAATTCGAATGATTTTCTCTATCTTATGGTCTAGGTTTCAATACATAAACTTAAGAATTGATTATTTATCATTCATTTATAAATATAAATGGTATACATACAACAAATTATAATATGAATGCATGATTTAGGGTATTTATGAAACATCAGGTAAAATCGTTATATTAATAGTTTATAATGGTAATTTATAATCATTTTATATATCAAATGGTCAAGACTTCAATATATTAACTTTAGAATTGTTTATTTTATAATAATTTATAAATATTCATATATTTGACATTTATTAAAATAATCATTAAATTGCATGATTATAGTGTTTATGAAGTATCAGGTAAAAATGTATAAATAATAGTTGATAATGGTAAATTCGACTGATTTTCTCTATCTAATAGTCTAGGTTTTAATACATTAACTAAATAATTGATTGTATTATATTGTTTTAAAAAATATTAATTTTTAACATTCGACTTCATTAATATATAAAAAAATGATTTAAGAAATATCAATAAAATTGTATAAATAATAGTTCATAATGGTAAATAAGAATGATTTTCTCTATCAAATGGTCAAGGCCTTAATACATTAACTTAAGAATTAATTATTTAACAATCATTTAAAAATATTAATGTTATTCACACGACAAATTATAATATGAAAGCATGATTTAGAGTGTTTATGAAATATCAGGTAAAATAGTGTAATTAAAAGTTTATAATGGTAATTTAGAATAATTATATATATCAAATGGTCAAAGCCTCAATATATTAACTTAATAATTAATACTATTAAACTATTATAAACAATTTTAATTTTATAAATTTGACTACATTAAAATATAAAATAATGGTTTCTGAAATATCAGGAAAATTGTATAAAAAATAGTTTATAATGGTAAATTAGAATGATTTTCTCTATCTAATGGCCAAGGCTTCAATATATTAACTTTAGAATTGTTTATTTTATAATAATTTATAAATATATATATTTGACATTTATCAAAATAATCATTAAATTGCATGATTTAGATTAATTATGAAGGATCAGGTAAAAATGTATAAATATATTAACAAATAAAATTATCATATGATAGCATGTTTTATATTGTTTATGAAGTATGAGTTTAAATGAATTATATGGACGTTAGTTAAGGTAATTAAAATTCAGTTACTTAATCTAATTGTAAGGGTATCATGACACTCACTTTTTGTTACACTACTATTAATTTTCAATTAATTATATTCAATAACCATTCTATGTACAATGCATAAAACCATGAATATTATCGTTATCTATGCATCCATTTTAAGCATAGGCAGTTGAAACATTCACATGTGGTAGAAATGTAAATACATGTCTCAGCATTCCTTGAGTGATCTGCTGTACTGCCATCTAAAAAAATGTAGTCAGTTAAATATGTATAATGGTTGGAGAATAACTTAAGAGTACAGTGTTTTATAAGTGGTTTAAAGTATGAATTTTTAAAATGTGTTAAAATTAACATATGAAAGCATGTATTATATTGTTTATGAAGTATGAGCTTAAATGAATTGTATGGACGTTAGTTATGGTAATTAAAAATCAGTTACTTAATCTAATCGTAAGGGTTACCATGAAACTAAACTGAGAAATGAGTGTTTTATAAGTAATAAATAATAAAAATTTTAAATATAAGTTAAAATTAACATTTGGAATCATGTTTTATAGTGTTTATGAAGTATGAGCTTAAATGAATTGTATGGACGTTAGTTAAGGTAATTAAAATTCAATAACTTGATCAAATTGTTAGGGTTTCATTACACTAACTTGAAAAATGAGTGTTTAATAAGTATTTATAAATATGAATTTTTAATGATTTAAAATTAACATATGAAAGCATGTTTAAAAGTGTTTATAAATCATGAGCTTAAATGAAGTGACAGATGTTAGTTATGGTAATTAAAAATCAGTTACTTAATCTAATCGTAAGGGTTACCATGAAACTAACTTGAGAAATGAGTGTTTTATAAGTATTTAGAAATATGAATTTGTAATATTCGTCAATATTCTCATATAAAAACATATTTTATAGTTTTTATGAAGTATGAGCTTTAATGAATTTTAAAGAAGTTAGTTATGGTAAATAAGAACCATTTATTTAATCTATTGTTCTGGGATTCATGACACTTACTTGAGAATTGAGTGTATTGTAAGTAGTTAGAAATATGAATTATTAATACGAGTTAAAATTAACATTTGAATGTATGTATTATACAGTTTATGAAGTATGAGCTTTAATGAATTTTATGGACGTTAGTTAAAGTAATTAAAAATCAGTTACTAAATCTAATTGTTAGAGTTACCATGTTACTAACTTGAGAAATGAGTGTTTTATAAGTAATTAATAATAACAATTATAAATATAAGTAAAAATTAACATTTGAAAGCATGTTTTATAGTGTTTATGAAGTATGAGTTTAAATGAATTATATGGACGTTAGCTATGGTTATTAAAATTCAATAACTTGATCTAATTGTAAGGGTTTCATTACACTAACTTAAAAAATGAGTGTTATTAAGTATTTATAATTATGAATTTTTAATGATTTAAAATTAACATATGAAAGCATGTATTATGGTGTTTATGAAGCATGAGCTTAAATGAATTTACGGATGTTAGTTATGGTAATTAAAAAGCAGTTACTTAATCTAATTGTTAGGGTTTCATGAAACTAACCTGAGAAATGAGTGTTTTATAAGTAATTAATAATAACAATTTTAAATATAAGTAAAAATTAACATTTGAAAGCATGTTTTATAGTGTTTATGAAGTATGAGCTTTAATGAATTTTAAAGACGTTAGTTATGGTAAATAAGAACCATTTATTCAATCTATTGTACTGGGTTTCATGACACTTACTTGAGAATTGAGTGTATTGTAAGTAGTTAGAAATATGAATTATTAATACGAGTTAAAATTAACATTTGAAAGCATGTTTTATAGTGTTTATGAAGTATGAGCTTAAATGAATTATATGGACGTTAGTTAAGATAATTAAAATTCAATAACTTGATCAAATTGTTAGAGTTTCATTTCACTAACTTAAAAAATGAGTGTTTAATAAGTATTTATAAATATGAATTTTTAATGATTTAAAATTAACATATGAAAGCATGTATTATATTGTTTATGAAGTATGAGCTTAAATGTATTTACGGATGTTAGTTATGGTAATTAAAAAGCAGTTACTTAATCTAATTGTTAGGGTTTCATGAAACTAACCTGAGAAATAAGTGTTTTATAAGTAATTAATACTAACAATTTTAAATATAAGTAAAAATTAACATTTGAAAGCATGTTTTGTAGTGTTTATGAAGTATGAGCTTAAATGAATTATGTGGACGTTAGTTAAGGTAATTAAAATTCAATAACTTGATCAAATTGTTAGGGTTTCATTACAATAACTTAAAAAATGAGTGTTTAATATGTAATTATAAATATGAATTTTTAATGATTTAAAATTAACATATGAAAGCATGTATTATACAGTTTATGAAGTATGAGCTTTAATGAATTTTATGGACGTTAGTTAAAGTAATTAAAAATCAGTAACTTAATCTAATTGTTAGGGTTACCATGTCACTAACTTGAGAAATGAGTGTTTAATAAGTATTTAGAAATATGAATTTTTAATGATTTAAAATTAACATATGAAAGCATGTATTATATTGTTTATGAAGTATGAGCTTAAATGTATTTACGGATGTTAGTTATGGTAATTAAAAAGCAGTTACTTAATCTAATTGTTAGGGTTTCATGAAACTAACCTGAGAAATAAGTGTTTTATAAGTAATTAATAATAACAATTTTAAATATAAGTAAAAATTAACATTTGAAAGCATGTTTTATAGTGTTTATGAAGTATGAGCTTTAATGAATTTTAAAGACGTTAGTTATGGTAAATAAGAACCATTTATTCAATCTATTGTACTGGGTTTCATGACACTTACTTGAGAATTGAGTGTATTGTAAATAGTTAGAAATATGAATTATTAATACGAGTTAAAATTAACATTTGAAAGCATGTTTTATAGTGTTTATGAAGTATGAGCTTAAATGAATTATATGGACGTTAGTTAAGGTAATTAAAATTCAATAACTTGATCAAATAGTTAGAGTTTCATTTCACTAACTTAAAAAATGAGTGTTTAATAAGTATTTATAAATATGAATTTTTCATATTCGTCAATATTCTCATATAAAAACATATTTTATAGTTTTTATGAAGTATGAGCTTTAATGAATTTTAAAGAAGTTAGTTATGGTAAATAAGAACCATTTATTCAATCTATTGTTCTGGGTTTCATGACACTTACTTGAGAATTGAGTGTATTGTAAGTAGTTAGAAATATGAATTATTAATACGAGTTAAAATTAACATTTGAAAGCATGATTTATAGTGTTTATGAAGTATGAGCTTAAATGAATTATATGTAAGTTAATTATGAAATATAAAATGATTGGAGAATAACTTAAGAATACTGTTTTTTATAAGTAATTAATAATAACAATTTTAAATATAAGTAAAAATTAACATTTGAAAGCATGATTTATAGTGTTTATGAAGTATGAGCTTAAATGAATTATATGTAAGTTAATTATGAAATATAAAATGATTGGAGAATAACTTAAGAATACTGTTTTTTATAAGTAATTAATAATAACAATTTTAAATATAAGTAAAAAATTACCATTTGAAAGCATGTTTTATAGTTTTTATGAAGTATGAGTTTAAATGAATTATATGGACGTTAGTTATGGTAATTAAAATTCAATAACTTGATCAAATTGTTAGGGTTTCATTACAATAACTTAAAAAATGAGTGTTTAATATGTATTTATAAATATGAATTTTTAATGATTTAAAATTAACATATGAAAGCAGGTATTATAGTGTTTATGAAGCATGAGCTTAAATGAATTTACGGATGTTAGTTATGGTAATTAAAAAGCAGTTACTTAATCTAATTGTTAGGGTTTCATGAAACTAACCTGAAAAATGAGTGTTTTATAAATAATTAATAATAAAAATTTCAAATATAAGTTAAAATTAACATTTGAAAGCATGTTGTATAGCGTTTATGAAGTATGAGTTTAAATGAATTATATGGACGTTAGTTATGGTAATTAAAATTCAATAACTTGATCTAATTGTAAGGGTTTCATTACACTAACTTAAAAAATGAGTGTTTAATAAGTATTTATAATAATGAATTTTTAATGATTTAAAATTAACATATGAAAGCATGTTTATAAGTGTATATAAAGTATGAGCTTAAATGAATTATATAGAAGTTAATTAAGGTAATTAAAATTTTATAATTTAATCTAATTGTTAGAGTTTCATGAAACTAACCTGAGAAATGAGTGTTTTATAAGTAATTAATAATAACAATTTTAAATATAAGTAAAAATTAACATTTGAAAGCATGTTTTATAGTGTTTATGAAGTATGAGCTTAAATAAATTATATGGACGTTAGTTAAGGTAATTAAAATTCAATAACTTGATCAAATTGTTAAGGTTTCATTACACTTACTTGAAAAATGAGTGTTTAATAAGTATTTATAAATATGAATTTTTAATGAATTAAATTTAACATATGAAACCATGTTTATAAGTGTATATAAAGTATGAGCTTAAATGAATTATAGGAAGTTAATTATGAAATATAAAATGATTGGAGAATAACTTAAGAATACTGTTTTTTATGAGTAATTAATAATAAAAATTTTAAATATAAGTTAAAATTAACATATGAAAGCATGTATTATACTGCTTATGAAGTATGAGCTTTAATGAATTTTATGGACGTAAGTTAAAGTAATTAAAAATCAGTTACTTATTCTAATTGTTAGGGTTACCATGTCACTAACTTGAGAAATGAGTGTTTAATAAGTATTTAGAAATATGAAGTTTTAATGATTTAAAATTAACATATGAAAGCATTTATTATAGTGAATATGAAGCATGAGCTTAAATGAACTATAGGAAGTTAATTATGAAATATAAAATGCTTGGAGAATAACTTAAGAATACTGTTTTTTATAAGTAATTAATAATAAATATTTTAAATATAAGTTAAAATTAACATATGAAAGCATGTATTGTACTGCGTATGAAGTATGAGCTTTAATGAATTTTATGGACGTTAGTTAAAGTAATTAAAAATCAGTTACTTATTCTAATTGTTAGGGATACCATGTCACTAACTTGAGAAATGAGTGTTTAATAAGTATTAAGAAATATGAATTTTTAATGATTTAAAATTAACATATGAAAGCATGTATTATAGTGTAAATGAAGTATGAGCTTAAATGAATTATATGGACGTTAGTTAAGGTAATTAAAATTCAATAACTTGATCAAATTGTTAAGGTTTCATTACACTTACTTGAAAAATGAGTGTTTAATAAGTATTTATAAATATGAATTTTTAATGATTTAAATTTAACATATGAAACCATGTTTATAAGTGTATATAAAGTATGAGCTTAAATGAATTATAGGAAGTTAATTATGAAATATAAAATGATTGGAGAATAACTTAAGAATACTGTTTTTTATAAGTAATTAATAATAAAAATTTTAAATATAAGTTAAAATTAACATATGAAAGCATGTATTATACTGCTTATGAAGTATGAGCTTTAATGAATTTTATGGACGTAAGTTAAAGTAATTAAAAATCAGTTACTTATTCTAATTGTTAGGGTTACCATGTCACTAACTTGAGAAATTAGTGTTTAATAAGTATTTAGAAATATGAAGTTTTAATGATTTAAAATTAACATATGAAAGCATTTATTATAATGTATATGAAGCATGAGCTTAAATGAATTATAGGAAGTTAATTATGAAATATAAAATGCTTGGAGAATAACTTAAGAATACTGTTTTTTATAAGTAATTAATAATAACAATTTTAAATATAAGTAAAAATTAACATTTGAAAGCATGTTTTATAGTGTTTATGAAGTATGAGCTTTAATGAATTTTAAAGACGTTAGTTATGGTAAATAAGAACCATTTATTCAATCTATTGTACTGGGTTTCATGACACTTACTTGAGAATTGAGTGTATTGTAAATAGTTAGAAATATGAATTATTAATACGAGTTAAAATTAACATTTGAAAGCATGTTTTATAGTGTTTATGAAGTATGAGCTTAAATGAATTATATGGACGTTAGTTAAGGTAATTAAAATTCAATAACTTGATCAAATAGTTAGAGTTTCATTTCACTAACTTAAAAAATGAGTGTTTAATAAGTATTTATAAATATGAATTTTTCATATTCGTCAATATTCTCATATAAAAACATATTTTATAGTTTTTATGAAGTATGAGCTTTAATGAATTTTAAAGAAGTTAGTTATGGTAAATAAGAACCATTTATTCAATCTATTGTTCTGGGTTTCATGACACTTACTTGAGAATTGAGTGTATTGTAAGTAGTTAGAAATATGAATTATTAATACGAGTTAAAATTAACATTTGAAAGCATGATTTATAGTGTTTATGAAGTATGAGCTTAAATGAATTATATGTAAGTTAATTATGAAATATAAAATGATTGGAGAATAACTTAAGAATACTGTTTTTTATAAGTAATTAATAATAACAATTTTAAATATAAGTAAAAATTAACATTTGAAAGCATGATTTATAGTGTTTATGAAGTATGAGCTTAAATGAATTATATGTAAGTTAATTATGAAATATAAAATGATTGGAGAATAACTTAAGAATACTGTTTTTTATAAGTAATTAATAATAACAATTTTAAATATAAGTAAAAAATTACCATTTGAAAGCATGTTTTATAGTTTTTATGAAGTATGAGTTTAAATGAATTATATGGACGTTAGTTATGGTAATTAAAATTCAATAACTTGATCAAATTGTTAGGGTTTCATTACAATAACTTAAAAAATGAGTGTTTAATATGTATTTATAAATATGAATTTTTAATGATTTAAAATTAACATATGAAAGCAGGTATTATAGTGTTTATGAAGCATGAGCTTAAATGAATTTACGGATGTTAGTTATGGTAATTAAAAAGCAGTTACTTAATCTAATTGTTAGGGTTTCATGAAACTAACCTGAAAAATGAGTGTTTTATAAATAATTAATAATAAAAATTTCAAATATAAGTTAAAATTAACATATGAAAGCATGTATTATACTGCTTATGAAGTATGAGCTTTAATGAATTTTATGGACGTAAGTTAAAGTAATTAAAAATCAGTTACTTATTCTAATTGTTAGGGTTACCATGTCACTAACTTGAGAAATTAGTGTTTAATAAGTATTTAGAAATATGAAGTTTTAATGATTTAAAATTAACATATGAAAGCATTTATTATAATGTATATGAAGCATGAGCTTAAATGAATTATAGGAAGTTAATTATGAAATATAAAATGCTTGGAGAATAACTTAAGAATACTGTTTTTTATAAGTAATTAATAATAACAATTTTAAATATAAGTAAAAATTAACATTTGAAAGCATGTTTTATAGTGTTTATGAAGTATGAGCTTTAATGAATTTTAAAGACGTTAGTTATGGTAAATAAGAACCATTTATTCAATCTATTGTACTGGGTTTCATGACACTTACTTGAGAATTGAGTGTATTGTAAATAGTTAGAAATATGAATTATTAATACGAGTTAAAATTAACATTTGAAAGCATGTTTTATAGTGTTTATGAAGTATGAGCTTAAATGAATTATATGGACGTTAGTTAAGGTAATTAAAATTCAATAACTTGATCAAATAGTTAGAGTTTCATTTCACTAACTTAAAAAATGAGTGTTTAATAAGTATTTATAAATATGAATTTTTCATATTCGTCAATATTCTCATATAAAAACATATTTTATAGTTTTTATGAAGTATGAGCTTTAATGAATTTTAAAGAAGTTAGTTATGGTAAATAAGAACCATTTATTCAATCTATTGTTCTGGGTTTCATGACACTTACTTGAGAATTGAGTGTATTGTAAGTAGTTAGAAATATGAATTATTAATACGAGTTAAAATTAACATTTGAAAGCATGATTTATAGTGTTTATGAAGTATGAGCTTAAATGAATTATATGTAAGTTAATTATGAAATATAAAATGATTGGAGAATAACTTAAGAATACTGTTTTTTATAAGTAATTAATAATAACAATTTTAAATATAAGTAAAAATTAACATTTGAAAGCATGATTTATAGTGTTTATGAAGTATGAGCTTAAATGAATTATATGTAAGTTAATTATGAAATATAAAATGATTGGAGAATAACTTAAGAATACTGTTTTTTATAAGTAATTAATAATAACAATTTTAAATATAAGTAAAAAATTACCATTTGAAAGCATGTTTTATAGTTTTTATGAAGTATGAGTTTAAATGAATTATATGGACGTTAGTTATGGTAATTAAAATTCAATAACTTGATCAAATTGTTAGGGTTTCATTACAATAACTTAAAAAATGAGTGTTTAATATGTATTTATAAATATGAATTTTTAATGATTTAAAATTAACATATGAAAGCAGGTATTATAGTGTTTATGAAGCATGAGCTTAAATGAATTTACGGATGTTAGTTATGGTAATTAAAAAGCAGTTACTTAATCTAATTGTTAGGGTTTCATGAAACTAACCTGAAAAATGAGTGTTTTATAAATAATTAATAATAAAAATTTCAAATATAAGTTAAAATTAACATTTGAAAGCATGTTGTATAGCGTTTATGAAGTATGAGTTTAAATGAATTATATGGACGTTAGTTATGGTAATTAAAATTCAATAACTTGATCTAATTGTAAGGGTTTCATTACACTAACTTAAAAAATGAGTGTTTAATAAGTATTTATAATAATGAATTTTTAATGATTTAAAATTAACATATGAAAGCATGTTTATAAGTGTATATAAAGTATGAGCTTAAATGAATTATAGGAAGTTAATTATGAAATATAAAATGATTGGAGAATAACTTAAGAATACTGTTTTTTATAAGTAATTAATAATAAAAATTTTAAATATAAGTTAAAATTAACATATGAAAGCATGTATTATACTGCTTATGAAGTATGAGCTTTAATGAATTTTATGGACGTAAGTTAAAGTAATTAAAAATCAGTTACTTATTCTAATTGTTAGGGTTACCATGTCACTAACTTGAGAAATGAGTGTTTAATAAGTATTTAGAAATATGAAGTTTTAATGATTTAAAATTAACATATGAAAGCATTTATTATAGTGAATATGAAGCATGAGCTTAAATGAACTATAGGAAGTTAATTATGAAATATAAAATGCTTGGAGAATAACTTAAGAATACTGTTTTTTATAAGTAATTAATAATAAATATTTTAAATATAAGTTAAAATTAACATATGAAAGCATGTATTGTACTGCGTATGAAGTATGAGCTTTAATGAATTTTATGGACGTTAGTTAAAGTAATTAAAAATCAGTTACTTATTCTAATTGTTAGGGATACCATGTCACTAACTTGAGAAATGAGTGTTTAATAAGTATTAAGAAATATGAATTTTTAATGATTTAAAATTAACATATGAAAGCATGTATTATAGTGTAAATGAAGTATGAGCTTAAATGAATTATATGGACGTTAGTTAAGGTAATTAAAATTCAATAACTTGATCAAATTGTTAAGGTTTCATTACACTTACTTGAAAAATGAGTGTTTAATAAGTATTTATAAATATGAATTTTTAATGATTTAAATTTAACATATGAAACCATGTTTATAAGTGTATATAAAGTATGAGCTTAAATGAATTATAGGAAGTTAATTATGAAATATAAAATGATTGGAGAATAACTTAAGAATACTGTTTTTTATAAGTAATTAATAATAAAAATTTTAAATATAAGTTAAAATTAACATATGAAAGCATGTATTATACTGCTTATGAAGTATGAGCTTTAATGAATTTTATGGACGTAAGTTAAAGTAATTAAAAATCAGTTACTTATTCTAATTGTTAGGGTTACCATGTCACTAACTTGAGAAATTAGTGTTTAATAAGTATTTAGAAATATGAAGTTTTAATGATTTAAAATTAACATATGAAAGCATTTATTATAATGTATATGAAGCATGAGCTTAAATGAATTATAGGAAGTTAATTATGAAATATAAAATGCTTGGAGAATAACTTAAGAATACTGTTTTTTATAAGTAATTAATAATAAATATTTTAAATATAAGTTAAAATTAACATATGAAAGCATGTATTGTACTGCGTATGAAGTATGAGCTTTAATGAATTTTATGGACGTTAGTTAAAGTAATTAAAAATCAGTTACTTATTCTAATTGTTAGGGATACCATGTCACTAACTTGAGAAATGAGTGTTTAATAAGTATTAAGAAATATGAATTTATAATGATTTAAAATTAACATATGAAAGCATGTATTATAGTGTAAATGAAGCATGAGCTTAAATGAATTATATGGTCGTTAATTACGGTAATTAAACTTCAATAACTTGATCAAATTGTTAGGGTTTTATTACACTTAAAAATGAGTGTTTAATAAGTATTTATAAATATGAATTTTTAATGATTTAAAATTAACATATGAAAGCATGTATTATACTGTTTATGAAATATGAGCTTTAATGAATTTTATGGACGTTAGTTTTAAGTAATTAAAAATCAGTTACTTAATCTAATTGTTAGTGTTACCATGTCACTAACTTGAGAAATGAGTGTATTAAAGTAGTTAGAAATATGAATTATTAATACGAGTTAAAATTAACATTTGAAAGCATGTTTTATAGTGTTTTTTTGAGTATGAGCTTAAATGAATTCTATGGAAGTTAATTATGAAATATATAATGGTTGGAGAATAACTTAAGAATACTGTTTTTTATAAGAAATAAATACTATAAATTTTTAATATGAGTTAAAATTAACATATGATAGCATGTTTTATATTGTTTATGAAGTATGAGATTAAACAAATTATTTGGTGTTAGTTAAGGTAATTTAAATTCAATAACTTGATCAAATTGTTAGGGTTTCATTACGCTAACTTGAAAAATGAGGTTTTAATAAGCATTTATAAATATGAATTTTTAATGATTTAAAATTAACATATGAAAGCATGTATTATAGTGTTTATGAAGTATGAGCTTAAATGAATTATATGGACGTTAGTTAAGGTAATTAAAATTCAATAACTTGATCAAATTGTTAGGGTTTCATTACGCTAACTTGAAAAATGAGGTTTTAATAAGCATTTATAAATATGAATTTTTAATGATTTAAAATTAACATATGAAAGCATGTATTATACTGTTTATGAAATATGAGCTTTAATGAATTTTATGGACGTTAGTTTTAAGTAATTAAAAATCAGTTACTTAATCTAATTGTTAGGGTTACCATGTCACTAACTTGAGAAATGAGTGTTTTATAAGTATTTATAAATATAAATTTTTCATATTCGTCAATATTATCATATAAAAACATATTTTATAGTTTTTATGAAGTATGAGCTTAAATTAATTATATGGAAGTTAGTTAAGGTAATTAAAATTCAATAACTTGATCTAATTGTAAGGGTATCATGACACTCACTTTTTGTTACACTACTATTAATTTTCTATTAATTATATTGAATAACCATTCAATGTACAATGCATAAAACCATGAATATTATCGTTATCTATGCATCCATTTTAAGCATAGGCAGTTGAAACTTTCACATGTGATAGAAATGTAAATACAAGTCTCAGTATTCCTTGAGTGATCTGCTGTACTGCCATCTAAAAAAATATAGTCAGTTAAATATGTATAATGGTTGGAGAATAACTTAAGAGTACAGTGTTTTATAAGCGTTTTAAAGTATGAATTTTTTAAATGTGTTAAAATTAACATATGAAAGCATGTATTATATTGTTTATGAGGTATGAGCTTAAATGAATTATATGGACGTTAGTTAAGGTAATTAAAATTCAATAACTAGAACAAATTGTTAGGGTTACCATGTCACTAACTTGCGAAATTAGTGTTTTATAAGTATTTATAAATATGAATTTTTAATAATTTAAAATTAACATATGAAAGCATGTATTATAGTGTTTATGAAGCATGAGCTTAAATGAATTTACAGATGTTAGTGATGGTAAATAAGAACCATTTATTTAATCTATTGTTCTGGGATTCATGACACTTACTTGAGAATTGAGTGTATTGTAATTAGTTAGAAATATGAATTATTAATACGAGTTAAAATTAACATTTGAAAGCATGTTTTATAGTGTATATGAAGTATGAGTTTAAATGAATTATTTGGTCGTTAGTTAAGGTAATTAAAATTCAATAACATGATCTAATTGTTAGGGTTTCATGAAACAAACCTGAGAAATGAGTGTTTTATAAATAATTAATAATAAAAATTTTTAATATGAGTTAAATTTAACATATGAAAGCATGTTTTATAGTGTTTATGAAGTATGAGCTTAAATTAATTATATGGAAGTTAGTTAAGGTAATTAAAATTCAATAACTTGATCTAATTGTAAGGGTTACCATGTCACTAACTTGAGAAATGAGTGTTTTATAAGTATTTAGAAACATGAATTTTTAATATTCGTCAATATTATCATATAAAAACATATTTTATAGTTTTTATGAAGTATGAGCTTTAATAAATTATATGGAAGTTAGTTATGGTAAATAAGAACCATTTATTTAATCTATATTTCCGGGTTTCATGATACCAACTAGAGAATTGAGTGTATTGTAAGTAGTTAGAAATGTATATTAGTTTATTGAATATCAGGTTAAATTGTATAATTATTAGTTTTTAATGGTAAATTAGAATGATTTTCTCCATCTAAAGGTCAAGGTTACAATACATTAATTTAAGCATTGATTATTTTATATCATTAATAAATAAAAATTGTATACATTTATCACAATAATCATCTTATTGCATGTTTTATAGTGTTAATTATGTATATTAGTATAAGGTAAAAATGTATAAATAATAGTTTGTAACGGTAAATTTGAATGATTTTCTCTATATAATGGTCTAGGTTTCAATCCATTAACTAAATAAATGATTGTATTATATTGTTTTAAAAAATTTTAATTTTTAACATTTGATTTCATAAATATATAAAAAAATGATTTAAGAAATATCAATAAAATTGTATAAATAATAGTTCATAATGGTAAATTGGAATGATTTTCTCTATCAAAAGGTCAAGGCTTCGTTATCATGACACTCACTTTTTGTTACACTTCTATTAATTTTCTATTAATTATATTCAATAACCATTCTATGTACAATGCATAAAACTATGAATATTATCGTTATATATGCATCCATTTTAAGCATAGGCAGTTGAAACTTTCACATATGGTAGAAATGTAAATACATGTCTCAGCATTCCTTGAGTGATCTGCTGTACTGCCATCTAAAAAAATGTATTCAGTTAAATATGTATAATGATTGGAGAATAACTTAAGAATACTGTTTTTTATAAGTAATAAATACTATAAATTTTTAATATGAGTTAAAATTAACATATGATAGCATGTTTTATATTGTTTATGAAGTATGAGATTAATCAAATTATTTGGTCGTTAGTTAAGGTAATTAAAATTCAATAACTTGATCTAATTGTTAGGATTTCATGACACTAACTTGAGAAATGAGTGTTTTATAAATATTTAAAAATATGAATTTTTAATATTCGTCAATATTATCATACAAAAACATATTTTATAGTAGATGTATGAGCTTTAATGAATTTTATAGACGTTAGTTATGGTAAATAACCCAGATAGCATTTTCGGAATGATAATATTTTATTAATATTATATTTTCATTAAAATTATTATATTATAAGAAAAATATTAATATAACATTAAATAATCGTTCATTAAATAATATTATGAATATATTATTAATATAACATTAAATAATCGTTCATTAAATAATATTATGAATATATTATTAATATGAAATTATAAATGAAATAATTTAATAATATTCTGTTTATATTATTAATATGTTATTAAAAACGAATTGTTTAAATTATATTATGAATGTATTAATTATATGACATCACAATCGAAATAATAAAATAATATTCTGAATATATTATTATTATGTTATATATATGGATTGTTTAAATAATATTCTTAATATATTATCATTACGTTATCAAAAATGGGTTGTTTAAATTATATTTTTAATATTTGATTAATATAATATTAAAAATGAAATACTAAAATAATATTGATAGGTAGTATATATTATTTTTATATTGTAAGATATTAAGAAATTTATTGTCTTATAATAATTATGACTGGGATTTTAATTTTAAAGTACCTATTTAAATTTTATATGTATTTTTATGCGTATAAGACAATAGATTTTATGTTTTTATGGTCTTATATTAGACTTCCTCTTCCTCTCCCGAGGACCTCTAGCTTTTTTTACTCTTGGAGTACCTATTTATTTACAATGGATTTTAAGGCATCTTTTTCTATCGTAGTTCTTATAATACTTAAATACTGTTCTTACTAATTTTGAAAGAATAAGATATTCAAATCAATTGAAGTTATTATTCGCGCGTCCACGATCTGCATTACATATGTAATAATGTATTAGTGCGTGTTTCCACGATTGTTTTAATTTTTATATCAAATAATTAAAATAGGTAATGATGATATCTGCTGCGGCTTTTAATTGCGTAAAATGATTATTGATTATATTAAATGCTTTGTGTTGTAACGTTTAAGCGAATAAAATCGCATAGTTGGTCTATAAAAAAAATAGTGTTAACAATATAGTAACCATTGTTATATAAATATATAATAATAGTCGTCAGACACCGACTAAAATATTATCTGTATTAACTATTAAGTATAAAATTATTCCCCACTTTGATTTAAAATTAGAAATACGGCTATCGGACGATGGCGAAGACGACGATAACGAATGCATTTACCCGATTTAGGATTTTCCCAGTAATAACCGTCCGTGTGTCTTGCAGTCACAATAAACACATATCTTCTCACTGTTATTTTTCCATGGAACGTCGAAGGTATAGCCGCTACTCGTAAATACTCCGTGTCTATATGTATCATATTGTTCAGATTTTACGGTATTGTGCACATTACATTTTACTTTGGTGAAATAATATTATTATATTACGATTGGCTTTGGCACTTTGGCTATTAATTATCATTATATTATTATAACTTCAGTCTTCAATAAACTACAGAAGTGTCTACCCAGACAACTGTTTTATAGGTAAGTAATATAATAAGGTACATACAAATTTTAATTTTTTGATATTTTTAATTTTTTTTATTGTTTATTTAAATACAATTGTAAGTTGTTACTATAGGTAGGTAGTAGGTACAAATAGTATAAATAGTATATATAGTATAATATATAGTATTAATAATAGGTACGTACCTATATTATTATTCTTTAAAAATCTGATTTCTATCTATTCAAAATGTTTTATTATATACATTTCTCAATTAATATACTTATTCCTATCCATTAGTAATGTGTAAGTAATCTTAAAATATATTGCACGTAGTACGTACAACATACTTATTTTAGTTTTAATGTGTATAATATAATGGATAAAGTTTTCTTTTAATAAGTTATCAATTGTATTTAACTAACATATTAGTTGTTATATAAATATATAACACAATAGAGTGAAACAGTAAATTCCTAGGTACCTATATGATCCTTAAATTTTTAATGTTTTATGTTTTATTTTGTTTTTATTTAATTCATAAACTGTTCTTACACAACATAACACTATATAGTTATTTCAACTGTTTACTCGATTGTATTATTATTATTATTATTATTATTAATATTCAGTGATGGAGAAGAGAATGTTAATTAATTTCTTGTTAGAAATTAGTGTAAAATTATTTGTCATTGATTTAATAATTATTTGGTATCTAAAAAGTTGAGTACCTACCTAGGTACTATTATTTTATAGGTAGTTAATTTTAGGTACTATTTACTACTAGATTTTATTTTTATTTTGTTTTACATTTTGAAATAAAAAGTTGTCTCACTTATTCTATTATATGTATTATCCAACTAAATACTCATAGAAGAATATATGCACACATTTTAGGTACATATATTACATATGCATATAGTATTATAATATTTCATGAAGTATAAAATTGTGAAATATTATTAAATCACACATTAGTACTATTGGGTGTAAGCTCATTATATATATATAATATATATACCCAAATGCACCTACTACATATTATAAAATATTTAAATCGTGAAAGTTATACCCAGTGCAGTAGGTACATAATATAGTACATATATCCCAAAAATATTATTTTAAACATATAATTTTTAGACATTTGTTTAAAACTTAATATTTATCATAAATTCTATCAATTTTAACTATTCATATTTTTTTATTCATACTATAATTATATACTTATTGGACACAAATTATTCAATTATTATTTATGGATAATAACAATAATATATATATATTATTGCGGTTTTATGGGAACTTCTGCTTTAATTTCTATTAGATTTTGTAAGATGGATTTTGAAAAAAAATCTCATTTAAGTGCTCGATCAAAACGAAGACGAATTCAAGAAGAATTAGAAAGGGATAATGGAATTGTTATGGGTGATTCAAATTATGGTCCTACTACAATAAATAGCAATTTTTCTTCTCAAACAAACAATCAATCAGGCTTTCAACCACTAAATGCAACAATTGACAAATCTTCTACCAATCAGAACCCTCAAGAAATAGTAAAAAATCAAGATTTAACTTTTGAGTTTTTAAATAAAAAATCAAGCGTAATATTTACTTCATCTTCATCAGAATCTGAACAAGATGAAGATTATTTTATAAATGAAACATATGATCAAACTTTTCTTTTCCGTACATTAATTGCTAAGTGGGCTGTTGATTTTAATATTCCACAAAATGCATTAAATAAACTATTAGTTGTTTTAAAACAACATAAATGTTTTAAAGATTTGCCTAAAGATTCAAGGACTATTTTGCAATCAAAAACTGTTGAGCCCTATAATTTTGAAACTGTTGAACCTGGAATATATCACCATTTTGGTATATTGAATGGTATTAAAAACAATTTTCCAGAATGTTTGAAAAATAATAATGATATCCATATTGTGGTAGGAGTTGATGGGTTACCAATTTTTAAAAGTAATCCAGAACAATTTTGGCCTATACTAGCATACATTCGTCCGGAAAATAACAAAGTTTTTCTAGTTGGACTTTATTGTGGCAAAGAAAAACCTGCTGATAGCAACAGTTTTATTAAATCATTTACTGACGAAGCACATTTATTAAATAATACTGGTATTTGTATTAATAATAAAGTGTATAATTTGTATATAGACACATTTTGCTGTGATGCACCAGCAAAATCGTTTTTATTAAAAACTAAAGGACACAGTGGATTTTTTTCGTGTTCAAGGTGCGAACATGAAGGTTTATATTTATCAAATAGATTGTGTTTTCCCTTTACTTCGCCTACAAGGTGTCCATCTAAGAGGACACATGAAAATTATGTAATGCAATCCAATGAAGACCATCATGTTGGTAATGTATCTCTCATATCAACATTACCTTCATTTGATGTGGTAAACAATTTTTCACTGGATTACATGCATTTAGTGTGTCTTGGTGTTGTTAGGAAATTGATTCTTTTGTGGATCAAAGGTCCAGTAAGTATTAGATATCCTTCATGGAAAATCAGAGAAATATCAAAACATCTTGAAGATATTAAAGTTAATATTCCATGCGAGTTTGCCAGAAAAACTCGTAAGCTTGATGAAGTAAACCGTTGGAAGGCAACAGAGTTTCGCATGTTTTTGTTATATGTTGGTACAACTGTGACTAAAAATGTATTGACTGTTGAACATTGGAAACATTTTTTTGGTTTGAGTATAGCAATGACTTTACTGCTCAGTCCAGACCATGCTAAATTTATCAATATTGCCAGAAAATTATTAGACAATTTTGTAAAAAACTTTGAAAATATTTATGGTTCTTATTTGATATCCCATAATGTACATGGCCTGACACATATTTGTGACGACTATGATAAGTTTGGACCACTTGATAACTGTTCAGCATTTCCGTTTGAAAATTTCATGGGTTCTCTAAAAAAAATGTTGAGGAAACCGGATAAGCCTTTGCAACAAATTGTCAAAAGGTATAATGAAATCTGTAATTTAAAAACTCAAATTCAAACTCAAATTGCTCCATATCAACTTAGTGGACCACATGTACGTGGACCAATATTAGAAAATGCATTGAAAGGAAACCAATTTACCTGTATCGTATTGGAAACAATGACAATAAAAACAAACATAGAAGCTGATTCCTACCTTCTAACTATTGATGATGATGTTGTAAAAGTTTTTAATATAATATGCAACAACAATTTAAATGAAGTTATTTTAATATGTAAAAAATTTAAAAAC
Source organism: Rhopalosiphum padi (assembly GCF_020882245.1). Taxonomy (NCBI): domain Eukaryota; kingdom Metazoa; phylum Arthropoda; class Insecta; order Hemiptera; family Aphididae; genus Rhopalosiphum; species Rhopalosiphum padi. The sequence continues at coordinate 672,045 of NC_083599.1, read as the reverse complement.
AAACACATAATGTTTAATAATCCTATAAAATCATCCAAATTAGACATTTATATAGTTGATGAATTGTATAATAATTTTAATTGGTATGAAATTGGTAGTATTAAAAAAAAAGTTATACTTTTACCTAATAACAATAAATTTATTGCTCTACCAATTATTCATTCTACCAAAATATAAACCTTTTTATAACTTTACTTGTAATACTTGTAATATTTGTACTTAATATATTATTATTATAATTTTTTTTTATTATAATTATAAGTATCAAGATAATTTTATATTTATTATGTGTTAAATCTTACATTCCTAATTTTTTTTATTTATATTATATTTTAACTTGAAAAAAAATTTTTTGTTGGTTTTGAAATTATTAAAGGAAAAATTTTTATTATAGTATAATGTGGTCAATTGTTGCTTTCAAAGACAATTCCGTAGAAGTTGTCCCATCAAATTGGTTTAACAATGAAATGTGTGCTTGGCCAAAAAAAAATTTAAGATCATACATAGATAGTCAAGTATCGCCAAATGAAAAATGTTTTCGTTATTTAAGTGCTCGCAAACTAGGAAAAGATTTAAGTATGAACTTGTTTTTAAATTTTCAGCAATTTAATTGAATTATATTATTTTCTTTGATTCAATATACAGATAATTATAAAATTGCCGAGGAAAAGGCTAATCTGGCTAAACTAACATCTGATTTGTCCACAAATGAATCTTCTCAAGAAAATGACAAAAATAAACCTAAATTGAAAAGAAAACTATCGCTTGATAAACAAACTAAAGACATTGCAAATTTCTGGAGCCCAGATTCTGGTGATGTTTATGGTAAATAAATAAATTTGAATTTATCTTTATTTTTGTAATTTTATGAGATTAAATTATATAAATTAAATTAAATTATATTTTGTAATTTCAGATGATAGTGATACTGATCCACTATACTCTCCAGCATTAAATACTGTTCAAGGTAAAATTAATGTTATGTTTGCATTTTTGAAAAATTGAAAATGTATCATGTTTTCCTCATTTCATTAATATATATTACCAATAGCCATATAAAATATTAATATTGTGGTTAATTCTTTAAAATTACATTTACCAGGCCATTTAATTTAATTCAATTTATACTAGGAAGATAATTATAATAATCTTAATTCTTTATTAATTTATATTATACTCATTGATGATATCATTATTGAATAATTTATAAAAATTAATTTCTGATACTTAATATTACTATTGGATAATGATTTACCTAGTTATTAAATCTGTGAGAATCTGATCTATTTTTCTTAAATATTTTTATTATTATTATTATTATTTAAATATCTTATAGAATATTCTATTAAACTCAATAACTCCATTATCTTCTTATAAATTAGTTAGTTATATTTTAAATATAATATAGTATTTGCTTTGTACATATTATATATATTGATAATGATGTAAATAAATACTTTTAGATGATTTTAAGTATTAGATATTTATACATTTATTATTTAGTAATATTAAATGCTTATTAGAACATATTATTACAGGTAAATTGTCATCGCCAAAACATTTCTCAGCAAGGAAAAAATTAGACTTCGGCAATTGTTCTTCACGTAGCCCATATATTATGTCAAACAAAATTCAAAAACTCAAAAATCCTGGTAAATAAATTGATTTACTAAATTATTTTAAATTTTAATTAGAATTTACAATATATTATTATTTCAGATCAAATTCAAGAAATTTCAATTTTTGATAGTAACAAACATACTACGTCAATCATTAATACTTCATCATCACCATTTAAGGTGACTCATGAAAATTATATTGCAAGTACTTCTCAATCTAGTCAAAAGCAGATAAATAATGTCTTCAATGATAAAAGTGGTATGTATTTATTATTTATGTTAATTTGAGGTACTCCCAAACTTCTTTCATGGCAATAAAAAATCAATAAATATTTTATTTGTATGGCCAGGAAACTGATGATGTGATAAAGTTTATTTTAAAATAATAATATAGTATTTAAAAAATTAAATAACAATTACAGTTTTAATTTTAAATCTATTCATATTAAAGAATATCATATTGTTTTGCCTTTATTTATTATCTAATAAAATTTAAAAGTGTATTTATCAAATACTATTATATAATAATGTAAACAAGTAAATTTCATAATAATGGTAAATAATGGTTTTTAAAATAACATTATGATGGTATAAAGATATATAGTTAAAAATAAATTTTATATTTTTATGATATTTCGTGTCAAGCCCAAAAATTATCAAGATAACAATAAAGTAATTCCGGATATTTTAAATTGAATTTAGATACTCTTGAAAAAATTAACCGTAACGTGTTAAATTTGAAGTATGAAATGAGATCACTTCATGAAAAGATTGATAAAATTGAAGAAATGATCAGAAACAACACAATGAACAGCAATGCTGAATTGAACAAAGATGCAAGTGTATCAGATTTATTTATATCACTAAACAGTGATTTTCCTTTAGTGGATGAAGATGCTCTTCAAACATTTGAAAATAAGCTGTTAGATAACAATTATAGGATACAATTGGTGAGTTGTTATATATATTTAATTTTATATATTTATTTATGAATAAATATAAATATGGGTTTAATGACTAATTGTGTAAATTAATTTTAAATTACCTAAGTATAATTTTTCCATAATTTTATGCTTTAGGTGGCTGAACTTGCCCGTTATGTGCGCAATACATTACCAAGTACCATAAGGGCTATGATGCGTTTTCTTTTCAAAGACACTTTACTACAAGAGTATAGTTATAAGGGGCAAAAGAAAAAAAAAGTGTTTTCAACTCTTGGAGCTAGCTCTATTATATTTGGTAAATTATAGACATTTTACTATGAAGTTGATACAGAAATATTACAACTTTGTTTAAAATTTTAGATGCTGTGAAAAACATGAAACGTTATCAAAAGCACGATAAAATTGATGTGGAACAACCTATGAAAATTTTTATAGCTGGTGCGAAATTTAGAGAGCACAAAATTGTGGAACTACAATCAAATACATTATAATAATATTAAATGTAATCATTGTTATTTATGATTATGACTGTAGTAAAATATATCTACTCTAATAATAAATTTGTTAATATAAGTTTATATTATTAGTGTTATAATTTATTGGTGCTGTTGATGTATATTTAATCACATGATTCTAATACAGAATATATAATAAAATATTTAATTTGCATAAAAAAAATGGAAATTATTATATTGTGTTATAATAATAAAAAGGTACCATTTGAAATAATATTTTGATACTCGTTATTATAATAGAACTAAAGTAAAAATATAATCATTTATAATTTTTAAACTAATTTAAATTATTTATATGATATTGATAAAATATTTTGTATGTAAAAAGTATGATTATATAAATATTTTTTTCTACATTTTTTTGATTACAAAAATATTAAAATAATATTTATAAAACAATGGTTGGCCACTGAAGTTATATTTTATAAATGTTATTTTGATAACATTTTAATAATATTCTTATAATAATGTTCTTTTAATATTCTTATAATAATGTTCTTATAATATTCTTAAAATAATATTTATAAAATGTAACTTTAGTGGCCAACCATTATTTTATAAATATTATTTTAACATTTTTGTAATCAAAAAAATGTAGAAAAAAAACATTTATATAATCATGTTCATTACATACAAAATATTTTTTCAATGTCAAATAAATATTTTTTTGCTATCTGGGAAGATCCATTTATTAAATCTATTTTAAGGGTTTCATGACACTAACTTTTTGTTACACTACTATTGATTTACTATTAATTATATTTAATAACCATTCTATGTACATTGAATTAAAACATGAATATTTTTAGTATCTTTTCGTCCATTTTAAACATAGGATGTTGAAACTGTACCACGTGGTAGAAATGTGAATTCATGTCTCAGCATTCCTTGAGTGATCTGCTGTACTGCCATCTAAAAAAATGTATTCAGTTAAATATGTATAATGATTGGAGAATAACTTAAGAGTACAGTGTTTTATAAGCGGTTAAAAGTATGAATTTTTAAAATGTGTTAAAATTAACATAAGATAGCATGTGTTATAGTGTTTATGAATATGAGCTTAAATGAATTAAATGGAAGCTAGTTATGGTAAATAAGAACCATTTATTTAATCTATATTTCCGGGTTTCATGATACCAACTAGACAATTGAGTGTATTGTAAGTAGTTTGAAATGTATATTAGTTACGGGGCGATGCAAAGTTTGTTGATCCTGCCATATTGAAACCATGGTTAAAACCAGCATGGTATCCATACGGAAAAGTTATTACAAATTCTATTTTCTCTTGTGTTATCTAAAACAATTATATAGAAACAATTAGAATAATTTAACAACATTTCGTATTCAAAATCTTCTACCTTGTCAAATGATGATGATGAGTAGGCAACATTTGTGGATATTTAATAGACATTAATTTATGTGTAAGATATGCGGACATATTGAAAAATCTTAAGAAAAAAGACCATTAACTACTCCTTTAAAGCGCCGTCCATATTCCGGTGGTTTTGCACACCTTAAAAAATAAAATCACATGGGATGAAGTATATAGAAGTTACCATGACATTGGGCTACCTTCGTGAATGCTAAGAAAATTATGTTTTCCACATTCCGAAATAAAAATAAGCTGTATTAACCCCATCCATTTTTATCCCATAATCCTCATTCCCATAGTCCAAAACTGTACCAAGTTTATTAATATATTTTTAGAAAAAAAAAAGTAATACAGTGTAGGGTTTTAATAAATAGTATTAATTTTAAATGTCATGTTTGTAGTCTATAATTTTTTAGCATGATTTAAATAACATTATTTCTATGATGTTTAATTCTAAGACTACAATATCATAGTGTATAATAATGCCAGTTTATTCCTAATTAGTATTTAAATAGATACCTATGTGTTAACTGTTAGGTAAGTAAATGCTACATCACTGATGCATTTTTTAAAATTGTCCAGTATTACTACAACTACTAATTATGTATAAACAATTTTCAGAACTCATATGTCTTATGTAAACTTTATTTGACATGATTAGAAAACTAGCTCTCCAAAATAATGTTGGCACTAGTTTTCACCTAGTTTTGATACAATTTTAGAATTTTATTGTTTATGGTTTAAATGTTCCCATCTAAACTTTACAAACCTTAGCTAGGTATATATTATTTTTCGCATTTAAGATTGCTGTAGTAAAACACTTGATAACTTACGTGAAAAATTTTTCAAAAGTTATTAGAAGTCCACTAATTAAGTTATAACAAATTTGTTATTCTACACTGTATATAGAAACAGACATTCCTCTCTTAAAGGACCATGAAACAAAAAAATGATTTTTACTTATTCAATAGATAGTTAATTACTATAACTAACGGTGGTATTAAAATTTGTGTACGTCGATTTGTTGAGGCGCTAGAGCTCAAGAGAGATAGGCGCGTGACGTCATAAGATCACACGGCGCGGCGGCGGCCTATACTTTTATACAGAAATCGCCGACGCCGGCCTAGGTTATTATTTATACATTTTGTTATATTAAATTCTGCTATAAATAACTTCGTAGTCACAACAATGAACGGACGAATAAAAATACTGCATTTGAATAATTATATTTTTATTAAAAATAAAACGTGTTCTATGTCGATGAACGACGATCAACCGCATTTTACGTTTACACGTCTTTGTAAACGAACGTAGTTTTCAACTTTTATATTTTTATCGTTGGGATCTTATTTTACGAGGTAAAGTAATGTATTATAAATTATAATATTATAATACTATAGTCAAATTTATTTTATTTATTAATAATAATAATTTGTTAATTACATACTTAAATATTTTATATAAAGTTGAAGTAGTTAAGTACCTTATATTATGTTACATTTTATAATAAGAAGTGTTCTCGTATAAGCAAAATATGTATTAAAACAATTTTTATTGGTTTTTGACAGTGTATTACAAATATTTAAATATGTCAATACGTCCATATAGTTTTGAGCCCACTCTGAACGATATTGATATGGCTGATATTCAGCCAGGTACAAATGAACCAGATATAGGAGTACGATTAGAAGGTCGTTCAAAAATGAATGTAAACGATTGGTGTATATGTAATAAATGTATTAGATTTACTACTGACCAAGAATGTATTTGTTGTTTTGAGTTGGAAAAATTACATAAGTTATTACCACATAGTAACAAAAAACCCTGTATAACGGAAATAAGCTCTTTTTCAAAAATTATTTTAGACGAAGAAGTAAGTCATCGATTAGGTAGACCTACCTACAACCTACATAATAGAAACACAATCAATTCAGTTTTTTTAATTTAAATTACGATATTTTTATTACATTTATTAGGTTCTTAATATTACACGGCAACAAATTATTGTTAAATCAAAAAATAAAAGCAAAAAAAAATCGTTATGTTCATCACAGCCAACTAATAAGATGTGGAGGTATATTTGTTATAAACAATTTACTTATTGGATAAACTCGTGGAATTCTATAGGAAAAGGTAGGATGACTATAAGTCCATTGATAATATAATGCAATATGAAACGTATAAATACAAATGTCTACATTTTTGGTTTTGTATAGGTAATCGCATTGTTATTCCATCCTGTGTTGTAAATAAAATACGACAGAAATATCCGGAACAAGACGGTTGTTATGTTGGTTATAAATCATCTACACTGTAAACAAAATATATTAGTTATAATAAATTATCATACATATTATATAATAAATTATTATTACTATATAAAATATATATATTTCAATATTTGTAATATTAATAAGAACACTTCTTATAATTAAATTTTTAAAAATAAAAAAATAAATATATCTATTTTAATGTAAGCCCATTTTATAATATTTTATTTATGTCCTATAACCATATCAATTAATATTAAAATATACTTTATGTTTGGATATTAAAGTAGGTAGGTACATATAAGTAGTAGGCACTCGTACATTAAAATTTAAAATTAAAACAAAATGGTGTAATTTATTTTAGGGGTAAAATGGTTCTTTGTTCTGTATTTGGATGTAATTCAAATAACGATAAGAAAAGGGCAACTTGCAGTCAATCTGAAAATATAAATTTTTATAGTTTTCCAAAAAGAAATAAATCACCACTTAGATTTAAACAATGGTTAGTGTTTTGTAAACGTAAAGATTTTGTTCCGGGTAATGGATCTAGAATATGTTCAAAACATTTTCAAGAACAAGATTTTACAGAATCGAGTAAACTAAAAAAACAGCTACTGCCAAATGAAAAAATAAAATTATATTTAAATTCCGATTCTATTCCAACTATTTACAAAGTTGATGATCTTAGACCCAAAACATCTCGAAGTATAAGAATGTCCCGAAAAAGAAACGTAGAAGATATTATATCAAAACAAAATTCAACAAGCACATCGGTAAAACAATTTAAAATTGACAATTTCGTAGACAATTTTAATGAATCTGATTCCGATGAAGATAATTTACTAGATACCAATAATCCAAATTGTATTTACTTCAATGATAATCCGAATGATAAAGGCATACAGTGTGATTTAGGCAATGAAAACTACAAATTATATAAGCCTACAAATGACATATCTTTTGAAATAGAAAACCAAGAAGAAGAAGAAGAAGAAGAAGAAGAAGAAGAAGAAGAGTATGAAGAAGAAGAAATATATGAATGTAAACAGACACGGCAAAAACTATCATTAAACATTGAAGATAATTCTTGTTTTTTTGTATTTTGGGATTGTTTATTGCCACTTTTTAACCGTTGCCGTCAATGTAAATCTACAGTTGTAACCGTCCAACATTATATCCAAGGGGCATTGCTATCTGTTATAACTATATGTGATAGAAACCATAAATTAATTTGGCGTTCACAAAATAAGATTAATAAACGGCCATTGGGAAATATATTAATTGGATCTGCTTTGACTTTATCTGGAATTCTATATACACAAATGGTAGCTTTTTGTGATTCGTTAAAACTATCATTTTTTTCTCGTCCGGTATATGATAAAATAATTAAGCGTTATACTGGACCAATCATCTGTAATATTTGGGAAGATCATAAGAAAAGTACAATTGATACTATTAAAAATTCAGAAAATGATATTTGGTTAGCTGGAGATGGGCAGTATGACTCTCCAGGCTTTTGCGCCAAGTATTGTATCTATTCGGTAATGGATTTACGTAGTGGAAAAATAGTAGACTTTAAACTTGTTCAAAAAGGTATGGTAAAAGGTGACTTGGAAAGAAAAGGTTGTGAACTATTACTTAATGATCTGACCAAAAATCAAAATTGCAATATTAAATTATTTCTTACTGATCGACATATAGGAATTCGTTTTTACATTAGAACACAACATCCTGAAATACAACATGAATTTGATGTGTGGCACCTATCTAAAAGTTTGATGAAAAAAATGAAAACATTAGAAAAAAAACATGAAAAAGCTTATTTATGGAAAAGTAGTATAAATAATCATCTCTGGTGGGCTTCGCAAAACTGCAAAGGTGACGGTCAATTATTAGTTGAAAAATTCACGTCTCTACTACATCATATAAAAAATGAACACGAATGGGAAGAAAATGGAGTAATAAAAACATGCGATCATGATCCATTAACAGATGAAGAAATAAATAAAAAATTGTGGTTAAAATCTGATGATGAATCATATTATGCATTAAAAAAAGTTATAACTGCAAAAGATTTTATAAAAGATTTGCCACATGCAAAAAATTTTGTGCATACTGGCCGTTTGGAATCTTATCATAATGTAAGGTTAAAATATATGCCAAAACGGATACATCTGAAATATAGAGGTATGTACATAAGATCTATTTTGGCTATATTGGACCATAATTACAATACAAATAAAACACTAGTAGGTGATAAAATGGTATATTCAAAACCGTTAGGAAAATATACAATAAAGAATGTATATGAGCGTATTGATACTGATTGGCGAAAACAAATTATGCATGAAGTACTCGATTTAGCTAAAAAAAAAAACAAACGAATATAGCATTATAACAATTCCAGAAGAAATAGAAATTCCCAAGTCTATAGCTCCAATACCAAGACCAAATATTGAAGAAATACGTTCTAAAAGATATTCAAGATTTTCAATTTAATTTTATAATTCTGTTCAAAATGTTTAAATTGTAATTTTTATTTTTTAGTATAATACATATTTATTTATATATATATATATATATGTAATATTTAAATATATATTTATGTGAAATATCGAAAAAATATTATTTCATTAGCTATTCTAAATTCTAATATTATATTAACTTATAGGAAATAAACATTAATTATATACATTTAAATTTAATACGACCAAACGTACACCAAATTGTATTAAAACCCACATTCTTATGATTATTGTCTTGATTTGTAAATTTGGTAAATATAACAAAAAATATAAATAAATAACCTAGGCCGTGTCGGCGATTTCTGTATAAAAGTATAGGCCGCCGCCGCGCCGTGTGATCTTATGACGTCACGCGCCTATCTCTCTTGAGCTCTAGCGCCTCAACAAATCAACGTACACAAATTTTAATACCACCGTTAGTTATATTAATTAATTACCTATTAATTGAATCAAAGTCATTTTTTTTTGTTTCATGGTCCTTTAATTGTATGAAGAGCAAGTGAAAAATATAAAAATATTTTAGAAGTATAAAAGTGTTAGGAAAAGATTGAACTAGACAAATAGAAGAATAACATAACTGATAAAAGAAGTTAATTATCCAAGTAATATAAATGTTTTTATTTTTATAATTTCTTCTTTATTAGGTTTATTAATTTCAATTTTTTTTTTTTATTTACCCTTATATTGGTATAAATTATATTATAGGTTTTGGTTTAATTTATATATTTTGTTGTTCAAGTTTAATAGTTAATATTTTTTTAATAATAAGATGATCATAAAAAATGTATTTTAAAAATAAATTTTAACACTCATGATGAATGAATTTATATCCATTCCATCAACATGTAACCATCCACTAACCTATTCACTGTTAGCTCGTATGAAATCAATTGTCTAAACGATACCATGTTTTTTTGAGAAAAGTTGAACACGACACCCTGTGCAAAATATTTAGCAATATTCAATTATAATCAAACCTTACAGACTTAAATTAAACAAATGCACATTTACATACTTGAGTTCAGCCGAATTTATCGATTGTGATTCATATAGTTCTTTTTTTGATAATTCATTTTTGCATTTTTCTTTATTATATTTGTCATCAATTGTACTATTATGTATTATAAAAAAACAATTAAAATTACATAATGATAATTATGAAAGTTTAATAAATTCATTATTTTAAGCACTAGCTGAATCACTTACACTATTTTAGGTGAGTTTATTTCATTTCTAATAAAACTGTCTAAATTCTCTTAAGTATTTTTTATAAACATTTTACAATTGACGACAAGCATTCTGGCTTTCTTTTAAGTCTATCTACGAGGTCTTTAATTTTCTTTTCGTATATCTAAGAGAAGAAACGCTACTCAAATTTGTCTGAACTCATTTTCTCTATAGAAACTTAAGCTACTGGAAAAATAGAAGAATAACATAACTGATATCTGATTAAGCTTTGTTATTACATATCCAATAAATTTAAATTTAATGCATTAGATTATAAAAATAATACCAACATATAAATTGAAATCCATTAAATAACACAGAATAGTTATAAAATGAAGTAATAAATATTATTTATTTTGTTTTATACAAAAAAAAAATATAAATGTATAGTTATTTAATTGAACAAAATAAAATACATAATTACGATTGAAAATTATTATCTTATATATGATCTTACTAATTAATAAAACCAATAAGATGTAAGCCTATTATAAATTTGATTATAAAAAAAAAAAAAATGGATTAAAACTTCATTATAAATAGCTGACTTGGTAAATTTGTTGATGACCTTATATAAAAAAAGTTTTCATAATTGAAAACATGTAAAATTTGTTTGATTGAAAATTAAGATATGTTTGTCTGTACTATAGACATTTTATACTTATCAGAAGTTACTGATATTGTAATCATGAAAATAGTTTGAAAATGAAAAAAAATAATAATTGTTAACTTTAATAACCACAAATCAAAAAAATGTTTGTTGTAGTTGAATATTCATATAACACCGTCATCACTTCCATTTATTTAAAATGTTTCAGCTGCTGAATAAACTAATATAATTACAAAAATTAAAACAAATCGATATACCTAAATATAAAAAAGTAGAAACAATTATTGTGAAAAAAAATCTTTTAATGTATACTAAGCTTTCTTCATTTTTTTAAAACTTACTAAGGGCGTTATTATTAGAGTTAACAATCATAAACCATAAATTAGTAACTATAAATAAGATAATTTACTAAATTACATTATACCGCCCTAATAATTATAGGAGTTTATGTACACAAATGAATGACAGTAAATCATTGTTTTAATTTTTTCTTTTAATTATTTACAATTTTATTATATATTTTAGTCATAAATTCAAGACTTGACAGCATCCTTTTTATTATAATCATCAGAACTAACAGATTTGTCTTCATTGTTATCTTAAAACATTTATTAAGACAATATTTAAGCATTATGTGATATTAAAAACTTAAAATACAATTGTATCGTTAATTTTGTGAATAAAATATATGACCTTTGGAAAATTTGTCTTAAATATGAATACAACACTGTCTATACATCATGTTATATCTTTAAGAAACTTTAAGAGAACATAACTTTATTAGAAACTCACAGAATCTACTTAACAATCATTTAAAAATATTAATGTTATGCACACGACAAATTATAATATGAAAGCATGATTTAGAGTGTTTATGAAATATCAGGTAAAATCGTGTAATTAAAAGTTTATAATGGTAATTTAGAATAATTTTATATATCAAATGGTCAAAGCCTCAATAAATTAACTTAATAATTGATACTATTAGACTATTATAAACAATTATAATTTTATAAATATGACTACATTAAAATATAAAATAATGGTTTCTGAAATATCAGGAAAATTGTACAAATAAGGGTTTATAATGGTAAATGAGAACGATTTTCTCTATCAAATGGTCAAGGCCTCAATATATTAACTTTAGAATTATTAATTTTATAAAAATTTATAAATATATATATTTGAAATTTATCAAAATAATCATTAAATTATATGATTTATAGTGTTTATGAAGTATCTGGTAATAATGTATAAATAATAGTTTGTAACGGTAAATTAGAATGATTTTCTCTATCTAATGGTCTAGGTTTCAATATATTAACTTAATAATTGATTATTTATCAATTATATAAAAATATAAATGATATACATACAACAAATTATAATATGAATGAATGAATGCATTATTTAGAGTGTTTATGAAATATCAGGTAAAAATTGTAAAAATAATAGTTTATAATGGTAATTTAGAATAATTTTATATATCAAATGGTCAAGGCTTCAATATATTAACTTAACAATAGATACTATTAGACTATTATAAACAATTTTAATTTTATAAATTTAACTACATTAAAATATAAAATAATGGTTTCTGAAATATCAGTAAAATTGTATAAATAATAGTTTATAATGGTAAATTAGAATGATTTTATATATCAATTGGTCAAGGCTTCAATATATTAACGTTAGAATTGTTTATTTTATAATAATTTATACATTTATATATTTGACATTTATCAAAATAATCATTTAATTGCATGATTTATAGTTTTTACGAAGTATCAGGTAAATATTGTATAAATAATAGTTAGTAATGGTAAATTTGAATGATTTTCTCTATCAAATGGTCTAGGTTTAATATATTATCTTAAGAACTGTATTTTACAATCATTTAAATATATGATTTTCATACATATGATAAGTTATAATATGAAAGCATGATTATAGTTTTTATGATGTATCAGATAAAAATGTTTAAATAACAGTCAGTAATGATAAATTATAATGATTTTCTCTATCTAATGGTCTAGGTTTCAATACATTAACTTAATAATTGATTGTATTATATTGTTTTAAAAAATTTTAATATTTTACATTCGACTACATTAAAATATAAAATATTGATTTATGAAATATCAGGAAAATCGTATAAGTAATAGTTAGTAATGGTAAATTAAAATGAATTTCTGTATCTAATGGTCAAGGTTTCAAGACATTAATTTAAGAATTATGTATTTTATAACTATTCAAAAATATTAATTTTATACATTTAACAAATTATAATATCAATGCATGTTTAAAAATTTTTTGATATTGTGTTTAATGTTCTTATGATATTTAATAATGGTTAATTAGAAATTATTTTATTTATTTATTATTTATTCATGTTTTATGGTGATAATCTCTTTGTAATTAAACAAATTTTACGAAATAAAACGAATGCTACGTTTTGCACCAAATGAAGTATTTATTCTTTCCTAGTTGGCGGGTATAATATAAATTAGTCATCGTAATTGCTAGATATCTAAGAATTTATGCATGCATTATTTGTAGAAAGCATATACGTATGACAACTTATAATCCTTATGACGTGCATGTTCTGTTTTTAACGTAAAGTACATTTAATGGTTAAATTAAACTTACATATCAGTGTGTGTGCTGGTTCAATTTATAGTCCTGACTTCTAATTTAGCAAGCGAAATAAACATTTAAGTAAATTATATCTTTTCTCATTTTACAGAATTTTCTAAATTTAATTAAATAAATAAAATTATTGTTATTTTATCACATACTCTGCAAGTGTGAGGATTTATTTTATATGGTGTACACAAAATGACCACCTATTGTAATGAATCACAGATGGCTAGTGAATGATGATTACATATATGATATACTACATACACTAATTGCTATTCAAAGAAAACCGAATGATAAATAAAATAATAAGTTGATCAGAACAATAGAATTATATTTGCGATAGGTACGTAGGGTACGTTAAATAAGGAATGAGAAACTCTTACAATGTTGTACCGAAACGACACTCGCTCAAAATGTATTAACAAATCGTTGTACAATTGTCGTTGACTGTTTATCATTACTGCGCACGGTTACATAAGTGAACTTAATAAATGGAAACTAGACATACACACACTGACATGTACAAAAATATTGCTTAAAATTAACTTATTATTAGCTAATGATTAAATCCCAACGCGATCTCGAGAACACTTTGTATGATGTTGACATTGGACAATTCCCACTTTCCCAGATGCAGTTCTGAGGCATTGGTGATATCAGTTGTGATAATGATAGTATACACGCAAGCCCTATCTGGCTTACTATTGACAGCACATCCAATATACTAGGTAAATATAATGTATCATTGCTGGATCATTCCTGAAATAACACGCAGGCAACAGTTGTTCTTTCGACATTCATTATTTCTTAATGCAATCGGTATTCTTATAAGACATTTAAGTATTTCTTGTGAATAATATATTTTTATTTTTGTAAATTGGCCATCTACCCGATACGACCTTAAGACGAGTATTAACCCTTATTATATTCCATGTATGTCACATTACTCACATTCCCTTTTCACAAAAATCCTGGTAAGTTCACAATCTATAAAATCTCACACTTTTATAGGCTTCAGATTCACTATGGAGTATCATTTGAAGATAGCAGGTAAAGAGTCACTAACCCACGCCCTCCCCCCCAATATATTCTGACATAAATATCATAATTCATTATGTGTTATAATAATAATTACTACGGGTCATTAATAAGTTAATTTTATATGGACTCGAGCACTGTACGAGTACTAGGTAGTTTTACGCCTATGAGCGTATGCTAAGAATAATAATATAAATGTACAATAAGAATACCGGCCAAAGAAATTGTTTATAAATTATGGTCCTAAGAAAATACGTTACCAATAGTACACGAATAGGACATGTTCCACATACCAACCAAGGACGCAATGGTAGTCGGCGGGTGATGGACCCGATGAAGTGTTGCACCGTCGAGCTCCTAGGAAATGGCAGTTGACTTTGATGACTTACAAAGTGTAGGCTCTGAACAGGGTTACCAAATCATAATGGCGTGACATCTAATATAAAAATATAAAATGAATGTAATAATAAATATAATATTAGCGGAGACGTCTGTTAGTAGACAATGAATACAAATACAAACACCTCGCGATATATGAACAAAACCAGTTTCCTTAAATATATCGTTACATAATACGAATAACAATATAAAAAACGTTTTTCAGTGTCACTTGAAATTCGCTATACCATGAGTTGGCAATTATAAGTACTTAATAAATAAGAGCTGCGTTACAAAAATAATTTTGATAATAAATACCGGACAGTTAATACATTAAAATTTGTACCTTTTTTTATTTACGGTTTCAAGACAATAACTTAATAATTGGGCTTTTAGAATCATTTAAAAAAAAAGAAATATTTAAATTAGTCAAAATAATCATAAAAGAAAATATTGTATAGTGTTTATCAAATATCAGATATAATATTACATAATATGATAATGATAGTTAATAACAATAAAATTGAATAATTTTTAAATAACTGTACTTTAGTACAAAACCCACTAACTATACATTTGTAAATATACCGCTAATAGACAATTATTTGAGCTCATTTATGAAACTTTTTATAAATAAATTGCTCTCTAGAGGTTTTTCATAACCCCAATATAGACCAATTAAAAAAATATAATGATAATTCAATAACTGAACACATTTTAGAATAGGCCAAAATGTACTACACAAACTCTTTGTAAGAGGTAATCCATCAATACCTATAAGTATTTTAATAATTGTACAAAAATGATGATAGCTCCCTAGGGGTACAGAACAAATTTCCATTGAATGATAACAATTAATTTTTAGTATAGTTCTAGCATCTTTACAATATTACTTAAACATTTATACGATTTTAAAGACTTTAACAAAGCAGATAAGGCGCTGTTAGTAATATTAAATGTGACTGAACATTTAGTAATTAATTTAAATTTTGAATCTTTATTATCATTAAAATAATTAAAATGATTCAACTCTTGATCAGTATCAGAAATAGTATAAGATAAATTATTATCTTCAATACATTGTATGAATGAAGAAAAATTAAGTTTATCTGAAATCAAATCTGATATTTGACTTTCATTAGCAACAACAACATTATTACTAACAATTATATCTTGATTTGGTATATCATTTGGTATATCATTTCTAGATAAATTTGGGTGTTGACAAATTCTATTAACATCAATTACTTCAATTTATTCCAAAAACTACAACAAACTAGGTATAGTGAATTCGGCGAGACATAATTTATTAATATGTTAAATAATAATAACCATAAGATCCTTTTATAAATGGTTATTAGGTTAGTTAAAATTAATATAATTTAGTATAAAATTTAATCTAGAACCTAAGTAAATAATAGATATAACATAATACAGCAAATTTAAGAAAACCATAGATAGATTATTTTAAAAATAAAAGTTACTGAACTCGAAAGTTTAAATAATGAACAAAATAAGTAGGTATATTAGTAGAGTACCTATTTGTAAAATATATGTACACTGTATAAAGTTGATTGTAAATGTAGATGAGTACCAATTTTATTAGCTAGGTATATTTTGTTGATATATTATAATATATTCACATAACTTTAAGTTGAGGTTAACCGCCAAAGTGTTTAAATAGTTATATTATTTAAAAATATATATTAAACAAGTACCAGCTAAATATTATTAACAGGGCTAGGATGTATTATTTACATGCTAATAGTAACAAGAAAATATACGTTAGTTTTTATAAAATATTTAAAAATACGCATTCAATTTTTATAAGATACGCACAAAAATTATTGATAGGCACAAAAAAATATTTATTTAATTGATATATTTCAGTGATTGACTGATTGTCATCATAATATGATTGACATTAAAAATCAAAAATTATTTATATTCATAAATTATGATAAATTATATTAATTCACATTCAACAGTAGATGATTATGTATTATAATTGCATATGATCACCACATGAACGCACACAGCCTCTGTGCCTTAAAGGCACTGATATGCTTATACACTATATTGATATCAGAATGAATTTACTACTGTAAAAATAAATTGCAAGAAATAACTTTCTGTAATAATAGATTTTGTTATATAACAGTTTAAAAATAAAACAATAATTGATGGCCGGTTGGCATACAATATTTAAAAGACAATAAACTAATTGATTGGCCTGTTTGGCACAATACAGTATGTATATAAAAACAATAAATTAATTAATTGGCCTGTTTGGCACAATATAAAATATAACATAAAATACCTAATATGAACAAAAAATATATGGTTATGATCCAATACAAAAAATAATCTTATACATAAAATAATATAATATTGTTGGCCTTTACTAGCTCAACAAGAGTACAAGAATAACAAAATGTAAAAAAATAATGGTAACAATATTATTATGATTGACCTAAGCTGGTGCAATACACAGTAGTAATAATTAAAGTATGTAATTGGCCTAAGCTGGCTCGACAACAATGTATAAAAATATAATATGTATAATGCTAGCTCAACAACACTATAATAATAATAAGCCATGTAATAATATAATAAATAATATAATGTGGCTTGTCAGCCGATTACCTGGGAACTGATGTCCATTGGTGGCTTCGAACCAGAACGCTATTATCTCGGGATGCCCAAACTTGCACAATAAAAATAATACAATATAAAATAAAATGTATGACAATCCCGAGAACGTATGGCTAACAGGCCACTAGCTCAGACAAATAACTCAAATAAAACACGCACAACGAAACCAAAAATACAAACAACTAATTCACGTGGTTCTGCGAGTATGTCTATCGTCGCCCTGAAGTGGGTAATAACATTAATGGCTTTATAAAAGAATAATGACGATACTTACAGAAACCAATATAAATACACAAGACGTTGAGAACAATAAGAAGAATCACTGGCTGGTTAAAGGTGTGAAAAATGTTTCAATGCAAAAATGCTGACAAAAACTGCTTAAATAAAAGAAATACCACTGGCTGGGAACTGTCGTGCACCTCGAGAGGCAGAGAAAGAAAAGCGAACGTAGAAAAATAATTTGAGGTTTTGGCCGAACTTTTACATAAAAACACAATGACCAATGAAAAAACACATATTAACAAAAAATGCATTTCAGTACCACTTTAACAAATAGAAACATTGAAATATCGACTTTCGGTGGCACTGAAAGCATTACATACGATTTAAGACATTAGAGAACATTGAAGACGTAAAATATAATATATAAATAAAAAGTAATAACCGTTGGACCTACGCACGCCGCTCACCATCAGTCCGATAAAAGCATATCGCTATATTACTATCATGAGCCGACAGTGAGACAACGTACGCAGTCGCGGCACAATAATTCTCGCGCTGCCTAATGGCGCGAACACCACATATTTTATATCAATTTAACTATATTACCGGCTTAAACACAATAAATACACTCGTACTAGAATATTATGCAAATATATGCATTAGGCTCAATGTATTATGCGAAAACATACGAGTTAAAAATAGTTACATTTCCGTTAGAAAAATATGAATCGTAGTATCGTACATATTACTTTTTCATTAAAACTATTTAAACATAACAAATAACACATGGTACACTGGTGTTGCATAAAAATCTTCGCCCTGATTATTATAAGTAGGTATGTACAATGTACTTAACATTAGGTAACTACGACAGCAAGCGTAGCAACAATAAAACACCAATAGACACTGCAGAATGCAGATGACTGTCGGAGTCATTGGACAGACGAAGAAAGAGTTATGAGTTTATGACGATTGACGATTAATAATCGTTCGGAATTTTCGATTATTTTTATTCTATTTACAAAATTAAATTTTATTGCTTTCACACGCGACGTCTTACCATAGTTGTATCGCACACACGAATGAATTCGTGGTATAACATGATATCATGACCCGTGATGACTGACGTCTGGCGGGATAAGAAATGGTAATTTACGACACTTATTATGTTATTAGATATTCTATTTTTTATTTATAAAGTAATAGATTAGATTAGTCGTTATGTCACAATCTATAATGATAACGCGTCTGGTTCCAAACAAACCGTTATCAAGGTTCATTCCATAAGAAATGCATTGACCTTTTATTTTTTTTGATTCTTTTAGTTTTTTCATCATTTAAAATTGCTTTTTTAGTTTTTAAATTGATTTTATAGTATTGTATACATATTAAAATATATATTTAACCAATATTTATGTAGGTAGATTCACTTTTATATTTAAACTTATGTCCTAAAGCAGGCACGTCAAACGCTGAGCGGACTGTTCGTTTTTTCAATTGATTTGCATAGTTTTCTGTTCAATATTCTTGGCCAGATATTTAATTGGTATACATTATATTATTATATGTTCAGTAGTGTTCAAATTATTGATTATTTAGCACAAAAAAAAATTTTAATTTTACTTATTTATTTACTGTTTAGTGTTAGAATTTGTTTATATTTAACTTTTAACGTGTATAACATAAAATCTTTACAATGTACCTACTTATATTTTTTAGTTACTTTAAAACATGGCATCGATAATAAAAATTCATAAGATAATTGAATTTATTAGTGATTTTAAGATTATTGCTAAAGGCAAAAACCATTTTGAAAGTGGAAATGTCGATAGTTGCAATTTTGTTTTGGGAATTTTAAAAGGAAATGTGCATTCTAGCATGAAAAATAAATTAAATGATGTTGAGGTGAACTTAGTTTTTATTTATTGATTTAGATTTCATTAAGATTATGCAATTACTAATGTAAAAATAACTATATAACTTTTTAAGATTGATCAAACATTTATAGTTGTGCCTCTATTATTTTACAAAATTTTAAATTATATCATACATTTAAAAGATATTTTTTTCTTAATATTTCAGATTTGTATAAAGAATAATTCTGTAGAATATGCTAAATGCTCATGTGCAGTAGGAGACAAACTAAATGTAGCCATATGATGGCTTTATTATTACATGGACATAAACATATATCGGTTACTGACTCTGAATGCTCTTGGAAAAAGAAAAGAAAAGTTGATGATGATATTGTAAAATCTATCTATGATCTCTACCCAGATGATTTCTCTATAATTAAAAATACTAATTGCGATTTAAAAAAACTATGTTTTGAAAAGCTTAAACTAAGTAACCATATAGTAGGATTTTCTTGGTCACTGAAACCCGAACCTATTAACCATTTAAATGATATTGTAAATTTACCACCATTAGAGTCTATACTATTTTCTAAAGAATTTGAATGTGCTATCAATAAAAAAGAATTTATTTAAATTAGACCAAAATAAAATAGAAAAAATAGCTACATACACAACCAGCCAATCAGAAAATATAAAATGGTCCCTTTATAGACAATATAGAATTACTGCAAGTAATTTCCACAAAGTTCTGAAATGCATTCATCGAAACGTTTCCACCATCATTATTTAAGACATTTTTAGGCAATTACAATCTAAATTCAGTACGATCTATTTAATGGGGTAAAAATCATGAAGAAGTGGCATTAAATGAATTTAAAAACAAATATAAAATTGATGTTTTATCTACTGGTATTTGGATTCATGAAGCAGGAGTAATAGGTGCAAGTCCTGATGGACTTGCTACTATAAATAATAAAAAATATTGTATTGAAATCAAATGTCCATTTAAGTATCGCAATCAAGATTTAAAACAGCGTTTGTCAGACAACTCAGATTATATAATATACTTTGATACAGATATAAATAATTACAAATTAAATATAAAACATGAATATTTTGATCAAATTCAAGGTCAAATCTATTTAACTAAATCTGAAGGTAGTATTTTAATCATTTGGACTACTAAAATTATAGTAGCTGTGGAAATTGAAAAAAATTTTAGCTGGGTTACAAATATTGACAGTTTAATTGATTTTTATTTTTCAGTATACATTCAATGGTTATTAAAAAACAATACAAATACAAATTAAACATGAAACAGTTTAAACAATTTCATTATTAAAATATTATATTATAATCTAATAATACAATTTATATACATATTACTTCTTATTTAACTAAAGCTTACCTAACTAAACTCGCCCAAAAATTTCGTAGTGTCACATCAGCTGTCGAAAAACGAAAAAAAGAACACGATTCTCTTACAGAATTATGTGAACATTGGGGTGCCCAGCAGTTGACCATGATTAAAAGACCTAAAGTTTCTGATATATACAACACTATAAAGTCAGTTTAAAAAATAAGAAATCAATTTTAAAGGGTTAAAAAACCAAAAGAATCAAAAAAAATAAACAGTCAATGCATTTCTTATGGAATGAACCGTGATAACGGTTTGTTTGGAACCAGACGCGTTATCATTATAGATTGTGAGTCACACTATTCTCCCCTATACCACAAAATATATTAATATTAATAAATATTTTATTTTTTTTATATTAATTTATTATTTTATATATATATTAATATATTCTGTGCTTCATGCGCGTCGTCTTATCAAACAGCCTTTCCGGTCGAGACCGCCGTTTTTACTGTGCGGCTGTACATATTATAAACATACTACTTAGTAAGTAGGTACTTTATCTTTATAATTCGCTGGAATCGTCTAAACTATTTCAGTGTATAGATACAGCGAAATAATTATAAATGACAATTCCGAATCGACAAACAACAACACACTACACACGCCATCATGTGTTTAGTGTATAGAACTATAGAATATATTATATAATAAAATTAATAAATTATGAGGACGTCTACACCCTAATGTGTTTTCTCCGTCTAGTCCGTCTTGCAAGTGTATATCATGGCAAAACTGTTTGCGTGAGATAGAACCACTCAGGCTGTAGTGATAGTTAAGAATCCGAATTAATACACAATATAGTTGAGAATATTATCTATGAAATATCGCTTTTTTTTTTGATATCACTCATACGAAAAAAATTATTTTTGTTTCAAAATCCATTATTTTTGAACTCAAATAATTTTTTTGTAGTTCCCTAATAGAACTTTTTCCAGAGGGGGGCAGAGTGGGGCAAATATTTCTTTTAGATGGGCTATGGTTTTTTCAACAATCAATGAGGTTATTTAATTAAATTATAAATATTTTCGTATCACATAACATAATAATATATTAATATAGCTATTAGCTATATAGTACAAACTTTAAATAGTTCAAAATGTTTTAAGAATAATGCCAAATATTTTTTTATGTAACTTATGTAAAAAAAATTTTAATCATAGACCTTCAACAACTATATTAATAATGATGTACAAAAATGATAATAATTTCTTTATTACTTTAATATTACATACCTTTGTGAATGAATGATTATGTTTTTTTTACTTAAATATCATAAATATAAATTAAACTTAAAGTAATTGTGTTTAGTAATGAACAGATAAATTTGTTTGACTCAACTTTAATGCAATGATTTGGGATACATTTGTTTGTTTATTTTTATCCAGTAATTAGTACTCAATTAAGGTAATAATAAATAAATAAAAGATTTTTTCTTATTTTACAAATTTCAAAACATATTTTATTGAAATTGTAGTTAATTTTTTCCTTATTAGACAATACTAGTAGGTTAATCCATAATAAAAATACCAAAGATGTTATTTGTTCAAACTTCATTAATTCAATTATTATAATTTATAATAAATTAAATTTATTCCTCAATTGATAATGTTTTATGATTTTATTATATCGTACATATTTTTCAGTGGTGAGGGGGCTATACCGATATCGAAAAATAAAAACGATATTTCACTTAGTCAAAGTTCTCCTTTTTATGTGGTGAAAATTTCATTTCTTAGTTATGGCTTTATGGATTATGATTGTAGCCTTTTCGGTTCTTTCTGCACATGACAGTTTTTGCTATGTTCTACGAGGGTTAACCATTTGCGCCAAACTTACCTCATACCTGAGTAAACATTTTACATTAACAACTTAGTTAATTCGTTTATTTAAAAGACGTCATGTCTGTAACGTATAATAAAGTTATTTTTATAAAAGTCTATAGATTTTAAAGCTTTGTATATTATACCTATTATAGGTTAGTATACGCCTTTGGATGGGTTTCATCATCGTCATTAGGCATGTTATTTGGGAGTATATTGTCTGGAATTAATGTGCATATTAGTACTTCGGGATCTTTGTGGTGCTCGAATGATGCGGAAGGTTGCTGAGTACGTTCTTCGTTGTATCCATTATTCAGATGCGGATCAGCCGGAGTAAGAATAAACGACTGTTCGTCTGGGCTTATCTATAAAATCGAATTTAAAATTTCAATAAAAAAAAACTACATAGATTATAATGAAATAGTGTGCTTACAAATTTTGGGTTTACGATATTATACACTTCTGAACGGATTTCATTCATCTCCTTGTATTCAGTCACGTAAACGCATCGTCCATTCTTCTGCTGTCTAACCGACGTAAGTATAGTAGACGCCATTAATTTGTTCGAGCTCGACTAATCAAAAAATAATATAATAATTATAATTTCAGCACGAGAGTGTGGCCAAACATGTTTTTTTTTTAAATATTCGTACACGTTTTACAATTATTTCTATTAAATAAGAATAATACGCACTGCTGTGTTTTTTGATCATTGCTGCACTGAAACGAATTGGTCATCGAATGATGATTGTCGTTGGTGGTAAAGCAATTTGCTATTTTTACTTCATAATTCGTATAATTTTCACCGAGGTCGTCACGTTTACAACCAACATCATTTGTTGTATTATTACTAATGGTAAACTATAAATCATGTTTAAAATATTTTCTGATTAGTTTACGTAAATAAATATGTATGATACTATATACACATCATACAGAGTTTACCTATTAAATGTATTTTCATATTTGAAATTATTAAACTAATTAAATTTATTTGTATATTGACTTGACTTGTATACAATTCAAAACTAAAATTGTTCTATAAATCTAACGTATTAAATAATTTTTGTAATAAAAATATGTAATTTAGAATTTGTAGATTTGCAATATACCTCTGGACGTGTGTCATTCATCTCCTCGGCGTTTTCGGTCGAGTCATACTAGTTATAGTCATTATCCTGTTGAAATATAGTTGATCTAATTGATTCGTCTGAGCTAGTCTAATGAGACGTAAAATTTAAAAAATCATAATTATGTTATTATGGTAATAATATCAACACTAGAATGTGGACACTGGACATACATACTCTTAATTTTTTTTAATATTTACACTTATACATTTATTGTTATTAAAAAAAAAAAATACGCACGGTGTTCATTTCATGATCGCTGCAGTTAAACGTATCTAAACATTTAGCGGTTTCAAAGTCATCTGTTTGTTGAACTTCACCATCCGAATAATATTCATTAGGATCATAATTATTGCAAGCGGTAAACTAAAAATTACGTTTAGAATAAATTCCGATTAATTTACATAATATGTAACGTAATAGATAACTTCAGCAAAAAAGAAATATATATATATCATAAAATAGTGTTAAATTTGTAGTTTTACAAAATACGAGTAAATAAATTTATAATACATCACCACACCTTTGAACGGATACCATTAATTTCCTTTTCATCTTGAGTGCAGTAGTATTCACTATCCTGTTGGCTAACTGAAGTAATCACAGTCGATCTTAATGATTCGTCCAAATACTCTGAGTCAGTCTAATCAAATTAAAAATTAAAACAAAATAAAATAAATAATAATTTAATAAATATAAAAACATTGGAATGTAGTCACGCATAATATTTTAAATAATAAATATTCACAGTAGTACACTTATTTTTATTCAATAAAATTAATACACACCGTGTTTATTTCATCATCGCTGTACTGAAACAAATCGGTTTGCTCGGTAGTGTCAGAGCTATCTTGTGCTTACTTCATCGTCCGAATAATATTCACTTGGATCACAAATAACACAATTACAGGTGATAACGTTAGTCGTATTATTACAGGCGGTAGACTATAAATCACGTTTAAAATATTTTCAGATTAGTTTACATATAAAATAAAACATAGATAATTACTAATTTCAACAAAAAAATAACATATGATTAAATAGTACAGAATTTTTAGATTTTCAATATAATAATACTTTTGAAGGGTTATCGTTTATTTTTTCGTTGTCTTGAGTCCAGTAATAGCTGTATCCATTATCCTGCAGACTAACCGAAGTAATTACAGTCGATCTTATTGATTTTTCTAAGTAGGTCTATAATTACATTTGAAATTTAAACAAAAAATAGTAATTGAAATAAAAATAATAAAATATATTCGAGCTTATGAATTGAATGTATAAATGTGTAATGTTTATACGATTCAATAGTCAATACTATAATATAGGTAGATATGTATCGACGTATCGTGTATAGAATCTAACTTAATCTCTAAACTGAACAATGTTAAAAAATAAAAATAAAAAACAATTTGAAGGTCCGTCAGCCTGGCACCCGGAATTCAAAATTATGAATTCAAACCTATTTAGATAATTAGTGCCTAATTTGTAACAATTTGTAACGCAAAAATTAGAATTTGTAACACAAGATTTAGCCCCGAAAAAGGGTTAATTTTTTCGGGGTGCCAGGCTGACAGGCTGACGGACCTACAATTTGAAACTATAAACTATAATCATAATTCATAAATTATCATTATTCTTACAAACACGTCTCACTATCTCCTCATGATACTTACTTCGCGTACCGGTAGTCGTTTAACCGTGTATGACGCGCGTTTGCAGTGATTTGTTCCGGATTGACCATATTTAAAAAAATTGTTGGCAACGAACTCCCTTGATTATTAGTTAAATTAAGGGACAGTACACTAAACGTATTTTCTGTAGAATATCAAAATAATTAATATAATATAATTACTAATCAATAATAATGTCTTAATTATCACTAATATCGATAGATTTATATTATAAATCAGGTTTTCGTTAATATGCACGCACAGTGCGCCGTGTTAAGGTTTAATGTCACCATGGGGCCCAGGGGCGGAATAGCCCATCTGGAAATCTGGAATTTTCCAGATGGGCCGGTACTGACGGATACTATATGGGCCGGACCCACGACATTAAAAAAAAAAATTATTTATTTCATGAAAGAGGTAACAAAATTAGTATATGTTTTAATGAGCTTTATTACAAACAAATCTTAGTCTTAAAATGAAGTGTACGTGATGTTATCGTATCAATTTAATATCATGATTTATGAAATATATAAATATATTATGAAATATCAAGTGTCGATAATTTATTGTCATCTATGATATTTCCACTTATTCGTAAATACGACTGCACGAATAGCGAGTGCAGCGCATATTCTATGGTGAGGTTCGATTCCCGAAAGTTCCTATCTATCGGTCTATCGTGTCAATTTTCAATTCTAATTATAGAATTGAATCGTATATTCGTATGTAGTATGCTTATCAGTATTTACTAACTTAGCCAGTAATCCAAAAAGGCCTGTGAAAGGTCATTTTTTACTTTAAATTTTTTAAAAAACCGTTTATGAAATTCAATGACAACCGAACACTTATTGGCGTTCAAGTTACATGTTGATGGCGATTGAAAAACAAAAGTTTGGATAATAATAATATGATTATAAATACAGTTGGTGAAAAATCCAAATTATTTTCTAAATTACTCTTATAGTTTTTAAATATTTAAGTACACTTTGTGACATTTCCATGTATATATTTCTTTTATTTATAAAATATTAAAACAAAAAATGTATTTGTTAATTTTATAAGTTATATTTTATAGATCAAGGTATACTATATAATTTTTTTCAATTTTATATCTACATGTTAGCCTCTGAAACAATCAGCTGATGAACAAATGGGCCGGAAAAATTTATTTTCCAGACCTGAAATTAGATCCCCCTCCGCCCCTGGCAGGGACACACATATTTTGCCACCTCATAACTAGCCTCTCCACTATATCAATCATTAAAAAAAAACTGGTATAATAATATACTGATTAAATGAATACAGTAAAGATACTTTTTCTCCTTGGACACAATATAGGTGTTGGGAGGTGATATTTAGAATTTATATATCTATGTAATCAATTACGTACTTACATACTATATAATTAAATCAATCATATAAAATATAATCTATATTTTGATAGGTTGTTATGAAAACTAATAAAAACGACTCGTTACAAAAAATGTGCTATAAAGGCTATATATTTAATAAATAAAACAATTGATTATTTCGAAAAATTTCTAATAAATTAAATATAAAATTTAAAGCACTACGATAAATTAATAAAATTTAACATAAAAGCAACAAATTATTACATTTTATAATAAAAAATAATATAAAACATAAACCGTAGAAATAAATAATAATATGTATACAAATTTTCAAGCCTTTTAGGAATTCAAACTATTTTTTTTTAAATTATCTTTTTCTCATAACTTTTTTTGTAGTGAATTTATAAATATCGTTTTCTCAATCAATTTCTTTCTAAATATTATTTTTTTCAATACATAAAAATTCAAATGAATAGTGTTGACAAATTTTTATTTGCTAATGATGATCTTAAATAATTTTTTACTCTCTTCAATACAGAAAAATAACAATATAATTTGTAGTATGACAACAAATTGTCTACTCTCCACTGACTACTAAGCAATTACCATAATAGTATATTGATAATTTTGTCATTTGTAAATGATTTTCAAAAATAAATTAATAATTTACCACGACTGGAAAAATGAAAATGCGTACTTGCGTCGTATCACTTGTATCTAGATTTTCACGAATTTACAATAATGCAGGATCGCTAATACCTTATCAAGAACTATTATTAATTATAGTTAATAGTATAATAAGTTAACTACAATTATTATAACCGCACGTCCGTCCTCGTCCATCGAGTTTTGACTGTGTATGTTTTTTATTTTTTTTTTACGCATTAAGTTTAATTGAATTTAATTTATTTAAATCTCTGTATATATATTAATATTTATAAAATGTTTAATCACTGATTGAAAAATTTATAAATGACGAAAAAATCAAGAAATGTAGGAGAAATTTGTAGATACTGAATGCCGCCTATGATATATTTTAAAATTTTGCCGCCTAGGGGCAAACGCCCCCTTGCCCCTCCCCGTTAAAAACGCCTCTGCGCATGCATAACAAAAAGTTGAAGCTGTTTTTTCCCATATACCAGTGATGACTGATAAACATAATAAAGTGTGTTTTAATATTATCAAGGTTGATTTTCGATTGACTAGTAAAGGTAGAAATGAAACAAATTACGACTGTTAAGAATTTCGATTTATCTAAGTTTACAGAGCTATTAAATCGCGGTACGATATAATAACAGATTGAAAAATTTGACGTATTCCTGTACCTGCAATATTAGGTTTTTTCGACTGAATTTCGTTGTAGTCGACATCAGTATGAGTTTGAGTTGCTTTCTGCTTGCGTTTATTGTCCATTTCACAGAAAGTCAAGAAACTCGCAACTGTAAGAGCGGGAAAAATAAAAATAATTAATAATTATTTAACTATTAATAAGTGATAAATATACTCGATTTTTATACTGTAGAATTATATTATCAAGCATGAACTAAACTGATATTAAAATAGAACTGTTATGAAGTATCATATTAATTCATATATGATATTATACATCAATATCATTGTACATACACTTGAGTAGAGACGGTCTTGTCAGACTATATTATCACGAAGTACATATGTATATTTAATTGTATGTTTTTTGATTTTTTTGATATTTTTTTATTTCCTATTTTTAACTCATTTTAATATCATTGTATGCTCAATTAATAATGAACATAATTTTAATAAAATATACTTTAATTTTGAAAAAAAAAATGTTTACACTATTAGCTTATATTTTATGATTTACAGATTTACAGCTATATATATTTATATAAAAATAGATAACTTCTCAAAAATTTCAAATTAATCTGCATATTTTGAAAATGCCATTGCATATATTGAAAATTTATAATACAGGTGAAATTGTTGTCGTTTTCTATTGTTAAAATATGTAATTTTGTTAAAATTTTAACTACAAATATCTATAAAAACTAATAGTAATTGTATATTTTTTAGATTTTTTAGTTCCAGTATAAACTACTTATAATGAACATTAAATTATGTTATTAAACCATAGATATAAAATAAAATGAAGACTATAACATTTTTACTACAAAATACTTGTAAATTTTCAAAGATTTTAGTCTAGCGATAAATGTTTTTTTATCAGTATATTAATAAAAAAAGTTAAAAAAAAAAAATATGAAAATTGCAATCGTCTATAAATAGATAAAAGTGAGTTAAAATATTTGAAAATAATGCCACGCATAAGAAATAA
Organism: Rhopalosiphum padi; assembly: GCF_020882245.1. Taxonomy (NCBI): domain Eukaryota; kingdom Metazoa; phylum Arthropoda; class Insecta; order Hemiptera; family Aphididae; genus Rhopalosiphum; species Rhopalosiphum padi. The sequence goes on along the minus strand of NC_083599.1, from coordinate 642,462 downwards.
TAATAAAGTACCCAGAGTATCAACTAGATCCGATTTTGCTAGGTACTAGAAACTTCCAAATAAGTCGAAAAATGTAGTATTTTCATTGTCCCCAAAGGTGATGACACTATAACAGACAGAAAAAGACACATCATTGTTAAATTAATACAGTCAACAATCCGTTCAGAATCCAATAACAGTTTTGATATTTATGAAAACTAATATGAACTATGTCTTATGTCTAATCGGCCAAGTTCATTTTTCAAACTTCGTTTTCCAGCTCCTATAAATTTCAAATTTGTTTCAAATATTTAAAATGTTGATTGTACGAAATTTAAATAAAAAATCTTAAAATGTGGTCAGATCAGTATAAATAAATAATATTAGACAAGACACTTAGTAATACTGTTTACAATTTAAATAATATTTAAATAAAATGTAATATATTTGCTTTACCGATGACCTGGTATATAGCAATACACGGTGCAAGCGATAATAGGAGGTTGTTTTGGCACACGAATTTGTAACACGTCAAAAGATTATATTGTTATAATAACTATAAATTTTTATAAGTAATCAAAATAAAGTTATATCTATATGGCGAGACTCTGTGATAATACACAATGAATGTATGTCAACACATGTATCTAGTCGTCTAGGGCCTAGAATATGTATGTATATTATAATAGTAAAATATAAATACGGTAATGATGTTCCAAAAAAAATGTTAGCATAAATAAATTAATAAAGTAAAAAAAAAATAGAAAATGTCAAATATCTATAAAAAATAAAAATAACACAAAAAGATCAAAAATTGTATCATGTCAAGATGTTAATGCAAAATTGCGTCAAAAATGTAGTCTAGGGTTATTTATTTTTAATTAAAATAAAAGAACAAAATCGATTTTGATACTCAGTTTTCTCCCTTCCCAAATACCTACTACATCCAATTTGCTACCAAAACCCACTCAAAATATTATACTTAATAATTTTTGACATGTGTATTATGTATTTGTGTCTTATTGTCTTATAGCTTGGGTATTCTATAAATTTGTGCGACACGGAGAGCGTTACCACGACGTAATGAACCCCTTATAGCCTATACGTGAATCACCTGTAGGTGAACCACCTGTTGTAGGTTTATGACATATGCATGTTCGATTTATCTGCATACAGTGGAAATATTCGTTCATTATGACGTTTATTGTTTATTACTTCATTATGGTGATCTCACGTACAAAAACCACTGTAAAACAAATGTTTTATTCACTAATACGCTCAGCATCTAAAACATTGTATTACAACAACTGAGTTGTAAAAATAAAAATAAGTTAAAACAGATAAAAAATTTAAAAAATGAATTTCTAACAAGTAATTTGATAGTTCAATCTGAAATTTTAATAAACGATTTAAAAAAATGTATTTCACGCGTCCTTGCTCGGTCGGCGGTCAATTGAGTACGCTCGCTCCACCCTCGTGACATGTTGTCATAGAACACTTGTCTAATATTACTTGCGTAACATAGCAAATATGCGTAGGGTTGTTACTATAGTTACTATAATACGGATGATTAGTGTTACATCACAATTGTTATCAATCATCATCAAATTTCCAATTGGATTCAAACAAATATTTCATACTATCTGAAAAGTGTATACTTAAAAAAATTGAATAAAAATGTGGTTTAAACTTTTAACTAAATTTTTTTTTTAACTTTCCATCTACTTGGTTTTACATTTTTTACACCTATTTAATATTTAATATTTTAATTGGTTCTAATGACTATTGACTAGTAATCATTTATTATCAATAACTTCTACATCGGAATACTTTAAAGAAAACCTAAAACGGGGATGGAACAATTGTGCCTAAAACAAAGGGCCAGTGTATACCAAAATTATGCTCCTTATATTTTAAGGTCAGTATACCAATTACACTTGTAATCAACATCATTACAAACAATATACACACAAAAATTCTTGAAAATTAAAAATGTATTTATTGATCAATTGATTAATGGTCAAAGGCTATAATATATTTTATAACTGTTTCGGGAATGTTATGAAACTTTATTATTATTACACACATTTGATCACGTAAGTAAAATAATTAATTAAATGTGAAGAAAAAAATTACCTATGTATTTATTTAAATTATATTGTATATTAATACTTGCAAAAAAATTGGTTAGTGTATTCATTTCTTATAAAATTAAAAAATGTTTAACTAACTAATAAGTATTCCTCAGGTATTGTCAAATGTGGTGAAATGACCTATAAAGATAATCATATTTTAAAATTTCAAGCAGATCTAAGTTTAAGAATAATTGTTAGCTAATCTGTTCTTCTAAAATAATAAATATGATTTTTTTATTAAAACTGTTTGTCATTTAAATATTTAATACCTAGTATAAGCTATACTCGTAGGACATAATATTAAACATATTTACAAACTTATAGGAAAAATCAAAACATGTTAGAATGAAGCGAATTGGTGACAATATACTATAGTTCTTATAATATGTGTAATATTGTGTATAATAAAAATATGTTAAAACTAAATGTTAAATGTTTTAACAATTAATATTTATGGTGATTTGCATTTATTAACAAAAAAGTTGCAGTATTTATCGTATTAAAAACATAATTATTAGGTAATATTATAGTAATAATTTGACTCAACTATATGAAGGGCATACTTTCATTGATAAGATAAAATCTAGAATTTTTATACAACATTTTAGTTATAGTTTTCCAGTGAACGTTGAAAATTGTCCACTAAATACAAATTAAATTTAAAATGAACATTGTTATAAAACTGTAAAAATAATATGGAATTTTATTTAATAATAAATATAATATTCCCTTAAAAATGAACCTTTTGTGAAAAGTGGGGATAACGAATAAAACAAAAATTAGTTATTAATTTTACATATTTATTAGTTATTATAAACATTATACATAATATTAACTTTCTTTTGCTCTTGTACTATAACATAATATTTAAGTATACAATTTGTAATTATTTTTGTTACTTTTGAAATGATCCAATACACTGCGTGTACTTGAATTGCTCACTAAAATTACTCGGTAATGTGAAATAAGTACTATATGTCTATATCGTTGTACGCACCTATAATGCGTGAATTGAAACTACTATAACATAAATAACTTTTTAAAAACTGATTTGTTTCAACATTTTACCTAAAATGTGTACATTTTTTTTACAAATTTTTACGACATTAAAATGGTTTGTGAGAAAAATTTAAGTTTAAAAATCACATAGGTATACATTACAGTGACTTTCTCAATGACTGTATACTCGACAAAATACAGAACAGCAAAGTGATTAGCTATTTTCTCTCTTTTTAACATTTTAATTAACTAAAAAATTATATTTGTGATTTTTATATTTTTAATTATTTAACTCGCTTAAAATAATATTAAATTTTTAAATAAAATCACATTTAACGTTTTTCATTTTGTCATTTTTTACTGTGTCTTCATTTTTTTTAGATTCGTCTTGACAGCTATATGCCTATATTTGAATTTTTTTTACAGACATTAACTACATAATATAAAGACTTAATAAATTTAACATTTATGTCAAATTTTTCATTGCATTGTATAATTTATTTTGCAAATTTAAATTGAGATGACACTATATTATTGTTTTTTATGACACTTCAAAAATGTGGAAAATGTTATATTACTTACCTGGAAAACCAAAACTGTTTAAAAAACAATGTACGAAGTCAGCAGACGCATGTATATTCAACCGATTTTGAAATAGTCGATTTTAGAGTCTGACTTATTAGTTATTAATTTTATATATGTAAATTCCGCTAATACATTTTTCGATGTTGAAAAAAATTTGAACTTCACAGGTATTAATTTCTGTGTATAATACGAATTAGTGTTTAAAGGTCTATAGAGGGGGTGAGTAATATTTGTATATATTTATTTTATCTCTTATTTTAAAATGAGTTTATGAAAAAAAAAATTATTATTATTTTAGATTATTAAAATTGAATGACCCAGTCGTTTAGGAATAATACAATTATTATTATATCGAAGAAGTTTATCTCATTTTAGACTTTATCGACAATGATAATCATAAGAGGTTGTCAGCGCACTGCTTATTTCCACTCTTTAACTCACGCATAATAATATGGCAAATTTATATTCAGTACAATAAACCTCTTGTTGTTAGTTTTATGTTTTAAGAGTATTGACCTGTTATCAAAATTAACGTAAAAAACTCGGTGTTTTTATATAGGTTTTTACAATATTTAAATTTTAAAGAGAGGTATATGATCATCTATAAATTGTAACATTTTACATACTCATATAACTTAAAAAAAATTTAAATATCGTAAAAAAACCAACACAAGAACACTATATATATATATACACAATATGATTGTTTATCGACATGATGCAATGGGGTATAGGTCAAAAGTATTGGTCGGTATAGCTCATAACTCATAGGTATAGTTAAAACAGTATTGTAGTGGTTTGTATTTAAACAATATATAAATAATATTATGCACGATTACTCAGATTTTAGAATTGTTTTTTTTTTGCTAATCGTATACGATAATACGATGATATGATATAATAAAATAGGCTGTAGCACTCGACGACAGTGTCCACTGGGAATTAGGATGGATTTACCTGCGCATTGAATTTATTTTAAAAGTTTTACATTTTTTTGTAATTCAAATAATATGTAAATTATTTTTTTTTTCAATAAACGGACATCCAAAATAATAGAACCTATATACCTATAACCGGTTAAGAACTATTACATTTGGTTGAGTAGATGGACGATAACGGTGTTTTTGAATTACATAATTCCTTTTGACTAATGTATACAAAACGAAATAACAATCAATCAACGCTTAACTATATTTTGGTCGATTCACTTTTCAACCTCAACAATTTCATAAAACCCCATAAAAACATAATAATCCATTGACAAATAATTTATCTAAATTCAAAAACATTAAATAAAATCAGTTATACACATCATAGAGCAAAAGTAAAATTTACTTTTATTATATTAGTTGTTCAAAATAATAATAAAGAATTATAAATGATATTTTATTATTACAATGATATTGTATAACTTTTTATTTTGTTTTTATTTTTTCATTAATCAACCTTTTGAAGCTGTTTTCAACATTCTGATTAGTTGGTTGGCACTTGGATTATATCATAATGATGTATTCATTTAAATAAATAGATAATTATAGACTTACTAATCAGGTACCATATGTTACATAGAATCATACAATATCAGTAAATTAGTAGTATAATATAATATTAATATATATTATTTATTGATTATGAGACATTAGCGCTCCGATAATGTGTTGATTTTACATAATATGTAATATGATGTGTGCGCGTGTATACCCATTTTATTATTATTGTGTTCATCATCAAGGTTTGGAATAAAAAAATGTTTTAATTTTCATCTTTTAATGTACCTATTTATTAGTCATTTATGATAGCAAGGCCGATACAGTTTGGAGTATTCATCAAATAATACTGATAAGATGTAAATATTTTCGTCGTGATAATAAGTGTTTTAAGTAAGGTATGTATACAATAATTATTATTATAATACAGGTAAACATCATTGCAATTTCTATTATTGCAATATTATTTAGTATTTAGAAATTTGATGAATATTCGTCATTTGTCAATGATAATTCATAGTTTATATAGTAGTTTTTTTCAGAACTTATCATGATTATATAAAAAAAATTAAGGCAAATTTACAAAACAATATTACAGTAGAGTCTCATTTATCCGGTCATCGCTATGGTCCGGACATCCGGATAATCCGGACAATTTATAATCCGTACTTTAGTACTTATATATAATATATTATATACATTACACATAAATATTATACAAAAATGATTTATATCAATGTCCATTGTAATATACCTACTATAAGATGTATATTATTGATACATAATTGATATATATATATATATCCTTAAGTACATATGTACTTATTTATAGCAAAACTGTAGGTACCTTTACGAAATTGGAATTATCTAATAGTATATAAGTTGAAACAAAACGTCGTTCTGTTTAAGCCGGACTTTCAATAATCCATATAGAGTCCGGTCCCACCAAGTCCGGATCAAAGGTATTCTACTGTATTCTACTGTATAATATGTTTTCATATTATACTTAATAATTGACAAATGGTGAAAAATAATATTTTTTTTTTTTTGTAATTTATGGTAAAATTTTCAGTAATTTTCTCAATATTCGGAAAAAAAATGTAGGAGAAACAAGAATTTTTACGTGAATCAGTTTTTGATAAAATGTATTTCTTTATTTTATTATACCTATACTCTATAGGTAATAACTAATCCAAAAATTATTCACCATAAAAACTTGAAATGTTCGCCAGCATTTATATTATCATTTTCGGTAGGTTTTCAAACCGTCTCCACTCGGAATCGCTTTTGTATACAATGATATATCATTGAATTAAAATTTAACACAACCAGTGGCGTAGAAAGACTCGTTAGCGCCCTTGGCAAACCTAGGAAAATGCGCCTTTTTAGCGATTAAAAAATTGACGAAAATACGGAATGATATTTTTTAACACACACAAGCACGCACCGTTCCTTCTAGTAAAAAACGAATTTAACGATAAACAAGATAAACAAAATCATACACATTTCAAAATGTATAGCCGTATAGGTAATAAAGAAATGTCGTTTTGAAAGTAGAATAAAAATAAGTACCAATTTTAAAGCATAAATTTGCGCCCCTTCATAATTTGCGCCCCTGGCGTAGGCACAGTTCGCCATACCCTTGCTACGCCACTGAACACAACCATAATAGTGATCCATTCCCTTATTGCTTGAAAAATGATTTTCTTCATAAAATATTTTTACTAAAATTTAAAAAAAAAATGTTTTGAGTAAAATCAATTATATTTTTTATGCACGTTTGAAGTTTAATTTGATGACATTGGGTATTTAAAAAATGAATAATAATAATTTATCATCAATTAATTGAATATTGATCTTCCGGTCTACAACATAATATTCTATAATTTTTTTTTCACTTATGAAGTAAAATGTCTGTTAAAAATGCGTTGAACTTTAGTCTACTAAATATTAATCAAACAGAAGTTTAAATATGTATAATGGTTAACTGAATAAATACCTCGTTTTTTAAATGGTACCTACCTATTTTCTCATTTTTATTGTATTATGTTAAACATATTATTATACAGGAAACTCTATAGATACGAAAGCCATTAGAGCATTATCTTATCTGCTTACATGAATTATTAAATACATAGATTATCATTTATATTAATATGTGAAATTATAGAATATGATACATTGAAACGGTAAAAAGTTTAAATTAAACAAAATTAAAATCAAATTTTAATATTGATTTAATACAGTTGAATTTTCACATCCGAAAAATTATAAATAATTTTGTTATTTTGTATATTTAAATGGTTTAATTAAACTCAAAACAATATAATCATACATAATAATACAAAATTACTGATTGACATACCTATTATATTTAAATACACCATATTTTTTTGTCATTACATTGCATGATTGCTTATTGACTGTATATTATTGAATAATGATTATAAAGGTTATATATTATATAATACAATTATAATTTTAAATTTCCGTTGTATGTAAATTAAACATATGTATACGTTATTCTTATCTTTACTAAACAAATATAGGTATACAATTTTTGGCCAGCGTAGAGAGAAACGATGGTTTAACTCGCACAGAGCTTCTAAGCGATAAAAAAAAAACATTTGAACCAAAATGAATAGAGATGCTATTATGTAACATTAATGCCTATCAGTTATTTCGGTTAACAAATTTTTATGCAACGCCACATCCGAAAAAAAATATAAAAATTTAAACAATTATTTATAGATATTATATAATCTTGTTAAAAATTATATTTTAGTCTTTTAAAATTCAAAATAACGTGTTATGCGGTTGCAGTATGGCGACCATTGTCATCATAAACTAATAACACTTGCGCATCATAGATAGTGTGTTGATGCAGGTACAATCATCGGCAGGGGCGTATTTAGAAATGTCTTAAGGGGGGGGGGGGGCACAAACAAAAAGTTCAAATTTGCGTACACGGGGCATAGAATTGTAAAATTTCTCATATAATAAAAATTAGCATAAAATACGGTGAATGGGGGAGGCACGGGCCCCATGTGCCCCTCCCTTAAATACGCCCCTGAATTCATCGGTATACTGGGTATTGGTTAAAATAAGCCAAAAGACAGTTTTAGTACTACCCATGCGTGAAAGTAACGAAAATTTACAAATTAATTTGATTTAAAAACGCATTGATAGGTTTGATGTTTAGATTTTGCTTTTCATAATATCGTGCAATTCGAATGTTGACATTTTTTCGTTGAATCGTTGAACTGCCGGTGAAAAAATTATTAAAAAAACACTGATCCGTCATCCGTCGCTTCAGGTACACGGGGCCTATGAATAGCCTTCTCACGCAGCTCCCGTAAGACCGTGCAGCCGCGTCGCCATCATAATAATCGTTCGGTGACATTGTGGACAGATTTTACAGAATAAACAAATTCGACGGCGACGGTCCGAGTAGCATGGGCTCCTGATGACGCGATATCGTTTTTGGGCGTAGCTTACACGCGAGTGCGCGAGTGTCTCAATAATTATTAGTTATTAGTTATTACTATTATCGGAGGACGAGTGGACCGAATTTACAGGGCAGGTACGAGTTGGCCGGCCGCCCGCGATCGACGGTGACGACCCGCGTACCCATGGGCCCCTGTTGACACGATATCGATTTTGGGCGTTGCTTACGCGATCCCTTTACGATCTGTGGTGGTGATGACATGTAGGCGAGGCGGCGGCGCGGGGGTAAACGCGAGCGCGCGAGTGTCATAATATTATTATTATTATTATTACCGGAGGACGACGAGTGGACCGATTTTACAGAACAGGTACGGGTTCACCGGCCGCCGGCGATCGACGGCGACGATCCGTATCATGGGCTCCTGGTAACGTAATATCGATTTTGGGCGTAGCTTACGATCCCTCCAGACGGTATAATAATAATAATAATAATAGTAATAATCTTGATGGGGCGCGAGTAAACGCGAGTACCGTTGGGTGTCCACTCGAGCGATCTCGTCTCGTCTCGGACGGCACACCGCTCGGAGTGGGTTAGTGTGAACACGAGTCGAGTAGTAGTAGTAGTGTAGTACCTACATGTTTGAAGTACCATAAAAAACGAAATATGTTCTCTCAGAAGAGTAAATATTTATTTTTTAGGCATCTATATGTAGATACACAAGTGAACGGACCAAAAAAAGTATAATGATTTTACAATGTGTTATTTATTTATTTTGTGAGTGTCTAAATACACTTATTGGAGCAGAAAAAATATTTAAATCTTACAATTTGATCGCGGGTTTCAGATAGAAATTTAATACACGACGGTACTTTAACTTTGGGTGATCGAGAATGGATTATTAAGAGTATAATGTTAAAATAATTGAAGGGTGGAAATACAAAACGTACCATTGCCAAAATACTGATTTTTCAAGAGAAGCGATTTTCTGTATCTCCTTTTCTATAATAGCAATGTCAAATTAACAGAAGCACTAAAAAATATGTAAATCATAATGAGTTAAAGCGATTTAAAAAAAAAAAATTTAATTAATTTTTTAAGTATAGACCCTATTTTTTGTCATATAAATATGTACAATAATTCAAAATGTACCTTTTCCGTTAACTTAATGGAAATAGTACGTTTTGGAAAATTTAATGGAAATAGTTCGTTTTGGAAAACCTATTAAAATGTACTCCAAAATGTGTTTTTTCCAAAATAAAAATATTATCAATTATTTTATTGCTTTTAAATTTTAACGTTTTTTATGATCATTCTAAAATAATATGCCTAATATATGACACGTAAATACTTAGTTCCAATGTCGTATCTCCAATTTTGGTAGTTAATAAATCATATGATATTAAATTACAATAAAATAATATTGAATATTGATCTTAAGTTTATGAATAATAAGCAGATATTTAAATCGATGACTAAAGTTTTGGTATACATATTTAAATGGTTTTTACTTTTTTGCATTTCTTGAAAAGTATATAAAATACAGTTAATTATATTGTGATTCAGCTAATTTAATTTAAGATTAATTCTTAAATAATAAATACAATAAAAATAATAAAAATTCTCATTGAATAAGGGTCTTCTTCATAAACCCCGCCTTCGTCATTTTCAATATTACGAGTATTATTATTTAATTTTTGAAAAATATCATTATAAAATTCCTCAGAAACCATTGGTATTTTAAAAAATTTATTTTCCTTTTTTGCTAACTTAACATGATTTTGTTTTTGCAGGATATCGACTTGACCGATGTTCTGAAGATTTTTAAACCTTTTCATGACACCAACTCTATAGTAACTTCATAACTTTCATAAAATTGACAAGTCATTTTAGACAAGGATGTTTTTTTTAATTATGTAATAATATATAGTATTTCTATTAAAAACGACTCAAATGTGTTTAATAATCTAGGATTATATTTTTAATTTAATTTCAAACTTAATGATTGTGATAATAATTTAATATTATAAATTTAAAATTATATTTTAGTACGTTTTGGATTAACTATTTTATTTCTCTATACCTACAACACGGGCAATAGTACGTTTTGGCGTAAAACTGGAAAAAGTACGTTTTGGATTAAGCAGTCATTTTTAACAACTGATTTGACCAGGAAATAATACGTTTTAGTCTATTCTGACAACATCAATCGATTTGTCGACGTTTTTTTTATAAGAATCGATATCGTTTTTGTCAATTTTGACAATAGTACGTTATGGATTTCTACCCCTCAATTGTGGCATTGAGAAAAACGAGAATATTCAATACTTATTTAGATATTTTCAATAAAAAGCTTAAAAATGTATACATAGTTCTTCATTATAATTGCTAATTAAGTAAACAAAAAATATGTAAAATATTTAAATATACAAGCCCAATTTTTGTCTATGAGCTTATGAAATTTAATAATTACGTATTCAAACGTTATAATTACTAATAACGCTATTTCCGCTATTTGTTTATAATTAAAAAAAAAAACATTTATCGTAAAAACTTAAATCATTCTATTACTATGGTCTATGACGCGAATGTACGTCGAGTAAACGTTACGTAACACGCTAATCGTTTGTGTTTGTATACTTTTGTAGGTATACCTACGAGATACGGCAATCTGTAAAAATTATTAAGTATACGTATTAACGCTACTTTATTAAGTGCAGTTGCAATATCGTATAAGCATTTCATAATAACAACATGAAAACTAAAAGCGGATTATCAAAAGTAATAATAATTAAAATATTAGTTTAAAAAATTTAAGTTTATTATAAGTACAATAATAATATTTAATAATAATATACTAATTTTAATATTTGAACCCGAAAACGGTTCACTACTTAATCTCTGAAATTCAAGTCAACCAGGTTAACGGGGCTTGGGTACTATAGGTATTATTTTAGATTCTGAGCGTTGAATGTATTGGTTGTATAATAATGTTAATGTGTTTTGGTTTTTTTTTTTGTGTCATCACTCGCTTATACGGGGGTCAATTACCTTATTTTATCTGATATTCTGGTTAGATTTTATTATTAATAAGTAATAACATATAGATACCTATTTGACTGTTAGATTACGGAATGACATACGTACCGTCTGTACAGTAAAAGATTTAGTATAATATTACTTAACATTTTCAGATTTTTCGAAGTAATTCCGTGATGAAGAAAAATTAAATCTTCAGGTAATTTATTTTTTATTCATTCTTATTAAGTTTTTTTTTTTTATATAACAACTAACAAGTAATAACCTTATAACCACATAATATTATCTATGAATATCTTATATTCTTATAGTAAAATAACGTTTGAATACTAATTTTTTTAAATGTCGAGTACTGAGTAGTGGGTAGTAGTAACATACTAATCGCTAACTACATTTCATAAAATGTTTTTTTTTAATTTTTATTAATGTAATTTATTTTACTAGTAGTATTACGGTATAGCCGATAGCTTGATTCAATTCCAAAAATATTACATTAATTATAATAATAATGTTTAATTTATACCTATCTATTATTATAAAATAGTTGTTATTAACTTTTGAGTCAATTCCACTTTACCCTAAATCAGTGTGAATAGGTTCGTGGTATAAAATATATATAGACACTATTATTTTAAAATTAATCTACTTACATATTTTGAAAATGTCATTGCGAATAGTTAAATTCATAATAATATACGTTAAAGTAAAATAATTTTGTTTACATATTTTTCAAATTATTTGTCCTATAGATGAACTAATTATAAGGTATCTTGTATTACGTTTAAAAAAAATGTTGACTTAGTGATAAACAATTTTGTCATTTAAAGAAAAAAAAAATTAAAATTTTAAAACGTTTACAAATAACTAAAAATAAGTTAAAATATTTAGAAAATTATACTATTTGTAGATAATGTTAACGAAATATTTCAAGAAACTACTTTGATATTCATTTTTGAATTAAAACAAAAGACAAAAGTTGTTTAACGAATACGAATACGATTATCTGATTCACGGCAGAACACGAAGTCGGAATCAGTCAATGACATGTCATATTATATAACAAAATAAATCAAAAACACATCGAGTAACGACGGCGGCTACTTTTTCCTGGAATATCTATGATCTAGTATCTGAAATTCTAAATATAAATGCATATACGCATGGCTTCCAGTGATATGCGATTTCGGTGCGTTTCGTTGTCCGTTCCACAATTATTATTATCTTATTATTATTATTATTATTAATATAAAAAATATAATAATATTATCATCAACGGTCGACGGGCTTATAAGTAATAAACAAAATATAAGCTATAAATATAATCGTGATCACTGATCAGTCATTAAAATATTAAATTAATTTTATTTTCAATCAATTTCGTTTTACGAGTACGTATAAGCATTTTTTTAAAAAGATTGTTGTAATTATAAGTTTCATTATAATAGTAATCTGTTTTTGGATTCATGGCATTTATTCTTGATGGGCTCTCTAGAGTCACTGACCCGTGGCGCATTGCCCGTCATGCCATCCTATCGGTACGCTACTGATATAACATGATAATATTATTATCATAGTTGTTTAAATTATATCACTTAAGTTGTATGAGCATATAAATCCGTTTCGGCGTTTCCTTTACATAATAGACATGAGTACCAAAATTACTTACAAGAATTTCTATGTGGATCCAAAATTATCATATTAATATAAATAATAATATACTAATATGTCACGTACTTGCATACAATAATTAAAATAAAATATAACACTGAATAATATAATATTAGTACCTTTATACTTTATATTATTTGTTAAAGTCAATGAAAATAATTCTTGTACAATTCATTATTATTGCAAGAACATTTAGACAGAGTATTAGTAGTGATTAATTATATTAAAATGTATTTTGCATTGAAATTTTTAAATTTATATCATAATTGGCTAAAAACTGTCTGTAATACATTATTGTTATGCGTTATAATATGTTCACTCGGTATTTATTAATTTCTATATTATTTTTGAATGATCTTGAATCACATTTTAAAGTCGAATTCCCTGGGAGAGGTAAATTATATATAAAAAAACTGCAAAAAAATTTTGCCCCAGGCGAGGATCGAACTCACGACCTTAAGATTATGAGACTTACGCGCTGCCTACTGCGCCACCGAGGCTTGTGATATCCGTTGATATTTTAGTTACTTAAACTGTAAATATTTTTCTAATAACTTCATCATTAGTAAAGAACAAATTTTATGAAAATATTACAACATTTAAATCAAGATAGTTAATAGTTATATTTAAGAGTCTGAGTGGAGCGATAAATATAATAATTTTACAATGATGTGGATTTTTTGTATAATATTATGTTTATATATCGAAAGTAGTCGAAAATGCTACAATTTTCAACTTTGAAAGTTTGGACGTGTTAGTTGCAGATAACAAATTGAATTTTATTTTTACTGATGGGAGCTAAACATTAAAAATTCTAGACATCCAAGTTAGATTACTTAGTTCATGATGTTTGGTTTTTTTCAAAATAATTAGGAAATACAAAAAAAAGTGGGTACCGCACATTACGATTTTAAACTTCGACGAACTGTCAGCCTATAACACAAACTATATATTTTCATGTTATATATTTTTTTAAATAAGTACATAGCTATAAGCCATTTATTTCACTTTTATTACTACGGTAGGTTGAGATAATTGTTTTCAAAAATATTGGATTTATTTGTTATTCGTACCTATTATTAAAACTAATTAATATTTTTACCATATTATAATATCTTATATATTTATATATAATCTTTCTGTAAATACCGTTAAACGGTAAAAAAAATATTCATCATATAAATAGATAATAAAATAGATCTAAAATGTTATTGCGTATAGTAAAATTCATAATAATATAATAGTACATATTATAATCTATTAATCTAATATAATATATATAATTATATAATAGTTAATACGTATAAGTTGTAAGTTCCTATGAATAATGTTTCTAAATTAAAACAAAATAATTAACATTCAACACCGTTATTTATTGTTTAAGGGGCCTCATAAATAAAGTAATTTCGTTTAAATTTGAACTTAAAATGTCTATAAAAAAAATTTTCTTTGAATATTTCTTTGGTTTTATGAATTTATGATTTCTGTATAAACTACTTATGAGGAATCTTGTCTTTAATTTTCAAAACCAAGATAAAAAAGAATTTTTTTTATGAATTTCTAACTACAAGCTAGTTTTTATTTTTTTGCGATTTTAACTTCAAATATATATATATATATATATATATATATAAAATACTGTGATTATGTATTTTAAATATTTGTTTAAAAGTATAAGAACGACTTATGTAGGATATTTTTTTAATTTTTCAAGTATTTGGACACGACAAAATTTTTTTATCGAAATTTCAAACGAAAAAAAAAATTGAAAATTTCTTATCAGTTATTACTTAAACATATGTTGAAAGTTACAAGTATTTATTATTATTTTTTTGTTTTGAAATAGGTAAATAAATAATTAAAAATTGGTTGAGGAGAAATAACTATTTTACAGATGAATATATGTAATAAATATTTGAACTAGAAATGCTTATGAAAAATTGAATTGGCTTTCCGGTTGAATGTTTTTCGTATATAGATTGAACAACTTATAAATAACCTTTTATTAAATTTTTAATTATTTAGTATAAAAACAATAATTTTTACGAATTTTATTGACCAAATTGTCCAAATTCTAACTTCAAACGCATATAAAAAAAATATTGTAGATATGTAATTTCAAAATATTTTTATAACGGCATAAGAAAAATTTATGTGGAATCTTGTATTAAATTTTCAAGAATTTTGATCAAGTGAATATTTTTTTATCAACAATTATAGAAAAAAACTATTTGTCATGCCTTTAGATTTTTTAAAATAGTCGAGATATTTTATTGATAACTTAGACTTTTAAAATATCTACAGTAATTCGTTTTCGATAGTGCACTAAAAAACAAAATCGATATTGTCGAAACGTGGATTTGCGTAACAATTTCTGTTTGTATATTAGATTCTGATGAGTCCAGTGATGAATGTATTGACTTTATCATTATGGGTTTATATTATTTATTTTTTGAATTTAACACGCCTATAATTTGTAATAGTGACCCATACGACACCTATAATGTACGGAAGAGCGGTACTCATTTACTTATCTTTATTTAATTTATCTCATTTATAAAAAAGAGTATTTTTTACTTCTGGTTCTTGAAGTATAAACTAAAGATCTACTTTGCTATCGGAAACTACTCTTATTTTTAAACCGAGGCATTTTTATTACTCGAAAAGATAGAAAAATCTTCTATAAGTTGTTTATTTCTCAATTAAAAAATATTGAAAATTTATAGTCACGATATTTTTTACAAGCGTTTAAAATTAGAATTTTAATAAAATTCATAAAAATTTGTTTTTATAACTAAAAGATTTAAAAATGTAATACAAAATTCTTTATTAGTTTTTAACCTATGTATTAAAATTCTACCGGAAAATTAATTCAATTTTTATGAACATTTTTAGTTCAAGGTTTACGACATTTGATATTTACCCATAAAATATTATTTCTCCTCAATCAATAATTGTTATATATTTTATTTGTTTCAAAAAAAATACTAATAATAGATATTTGAAATTTTCACCAAATGTGTATATTATCATTTTCATTATTTCAATAAAATGTTCAATATTGTTTAATTCTTTTTGAGTAATAATTGATAAGAACATTTTCAATTTTTTGTTTGTTTGAAATGTGTATAAAAAATCATTCACAGTGTTAAAATTCTTTAAAATGTAAAAAAAGATTGTACATAAGTTTTTCTTAAATCTGAATAAAAGTATTAAGAAAATACATAAGCACAATATTTTTTCTATATAATAAATAAATTATATTATAAACTTTTTATTAAACTTTTATGGTGTTTTTTATATTGCCAATTATGAATTTTACTATACGCAATTACATTTTTGATTTTTTTTTTTTTTAATTTAATCTTTTTATAGGTATTTTAAATCTATTTTACTGTTTTACGGTATTTATAGAAAATTGTTATAACATTTTGAGTTATATTAATTGATATATTATGGTATAAATTCATATTATTATAATTATTAAATATTAATAATATAATAAATACAATGTTTTTGGAAATATTTATGTCAACCTACTATATGATACACTAAAAGTAAAATAAATGATTTTAATAGGTATCAAAAAAACATATCACTTGGTGATCGAAATGTAGACTGATGGACCGTTTTCGTTCAGAATCATAAATGGTTATAATATAATAGTGTAGGTTACTTGACACCTGTTACACCAATGTACAGCAGAATGGAACCGACTTTTTTTTTTTTTTTTTTTTTTTTTTTTTTTTTTTTATGTTTTTTTTTTTTTTTTTTTATTTAAAATATAATTACAATCTATACAACAGTTTGGTACAATAAGTAATTGAGATGAAGTATTTACATATCGAGAATAACAGATGGGGGAGGGCACTCAGTAGTGCCACCCGACAAAATGGAACCGACTTACACGCCTTTTTTAATAATTCTTAACGGGATGAGACCTAAGATACAATATAATTATAAGCAATCATTATTGCTAAATTATACAGTTTTTCGGCTTATAGAGAAAATTAACAATAATTAAAACTAAAACGATAGATCCTAGTTACTAAAGCTAATAAATTTTAAGAGAGATAAATTTGAATTCAGAGTTGTGGAAGGAAAAAGAGCATTATTGATTTTCATTACGAGTCTTAGTTAATAGGAATTCTTAAACTGGAATTCCTAATACACTTCAATCACGAGCTTATCGAGCTTTAATGCGTGGACACGAGAAAGCTCCCGAGACTCCTGTAAGAAATCCTAGCGTGCTATATCCAAACTACGAGCATAATAATTAGGCACTAGTGACACTATTCGTACTCCCACACAAAGAGTAGATAATTATATTAAATACATATAAATTCTGGCACATATTTGTTGTTAACATACGAACGACACACGAACGATTGGGACATATTTTATATACGTCCGTGGTTGTTATAGGTACACGACAACGCGTATAAAAATTAGTTTCATATTTTATACGACACGTTTAACGCCCTCTGTGGATAAATAAGCACAATACTTGTAACATATATATATTTATGTAGACTGTTATTCTCAATATTAGGAAACAGTATAGATAGCGTTTGAAACCTTGAAATCTCGGGTGGTCGTGCGCGGAGTAGCGGGGCAACCAACATTTTGGGTGATCTGCACCATCACCCCGCCAAACCCGATTACCCGTAACCCACACGTCCTTTTTGGTCCATGTGGTACATACATGTATACATAGTAATACTGTCCAGTTCAAGTTGTTGTCCTACTGTATAGGCGCTACACTACATATATAACGGCCAACCGATTCAAGCCGCCGTCCTGTGCTGCCGCGTGCCCATCATTCTGCATATTGTTGTACTGTGCAGTGTGCACGGTCAGATATCGAACTCGAACGTCTCCGCTGATCAGTTGCTTGTCGACCAGTGGCGTATTTGAGGGGGGGGCGATGGGGGCAATCGCCCCTCCCGAGAGTTTTTAGACCAAGAAAATTTGTGTACAAGTAATAGGTATTTTATTAAGAAACAAAAATAAAATTATGATTTATGAAAAATGTTATCAGTGATAACAAAAGATAAAAATGTACATACATTTTTCTTTGGGGTACAAATGTCGTCGTGCTCACTCGCCACACTACGTCACGTAGATCACTGGCCAACTAGGTCCCCTGGGGTCATATTATATCATCATATTGTTCTGTGATATCCTAGTCCCCGGCTTAGATAATACATACTTAGATTAATAATAAATTAATCAATTAATATGTATTATCTAAGGTCCCCGGTAACTTAGTTGACCGTTTATCAAAGTGTGTGATCGCCTGACAACAGCTGTTATTATCTATGATATTGATAACTGATACATAATATAATTTTGTTTAATATGTGGTTTTGTTCTTAATAGTTATATAAATATATATTAATAGTTATAATAGTTGATGTGTTGTGTTATATTATAAATTTATAATAATTAAATAATACATTACCTAGTGTCTCAGTGCGATAATATGTCTAATTTAATGAACCAGTGGTTAAAACGCAAAAATGAAGACTGCACTGATAATACTGATAGTACAAATAAAAAGAAAATAAATGAGACAATTGTTACTCCGTCTGCAACTTCTGGTTCATCTACATTAAATAGCTTGGTAACTATTAATAATATTGCTAGTCCCTCTTTTGAACTAGATGTTGCACATTTTATAAAAGACTCTAATGTAATTTGTTCTGACCATGATCGTGCAAAATTAATAACCATGGATAATTTGCCCGAAAATGATTTTATTCTTCCTTTTTCTGTGCATATAAAAAAAGGTAAAGAAGAAAAAAGATACCTAAACAAAAGTTATTTTGAAAAATATAAATGGTTAACTTTTTCTAAAACAATGTCAGGACTATATTGTAAATTTTGTGTTTTATTCGGTCATAAAGGAGGGAGATACAAAACGATTACATTAAGTAAATTTGTTTCTAAACCATTAAAAAAGTACTCTAAACTCTTAGGAAAAGATGGGGATCTAGAAGTACACAGCAAAAATATTTATCACATAAATTGTGTTCAAGTTGCAGATGATTTTATGAAAACCTTTAATAATCCCCAAAAAGAAGTGATAAATTTAATAAACAGTGAAAGAATGAAACAAATTACAGAAAATAGAAATCGTCTAAAACCCATTGTAGAATCTATCATATTCCTAGGTCGTCAAAATATTCCATTACGGGGTCATCGAGACCATGGAGACTTTTTTGAAAATTATAATGAAGGACATTCTATTGTAAATCAAGGTAATTTTCGTGAACTTCTCAACTACAGAATAAAGGCTGGGGATTTAGCTTTAGAAAATCATTTGAAGACAACACACTCTAAAGCAACCTATATAAGTCCTGTCATTCAAAATGAACTCATTGATTGCTGCAAATCAGTAATTATAGAAAACATTTTAGGGGAAGTAAAAATATCAAAATATTATTGTGTTATTTTTGATGAGACCACCGACATCAGTCATACATCTCAAATGAGTTTGGTGCTCAGATATTTATGTAAAGGAGTTGTGAAAGAAAATTTTGTTTGTTTTATTGATTGTCATGCTTATGCATACAATGAAAAATGTACCACCTTAATCGGAGACGATGAGGATAAAAATGATAATATTAATGAAAAAGATATTAATTTTGAACCAAAACTAAATGGTGACACTTTGGGTGAAATAGTAATTTCTTTATTAAAAAATTATGGCCTTGACCTACAATATTGTGTTGGAGTTGGAACTGACGGCTGTTCTGTGATGGTATCAGAAGTGCGAGGTGCAGTTAAAAAAATTCAGTCATATGCAAAAAATGCTGTCCATAGCCCCTGTTCAAATCACAGTCTGAATTTATCTATATCTAAATCATCTACAGTTCAGTCTATTAGAAACAGTGTCGGACTAATGAAAGAAATATTACAGTTCTTTAACTGTTCATCAAAAAGAAATTTTGTTTTGAAAACAATTTTGAATGGTCAGCAACGCTTACTAAGCTTATGTGAGACCCGTTGGACTGAGCGCCATGATAGTGTCATGGTATTCAAAACATCTATACCGTATATAATAAAAAGTTTAACAAAAATTTCTGAATGGCAAGAATCTGATTCATCTTCTAAGGCTAGAACTTTATTAACAGCTTTATGTAGTTGTGAATTCATAATTGCAATTCATTCTTTAGCAAATATTTTATGTGTGACAGCACCTGTTAGCCGTATTCTCCAAGGTTTGAACTATGATATATTAAATGCTAAAAACTGTATTGATGATATAATATTTAATTTAGAAAATAAACGTACCAATTGTCTTGTAATATTTGGAGATATATATCAAGAGTGTGTATTGTTAATGAACGAAATGGATATCGAAGTAAAAATCCCTAGATTATCGAAATATCAAACAAAACGCTCTAACCATCCAGTAAATAATATAGAAGAGTATTATAGAGTATCACTATTTATACCATTACTGGAAAATATCCTAGAAGACTTAAGATCAAGATTCATAAGAAAAGAAAATAAGATGTTATTAGATTTATGTTTGTTAATTCCACGCTACATTACTGACATTTCTAATGACGATTTTAAAAAAATAACAGAAGCTGCCACAGAATTATTTGTATTTAATGAAGAAGAATCTGTTGACCAAATCGAGCTAAAAACAGAACTAGATCTATGGAAAACTAAATGGCAACGAATAAAAACTGATGGTAAAAAATGTTTGTAATTATACTTTTCTTAAAACTGTATTAATTGATTGTTTTATAATTTTGTTTAAGGTCATGAAATTTGTCAAGATGCTTTGTCATCAATGGAAAATTGTAATAGTATCATTTATCCAACTTTGCATAAATTAATAAGTATTATTGCTTGTCTGCCTATTAGTGTAGCATCCGCAGAACGCAGCTTTTCAACGCTTAGAAGGTTTGGTGCATGTGTTAATTATTAGAATAAAAATTAGCTAGCTTCTATAAAATACTTTAACTATATACCTACAACCTAATACTATATATATTCTATATATATAATAGTATATATATATATATATTTACAATGCTTAAAATTAAAGATCTGTTTTTCTTCTTAAATTGCATTAAAAAAAACTTTTGTTAGATTGAAAACCTAGTTAAGATCTAGAATGGGACAAGAACGCTTGACTGGTTTGGCTTTGCTAAACATACACCATACTTTAACCATATCAGTAGATGATGTTATAAATAGATTTGCTAATACAAAAAAAAGAAATATAGATTTTGTTTTGTAAATATGTTGTTTTTTTATCATATTAGTAACTTATTACTTTATAGGTTATATTATACAGGTACAATATAAAATTAATTATGTCTAGGTAAGTTTATGTAAATGGTTGCCGGTTTGGAATATTCTTTTTAAAATCGCCCCCCCTCAGATGAACTCTCAAATACGCCACTGTTGTCGACATTTGTCTGGTGCGGTCTTGCGGAAAACCTGTAATTTATTGATTTACATTATCACTTTGGTTGTGCATTATAATAATTGCGATACCTCGTTTATTAATATATATGTTTAGTATATCGCCGAGCGTTGGGTCAGTACGGTATTTTATGTGATATACGTTTAATTTGTTTAAAATACCGAGTAATTTGGTGAGTAGTAAATCAAAAAAATATTTGAAAAAACTAAAGAATATTGCTTTTCACAGGTCACCGCCATATTATTTTATATTTTATTGTTAATTTCAATAAATATTTTATATTATTGTGGAATAAATTCATAATTGTTGATTTTTAACAGATTTCCTGCTATTCAGAGAAAATAGTTTGGATGTTAACTGCAGTATTAAAAATCGACATTTTGATCCACATTGATTTCTCGGAAATACAAAATATAGAATATTAACAAAAGCAGCAGTTCCTAGTATTATAATAACTATAGAGAAAAAAATTTGAGTTGGTTATAATTTATTTTAATTTGTTATTATTAATATTACTTTTATAGAAAATCTTGTTATTTTTAAGAGGAAGTAATACCCATAATATGCGTTGTCTCCGTCTTACACACGTACGACATAGCAAGTGTTTATTCACCAATTTCAATAGTGTGCTGTTAGTTTTGATATAAGAGTGAATTGACCTATTATACAATTTAAAGCTAAGATAATTATTTAGGGCCCTGCGAAGTCTTTTATTGATATAATTATAATTATTATTATTATGTAAGTTATGATCTTTTTGAAATTGTATATTTTAAAATGACTATAACTTACTTAAAAATAATAATATAAATAAAATCTTACGCGGGGCCCTATAGATAATTATCTTACCTTTAAATTGTATAATAGATCAATTCACTCATATACCAAAACTAACAGCACACTATTGAAACTGGCGAATGAACATTTGCTATGTCGTATGTATGTAAGACGGAGACAACACACGCGGGTACTACGTATACTCTTAATGCATTTAAAATTTTTAACGTTTGATAGGTACTTATATTTTGTTTAGAAAATATGGAACCTTTTGTATTGGCTGCTTTTGACAACAATGTTCTTCATGATGTTTCAAGAAGACCGGCTTTGGTCATGGCCAATTTTAGATTGGTTAGACAACTGGACAACAAGAAAAAGGAAATAAGAAGATTAGAAAAGTTACTAAAGCATAAAAATCAACAACTTGTAGCTCTTAGAAAATACATTGAATACATGAAAAAAGAAAACCCTACAACCAACGACGAAACAGCCAACATATTAGTTGATTTCGGTAAATATAAAGATTTAATTACTAATATTGGTCTAAAAAAAAAGTATTACAATATTTAAGAACTAAATATTAATTATTATTATTATAAAAATATGTTTGTAATAAACAAAAAAAATTTCAAATTAATAAAATTTACGATTACTTTGATGTACACGATTACACGAATACAATTATTAATACTGCGGGGTCTTAGTAAAAGGTCCTATGCATTGAGGAAAACCAACTTTTGACTCTTCATATCCGTCATATCTTATATATCTTATAGTTTAATACGATTTTTTTGATTTCTATACACATAATTGTTATTGGCTTACTAATATTAACTGACCAAGGAATTTCTTGTATAACTTTAGTGTATAATATGAACATAGTATAAAATATATTATGAATAATGATAATATACGACGGTATATTTACATAGTGTCCCGTGCGAGAATTTACCCATTGTCATATCTCCTGAAATAATGGAAATATTATAATTTTGTTTTTTTTTTTTTAGACTCATAGGCACCGTAGTATCCAAGTATTTTATATTTTAATTTAATGTTTTGGTAAAAAGTTAAAAAATATTTTTTCATTTAATCATTTAAAATAATATAAAAATATAAATAAATTATATGTATAATAATACAAAAATATTCTCAAAAATAAAAAAAAATATTAAAAATCACGATGTTTATGAAAATAAAATGTCGAAAAGTCAACTTTTTCAGAAACTCTACAAAGTGATGACTAACTTCGATTTCTTTTGAAAACATTAAAACATTAAATTTTATTAAAATATGAAATACTTGTAGTCTTTGTCCCTGTGAATCTTTTAAAAAAAACATAATTTTGATATCTCAATTATTTCAGGAAATATTGCAACGGGTAATCCTCTCGCGGTACACTCTGTACATAAAATAAATGTTTTGGTTGAGTTGTAGGTATCTCATCGAAATAATGATATTTGGGGTTGTCGTTTAAAAATCTTGTGACCCACTGCAGATAATAATATAATATACTCGAAGACTCGAACCGTTTTATAATATCGTATAATACGCCCGATTTCTCTTTTTGAAAAACTACACGTTTAGGGTACATATTTGTTCTGCTGATGGAAGCATTACAATAGTATCTTTTCTGGCCGTAACAATGTGTTATTTTGATTCAAAACGCACTGATATAATAATATAATAGCATTCCATTGAAATATATTATTATATACAACACTTGTAGTCTGTAGCTTTAGGTATCAAACAATATTGGGGATGAGGAAGTTACTTTTCATTTTAGTAATTAAATTACATTACGAATTATGTTTAACAATTTTAATTAGATTATTCTATTACTTTTTTTTATTTCGAAATTTTAATATTGTTAAAAAAAATAACTTCATTTCAATTAAATTTTATTTAAAAAAAATAAAAATATATTATTGCAAAGCTTAATAATTATGTGGTCAATACATTAAATTAATATAATAACGATCAACAATATGGAATTATTAATTATGTAAAATTTTTATTTAAAAACCACAAAAGACAATAATTATTAAAATACATTATTATTTGGCTATTTTAAATAACTATATCCAAATAACTATGATTCGAAACAAAATTACTACTTATTAAAAATAAAACATTTTTGTCATAATTAGCTATTTAACACAAATGATACTATCAGAAAATTGACCCAGTTATTTACAATTTATTGAAATAAATAATCAATTAGTTCTTAAAATGTATTAAAAATAAATAAATATATATAGCAAAGAATAATTTAGTAATTGTATTTAAAAAGCAACTTAAATATTACGTGTAAATTACTTAAAAATTAAAAGATTAAAAATTGAAAGATTGAAAACCTTATAAACCTTGTAATCTTGTTTTAAATTTTTAATCTTGTATAATCTTGATTTAATGTATTAATAAGTATTTATTTTATTATTATATTCTGCTATTATTGAGCTATTTATAGATAATATATAATATTCAAATCTTTAATTATTTTTATTTTTGCTATAAATGTCAATAAAAAATTATTCTGTTGTTCAAAATTCTTGAAAATTTAATACATGGTTTTTTATAAGCTGTTCTCATATCTCTGTACAAATTATAATATAACATAGATACAGGCTTTTTTTTTTTACATTTATTTAAGTTCAAATTTGGAAAAATTATACGTATTTTAACGATGTTAATTATTTTGTTATAATTTAAAAACATTATTTGTGCTATTCGTGGGGACTTAACACTTTTATGAAATTATACATTTTACTATACGCAATGAAATTTCCAAAATATTATGTAGATTAATGTTGAGATGTTATTTATTTATACTATTAACACTGTTTTACTGTCTTAAAGTAAAGTATTATTAACTCAAAAGTCAGTAACAATAATTTAATACGGTAAAAAATAAAAATATATTATAATAATTAAATACTGATAAATAATAATATAATAATTACTATATGTTTTCGGAAAAAAATAAATCAACCTATACCGTATTACTTTTGAATATAATGACATATCATAAAAACATATCATTAAAATATACTTAATAAGCTGACCGGCTGTCTCCGTTCTTAATCGTTTTTCGCTATTGCCTAATTAGTGACTCACCCAATACCTAATGTACACCAGAGCGACTCTCACATGCCTTTTTTGTATTAATTATTGGAATTATATTCATTTATTTATTTATTTATACATGATTATGAGTAATATCGTAACTTAGGATTATGTGCAATTCATAGCTTTGTTCTTACTAAGAAAAGTTGGACTGAAAAATGCATAGCCCGTAATCTTCAATATCATACACATATAATTTTAAAAAGTTTTAAATCTAATCTCATTATAATTATACTATTATAGTATTATGAATTATATTACTAAAAAAATATTAAAATAATATATATGTTTGTATTTTAAGGAAATATGAAAGTGGATGAAGAACATTTTGATTACGATTATCTTCCAATAGAAGAAGGGATATACTCGTACTCGAACGAGTAAAAAAATAAGTAAAAATAAGTAAAAAAAAATGAAATACTGTTACATCGTGAGCTTTGGACATTTCTGTGGAAAATTCGCTACATATCAA
Source organism: Rhopalosiphum padi (assembly GCF_020882245.1). NCBI lineage: Eukaryota > Metazoa > Arthropoda > Insecta > Hemiptera > Aphididae > Rhopalosiphum > Rhopalosiphum padi. The sequence goes on along the minus strand of NC_083599.1, from coordinate 616,298 downwards.
TTAATAGATAATAATTTACTGTTGTACAAGTCTTATAATATTATCATGCTTCTAATTTTTATTGTATACCTTAATTAAAAACTTAATAAATAAATAAGCTCATTATTAAAAATACGTTTGTGACATCAAAATTTGTATTCAATAAATGAAATAATATAAAATTAATTTAATTCGAAATTGCTTATAATAATAATATATATTTGTAACAATAATATACTACATTTTTGATTATTTAATTGGTGTACAAAATTTGTTTATTTCTGTACTTCAATCTCGTTACTTATAATATTTTGTTGTTGAACGTCTGCGGTTATAGTTATTGCAGCTCCGCGTCATACGTTCTTATAAAAGGTAATCTCTCACTTTAACATAGCGACTAGCGAGTGGAACTTTACATATTATCATAATAATATTATTTATATCATTCATCATTTATATTGATAATATGTTCTATTGTTCTATACTCGACTATCAACACTTCAATATCTAGCATTAAATTCATGTATCCAAAGAAGAAGTAATAATACTTATAACAGTTAATGCTTTAATACTTAAGAGTCTTATCACAGAAAGTAATGATGTACTAAATATCAAAAAGTAATTTTACCCAAATCGGATATTTAGATAGGTATTTCTGTTGTTTACTATAAAAACGTAATGTGTAATAAATTAATGTATTAACACAACTGCTACTTATTCCGGATCAAAACATTACATATAAATGATATAAAATGCAATTTTTTTAAACTTAAAAGCAAAAAAGCTGCAGCATTAAATACACAAATATACGCAGTTATACCAAGTTACCATAATAACTTTGAAAATGCACTGTAACTTTTTTTTAAAAGAAGAAATTAATATCTAAAAATTATCTAAAATCTTAAAGTTTAAGACAATATTATTATAAATACAAAATGCATTATTTATAAGCTTTAATATAATTTTAGAATAGGTATATTAAACAAATAACCATAAAAAAATTTTACTTTAAAAAATACATAAATATATTTAAATAATCTGTATATATCTTAATTAAAATATTTTTTTTATTAGTTTGTTAGATTTGATAATGATTTCTTATTAATGTAACTACAGTGAAACCTCCCTTAATGGGCATCTCTAAATAACGGACACCTCTAAATAGCGGACACTTTTATGGCATTTCAACTTTTAATTTTAATCATTTCTATCGTAAATTTTTGGAATCAGAAGATGCATTAACACACGAAATGACTTCGCGTCAAGATACGAAACCATCTAAAGTAACTGATTTTTTTAATATGTTAGTATTAATTTTTATGTTATCAATTTTTTTTATCTTCTTACCTTCGCATTTTTAAAAATACGGTATTAACTAACATTAATGGTAATCGCTAACAAACTATTTAATAATTAAACATATTGTTTACTTGAATTTTTTTACTAATTTACGAAAAGTACAAATAATTATTATGCAGCAAAGCTCGAATTATATATTTTATGGTGTTATTACTTACTTCTTAAAATGTGTATAAAATATTAATGAATAGTGTTTTGTGTTTTATTTATTTTTGCATATGACTGAAAAATAACAAAAAATATACTACGGTATATTTAATCAATTTTATGAAATAAAGATAAATAAATAATATGTATATATGACATATAGGTACCTATGGCTATATCTAGTGGCTAATTACAAAAAATAAAAAATATTACAGGTAAATACATTTTGAACAGTTCTTTAAATAATATATTTATCTATTATGAAAAAAAAAATGAAAAAGGTAATGTGTGTATGTGTGTGTATTTAAGCAATCCACAGACTAGACTAATTTATCGCATTCATGTTTCGGAAATTTGATACAATAATAATATACCCGAGGACGTGCTCCTCGAAGCTAATTTTCAAAATTTTGCATTTTAAAGAGAAATTTATACAAGGATTTGTTGGCTAACGAAACACAATTATTCTTATTTGTTTGTATAGTGTCGCCATTAGTTACATTTACATGTAATAAAATGGTTATTATAATTGGATATAATTTTAGATCTGCAGTATTTTATATTTGGTCAAAACCACCCAAGATTCCACCCCTCCTCACTTTGGTAATTGTATTATATTTGTTAAGCCTAACATAAAATCCTAAATATTGTGATACTATTGTTTATAAAATAAAATAAAATAAAATATATTCTTTATATTTTCTTTCATAATTAAATAATAATATTTCTTATACAATAAATTAATATTAAAAATTTTTTAAATTTATATCATCTGTTAGTTTGTATACATTTTTATTTTTACATTTCATTAATTATTTATTTGTAGTACCTATAACTATTTTATTACATATTGTAATCCATGACCATTGACACCACCTTAAACAAACGAAAAAAATATGCATTTTTTGAGAGTCTAATACAATCCATATGAGTGGAATACTGTAATTACTCTTTAAAATGCAAAATTCAAAAAATTAGCTTCGAGGTGCACATTGTCGGTTATAGGACTACTTACCTATGTACCAAATTTCAGAACCATGATTGTAATGCTAGGACTTATTGGCTGAGTTGGCTGTGGATTGCTTTGACATACAAATATTGCCTTTTAAAATTTTAGATTATTGTTATATATGAATAACATAATGGTATTTTCCTTGTAATAGCATAGAAGTGGTATCTTATGCGCATAGCTAATATAATAATTATCTCAATCCGACGACAAACATAAAGTAATCTGAGTAATTAATAATTGAGATTATATTATATAAAATAAATATAACTAATTCATTAATATAACGGGTTATAATTTTGGCGTTCTTATTTGCTATTACAGTTAGACTTGAACAACATATTTTGTACTTTGAAGTTTTGAACGGTCATTACATCAAAATACAAAACCTAATAAACCTATGTATGTGTAGATTTTGTAATGTTTTAAAAGGAAAGTTGTTTTAGTTTCAATTTGGTCTTAGCGAGTCGCAGTTGATAATTTTTACAAATTTAACGAAAATCATTAGACAATGAAACAATCGTATTTCATTCGATGTACGCTGGCACGTTGTTATAAATAAATAAGCGAAATATAATAATAATATTATAATGTTTGGACATTTGAACGTCTACACAGTTATTATATGCGATAGGAATAGCTCCTAATTATTTAATATGATAATATACATTTTATATGCTAAATAAATTGATACAATAGGTAGTTATAGTATAATTGTATAATTACACGGTCATTTGATTTAATGTGTTTTTGTATAATTTGTTTGTGTACATAAAAATAAAAAATATCATTGATATCATTTTAAAAGTGACTTTAAAGTATGCCGACTGTACAGAAATGTTGTTTTTTTAAAAATAACAGTATTTAAAATATTTAAATATGATTATTGGTTAACGATTAGATTGATTATGTAGTTAATGTAATTATTATACATAATACTTTATTAGTTTAGCCATATAGTAATTTATTAAAAGTATAGGAAATAGGTCAAGGGCGTATTTGAGTTGAGACCATGGGGGGAGGCGAAATTAATTTTTCTTCTACACAAACTAAAAATAATTTACAGTTGATTTCCTAAATAGGCATAAAATTCTTATTATGTTTAGTATAATATCATTACGATTTACGATCTTCTCAAACGGAAAATTTTTTAAATAAATTAATAATTATTGTATTATATAGAAAAAATTCGAGGCATAGGCGTAAATTGTGGGGACTTAGGGGGGCTTAGCCCCCTACATTTTTTTAATTTTTCAAGAAATTTAAGGTTATTCGTTAGAGAAAGTTATAAAATGTAAAACGTAATTCCTAATCAGGATATCCGAGTTATGTGTTATGCGAACATTTAAGCTTACACGAATTTTATATTGTAAATTTGTAATAAAATTAAAATGTCGAGCTATACGTTAATATTTTATAACGAAAACGATAAAAAGTTATATGTATTATACGCCGTTAAATAAATAATTTTTAAGTTTTTGTATAATAAAATTGTAAAATGTACATGAATTTTTTTTAGAACTAAAACTATGGTCGATGAGAAGTGATAAATTATAATTCAATAGGCATACCTACTTATATATAGGGCTAAAAAGTGAAAAACAAGTTCAGTTTGGTGAAAAAATTGATTTTTAACGATTTTAAAATGAAAAACAGTTAGAACACGTACATTATTTTTCCTAACAAGACGAAAGTACGTAAACCATAAACGTTTATTACATATAATTCAAAATTGAATTTTTACGTGGACTGTATTGTTTTAATTTTGCCTAAAGTGTTTTTCTAATGACTTTCTTAACGAAAATCTATAATATTAGAGTAACCATTATTGCAAATTGTATGTTTTTTGAGAGTGACGACCAGTGGGTGTGAGTGAGTGGTATCTGCAGGCTTTTATATACGAGTACATAAATATCACCCATGTGAAATATTGTATAAAAAATTTTATTATTTTCTAATTTTCCCATGAACCTATGAATATACTCTGAGACTGTGTAATGAATAATGAATAACTGGACACTCGAACTCAGCTTCTGATTTACACTATTTGACATTAAAAAAAAAAAAAAACACTACACATGCACAACCGGGGCGCCGTAACCAATCCGCCGCAGTTGGACTGTGCAACCATGTTCGATTTTCTGTGGAGAAGACCTCCCCACCCCTTCCGTAATCGAAAAAATAAAAATTATGTTTCTCATTTTTGATCGATTATATTAAATATTTTATAATTTTATTTGTAGAAATGCACAACATAATATGATATAATCAATACTATTTTATAGTATTAATAAAAAAACATTTTTAATATACTTACAATATTAATAATAAATATAAGTTTATAATGCAATTTAGTATTTACTAATTATTGTGTATCTATTTCATACCTTTTTTTGATTTTTCAACCTCCTCCCACCTACTTTTTATAGAATTTTGCGCATGGGCCTGAACTAGACACTCAAACACAAGCTTTTGCCTATGCTATACGGCCATAATCAAGGGCACGCGAAATCCGTCGAACAGGTAGTTACTCAAATCACGATCTGGCGGTAGCTGTGGGTTGTGAGTCCAGTAGTTCACGAACTGGTTATTATAACGCCATCTATGGTTCCGCATACGTCTTTAGGTTCGACGATCGTTATACTAAGAAGTAGCTGGCTATAATTCTACCTTGTAACGTTTGAGACGGAATGTCACATATATATACAACCAGACGTTCATTATCATCTTGGGGATCTGTTGTGTGACAAGCGTGTATGACTGGTTTGTATATAATAGCCTACAATCGGGTCTTCGGTCCTGAGTAGCGCTTACCCTGTAAAATAAAAAAATAAATAAAAATGTATATTTGTAAAATAAATAATAAAATGTATATATGTATAATAAAAAATAAAATGTATATATGTATAATAAAAAATAAAATGTATATATGTAAAATAAAAAATAAAATGTATATATGTATAATAAATAATAAAATGTATAAATGTAATTAAAAAGTACCTGTCGTTGCGTTTGTCACACAACAGATCTTCTTTTGCATTTTTTCAACTTGAAATTTTCAAATTAATCTTAATTAATTTTTTTCATTTGTACATGGTACCTTTTTTACAATAAAACCTGACTAAATACGTGTTGCTGGGTGAAAAAATATTATATATTACGAAAAATTACTCGAAAATCAAACAAATCGTCTAAATGATTGTGATGCAATATAATATATTTTTATAAACTCTTTACTATTTACTTCTTATTGTGTATGAGTTGAACACAACATCATTTTTATATTGTTTTCAATATGTTTTTATTTATTCTTGTCTTATTATAGATAATTAATGCTGTCAAAAGTTTTGTATTAATTAATTAATCTGAATAATGTATAGGTACCAGATAGCAGCTATTTATCTTTTTTGATACACCAATTTGGTTTTATAAAATAAAATTGTGTGTATTAATTTTGAGTCCAAATTATATTAGAATCTGATTTTTGTAAACACCATAAAATATTTTAAATAGAATTAATAAACATAATTTACTGAAATATAAAAATAAATAACTTATACAAATTGACTTCAAAATATAAATTTAAAAAATGTTCATTATTAAATCATTGCGTAAGAAATATTATTAATATACATTGTATATAATTTTAAAGATTTGCGGAATAAATAACCCCGTGAAAAATAACCCTATAATAAAAATGATTGTGTTTCTACCTAATTATAAATGTGTAATACAAATTACAATGTTAATAAATAATAATTATTTTATATCTGATCGATATGACAGACAGATCGTGGCACCGGGCTCCGAATAGTTTTTCGTATAGGTATACAACAATTTATCATTGAATCCAAATTTAACAGTATTTGTGGAGACATAAAAATTGTACGTATGCATGTTATAAATCGTATTATACGCAATGACTTAATACTAATATAATACTTAGATTGTATAGAATCTAATGTATAATATATTATATAGAAAAAATACGAGCCATAGGCGTAAAATGGGGGGACATTTTTTTAATTTTTCAATAAATTTAAGGTTATTTATTAGAGAAAGTTATAAAATGTAAAACGTAATTCGTCTAATCAGAATATCCGATAGGTAATGTGTTATGCGAACATTTAAGCTTCATGTATGAATTTTATTTGTAAATTTGTAATAAAATTAAAATGATAGAGCAATACGTTAATATTTTATTACAACGATAAAAAATTATGTATTATACGCACTATCAAATACGTCCTTGAAATAGGTACATTGATAGTTTACAATATGAATTTTTTTCAGAACTAAAACGATGGTCGATGAGAAGTGATAAATTATAATTGATAGGTACCTCCTTTATATAGGACTAAAAAGTGAAAACCAAGTTTAGCTTAGTGAAAAAAATTATTTTACGATTTTAAAACGGTATAAGAACACATCCGTTATTTTTTCTAACAAGACGAAAATACGTAAACCATAAACGTTTATTGCACGTAATTCAAACTTCTACGTGGACTGTATGTCTGTATTGTTTTGTTTTCTCTGGCCTGAAGCTTAAGTGTTTTGCTAATGACTTTCTTAACGAACATCCATAATATTAGAGTAACCATTATTGCAAATTGTATGTTTTTTGAGTTGCGACCAGTGGGTGTGAGTGAGCGGTATCTGGCTTTTATATACTGTTACATAAATATCACCCGTGTGAAATAATGTGCAATATTTTATTGTTTTCCGATTTTCCCGTGAACCTATGAATAATTCTGAAACTGTATATGAATAATGAATAACTGAACATTTGAACTCAGCTTCTGATTTACACTATTTGACATTAAAAAAAAAACACTACACATGCACCACCGTAACCAATCCGCCGCAGTTGATCTATGCAACCGTGTTCGATTTTCCGTGGAGAAGACCTCCCCATCCTATCCATAATCGAAAAATATAAATTATGTTTCTCATTTTTGATCGATTATATTAAATATTTTATAATGTGATTTGTAAAAATGTACAACATAATATAATATAATCAATAATAATTTATAGTTTTGATAAAAAACATTTTTAATATACTTACAAAATGAATAATAAATATAAATGTAATGTATAATGCTATAATTTAGTATTTGCTAATTATTGTGTATCTATTTTATACATTTTTTGATTTTTCAACCCCTTCCCACCCACTCGTTATGAAATTTTGCGCATGGGCCTAAACTAGACAATCAAACACAAGCTTGTTATTATGCTATACGGCCATGATCAAGGGCACACGAAATTCGTCGAGCAGGTGGTAGTTACTCAAATCACGATTTGGCGGTAGCTGTGGCCGAGTCACAGTAATTCACGAATGCGATATTATAGCGCCATCTATGGTTTTGCATACGTTTGAAGGTCCAACGATTAGTACACTATGAACGACGGCCGGCTATTCTGCCGTGTGACGTTTCGGACGGAATGTTATATATATATACAACCAGACGTTTACAATCGTCTTGGAGGTCTGTTGTGTGACGAACGCGTATAATGACTGGTTTGTATAAAATAGCCTACAATCAGGTGTTTGGTTCTGAGTAGCAATTACTTAAAAAAAAATGTATACGAGTATTTGTATATTCAATAAATAAGAGGAAAATGTATAAATAAAATAAAAAAAGTCCAGTCATTACGTTTGTCACATAAGACACACAACAGATCTCCAAAAAGATATTTTGCTTTTTTCAACTTGAAATTTTCAAATTAATTTTAATTAATTTTTTTGATTTGTACAAGATACTTTTTTTATAACAAAACATGACTAAATACGAGCCACTGACTGAAAACAGAAATTTCGTATTCATATTATATATATATATATAATATAAACATTATAAACGTTTTACGTTATATATTATATTTCATACGCGCGCGTGCGCACACACACACACACACACACACACACACACACTGGAACTACACGTTAATTAAAAATACCGTGTACGAGTGTACGAGTGTATAATGTATATATTATACTATGAAGAAGTGAAGAACTAATAACTAATCTTAATCCATTTCTAACCCAAATATATATACTAGCTTAGTTTCTATTTTGCTACTCCTATAATGCCGGATTGGGAAGATATCAGCCCGAGTTATAGAATTTCTAACGTTTGATTACAGCTGTTACAGCTACAGTACGATTCAAATAATTCAAATAAATTTTATTTTCTACCAATGTTTGTACTAATTTATCAAAAAAAAAAAAAAAATACAACCAAACACTCAAAACCGGGCCATATTTTGAGAGGCCCACCGAGTTTTACTCAGTAGCTCGCCAGACCAATCCGGCCCTGTCCAATTTTCATATAAGTATTCCCCAATACTGTTCCAACTTTTTTCTTTTATATTTCTATCTATATAATCTTTTAACCCCAGTTCCCAAATTGATGGATTATTTTGAATACACGAAATAAATTTGTCAGTATCGAAAACCATTGCAAAAGCCAAAATGTTGCAATGTTTAAAATATTAAAATATTTTAAAAACTTAAAAATTTTAAAATAAATTTTTTATAAAAATTTCAAAATAATTTTTTTATAAAAATAAAAAAAACGCAGCCGCTAAAACGCACAATGTGGCACGTGCAATACAATATAATATGTTTTGTTTACACTTCCCGTCGAGTTGGTTAAAATATTTTAAAACAGTAATACAATCAATTATTAAGTTAATGTATTGAAACCTAAACCATAAGATAGAGAAAATCATTCTAATTTACCATTACTAACTATTATTTATACGATTTTCCTGATATTTCATAAATCAATATTTTATATTTTAATGTAGTCGAATGTAAAATAACTATTATTTATACATTTTTACTTGATACTTCATAAACACTATAAATCATGCAGTTTAATGATAATTTTGATAAATGCCAAATATGTATATTTTTAAATGATTCTAAAATAATGAATTCTAAAGTTAATATATTGAAGCCTTGACCATTTGATATATAAAATGATTCGAAATTACCATTATAAACTATTAATTAAACGATTTTACCTGATATTCCATAAACACTCTAAATCATGCATTCACATTATAATTTGTCGTATAACATTTATATTTTTAAATGATTGTTAAATAATCAATTCTTATGTTAATGTATTGAAGCCTTGAACATTTGATAGAGAATAAGATTCTAGATTACCATTATAAACTATTATTTACACATTTTTACCTGTCACTTCATAAACACTATAAAACATGCAATTAGAAGATTATTTTGATAAATGTATACAATTTATATTTATAAATGATTATGAAATAATCAATGCTTAAATTAATGTAGTGTAACCTTGACCTTGACATAGAGAAAATAATTCTAATTTACCATTATTAACTATTATTTATACAATTTAAGCTGATATATAAAAGACTGTTTAAAACATGTTTTCATATTATAATTTGTCCTAGGTATAAAATTCATATTTTTAAATGATTATAAAATATTCAATGCTTAAGTTCTGTAGTTTAACTTTGACTTTTAGATAGAGAAAATCATACTTATTTTCCATTATTAATTATTATTTATAAAATTTAACCTGATATCTATATAACTGTTTTAAACATGTTTTCATATTATAATTTGTCGTAGGTTTAAAATTCATATTTTTAAATGATTATAAAATACTCAATTCTTAAGTTAGTGTATTGTAGCCTTGACCATTAGATATGGAAAATTATTTTAAATTATCATTATAAACTATTATTTATACATTTTTACCTGATACTTCTTAAACATCATTTTTTTATGGATTTCACAATCTTCAAAGTATTTTAAATTATCATCTATATTGTGCTCAATTAATGTAATAAATATTTTTGAATCTACTGATTATTCAGTGTTTTTTTTTTTAAATAATTGTCTAATGATCATGATTTTGTTAATTAATGATTTATGTATAAACATTTGATAATTTTCCCAGACTTAGTCAAAATATAACTTTGCGATCAACTCTAGTTTAATTTGAATGTATTTTTTATTAATTTATAATACTGAAATTCATTAAAATGTTTACTCTAAAATCACTTAAAAACATTACTTTTTATATACAAAAAAAAAAAAAAAACTATATTTCACAGGTAATGTTTGTTCTGTGTAAATGCGTTTTGTCCGTGTTTGTGCGCGTAGGCCAGAGAAAGAAAACAAATTGTACTCTAACGCTGGTCGCTGTTCTCTGAGTACATTATACACGCACGTGACACTTGTTGTTACTTTTCTCCGTCTTACAAATACAAAACATGGCAAAAACAGTTCTGCACGGCAAAGAACCGAAAAGGCTACAATCAGTGGCGTCACGAACATTTTATTCATAGGTCCAAATACTGAAACTATCCATCCACCCACACATAAAACTAAAACCTGCTGATAAAATAAATATTGATATTTTTTTACTATATTAATTAAGATTAATGTAAAAATTTTTTGGTAAATCGTTAAGTTGATCTTTACTGCGTTTTTTTATAAAAAAATTTAAAACGTCACTTATTGTTTTTGTGTTTTTTAAATTAACTACATCACATGCAAGTATATGTTTTTTTCAATTTGTATCGTTTAATTTCATTTCATTCGTTTTTTTTCCACATAAACAAACATAATTATTCGCGTTTGACATTTTACAAATACGAACTTAACAAACAAATTTGAAAGTTCAAAAGCTAACTGTAATAGGTACCTAACTCAACGATTAAGTCGGTGATGAAGTAATAATTTTTATAATTTTATAATGCAGTTTATCACTCGCGTGATTCACGGCTAGTGACAGAGCCACAGAATACAGGCGATAGCTAATGTTTTATTTTGATAGTGGTCAATAATTGATTCATGTAAATAACATATTGTCCATCTATTTATATAAAAATAGAAATTAAAATTGAAAATAATTGTATCGTTCTGCATGTTGCATGTGCCATTTAGGTGTATGTTTTTATACATATTATGACAGGGAGTTTATACAGACAAGTTTATATAGCCAAGGGCGTCCGCAAGGGGGGGGGCGGGGGGACAACTCCCCCCTAGCTTTCCTGCTAGTTAAAATAATTATATCCCAGTCAAATATCCAGAAATCCCAAAATACCAAAAATCATTATTGGTAGGTATTGATCTTTAAAAAACGATAGATATACTTTGTGATAATAGAATTCCGCTAATTTATTATCACAATATACGATGATATTGTATGCCATAAGATTATTATTTATATGACAATTCCACCAACAACTTGCAGCATAGAAAGAACATTTAGCACATTACGTCGTGTTAAAACCTGGCTACGTTCAACAATGTGTGAAAACCATTTATCCGGATTATGCATGTTAAGTTTACACAGAAAAAAAATTGAAGAACTTAATTTAGCTGAAAAAGTTGTTGATGAATTTGGGAAAAATAAAATAAAATTGCAATTTGTGTTTAATTAGTTACTATAAGTGTAAAATGTAATATTATATTATGTTACCTTTAAATATTTTTTTTTAAATACACATAATACATTAATAAAAGAGTTTGATTGTTAATAAAAATTAAGGCGTCCCCCCCTGAATTTTCACCTGCGGGCGCCCTTGTATATAGCGTGTCCCGCAGTAGTGATTGCTAAAATTATTTGTGGCCTCGTGGGTATATGCTTTCTTGACGCGGTGAGATCTTAGGTGTCAATATATAACCTTTACATTAAACCAAAAAAACTTTTTTCTCGTTTCGCTCGAATATAGTTATAACTCTTATTAATTATTATTTATTATTAACAATCGCTCTACAACTACCTAGTCAAGTATTTTTCAACAATTAACTCAATGAAACCACACAATGATCAAATATTTTAAATATGGTCTTAAAATAATTTTTTGGATAGCCAAATTTTTTTTATCGGCATTTAAAAAAAAAAACTTAGAAAAGTTAAAAATTTAATCGTAAATAGATAACCATAATATAAACATTTTGTGAAAATTTCAAGTATTTACAATTATTCGTTTTTGAGTTACAGCAAAATCAAAAAAACGATTTTGTCGAAAAGTGGTTATGCATAAACATTCCCGTTTTTTCCGTTATTTTTTCAGGGTTTTTCCCGACGCTTTTGAAAACTGCTGAAAAATTTTTTACTTTTGATCCCCCCCCCCCCCCAAATACCAATTACATGAATTTTTCTTTTCAACGAGGGGCTGAAGTGAAAAATCAAAGCACTATTACTACTCTAAAACATGATGACAGACAAAAAAAAATTTAAAAATTTAAAAAAAACACATCATTAGAAAATTAATACATTCACCACTCCGTTCAGATTTCAGAATCTAATAAATAAAAACGATATTTCACAGATAATGTTTGTTCGAAATTGCTGCTTCAAATTCCCATCGTCGCGCGTCGGTTACCGGTTCCGGTACGCACGGAAAATACAATTTCCGTGAACTTTTACATCCCCCCACTCAATCCCAGTGCCTTTGACATTCGTGATCGTCGACGTCGCAGTGAGAGCCGGTAGGTTGTCTTTTGCCGTCAGTCCATCACCCGGGCTTGTAGAACACAGACAGACACTCCGGTCGTGATGGTTTTGCGTTTCCGCCGCAAATGCTTCTCGTTAGTCGTTATACTACTTATACTGTCAAGTGTTGTCGCGGTCGGGCTTTGGCAATTTGTCATAGGCGTTGCTCTATTCGGCGTTCGAATCCCCGGAATCAACGTCCGTCGTTAAATTGGTGCGGAATAAGTCACCACGTTACGGGTATAACCGATATTCATGCGATTAAGTCGTCCATCGTCACGCGGTTGTATTGTCGGCCTTTCACAAAGCCAGTTGGACATCCGCAGTTATTTATTTGTGAATTATATTCATTATTATACGACGCCCGTGAGTGCTGCACATATTACCTTCACCGCCGGATCTATGCGTCGCCGAAACGGCTGATACGCAAAGTGCGTATACATACATATATATATATCGTCCAGTTCCCACTCGCCGCCGTCGCGAGATCGTTAATCTCGGGAGAAATCAGCTGTTACACGCCTATATTGGCTATACATCGCCGTGGAGCCATCGTCGTTGTTCCAGCGAAGACTTTTGCGTTGTCAGGTTTAGGTTTCAATTTATATATTTTTTGTTATTATTACCTAATATTATATATTTGTGTATCTATTATTTATATGTTAAGTTCTGGGCACCCATAGGCATTATATAATATTATTATATCCATATAGGCGTGCGCACTGGATCATCCGGGTGTGCCAGGGCACCCCCCCCCCCCCCCGATATGTAACAGGGGCCCTATAATTTAAGTCCAATAGCATATATATGAGTCCGTATTTTAACTAATGTTACTAAAACAAAAATGGTATTTTTTCTAAAATATGTGGTAAAAAAAATTATGTTTCGGGATAAAAAAAATAATACAACGTAAAATATTTTAAATTTGCGTGGTAAAACTTATTATGATTATAACAGCAAGATGTTATTGACTACCTATACAAAAATAAAAATAATAAATAAATATTGCAATTATCTTGAAAATAGATTTTAGATCCAACTATATCTAATGAAATATTACATATTATTATATAATTTGGTACTAATAATACCAATACTGAATAGTGATTAATATGTGATATAATGTAAGTAATGTTTATTCGTGCATTATAATTTATTAAAATATGTACATATTGTATTGTTAAGAGAGGGCCTGAATTGAGAAAAGAGCCCCCCCCCCCCCCGAAAGTCAGGTCTGCGCACGGCTATGATTATATCATCTTGCGGCTTGCGCTCTGCATTTAATATATTTGCTGTACCTATTTCATATATTTTATATTAAATCGGTTACCCTCACATCGACACCACACTTGTCAAATTCAGTCATCCCGGCCAAATGGTAACCAATAGCCAGAGACGCGACAATGTTCTTAACATTTACTATATTATGTATCAATTTGGAGTCTTAACTATCACTACAGCCTGAATAGTTCTATTCCACGCAAACAGCTTTTGCTATGCTTTACATGAGGAAAAAGGAGCTGCTATATTTAAATAGTCCGATTTGTGACATTTTACGGTCAGTCATGAAATTTTAGATTTTTACAAACTTTTATTTTCAGGTAGGTACTAAATATTTACAATATAAATAATAATTATGGTAATAGGTAATAAATTTTAATACAATTAAGTTATCGAATTACCTATGCAGTGCTTATGTACTGTCGTCTGTATAATGACCTATCTGTTGTCTGTTTCAAGTTTGAAAGAAGTGTATACTAGCTAGTGATATCAATGAACTGCACGGTACACCGCGGTTAACAGTTGATATTTGGAAAAAATTAATTTAATGTTTTTTGAAATTGGGAAGGACTTACAAAACCTATTATTATGAATAATACACTCGCGTGCGCGTTCGCGTGTACAAAAATTAATAATACATTTGTCTAGGCTTCATCGCGCGTCGCTGCAATTATATATATATCTTATAAGTTATAATCTTATATTATAATCTCAGTGTATTTACTTGGTAAGGAGTGAGCTTTCTCGTTACCTATTAGTAGTTATACACAGCATTTCTATCTCTGCCTTACACGCCGCCACGCATCATAGAATTTTAATAATCTTATAATGTAAATATACAATTAATATTTAATATTATATTAGTATTGTAAGCACACGGGTGTACGTCATAGGCGGTGATTGGGGGGTGCTTGAGGGGCTAAGCCTCCCCAAAAAGAACGACAGCCCCCTCCCAAAAAAAATTATTGAACATTTTTCAAAGCCAGTTGTAATATTTTACAACAATTGCCAAAATCTTGGAACTTTACAAAATATTTTTTTCTCCCGAATTGTCAATATAATAATTATTAAAACATATAACCTATGTGATTGACGACTGTACGGTATTGAACCGTACGTTCTTGGGGTCCTGCCTCTTCTCCCGAATGTTTTCTAATAGCCTTATAATCACGTCCGTCTTCGATCGAGATAATATGCTGATATACCGGACCGTACTCTTGAGTGTGCACTCGCTAGTTGCTACGTAGCTCTGCCGTCGTCATTTCGTCAACTGTTATAACGTTTTAACAACCATCGTGTAATTTTATTATGGGTTATAACAACCTAACCTAACCTAACCTATGGATAATACAATTACAAAAGTGGTCATTAAACGGTTGTGCGGACGATGACTTGTACTTGTTGTGCAGTACAGCGGCTCAGAGTTAAAAATCGGTCGAAAAACGCAGTTTCTCGCGATGTTTACGGGAGTGTTTATTTTATATCGTCTAAAAATAATATTAATTTAAATTTTTATCTTTGTGTTAATTATTTAAATTCCTACAAATTTTATTAATTATTATTATTATTATGGTTTTTTATTGCAGACTGCAATTACAGTAATAATTTAAGTATAACACTTGTATTTGCATTTAAGGACATTACTCAAGAAAACTTTTTTACAATTTTCTAATTAAAAATATTCAACCACTTAAAATAATTTACTTAGATATTAATAATTTTTACCCAGAATAATAATTTATTATTGTATAACATATTTACATCTCTAACTATAATTTATTAATCTTTGGAGAATTATATTATTTATTTTAATTTGTTATTTTCCTACCTAATTAAACCTTTGTTTTTTTTACCAACATAAAAATATCATCGTATTAATTGTTAACAATTAATTTATTTCAAACAATTTAAATGTATATTTTAATTAATAAATTGGTACTTTTACAGTATATTATAAAAATTAAAAATATGGTATTGTAAATATGAATAACTAATTTTACTGCTAACAATTTAGGCTTTACTTTTAGATACTTATTTAAAATGAAATACTATTATAAATATATAATTTTTTAGCAAAAGTAAATTACTTAACTTAAAATAACATCAATGTTGATCATTTTGTTTTAAATTGTAAGTAATAATGAA
Source organism: Rhopalosiphum padi (assembly GCF_020882245.1). Classification (NCBI taxonomy): domain Eukaryota; kingdom Metazoa; phylum Arthropoda; class Insecta; order Hemiptera; family Aphididae; genus Rhopalosiphum; species Rhopalosiphum padi. The sequence continues at coordinate 599,867 of NC_083599.1, read as the reverse complement.
ATAGTACCATACACTTATAATTTACATATATGATTTATTGATTTTTATTATGTCTTGGACATAATTATTAGATCCAGCTGTAATAACGTTTTTATGTACAACTAAAAATGTGATTTTTTTTTCAATACAAATATTATGTTGTAATATTTTTCTAACCGTATATTTATTTTAGATTATATTCATAAATTAAATAACACATGCAAGTTATTTCAATTTCAATTATATTGGTAATGGTGACTTTACATTACAATTAAATCAAAGAACCTCTATTTGTATTTTGTGTTATATAATTGTATTGTTATAACAGAAATCACAAGAACTAATAAAAACAGTTTGACGGTTGTTATTTACAAAAAATGGCTTAAAATATAGTACAAGGTAATCCTAACATAAAAAAAAAAAACAGAATTTAAATAACTTAAGGTACGGCATACAAAATAAAATTTAAAACTAAAAATTTAACTAATATTATATATACTAGCACTAGAATAAAAAAAATTGGAAATACAATTCTACAAGATTGTACATTTATACATGTATTTTTTTTATTCGATAATTAATTCACAGTTAATAAATCACGTGTCTTGGAATGTTTTCATAGTAAGTATAGTATAATTCTGAAAAAATAAAAATTGCATTAAGTTGATAATTAAAATAGTAACTGCATATAATATTTGATTATTTATATGAGTAAAATTAATTAAAAAGAAGTAATAATAAATATATTTAAGCTAAATTAAGACAGTTGATATTCACAGGCACTTTGTATAATGAACCTCAATAGTAATCAATTGGTAATAATTAAAAAATTAAAGATAGATTTAAAAATGGCTAATTATTTTAATTTGCTGTAGTTTACCTATTTCTTCTAATGAATCAATCCATGAAAATTATTTTTGTAGGTATACATATATACATATACATATATATCAATGAACCTTCACCTAAAATAAAATACAATATTAATGTTCAAAATATAAGCATATTGGACTACATGATTTTTTATTGGAATTTATGTTAAACAACTGTTTTAAGTATAGGAATATTTCCTTACATTAATTATTGGTAAATGAATAAATAAACTAAGTACTAACCTAATACAATAGCTAAATTCAGGAAAGTTGTTATTTACAAGTAAGCTACATTTAAGTAATATAATATTGGCATATCTGACAAACATTTAAAAATTCTTATAATCTAATGATAATTCAGTAATCAATTGGTGGTTGACTAACAGAAACATATTGTGCGTTTTGTCACTCGCTTATCTGTATCTGTTTCTAATCTCATTATGTACTTTGTTTTTGAGATATGTGCACATGGGGGGGATGGTATGTCATGTAAGCTTATGTTTGTTTTTAATTTTCATCACAGCTATAGCAAGGTTTCTACTAAAATTGATGATATAATAACATGACTTACCGTAACGGATAAAAAAAAGTGAAATGAAATGTCATGTTTTCTACTTTTATTCACTGTACCGAATTTATGACACAAGAATTGGTCTGTGACACTAGACATGAGTTCTCAGAATAAACTAGTTATTCTGAATGTGTGGAATTTGTAAAGGCTAGAAGTATGACTGGAACATCTGCAACAAGTTCAATAGTGAAAGTGAATCATAATTCATAATGATAATATGTATTTGAATAAATGAATTCCATATTCAAAAACTATGTCATTTATTCTTACCGCAATGATGACTATTGATGTAATGATTTTAGATAAATGTCAATTAATGTCATAAACAATTACATGAATCTGATATCCTCACATACTCCAAACATTATATATGATTTGACACATATTTTATTGAAACCTCACTAAAAGAAAGCTTATTCCTCTGTTAAACGTCTGATAAAAAAAAAAAAATCTGATAATTTAACAAAAAAAATAACTTTTTCTATTAATTTAAAAAACAATAATCACTGGATCCCAGTATGTGTATTACTATATTCAATTGCAATTTAGAATGATATTTTATTGATGTGTTTGATATCCCTTGTCAAAAGAATGGTTATAACCTATAGGTTATAGGCATGTATCGAAGCTGAATATTTACTGAACAATGAGCACAACCAGTTGTATCATACTCAACTTTTCACAAAAAAAACTCATTCAGAGTGTTTAGACAACTTTAAGTATATTAACTCCCAGTGAAAATCAATGGGTATAAAAATTGATTTTTACAACATAGATTTTTTATCATGAGTTTATAACACTCATGATAAACGAATCTATATATTCTGCATCGACATTTACATCCACTAACCTTTTCACTGTTAGCTCGTATGCAATTAATTGTCTAAACGATAACATGTGTTCCTGAGAAAAATTGAATGTGACACCCCTTGCTAAATATTCAGCATACGTACATAAAAAAACTCCACAATCATACCCATTCTTCTGATGAGGGATATTTTGTACAGTTAATATTTTCCAACCTTCTGTACGTAATGGTGATCCATTAATTTGGAGATGTGCGTTATTTAAAAATTTGAATATAGTCTCTTGACTTGCAATATTACGACCATGGAGACTGTCATAATATTGAACTTCTTTGGATTCAAGGTTTACACAGACCAAGGTCCAGTGACTTTTTAAACAAATAGGAAATAAAAGTTTTTTTTTTGAAAATAAATCAAATTTTAGTTTTCCTACAATACGTTTAACACCATCATATCCTCTTAAACAGAGGCTTACAAAAAAATATGAGGCAAAGCAATAAACATTTAAATTACGTTCATTGATTAAATTCATATAATCGTTTATGACTTGATCACTTAAATAAAATTGTGTATGAAGAAAACGTAGGTTATCCATACTGCTTTACAAACTAAAATAATTAAAATAAAATTAGAACACAATTTAATTGTTTTAAACATGTTAAAACTAAATACATTACTAACATTTAAAAACAATCAAGTATTAAATTTAAATTATTTAAAATAAAATATATTATTCTGTATTATAATATAGGTCTTAATTAAAATTTAATATAGGTATCAAACTATTATTGATAAATGATAATATTTATCAGTCATTATGCTTGGTCCGTAAATACATAATCAACAACATGAATTGATAATTTATAATTGTTTTAGTAAAATAATGGTCTGTGTACATTAGGACTGTCTATCGATATAAATATTGTAGAATGAAAATTATAACTGAACTCATCATTGTAAAAATTATCACAAAAGCTTAGTCTTTTTAGAAATATTAATATAGCCAAAATATTGGTATATCTAATGAATTTTTAATGTTTTATTATTAAATTACTCATTATTTACTTAACCTTGGGTAAAAAAAATATAGGATAATTAAGTCATTTTATAAACATAATAATAGTAAAAAAATTTCATGATAAATATCATTGATAAAGTTTGAATAAAAAATTTAATTCTCAACTTAAATTGATTAAGAAAGATTGGCATTTGACAAATTAGTTGAATTTTATTTACAACCAGTTCAAAGGGCTAATTATTTTGTAGAATTTAAAATTTTGAAATTAACTTTCAAGCAATGGAAATGTTAATACCAAAATTGGATTAAGGCACTTATGAGCTGTTTGAAGACATATATTTCAAATATACATTTTTTAAATATTTTGTACATTGTCATCATCTACAGCTACTCCAATAAGATCTTTTTTCTATCATAAAAAGATTGAAAAGTTAACTTAGATAACTATGAATGAAGCAATGAATTTAGAAAATATTTAATATAAAAGTTATAACCTAACTATATTTTAAATCTGATTTGGGTATAGGATAGGTTAAATGGACTGGCATTGAAGTCTATTCTTAAGGACACACCCTTCGATGTGGATGAAATTATTAATGTAATGGCGCTAAGTCCTAGGCAATTAGATTTTGGTTTGAAATCTCTCAATTTTAATTACAATAAATAGTTAACAGTCTATAAGTTCTCATGTGTTATTTTCATAACACTTAAATATAATTTTAATATACAATTTTTGTAATTATGAATAAATAACTAGGTATGTCAACAGTTCTATAGTTTACTAGTGAACTGCTTATATATCCAGTTAGTTAACCATGGTTTTACTATTATAATTAAGTTTATGATATAAATTAAATAAATAATAAATAATTAAAAACTCAAAATGTATACATGGACTTATAAATATGGTATATTTATTTAATAAAAAGTAATTGGGGAGTGTGAAGAACCCCATGACAAATTTCTAAATACATCTCTTATGGTTTGAGAGCAAAGACAATTTTCATACAGTAATCCATTAATAAAACTATTTACGGTAATTAATCTATTAACCTTTTGAATTTTTTATGTTAGTTTATAGTTTTTGAGAATTCATAACTTGTTAATTACTTGTTTATTTTTATTATTTATAACTTATTAATATAAATTTATATTCATGACATGATATGTTTATTTTTATTCCAATAGATAAAATCATTAATGAATTGTTTATATATTTTTTACATATGCTGTAAGAAAATCGAAACAACAATCAAGGAAATCATATTATCTATTTGAAAATATATGACTGGTGCTAAAAGCAGAATAGAACAACAAACTGAAAATACCATTAATTCTTAAATACAAAGTTTTTTTAATATAATATATTATCAATACATCAATGTATTTGAAAGAAATTAAGAAAATAAGAAAATTAATACTATATATATTATGAAGTAATTTTTATACATATCATATATTATATTTATCTTTATCATTATATATTAACTGATTATATACAGTGAATTCCATTTAATGTGATCACTGGTTTATAGAATCAACAGTTTATTGGAATAATATTTGAAAATCCCAAACCAGATCTTATGTTATTAATGTTAAATTAAACTTTTATTAGAATCACCAAGTACCGGATAATTGAATTATTTTTAAGAACATTCTTATCGTTTTATTGGTATTTTAAACTTTCACTAAAAAAAAACAAAAATTGTTTTGAAAAAGTTAAAAAGATCTATTCAAAAATATGGCAAAAATGTTACTTTTCAGTTATTATTTATTTAATTTTAAATTGGTAATTAAAAATCATGTATATATTATATTAATTGAATAGAGATTTTAATTTCAGGCTAATATGAAAATGAAATTAGTAGATTCTCAAGTACAATCAAAAATAGATAGTTTCTTCACTTTATTTTGAATGTGTTTTATTTTAATTTAATTTTAAACATATACATATAAATATACTCATAAAAAAAATGTTTTACGGAATCAATCGGTTAATAGAATCAAAATTATCTTAACCAATGTGATCACATTAAACGGAACTCATTAACAGTAAAATTATGTCTAAAATTACGTTTGAATTGTATTTGTATTTGATATTTTTTTTTTGTCAATTTATTAAAATGATATTGATTATGAATTTTAATAGTTCGGAAAATTATTCCGCATACATCGGTGGTTGTTTAAAAAATGATAGACAATACAATTTAATTAGATAAAAAAATTCAACATACCTTAAAATTCTTGCGAGTGCAATCAGTAAGCAACGATTAAAGGCTACCGTCAAGAATGCGTGTTCAGCGAGAAATGAATACTAGGGAGTAGGTACCTCGTGACTATAGTCCGAGTCACGAAAGTGGCGGGTGGCCGCCGCCGTACCCCGAACCTCGCCCACCGCGTAGAGAGTGGTTCACATTCTATTGTTGCGATCCGGAACGGCGGCGGCGCGGTAAACTATATCACGGACTAAGATATACAGGACTGGACACGACATGGTTGGAGGGTGTGGGGGGTTGACTACGAAATGTAGTTCATCAGGCGGTGTTCGGGGGGATATTTTCCTTTTAGCATTACTAACGCCGTCTTGGTGGATATTTTTGGAACTAAATTTGTAATAATGTGATCTAGTTCCATAAGTCGGCGCTAATAATGCTAAAAGGAAAATATCCCCCCCGAACTCCGCCTGTTGTAATACATTTTGTAACCACAATATTCATTTCGTATCCAGTTCATCTTAGTCCGTGTCTGATATTCAGATTCTGATGCCACAATTATTAGTGAACCAGCAGTGACATCAATGTGAAATAAAAAGTTATTACAGTGATGCAGACGTCGCCACTAGCTCGCTACGCTCGCTCGGACAAAAAAAACGAAAATGCGTATATGGGTTAGAGAGAGATAAAGAAAACGATAGACAGAGAGAGTGATTGAGTGAGAGTGTGTGAGAGAGTAAGAGTGAGAGATGAGAGTGAGAGAACGCAATTGTCCCAATCCCGTTTGTACTCTCAATTTTTTCTTGCCGCCGTCTCATTTCGTAGACGAGTAATATTTTCAAATATTTATTAAATAAAATTATTTCATGTAATTACATTATTATTATTCAATTATCGATTATTGGCTTGTATATAAAACGTGTATTTAATATAATTTTATAGTGTACCGTGTACCTAAGACTTAACTATTTTCAGTCACGGATTTAAGGAAAGGCGCGTTATTGCGTTAAGATGCTTTAGCCACCCACCTTTGGAAGTGTAATATTTAATTCATCTTAATATCTATGCAGTACATCAGTCTAAAATGTTAACAGATTACATTACGTATTTCAATTAATGATATACTATTACTATATACGTGTCATCCGAGTGTCCAATTTAAAAAAAAAATATAATACAGATAATGAGTATAGTATATTACTTAATTCACGGATTAAAAAAATGAAAATTACAGATAGATAGGTTTGATACAGATTTAAAAAAACAATTTACTACATGTTCCATAAGACTATATTACACATTAAAACTTACCAGTATCGTAATTATGCGTTGGGTTGGGTGGTAAAAGGGTAACATTTTATTTCATAATTTTCGGATTAGTAGAAAATATATATTTATACATGGGTATTTGTATAGCAGGGCCGGGCCATCATTAGCGGCGCTTCTGGCGAAATAAAAATTTTCGCCCCCACAAAATAAAAAAATAAATTTTTTTTATGTAACCTTAAATATTTTTTGGTGTTAATGACACCGGTGTGATTATAATTTTGATATACTTTCTAGTTTTTTATAAAAGATAAAATTATTATAGTCAATTTCGTAAAATTTGGTTTGCGCAACAATACAATGCGAGATGTGAACTCAATAATTTTACTAAATTATAATTTATAATATTTATGCAACAACAAATATATTCAATTTTAAATCACACCATCGTCTTAAGCACATAAATATACTTCGGATTATGAAAAAAAAATTCTGAAATACAATTTTAAGTTATTAATATCATTGTGTAAATCAAACTACTTTTACGCGTAAAACATAGGCGGCTACTCGGTCGTCGGCACTATGACGTCACGCGGCTATCCATCTACTCATTATACTCTCATTATTTTGTTAAATAATCATTTTTTTAACTTCGGATTTTAATCAAAACATTTTTCATTGTGTTAACTACAATAATACACCAATAAACTTAAAATTAAAAAAAAAATAGTGTTTTGATGTCCTTTTAATCCAAAAGTACGCAAATTTGTGCGAATAAAATAATAATGAAAAAATAATGGGAAAAATGATACAATATTAATGCTAACAATTTTTCATAATCGTTAAATTTTAAATAAATTTATTAGAATATTTACCTAATTACCATGTTCTATTTCGGGCTTCACTGTTTAAGAGCGTAGATTAGGTAGGTATAACTCCGTAATGCGCGTTGTCATTCAATCGAATGTCTATTGTAAAATAACCGAATAATTATTATTGTAATTTGTAATATAATAATACGATTGTGTGTGTGTATATTGTATAGCTTATTTCAATATTTTAATATAATCTTTTAAAATATTATTTTGGTCGATTTAAAACTGATAACCATTTTATATACATAATATATCATAGTTGTTCTATTTTTATAATTGTCGGCCATGGGAAACGTTTACATTATTATAAATAAAATATAATATTCCTTTTACGATAACATTCAATAACAGCCATCGTCGATCGTCGTGTATGAAAATTAATTTCTGTAGTAAATTTGTTGCTTAATTATAAAAATTAAGTGTTAAATATATAGCACAATTAATGAATTAACACAGTATTAATCAACTCGCATCTAATAACAGATATTAATATATTAAAATATTTTGGCTTATATTTCAAATTCAAATTTTACGATATCAAATTTTGCGCCCCCATTCCTACTCGATATTTTGCGCCCCTGGCAGACGTTCACCTTTCCAGGCCCTAGGCCCGGCCCTAATGTATAGTACGTTACACGAGCCCATTTCATACTTATCGCCAGTAATTATTTATACTCAACACTCAGACCACAGTGATCTTTTTAATGGTTTATGATTTGAATGAATAAACATGAATACCTTCAATTAAATTTATTGAATTATACTTTTATCCGGAACTATATGTAGCTAGCTGTTAAGGTGTTGGATGTTAATGGTCTCTAGCCGATTACAAAAAAACAGAGAAATAAATTTTATTAAAAACACATTACAGTGATCACACACACACACTCAATGTTTGCATGTTGTATATTAAAGTGTATAATGTATTGTAGATGACAACGACAAGGCAGGTTCGATGTGTAGTATCATCCCTTTTAAACACATAAATAAAAGCACGCAGTACATCTGACTTGCACTGATAATACATAATATATATCCATAATCTCTATTTGTATACGATAGTCTTAATATAATCCATCATAAACGCTATTTCCGATGAGTTGATAAGTCATCGTCGATAATTAATATACAACTAAGAGCAGCCAATAAACTATATTAAGTTGGTATATAAAGCAGGTATCCCGAATGAAAAAGTGATCCAGTAACTACCGTAATAAAATCGTACCTTTATGATATATATAATAAAATTAACTTTATAAATTAGGTATATACCATGTATTCATGTACATGCTTGTACGTGCGTATAATGCGGTATTATTAAGTGCTAACAATAACTAAGCAATGATACAAAATACAATATCAATATTTATTTAGATATTGAAATAAATTGTACTTTTTGTTAAATAATTTTGTTAGACTTATCTAAAAGACTTATTTATTTCATTATATGTAATATATATAAATATGGTCAAATGGACCATAATAATGCGTACTCGTCGTTGCGCACGTTGGGCGTACAAAAATGTATACAGTTTATAACATTCAATTCGGATTCCGGATGCAGGCTGGGTAGGTATATACTCGATACACTAGCTGTTTGTAAAGAATATTTTCGACCATCATTGTGTTTAATATACTATAATAAATAAAAAAAAATAATAAAAAAAAAAAATGTACTATATTATAATATGTGTCAATTGTGTTGTAGGTACACATCAGGCGACGATTTCTCTTTCGATCTTAAACAGAAAGAGACCGCTGAGTAAGGTACAGCCACACACGTGTTTCGGTGAATTTTACCTTACCTCTTATGCTCACAATAATAAATTACTGTGACCGATGAAAACGTTCGGGTACCCACTAAAAAAAAACACGATGGGCCAGGAACGGCAAATAGGCAGGGCGCGCGGTTGTGCATTGTACTCGTCACGCACCATTAATAAAATACACGCCGACCGATATGAGTTTGTGTGTGTATTTATGTATAATCGTAATAGGAAGTGACCAGGGTTGCCGAGCAAATCCTGCATGTGAGTGTTTATGTATGGGTGGTGAGTGTAGACTTATACTAGTGAACAAATAGCCAATAGTTAACTCGTATAAAAAAAGATAACTCAAATGTAGGTATATAGTAATAATTATTAAATAATATAGTGCAATACAATAAATAGGTTACGGCTCTTTTGGCCCAACAAGTAAAATATATTATGTAAAATAAATAGTCCGACTAAAATGCCGGTTTGGCACAACCTGCAGTATAGTAATAATAATAATACGTAATAATTAACAAGTGCAAGTATATAAAGAAATTACATTCAGAAAAGTATAAATAGTAAATATAATAAATACACGGCCCTTATGACCTATAACAGAATAAAATATGTGTGTAATAAGGTATAATTATATAATAATATAAAAACGGCACAGATTGTCGGTGCATATTATAGCTGATACCTAGCAACAATAATATTTATAATACAAATTGATACACACAACACACAAATAATTATTGATAATATAAATTAAAAAAAATAGGGCCATTAGCGCCGATACAAAATTATACAGTTTTTGTGGCGATTCGCGTACACTATATAATAAGGAAAACAAATTAATGTGATGATTCGAGCGAACACAAAATAGTGGCGAATATCGCCTATATAATTTAACAAGTATTGGCGATTCATTTTCACGCCAATACAAAAATATATTATAAAAATAATAAAATAATGCAGATTTGTACCTATGTATATGATAAAAATTAACCCTTAGGGCTCTCAACTCACAATAATAAGGGAAAATAATAAATTTTCTATTAGAGTAAATACCAAAAAAAATTTGAAATCACATTATATTATTGTATTCACAGATGACAGATGTTACCGCGACAACATACCGATCGAAAAGACCAGGTAGCCGTGTTATTCCGCGCACCCGGCGAAACAGTGGCGAACGATAATGCGTCTCAAAATAATATAATTATACTATCATGAGTACATGACGCAATAATAATAATTAAACAAAAATTAAATATATAAAACATTAAGCAAATATGTTGTACGTGTCACACAGCTTCATAATTTAATATCATCATAATACTATTAAATATGCCATTCTCGATACTTAATAAATATATATTGTATAATTAACTTAATTCATTGTTGATTTTTATTTCTTGTTGTGAAATGTTTCATTAATATCGTAACTTACATTCGAAAATTGCATTTTTATTTTATTTAACACCCTCAAAAGGATAAGTTCTCGTCTTGATTCCATTATAATTTAATCGTCGATGTTTACCAAATAAGAAATTATATTAATATGCATTTTCACATCATGGAAAATATGATTACTATCAACAATAGTTAAATAAGATACGCAGACTCAAGTGTACTAAAAAGTAAAAATAATATAACCAATATTTTAGATACCGATTAATCGTATAAACATATTATAGCCTTTGATAATTAATAATAAACAAAAAGGTAAAGAACAAAAGAACGTCGATACCCTTAGCCCCGTCATTTATATTTAAAGATACCTAACTATTAACACCTCTTATATTATTAAAAGGTAAAGTTTCATCAATAAGCAACATACAAGCTTATTTTTGATTCTTTACATTTTTTTTGATTTTAATATTAAGTATGATAAAACTTGTACTAGTTGTACTACATTTCAAGATACATTTTATAAAAATTAAACTATTTGACTATACAATTTTATGGACAATAAAATAAATGGTTGATTTTATCGTAGAATAAAAAATAAATCTGGAACGCGTAAAATATCCGAAAATATTTTGTCCGAACCGTATTTTAGCCGAAAAATATTTAATCCAAAAAAAATCTACATTACTCATTGCCTCATTGGCCCTTACTCATTTAAGGGGCCCCGTAAAAACGAAAAACCACACTTTTTTTTATTTAATAATACCTGTATCATATTTACGAGATTACGGAACAAAAGTCAATATGAAAAATAAAAATTAAGTTGTAGGTATTATATGCAGTATTAAAAATAAAATTATTTGGTGGATTTTATGGTCGTGGTAAATAAGACATAAGTACTTGATAATTTTTATAAATTATTATTAATTTTAATTAGTATAAGTAGTATAACTGTATAAGTAAAAAAAGGTAGGCAAGTGGGTGTCGATCTGCTTTACAGTAGGTTACAAGTGAGTCACTATATATACTTACTGGATTATTGTATTAAATTTGAATTCAATGATATAATATCATTCTATATGAAAAACGAATCTTATCGAAGACGGACAGTCAGCCTTGATATATTATAATATATATTTTTAACTACAAAATAATTTAAAATTTGACAAATTTTTTCAAAATTCAAACTTAAAATGCTTATAAAAAAAATTGTACCTATTATTTTTAATATTTTTCAAATGCTATTGCAACGATTTGTCTACAGGAGACTTAAATTAAATTTTCACGCTTCTTGACCCAACAAATTTAATAACTAATTTAAAATAACTATAGAATAAAAAATTGAAAAAATTAAAAATGTCCATAAAGAGCTCAGAAAGAGTAAAAATGTTTTGAAAATTTTATCAAGTAAGCAATTGATAAAATAGACATATAGTGTAAATTATTTAAAATATCTAGGTACATTTATTTGTTTTTTTAATTACAACAAAATAAGAAAATCGCTAGGTACATGATAAATCGAGTGAATACCAATGTTGTAAAAATTTGAACTTTTCAAACACTCATAAAAATTATATTTTAGTTTCTGATAGAGATGATTTTTTTTATAAAATTAGACAAACTTACGAGGAATCTTGTATTAAATTTTCAAAATTTTAGATTTAAACAGATAAATTTTTATGAATTTTTAACAAAATAATTTGCACATTTTCTTCATTTGTTCGTATTTTATATTTTGTCAAAATTCGAACTTTAAATGGTTATAAAAAAAAAATGTGATTACTGACTATGTATAAAATGTATTATTAATATTTTTCAATCATTATAATTTATATAAGGCGCCTCGTCCTTAATTTTTAAGTTTTTATTACCCAACAAATAACATTTGATTGACATTCATAGAAAAAAAATCTAAAAAAATTGGAAACTTAAAAAGTAAATAGTTAAAAAATAATTTAAGTATTTTAAAAATGTTATCGTGCCTAGAAAATTCTATAATATAAACAACCAGTTAAAATGCCTTGTATCTACGGTCATTTGTTTTAGAGTTACACCAAAAACCAAAATTGATTTTGTGATTTTGTCAAAAACCGATTTCGCGTGAAAATGTCTGTTTTTCCCTGCTCTTTAGAAAATTACTAGGAATTTTTAATTTTGACCTTCGCAATGCACCAACTTGTTTTCGTGTATGTCATCACGTTTTGAAGGAGTAGAAATAATGTTTTAATTTTTGACTTCAGCCCCTCTTTGAAATGGAAAATGATTCTAAATGATACTTTGGTGAGTTAAAATTTCCAGTAGTTTTCAAAAACGTCAAATAAAAACCTAAAAAAGTAACGGGAAAACAAGCATTTTTACAAATAATCAATTTTCGAAAAAAATCAATTTTTTTATTTTGCTGTAACTCAAAAAAAAAATCATTTTAAATACTTGAAATTTTCACCAAGTATAAATATTTTGACTTTTTAAGCTATTTATTGACAATTGAAATTTTCGATGTACCTATATCTTAGTTTATTTTTTTGAAATGCCAATAAAAAAAATTTGGTATTTCATTAAATTTTTAAAATATATATAATACAAGGTTTATAATAAGTTGCACTTAGCGTAGTAAAAAAAAATTCAAAAATTGTTAGTTACAATTGTTGTATATAAGCTAAGCATTTAAAGTTCAAATGTTTACTAAATATGTCAAAATCGTAAAAATTTGCAAGGAATTTTTAAGTTGAAAATTCATAATGTTTTAGTGATTTATATCTGAAACCCAATACTAGGTTCTCTATAACATTTTCTTCAAATCACTGTAAAAAAAAAACTCCAGCGGCACTGCAGAAAAAAATGTACGAGCGTTTGAAATCGATTTCGTATACAAAATGATACCTGTCATTGCATTCAAATTTAACGCATTCATTATGGTGACCTACTCTCCATCACTGCTATACACAGCAGAGCGATACTCGCTTTTCCACCCTTTTTAAATTTAAATACGGAAATTTACAAATTTTAATTATTTAAAATAGTAAATATGTTAACGGCAAATCAACGTTAATATATTTTTAATATTTTTGTTTTGTTGTTGTTTTTGATTTTCAATAACTCAAGTTAAAATTATTTAGCCCCCCCACCATAAAAAACCCCTGGCTACGCCTCTACATTAAAATTTTGATAACTCGAAATATTTGTAGTTAGTCTTTAGTCCGTGAACTTTGAGTTACCGAGAGTACACTGTAATATTGTATTATCATTTTCACCATAATATTTTCAAAAATTTTAATTTGTTTTGAACTGTTTATGGATATATACTCTGCAGTTTCCAACTTTTTAGGTTTTTTTTCTACAAATGTCAATAATATGTTATTTGTTGACTTGTTGTGTAAAAAAAGTTTGAAAATTTAATAGAAGGCTCCTAACAAAAGTTGAAAAATATTAATGATACATAGTCACATTTTTTTTTATAAGCATTTAAAGTTCAAATTTACAAAATATAAAATACGTAAAATTGAAAAAAATGTGCAAATTATTTTATGTTAGAAATTCTTAAAAATTTTTCTTTTTAAATCTATGATTTGAAAATTTAATCAAGATTCCTCGTAAGTTTGTCTAATTTTTTATAAAAAAAATCTCTGTTGAAAAGTCATATTGAATTTTTATGAGAGTTCGAAATCCAATTTTTACGACATTGGATATTCACTCCATCATTTCTCATGTAACGATTTTCTTATTTTATTGGAATTCAAAAACGAATAACGGAAAATACTTGAAAATTTAATTAAATGTTTATATGTTTATATTCTCATTTTCATTACACAATAATATTCTTAAAATATTTTGACTCGTTTTGAGCTATTTACGGACAATTTCAAATTTAAATTTTTTTAGTTTTTTTTTGTTTATAAATGTCAATAAAATTGTATTCGTTGGGTCGAACATCTTGCAAATTTAATACAAGGCTCCTTATATATAGTGTTAGAATATCAGTTAAAAAATATTAAAAATACAGTGTTTATTTTTTTATTAGCATTTAGAGTTCGATTTTTTACAAAAGACGTAAAAATAACGAAAATGTGAAAATTATTTCGAATTAGAAATTCATGAAGAGATTCCTCATAAGTTTGTTTATTTTTATCAAAAACAAAAATCTCTACCGGAAAGTCAAATTAAATTTTTATGAGCGTTTGAAGTTGAAATTTTTACGACATTAGATATATTCACTAATTTACTTGATTTAAAAAACGAATAGCCTTAGACACTTGGAATGTATACCTATGTAGGTATATTTATCAATTACTATACTTGATAAAATTTCCAAAATATTTTGACTTGTTTCTAGTTGATTACGAACATTTTAAATTTTAAAATTTTAGATTCAGAGCGGAGCAATAATTAATGTATTGGTTTTACAATGCGTTGTTTTTATATACCTATATTTTTTATTTTTTTGGGGGGTCAAAATTTAAATTTCCCAATAGTTTTTAAAAGCGCCCAAAAAAACAAAATAAAAATTAAGAAAAATCGAGAATTTTTACGCAAAATCGGTTTTTGACAAAATCGATTTTGGTTTTTGGTGTAACTCTAAAACAAATGATCGTAAACATATGAAATTTTCACTAAATGTTTATGTTTATACTAGCCTTTTGTGTAATACAAAGATGTATTACAAGATTCCTCATCAGTTTGTCTACCTTTATCAAAAAAAAAAAATAAATGTTTCAATAAAGTCACATTAAGTTTTTATGAGGGTATGAAGTTCATATTATTACAACATAATAACTGTAAATGCAAGACATTTTCACTGAATATTTATATTAGGATTTTCTATACATGAAAAAAATTTCAAAAATTTTTTATTTGTTTTGAGTTGTGTACTGATATACTCAGTTACCAACTTTTTAGGTTATTTTCTATAAATGTCAATAAAATTTTCGAAATTAATTTTTTTATGTTTTTTAAAACAATAAATTCACAGCCCTGATTATAACATTTTTTATACTTATTTTATGTAGGTATTATATGTTTAAAATTAAAATAAGTAAATACACCAATATTTATTAATCAAAACTATTTTAAATGTTGCTAATATTTATTTAGGAGATTAAATTATCGTACAAAAATTGTTTCATGTCACTTATAAGTTACAACGTAAAATACGCAACACTTATACTAAAAAATCTATTTAATCGTAATGAAATTATTATTTTAAAAAGTAATTGGGTTAGAAATATAAATCGAGTTCTGGTGTATAATAATTTGTATGCTTAATTTATTGGTTAATATTTTTAAGCAAACAGGAGCTTTAATTAAAAAATAGGTTTGCGACTTGCGAGCTGGTATGATCATACAATTTTGATTATTATTATACTTATAAAAATTACTTATATGATATAAATTTCTGAAAATCAAATATTTTAATTTATTTGAAATACAACTCCTCTCATTAATTTTATTTTTAATGCTACTCTTTAATGCTATACCTTTACTTCATCTTCTTTGTTTAATATATTTGTTAAATTTACCTATCTTAAATAATAAAAATGTTTTAAGAAAAAAATGTTATCGTTTAAATAAATTTATATATTGAATTTTTATCATAACATATTTAATTTTATTCATTTAATATACTTAAACTAATGATATATGTTAAATAATTTTATAAAAAAATTAATAATTAAAAATAATTATAATTAGTTAATAATTAGGATGTTTATGCATTTGCATGATATTTCTTTTATAATTTTTTCATAATAATTGAACATCTGTGAATTCCATTTATATTTAAACTATAGTAATATAGTTTATTGATGTGATCGTAGTCATCAATATAAAACTATTTTTCTATAAATAATTAAGAATTGAATTTAGAATATAAAATAATACATTAAACTCTGTATATGTATCAAATTCCAAAGTGTTGATTTCACAAAATTTTTATAATTTATACTTATTTATACATATACAAAATCCAAATACCACACTGTCCTATGTTTCTATTGTTTCTCTTAAGCTTAGAACGGCCAGAACCCATGTGAAAAGTATCTATACAATACTTATACACCGGGTCCACAGGGATAACAAAATTAAAACAAAAATATTTGATTTTTTTAAAACAACTTAGGTACCTAGTTCCGTCTGATTTAAAACTTTAATTTTTGCTGTAGATGTAAATTATGTGGTTAATACTGGAAAAACTACATATTTTTGTGATGGTGAACCATATGAAATTAATTTGAAAAGAACGAGATACAGTTTAAATCGCAGACTTAAACCCGATCACATTGTTGGAATAACAAAAATAGATGAAAAATTGACGTTTATAATAAAATGGACAAATGCAAAAGATGAAAAAGTAGATTTGATTGATGCCAAATTGGTTTATGAAAAGTGGCCCAGCTTAGCGTTGGATTATTGTCAAGCCCGTCTTTTTTATAAGTACATCACCTAGGGGCGAAAAACAGACAATGTGATAAACCTAAGGTAAATCTGGAGCCATATAATCACATAAGTATTTAAATTTGTATATATAATTGTTTTGTATGAATTTATTTATTGATGTATAAATAATTTAATCTTATTGCCTTGGTCAATCACTATGACGTTGTCCTAATAAACACATTTAATAGATATATATAATTGCAATAATATATACATTATTATATATCATTATTTAGATTTATAATAAAATATTTACACAGCTGCATAAACAATAATATATCTTTATTCATTAAAATAACTTTAGATTCAATAAAACTAACAAATAATAAATTATTACGAATTAAGTTAATCTTAGATTTAAATAGAATATTACTTGCATAGCTGTACAAACTATGGTCATTTGGTCAACAAAAAAAATAGATAACAATTAATTAAATTACTCTTGGACTTAGTAATATGAATAATCACAATCTTTGCAGCTGTGTCAATATTAGTCATAGTAAATAATATATCTATAGCAACGCTGCAATCTACAATGTAATTACAAAGGCGGCATATCAACATCCATAAAAAGGCACACGACATTATATTATATTATACATTATATTCTATCCTTTTCACATTTATTTATAGTTTTGTTATTAATCAATTTCTATTATTATACCAATATGTATATTTATTGTGATCGGCCGACTCGAGTCTAATATAATATTAAAATTACAATTTTGACGAATAAAACAGTTTATTTTTGATCTGTAATTTAACTTTTATATTAATTATTAAGGTAATATTATATTATTGAGCAAATTAAATTTATTTATACTTTATAGCTATTTCTAAACTATTTAATTAACGTTGTATTGAGAATTATAATATGATATTTACCAATTTTTTGTGGTTTAATAAAAACTATAGGTACCTGTGTAAAATGTTTATACGTAATATTAATGATACGTACAAAGCAAACTTTGAAATGTGTCTGACACTTAAATAGGGCACTAATCTGACCTAACTTGCATCGATTTGATAGTGGAATATGATTAAAACAGATAATTTTCGAAATACATATATACATGGTTGTTGTATACAGCAGATGGTAGAATAAAATAATACGTGCAAGCGTTTCGTATGGTGGTGCACATTTTACCTACATAATATGTTCGAAAGTGTTCAGATTTCGTAGAGAATTATCTCATCAGTCATCACTGTGGCCATTGGCTTAAAACGCTTTTTAGGATTTGAAAAACTAGTCTGGTGCTACTAATTATCGTGCTCACATAATCATTTAAACGTGTATACGATATAAATATATTGATATATCATATATATATATATATATATATTGATATTACCCAATCACACTAGGCGATTTTATTAAATATACTTTAAAAATTAAAACGTATACATATTATATATTATATAATAACCATTTCTTTCTGACCTTCAGAATATAAAAAAATATAATACGTTTTTACGTTTCTATTCCGTTATTAACAATTTATATGATTTTAAATTAAATATTGTGATATTTTATAGATAGCGTGTTTAATACACGTCCAAGATATATCTTTATTGATTCTGTATAATGAAACAGTCAGTATTTTTTTTCTACGCATGAAAAATGTTAAATTGACGGAGTGACGGCGGATGTAGGTATTGTATACGCATTTATACATATGGGCAGATGGTATATATACGCACTATTATTTCGTGTACCACCTCAGCAGGATGTCATTTCAACATCGATGTATTATGGCACATATTTTGGCGAAGTCTGCAGTGGCGTCGCAGAGACGACGTTTTTGTTAACATTCTGTATAGACGCCAATGGACATATTATTACAATTTAGGTATATAACAATAATAAGTAGGTGGATGTATTTCAATGTATATTTCCGGTCAAAAATAATCAATAATGGATCTAATAATACAATACGTACGAATGTGGTATCTTTTAAATCGCATGCCCTTATATGGCGAAAAAGAAAATGTACATTCGATTATATAGAGCGGAAATTCCTATGTTTATTATACATTAAGTATGGTTCGGTGAGTACCACTATACTATACTTGTAACTACAGTCTATAGAGGAGTTATAATGGATACATTTAATGCGATAATAATATGATCGAACTACAGCCTATATTTTTATCAACTGGCGTCTGTTGTCATAATGGTACGACGTTTATGTTCTATATATTTTATATTAACTCATGGGAAAATGTTCATCATAAAACAACCATAGGAGTAAATAACATATTTAAAGAATTTAATAATATAAAACTTACTTTAAATATAAATAAAAATGTATTTGTTGCCTTTTCTATTTATAACTTATCTATTCCGTTCAATGACTATATTATTCACTCTTGCAATACTAGTGATTTAAACTTAAAATTATGCGACTGCCAAAAATGAATATGTAAGTGTCACTCGAGTGAAATATTTAGGTCTAATTATTGACTGTAATCTCCGTTGGAAATTGCATGTCGAAAATTTGGTCATGAAGTTAAGATCTATTATTTCCAAACTCTTTAAACTGAACAAACTTTTACCCACAGACATTTTGCGTATTGTATATAATGCACTATACTAAAGCCAACGAGAGAGTACTATTCCTTCGCGCATCCAAATGATCGAGCTCCGCGGTTTCGTACCCAAATTTCTCCCACTCTACCATCTAGTTGCCGCCGTAAATACCCCCACTCACTAAACGGCGGCTGTCGACTAATTCCACGGCCGCCGCCAACCACTGGTTGTATACACCGGCTCAAGTAACACACCACCCAAAAAAAAATAACAGCTGGCGTCTGCCGTAGTGCCGAAACTATTATGTACCTAATACAGCAACAATACAAATAATGTGTGTGTAATATCAATATTTTAATTATGCATTTATTTATTTTAACAAAAATGTCCAATTGTGCATTACATAATTTTTATACACATAACAAAATCATTAAATTACAAAAAAAAAAAAATTATAATAAAAAAATATTCGAATGATAAAAAATAAAATACAAAGAAATCAATCCGAATCGAAGTCTGATTCCGAACAACTCGTATCACCTGTTATCGTCATGATATGACGTCCTTCTGCTTCGGGAAGTTCGTCAAATACTTCATCTGTTATATGTTCAATGTTCAAAAACTTTTCTTCCTCCTTGACGACATGTCCCACAAAATTCGTCCACATTTCCGCTGTCACATGTTCCACGCCTTTTTTTAATAACTCCAGTACATCCTTTATTTTAAACGTATTATTATGTGTCCGGACATAGCTTTTTACAGAAGACCACGCGAGCTCGATAGGGTTTAGCTCGCAGTGGTATGGGGGTAATCGCAATACGATTTTGCCATTGTCTTTTGCGTACTCGTCTATTACGTACTTGTCGTATTGGTTTTTTATTTTTTTAACTCTTATTATTAAATCATTTTTGACTATTGGATGGTTAACGATTTCACCTTTCATTTCAAGCCAATCGATAATATCTTTTTTTTTCCAAGACATAGTTGGTATTTTGCATTTCTTTACGGAGTGATACGAAGCATTATCCATCACTATGACGGCGTTTTCTTTTAATAGTGGTAGAATTCGTACAAACCATTCATAGAATGTATCGCCATTCATCTCGTCATGGTAGTCCGTAGAATTGGTCTTTGATTCGAAACACAAAAGACCCCCCGGGACAAAACCATCTGTCGACCCGATGTGTAAGACAATGAGACGCTTACCTTTTCCCGAGGGTTCTTTTTGTCCTGTGGTTAGGCCCTTGAGGAATGCATCTCGTGATGAATTTATTGTGGTATCGGTCCACGTTCTACTGTGTGCCTCGCCTGCGTTGACCCACGTTTCGTCCAAATAATAAATTGGTCTGTTTTGCTCTCTATAATGCTTTATTTTGACCAAATAACTTCGGCGCCAAGTTATTAAATCTTCTCTTTCGAGTAGTGCACTATTACGTTTTTTTTTTACGTATTGAAATTGTAAATCTTTCAACACTTTTTGAAATGACGACCGCTTAATGTTTGGAAGTGTTTCATCTTCATTAATGGCGATTAACATTTTATCGACTGTTGGTACTTCGCGGTTCCTCCAAAAATTGTGTATTTTCTGTCTTATTGCATTTTTATCGAATTCATCGATTTTTTCGATTATTGTAGGTCGAATTTTTTTCTTGTTCGGCGATGTAATTGTTCCTTGATTCTTATACTCCGATAATATGTTTTGAACTGACCGCTGTCCAATACCCGAAGATTTTGAGATATCGACGATCATTTCTCTTAAGGTCATTCGAGGGCTGTCAGGATTTTCAAGCTGGTGTTTAACTATTTTCTTATATAAATTGACAATAATTTTTCTTTGACCAGTGCCGATGAACTAAAAAAAAAATTAAAATTTAAGAATTTAAGAATTTAAAAAATAGTATAAAAAAATAAATAAAAAAATAAATAGTAAAAAAAATAGTATAAATACAAACACTTACTTTTCCACATGGATTTTTTTTGGAAGGAGACACAGCTGCGACATCCATATTGTACTTATTGTTATACGTAAAACTATTAAACAATTGTTAAGTAAAAAACGTAAAAAAGTTAAATAAAACCGTATAAAACACCGGGGTGCGCGAAAAAACAAAAATGTTGTGTTTAAAATATCGGAGATGCTATTATAGTTCACGCTGTATACAAACACTGTCACAGTTTCCTGGTCGGCGGCGGCGACGGTGGTGGCAGCAGCGTCGGCGATGGTGGCGACATCGGTGTCGGCGGCCAGCGTTGACGGCGGCCAGCAGTTAGGGAGTTTTAGTGGTGGGAATGCGCGAGAACGGATGAGTTTTGGTCGCCGCCCAATAGTACTCTCTCGTTGGCTCGACTATATACAAATAAATATTCCAATATGGTTTATTACTTTATTAGTTTGGGGTGGCTGTACTGACAATGCAATTAGGCCTTTCGTGATACAACAGAATCTTGCTATAAGAATATATTTAAATAAAAAGGAATTATATAGTTCGATCACTACTGAATATAAAGTTTTTAAAACTCTACCGCGACCGGTCAGATATCTATATTCTATATACAAGCAGTTCTCTATTATGTTTCAAATTGATAAATTTCGTATCCAAAAAAATAACAGAAAGGAAAATAGGTCATATGACATGCAAGTAAACTACACTAATAAGAGTATTGGAAAAAGTTTGTGGACTATTTAGGTCCAACTAATTTTAACTCATTGCCGTTGTATCTAAAAAAATATATTTCTAGTAATGTGAATAAGAATAATTATATAACTAATAAAAAAGCTATTGCTAACTATTTGTTTCTTCAACTATAGTTGTATCTTATCTAGTATTTAAGTATTTTAATATTGTTTGAAATAATAATTTTAGGTTTTGTTTTAGTTTTAATACAATTTATACTTATTGTTGTTATATATAGACTTACTTGTGTGTTAAATAGGAGTTTAAATATTTCAAATATTGCTTAAGTATTTTATTAAAGTTAATCTTTATCACATTTTTTTTAAGTTTTAAATATTATATTGTATACTAATAACTGATCTACCTCGCCACAAGCACAGCTTAAGGAGGTGGATTAAAAATAATGATAGATACATTGTTACATTTCTAGTTTTTAATGTGTACATTTTTTATGTATAATGTAATGTACTCATGTTCTATTTTTCTTAAATATAAAAAAATTAACTATTAAAATGAGTTCATTATTATGTGCTTTATTTATGAATTTATACTTAGAAATGCTCTCAAAATACACGTCTATATTTATATTAAATTCGTATATATCTATAAAATTATAAAACGCTAAAATTGTACCGTAGATATTATAAAAATTTTATAAAAATTATTTATTTACCTCTATATAATAGGTATTGCAGTCAGTTGAAACGTAAGCGAAATCCAAAGCTATTTTAGTGGTGAGTTCAAGTTATGTCTGCAGTAGCCAGTAATTCTTCAGGCGTGAGGCATTTGCTGGTTGACAAAAGTTCCTAGTTGCAGCATATACGCATCTCTGAATTCGCACTTCTCCTGTATTGGTCCTGCTATAAGTAGTCTGAGCTGGTGCTGTAGTACTTTTCTGTAAGAAAAATATAAAATAAACTATAAAGCATTAGTGTTTAATCCCTTTATTAAAAATAACAATTAATAACTATATAATTTTGGCCGTCGTTCAGAACCACACCCCTATATACCTTAATAAATAATATTACTGCATATTTTCCCCAAAACAAACCGTTCAATACCGCACCCATTGATATTATATATTCATAATGTATTAAATAACATTATATCGCTTAATATCGCAAAACCAGTTTTGTTTTACATCATGTTTAATCAATACCTACCACAAATCATTAAAAAAAAACTTTTAAGATTATACAGAAAAATCAGTTCTACCTATTCCAGTATTAAAATAAAATTACAATAATATAATAATTCACAATCTGGATTATGGTTGAAACTTTTTTTTGGTTTGCCACATTTGATTCTTAAGGCGTTTGTAGAGATTATGGGTATTTGTCCATATGAAAAACAATTTTATGATTTTGCTGTTTAATTTTTAACTGTGAAAAATGTGTAAGGTATTGAACGGTGGAAAATGTGCGGTTATGAACAGTATAAGTGTGTGGTTATGACGGCTGTTGATAGTTTTCTATTCCTATTGTTTAAGTAGAAATAATTACTGAAGTATAACAAATAAAAAACACCTTATCGGTCATTATCAATATATAAAAAGTGGACAAGTGGGTATCGCTCTGCTGTTTGTAGAGATGGAGAGTAGGTCACTGGTCACTATAATGGATGTGTTAAATTTGAATGCAATGACAGGTATCATTATTGTATACGAAAAACGATTCTGAACGGAGATGATTTGTCAGTCAATGATAATTAGTAGGATATATTATATTATTAGTTATTATTACCTATATTTAAATTGTAATATATCGTTATATTTTACGCGATTTCGTAGAAAAATTAAACTTCATATTACGCTCATAAAATTTTTTCTATATTGACGCTGGAATTTTTTTTTACAAAAGTTTTTACACTTACTTGAAGAAACTTATGGATAACCTTGTATTGTGTTTTTTACCCTTAGGTATAAAACTATAAATCACAAAAATTTTATGAATTTTAAATTTCAAAATTCCTTGCAAATTTTTGTGATTTTGATGTATTTCGTAAACATTTGAACTTTTAATGCTTATAAAAAAAAATTGTGAGTAACGATTTTTGATTTTTTTTTTTTACTACTATAAGTAAAACTTATATTAAACCTTGTATTAAATTTTAAAGATTTTTTGAAAAGCCAAATTTTTTTTATCGGCATTCAAGAAAAAAAATTTAGAAAAATCGAAATTTCAATGGTTTATTAATATTAAATATAGTTTAAAAAAATTCTAATTATTTTGAAAATTTAATTGTTAGTATAGAAAATATTAAAACAAACATTTTGTGAAAATTTCAAGTATTTTTAATGATTCGTTTTTAAATTACAGCAAAATAAAAAAATCGATTTTGTCAAAAACTGGTTATATGCGAAAAAATTCCCGTTTTTTCGTTACATTTTTAGGGGTTTTCCTGACGCTCTTGAAAACTACTGGAAATTGTTTACTTTTGACCCCCCCAAAGTACCAACTAGGTGAATTTTCCTTTTCAAAGAGGGGCTGAAGTCAAAAATCAAAGCATTATTATTACTTCAAAACGTGATAACAGACACAAAAATTAAAAAAATAACACATCTTTGTACGAGTAGAATTAATACATTCATATCACTCCGTTCAGAATCTAAAATCTTGATTTGTATTAAAATCCTGTATTAAATATCTTGATAAAAAAAATACAAAAACATACAGATATAACGGAGACTCAACTTTTTAAACGGTAAAAAAATGTAAATCCAAAAGGTTTTTTGTAAATTTACCTTTTGATGCACCGAATTTACCGGTAAAATTTTACAACGTAAACTTACGAGACTCAAATCACTATAAAATATATGAACATATGAGTAAATGACGTAGTATTTTATTATTTACTGCCGTTTGCCTACTCTCAAATTTATTACTATTAAGAGGATGTCAGCATAGTATTAGTTATCTTATCTCTCTCTAACCAACATACCAAATTTTACGTTCACAAAAATGACTATAACCAGTATAACCATATTCATTTCTCAAATTAGAGTGAAATGACCTATTATTTAAAGTTAAGAACATTATCTAAGGCATCTCATAAGCGTTTTATTATATTTTTATTTTAAAATTGTAAATTGTTTACACCATCTTAAAAAACTCATAACTCGCTTTAAAATAAAAATACAATAAAACGCTTATGAAACGCCCTAGATAATGTTCTTTACTTTAAATTCTATAATAGATCATTTCACTCGACTTTGAAAAATCAATATGGTTATAATCATTTTTGTGAACGTAAAATTTGCTATGTTGCGCGTGGGTTAGAGAGAGATAACTAATACTACGCTGGCATCCTCTTAAGACTTCTATAAATTTCGGGGACCCAATTTTTTAATTGAGGCGTCTGGTGGTGCTGAGCAGTGAGCACCCCTGGGCCCTGGTTACACGCTAGTAGTGGCACTGAGCAAGTTTCCCGGTCTTAAAATAATAAACATATCATTTTTTTTTGTATACAAAAAAAAGTATTTATGATGAACACATAATAAATGTATAATAATATTTTATAATAAATATTATATAATGCTATTAATAGTATTATATTTATTAATATTATTGTATTATAATATATTATGTATAATTAATAATCGTCGTAGTATTAATAGTAAATGTGTTTTATTAAAAATATAATTTTTTTTCTAATATATTTATATTATAATCGATTAATCTAAGCATTACCGGTTATGGGCCTTAAGTCAAAGTGTACTAGTCTAAAAGTAAACAAAGTAAATTAGACGTATAATATTATATTATATGACTTTAATATAATTACAGAATTATAAACGTACTTTTGTATAATAATAAAATAATAATTTGTACCAAAATATATGTAACAGAACTCAAAAATCTTGTGAAAAGTTTATTTTAATTTTAGTTATTTTCAGGTTAAATTTATTCATTTAAATTATTTATTTAGTATATATTACAATATAGTCGTTAGAATATACAAACAAATGGTGTGATATTACGCCTTAGTAATATATATTACTATGTAGTATATATATTGTATATTGTTTATATATATTACTATATATAACTATATAGTTATGACGAAAGGTGGGTTCAAAAATCGGATATATCTTCATCTTTTTCCATGTCTTTATGTATAGTAAAAATATAATAGTTAGGTACAAAATATTAGTCGAACGCTGGGGTTGTTATTGGTAAATTATCAAAAAGTCAATATTTCCGGAAAAACGAAATATTGACGATGATTATCCATTTGGTGGAGTGATTGCCAATTGGTAGTAATATTGTTATAGTTTGTAAATTAAAATGAAATATTGTCAATTAGGTACCTATTATTTTATTTTATTCAAATTATAAGCATTCGTTTTTATTCGTTTGCTCATTGCTTCGTGATTGTTGTGCATCGAAATTCGAGTTCATCGAGTATTTAATGTTTATCGGGTTTATCTATCTGGTATAGCTTGCAGCCCAAAGCGCAATTGTCTCAAAGGTACATACCATAATTATTAATATGTTAATATTAGTGTATACAATTATTATTAGTGTAACTGCAAAAGATGTACGAAATGAATTTATGAATTATTTTGTATCAGGAGATGGAGAACTACCTTGGCAATACAACCGTTGTCTACTAAACATGGAAACTAGACCTTTAAATTTTGCTTAATAAATAGTATTGTAGACTGTATTACCTATATAGTAAGTAAGTAAATTTAAGTTTATTTTGCCAATATATCATATGACAACATAAAATAATACAAACAATATAAAATTATAATACAATAAAGTCAAAATAATATATTGACTCACTTCTAAAAAGCTAAAAGCTTGTGCTTAGAAGTGAGAGTTTCTTACAGTATTAAATATTAACAGAATTATTTAAAATTTATATAACAGTATAACAGTATAAAATCTAATTCAAATTACAATTACAAAATTACAAGTCATAATTAAGTGTAACATTATCAAACTGGTTAAGCTTAATATATAATTTTAATGAGTTAATATTATGTAAATTCATAAGATTTAAACTTAATTTACGACACAACAATGTGCATTTGGAAATAGTACTCTGTGAAGTTACTGTCTTATAAAATCTAATAGAATTAATATTAGGATGACACTTATTTCTAGTATTATAATTATGCTCTATGCCATAGAGTCTATGGTATTCAAACAATGTCTATATTTATATATAAGTAAAAGCAAAGATTTATAATATAATATTGATATAGGTTGAACATTAAAATCAATATATAACTGTTTTGTTGGATACAAAAAAGGCTTTGAGATAATAAATTTTATTAAACTATTGATAGTTGTAATTAAAGGAGTCAAATAATCTTTTTAAGTACCACCCCAAAAGGGCAATCCATAGTACACTAAGGACTGAACTATAGATATATACATAATTCTCAAATGTTTAAAATCTAAAACATATTTTAAGCTTTTAAAGTTATAAAATAACTTCCTAATGGTATTAACCAACTTATTTATATGATAATTCCATTTAAGTTTATCATCAAATATTAACCCTAAATATTTAATATGATTTACTCTTTGAATATGTTGACAATTACAGGATACAATTTTGTTTTTAAAATTTAAGGAATGCGAACAAATGACAAGATTATTCAATGTAATTGAATTAGGTCTAAGATTAAATAATATATAATTAGATTTTTTAAGATTTAACTTTAAGAAATTATTATCATACCAATTCTGTACACTATCTAATGAGAGATTAACTTCATTAAATAGTACTTCAATACTTTTATATTATTAAAAAGCATAACCGTATCATCAGCAAAACTATAAATATCACCTTTTATAGAAACATTAAGAAGGCCATTGACATAAATATTGAACAGTAAAGGGCCTAATACAGAACCCTGTGGAACACCAATTGAAATATTACTTAAATTACTGTAACCCTGACTATCTGAGTTCTATCGCTTAGGTATGAATTGATTAATTTTAAGATATTACCTCTTATCCCAGCATAGTGTAACTTTCTTATTAATAGATCAAAATTTACAGTGTCAAATACCTTTTTTATATCAAGAAAAACACCTATTACATAATTACTTTTATCAATATTATTATAAATATAATTAGTAATATGAAATAAAGCGTCATTAGTGGATATTCCCTCCCTAAAACCAAATTGCTTAGCAGAAAATATATATATGTATCAGTTTACTAATTATTATTATAATTTATAATAATTATTTATTTATCATTATTATCATTATATGTGAATTTTTTTAAATATTAATAAATGAAGTTGCAATTTATAATAGATAAATATATGTATTATTTTATTAACCCTTTCACTATACCCACGAGTACCCCAAGATACATACAATTACAAGTGTGATAACGGAACTACTAATGATAATAAAAAGCTGGAATTTGAAAAATATTGTAGCAAAATTTATATGTTATAATAGAATTTCAATGAATACTGTTAAGTTGCAATATT
Source organism: Rhopalosiphum padi (assembly GCF_020882245.1). Classification (NCBI taxonomy): domain Eukaryota; kingdom Metazoa; phylum Arthropoda; class Insecta; order Hemiptera; family Aphididae; genus Rhopalosiphum; species Rhopalosiphum padi. Next base: position 571,001 of record NC_083599.1, on the reverse strand, counting down.
ATATAACTTAAAATTTAAAATCTAAAAAAAAGCGTGGTCAAGTGGGTACCACTATGCTGTACATTAAGTTTAAGTTTTTTTATAAGTATTGTAAGCCAAACTTATGGAAAATCTATTTAAAATCTATTTTTTTTTTCAAGTATCTTCGACTTAAACTAGTTATATTTTATAAATAATAAATAATAATAAAAAAAAAAAAATACTAATACTAAAAAAAAAAAATACAATTACTTAAAATCGTTTGAGGATAAATCGTTAATTTTAAAATGGTTCAATAATTAAATCGATATTATTTTTAGAAATATCTTTACCACTGTTTTTACTTATCTTCACTGTTAAAATTATCATCAATGCTGATATACTTTTTTTACATGCATAAACACATTTATAATAATATCTATTGATATTTATTATTATAAACATTTTTATTTATATATTATATGGTGTTTGTTGTCGAGTAACGAGTATTTTATACAATATTTGAATAGTTTATACAAAATAGTATTCTATTCCTGATTTTTCATTCTAATTATGGCTAATAAATTAAAACCACAAGACATTTTTGAATTGCTGGACGGTTGCATATGAAATATATATATATATATGAAATTTTATTGTACCTACTACCTACTGACTACCAATGAAACTTGGTATTCGTTATCTAATAAGTGTATTTAAAATATTCGTTTTTTTAGTTAAAAATTAATGCGGTAGCCGGTGTCCGGTAGTGAAAGGGTTAAAATGTATATTATTTATATATATAACTTATTTATTTACAATACTTACAATAGTTAGATTTCTGACTGTTTTTCTACCAACATTGGCCTCGGTGGATAAAAATTTCAAGGATTCGAAGTATACCCATTTGCTTTTATATATACTTCGTCTGTTCTTTAGCCTGTTCTAGATGTTTTTTCTTTTCTAGTTTCACCAGCATGCTCAATGCTAGTTTCTCAAACCTTGTAACTTTCTTTGGATTTCACCTTCACTTGTGTTAAATGACACAGCTAATTGACGAACAGCATCTCCCCTAGCTAATTTATCTTTGTACCTTACATCTTTGGGATTCCATAAACAGTTGGCACCAACGCCACCAACAGTGTAAGAAATTTGGCCTCCGTGCTATTGACGACGGCAGATAAGATGGAAGTGCGACTCGTTTACCTCCACTCGCGAAACAGAGTATTATGTAATTATAGTCTGTATATATTATTGTGCTATCAGCGGTCGACCACTGCCGGAGGTTACCGGTAAACATATTCCTAAAATATCTATTACAAATTACAATATTAATATTGAGCCATGATTAGAGATGTGAGTTTGTATTATACAAGGTATTATACACATAGTATAAAATAATTTTATACAGACAGTATAAAAAAAAAAAATTAAGGCGTTATTTATAGTTATTACACCATATTAAATTATTAATATCGATAAGATAAAATATAATCGATAATTAAGATATTAAATTATTATCATTTATTATCTTAACATGTTTTCCCGTTACGATGTCGTATGTGTACTCATTCTAAAAATATCCATAGCGGCGTAGTTTTATCCTTATCGAATTTACGTACATTATTATATTAAAATTCTTATAGGTTCTATACGGTATTATACAAAAAAAAAATAAAATACAGTATTTTAACATCTCTGCCCATGATACTATGACAGTTTCTATTGTATTATTGACTGATTTCTGTGTTTACCGTAGTGTCGTGCACCTAACCTCGTCCTCGTGTATGATAAATAATTTGTTTGCTTAGTGTAGAATTAAATACAGCTATGATTTAATACTTAATATTGCATAATACAATAATACATTATGGAAAGGAAACCAAAGGGCAGAGCTGAAAAACTTCGTTTAAAAAAACTGGTAAATTTGCAGGCTATTGCCAATGAGTCAAAACAAAATTTATTTTGAACTTATTCGTTGGTAAGTATAAAGAATTCAGTATACTGTATACTATACTTATATTACATCATATATTTTAATATTAAATTGCAGATTAAAATAAAATCTGAATTCATTTTTCTCTTAATATTATTAGTGTATATCTAATTACTTTTTACTATGGTATTCCCAATATTTAGATGATTGTGTAACGCAACCAAAATACCAAAGTTGCATAACTGTAGCTGTAAGAGAAAATTCTTTGGTGAGTTAACTTTTTTAATTTATATATTACTTATTATATGTTTTCTAATTATATTGTGTATACATTATTTAACTTAATTGTATTTTTATTAGTCGGTACCTACATGTAAAATAATTTGTCATACTTAATTTATGATTTAAAATAATTAATAGTCAACAACTCGTTAGAAACATAAGTTTGAGGAACATGTAATTATTATATGTTAACATTTATTTGTTTATTAAATAGTTACTTTTTGAAATTGTTTACTAGGTATGTAATTATCATACTACAGATATATTTTATGTATGAGCTATAATAGCATTTGTTAGTTTGTTTGCCAGTATTTTTTTTTAATTTATATAAACAATGTTTATATTCATATTATTAAACAGTAATTTAAAATAAAATCTATATATACCAATTTAATTATATTTAATAATTAAAAAAAAACTTATTATAAATTATTTTTGGATACATTAGTAAAAAAAAAAAATTAATTTTACAGTATAAATATATGATAAATTACATTTTAAAGAGAAACAAAATTAAATAACAGTATATCCATAAATATAAATATATTTTATTTAGTTAATAATTTGGGAACTAAAAAAAAACATGAGGTAAAAATTTTTTTGTACACTAGGTGTGATAATGCTTTACGCTAGGGACAATTTTTTTTGCAGAACAGTTGGCCGATTGGGTCCCAGTCCGCCCCTGTATTTCTAATAAATACTTATTTAAATTATAACTCTATATAAAAAACTTTGTTTAGTGTTGGGTGTAATTAAATAGATAGTTCTTGACCACATGAGAAAATTTTAGTATGTGATTGTGATATCATGATAAGCTAGGGGCATTACATTTAGTAGGTATGACATTAACATTTAATAAGAAATAAATAGTAAAATCATATTTTATAAATTTGTAAATTATAAAATCAAATTGTCTATAAATATAAAAATTAACAACAAATTGATTCATATAATACCTATTAGATTTAAGATGATTTGTATATGTATCACAATAATATTATGTAAGCACCTAGTTCTATACCTAATTAGTCAGTAGTCATAATACATGTACATGTCCAATCTATCTGCATGCAGTTTTTTTTTTTATTAAAAGAATAACAAATAATTTTAATCACTTTGATAATACTGTTGGGAACATCTTACCTAGTAGTAATTTTCTTTATTTTTTCAATATTTATTTAATACATTTCTTGTACAAAATACTTAAATTTTAATTTAACTAATCGGAACTGATGCAAAAACCAATATTATGAACCAGAACTCTATTCTAACGCGTTCCGGTCAATTTATCATTCTTAGAAACAATTACTGTCCACCATAAAAACAGAAATATAACCATCAGCCTTTGACTAAAATAACAATTATTTCAAGATGTCTTTCTATTAAGCTCAAGAGAACCAATTAAATAATTAAAAATATTTAAATTTGCAAATGTATTTTAGTTTATTAATTAATATTAAATTTCATTAAATTATCAAATTATTTACATTATTAAATGAATTATTTACAGCTTTAATTAATTTTCTAAAAAATACAACATTTTCAGAATCTGAAACAGAATAAAATAATAAAATATATAATTATATACAAACATTCATAATCTTATACAAAATTCTATAAAATTTTTAAAGTAAGTAAAATAAGCAAACATGTTAAGTATTATTATTCAATATTTGTCTGGCCAGCACACATTTTTATTTTTTGTAAGCATATGCAGTGACAAGAGTAAGTAAAGATTTGTTTAGCAGAGAATGCACAGAAAAAAGATTATGGTGCATTTTATAGTTACATCATATTAGAAGATATGATTCACATATTTAGGAAAGATTTATCAAAAATATAATACAAAAGTAATTTATTATTGTTTGAAATCTTGATATTTAAATTTTTTTGATTATTGGCGAGTAACTAATTTTTTTAATATAATTTTAAAATAAAGATTGCTTTTAATGGTTTATTTGTTTACTTGGTTATGTAGTTTTTCCCATGAAAATGATTCATAATTGGAAAAGGTAATTTTGTTTATCTTAATTATGCTTTATAATAAAAAAATATCATTAACCAATTTAGCACATTATCGGTATAGCTACATTAAATTAGCATCGCGATTACATAACAATGTTAAAAGTAAAGTTAATAATCATGCATAAAAATGGAAGTATTACTTTGATAGGTACTTGACTGAATTATAGAGCTGTATACTAGATATTTAATAAATGTGTTTATTATAACAATGTCATAATGATTGACCAAGGCAATAAGATTAATAAATAAGTTTGTATAAAACATTTATATATTCAAATTTAAAGACTTAAGTAATTATATGGCTCCAGATTTACCTTAGATTTATCCCATCAATCTTTTTTCGCCACTAGGTGATGTATAAGTTAGACGAGCTTGATAGTATTCAAACGCTAAGTCTGGCCACTTTTCATACACCTCTTTGGCACTAATGAAATCCACCTTGCCATCTTTAGCGTTTTTCCATTTCATAATAAACGTTAATTTTTCGTCTATTATTGTTATTCCAACAATTTTATCGGGTTCAAGTCCCCGAGTCAAACTGTATCTTGTTCTTTTTAGATTTATCTCATAGGATTGACCATCACAAATGAGAGTTGTTGAGCGCCAATTAACAATTTCATTGATGTCAACTGTCAAGTGACTGTAAAAAAAAAATTTTATTAATACTTATTGAAAATAAGACTTCAATTAGTCGGTAATTGTATTATTTAATTAATTTATTAAATAATACTCAAATTCAATATTAACTAAAAATTTTAATTGTTAAAATTGGACATTTAATTTCATCTATTAAGCAAAGAAGATGAAGTGAATGTATAGCAATAAAAATAAGATTAATGGGAGGTAGTTCAAATAAATTCAATTATTTGATTTTCAGAAATTTGTCTTATATAAGTAATTTTTATAATTTTAATAATAATAAAAATTGTATGATCATGAAAAAAATTAATTGTTCTATTAGTGGTGAATTTCTATGTTGGAATCTTAGTTTTAATCAATTTATAATTTCTAAAAAAAAAATTATTCTTTAAAAATTAATTTTAAGTTTATTGCATATTAATTCTGCCTTATTAGAAATCAATAATTAAAGGTAATGCTGAGTATGAATGTTTTAAATGTGGTAAATTATAAATTAATTCAATAGAGTTAAATTTAATTTAAAAATAGTTATTGAAAAAAATTCTAATTCAAGTATTGTAAATTAAAATTATAATTTTAAATGTAGAAATTATTGATCTGATTGATGACATTTTATTTTATAGTAAAAAGTTAAAACTAGCGGGATAAAAGTTATGTTTACTCTAAAAAATATTAGAATAATAAAAATATTTATTGAAAATCCAGTAAAAATAGATAATCAATGAATTTAACTAGCAATAATAGCAAATACTATTCCTATAGTTAAAACATAGTGAAAATGAACTACCCACTAGATAGTAAGTAACATGAAGAATTATATCAATAGATGAGTTAGCGAGAATCACACCTGTTAAACTTTCAATTGTAAACAAAAAAAATTTAACCTAAGAACAAATTGTTGATGGTGAAAAATTAATTTTAGATTCATACATAATAGCTAATCATCTAAAAATTTTAATTTCTGTTGGAAGTCCAACTATTATTGTTGGTGTATGTTCTTGTATCAACGTTTATCCCAATTGTAATTGTATGATGCGCTCAAACAATAAATTCTAATAATACAACAATTAATATAACATAAACTTATGGGTATCCAAAATATTGAAATTAATATGTATTAAGGATAGGGTCACCTCCCCTGCCAGGTCTAAAAATGATATATTTAAATTTCGATCAGTTAATAATATAGTAATAGCACCAGCTAATGATTCGGTTAGGTACCTAACCCTGATAACGATAAAATTAATTATATAGCTGTAATTAATATTGATAATGGAAATAGTAGTATTTTATTTTATTTAATATTTTTTGGTATTATGTTTAAAATTTATAAATAAAATTAAATACTCCTAAAATTGATGAAATTCCTGCTAAATGTAAATAAAAGATGGTTAAGTCAACTGAATAATTATTAAGTTCAATATTAATTGACGACGGTGGGTAAATCGTTCATCCAGTTTCTGTTTCATTAATAATTATTATAAATCTACATATCATTATCATTAATGAAGGAGATAATTATCAAAATCTAATGTTATTTAATTGTACAAAATATATATCAGGACATCCTATTATCATAGGAATTAGTTTCCAAAACCACCAACAACAATAGGTATAGTTTTTAAAAAATTCTAATAAAAGCATGAATTGTAACAATTACATTATATAGTTGATTATTCTTAATGGTTTAATTAATTTGACCTAATTCTAATTGACTTAAGTTAATAAGAGTAGATTCAAATGATTCAATTATACTTGATCAAATACCAAATAAGAAATATATTGTACTAATATATTTATAATTAGTTAAAAAGATTCATTTTATTGATAAAAATGGCTGATAATTGGTTATGAATTGTAAATCTATCTATATATATTTAAAAATATTTTCATCATTAACTCTATATTCAAATTATATCATATTAAATTGCAAATTTAAAGGTATTAATTATTTAATTTAACTTAAAACCTTAATAAATAAGTAAGTAATTAAAAAAATAATCAAAAAAAAATTATAGTTATTATTTTTAAAATTAAGATATCATTTGTTAAATAAATTAAAATTAAATAATGTAAAATAAGTTATTTAAAAAAAATATATATAAATTTAAGTAGTTAATATAATATATATTATTATAATTATCTTTATACCGTTATAAATTAAAATTTTAATTAGGAACCTAATCTATAGGGAAACGAAAATTTGCTAGTTGACATTTTGACGCAACACTGGTCCGGACCGGTATTGACGACCGACGCCGTGCGGCGCGTCAAACGCGGGAACGGAAACCAAAAATGTATTGTCATACGCAAAATACAGATTTTTATTAGTTATTATTAATTTATTAGTGTTAATACTTAATAGTTATTATTAATAAGGAATCGGATTTTAAAGCATAATAAAAAACAAAAAAAAACATAAAATTAATTGATTAAAGAAGCTTATTTATTTGAAAAAAAAATTTGGCCAAAAATTAAGATAAACTAGCTATAATAACTTATTATTATTAAAATTCACCATCACATTAATATTAAATTTTATTACCCATCGTCAATGAAGTGGAATATCACGCAATCGGGAACGTTTTTATGTGGAATTTTAGATTTGTCTGGATAACATTTCCAAAAAGCCATAGTTGATGTTCGACTAAACTGTTAACGACAATCAAGGGTAATAATATTGTAGATTTTATTAAAAACAAAATAAAAATATATTAATGTAATAAGTATTACCGTTAAGTAAGCGATGACGAAGTGCAGAGTCGGATGAGACGGACAAGGACACGAGGTTCTGTTGTTGGAGATCCGTTAGGTACTGTAGCTGCGCGTGAAGTTGTCAGTAGTGGCGATTGCGGTACACTGGGACTTCAAGCGTTATTGAGAAGGAGTGTAGGAACAGCAAAACAAATAAGATAAAGAAAATCGGCGGTTAGCTTAGGCAGGATAAAGGTCTGAATATGCCTACATGACACGGGACACAATATTTTAGGTAAACGAGCCACTAGAGCGTCCTGCACAATCATTCTATTGTACCCACTGGCGGGCGTGACAATAGTAGGTATCTCTCCACATTGTAAAATATAATCATAATGGTATAGTAAGTTATAATGTATATCGTATAATGTTGTATAGTAGTGTGTCCAAAGAAGCTGAATTAAATTGATCTGTAGATATTAACCTTGTTCCGTAGATACGAATTTGTCCGATGAAGTTATGTAAAATAAAAAAAATATTTAAATCACTAGTATCTAATTTAAGAATGGATGTAGACAAGTAATAGCCCAACTTCTTTTATACGAGTTTCACGTATACATTCGACCGTTGTTTTTAGAAGTAAACGAATTATTATAGAACATCGTATTGTGAGAAAAAAATTTAACATTTTTATTCATTGCATTGGATTGTCAAATTATAGTATTATACATTGATTTATATACTGAGGGCCGTGAGACGAAAAAAAAATTAAAACTGTTATTGGATGTGAATCAGTTTAAGTTAAAAGCTTATTGAAATGTATGGTGACTAATTATAATAAAGCAAAATGTTTAATTATTTTTAAAGAACATCACATCACTAAAAACAAGTTTGCTTAGATTAATAAAGTATGTAATTATTTAAAAAAATATGGCGTGGGTCTCGCACTTAAACACTAATTATTCAATGAGATAGAGACATTTGAAAATATGCGTGTGACGTCATAGTGCCGAAATTGAAATCGAAATCGAAACAGCAGCGTATGTTTTACGTGCTAGAGTCTAGATTAACACAACGATTTCAATCGTTAAATATAATATTTTTAAATTTTTTTTTATGTAATCCTATCTAAATCCTGTGTTTTTTTTGTGTTAATGGCACAGTCCAGTGATATTAGACGAAAAAAGGGGTCGGAAAAATTCCCACCTACCTGTATTTTGGTACACACCATTATGACATCGTTGTAAACAACGTGTGAAAAGTCACCATCTCTATCATATACGCGTCAAAGGTCACGAAATTGGCCTTTTTTGAATATCTCGCACTTTATGAGTCGTACTATAAAAAGTCTGAGTTATAAATTATAGAGGAAGTAATTATCTACAAAAAAGGTCTTATGACGGACATGTTCACGTAAAAGTTATAGTTTTTGCGTTATAAGGCCATCAAAATGTACACTTTAAATGAAATATGAATTTTTTGCTTAAAACAAGTAGCCTTTGCATTAATATCTCGCTTTATACTGGTTGTACAAAAAAAATTTTCGTACAAAAATTGTAGAAGACAAAATTATCTACAAGATGGTTATACATATATATATCCAATCGCACTTGCGGTATACAAATTTTAACATTTACCGTACAAAATGACGATAATATTATATATTATATGTAATATTTATATAATATAATAACGATAATAAGAATGCATTCGTTTCCATACCACCATTGAGGTAGAAGCGGGGCGTGTTTTTTTTTCATGGTTCCTCAGTAGGCCTAATCCATGTAGTTAATTTTAATTATTATTAATCATCTACTTCGCACTCGTCTTCTTTCATTTATTCATTGTTTTCATTAGGAATTGCTCGATTACCATATCACTCTAGGTTACATAACTAAATTTACTACTGTGACTAGTTGTAAAAAATCTGTTGGTAAATTTTTTAAACGCCTGTTCATCCATATTATTTTTTAATTTGAGCATATACTCAAGATATAAATGAGCAGGTTTTGCATACAAAAAATGTCCAGAAGCGTGGAAATAGTAAACTACTGAAGTACTATAGTGTAAACGTGCAGCAGACATAATGAACAGTTCAATGGTATTTATTATTTTGGAAAAAATACAAAATCGAAGACCAACGGTAAAGTTATGGGTACTTACAATATTTTTATATGGTATCTATAGTTAAAGATTTTATTAGATCTGAAAGACTAGGAAATTGGGTTGGACACTTTAATGTTATAGAAAAAAATGCTTTCTTTTTTCCATGCTTTTGGACATTTTTGTATGCAAAATCTGCTCATGTATATCTGTAGGATATGCTCCAAGCTGAAAACCTATTATCACTGGATTAACTGGTATGATTACAATTTTGATATACTTTCTAGTTTTTTTTATAGTAAATAAAACTTAAAATTTGTTTTTTGCGGTAATGCAATGCGTGTCGCGTACTCAATTATTTTACTAAATTATAATTTATAATATGTACGCAACAACAAAATATATTAAATTTTAAACCACACCATTTACTTAAGTACATGAATATACTTGGGAAAAACGTTTTTCATTGTGTTAACTACAATCATACACCAATAAACTTAAAATTAAAAAAAAAAAATTGTTGTGATGTCCTTTAGTCATTGTAGGTACCTAAGACTGCAAATGTATTATTATTTTCATTAAATAATATTCTTCTTATTGACATTTTTATGTTTGATGATACTTTTTTATTTTAGTTTAAAGTGATAAAATTTAGCAAATTTCAGCACCTAAATATTAAGAGATGTTAATGTATTTAACATTATTTTTCTTAAATTCTTGACTCCTAAGTAATAATTTCATAGGATTCAAAAGTATACTTAATAAATATTTGCATGTATACATTTTCAAAATATTTTGACCTTTTTTAAGCTACTTATAGACAATTGAAATTTTCGACTTTTCTAAGTTTTTTTTTTTAAATGCCGATAAAAAAATTTGGCTATAAAAAATCTTTAAAATTTTATAACATTTTTGTGATTTATACCTAAGGTTTTTTAACTTAACACAAGGTTCTCCATAACTTTTTCTTCAAATAGCTGTAAAAAAATACTTCAGCGTCAATATAGAAACATTTTATGAGCGTATGAAATTTAATCTTTTACGATATTCGCATAAAATAACGATATCCTAAAACGATTTAAAATATTTGTTGTTATTCAAAAAGTATTAGTCGTAGAAACTTGAAACTTTCATCAGTAGCTGATAAAAATAAAATATAATTTAAATATAGGTAATAATATAATATATCCTAGACTGACAAATCATCTTCGTTCGGAATCTTTTTAGTATACCTCTACTATACAGTAGACTCAGCAGAGCGATACCCAATTGCCCATCCTTTAAAATTGTTATACTATAAATGTGAATAAAAATGTTTTTCTATATTCCACATAACTACACAAGTTATTTTTATAACTATATACAAATATTAATGATACTTAGGTATTATTATTTTTAATTATTTGAAGTTTAAATGTTGACAAAAATCGTCAAAAATACAAAAATTATATCTTAGGTTATATTATGTGGTAGAATATTATCGTTCTTGTATAAATGATTTTTTAAGATTGATAATTTAACCGTCTGCTTTATAGTAAGTTAAGATTTAAAAATATGCATATCTAACGCTGAATATAACTAGCAAAGCCAATACAATAATAATGCAACTTCAATTTAAATTACTTAGGTAAATGTAAATTAAAAATTTTGAATTATCAAGTATTAGAACTTAAAAATATTTTTCTCTTGTTAAAGTTACAATTATTTTAATCATTTAAAATGTACTAATTAATTAACTAATTTGATTTAACATATAAATAGACATATTTAGTAAAAAGATTTTATGTTATTATTAATTGTATACATTAGAGGAAAAAAATTGATATTTTTGCAACAAATATTTAGGTACAAATTCCAAATTTAGTGTTACTAGTAGGTACAAATTATAGTACAATTAACGAAAAAAAAAATTTTGTTCGAGTCCCGGGTATAAAAAAGTAGTATAGGTAAGTCGGGTCCTGACTATAAACCTTTGGCTTATGTAACCATATAACTAGGTCAAAAATATTAAAAACTTGAAACTTTAATATTTTGTATTTATACAATTTACTTTTGAACAATTCTGTTTTGCAGACGAACTATTATAAGTACAGTCTGAGACACATTAAATTACAAAGTAATTAAGTACAATACAATAACAAAAAAATTACGCTCGGTAAAGAAAAACACTTAAGGGAACAAATGACAAAATATACTGATAATATAACCTAACCCGATTATAATTTTTTTAATGTTTATCATTTAAGTTTTTACCTAAAACATGTTATATATAAGCGTACCAATAGTTTTTCCCAGGACTAAATTTTTAATTATTTATACCATTTATTATTTATTTAGAATATAATAATATAAAATATTATAAAAACCACATATATTTTAATTTATATATTTTTTTCTGGGACTAAACTGAATTTGTTCAATTTATTTTATGAATGATGTTGATTAAAAGCCACTTTCTGGGTAAAAAAAACTTGAAAATTTAACACAAAGCTTATAATTTGTTGTTAATTTTTTAAGTAAATTATCAAAAATCCATTGTCACAAACATTTTTTATAATTGCGAAAATAACAATCTATTTTGTAATTAAAAATGCATAAAAATTTTCCTTTTTGTATATAATTTTTTTAATTTAAATACATGATTATTTTTTGTTTTAACATTTTAAGTTCAAATTTTGACGAATCTACTTATTTAAACAAAAAATAATTGTATTTTTATTATTTTGTTATAATTTAAAAACATTATTCGTTGTAATTTAAACTTGTATGTATTTTATATTATTATGAATCTTACTATACGTCTATACATATAGCATTTTTGACTCATTTAAAAATATCATCTTATATGATAATAATAATAATAACAAAATATAGTATAATATGTTTTGTTGTTTTACCGCGGTAATCACCGATAGATGTTATTAAATTTTAAGTCATGTAATTTTATATAATGTGGTATTAATATTTATTAAATATTAATAATAATATAAATGCAATATTTTCGGAAAAAAATGTATTATCCAACTATGATTCTAAAAGTAAAATCAATTAATTAAGTAGCTATGGCATATAAACATATCACTATTATCACTTACTGGTATAAGCTGTTCACGAGTTCACGTTCACATATAGTGAATGATATGTGAACGTCATTCGTTTTTTTTTCAAATAGAATGTGAACGACGTTTCAATTTTTATGAATTTGATCGATTTTTAAGACGTTGAATTTATTTATCATTTAATAAATATATTATAATAATAATGTTTTCCCATTATAATTCCTATGATAATTATTTGATTGTAACTCAAATAACATGTCAGATATTAAAAATATAATTCAGATACTTTTAAATTGTATAGTTATTATGCTCTAAAGTCTAAATTGTATTTTTATTTTTGGTTGAGTCGTATATGTTTATGGGTTTTTGTATTTACTGCAGGTTAACAATTCATAAAATTAAATTTTAAAAATTAAATAAATGATCCAATGAACGCGTTCATTTTTTGAAAGAACATAAACTTGAACGCATTCGTTTGAAAAAAAAACACGAACGTAAACGAATTAATTTTTTAAGTGAACGTTCCGAACACTGCTACAATGATATATTGAATTCAAATTTAGCATGAGTACATATAAAAGTAACCCAATTGATATCTAATGTATTGCAGAGCGGTACCAACATCTCACTTGGTGCACTTATTTACCTTTTTAATCATTATTAAATGAATAATTGTACAGTTAAATTATAATAGAAATAAATTGTTCAGCTGGTAATTATTATAAATGACAATTGTTAATCTAAAAATCTGTTTTTAATGCATTTAATTAAAATATCGTTTTCCGCAAAACACTTCATAAACAATATTTGATTTAATATTTTTTTCAACAACTATCTTTATTGTTTTTCTTTTCTCGGTAGTGTGAGTATTATTAACTAACATGTACAAAGTACAAAAGTTAAATTTTTATAGGCTATAATAAAAATTATAGTCTTGAAATGTAGGTAGGTGAATGCTAAACAAATTTCAAAGTTATACCCTGTGCGCCGATAGAGCGAAAGTCAGCGACGATCAAAGCTCGTCGTAGTCGGCGTTTCTCCCACCGTCGGATGATTGGCTCACATCGTTGGCCGTCGCGTCGTCGTGACTTGTGTAAACAGTAGCCACTGCCTTACGATAGCGCGCGGTGGATTACGACAAGTCCACTTGGTGGGAGAAATTAGAGTAATTAGACCTCAAAACCACGGATCAACTTCGGCGCAAAGGGTATGGTGATTTGTGAAACTATTATCCTCCGAGTGGTAGATAAGAGGCCAAAATTATTTACTACACGGGTAAGTGGTACATTTTTTGGTCTCCACTGAATAAGTACAGTATACACTTTAAATCTATTCTATATTTCTGTACAGCATATGGAGATTCCAAGTTTTTATTCAATTCAGTCAATGTTTTGTAAAAATAATTCAAAAATGATACAATATAATAATAATATACGAATACGTCGAAATCGGCTTATTTTGAACTCCTTCAGAGTATTCACTATAGTTATTGAATTGTATACTTTTATATTTTATAAATGAAAAAAATAACTGTGGATACAATAGAATACGACTCTGTAGGCCATCGAATAACACTATATAATACAGGGATTAATATTGCAGCACTGCTATTGAACTCTCTCCTACAATAATATATTGCAGTTTTACAATAAAACACGTACACGGACTATATTATCATCTCAATGCTGAACCCAAAAACCATTTATCATGTCAGGCGATGGGTAGGTCGCCGCCCGCCGGCGACAATGGTGTTGAATTAACCCATTCATACTAAAGAGTTACAGTATTATAGCTTGTACAGGACAAACATTTTAAACATCCATAATATTGTCATAATGCTCGAAAACACGTAGTTTGAATTTAGTACGACCAACCTTAACTAAAACGATAATAATACAAACATAAAATAATATTAGATTAAATATATTATAAATTAATAATTATTGTAAACATCCGAAATCGACGATAGCAACAACAATAATAATAAAATAATTTAAATGTTCATAAAAAAACAAATTTAATACTTATTAAAATTTAAATCACTACATAATATACTGTTATTCAAATCTGTTATCTACCAACAGTAAAAACGAAAATACTTGAAATATATTAAAATTATACGGCCATAAGAATTTTAGAAATTGTAAAAAGAATTATAATAAATAATAATATATTTAATTTTTAAATTTTAAAAGGTATTACACACAATTTTAATCTCTATATATAATATAGACATATATCATTATAATGATGATAATTTTTTATACAGATTACGCATTAAACAATGTTATATTCAGGTTTAAGATAATTACTAATTCATTTAAAATTATAATTATTTTTCAATCCATTTTACGGGCACAATTATTTGTAAGCCACTGTGACTCATACTGATTCTTTTTATTATTATAAAGATAACCCTGTGATATCACTCATACTCATTATTAAGGTCATTTGTGTGTTTTTAATCAAAATACCGTAACCTTATTAATGACCTTTGGCTAACGATAATATAATTACGAATAGATATTTTTCAATATCTAAGAATTTGGAAGTTATCTTAACGATTTATACACACATTAAGACATTCATGATGAAAAAACTAGTCTTATAATTTGTCACACAAGAATGTAAAATGATTATAATTTTCTTTGTTAATATGTTTATAAATTTATAATATAAAACAATTATGTGAAAAAGATATTGTGTAGGAGTAAATATTGATATTATTAACTTTGGTATATCAATTTGCATCAATTCAAAACAGATTCTATAGTTTATAAAGTTAAACTTACAAATATGAGAGTTTTTTTTAAAAATGTGTATTTTAAAAGTGTTTTTATCATTACTTTGTTTTTGCTAATGATAACTAACATTTTCTGCCCATAAAGCCACAGCATATTTTAGTTATTTTTCGAAATTATTATAATTATTATTAAAATATTTTAGCCAATTTATTTATTCCAACATTTTTATTTGATTAAGAATTATCTAAGTAAATAATAATTTAGTAGATTGATAAAAATAGCTATTTTAAACTGTCAGTTTTGAAGAACTCAAATTAAAACATAATAATTTAAATTTAAATATAGTTTATTAAAATGTAATCATTACATAGTTTTTTTTTCTATGAATGTCAATCAAATGTTATTTGTTGGGTAATAAAAACTTAACAATTAAGGACGAGGCGCCTTATATAAATTATAATGATTGAAAAATATTAATAATACATTTTATACATAGTCAGTAATCACATTTTTTTTTTTATAACCATTTAAAGTTCGAATTTTGACAAAATATAAAATATGAACAAATGAAGAAAATGTGCAAATTATTTTGTTAAAAATTCATAAAAATTTATCTGTTTAAATCTAAAATTTAAAAATTTAATACAAGAATCCTCGTAAGTTTGTCTTATTTTATAAAAAAAATCATCTCTATCAGAAACTAAAATATTATTTTTATGAGTGTTTGAAAAGTTCAAATTTTTACAACATTGGTATTCACTCGATTTATCATGTACCTAGCGATTTTCTTATTTTGTTGTAATTAAAAAAACAAATAAATGTACCTAGATATTTTAAATAATTTACACTATATGTCTATTTTATCAATTGCTTACTTGATAAAATTTTCAAAACATTTTCACTCTTTCTGAGCTCTTTACGGACATTTTTAATTTTTTCAATTTTTTATTCCATAGTTATTAATAAATTAGTTATTAAATTTGTTGGGTCAAGAAGCGTGAAAATTTAATTCAAGTCTCCTGTAGACAAATCGTTGCAATAGCATTTGAAAAATATAAAAATAAATAGGTACAATTTTTTTTATAAGCATTTTAAGTTTGAATTTTGAAAAAATTTGTCAAATTTTAAATTATTTTGTAGTTAAAAATATATATTATAAATTATAATATATCAAGGCTGACTGTCCGTCTTCGATAAGATTCGTTTTTCATATACAATGATATTATATCATTGAATTCAAATTTAACACAATAATCCAGTAAGTATATATAGTGACTCACTTGTAACCTACTGTAAAGCAGATCGACACCCACTTGCCTACCTTTTTTTACTTATACAGTTATACTACTTATACTAATTAAAATTAATAATAATTTATAAAAAATATCAAGTACTTATGTCTTATTTACCACGACGATAAAATCCACCAAATAATTTTATTTTTAATACTGCATATAATACCTACAACTTAATTTTTATTTTTCATATTGACTTTTGTTCCGTAATCTCGTAAATATGATACAGGTATTATTAAATAAAAAAAAGTGTGGTTTTTCGTTTTTACGGGGCCCCTTAAATGAAAAAGGGCCCACGGCGGGCGCCTACTTCGCCTAATGGGTTATCCGGCACTGACTATATATTATTATGTCTGTCTACGCTACGTATGTGTATGCGGCTGACCGTTGTAATATCTTCATGGGATCCTGGTAGTCGGTGGCGCTTAAATTGACGATCTTCATTTTTTCAGCTAAGGGGTCAAGCGAGATCGAATTAAAATAATAATAATAATAATTTGTCACCGCCGTGGATTATTTAAATGTATTTTAATTTATTTTAAAGCTTGCTGGTGGACTATACTAGTACCAGGGCCGGGCCGATCATTAGCGGCGCTTCTGGCGAAATAAAAATTTGCGCCCCCACAAAATAAAAAAATAAATTTTTTTTATGTAACCTTAAATATTTTTTGGTGTTAATGACACCGGTGTGATTATAATTTTGATATACTTTCTAGTTTTTTATAAAAGATAAAATTATTATAGTCAATTTCGTAAAATTTGGTTTGCGCAACAATACAATGCGAGATGTGAACTCAATAATTTTACTAAATTATAATTTATAATATTTATGCAACAACAAATATATTCAATTTTAAATCACACCATCGTCTTAAGCACATAAATATACTTCGGATTATGAAAAAAAAATTCTGAAATACAATTTTAAGTTATTAATATCATTGTGTAAATCAAACTACTTTTACGCGTAAAACATAGGCGGCTACTCGGTCGTCGGCACTATGACGTCACGCGGCTATCCATCTACTCATTATACTCTCATTATTTTGTTAAATAATCATTTTTTTAACTTCGGATTTTAATCAAAACATTTTTCATTGTGTTAACTACAATAATACACCAATAAACTTAAAATTAAAAAAAAAAATAGTGTTTTGATGTCCTTTTAATCCAAAAGTACGCAAATTTGTGCGAATAAAATAATAATGAAAAAATAATGGGAAAAATGATACAATATTAATGCTAACAATTTTTCATAATCGTTAAATTTTAAATAAATTTATTAGAATATTTACCTAATTACCATGTTCTATTTCAGGCTTCACTGTTTAAGAGCGTAGATTAGGTAGGTATAACTCCGTAATGCGCGTTGTCATTCAATCGAATGTCTATTGTAAAATAACCGAATAATTATTATTGTAATTTGTAATATAATAATACGATTGTGTGTGTGTATATTGTATAGCTTATTTCAATATTTTAATATAATCTTTTAAAATATTATTTTGGTCGATTTAAAACTGATAACCATTTTATATACATAATATATCATAGTTGTTCTATTTTTATAATTGTCGGCCATGGGAAACGTTTACATTATTATAAATAAAATATAATATTCCTTTTACGATAACATTCAATAACAGCCATCGTCGATCGTCGTGTATGAAAATTAATTTCTGTAGTAAATTTGTTGCTTAATTATAAAAATTAAGTGTTAAATATATAGCACAATTAATGAATTAACACAGTATTAATCAACCCGCATCTAATAACAGATATTAATATATTAAAATATTTTGGCTTAAATTTTCAAATTAAAATTTCATGATATCAAATTTTGGGCCCCCATTCCTACTCGATATTTTGCGCCCCTGGCAGACGCCCACCTTGCCAGGCCCTAGGCCCGGCCCTGGATAAATATGATGGTGGCGCTGGAGTCAGCAGCGGCAGGCGGACTATGTACCACAGAGACCTCAGGCGGCGGTGGTGCGCGGCAGCTCAGGATTCATGTCTGCTATTAAGTACTATATCTATATATATTAAGTATTATATCTTATACATACCTGGTTGTGTTAAAAGATGTGCGTCATGTGCTGGCGACTAAATGGACAAACACACACAATTCAGTCTGTTTCGAGACATTGATTGCGCTCTACTCGTCTTCTACATTTACTCAGTTTTTCTCTCTACCTTATTCAGTTTATTTCAAAGTAAATAACATTCATATTCTTACGAGTTTAAATATATTTCTAAATAATTGTCATAAAAAATGAATTTCATATCAATGATTTTCACGTTTTTAACGTGTATCATTAACAAACCTATGGAAATACGGTAAATTTTTTAATTTTATATCAAAAAAAATGTATTTTATTATTTTTTATTTATTTAGCCAAGTTTACGAAAACGAAGAAGATAGTGATGACGAAAACTTCATCCCTGATGTTAATAATTCAGCTGATTATGGCGAAACCATGTAATTATATTAAATTTATCATATAAGAATAAGTTTTAATAAAGAATATTTATTTTTAATAGTGAAGATGAGATAGATGGTATATGGGACATGCTAAATTCTATGGAGGCCGATCTAAATTACTGCTCACAGCTAAATCACAGTGACCGTAATACAAAGGTTACAGAAAAATGGCAAGAAATCATGCGACATTTCCAATTTATGAATTTCGAACAGACAGTAGGTCTCATCCTGTTTCGTGGATCAAATTATATAGAATATGTGGATTGTGATATTAATGGTGACCTCGGGAGGATTTTAAAAGCTGAAAATGTTGTAAGTACTAACGTCTAGCAATAATATTTCTTTTATAATTATTTTTTAAAACAAAATAATTGCATATAGGAGTACTTAACAGCAGCATCTTCAGAGGAAGATGTATTAGACGTATTGATGGGTTACACTCAAGCTGAAGTTTTACTTCAGCTTAAATTGAAAACGAATTTTTAGCCCGGGATGAAGAGGAGATACAAGAGTTTCATAGCAAAATTCAGATGATAACCTCTGTATGGGGATTATCCGATGTGGTTTCAAAAGCTATAATAAGAAATTTGTTTAACTCATGACATAGAATATATTAAATTTTAATTATTTTTAATGTTATTATTTTTAATGTAATTATTTTTTTCAAAATTATAGCAATATAATTAAATTTTTAAATATTTATTATTATTATTATTATTATTATTAGTTTTATTAGAATTATGATCTTATGAGTTCATACTGCGGTGGCGTATACTACGCAGTGTGAATTAAGACCTTTCAATTGATAGTCCAGGTAGGGATGGTTTATCCGATAATGGACAAAATACTAATGTGTTAGCGGATGCCTACACTTTTAGTAATAAACCTTATACATACTACCTATTAAAATTAATTTACATTTGCATATTATTACTTGTTAAAAAATAAAATTTATATTACCTAAAAAAAGGTACCATCCATATTATACGTATTTCATCTGAGGACAATTTAGTTAACATATAAGTTATGATAGTGTTCCAGTACGACAACATATATTGGTAAAACCACGATGTGATATATTTTTGTAAAATGAAACATCTATACCATATAGTCTATAGGTATAGCCAAATATTATATATTTTATAAATTTATTATACTACATAGTTATACAATAGATACAACAAGTGCACATTAAACTTTTCGTATAATATAGTATAAAGAATTTGTAGTCTGGAGTTATTGGGTTCTTATTACTCTCTAAAATGTAATGTGGATGCCACACCGTCATGTAGTTTACCTACCTGTGTACTTGCGTTTTTTTTCATACTGGGCCTAATAATCCGGACAAGACTGTTTTCGACAAAAAGTACTTTCCCTTTCGGGCCGATTCACTTTTCGACCATATTTAAAAAAGGCCGGTACCCTTTTCGTCAAAAAGAAAAATTTATATAATATATGTAAAAAAATAAAATAATTGGTATATATTTTATATATTAAGTTGCATTAAATGTTGTAAAATAAAATATAGACATTTTTTTAAAATATATAAGAATATATATATATATTGACATTACTTTTATATTTCAATATGTCACAATATGTACTATATTTTATAAAAAAAAAAAAAAAAAATAGGTATATAATTAATAATTATATTTATATTGTATACATTATATCTTTATTATTATGGTAGTTACCATCACAATCAAACACGACGATCACCGATCAAATAATTTATGACAAAATATTTTACAAAGGTTTTAATAATTTTCGATATGTATAGCATAAAATATAATATATTAAACTTTTTGTATTGTGTAATTTTTAAAATTACCAATTTTATATCACTATTATATACATTTATACTTCATAATTATTGACAAGATTTGTACATTATTATTTTATTTTTTTATATAATATTATACATATTGTGACATAATATTTTTAACATAAAATTAATGTTAATATATAGATATTCTTGTATTTTAAATGATTTTCAATATTTTATTTTACAAAATTATATGTAACTTATACTTTTAATCATTTTCAAAATAATATAATTATATAATTGTTATAATTTTAAAAAATATATACCAAATATTTTATTTTTTTTTACATATATTATATAAAATCTTGGTTTGGTCGAAAAGGGAATCGGCCTTTTTTAAATTTGGTTAAAAAGTGAATCGGCCGAAAAGGAAAGTGTATGTTTTTGATCGAAAACGGCTATGCCTAATAATCCGTATCTGTGGTCAGGGCCGGCCCGATCATTAGCGGCGCTTCTGGCGAAATAAAAATTTGCGACCCCACAAAATAAAAAAATTAATTTTTTTAATTTTTTTTATGTAACCTTAAATGTTTTTTGGTGTTTATGACACCGGTGTGATTATAATTTTGATATACTTTCTAGTTTTTTATAAAAGATAAAATTATTATAGTCAATTTCGTAAAATTTGGTTGGCGCAACAATACAATGCGAGATGTGAACTCAATAATTTTACTAAATTATAATTTATAATATTTATGCAACAACAAATATATTCAATTTTAAATCACACCATCGTCTTAAGCACATAAATATACTTCGGATTATGAAAAAAAAATTCTGAAATACAATTTTAAATCAAACTACTTTTACGCGTAAAACATAGGCGGCTGCTCGGTCGTCGGCACTATGACGTCACGCGGCTATCCATCTACTCATTATACTCTCATTATTTTGTTAAATAATCATTTTTTTAACTTCGGATTTTAATCAAAACATTTTTCATTGTGTTAACTACAATAATACACCAATAAACTTAAAATTAAAAAAAAAATAGTGTTTTGATGTCCTTTAATCCAAAAGTACGCAAATTTGTGCGAATAAAATAATAATGAAAAAATAATGGGAAAAATGATACAATATTAATGCTAACAATTTTTCATAATCGTTAAATTTTAAATAAATTTATTAGAATATTTACCTAATTACCATGTTCTATTTCAGGCTTCACTGTTTAAGAGCGTAGATTAGGTAGGTATAACTCCGTATTGCGCGTTGTCATTCAATCGAATGTCTATTGTAAAATAACCGAATAATTATTATTGTAATTTGTAATATAATAATTCGATCCTACAGCAAGTGTAGCCGGTGTAGGTGTAGATCGTTATTGTACGGGCCGAAGCGTAAGGTTAATATATCAAGTCTGACTCTCCGTCTTCGATAAGATTCGGTTTTCTTATACAATGATATTATATCATTGAATTCAAATTTAACACAATAATCCAGTAGGTTATATATAGTGAGTCACTTGTAACCTACTGTAAAGCAGATCAACACCCACTTGCCTACCTTTTTTTCTTATACAGTTATACTAATTTAAATTTGAAAAATTTGGTCTTGAATATCAATACGCTTATTTTATAGAACAATTGTCTATAATTGAAAAAAAATTGTTTTAATCGTACGTTTTCTAGATAGTTTGTGACAATATTACGATATAATATTATGTAGTACCATTTGCGTAAAGAATACAAATTATAACATCGAAAAATAAAATAATATTCATTGTCAAAATTATTATTTTCGTATTGGTTAACCCGTGGGCGCTTCGATAAATAGCCAGTTTTGACCTTTGGTGCCGTATGTTTGCGGGGTATGCAAGCGGGGTTGTGGCAGAAGTAATATTTCAGAACGCTGCCGCTGTAGTCGCTTTAGCAGCACATGACGACGGCAAATTCGTAATTTTTTTGCCAAAAACATGCTTTCGTTCTTCCTATAGTTCTCAGGCCTCGTTGATCATAGAAACATGGTTTTGGTATCAAAATAATCACGAGAAGTTGTACTAAATATTCTTGGAACAGATTTTCGATATCTAAATTTGCTGATTTAATATAATTTTTTTAAAAAAAGAAAAATTTTACAAATTTCAAACACATATAGAATTGGAACGAAAAAAAATTTTAAAATTCTGTTCCAAGAATAAAATATAATTAATATAATATTAATAATATTTATAAAATAAAAAAATTAAAACAATATAAATTATATGTATATAATATAGTAGGTACAAAATTTCTGCGTTTTGCTCGACCGTACAAAGTGACCTACCTTGAACCATGTGTGTGTGTACTTAAACCAAGAAAAACTGGTGCCTAGGTAACTCTGATAAAAAAAAAATGGAAACTATAAGGTTTTTGATATAAATAAAATTGCTGTATACTACCTATTTTAAGGATTAAATAATAAATAATAAATAAATAAATTACGGTTCTTTTGGCCTAACTCGTAAAAATGTTTAATAAGACTAACTAAAATTGCCGGTTCGATACAACCGATAATAAATGATAATAATTGAAATACATAAGAAATAAAACAACAATAAATAATAATAAATGTATAAATAAATACTCACAATATAGTCGGCGCACGTCTGGCTAGCTGCTACCTATCCTTTAATTATACACAATTTCCACACATACAATACACGGAATAAATACAGCGATTAGCGTCTTAAGAGGGTGTCACACTCGTATAATAATATAATATGTTGTCTTCGTCTTACAATTACGTAACATAGCAAATTTATGCTCAGCAGATCTACAGTTTAAAAATTAGAGTGAATCGACCTATTATGAAACTTAATGGTAAGAAAGTTATCTGTGTTTGTGTTGGTTTTTTACGAGTTCAATTTTTTAGCAATTTATTTGTATATATTACTATATAACATAGCGTAAATTAAAAATGCTCATAACTCACTTAAAAACTTAATAATCATAAAAAACCAACACACTGACACAGATAATGTTCTTACCGTCAAGTTTTATAATAGATCGATTCACTTTAATTTTTAAACTTACGAAGCTAAACGTGATCTGCTGAGCACAAATTTGCCATGTTACGTACTTGTGCGACGGAGACAATACATGCAGGTGTTGCTGCCTCTCGAGGACGTCACACCCGCAAGTGTCGTCTCCGTCTTACACACGTACGACATAGGCAAAATGCGTTTACGCAGTCTGAGTTTAACGCTCAATTTTGGTTCTAGAGCAAGGGTCCGGGCCGCGCGTCTATTGTATACGGCCCGCTTTAAATTCTACGACAACGAAGTTTAATTGAATATTAAAAATTTTTGTCTGTCCCGCTAACTCTTATTAATTTATGAATGTGACCTGGGAGTCTAAAAAGGTTACCAACCACTGTTCTAGAGTAATATACCTATGATGAAATTAAAAAATGACAATATTTTGGAGGACAAGACGTTGAGGTTTTTAAGAAAATTAAAATGTTAAAAAGTTAAAAGTTATTTAAACATTTCGAAATTTTTACTAATTCTAAACGGTTATAATGAACGTTATATTAAAAATAATGGAAAAACTCATCGTCTTGCTCTCTGAAATATTGTCATATTTTAATTTTATAATAAGTATTACTCTAGAATCAAAATTAAGCGAGTTATACTCAGACTGCGTAAAAGGATTTTACATATATCGTACGTGTGTACGACTGAGACAACACGTGTGGATGCGACGTTCTCTTAACAAACAATTTAGACTTAGTTGCGCCTATGTAAACAAATAATATGGCAATATATTATATGACTCGATTGGATATAAATGATATAATATAATATAAAAAATAATATAGACAATATAGAACGATTAGCGCATTATTCAAAAAATGATATTTAAATAATAATAATATAATATTGGCAATATGAAATCATGGACGACACTACGACAGTACGACACCGATTCGACTTAAAACAGACGACGGATGACGAAAAACGGTGAGAATTTTCGGACTAGTTTACTTAAATGTTTATTATACCTTATACGATAGTTATATTCACAAATACGCATCGGAAGGCGGTCGTGTTATTTCGCGCACCCGACGGACGACATGCAACACGTTGTTTTATCTCAATATTCTTCACCCGTGTGTAGTTTTTGCTTTCTCAAAATGATATTCTTAAATCAACATATAATACATATTGTTGTGTTTTAAAGAGGAAAAAAATGTATTTTATAATTTATATAATTGAGCGAGTTGGTGACCGGTGTTTTACGCCTTAGGACAATTCATATTATCTACACGCCGATAAAATACAAAAATATAGGTCAGGTTGCAGGTAGCTGGAAATACTCGGGCCGCGCGCCGTGCCATACCGTATTCCCGTTATCGGCTGACTATTATTGTTGAATCGCGGAAAAAAACGTCAAAATTGTATTTTTTATCTAAAAATCACAATCATGGTTTTCAATATGGTTTTCATGCAAATAATGTATGCACATAAACAATTTTCGTATTCGAACAATTTCCGCGCAAACATAACAATCTCTAAGTCCGTGTACATTGTTCCGTGACATTTCAAAGAACGTTCTTTTGTACATCTCCATGTTATACGTTTACGTCCGTGATGTTTTATTATATATGTATATCCTCTCCAACAAATTTTGTTCCCATTTTTGTTGAACTTAATAACATCCATGTTTTACAAAAAATTATGGTTATATATCACGTATTCACGTCGAAATGTAACTGACACAAAATCTATGGATATTTCAGTATTCAGTTTATATCGATAATCCTACCACTGTTATCCAAAGTGATACATTTCAAACCCAATATTATACCCAATAGATAGGTACTCAATAGGATTTTACGTATATTTTTGTGTATACCTAATATATATATATATATATATCCTATCTACGACAGTTATTTGGTATGGATTCGATAAGACGCCCGGCCTGTAATTGTTGTTACCTATAGTATAATAATAGTACTATATACTATATTACTTATTAGTTATTATAACTTATAACTTTGTCGTTTTTTTCGTGTTGTTTTTTACCGATACCACTATTGTTATTATTATATGAAAATAGATATACAAATTACATATTATAATTTATTTCACCGGTTTCGACCATTTAAAATCAAAATTTTGAAAATCGGGCCACATGGTGACACTCAGGAAGGTATTTGAAACAACTCTGTGAAAAAAATTGGAAAAAACTTTAGTAGCGTCGTCACAAAATGGGAATAAAATGGCCTGTTCATTTATATATATATAAATATATATATAGAAGGATAATAATTCACAATGTCAAAACAATAATTAAACAAAAATAAATATACAATATACATTAAACCGTGGGTACGCCCGAGTGCATGTCGAACGGTGGCGACATCAGTTATCACGTATTATTAATAATTATTTATTATTATTATTATTACTATTTATTTCATATGTCGCCGCCTGTAATAATAATCGAATATTTCAAACACCTAAGTTTAATCACGAATATAAATATCAGAAAATGCTAAAAAAACACGCAAAAATAATATTCTGTGTTTGAAACGAACATCATTGTTTCCACCTCGACCCAAACTCATTATAGTCAAAAACGATAAAAACTAATACAATTATAATTTATATTCATAAATACATAGAATACTTGCTAACAGTCATAAACACAAAAAAAATATATAGAATACCCATTGATCATTTTCAGTCGGTTATTATACAGATATTATGTCACCCGTCGTTTATTATATTCCGCGTCACGAAAAGTGGCGGCTGACCGCCGTGATTCAAACGGGTTATTTATTGTAGTGGTTATCAGACAACAATATTGTTCGTTCTTCACCGCCGCCGTTCTAGATCGCAACATTAGAATGAGAACCATGGTGCGTGAAGTTCGGGGGGTACGGCGGCGGCCAGCCACTACTATTCATGATGTGAACCACGATGTAGAGAAGGGAGTTTACCAATTGCGCTTAAAATTACCTTTTCATATACCAATTGCGCTCGAAACATTTTAGGGTCGATATACCAATTGCGCTCTAAAATGTTAGGGTCGATAGACCAATTATTGCGCTCAATACATTTTACATTACCTAAGGAAAACTTAATAACTGATTTTTTTGCGAGTTAAAGGAAAAGTCTTCCAAGTCGGTGAACTGTATAGGCTTTATACAGTTAAGTTAATGAAAATTAAAATAAAATAATATTAATAATAATAAGAGACTAGGTGGTTAAACCTAATTAAGATATAATAATAATAATACGATTTTGAGTTTAAGGTAATCATGATGTTTGTATTTTGCACGTTTTAAGAATAATAATAATTTTTTAAATAATAATTTGAGCATGGCAATTAGAATTATATAATTTGAATACAAACGCAATTGATATATTGACCGTAAAATATAAGAGGCGCAATAATTGGTACACTGACCCTAAAATATATGCAGCGCAATTGGTATATTGACCCTAGTATAAAAATTTTATTTTAGGCGCAATTGGTACATGCCCGTAGAGAAGAGAAGGTGATAACACTTCATGAAAAAAGCGGCACGATTTTTGACGGCACAAATTTAGTTAACATAAATACCGCCATATTACTCGAAGGCCGGTCACATTTACTATTTTAGTGCATTGAATATAGACTTTATAATAAAATATGAAATTTAATAATAATTAATAATATTTAATATTAGTGTTTAAATTTCATAATTTATATGAAATATGATTATATCATATTAGCAAGTTGAAATAAAGAAAAATGTTATATATAGGCACCAATTCAATAAAATAAATATATAGACTTCCAAACTCCAGTCATAACAAACCACGGTATATTATAATATACCATGTAACAAACAGTATTTAAAATAAAAATCATCTCCCAATATTGTTCCAAATTTATTAGATTTATTGTAAGAACTATAACTGTCCATTTAAACGTTTGTTATTGACTATTGAGTTATTGAACAATAATTTATATTTTTTTCAAAAGTTTAATAAGTAAATTTACTTATTAAAAATGCCAAATAAATGTTTTGTATCAGGCTGTAAAGTGGAAGTGAAGGAAAAATTATAACATTGTTTCAAGCTCCAAAGGTACAAAGATCACAATAGGCACAAAAAAATTATATGATTATTTTTAAATTTAAAGTAGATAATTACTAAATAGTTCCACAATAATATATTATTATATGGTAGTGTGGTACTATTAATTTATATTATAATAAATTATTTGTGCATACAATCATCATACAATCATTTTAAGTAATTTTTAAGATACTAATATTAATACTTTAAATATTATAATTTAAGATAAAAATTATTAATAATATTATATTATAGTATTAGTTATATAATACTTTTATAACTTTTAGCTTAATTTAAGATAAACACTTAATTGATTGGTATAAATCTAGTTTAGCACCCCCTCGAAATTTCGATATTTTTCTTTTGAAACCTATGTATTTTAATGTTTTAAAAATGATGGCGCAAAAAGTTTTTTTCGGTTGTCAACACGATTTTCGATGTTTTGCGCACGCATAGTGGTGATTTAATATGATACCGGTTAAATAATAATATAATACGTAATAATACCTGTCGTAGCACTCGTACTTACACATATCTGTCAAACCGGTGATTTAATAAAAAATATATTCTACTGGGAATTTATTTGAAGTTTCAATTTTTATAAACAATAAAAATATAAAATAGTATAAAATAATTTGCAATCATAATATTTTTTTTATTTTTAGTAATTAAACATTTGTATATAACAATTTAACGTATAATCACTGCACATTCTATACGACATAACTTACCCTGTGATCTACTTGAGGTGGTGTTGCATAGCAAGTCGAGTGATATTTTCGATTTGCGGATCGGAGCGACGGCGCCGAGGAGCGCAGCGACGAGTGCCGCTAACAAGGCAAAACTGCCCATATTATACAACATAACTTACCCTGTGATCTACTTGATGTTGTTTGAGGGATATTTTTTTTTGTTTTTTTTTTTTACACTTAAAACCATATAATACGGATATAAACGAAACCATACAGTTCATATTTTATCTTATCTTATAATTTTTATTTGTCTGAATACTGTGTGTTTATGGGTTATAATATAAACTGAAAACTTAAATTAGCTAAATTAGCCATTTACTTTGGCGCCATCATTTTTAAAACGTTGATTTACCTAGGATTCAAAAAAAGGTGAAAAATTCGTGTGGCCACTAAACTAGATTAAACTATTGTATAATTTCAAAACTAATAATTTCCGACAATTTATTTTTACACCATCGTTATAAACTCGTTGAAGTAAAAAGGTTTCCCCAAAAAAATAATTTAAAAATTCGTTATATAAAAGCGGTAAAAACGTAAAATACGTAGTGTCACGCGTATGAGTAAAACATCGAAAATCGTGAACTTAACGTGGCTATAACTTTAAAACTAATGATTTCCGAAAAAAATTTTTTGCACCATAATTTTTATATCGTTAAAATACATAGGTTTCCAAAAAAAAAAACCAAAATTTCGAGGGGATGCTAAACTAGATTTGTTCCATTAATTATATTTAAACTTTTGTAAAAATGTATAATATACTAATTTTTCTTTATTATAATATTCATATAACATATTTAAGTTTAAGTTTTATGTTTTTAATTTACTTAATTTAATTTCACTTTGAGTACAAATGTACAATAAAGGAAATTCAACTAGACAAAAAAAACAAAAAACAAAAAAAATTATCAGAACAGTCCGTTGTAACTACTTATTTAATATAATATGATAACTTCTTACCTTTATGTATATTATTATTTATATTATACATTATAGTAATATTGTAATATGATTGCATAATATTTACAACATAGATGGGCGGAGGGTGGATGCGCGATTCGCTTCAAAAATCGGAATATTGCTGACATGCCTATGTATTTTGTCATGTACTTTAGTACGTTTTTAACATAATAACATTACACCGTTGAACACGTACATTTGTGTCGATCCACCCGCCTTTAAAAAATATTTTGTGATTTTTATCTTTTAATTTTACTGAAAGTCACCAACTAAGGTTTCGAGTTTATTGTTATTATTTTATTTTTTTGACAATTTTTTATTTTTAAAATGATAGCATTAGCTGTGCGATTTTCAATGGTCGGTTTTTTATTACCACCATCATGGAAAGTAAGAAGAGTCGTGGAACTAACTCTGAATACGCCGACTACGAACGATCTAATGGATATGTATGGTGCACACAAGTAAGTCTGTTTTATTTAAATTTAAATTTTTACAATTTTGTTTTAATTTAATATTTTATTTTTAAGTCTTATGCAAACTGTGGCAGCTGCGACTCGGGAAAATCGTTATTACGATGAAACTTCATCGGAGTCCGACACAGATGATGGTGAAATAGAACAAGAAGATAATCAACCACCAGATTTTGGTACAGCAGATCCAGGTTTTGTGTTTAATTTATTTAGTAGATTTACGTGGGAAAATACGGATTGTTATACCGATCATATATCATTCAGTGGTGATATAATGAAGTATATTGACAGATGCAGTGGCGTATTTTCAAATTTTTCTGGGAGGGGGGGTCCTCAGTTTATACATAATTAATCTATGATAAACTATAATATATGAATAATAGTTAATATACTATAAACTATGATATCTTGTAATAGTAACATCCTTATGCAGTTTTTGGTGGAAGTTGAACAAAATATATGATTGTATTATTATAAATGTATAATTTCTATACTTATTACTTAAAACCATGCTGAAGGAACATATGTTGCGTAACGAATTTTAAACTATATTTTATATAATATTTTGTTAACGGGAAAAAAATATGTCCGCGTGTGCCTAAATAAATCGGGTTCTGCAAATATGTAAGAATTTTAGTTTTTTTTTTGGAGAGGGTTTGGGGGAGCAGTACCCCGGACCCCCCTCCTGTAAATACGCCGCTGAACAATTATTTGATTTTTTACCTGTATAACTGTATCTTCCTACGTAAATCTTATTTATCACTTATTTTTTTATGTATACATTTTTTTAATTTTTTTTTATTTAAATGTAACATTTGTGTTCTGATTTTATAAATATAAGTTGTTATAGGTCTAATAAAATATGAAATTTGGTTTTTAAATTCTTGGGTATTTTTATTAATATTTTCAAAATATACAGAATGCATGAAATACATGAAATATATTATATAGAATGCAATGAATGCATGATACATCTGCGAACACAAAAGTGTATAGAAAACCTATTGACCATTGTCGGTCAAACAATTGCAGGCAGGTCAACCGTCTATTAATATTAAAAACCTAATATTTACACATACTTTGACTGCCAAGAGAAAGTATTTCTATACATGAGTTACAATTTAAAGTGTTTAACTCTTAACAATATTGGTTTTATAATAAATGGATAATAATAAAATGTATAGAAACCTGACGACAATTTTCGACGCACCGATCGACAATTCAACGTATCAACCATCGAACTGTTAATATTATCACACCAAAAACACTTCATTAAACTCTGCGAAAAAAAAAGTTAAGTTAAAAAAAAAATTTATTTAGTAATGATTAAATCTATAAAAGACGTAATATAATGTGGAAACTAAGTAAAATGCTATTTTATACTATTAAAAATACCTATGACGACAATTATATATTATAAAAATAATTCATGTATAAAGTTATATTTTTATTAGAATATAAAAAAATAAAAGTTAGTATAGTAAAAATAATATTACAATAATTTTCTGCGCTTTTTCATTAATGCAAATTTACTTATTATGTTATTAAAATTGGTTGTTTGTGCTATGTTGCTTTCTATACTCAATGTTGCTAAAATACGATAGCCAGTCTTCAGTCATAGTTGAGCAAAGGTATAATATTTTTAGAAGTTTTAGTCGGCTAAAATACGTACGCCACCAAACACATTACATTAATTGATTATAAATGTAAATTGATATTTTATTATTATTATATTATTATAAAACAAATAATATACAAAGTGGTATTGAAATATTAACATATTATTAAGTATTATTTTAGATACTATAGTAAAATTTTCTTATATAAGTGAAACTATGATAGTATGATCGTTAAAGGATTTTTATACATAGGTAACTATTACAATTTAAAGCTTAAGCCTCCGCTCAGTATTAACAAATGTATTTAAAATGTCTTCTTTGTTAAGAACGTTCTGACAAATCTCTTTCAATTGCTATGATAGATAATTGAAAATCGATTTGGTAACATGGTTGACCTTATATGTAAATGTTTATTCGACGCATTGCTAAGAATGTTGTAATGATATACCTATATAATATATATCGCCTGGTATGGTTGGCATAGGCAACCCAATGTTCGCTGCGTGAAATTGACGGGGTAGGCAACCCAAGATACGACGACGATGACTACGATAGGAGACCAAAATATACTTAAAATTACGGGACTAAGGAAGTTGAGTTTATGCACGGGAATAAAGGAGATGAGTTTAGTTAAAAGGGGGAAATGTCTCGGTGGTCGGAATCGGTTTGGTGCAATGACTACCGAGCTCACACAAATCGGGTGAATACTTAAATCTATACTTAAAATTAATATTTGATGATGATGGTAACGTTGACAAATAACGGACGACGGCAGACAGCCTTGAAGACCTTGTCGGCCTCTCACACATCACGGCGAGTGCTGGCGGTCTTACGCTGCAGTGACTGCTCAATCCCGATCTCGGTCGATTGAGGAGCACCGTCCAACGTTGTCTCAATGACGAGTTGGTGTATACAAGTATACATGACACACACACACACACAAAAATAAAATAAAACTCACGTAAGTGCTGTTATTGCTGGTATTTTATTGAATTATATGTATCAACACAGCAACGTTTTTCGTTGCAATGACTCGCTGGTACACAGTTGTCGCAATGGCAGAACAGATAATGATACTTTAATTTTCTTGCCGCCGTGACAAGAGAACGAAAGAAGAGTTGACTATTTTTTTACAGTGGTATGTAGTACGTGTATATATATGCACAGACTTAAAAACTAACGACAATAATAAAAAAGGGCGTTTGCCGCGTAATCACAGTGAAAACATATTCAAAAACAGATGACAATAATACAAAACAATAAGACGATAACGATAGCAATAAATCAATTTACATAAATACAGGTGATTATAATTAAAGTACCTAACGAGTAACGATTTATAAAGAGGAAGAGGGATGTGGCGACACCGATTGTCACCACTTTACTGGTCGACCTGTCCGACCGACGTTACCATTTTCGATACGTGAATTTTACCTTTTATATTATATTCGTCTTCAATATTTAAATTGCTACGGCCCTGATTCCGCGTATACTATTCTGTGAGTCGCCTACACATTATTCGTTATCGACAGACTACAATAATATACTCTTATAATTAATATACAATAGACTTATACTATATACGTATAGCTAATGTGTATATAACATTTTAAATAATGAGTTATTCATGATAAAAGAATCACACTGTATACATACGTACTACGTACATTTATCGAAGTTTTAAAACTAATTCGAACAGGTCTGTAATTTTATTACATAGTTCTAATAAGACTAAACCACATACATGATTATGAATTAGAAACAAGATAATTTTCAATGAAAGGTACTCAAATAAAAAAGCTGAATTAAAAAAAATATGTCAAATTGTGAGTAGGTACCTACAAATATTGACTAAAAAATATAAACCTATGCAATTATTGCAATGTTATAAATAAATATTTTTACCATTAAATTACCATGTATTATATTTTGTTTTATTAACTAATTAGTAATTACTAATTACAGATATACTGTTATACTAATCACTTATTTTGTATTAATTATTATTATAACATTACCAAATATTTTTTTTATTGTATTTAATATAATTGCGTATAACTATTAGGTTAGGTTAATTTATAACTGTTATTACTTATTTATATACATGTATATAATAATTATTATAATAGCTAATAAAAATAAAATAAAATAGCCAATGTATAAATCTTTTATTTGTGTATGTTTGCGAGGTATGGGGGGATAAATAATTTTTACAAAATATCAAAGACAATATACCTAAGACTGATATTTTTATTGAGAAGCAATTCATTATTTAAAAAAATTTTAAATTAAATAATTCTAGTTAACCATTACTGTATATGGATAATAGACATTATTATGTGACTGTAAAAATACGAATTTGCCGTCGTCATGTGCTGCTAAAGCGATTACAGCGGCAGCGTTCTGAAATATTACTTCTACCACAACACCGCTTGCATACCCCGCAAACATACCGCACCAAAGGTCAAAACTGGCTATTTATCGTAGCGCACACGGGTTAACCAATACGAAAATAATAATTTTGACAATGAATATTATTTTATTTTTCGATGTTATAATTTGTATTCTTTACGCAAATGGTACTACATAATATTATGTCGTAATATTGTCACAAATCATCTAGAAAACGTACGATTTAAACAATTTTTTTTCAACTATACACAATTGTTCTATAAAATAAGCGTATTGATATTCAAGACGAAATTTTTTAAATTTAAATTAGTATAACTATAAGAAAAAAAGGTAGGCAAGTGGGTGTCGATCTGCTTTACAATAGGTTAAAAGTGAGTCACTATATACCTACTGGATTATTGTGTTAAATTTGAATTCAATGATATAATATCATTGTATAAGAAAACCGAATCTTATCGAAGACGGAGAGTCAGACTTGATATATTAACCTTACGCTTCGGCCCGTACAATAACGATCTACACCTACACCGGCTACACTTGCTGTTGGATCGGTGTGTACTGATGTAACACTTTCGTAAAACATACCGTTTGTACTAATACTTAATATATATAGATATAGTACTTAATAGCAGACATGAATCCTGAGCTGCCGCGCACCACCGCCGCCTGAGGTCCCTGGTACATAGTCCGCCTGCCGCTGCTGACTCCAGCGCCCACCATCATATTTATCCAGGGCCGGGCCTAGGGCCTGGCAAGGTGGGCGTCTGCCAGGGGCGCAAAATATCGAGTAGGAATGGGGGCGCAAAATTTGATATCGTAAAATTTGAACTTGAAAATCTAAGCCAAAATATTTTAATATATTAATATCTGTTATTAGATGCGAGTTGATTAATACTGTGTTAATTCATTAATTGTGCTATATATTTAACACTTAATTTTTATAATTAAGCAACAAATTTACTACAGAAATTAATTTTCATACACGACGATCGACGATGGCTGTTATTGAATGGTATCGTAAAAGGAATATTATATTTTATTTATAATAATGTAAAAAATATTAATGCGTTTCCCATGGCCGACAATTATAAAAATAGAACAACTATGATATATTATGTATATAAAATGGTTATCAGTTTTAAATCGACCAAAATAATATTTTCAAAGATTATATTAAAATATTGAAATAAGCTATACAATATACACACACACAATCGTATTATTATATTACAAATTACAATAATAATTATTCGGTTATTTTACAATAGACATTCGATTGAATGACAACACGCATTACGGAGTTATACCTACCTAATCTACGCTCTTGAACAGTGAAGCCTGAAATAGAACAAGGTAATTAGGTAAATATTCTAATAGAATTTATTTAAAATTTAACGATTATGAAAAATTGTTAGCATTAATATTGTATCATTTTTTCATTATTATTTTATTCGCACAAATTTGCGTACTTTTGGATTAAAGGACATCAAAACACTATTTTTTTTTTAATTTTAAGTTTATTGGTGTATTATTGTAGTTAACACAATGAAAAATGTTTTGATTAAAATCCGAAGTTAAAAAAATGATTATTTAACAAAATAATGAGAGTATAATGAGTAGATGGATAGCCGCGTGACGTCATAGTGCCGACGACCGAGCAGCCGCCTATGTTTTACGCGTAAAAGTAGTTTGATTTAAAATTGTATTTCAGAATTTTTTTTTCATAATCCGAAGTATATTTATGTGCTTAAGACGATGGTGTGATTTAAAATTGAATATATTTGTTGTTGCATAAATATTATAAATTATAATTTAGTAAAATTATTGAGTTCACATCTCGCATTGTATTGTTGCGCCAACCAAATTTTACGAAATTGACTATAATAATTTTATCTTTTATAAAAAACTAGAAAGTATATCAAAATTATAATCACACCGGTGTCATAAACACCAAAAAACATTTAAGGTTACATAAAAAAAATTAAAAAAATTAATTTTTTTATTTTGTGGGGTCGCAAATTTTTATTTCGCCAGAAGCGCCGCTAATGATCGGGCCGGCCCTGACCACAGATACGGATTATTAGGCATAGCCGTTTTCGATCAAAAACATACACTTTCCTTTTCGGCCGATTCACTTTTTAACCAAATTTAAAAAAGGCCGATTCCCTTTTCGACCAAACCAAGATTTTATATAATATATGTAAAAAAAAATAAAATATTTGGTATATATTTTTTAAAATTATAACAATTATATAATTATATTATTTTGAAAATGATTAAAAGTATAAGTTACATATAATTTTGTAAAATAAAATATTGAAAATCATTTAAAATACAAGAATATCTATATATTAACATTAATTTTATGTTAAAAATATTATGTCACAATATGTATAATATTATATAAAAAAATAAAATAATAATGTACAAATCTTGTCAATAATTATGAAGTATAAATGTATATAATAGTGATATAAAATTGGTAATTTTAAAAATTACACAATACAAAAAGTTTAATATATTATATTTTATGCTATACATATCGAAAATTATTAAAACCTTTGTAAAATATTTTGTCATAAATTATTTGATCGGTGATCGTCGTGTTTGATTGTGATGGTAACTACCATAATAATAAAGATATAATGTATACAATATAAATATAATTATTAATTATATACCTATTTTTTTTTTTTTTTTTTATAAAATATAGTACATATTGTGACATATTGAAATATAAAAGTAATGTCAATATATATATATATTCTTATATATTTTAAAAAAATGTCTATATTTTATTTTACAACATTTAATGCAACTTAATATATAAAATATATACCAATTATTTTATTTTTTTACATATATTATATAAATTTTTCTTTTTGACGAAAAGGGTACCGGCCTTTTTTAAATATGGTCGAAAAGTGAATCGGCCCGAAAGGGAAAGTACTTTTTGTCGAAAACAGTCTTGTCCGGATTATTAGGCCCAGTATGAAAAAAAACGCAAGTACACAGGTAGGTAAACTACATGACGGTGTGGCATCCACATTACATTTTAGAGAGTAATAAGAACCCAATAACTCCAGACTACAAATTCTTTATACTATATTATACGAAAAGTTTAATGTGCACTTGTTGTATCTATTGTATAACTATGTAGTATAATAAATTTATAAAATATATAATATTTGGCTATACCTATAGACTATATGGTATAGATGTTTCATTTTACAAAAATATATCACATCGTGGTTTTACCAATATATGTTGTCGTACTGGAACACTATCATAACTTATATGTTAACTAAATTGTCCTCAGATGAAATACGTATAATATGGATGGTACCTTTTTTTAGGTAATATAAATTTTATTTTTTAACAAGTAATAATATGCAAATGTAAATTAATTTTAATAGGTAGTATGTATAAGGTTTATTACTAAAAGTGTAGGCATCCGCTAACACATTAGTATTTTGTCCATTATCGGATAAACCATCCCTACCTGGACTATCAATTGAAAGGTCTTAATTCACACTGCGTAGTATACGCCACCGCAGTATGAACTCATAAGATCATAATTCTAATAAAACTAATAATAATAATAATAATAATAATAAATATTTAAAAATTTAATTATATTGCTATAATTTTGAAAAAAATAATTACATTAAAAATAATAACATTAAAAATAATTAAAATTTAATATATTCTATGTCATGAGTTAAACAAATTTCTTATTATAGCTTTTGAAACCACATCGGATAATCCCCATACAGAGGTTATCATCTGAATTTTGCTATGAAACTCTTGTATCTCCTCTTCATCCCGGGCTAAAAATTCGTTTTCAATTTAAGCTGAAGTAAAACTTCAGCTTGAGTGTAACCCATCAATACGTCTAATACATCTTCCTCTGAAGATGCTGCTGTTAAGTACTCCTATATGCAATTATTTTGTTTTAAAAAATAATTATAAAAGAAATATTATTGCTAGACGTTAGTACTTACAACATGACTGAGTAGCCGCCTATGTTTTACGCGTAAAAGTAGTTTGATTTACACAATGATATTAATAACTTAAAATTGTATTTCAGAATTTTTTTCATAATCCGAAGTATATTTATGTGCTTAAGACGATGGTGTGATTTAAAATTGAATATATTTGTTGTTGCATAAATATTATAAATTATAATTTAGTAAAATTATTGAGTTCACATCTCGCATTGTATTGTTGCGCCAACCAAATTTTACGAAATTGACAAAATTTTGTTTTCTTCTAGTAATACTACAACTTTATTATCATAATTTGCCGCGCAACTATCGTAACTTGTTTTGTTTATCTAATGATGACTGCATAATATTACGAAAGTAAAAGTATTAAAATTAATATGATTCAGAAGTATCTTTTTTATTTTTGTAAATTGATTATTGTTGTAGTTACTGGCTTACTGCATTTTCTATTAGCAGTGTCTTATGATATTGATAATACTGCGTTTTATACATTGCATTCATATATGATATAATGTGAGTAATGCTAAATAGAAATGCAGCAACTGTAATATTATGTGAAAATTGTTAAAAATAATTTATTAATCACAAAAAGTGTACTTAAAGTTTTCAATTAATTAAAACAATTACAAAAACACAAAAATTCAATTTTTGGAGTTATTGCTTTTCGCAGTAGCAGGGCAGTATAGGGTGGGGCTGGAAGACAAGTCAATCCAGACGAGTACCGGCCGTCTCGCTCTCTTGCGCGAACCGTTTTACCTATAACAGCGATAACGTATCATAGTCGTAAGACCGCGTAAAGCATAATTATTGTGTATTTCTTCTTTATGTCGTCAATACCTAACATAGTGTCATTTGACTACTAGCTATTGAAAATAGCCGAAGTGCCGCTATTTATCATCACTTTTATTAGGGCAAGCCAAATGGAAAATATAAAAAAAAATTCTATTGACAACTTTTTATAGCAATTTTGTTTAATATACTTATAATTTATATATAATGAATATTTCTTTACAATTTAAATATTTAATAATAAATAAACATTTTAATAATTAATGCATTTATTAAAGATATACACAAATTATTATTTGTTAATTTATTTTAGTATATTTATTTTTTACTATTAAAATTATTATTATTAAAATGTCCATGGCTATATAATGTAAAAAAAAATACATATTATTATTCTGAATTGTTTTCATTTAAATTTTGATCATTTACACGATTGTCCTGTATGACGTGTTGAATATAAAATAAAAATGACGAAAATATTAAATTTTTCAATGAAATTATATGAACCGAAAAGTGATAATAAAGAGCAAAAAAAATTGCAAATTTATTTAAAAATTTAATAAAAGATTATTCCTTTTAACTTTTTCTTATACAAACTTAGAGAACTCAAAAATCAATGCACAATTTTTGATAGACATATCAAGTAATTTTATTCATGTCAGTAAACTGGATAAAAACATGAAAAAGAATTACGAATTGCCTATGAGTTCATTTTTTAAAATTTTTTTTTCTAAAAATATTGACACAAATATTAGTATGCTTGTTGAGGCCCAATAATAGCCTGCAAATAATATAGCCGCCGCCTCTGCCAACCGATCGACACACACACAAGCGCTCAACATATTTGTTTATTTATATTATTGTTTTTGTCTAATTATTATTGTCGTCTGTGAATTATATAATATTATATTATGCAGATTGCGTATCCCACGCCTTATCTACGCCACCGATTTGCCGGTGCAAAATTTAGCACGGCCGCCCCAATATTATTCGTCAGTTCCGTCTGTATTGTTAACGCAGAGTTGTCACTTGCGAGCGCAAATCGCTGTTTTTTCTTAATATATCGTGTGTACGCAAATCGTCACCTTTATTATACATTTATATACCCCTATTTTGTGTGCGCAATCGCCACTACTAAAAAATATATTGCGAGTGCGCGCGAATTTAAGTGTCTTAAATATATATATTTTAATTTATTGTAAACACAAATCGCCATTTATTATACATATTATTGCGTGTGCGTAAATCGCAGAAATCGCTACTTGAATATAATATCGTGTACGCGCGCGAATCACCGTATTTATTTTATATTATTATATCATTTAGGATAGGTAGCAGCTGGCCAGCCGCGGAGCACCGTCTTTATTGTGTTATTTTGAAAGTTAAAAGGAGTTTTATATTTTATCACTTTAATGTTAATATTATAATATACTAGTAGGTATACAATACAAAAATCTTATTATTTTATTAATTTATAACATTATACATTTTATTTTGATATATTATATTATTGTTAATTTATAAAAACTATTAATTTTAGTTTGTTATTGATTATAATAATATGCTTATCTTAAAGTAATAAGTATTCTCTCTTCTATAGAAATTGGTACTTTAAAGTTAGTTGTTATATGATAACATTCATGTTCAATTGCCTCTTTTATATAGTCAAAAGTACTTGTAGTCATTCGTGTATAAGAACGGAATAAATTATCATTAGCACGTAACTGTGTATACAAATGATGAAACTCGCCAAATTCAAACTTATCTTTTTATATTTGATGTACCGCATTACGTTAGCGTTTTTTATACAAAGAAAAAAGTTTAACAGCCAAACTTCGGATAATGATATTTTACGTTGTTCGGTGGTTAACGACATCTTTTCGACTATACTGT
The DNA here is from genome assembly GCF_020882245.1 of Rhopalosiphum padi. Classification (NCBI taxonomy): domain Eukaryota; kingdom Metazoa; phylum Arthropoda; class Insecta; order Hemiptera; family Aphididae; genus Rhopalosiphum; species Rhopalosiphum padi. The sequence goes on along the minus strand of NC_083599.1, from coordinate 530,000 downwards.
AATTTTATAAGTTCACAACCTTTTTCACGTATGAATTCATCGACGTCAATTTTGCCAACAATACGTTGCGTTGCGTTGCGGTCGAACATATAGCCGCAACGTACGGATTCAGTTAGGACGCGCGCCCGGTTACCTTTAATACTTCGTAATTCGGCACGGACCGACCGACCTGTGTTACAAGGTTCCTTAGTAATCATAACATGATTTATTATTACTGGAATTAAAACTAAAATTTGGTCGTTTATCGCTTATAAATTTTTTTTATTATGTTATGTTTCAAAAAATATCCATTTTAGAAACGCAAATTATGTTTATAATTTATTATATATATTTTATATTTTTTTATTACAAAATTAAATTGAATTATTTAATAAAATTCAACTATAATTTAAACAATGGAATTTTCAAAATGTTAATATTATTTATAGGTAATTTAAATAATCGTGTATTATTATTAACTTAGGTAGTACAATATATTGTTGGGAGTATGTTATTTTTATATTAATACTCGTAATATAAAAATACCAAAATGGTATGATAAACTTATATTTTTCCAAAATTAAACCGCATAAATAGGTATAATATATTATTAGTTCATATGATACCATTATAGAAATTATTTTATATTTACTTAATTTAATTAAGGTAATTGCACACTAGGCGATTCGAACGCTCGCCTCCGCGCGTTTCAAACGTCGCGATTTTAAAACGCGAATGCGCTTTGCTTACACATTAGGCGCGTTTCACGCGTTTCTCAAAGATAAAAAGTGCGCCAAAACTCGAAAATCAAGAGCGCGCCAATACTTTGTATTTCGTGATGTAGGTACTAGTCTTGATCTTACTGTTCATAGTTCATCGTGCATGATGTACAACATATTTTCCGTATTTTTTATTTTTTAAACATAGAATATATTAAATGATATATTGAAGCTCTCTACACCCAAAAGTACGTAACGGTGTGATTGTGTGAATAACGGTTCGTGTCGTTCGTGATAAAATGAATAACTTTATGTAACGTCGAAAAGAATTGTAACATTGAAAAACCGTGCTAATTTGTGGTTATCTCCACAAGGCAAACCGCTCAACATAATATAGTCGTATAAGGTATCAATCGATCAGAAATATTGTGCAGATGCGAACAGAGAAACGTGCAAGCAGATTGGTTAGAATCTAGGGATGGCGAACCTTTTGATAACTACTTATCAAATCAAAATGTTTGATTAGATTTTATAATTTATTTGCCTCGCGTGTCGGAAACTTTTCAGACCTCTTTTTTGCTTAAAAAATAATTAATTAAAGTAAACATATAAACATGATTTTATTTTTTGTACGTATTTAATTTTCCGAGATTAGGAAATGGAAAGTACAGATTACGTCGATTACGACATTACGGTAATATCTTACGATATAATATTACAATAATAAGTTAAAAATAATTTCAAATTATCAGTAATTTTTTTGGAAATTGAAGTAAAAATTAATAATTATAACCATACTCTGTGACACACGTGACATAGGTTCGTCATACCTGGGTTAGATAGCTTAAACGTTATAACACTTATAAGTTATAACCAAAAATGTTCTAGTACATTTAAGAACGATTTTTCGTACGCGATGAAAATATCGTAAAATATAATTTGTCCCTTGGTCAACTCGCGGCTTATTCATTCCCCTACTCAAGTTTCACAATGTTACAGCGGCGGCGACGACGACGCTGGACCTACGCCGTTTGCCATATTGCCATTGTAATAATAATTATTACTATGTAATAGTTTAATACTAATATACAAAAATTAAAAATTAATCAAATTTCATCTTCAGATTTAACAGTCAAATAAAATTGCGACTTGTTTTAAAAAAAAATAGGTAGCACACCAAAAATATTTCCTTATAACTCCGTGTAAAAATAAGCTAAGTAAAAAAAAATTCTTTTATAGTTACATTACATTAAGTAAGTAATGATTAAACCTTTAAAAGACGCAATATCATATGGAAACTATAAGATAAATGCCATTTTGTAATATTACAAATATAACGCGACGAAAATTTCGTAAAATATACTATGCCCCCCGATTCACCGCTTATCCATTCCCATAAACTAATAATATGTAAAACAAATCATTTCTGTGGTTTTTTTTTTTTTTGCGTTACCATATTACTGACCATATTATACTGATAATAAAATTTAAATAGGTATTTCAATACTTAAAAATATGTAGTTTTACTAGTATAGACACTTCGTAGTTGAGGTAGTAATAATAGATATTTACACTACAGTAAATTCGAAGTTCAAAATCATTAATTTTCATCTTGTAGTAAATTTGTCTAGCTTTTCTAATATTATGTAGACTATTAAGTGCTTTGTCACCTTCTGGTACAAGGTCATAATATTTAAAAATGACGCGAGAATACCAGTTATTCTGCGCGGACTCGTCACGTGCTGGTGTGGCATTCTCCTATATAATATTTATTTATTTATTTTGAAATTTTATTGTGTATAGTAAAATTCATAAATAACTACGTAAACGTTTAAGTTTCACAACTAATGTTTTTGATTTATAACAAAGTAATTAACATTGATTCATCGTTTAAATACATTATTTTGTCCAAATCTGAAATACAAATATCTATAAAAAAATATACAGTAGAACCTAGATTATCTGTGACTCGATTATCCGTGCTCACTTTTCCGAAAATTTAAAAATAAATATGGACTGTAGATGTATAACATTATAGTATGTATTTTTAATTATAATTAAATAAAAAATTATATTATTATAAAAACTCTGGATTAACCGTAGTTTTTATTTATCCGTGTGACCCCCTTCTGCCATTACACAGGATAATCGAGCCAATCGAGGTTCCACTGTATTGTATATTTTTTGGACGTTTTATTAAATATTTTAACCTTATAGCCACTTTTACACATTTTTCATTACAAAATACTTGTAGACTTGTAGTATGTACTTTTTTATGATTTTAAAGAATTTTATAAGCATTTAAACTTCAAATGAATAAAAAAAAAATTGTGCCTATGTATTTCTATAAATTTATCAACAGATATACGAACAATTTATGTTGGATCTTGTATTGAATTATGACAAAATTTTATAACAATAGTAAAATCTACTTGGTTAATCTGAAATTAAATGAGTTTTTTTTATTAATGAATATTATTGCAATTATTTTTATATAGAAGCCTACTTTTTACTGAGAAATTGATTTATCAATCCATTTTTAATTATATAATTAATATTGGTTTTTAGTTCTTGTTATATTATTTAACTTGTTAGTAATGAATTTGGTGTTAATATAATATTTATGAGTATGAGAATATAATTAATATATAATATGATTGAGTTATGTATGTGAAGTATATTAATGTAGGTACCTATATGTATATATATATATATATATATATTACATAGTTACATTTACATAGATTCATAGATACTTTATTTTCATCTAATTTTTTTTTAATTGGTTTTTATTTTTTATTTCAAAACTATTTATACTTGAATATAATTTAAAATAATAAATAAATGTATATTAAAATATGCTTATATATAATATTATAAATAATAGATTATGAATTATTTAATATACATAATGTTGAATAAAATTAATAGTTGTGGTGATTTACCTAAAACCTAATTATGTAATAAATTAATTTTATAACACCAAGTTATATTTTTTTTTTACATATTATACAACAGTATATTATGATAGGGACACTAGTGAAAAAAATTACAAATTAGAGTAAAATGCAAGTAATATCATATGGTTATAATTTGCCATATCGATGTGTTAGTAAATAAATGCTAGTATTAACTTACACCTCTCGGTATTAATTTAAAATGATGTGGAAGTATTAAACATTTAATTGGTAAAAATTCACCTAACTTATATTTGCATACTCATAGACAAATAAAGTGGATGATCACTTTAATTGTCTACAACTTGTCAGTAATTTTACTCTTTGAGTTAGTGTAATTGTTTTATGTAATTGATATAGCTACTAAAATTCAAGCTAGTAACTACAGTTTCTTTACAACCATGGTTAGGCTGTATTAAAATCAATGGCTAAATGAATACATATTTGCTTGAATATATTCAATTTAAAAAAAAATGTAAGCATATTAAGTCAAAAATTAAGTTACTGTTACTAATGGTACTATTTAGTATTAATTGATGTTTAAAAACTAACAAATTAATTCAGTAATTAATGTTCTAATTTTACAAAATTTGATAAAATAATAATACAACAACAAGCTATTGTTATTGTATCGAAACACTTATTATACACAATCCAAAATTGATTTTTAATAATCATACGAATATATAAACTTATAAAATTTGATGCCTGTCAGAAGACAGTCGACTAAGATAATATAATCAATGTTAACTATGATAATTGTAAACAGTAATTGAGGTAAGTCAAAGATGATCGTACATTTCAAGTTCAAGGTAAATAATTATACTTATGAATTAAACATTTAATGGTACCACCACTTCTTGGACTATCAACACAACAACCTTAAATACTTAAGCCTTAAGGGAACAAATTACTAAATACTCGTATACCAATAATATTGTTAGATTAGAATTTGTTAAATGTATTTATTTAAACAAAAATTTTTTCCAGGACTCAAATTTTAATTATTTATACTATATATTATTTATTTAGAACATTATACTATAAAAAACCACATATATTTTAATTTTTTTCCAGGACTCAACTTATGTACTACCTATTTTTTCCCTGGACCCAATTTACCAATTTCGGAGGAGCGTGCTGCGTGCGTCTGTCTGTGTGTGTGTTGATAGTGGTATATTATAACGATACAAAATAGTAGTAGGCACTGACGCAAGCATAGAGAGAGAGAAAACAAACTGTACACTGACATCCTCTTAGAAATAATTTCTGGCTAAATTATATAATACAAGTGCCAGGCCAGTCCACGTTTGCCGAATATCTTATCCATGTTACGTATTAGCTATAGGTACCTTACCTACATCTATAAAGCAGGATATTTTCAAGCAATGTAATATTTGATATATTATATGACAAACAATTTTATATTGTAGTTATATTATAGTTGATTGTATTAAACAAATATTTAAAAAATACCAAAAATCAAGATGATGTTATATTATACTTCAAATGTGATGTTGAACCGAAAAATGAGAAACCGGATTTGTGGAGTACTAAATCTCTATACAATTCTGAAGGTGGAAATAAAATAAACAGTTCTCAATTTTCTAAAACTACAAAAGTACACATTTTTTTTTTAATTATTACATTTTAATTAACTAAATTTAAATTTAAATTATTATGTTTTAATTTGAATTCTTCAAAACTGACAGTTTAAAATAGCTATTTTTATCAATCTACTAAATTATTATTTACTTAGATAATTCTTAATTAAATATAAATTTTGGATTAAATAAATTTGCTAAAGCAAAACATTGAAATCGAAAAATAACTATATATGCTGTGGCTCTATGGGTAGAAAATGTTAGTTATCATTAGAAAAAACAAAGTAATGATAAAAACGCTTTTAAAATACACATTTTTAAAAAAACTCTCATATTTGTAAGTTTAACTTTATAAACTATAGAATCTGTTTTGAATTGATGCAAATTGATATACCGAAGTTAATAATATCAATATTTACTCCTACACAATATCTTTTTCACATAATTGTTTTATATTATAAATTTATAAACATATTATACAAAAAAAAAAAATTATAATTATTTTACATTATTGTGTGACACATTATAAGACTAGTTTTTTCATCATGAATGTCTTAATGTGTGTATTAATCGTTTAGATAACTTCCAAATTCTTAGATATTGAAAACTATCTATTCGTAATTATATTATCGTTAGCCAAAGGTCATTAATAACGTTACGGTATTTTGATTAAGAACACACAAAGGACCTTAATAATCAGTATGAGTGATGCCACAGGGTTATCTTTATAATAATAAAAAGAATCAGTATATGAGTCACAGTGGCATACAAATAATTGTGCCCGTAAAATGAATTGAAAAATAATTATAATTTTAAATGAATTAGTAAATATCTTAAACCTGAATATAACACTGTTTAATGCGTAATTTGTATGAATAATTATCATCATTATAATGATATATGTTTATATTATATATAGAGATTAAAATTGTGTGCAATACCTTTTAAAATTTAAATAGTTGAATATACTATTATTTATTATAATTCTTTTTGCAATTTCTAAAATTCTTACGGCCGCATAATTTTAATATATTTCAAGTATTTTCGTTTTTACTGTTGATAGATAACGGATTTGAATAATATAGTATACTATGAAGTGTATTCAATTTTAATAAGTATTAAATTAAATTTGCTCTTTTATGAACATTTAAATTATTTGATTATTATTATTGTTGCTATCGTCATTTTCGGATGTTTACAATAATTATTAATTTATATGCTGTTAATATAATATTATTTTATGTTTGTATTTTTATCATTTTAGCTAAGGTTGGTTGTACTGAATTCAAACTACGTATTTTCGAACATTATTACAATAATATGGACGTTTAAAATGTTTGTTCTTTACAAACTATAATACTGAAACTCTTTAGTGAATTGGTCAATTCAACACCATTGGCGCCGGCGGGCGGCCATCGCCTGACATGATTAACGGTTTTTGGGTTCAGAATTGAGACGATAATATAGACATATAGTCCGCTGTACGTGTTTTATTGTAAAACTGCAGTATATTATTGTAGGAGATAATTCAAAAGCAGTGGTGGAATGTTAATCCCTATATTATATATTGTTATTCGACGGCTACAGAGTCGTATACTATTGTATCTACAGTTATTTTTTACATTTATAAAATATAAGTGTACAATTCAATGACTATAGTGAATACTCTGAAGGAGATCGAAATAAGTCGATTTCGACGTATTCGTATATTATTGTTATAATTGTATCATTTTTGATTTTATTTTCACAAAACATCGACTGAATTGAATAAAAACTTGGAATCTCCATATGCTGTATAGAAATATAGAATAGATTTTAAAGAGTACGTATTCAGTGGAGTAGTGGAGACCAAAAAATTTACCACTTACCCGTGTAGTAGATAATTTTGGCCTCTTATCTACCATTCGCATAATAATAGTTTCATAAATCACTACAATTTGCGCCGAAGTCAATCCGCGGTTTCGCTAATTTCTCCCACCAAGTGGACTTGTTGTAATCCACCGCACGTTACTGTTTAATAGGTAATTTACTCAATGATTAGTCAAAAACATAAAAAATAATAACTTTAGACGATTGTGTTACGTCCATGATACGCATGGGTCAGAGAGAGATAGAGAAAACGATAGAAAGAGAGAGAGTGAGAGAGTGTGAGAGAGAGTGAGAGTGAGTGAGAGTGTGTGAGAGAGTGAGAGTAAGAGAACGCAATTGAATAGTGTATAGTACCGCATCATCCTATTCACAATAAAAATATTATTTGACTGTATCTCGTTTGCCGTTTGGACGACAATTTATTCTTACCATTATCTTATTTCGTAGACTAGTGTTTACTTTTCAAATCTTTATTAAATTATTTCATATAATTACATTATTATTATTCAATTATCGATTATTGACTTGTATATAGAACGTATATTTAATATAATTTTGTACTTTTGTAGAGGGTAGGTACCTAAGACCTAACTATTTTCAGTCACGGTTCCAAGGAAAGGCGTGTTAAGATGTTTTAGCCACCCACCTTTGGAAGTGTTATAGGTATATTTAATTCATCCTCATAGCTATTCATTTAAAATTTAAAAATTCATAATAATAATTATTGTTATTAATTTCATAATTAAAAATTTTAATTAATCCGATATACATATCGGATACTATAATAAAAATTTCAAAACCATTTGTTCTGATTATTAATTCCTATAGGTAAATCTTAAAAGTTAAATTTGATTTTATAAATGTTCATTTTGAAATGTTGATTAAAAATCTGGTCGGTTAAGTTAGTATACCAGTACACAGCAACATCATGACGTTTTGGCAAGACTATGGGACATGATATATTTTTGTATAACGACAAACCCACATTCATATACTATACGATATCGCTATAACCTATAGCCAAATACTTGAAATACTCGTATTATATATTTTATATACTACAATAAAACAATACGTATAATACATGCACATAAAACTATTATAATATAATACCTACATGTTATAATACAGTTATGATAAATGGGTACAGCAGTATAATAGTGTATGGGAGGACTTCATCGGCATACCGACGCAAACAACACGTTTAACAATTATATGTACAAATGTAAAATGTTCCTATATAAATAAAAATTCTTTTTGACTGTGAAGTTTTTAGCTCTTGTAAAATAAATACTAGGCGTGTTAGGTATTTATTTTTCTGATATTCTATTAGGTGGTTAAAATTTTACGAAAAAAACTCAAAACTTATTGGATTGTAATAAACAATTTTATGAATTTGCTTATTATAATAATATGCAAGTGTATTTAATATAATTTTGGTTATTATTATTATTATTATTATTATAATAAAATAGATATTTACAATTTTAATACAACGATAGGCCTATATAATTATGAAAAATAAACATAGATTAACCAAAAACCGATAAATACTGCCGCCGCCGCGACGAACGAATCCGTGACATCCCACGCAATATAACTAGAGAACTAGCCACATACGAATTTTAGTGGTATAATTTATTTCAACATAGTACGTAAAATAATTTAAGTCAGAGATAATGTGTAGAGTTTGATTGTCATATAATATTGAATAAATAATTATTAACAACCAAAAACTGACCATAATTCATAAAATATTGTACTTACGCCTAGTAAGTATGTAGTTTTTGAAACCATTGAGATATAGGTATATGTGGGTAAGTCGTAAGTGCATTATTGGTGTGTTTTTAATCAAAAATATTTGTTGTCATTTAAATCATCATTGAACATTTGATTAATGTGAAAAGGTTTTGGGATTCACCCCCCCCCCCCCCCCCCCCCAAACGCAAACCTATTAGTAAATATAACTCAGATAACTAACTCAATATATTTATATCTATTAGTATATTTTATACACCATATATTAATTTATATATGTTACAGTTAAAATGTTAAATCAGTTAGTTTATGAAATTACTAGGTAATTTATAAAATAATTAAAACGTTAAAGGTAATGTATATAATTTATACTTAAACTAGTTATTTTATGTATTCCTGACTTCCTGTCATCACTTCGTTAATGTGTCAAATTGAACAAAATATCATGTATAGGTATATAAAAATATATAATATAATATAATATCATACAATATCGTTATTACTTATTTTGCTGTCTAGCATAGTAATAAATTAAAATAGATCGATAAGATTATCGTTGTTATAATTAATATTGTCATTAGAATTGCCAATTGGTAAGGTTTAAAGTTTAGTAATAGTTTTACAGTCACACGCATTCAGTGTTGGTTTGAATGATTCGTCTGTCTCTATCATATTATTTTAAGTATAAATATAGCCAATATAAGTAGTTTACAATTAATTCGAATGAATAATATTTGATGAAAGAAAGTTTTATATGACTGTTAAAAATCGTTCATTGAAAACAAAAAGTGTAACTTAAACAAAAAAAAACATATACAAGTTTAATGATAGACGTGAAAGAATAAAAATAAAAAATAAATCTTGTTAGTCGTGCGGCAACTGTACAGTCACTGGGGACTGGTCAGGGTTTCTTTAAGTGCACTTGTACCAGTTGTACCAAAAAATGGGATACAAAGCGGTGTCTTTGCAGAAAAAAAGAAATACTGTGTAACTCTAAATGCCACAATAGCATTGCGTGTACAAATAAATAATTAATTAAATTTAAAATAAATAAAATATTATAATATATTTTAAATTTATGTATTTTATGTTTAGACGTATATCAAACTAAAATGTATAGAATAAATAGATATTCTATGAAATAACTAGTTAAAGCATAATTTTCATGTATGATTTCTTACTTCCTAAGATTCGTAGGTAACTCATGAACTACCTAGATATTTTATAAAATAACGGAATTCAATACTTTAACTAGAATATATATATATACGTCACAACTCACAAGCGATCGACTTTTAACGAATAATATTGGCAGACGGTAGTATAACTTAGTGTTCCGCTGCACACTAGTTGCGGTCACGCCACTTATAGGTAATACAATAGTTGCAGTTTCTGTAATTATAGGTAATAATATCTAAGTTGCGGTCACGGGAAAGACCAGGAAAGTCGAATTGCACTTTTTACCACAATTAAATGGTTGAATTTCACTTAGGTAAAAAAAAGTAATGGTCGAACAACACTCGGGTAAAAAATAGTTAAGTACGACTAGTACGAGTATACATTTTTAAAGTCCAAAATACAAAATATTTTATATATTAATTGTTAATATATATTTTAAAAATTTAAAAATGTTTACAGACATTATATTATTATATTTATTTTTATTTTCATATTTCTATTTATAATTATATAAATATAAATTTATATTATGAAAATCCCAAGTTAAAAAAATGATTATTCAACAAGATAATGAGGGTTGATGAATAGCCGTGTGACGTCATACAGCCGACGACCGAACATCGGCCTATGTAGTTTTACGTGTAAAAGTAGTTTGATTTATACAATGATTTTAAAAACTTAAATAGTATTTCTGAATTTTTTTTTCAAAATCCCATGTATGCACTTAGGACGATGGTGTGATTTAAAATATAATATATCTTATTGTTGCATACATTTTACATATTATAAATTATAATTTAGTAAAATTATTGAGTTCGTGACTCGCGAGTCGCGTTGCATTACCGCGCAAACAAAATTTTACGAAATTGACTAATAGTTTTATTTACTATAAAAAACCACAAAGTATATTAAAATATTATAATCAAACCAGTGTCATAAACACAAAAAACACTTAAGGTTACATAAAAAAAATTTTAAAATATTAGATTTTAACAATTGAAATCATTGTGTTAATCTGGACACTTTTGCACGTAAATATACGCCGATGTTTCGACTTCGGCACTATGACGTCACACGCATATTTTTTAATGCCTGTATTTCATTGAATAATTAGAGTTTAAGTGCGAGACCACACCATATTTCTTAGATAATTACATACAATTATAAATCTAAGCAAACTTGTTTTTAGTGTTGTGGTGTTCTTTAAGAATAATAAAACATTTATTTTGCTTTATTATAATTAGTCACCATACATTTCAATAAGCTTTTAATTTAAACTGATTAAAAATGAAAATAGATCATTCCAATAATAGTTTTAATTATATCAATGGGATAAAAAAATTAAATAAATTCAGAATACACATTAAATCATGATGAAAATGATAATTTCAAATTTGAAGTCACACGAATTGCGTACCAAAATAGGTAGACGAACCTTTTTGATTCGTGTTACTTTTTCATTTACAGTTAATTATTGTAAGTAGCTCCTAAAGTGATATTCCCATAATAATTAATAAAGATATGCCAGGTTATATAAAAAATTGAAATTTAATTTTAAAAATATAATAATAAAAACTATAAGTCATTATCAATCACATTAGTTAGTTAGTTGTTCGTTGTGAGTTAGAACTTTTTTCTGCCCATAATTCCGGAGGAAATATTGACTTTTTATTTATTTTTTGTATCTACTAATTACTAAATAGTTCGCAAACTCTGGTTCTAGGAAATATAATTTAAAATTTTAAACATAATTTCTAAGTACTTGCCTATTTCATTATTTATTAGAAATTTAGGATATAGTCTGAAGCCAACCCTAGTTCTTATATTTTTATCGAAATTATTTATAAGGCTGGAGGTTGTCCGTCAAACCATAAATGCATTGGTTTATTTTTAATTCAATGGAAAACGCCGCGATATACACAACGTTCGAAACGCAGCGAATAAATCATGTATAGGTCCGGCCTAAAAATACAAATTGCTAAAAACAAGTTTTCATATAATAATATTATATTAATGATAAATATTTAATTATTATTATTTTTTTAAAAATTTAAAAATATCAAAATTAAAAATAAATTTGAAAACCATTGTAAACCTAAAAAAAATGTTAAGTGAAAGTTAACACGAATACGTCCGGGACGCGATTCATTCAAAAAGGTTCATCTACCTGTTTTGGTATGCAATTCGTGTGCACTGCCCCAAGAAATCGTCGGCTTATGATAGGTGTCCGTTAGGGAAGGTTTCACTGTACAATTTTTTTTCTTCTCGCGGCCCTCAGTATATAAATCAATGTATAATTTGACACTCCATTGCAATGGATAAAAATATTAAAATTTTTTCACGCAATACGTTGTCCTATATAAGTAGCTTACTTCTAAAAACAACGGTTGAACGTATACGTAACAAATCATTTACATGAGGTTGACTATTAATCGTCTACATCCATTCTTAAATTACGTACTAGTGATTTAAATATTTTTTTTACTTTAAATAATCATCGGACAAACTCGTATCGACGGAACAGAGTCAATATCTTCAGATCAATTTAATTCAGATTCTTTGAACACACTTCTATACAATATTATATGATATACATTTTAACTTACTATAACATTATATTTTACTATGCGGACTGCGGAGAGATAGCTACTATTGTCACGCCCGCCAATGGATACAATAGAATGATTGTGCAGGACGCTCCCGTGGCTCGTTTACCTAGAATATTGTATCCCGTATCATGTAGGTATATTCAGACCTTTATCCTACCTAAGCTATCCCCCGATTTTCTTTATCTTAGTTGTTTTGCTGTTTCTACACTCCTTCACAATAACGCACGAAGTCCCAGTGTACTGCAATCGCCACTACTGACAACCAACAGACATTTCACGCGTAGCTACAGTACCTAACGTATCCCCGACAACAGAACCTCGTGCATCTCATCCGACTCTACACTTCGTCATCGCTCACAAAACGGTAAGAATTATTACATTTATATTTTTTTATTTTGTTTTTAATAAGATTTACAATATTATTAACATTGATCGTCTTTTACAGTTTAGTCAAACATAAACTATGGCTGTTTGGAAATGTTATCCAGATAAATCTGAAATTCCGCAAAACGACCGCGAAAACTTTCCCGATTGCGTGCTATTCCAATACATTGTCGATGGGTAATACAATTTAATATTAATGTGATAATTAATAATAATGATAATAAGTTATTATAGCTAGTTTATCTTAATTTTTGGCTATGTTTTTTTAAAAAATAAGTAGAGTTCTTTTATAAATTAATTTTGTGCTTTTTTTGTTATTTATTATGCTTTAAAATCAGAGTTCTTATTAATAATAACTATTAAGTTATAACACTAATAAGTTAGTAATAACTAATAACAATCTGTATTTTGCGCATGACAATACATTTTTGGTTTCCGTTCTCACGTTTGACACGTCGCATGTAGTCGGCCGTCAACACCGGTCCGGAACAGTGTTGCGTCAAAATGTCAAATAGCAAATTTTCGATTTCCTATAGGTTAGGTCCCTAATTAAAACTTTAATAAATAACAGTATATAGAAAATCATAATAATATTTATTATATTAACTATCTTAAATCTGTAATTTTTTTTACTAAAATACCTTATTTTACATTATTTAATTTTAATTTATTTAACAAATGATATCTTAATTTTAAATAAATAATAACAATTATTTTTTAATTACATTTATTAAGGTTTTAAGTTAAATTAAACTATTAATCTTCAAAATTAAAAATATTTTTTATCCTTAATAACCTTACTTAATTATTTAATCAACCTTAAATAATTAATACCATTAAATTTTCAATTTAATATGATATAATTTGAATATAGAGTTAATGGTACAAAATATTTTTAAATATATATAAAGACAGATTTACAATTTATAACCAATTAACAGCCATTTTATCTTTTAACTAATCATAAAGATATTGGTACTTTATATTTCTTATTTGGTATTTGATCAAGTAAAATTGAATCTACTCTTGGTAACTTACGTCAATTAAAATTAGGTCAAATTAATTCAATCATTAATAATAATCTACTATATAATGTAATTGTTACAATTGTTGCTTTTATTAAAAAAAATTTCATAACCATACCTATGTTGTAGGTGGTTTTGGAAACTAATTTCTATGATAATAGAATGTCCTGATAAATTATCTTTTGTATGATTAAAAACATTAAATTTTGATTATTATCTCCATCATTAATAATAATGACATGTAGATTTATAATAATTATAATAATGAAACAGAAACATTCAAAAATAGAATAATTTAATTATTTTTTTATTTATTTGATTGGATTATTAGAATGTATTGTTTGAGCGCATCATAAATTAACAATTAGGATAGACGTTGATATAAGAGCATACACCAACAATAATATTTGGACTTTCAATATAAATTACAATTTTTAAATGATTAGCTACTATGTATGGATTTAAAATTAATTTTTTACCATTAACAGTTTGATCTTTAGGTTAATTTTTTTTTGTTTACAATTGAATGTTTACCAGGTGTGATTCTCGCTGACTTATCTATTGATATTATTCTTCATGATACTTACTATCTAGTAGGTAGTTCATTTTCACTATGTTTTATCTATAGGAATTGTATTTGCTATTATTACTAGTTAAATTCAATGAAACTATTTTTACTAGATTTTCAATAAATATTTTTATTATTCTAATATATTTTAGAGTAAATATAACTTTTTTCCCTTAGTTTTAACTTTTTACTATGTACAAAAATGTCATAAGATTAATAATTTATATTATAATTTTAATTTACAATACATTTTTTTTTTTTTAATAACTATTTTTAAATTAAATTTAAGTAACTTTATTGAATCAATTCATAATAAACCACCTTTAAAACATTCATACTCAGAATTACCATTAATTATTGATTTCTAATAAGCCAGAATTAATATGCAATAAACTTAATATTCATTTCTAAGGAATAATTTTTTTTTTAGAAATTATAAATTGAATAAAACTAAGATTCCAAAATAGAAATTCACCACTAATAGAACAATTATTTTTTTTTTCATGATCATACAATTTTTTTATAATTATAAAAATTACTTTTATAATACAAATTTCTGAAAATCCAATAATTGAATTTATTTGAACTACCTCCCATAATTCTTATTATTATTGCTATACCTTCACTTCATTTTCTTTGTTTTATAGATGAAATTAATTGTACAATTTTTGATTAATATTGAAATAAATAAATTAAATATTAGGTAACTTATATCCCATTTAAAATTAAAATTTGTCTTTTAATATCATAAGATTAAATTTTACGAGCAATTCCTA
The DNA here is from genome assembly GCF_020882245.1 of Rhopalosiphum padi. NCBI lineage: Eukaryota > Metazoa > Arthropoda > Insecta > Hemiptera > Aphididae > Rhopalosiphum > Rhopalosiphum padi. Next base: position 514,573 of record NC_083599.1, on the reverse strand, counting down.
ATAAATTAAGAGCGGTAATTGTTTTAATATTATTAATTTTACCTATATTATATAATAAAAACATTTTAAGAAAAAAATGTTATCCTTTAGATAAATTTATATTTTGAATTTTTATCATTTAATTCTATTCCCTCAATATACTTAAACTAATGAAATACGTTAAATAATTGTATAGAAAAATTAAACATAAATAAAAATAATGATGAAGGTAAAATTAATTATTAAAACTAATAATAACTAGGGCTAGGATTTCTTTGCATTTGCATGTTATTTCCTTTATATTTTTTTCATAATAATTGCACATCTGTGAATTTCAAATATATTTAAGAGGACGTTATACCCGCATGTGTTGTCTCTGTCTCACTAATGTTGATCATAGTAACTTTTCGTTCAGCATAACACTTTTTGTGATGTTTACTTTAATATTAGAGTCAATTTACTTACCTATTATCAAACTTAAAGATAATAATGTTATCTGGGGCATCTTATAGGCTTTTATTCATTTATTGGTATTTTAATTTTTAAGCGAGTTACGAGCATTTTAAAGTTTTAATATTTTACATAACCATAATTCACATAAAAATTAAATGTTAACGAAAATTTGCTATGATCTACATTAATAAAACAGAGACAACACATGCGGGTATAACGTCCTCTTAAACTATAATAATATAGTTTATAGATGTTACCTTGGTCATCAATATAAATTTATTTTTCTTTAAATAATTAAGAATTGAATTAAGAATATAAAATAATATATTATGCTCGTTGTATGTATCAAATTCGAAGTGATGATTTCACAAATTTATTATTATTTAAACTTATTTATACTTATTATACAAAATCCCAATACCACACTGTCCTATGTTTCTATTGACTATTGAGTCTCTTAATATCAGAATAGTCAGAACCCATGTGAAAAGTGCCTATAATATTAGTTAACATTTAATAATTGAATGCATAAAAACATTAGTCATAAGACTAAGTCCACACAGGGACAACAAAATTAAAACAAAAATATTTGAATTATTTTAAAACAACTTAGGTACCTAGTCCCGTCTGATTTAAAAGTTTAATTTTTGCTCCCAGCATTTAAGTAAAAATATATAAAAAACAAAAATGAATTAATCATAACTTAGATTTACAAAATAAAATCTATGAAAATTATTTTCAATTAGTATTAATACAATTTTTTTTTTACAGTCAAATTAATGTTAATATAAAAGAAGTGGTAAAAATTGAAAAAAAAACATGTTTATATGATGGTAATTCATATAAAATAAAAAAAAGGAGTTACAGATTAAAACGTGGACCCAATCAAATTCTTACGGTAACCAAAATAAACACTAGATTAATGTTTATCGTAAAATGGAAAAATTCGGATGATGAGGTGGATTTAATTGATTCCGAGGAATTTAATGAAAAATGGCCCAACTTGGTATTGGAGTATTATCAAGCCCGACTGATTTACACATCACCAAGTGGTGAACAACGGACGATGAGATAAACCTAAGGTAAATCTGGAGCCATATAATCACTTAAGTATTTAAATTTGTATTTAAAATTGTTTTGTATGAACTTATTTATTAATGTATTTATAATTTAATCTTATTGTCGTGGTCAATCACTATGACGTTGTCCTAATAAACACATTTAATAGGTATATATTAATATATTATACGGCTCTTTAATACAGTCAAGTACCTATCAAAGTAATACTTCCATTTTTATGCATGATTATTAACTTTACTTTTAACATAGTTATGTAATCGTGATTATAGTGTATACAATAGATAGTGTACTACAAATACTACAAGCATTCAACATATTAAAACTAATAATTAAGTTAAGTTTTTATAACTAGGTATATAATATCAATTTTTACTCTTCAAGCAAAGATTTAAAACAGTGAATGCTAGAAATTGTTAAAAAAAAAAGTTGTTGCATTTCAGAAGATTTCAAAAAATACAAATAATACTACACATTTATGCATTGAAAACCTTAAAATATACATCTCATGTTCTCTTAGAATATTAAAAAATATGTTCAAATTCAAAATACTGTACACTGATTCTTTAATAAATTTAAAACCATTTTATTATGATTAAAATTTAAAATTTGGTCATAGACATCAACTTTAGACAACCTAAGTATAATGTAAAGAAATTGGTTAATGATATTTTTTATTATAAAACATCATTAAGTTAAACAAAATTACCTTTTCCAGTTATGAACCATTTACATGGGAAAAACTGCATGACCAAGTAAACAAATAAACCGTTAAAAGCAATCTTTATTTTAGAATTATATTAAAAAAGTTAGTTACTCGCCAATAATCAAAAAAATTTAAATATCAAGATTTAAACAATAATAAATTATTTTTGTATTATATTTTTGATAAATCTTTCCTAGATATGTGAATTATATCTTCTAATATGATGTAACTATTAAATGCACCATAAACTTTTTTCCGTGCATTCTTTGCTAAATAAATCTTTACTTACCCTTGTCACTGCATATGCTTATAAAAAATAAAAATGTATGCAGGACGGACAAATATTGAATTAAAATACTTAACATGTTTGCTTATTTTACTTAGTTTAAATATTTCATAGAATTTTGTATAAGATTATGAATGATTGTAAATTATTATAATTATATATTTTATTATTTTATTCTGTTTCAGATCCTGAAAATTTTGTATATTTTGTAAATTAATATTAGCTGTATATATGTATTTAATTTAATAATGTAAATAATTTTATAATTTTATCAAATGTAATGAAATTTTAATATTAATTAATAAACAAAATAAATTTTAAAAGTTGTCTAAAAGATTTATTTTTAAGTATTTATTGTTTTAATACACTTAGTATTTTGACAATATAACTAGTTTACAAGTTTATAGATTGATAATGTTATACAATATAGAAGTATCATTATTTACAAGAATTATAAGGATTTTTAATAATTAGTTGTGACAGGCATTGTAAATTTAAATGTTTTTAATTATTTAATTGGTTCTCTTGAGCTTTATAGAAAGACATCTTGAAATAATTGTTATTTTAGTCTAGGGCTGATGGTTATATTTCTGATTTTATAGTGGAGAGTAATTGTTTCTAAGAATGCTAAATTGACTGGAACGCGTTGGAATAGAGTTCTGGTTCATAATATTGGTTTTTGCATCAGTTCCGATATATTAAAATAGAATTTAAGTGTTGTGTACTGGAAATGTATTAAGTAAATATTGAAAAAATAAAGAAAATGACTACTGGGTAAGATGTTTTCAACAGTATCACAATCAAAGTGATTAAAATTATTTATTATTATTTTTATAAAAAAAAAACTGCATGCAGATACATTGGACATGTACATGTCTTATGGCTACTGACTAATTTACATGAACTGCCCTACAGGTAGTTCATACCATCTTGGTAATAATCTCCGTGTCACACTAAGTTATAGTTGTAGGTATTAGGTACATAATATTATTATGATACATCTACACATTGTCATAAATCTACAGGTGGTTTATGAATTAAACTGATAATCACAGTCACTATCAATAGCATATTCTGAATACTCTGTCTATCAACTATATATATATATATATTGAATAATTTTGATTGTAAGAGGTGACAATGTCCAAATAAAAATTATACTATATTTAATGTCATACCTACTAAATGTAATTATCCAAATTATTTTTTAAAGATAATCATTAATATCCACTGTCTATTAAAAATTAAATATAGTAAAAAAATAACTATCTTTATATTGAGGTCAGCATTCATTCAGTAACTTTAATCCACTCATGGTTTCTCACTACTAGATATTAGATATAGCAATCTCTACTCAAATATCAATTACCTATTACTTATTTTTTAGATTATTAACTTAAATATATGATATTCAATAAACTACAGGTTACCAACCTATATATATATATATATATATATTAACTAATTAATTAATTAGCACTAATACCATAAATTATTTTACGCTAATTGTAACGCCCCCAGCTCATCATATCACAATTACATACTACAGTTATCGCATGTAGTCAAGAACCATCTACTTAATTGCACCAAACACCAAACAAAGATTTTTATACTTAATATACTTAGAATTGTAATTTAAATAAATAAAATAAGTATTAATTAAAAATTCAGGGGCGGACTGGGACCCATTTGGCCCACTGTTTTGCAAGAGAAATTGTCCCTAGCGTAAAGCATAATCATACCTAATGTACAAAAACATTTTATTTCTTCATTTTTTTAAGTTTTCAAATTATTATTAATAAAATATATTTATGTTATTGGATATACTGTGATTTAAGTTTGATTCTCCTTAAAAGGTTATATATATTGTAAAATTAAAATTTTTTTTTTACTAATGTATCAAAAAAATAATTTATAATAACTTAGCTCACGAGCAGTATTGCGAAGAATGAAAGAACAATTATATAAGTCCTTAATATATCATGGTCAATGTTTTTTTTATGTCAAGAAATATAATAATAATAATTATATAATAAAAGTACATTTTGTTTATCATCAATATTTTCATAAATAAATTTAGTAGTAACTAGTATTGTATAAATGCATTGGAGTCTGGAGAGTGGAGACATTAAGACATTATTGTTAAAGCCAAATTGGTGTTATTGGAATGAACTGTGCTTATCTAGAAATGTTGTTTCTATTCTATTGTTTCAAATAGTTTTGTCTATTACACATAGAGAATTACACCATTATTGTTGACATAATATTACAAAATCATTATTTTAATTAGCTATGTTTATGTGCATATATTAAACCTTCATACTTAAAAATATATTCATTTACAAAATTACAACTAGAATAATTAGTATTGTATGCTCAAAAAAGTACTAACACAAAAACTAACTCTTCTAGACATCTCATTAAAACCGTGTTCGTATTAAATTATGAAATTGTCTATAAACATATCAATAAATAACAATTAGTTACTGTAAATGTTTATATTTATATTTTTTATGTAATATTTTAAGACATTGTTATGTTTGCTACAAATTAGAATCAGATGTTGATATAAATTATATCAATATAATATTACATTTTTTTGACAATGTATTCTTAAATCTTTTGTATTTCATATTTACTAATTAATTAATTATACTTAATTCATGAGATAGCTAGATTTTAAATGCATTATATTACTTAATATTTTATTATTGCATGTATTTTTATATAATTGACTTACAATGTTTAGAAACAACTTCCAGAGAGTAGAATACACTTATACATTGTTAAAATATAATGTTGAAATATATTTTTTAATGTTATTACTGTGAGTAAAAAGAAAAGATACAAATTAATTTAAATTCAAACTACATTTATCATCTAATTAATACTTAATAACAGAACACTTGAAAATATTTATTTTTATTCTGTATATTCTGTACAATTGATAATAATTATTGGTTCCAAATTAATAAATCTCTTCAATGATTAGAACTCTATCATATATGTCTATAATAACACTGGATATACAATTTTGTATAATATCAAATTATGTTTTTATTTTGACAGATATAATGGGTGTTACAATGGTAGTGAATTTTGATTTACCAAAAACAATTAAAGAATATGTGCATAGAATTTGGGCTTACAATATATTAAAATATAAACAAAAAAGTGGCGATTCGCGCGCTCTCGCAGTATAAATAATATAACTAATAGTAGTGCGAACGATTCGCGTTCATATAATTGGGAATATAATAAAGCCAATAAAGGTGACGATTTGCGTACACACGATATTATACAATAAAGCAACGATTTGCGCTTGAAAGTGTTAACTCTGCGTTGAACAATACGGACGAACTTTTTCGGGTATTTTGTACAAACGACGGTACGAGCGAGATTGGCGAAAATTACGGCGGCCGTGGTAATCTGCGCGCACCGGCGAGCCGGTACGGCGGCAGATAACACGCCGATATGTATTATTCACGTAATGCAATATTATATAATTCACAGGACAATAATAATTATAATAAACAAACAAAAATAAATATAAAATAGTGACTGGTGCGCGTGAGTGTGTGTGTAAGTGTAATAGGTCGGTCGGTGATGACCGTGAATCGGCTTATTTATATTTGTATATTATAATTAATTGACGAACGGCGGCAACGGTGGCGCGAACAGTTATACTTATTTAATGTTTAGACAAGCGGAGTAGTGGACAAACATTTTGCGGGGTAACCCCGTACCACTCCACTCCGCGCAACAAAACTTTAAATACTATTAACCCATAAACTACTTTACTTGTTTTTTTTAACAACTTGAAACTATGTAAAAAATATTTTCAAAAACATGAATACTTTTTGAAATAATGAGTGTTTTATGATAAAAGAACCCCCCTGGATTATTTTCAATACATTTTTAATCTTATTAAAACAAGTTTGAAAAACAAAAAATTGTCAGGTGTGGGGTTTGATCGAACCCACGCTCTCTTTCGGGAACCAGAGCTTAAATCTGGCGCCTCAGACCGCTCGGCCAACCTGACTACTGTATATATAATTTCATAAATTGTTAATATTTAACCTTAAATACATTTTTTTTTAAATTAATTATATTAAAAATTATTTCTAACATCTACATTCTACTTATTAATAAAAGTAGCTAGGAAAACTAGTATTACATTAAATAGTTAGACGATATAAAGAACAACAAAATATTCATACAATAATACATTTAAGAAATAATGTTATAATGATAAACTTAAGCTTAAAGTTAAAAGGCCTAATTGTTTAGTTTTAACATATAATGGAACTATTGTTAAAATTAAAAAATTCCTGCTAGATAATGAAATGTTTTTTGGCCATGCCTTTTAAAGTAAAGAAGATATGTTTATTAAACCATTGCAATCTTGAAATCACCCAAACTGGATATAGTCCAGTCAAATTAGCAAAAAGTTCGGAACTAATTCCGCGAAAGCTGGATTTTGGTTTTTTTTTTTAGTTTATATCTTACTTATAAACATACTAAAAGTCCTGACACCTACCTCTTGTGCGTAGCCCTCCACCCCTCTTCAAAGGGGGGTGCGCCCCTTTCACTATTTTCACTTATAACTCGTCAGATTTTCAAGTTACAATAAAAATACCTATTATCAAAATTAAAGACCATAAAATTTACTATGGAATAAATTTACTTTCAATATATATATATGTTGCGGTAAGTGTTATATTTTTAAAAAGTATAAAAAATAAAATTTTTTTATCTTTTTTTTATTGTGTTTGAGCAAAAACCGTCAATCATACGCTAAAATGACCTATGACAAAAGTTACCGAACAGATAATTTTACTTAACAACACTAAATTATTTTAACAATTTTAATAATTATCGTATGTAACAATGTTTTTTATATTGGTAATGACGATATAATTGAACAATTTGTTGTTACCAATATAATTTAAATTGAAATAAATATTGCATGTGTTATTTAATTTATGAATACAATCTAAAGTAAATATACGGTTAGAAAAATATTACAACATAATATTTGTATTGCAAAAAAAAAATCACATTTATAGTTGTACATAGAAACGTTATTACAACTGGATCTAATAATTATGTCCAAGACATAATAAAAATCAATAAATCATATATGAACAATTTTTCATTTTTCCAAAAAGTTATAATTTCAAATTTTGAGTTTTTAAAATCGTTTGACCTAAGTACGACGTTATAAAAATCCTTATAATAACGGTTTTTCGAAATATCTAAAATATACGAATTATGAAGGTTGCTACGGGGATCATTTAATGTCTTACGACTTTTGCATCATGTATGGCTTTAAAACTAAATAAATGTAACAAACAACAGTAAAATAATAATACAAAACAAATAGGTATTGTATTTAATTTTCAACTTAATACAAAACATTATACATGGAAAAAGTTATTGGACAATTTTAAAACTGTATTTTCGATTACTTCAAGCAACTGTATCTAATATTATTTTATTGTATACTGCAGGGGTCGCCAATTAATATTTTTGAAGGGCCACATTAGGAATCTGAACATTGGTCTAACATTGGAACCATGTACGAATTTCACTATTTGTACGATGTATTTTCATAGGCGAACTATGGGTCAGGCCAGTCAGGCCATGGCCTGACTACAAATTTGTATATATTATATATTTTAATAATTATTTAGGCATTATAAATAATTTATTTTTACATGTAAACGTATACATTTGTACGTTTTATATAATACTATAATATAATATAGTATATTAAACTATATTTATATAGATATATATAACATAAAAGTGATTTTTTTTAAATGACTAATAGTATATTTATTTAAAATTAAAAACTTTATTTTTCGCATATAAAATTTGTGAAATTTTCCGTTTAAATGTTTCGTATCTACTGTGCGATTATTATACCACTCGTATAGAAGTGTACGAATATGTGGACTTGATATAATTTCTTAAATTAAATTGTACATACTACACAATATGAACATAATAATAACTTTTATTTTTAACATTGATTATGGAAATATGGAGTCGTATAGACGTATAGTCTATTCTATGTACTAGAATAATCGGTTTCATTAATTATTGTTTAATTTAGACATTTGACATTTATTTTTATATTATAGCAAGTATTAACTAGGTAGTTAATTTTACGTAACAAGTCGCCAGTCGGTAATGTTTGTTACGTGGTGATATACCCATAGAAAATTATTGTCAATTATACGCACTTTAATATTTTCATATTATTTCTTTTACTATAAATTCATATTTTTATCATTGACAGTGGTTGTTCACAAGATTCTTGTGTATTACAAAATTATGTAGAGGTAATTATTAATTAGAATTTTTTTTTTATTATTAGGATAAGTCAAATATTTTAAATATTATTTAAAATATAATACCATATTATTATTATACACATTAATTTATACATCACCAAATAATTTATTTATTATTAACCCTCGTTAGTCGCATCGCTGTTTAAAAGACTGGGCATTTATAATTTTTCAAATTACTCATTGTAAGTAATTTACATTATTTCGTGTACTTTAATACCTTCATTGTCCAAGAGGCAAGAAATCAAGCTATCATTTAATGCTATTTAAAACAATTTTCCTATTCTTTGTTGAATTTGCATGTATTTATAAAGTCACAAACCTGTCAAAAAGACCGTATGTGACAATTCGGATAATAATTAATTTTGTTCAATATTATTTTCGTCGGTGATTTTTTTTTTAGATATAAAAAAAACCATCATAATCGTTTCTTGAGTTTCTTCTTATCGATAGTTATAGTTTATCAATTTTCTGTTCATATAATTTCATTGAAAAATTCAATATTTTCGTCATTTTTATTTTATAATCGACGTGATACAGGAGAAGTGTGTAAATTACCAAATTTAAATGAAAACAATTCGGAATAATTTTAAAACTACCTATAGAGAAATATAATCTTTCATTAAAAAAAATGTATATATAATATGTATTTTTTAAAAACATTATATAACCATAGACATTTAAATAATAATAATTTAAATAGTAAAAAATAAAAAAATTATAATTTGTGTATATTTTTAATAAATACATTAATTATTAAAATGTTTATTTATTATTAAATATTTAAATTGTAAAGAAATATTCATTATATATAAATTATAAGTATATTAAACAAAATTGCTATAAAAAGTTGTCAATAGAATTTTTTTTTATATTTTCCATTTGGCTTGCCCTAATAAAAGTGTCTATAGATTCGCCTACGTGTATTTTTATTTATGATAAATAGCGGTACACAATAGGCTATTTTCAATAGCTAGTAGTCAAATGACACTATGTTAGGTGTTGACGACATAAAGAAGAAATACACAATAATTAATAATTAGGTAAACATACGACCGACAATTGTTGCTTATACAATATTTTCCCTTATAATTGCCACGGTGCAAAAATATTCGTATCCCATCCGTCGGCTGTGTACGTCCATTGTTCACACAAGTTTTCATGAAATCAAAAATATTATACACCGTATTACAATATAGAGTAAATATTTTGTGTACTGTAGCCTGTACGAATAGGACATAATCGTGTATTTATCGTAGTCCACCACATGAATAGCAATTCAATAAGTAGGTATAGGTTGTTTCGTAAATTAAAGATTAAGACTTTAGATTAATTGTGTGTAACAATAACAATATTGGATATTAGAAGAGCTCGTTTTCTTATATACTAGTGACAATATACCTAACCATTGGATGTTTATTAAATTATTATATATTTATACGTTTAAAATATAAACTGTTAATATTAATATACTGCTACTGCATTACTTTTTTTTTAAGGTAAACTATAATATAATATTCGTTTTTTACGTTTTATCGTAATCTAATGATGAATAATGTTTAATGTAGCCTACATGTACATCGAGAAATTCGTATGATATACATATCGTTAATACGATAAACCAATTTTAGGTTTTTTGGTTTTAATTGAAAATTTAATAACTATAGAGACTTGAACTTTTCAATAAAATGAGCATTTTTAAAATAAGCATTTACTATAGATATGATGTAATTTTCAAAAGTTTTTATATATTTTTATGATATTTGAAATGTTCAATTTTTTTAATTATTCTTGATTTATGCACGTATGACGTATGTTTTAATATTTTGGTTTTTTCAGAGTAAAAAAAAAAGAGCAATAAAGATTTCTCATTAGCTGTTCTTACGGAAACCTAGATACTTATTTTAATTTCTTATATTAATAATATATTATTTAAACGTAATTTTATTGTTTTTTCAAAAATTGTCTATGCAGAGACTTTTCTTACCACTACGTATATTATTATTAACTTGACAGTTGACACTATGAAAATTTTAAAATATTTACTATAGTAGCAACTAATAGCAATATAAATAATAATATAATATCCTTTATAAGTTTATAACACACGTAGGTTGAAAGTACATTTCCGCTCAGAGTTATTTTTTTTTATTCAACAGTTTGTCACTCAATTAAAATTGAACTCATTATCAACTATTAGTCAACAATCATTATCGTGACCTATTCAATGAAGAGATATAGATACCTAGAAAACATAGCCGATTAAAGACCATGTCCTTCTTTCTAACAATATATTATGAGTTATGACTAATTCAAACAAAAATTGTATGTGTGAACAGTGAGTCATTGATGGAGTACTATCATGGTATTTTAATCGTTATTAAATTGTGTTTATATTATTAATTCAAATAATGTTATCTGTTGACATTTTAGACAGATATACTATTTTAAAATATCAGTTTGATACATCATTTGAATTATTATTAAATTAATTGCTGTATATTATATAGTATATTAACATTATTTATATGATATATTATAATTTATAGTTACTTAACAAAAATACTTGGGACTCGTATATTTTATAGTTGAGATTTCGATATAGTAAGTATTGATAATTGACCATCCAGCTCCCTCTTACACCATGCAACAATCAAGAATTTTATTACCTGCATTTTTAAAATATGTTACATCATACAGTGGAAATATTATCGTGACGGCTAAAGCTCTTGGAGAGTAGTATAGCTAGGAGCAATTCGTTCACACACTTATAAAAATCAAATATACCTATCAACAAAAAAAAACTTAAATTAAAAACCGACTGCAGTTTTGTAGTTTATGTTGCGACTAATTTTAAATAAAAATTCTAAGTATACAAATTATGGGTCATCAGTTTTCAAATTATAAATTTAATTCAATAATTATTACTTATTAGTTAATTATTATACTATAAGATGAAGAAACCAACGTATATTGTGTCTGCGAGACTGTATAAGTGTCCTTTATGGCTTTATTAATTTTAGTTTTATAAAATAAACTAATATCTCTAAAAGATATCGAATGTTTCGCGAAGTTAAAGTAGACCATATACTTGTTGTGCCTTTTACTAAGAAAATATTAATTTATTATATGACATAAAAAAAAAACATATCTACGTATACTCGTATGTACCTACGAATAACTACGATTAAACATTCAATGAGGGTGCAGTTGTCAGCATACCTTGTTATTTATTTTATTATCTTGTCAACAGTGTTTGTGCCAATAGCTTAGATAATCGATTTAAAGTAATTCAAAATACTACTTGATTCCATTTGCTTGAATCTAAAAATGTTTAACTCTACAAACTATCAACAAATAAATACCTGCAGATGTGTCGCTAAAACTTCATTTTATTGATAGAAATACATTTACATATTATGAATTAGGTACTTACAACAATCTACTTAACAATTTAACTTTATTATTATAAATACTTTAAAATATACACATTTAGTATTCACACATTTTTCACTGAAAATTCCCAATCTTCTAATTTAACCCGAGAATGGGTCATTTTTTGATATTTCCAATAATTGTAAAACATTTACTTGTTTAAAGTATGTTATTAATGTAGTACGTATAGTAATATAGTATAGTTCAACATTGGTTGTTTTAACAGTATACAGCATACAAAAAATATTGTTACATTACCCAAGTTATATTAAATGAAATTTTAAAATGTATTAAGAAACTGTTATTGATACTATTGGAGAGAGTTCTAATGGACTTTCTAAACTTTAGTTTCAAAATTAAAGTATGGAAAAAAATGTTTATTATAAATTAAAATATTATATTTGTAATATTACGTAAAAATGACCTTAAAAATGTAATAAAATGGATTTTACACAAAAATTGCAAAATAAAAATTACACATTCTAAATTGTTATATTATGAAACAAATCTAGTTTTTGGTTAGAAGTGTAAAGCACTTAAAGATAAAACATGCAAAAGTCACCAAAATCCTAGCTCTATTTATAATATTAGATATTTATATTAACATATTTATTTTATTATGTTATGTATAATATGTATTGTGTCATGTTTATGTCATAGCATATTCTATTGTGAGATCTATTTCACTCACTGAAGATTAAAAATGTACTATTTTTATTTTACATATTTTGGAGATTTTGAAGATGTACATAATTTATTATTTCGATAACAGTTTTCTAATACTAACGTTAAATAATTTTGTGTTTTTTTTTTTTTTTTTTGTTAACCAAATGTTTTAATTTTTTGTTTATTGTCTATAACAGTAGTCGGCAACCGGCAGCCAGCGCCGCTTATGTACACAGCCCGCTATACATTTTAGAACCGTGAATTTTTTTTATATATTGCATTATTTTAAAATTTCAGACAGTATTTTGTTTTTTAGAAAATAGTTTAAGAATACAACATTTTTATTTTTATCCAGCCCGCGAAACTTTTCAATTCGCGAATGTGGCACGAGAGTTTAAAAAGATTGCCGACTACTGGTCAAATAATACTGTGTATACTGTAGCATTGTCGCGATCGTATTTTATATCATTAATCATTGTATTATATGTCTATGGGCGGCCTACGCGTATGGCCACGGTCCACATGCTTGATAACACTGGCGTTTAAATACTACTAAATAATTCACAATTTTCTTCGAAACTAGAAAAAATATTAAAAATTGTCATGTTAATGAAAATAATAAATTCAGAAAAATAAACTCTACATAATAGTTATTGTCGATTTTTTTTGAAAATAATTTAATAAAAAAATATTTTATTAACTTTTTTACCAAAACATTAAATTAAATTAAAATACGAAATACTTGTAGTCCTTTCCCTCGTGAGTTATAATTCAAACAGAATTATGGTATACCTACTTACTCTAGAACCAAAATTGAACGAGACCTATACTCAGACTGTGTAAACGAGTATTATCTACGACCTACGTCATGCGTCATACTTGTGTAAGACTGAGACAACACATGCGACTATGCGAGTGTAGCGTCCTCTTAGTATCTTTTTATGTTCAACATATATCCACATACAAATATCTAATGCATATATATACACTCATATAATTACCAGATATATTATAATTATAAATATCTGTTTCCATTAGTTTATTTCTAATTTAATAATCCCTTACAGATTCATGAATTCATAATATAATGGCTGTAGCTATAATATTAAAATACATATATTATAACTTATAAGTATAAAATATAATAAATATAAATTATTTCCAAAAAATTTTAAAATAGCCATTTTTTAGAGTCTATTTTTCTGAAAATGTTAAAGTTTCAACATTTTTTAATTTAATCAATCCTCTAATTTTTAATATTTTTTCTAATTTCGAAAAAAAATGTAAATTATTTAGTACGATAGTGGTATGTATATCATTGTATATCAAACATGTGGCTCGCGTACTAGTACTGCCGGCGAACGCGGTAATTCACAGTTTTTCTCGAAACTAGAAAAAATATTAAAAATCAAGAGATTAATATGGAATTAAAATGTTGAAATGTCAAAATTTCAGAAAAATGAGCTCTACAATAATATAATTGAAAATAATTAAATAAAAAATATATTTTTTATTTTTCTTACCAAAAATTAAAATAAATTAAAACATGAGATATTTGTAGCTCTTTCCCTTGTGAATCATATTAAAAATCCTAAATTGTGATAGCTCAATTATTTCAGGAAATATCGCAATAGGTAAATCCTTACGGGACATCCTGTAAATATATTATATACTATATTATATAGTACAATATCTTAATATTATAATATAGTATATATGGTGGCGACAGTCTTAGCGGCAGGGCATTAAGATACTGTGCGTTGGGGAAATGGTTTCAGCAGTGGTGCCCAGCAGGGGAGACCTAGGCCAATTCCTCTTTTATCACCACAGATACGGATTATTGAGCATAGCCGTTTTCGACCAAAAACGTACACTTTCCTTTTCGGCCGATTCACTTTTCAACCAAATTTAAAAAAGGCCGATTCCCTTTTCGACCAAAACAAAATTTAATATAATATATGTAAAAAAAAAATAAAATATTTGGTATATATATATTTTTTAAATTATAGCAATTATATAATTATATTATTTTGAAAATGATTTAAAGTATAAGTTACATTTAATTTTGTAAAATAATATATAGGAAATTATTTAAAATATAAGAACATCGATACATTAACATTATTTTTACGTTAATGATATGTTACAATATGAATAATATTATATAAAAAAAATAAAATAATATATACAAATTTTGTCAATAATTATTAAGTATAATAGTGATATAAAATTGGTAATTTTAAAAATTACACAATACAAAAAGTTTAATATATTATATTTTAGGTATACATATCAAAAATTATTAAAAGCTATGTAAAATATTTTGTCATAAATTATTTGATCGATGATCGTCGTGTTTGATTGTGATGGCAACTACCACAATAATATAGATATAATGTATATAATATATATATATATAATTAAATACCTATTATTATTTTTTTTTATATATATATTATATTAAACATTACTATTATATTTAATAGTTTTATATTATTTTTTTTTATAAAATATTGTACATATTGTAACATATTAAAATAAAAGTAATGTCAATATATAGATATTCTTATATTTCAAAAAATTGTCTATATTTTATTTTACATTATTTTATGCAATTTATATAAAATATTATATACCAATTATTTTATTTTTTTACATATAATATTATATAAATTTTTCTTTCAGCCGAAAAGGGTACCGGCCCTTTTAAAAATTTGGATGAAAAGTGAATCGGCTGAAAAGGAAAGGTTTTTGGTCGAAAACGGCCTGTCCAGATTATTAGGGTTCTAGCCGTTCTAGGTCACTTTGTACGGTCAGGCATTAAAAGTGCGAAACGCGGACACTTTGTACGGTCGGGTAAAAAGGTACTTTGCAGAACGCGGACACTTTGTACTATTATATACCTAAACTGTCATAAAGTATATATTATAAATATAAGTTTTATACATAATTAGTAACTAATAATTATGTATAGTGTTAATTATTAAAATAGAAAAAATAAAAATAAAATTGTTATAAAATATTGATTATATTTGTATAATAATAATAATAATAATCTAAATAAACAAATAATCAATAATATCATTCAAACTACATGTAAAAATGTGTACAATATAAATAAGTCAAAAGGTAGTATAATATGAAAATAGTTTAGAAATAGTTTTTACTATTACAAATTTTTAGAATATTAGCTAATAAAAATAAAAATAATAACAATTTTAATAATTAACACTATACATAATTATTAGTTACTATTTATGTATAAAACTTATATTTATAATATATACTTTATGTATATAATAGTACAAAGTGTCCGCGTTCTGCAAAGTACCTTTTTACCAGACCGTACAAAGTGTCCGCGTTCTGCATTTTAAACAATGGACAGTACAAAGTGACCGTTTACCATGTGGTATAGATGTTTCATTTTACAAAAATAAATCGCATCGTGGTCTTACCAATATATTATGTTACTGTACTGGTATACAATCACAACCAGTTGAATTTTTATTCAACTGATATAATATTTTATACATAGCGAATTGTACAATATGATTTTTACATTCAATTTACTTTGTACAGGAACAATGTGCACTTCTGGGCTCTGGCTTTGCTAAAAAAGAAATTTCTAGGGAGGACAAAATCCTGAATGTACCTCTATGGATCTATATAAAACGTTTTCACTATACATATTTCAATATACGAGTAATATAGGTACATTTTTGGACTTAAACTAATATATTAAGAGTGTACATATGCATATTATACTATTATACATGTATTTTTATCATGAAAAATTGATAAATATATTCGTAAAAATCCATATACCTATCATAATATTATGTAATTCACGAACTGGCATTTTTAACTAGTCTTATGAATTTATATTTTTTTTTAATAAATATATTTTTAATAGGTATTTATTGTTAAATTATAATGACATTTAATTGTTATGTTAATAGTATAAACAACGGTAGATTATATAATCATAATTAAAATAAAATAATATTATATTAACAGCATATAAATTAATAATTATTGTAGTAAACATACGAAAACGACGATAGCAACAATAATAATAATCAAATAATTTAAATGTTCATAAAAGAGCAAATTTAATACTTATTAAAATTTAAAACACTTCATAGTATATTATTAAAAAAAAAAATAACTGTACAATTGAATACGAGTCTGTAGGCCATCGAATGAAATATAAAATATAAAATCAGGGAATAACATTCCAGCAATGTACCTAACGCAGTGACGCTTTTAAACTACCTCCTATAATAGCATATACTGTAGTTTTACAATAAAACACGTTCATTCTCAATTGCAACATAATTTATTGTGGATAAACATTGAACGGCGCCGATGAGACGTAAAAGAAACTATGCGTGCTCTTGACAAAGGATTAGGTATGTCAGCAACAATACGAATTTTTATCTTGCCTGCGTTCTTCACTGTTTCCTACGTATCGATCGGTTTTTGGGACAATCTTGTAGTCAGGGTGGCTGGGTGAGGGTTGCCGGACCGTACACTACACAAGAAAACGTCCTTTTTTATTGTGACGATGAGACACGTCGATCCAGACACACAGTTTCGACTATTTTTTTAATATAATTTATAACTGGTGTATTCATGTCTCATTGTTGGTTTTCGGTAAGGTATACTCTTTGGTTTTGGACTTGAATCTCTAAACCATAACAAGTATGACTATATAATATTATAGTTACGAGTTTACGACATATTAATATGTTATATGTGCTTTGTGTTCTAACATTCGATTTTGTCGCTATGAAAATCGATTTAAAGGAAGACACATGAGCTACTAAAGTCGAATACACCCTATTGCGAAATCTTAGTCTTCGTAAAATGTGTCAAATAACACAATTCAAAAATGCTTACTTTTTCCCTCCAAATAACGTCTTATTTCCTCATAGAATCGTATAAAATAATATTACCAGTTTATGAGAACAGCTTGCCTAGGCTCTCCAGATTCTACGAACTAATACTCGTCGTGGACTTTATCACTGCTGTTTCGAGGTTTAATCTGTGTTTGTTTTTAATTTTTAGTATACGTATACCTACTATAATATACTATATTATATTAGTAGAATTTTTAATGCGTGTAACCTCATAAGGCCATACATGTAATGAATGAACGGTAATTTAATAACTTTAAAAATACTTAATTCGAAATAATATTTTTATGAAATATTCAAGTACGTATTTATAATTTTTCATTAGTATTGAAGTATGGTAAATCAAAGACAATAATATTTTTAAAGGTTTAGGTAACGTATCGGTTTTGTATTTTTTTTTATTATATTTTAACTATATACATAATAGTATAATAGATACATATTATATATTATATTGTAATTTTTACAAGTAATTTGCTACCAATATTATTCAAAAACATAAACAATGGTTTTGCGTTAATGAATTTTGTTTGTAGGTATTGCGTATTGGCTAGAGAAAGAAAACAAAATATACGGTCAGTACATTCTTTCGACTCTCGAGTCAACTGCACATGCTCATTTTATATTTCTGCTGCAGGATTATTATAGATTTAAAGGACGACGACATGGCGAATTGGGTTTCGAATACGTTTCACAGCATAAGCACCAAAAAATAACGAAACATATAATAATAATAGAATAATTAATATTATAATTTATAAATTGATTTCAGGTATATTGTATTCTATGAATCAAATCAATGTCCTCGCAGACCGTGCCTACTTCCAAAACCATAGAATTACAATCGTCTCCGCTGCCCGTGTCGAGCGCTACATACGCTCGACGGCGCTTCCCGTATACGAATTCCTGCAGAGTGCAGACCGGTTCCATCCAACACTGTGCTCTACAATTTGCGTTTCGTCTTCACCCGTCAGTCGTTTTCGAGTCGCATTTTTCGACACTTGTACTTTATTTTTGTTTGTCGCCGACGTCTTCATCGTAAAAGGTATGTTATTAGTTTTATTTATTTGTTTGAGGATATCGGCGCAATTTATTAGATTCTCGGGTAATTTTGGCGTAAATATTAGTTTATTAGAAATATTAATATTTTTGAAGGTTTGACGTGATCCGTTTAATATTTTAATATTATTGTTTGACCTTTAAATTTTTTTTTAATTTAAATTTATTTTAGACAATATTTAGACAAATCGATGTATTATCCTTTTATAAATAATATTATCTTCCTTTGAATATTAATTCTCCAACACAGTTTTGTCTTACCTACTTTTCTTTTAAGCGCGGTGCTTATTTTTTTTCTTTCGTGCCGTAAAGGACATTGCTATTTGCTAGAAAGCCATGAAATAATTTAATATTAAAATATTTATTTAATTATCATATTAGAGAATATTAAATACGGCTATTAACTCCGTTATTGTTTATTATATTAAGGAAGTTGGTCAGTTAGTCGATTACTATGTATTTTTAAAATTCGGGGGTCTTGTAATCATGAAGTACTGTTCTAAGTGATCCTGTGCGTATTTCACGGTCGCACGGACAGTGTTTTTATGTTCTGCAGGTAATTGCTAAGTCCCTATTTCCTTATCGGAGTATCAGAGTATTCGTAGTGATTCTATCGGCGTTCTTGAAATTCTTAAACGTACATCTCGATATATCTCATTGAAATTAAAACACCTTTAAAATACGCGAACGCAAGTACTGACACTGTTGAAAATTGTTAAATATATTTTGTCTAATAATTGTTGAATATTAAAAAGTAATGTTTAAATATGAATTTATGACGAAATATGTAAAAATATGTAAAATAAAGTATATATTATTTTATTGCAGATCACATGAAATGAATTTATCATTTGCAATATTTAATTTATCATGTTTTAATAAAAATATATGTATTTACATACAAATCCCAGCCTTAATTATAACTTATAACCATTTAGTTTATTTATATAAATAAAGCAAATACTTAAAATATAGTGCTATAATATTTTACCAAAATATAAAGGAACTTTAAAAAACAACTTCTCTGCATCTTGTAAATTTGTATTTTTAAATATCTTAACAATTGGAATATTAAATGAGTTATTAACTTCTGATAAATTTTGGATTCTTTGACATTTAGCTTTGGGAAAAATACCTTCATATTATTCTTGTTGAGTAGCTTTAGTATGTTTTTTGTTATGCCTATCTTTTTTATTTAACCATAAAACAGTTGGGTGTGGATTGGAATTATTGACAGTAACCATATAGTCCAATATTAACATTAGCACCATCTGTGACAAAGGAAGAAATCATAAGTAATATTTTATTTCATTCGATAATAACATAAGTAATAACGCAAAACATTGTTTAAAGTACATTTTTAAATTCTGTACTACACAAAGTATGTCATACACATACTACGCACAGTTTTTAGGGCTGCTTCTTTATAAGTATGCTATACAACTGCCTTAGCCATTCGCAAACTTAATATTTTATAACTGTTTACATTTTCACAAAAAAATATTCTATTTTTATATTAGATTAAGCATAATATAACATATAAACCATAATTCTGTTAGAATAAATATTTTTAAATGATAATCTCATAAATATCAGATTTTCAGTTATGGTGGATAGACTATAGTACTAAGTGTGTACCCTAATCGAGGCTGAAATGTGTTTTTAACAAATTGGTTTATATTTGTATTATATAGGGCTAGAATTTGTATGCAATAAAAAATTGTAAAATATGCAAAAATAACCATTTTAATTTTTATATTATATAATTGAGATTAAAAATTATTTTATTTTTTGCATGCATATTTATTAATTATTATTTTAGAAATACAATTTAATATTCACATTTAACAGTAGAAATATGTGTAATACATGTTACAACCACATATTTCTTTTTAAATTTTCAAATATATATGATCGGTGATTGGATCGTAGGTACTATTGATTTGTATTGGCTGAAGCTTCTTTTAATGCCACATAATGTAGTTGGCGCATATTATATTAATAAAGGTATAATTTGTCCTAGTGTTAAATTACTCCTTAAATTGTCTTCTTTTTGTTAAAACCAAGAATAAAACTTAATCATGACTCAAAGAAGTCAATCCATTACGGGCTCAAATACAATAAATACAATCATACTAAATTTGCAAAAATATCCATAAAGCTCATTATATGCAAAAACATGCAAAATAAAAATAATATTATTTTCATTAGTATATTATAAATTGTGGACATAACTCACTATAACTATTTGTACGTAGCAAATAAAAACATGCTGTTGCTTACAAATCATAGCCCTGGTAATATGTACAATATATTTTTTGTAGATCACAAGATAATTATGGTTTTGATAATAAGAATACTTCATAATTTACCTATATATTACACTTTAAACAAAGAATTTCTATCAATTAAATTTATTTTTTTTTTTTTATAAATTGTATATGTAAAAAACAATGTTTTAAAGGAATAAAACGTCAAAGCGGGACACTTGTAAATTTTAATAGGAAAACCAAAATATTTTTTTTCTGAAGATGACATCACAAAAACATGGACATATTATGTTATAATTAAAAACCGGATTTATATGTATTTTAAATTGTAGAATATGCATGCAAACATGCACTAAAAAAAAAGCAAAACATGCATATTAAAATTTCAATTTTTATTAAATTTTATCCAAATTATCACTGATAGTTAATTATTAATTTTATTTAGAATTTCATAAAAAAAAGTAGACAAGTAAATAGTATGTGGTATAATGTATTCTTGTTAGATGAAAAACTGTGTTCAACGTCAACACTGGTTATTAGTGCTTATTTAAAATTTGCTTATACATCCAATGAGTAATTTGGAACAGAAATCGTTGAAATTATCACTGTCATCTTGAAGTATTTTCAAAATTTCTTTTAAAACCGTTAGTCCTTTATTTAATATTTTAAAATTGTATTTAAATTATTGTACTATTTGCGCTTGTAGGAAGTTCATTGAAAGAATTTGGCACATTGCTTAAAATTGATACACCATTTTTAACAATTTCATACACACTTATGTTGAAGTTTTATATCTGATACATTGAATAAATAGTTACATATAATACAATAATGAACCTACATTTATTAAAAAAAATAATCTGTACATTATATAATATTTTATATTATTTATTATCATTAATAATACCATTAATAATAATTCATACCATTGACATGAAGTATGAATTATCTGTTAATAATTTGTTCTCGATTTCTTTTAAACATTTTTCAGTGTATTTAGGTAGGTTCTTCAAATGATCCAACAATACATTTTTAGAGATTCTTGATAAGTTATTCTTATTGGTCAGTCCAATAATTAATTTCTTTAATTCAAAAATTTTGTCACATTAATTCAATTTTGATATAACTTTATATCCATTCTTTGAATTTAATTCTAAAATAAACGAATATATATATATATATATATATATATATATTTAAGTTATCGCCAAAGCCATACTAATTATTTAGGTACCTTTAATTCCTACTGCTTTTTTAGTAAAAATTATTTTATTAATAGAATTGATAGGTGTTGTATTATTCTTGCAGGTATCATCTAATATTTAACAAATATATTTAAGATTTTTTTATAACTTAAACAATTTTAACTACCTACATACCATAATTTATTTTAAGCTGATGAGTTGTTGTAGGTGCCAAAATAATATTAGTATCATCAAATAACACTGGAGAATCGGCTAAGACATAATGTTAGATATTGGATTTTATACATTTTATATTATAAAAAATAATATACAACAAAATATAATAGTTGTACAAGTTTTATATTCCAGTCTCCAGAATAGTCATAATTTCATCATCAACTGTAGGAAATGTTGGGTATTTTGATATTGTAGCTTCACTATTTGCTGCTTCATTGCTACTAGGAAATTCTGCCATTTAGATATTTCTTTTGATCATTTGAAGTTGTTTCATTAGAGCTGTCAATATCAGAATATTTTTCTGATAGTCTTAATTTGTACATTCCTTCTTCGTATGTCGCTAAAAAGCAGTAGAATTGTATTTAATTGTAATAAAAACATTTTGTATAGTTTATACATACAATATCTACTTATAACTTTTTTGATAGGATATAAAGACCATGATGGATCATTTTGTTTAGGATCAATGTGTAAAACCATCATTTTTCGAAATACTTTCTTTCCTAACATGTGTCTGTAACAATTTAATTTAGTAGCATCCACAAAAAATGATGAAACAAGATGAATTCCATCATCAAATTCAACTACAGAGAATTCCATTATTGAATATAACTGTAATACAATAATAGTTGTATTATATACTTACGACATAATATTATTTTATTCATATTAATATTATTGTAACATATAATGATATTTATATTGTAATATAATATTCATGCACATGTAGTAAAACTATTAATTAATTTTGAATTGATATTTAAAATGAGTACTTATTTAATCATACAATAAAGTGTGTAAAATAGGAAAAAACATATTTATTTATAAATAGCATTAGCTATAATTTACATTTTATATCAGAAACAATAAATTCAAAAAGCTTTTCGTGTACATTAAAATTATAATTGTCATAAATACAGTTTTTGGTTATATCTTTAGATGGACAGGGTATTGAATATAAATTGAATTCTATAGTTTTTTTTTAAACCCTATAAAATAAAATACATTTGTATATAAAACTATATTTTTTATGTACACAGCGCTATTATTTTTCAATAAACAAAAACAATTATTTAATTTATCACTTGTTAAATTAAATGACAGTCTATCATCTGAATAAATGAAATATTGTTGGATATCTAGGTTTGAAAAAAATTCTGAAAGAGGCCCATTGTAATGACTAATGTTTAATACGAAATGTAACTGAAAGTTTTTGTTAATCTTGAATATATAATGCTTTTCAATCTAAATACTGTTTTGTAAACTGTTGCGATGGCTTATCGTGGTTTTTCAACAGTTTTTGTTGTAACTTTTAATAAAAGTCTTATGTTATTTTCAAATTTAAATGCAGAAAATATATCTAATGGCCCACATTTTTTATTATCATTTTCTAAATGCATTAAATTATGAATATTATATGAAATACAAAGAATTTTCCACATAAATTTTGAAACTGATATATACATTTTTTTAAAAGTGAATGAGAATATTTGATAAATTGTTCAGATTTTGCCACTTGATATAGCTACATGTAATACAATTAAGTTATTATAAATATCTGGTTTTAAAATTTATTTCAAAATCACTGGGCCAGTATACATAAGGAATTGTCAGTATTCTGTTGCTTTCCAATGTCTATATTCTGTTAATCCTCTTGGTATTCTTGCAAAATCACTTGAAGTACATTTTTAAATTTCTATTAAATGTACAGATATACGTTTAACTACAGATAATGGTATTCGCACTGTAAGTGACCCTTCAAGCTATAAAGTTACCAATTTTTTTACAACTCCAATACAAACAAGGTGCATGTAATCAAGAGGGATACCTGAAAATAAACCAAAATTTGGCACATTGCTTAAAATTGATACACTATTCTGAAAGTATATGTAATAATTTTCACTAAACAATGTATCACATTTAAGAATAAACTCATATTCTTCGTTTGGTTATTGAAAACAAACTCTACCATTCATACCATTATTTCTTATGTATGTACCAGTAGTTATACATTTTGAGCAGCTATTATATCTATTGTGAGACTTAATATGAAGTACAGATGATTTTGCAGATGCATAGCATATTAAGGCAACTAATTAAACACAAATTACTTCTCCTTCTGATGTAGTTAAACCTTCATTAACTACTGGGATTAATTCATAAATGAACCCATCCAAAAATTAATTTGATGACTTTGGTTTTTCATATCCATGGAAAATACCAACTATAAAAACTTTATTAGTTAAACGATCAGAGCACATAATTGGTCAAAAACTACTTTTATTAGATTTTGATAAGGGTAAACCATCTATGTTAATAATTAGGTCAATTTTTTGCATAATATGTATTTTTTATTTTAACTCCAATACATAATGGTTTAAAGCGTTAATCAGTCCAAAGTGACAATAATTTCCACCTTCAATTGGTTTACCATTAATTGTTCTTTGTGTACCTAATATTTAATAATGTTCTAGTATCGTTTGGTATATCAACATTTGTAAATTTATTACAAATTTTTAACATTGAAGTTAACGTAGCTTGAGTAGTATTGTTTTCAAAACGCCATTTAAATAAGTCTTGCTTTAATAAATAACTGTAATCTTTATTATTATTACTTAAATATAAATCATTCGGATCAGTCTCTTTTCTTTATTACAACCATTATCATCATCAGTGCTACCTGAACCAGAAAAGCTATCTACAGGACTATCTAAATCTGAAGTTAGTGCTAAATATGATGATGAAAAGTTACAAACTGACCTTGATGAAGATGGTTTCGTATGATCATCATAATTTGGTAAAATTGGGGATTCAACTTCAGTATTTATACTATTAACCGCAGCACTGCTTGCAAAGACTATTATAAGATAAATGGTAATACGTCCTCGTCGTTTCGCATTTGTAAAGAGTTTAAACCTATCTGAAGTGTTTGCAGGGATAATGGTTTTTCAAACGCGTTTTTTAAAATTGCTTTTATACTTTCCCAAGTCGAAATTTCCATTTACATACTTCCAACGCTTATTTTAGTTATTATGAATTTAATTAACGTAGGTAAATATTTAATGTTCTTTTTCTATAATCTCGCATGCTTTAATAAACGCGTATACGTCTTTTTCGTACACGCAATTAGATAATAGGTATTATTGATGATATAAATGGTCTTATTTTTATACTCATTGGTCACCAAAAATAAATATTTCTAAAGTAATTATAATACTAATTGTCTATTTTACGCATATACTTATATTAATTTAACCCATGTAAATCGTTTTAACTTATTTAATTCGTTAGTCAAAATTTTTGTTTATAAGCATTAAAAGTGCAAATGTTTACAAAATATGTCAAAATCGCAAAAATTTGCAAGGAATTTTGAAAATTCATAAAATTTTTGTGATTTACATCTATAAACAAGGCTGGGCAAGTTAATGATTTTTTTAACTCAGTTAAGTTAAGTTAATATGCATCAATAAGAATAAAGTAATAGTTAAAACAATTTTTGGTTAACTCAATTAAGTTAAAAGTTAATATACATTTTTTTAAAACTTTTTATTAAGTTTTTATTAAGAAAAAAGTTATGATTTTTTATACATTAGCGTACTTTATTTTTTACCAACGCAAAACTAAATTATAGACTATAATCCTTAAACTTATATTTTTATTAATTTTAATTTATTGTATATGCATATTGCATTCAATAAAAGTAAATATTAAAAAATCAGTTTATAATTTACAATCTTTGGCTAGTTATTTGCATATGAAATCATTTTTTAGAATGTTTACTGAAATTATTAGGTCATTAATATATGTCGTATACGTATGTGTTGTATCTGTTTTACTAAAGTATATACTATATAATATCAAAATTCTAACGAATAATTAATTTTATAATTAAATTTTTAATAACATAGTGAATTTATTATGCAATTTGAAAGTAAAATATTATTAGGGTTCATAAGGTTTTTTTTATATTTTAAAACAAGTTATGAAACCTAAAAAAAACATTGCAATTTTAAAATAATCATAACTTGTTTTTAAATTAGAATATCAAACAAATCTTATGTGAAGCCCTGTATAATAATTTTTCCTTCAAGAATTAAAACAGACCAAATTTCTCTAATACTCAAGAGTACCTCTCTACAACAGAGTAAAATGGATTATTCTAAACGTTTATTATGTTGAACATTAGGTGGACAGATACATACGTTCTCTTTAGGATACACTCATCAATATCTCTAGTTTTTACCAATATTCATTGTATTGTGTGCGAAATAGCGTAAAATATACAAGTATTATTATTACTTCATGAATCATGATACTGTATATAATCTATATGCCAGACATACATAATAGTCCATATTCAATGGTCAAAATGGTTCAAAATAAATGAAAAGATGCCTAACGATTTCCTCATTTCATCATTACATTTTTCACACATAGTAATAATATTTTTTTTATATAAATTTAGCAATTGATCGACTAACACATGACATTCCATAGTTCCATACACATCTACATATCACTATATCAGTTATCAACAAAACATTGTCAGAAATTACGTTTAGATATTTTAGCATAATATAGCCATGTCCCTAACTTATTATCATTAATTTCTTTATTGTTCTGTGATATTTTATTTTATTTTTATTTGTAAAACATATATTTTTACATTATAAACGCCAATTAGCTTTAGTTAGAATTTATTTATCAATTATATTATATTATTGGTTCTAAATAAGGCTATAGATAATATAATTGCGAAACGGTCTATACCTATACTAAACAACACAATAAGCTGAACCAAAATATGTTATAAAACAATTATTTTCACTGTAAATTTAAAAAATGATCTCTCGGATAAAAGTATAATCCCAGTACAATACTATAATTTAAAAAATATAAAAGTTTTAATACTATGTACTTTGTTCAGAAAAAAAAAAAAATACAAATCTTAGAAAGGATATGCGTTATTCTAACAACAAATTAAGTAAAAGGAAGAAAAATTTAAGTTTAAAAACGCAGAAAGATGTCATCTCTCGCGTATTCCTACCACTTCGAGCACTGCCAATATTGTAATTTAGAGTAGTACTTACCTATATATTAAAGTACGGTTATATAAGGTATGTAGTTATATATAATATAAATTGTCGTAATAAATAAATAAGTCTCAAACAATCAATGACCAATATTAATTAATGATGAATATATGTTTTGTATGTGTTGACTGTGGTTTTGTTGTTTTGTATAGATAACATAAAAACATACAAACGTCCTAAAAGTATTATTAATACAATTATTATTTATTATAGTTATCAAAAAATAAAACTGTTTTTAAATAAATACAATCCAAGGTCTTTTGCAGTACTCCATTAATGAATTACATTTTTTCTCTATAAAATTGTATTACTAGTTCATTATAATGTTCTTAATTATATTTACATTATAGTGATTTATCGATCATTAAACGCGTTTCCTGTAGAACACCTGCGTATAATATGAGATACATTATATTGAATTACTTTATAATCTATATTATAATAAATAACTGAAACGTCTGAAACAGTAAAACATTTATTTCATGATTTTTTTTGTATTTATATAAAAACTATATAGGTATTTAATAATATTTATGTATGTGTAATTAAGTAATCATAAATAATATGATAAATTCATAAATAACGACCAGATTGTCGGGGCTGTATGTAAACTGCGACAAAATTACACCTTTTCTTAATGTCGATGTGTAAACTACGTCAAAACCGATAAGATACATTATACAAACTGTGACAATTTAATTTATAATATAGGTATATGTATAGATACAATGTATATACCGATACGATAACATATATATAGGTATATAAATGCATCATATATACCTATGTGTTATTATGTACATATTATGTAATTTAATTAATATGTTATGTTGGAGACAAATTTGTAAGGAAAATCCTAATTTATTTTTTAGGTTTAACGCAATATACTAAATATCGGCTCCTTCACAAGTAGGCACCTACAAGATTATCACCAGGGTTCGGGACTTATAGCATTTGCATATCCATCATAGGTGATGTAAAACATAGCAGAGTGACGTACAAATACGTTTTATAGCACAGAGAATTCAAATATGAAATTTTATTTTGCATATATTTGCATATTTTAGAGTTTTTTTTCTTTATAATGACGCATACTCGACGATTTTTAACAATTGATAGATAATATTGTTATTTAAAATGTATTGATTAACATGTTGAATGATCAATTACAAAAATTTGTTTTGATTGTACCTAGTAATACTATTTGTGTATTGTGTAGCTATCCATCATCACAAAAATGTTGCACGTGAACGTGATTTATAAATACTCAATAATGAATAAATCGAAAACCCTGTAGTTATGTGAAATGGTTAATTGAAAAACGTCTGATATGCGTATATAGTTATCAATAAATTTTTTTAGAAAAGCTCCTTCTAGAATTCAATTATTTGTTAACTTCTATCGATATGGTACGTTCATTTTCGGCATATAAGTGCATTTTAACCGATAGGTAATAGAAGAGCCTCCCAGTTCGATAACGTTCGAAAACACCTTATAGTCCTCCAAATGTTCAATGCAATCACTAATCATTAATTAATAATATTATGTTTAAATTAAAATATTTTTTTTATATTCATACCTATGAAAAAATCCTTTTTTTCATTATTTTTTAAGTGCTTTTTTAATTTTTAGTTCATATTTTTAAGTTTATCGGGTCATATATCAGCGTATTTAGTGTTTTTTAGTGCTATAAGTCCCGAACCCTAGCTGATTATCACAAGTTAGGTTAGTACGTGCTGTGTCGTGTAATATTGTATTTAAAATGGAACTTACACAAGTGTTTAGTCAAAACGACCCGGGGCGTATTTAGAAATGTCTAATGGGGGGCGGGGGACACAAACAACAATTTCAAATTTGCGTACACGGGGCATACGTAGAGTTATAAAATATCTCATTTAATAAAAAAAATTATAAAATACGATGAATGGGCCCCGCTCTTAAATACGCCCCTGAAAACAACAAACAATTATTAATGCTAAACAATCTTAAATTTAAATTTAAATATACAGTGGACGCCGCTTAAAAGACTCACTTTGGGACCAGCACAAATAGTGGTGAGTCTTATAACCGAATGAATCTTATAGGCGAAGTAGGAAAAAAAATGTATCACATACTCGTATTTATGAATTTTATTTTACTATATATTTTGCTTTAATTTTAATTTACTTTAATACATTTTACATATTTATTATTGAATAAATTTAAAAATTCTGATAAAAAAATTAAAATACATAATATACATATTATAAAAATTATTACATATTAATAAAAAATTATAAAAGATGTATGATGTATTTATTATTTATGAAAAAAATTTGTAATTTTGGTTTGTTTTGAGTATGATCTAATATTTCGAAAATATATTTCTCGTACTCGTATAACAATAACGATAATTGCGAAAAAATGTGAAATACGATAAAATTTGTTGTACATACACATATTAAAAAGCATGAATTGAAACCAGAAATAACCCAAAAAAATATGTAATTTTTGAAAACCAATTTATTTCTAAATTTTAACCAAAAATAACTGTTGAAAAGGACGAGTCGTATTGTAAAATCTCGTATTATTAACTCGAAACGTATTTGTAATGTTAATATGTTATTGTAACGCGCGGAAATACGTTAGAAATGCGTAACATTGTTATATGCCGAAAGAGAAAAAGGATAGCCGAAAGAAGTCTCTGGCGTCTCTGCATGTCGCAGTGTCGCTTGTACGGTATTCTGAAGTCGGTCGTATAGAGTGAAAGGCTGGCCAAAACATTTAAAAAGAAAATCAATGTATTCTTGGATCACTGGCACAACCACATAATATCTAAACACAAATGTATCAATTTACGAAATGAGTACTTATAATAGTCGTTCTTCTATGGTTACTAGTTAATATTTCGTGTACAGCCGTAATCGTGTGCATATAGTGCAGTCAGTTCAGACATAGTTGTGTATAATAAGAACGGCATATCGCACAGTTACTATAGGTATAATAAAACCCCCTATAAGCTTTAATACAAGTATAGTTTTTATACTCGTTGAATGATAATTAATAATTTTTATAATAAAATATGAATGCATATAATAATAGTATGGTAGGTATAGGTAGTATGGTATAGTAATAACACACTAACACGTACAGAAATCGACCGAATCGATAGAAAATGAATGTATACCATATAAATGACGACATTTGAAGTGCTGACTGACCATGATTGTACATAATAAATAGTGCATTTTGAGAAACACTGTACCGAACAAAACGCAGTTCGCCACCACAATCGACCATGCCTTGCCGTGTGAGAGATCGTCCCGTGAATTCTATAGCTAACATATTTCTTCTTTTATTGTATATATATTATATTGAACACGGCGAATAGTGTCCGAGTGTCACCACCTGCTCCACTACCTACTTCTTTGTGTACTGCCAGAAACCATACCGACTCCCACCCCTATACACACGTACGCGCACGCTTGTTACAAAGTATTTTGTTTTTTTTTTAGTCCTTGCTCACAGTACCACAGTGCACAGTGTTCGGAGTACAGGGAGACCACCGCACTACCATTCCACAGTTATCCTTACCACAGTCGAAACGTAAACAGTTTAATTGTGTACTTTCGCCTAATTAGAAATTACGTCTCTCCTTACCTGACAAACGAAAAACAATTAGTATTGTTGTGCCTACATCAAGCCAACTCGGTAAGTTAACATTATTATACTATATTTTATTGATATAGAATGTTATTAAATAATAATAATAATAATAATATGTAATCAAACATTTATGCCTCAACGCCTGTATCTATATAAAATGAATTTCAGCGGTCTTATGCAACACTTTAATACTTCATAACGTTATGACGATGTGATGGTTAATATCTAATATTAAGAAGTATATTATTATTATTATTATTATTATTATTATTACAGTGAAACCTGTATATAACAGACAGTCGCGGGACCAAAATCTGTTATAAACTACGGGTGTCCCTTGTAACAGGTTTCAGTGTCATAAGGCCCGTTGGCCGTTTCACATGAACGCGTATCGTACGCGCGCGTTTTTAGTTTACATTGATTGAGTTCATCACACGCGCCATCGTCGAACTGGCGGGTATGTATTTAACCAATGTAACCGAAAACGCGCGCGTACAATACGTCGCGTATGATACACGCCCATGTGCATACACGGGCCTAAAAGTAAAATTAATCTGCAAACATATCTAATTAATGAAAAATGAAAATTTTGTACGTATAATATATTTATATTGTACATATTATTATAATCGTTGTCATTATTATTATATTATTAATTTAATTTTAATATTTATTAAAAAATGTATTTTTATATAATAGATTCGTTTCTATTAAATTGTATTTCAACTTCATAAATTCAATAGGAATTCGCAATTAACGTTATCATAATCGGT
Organism: Rhopalosiphum padi; assembly: GCF_020882245.1. NCBI lineage: Eukaryota > Metazoa > Arthropoda > Insecta > Hemiptera > Aphididae > Rhopalosiphum > Rhopalosiphum padi. Next base: position 482,432 of record NC_083599.1, on the reverse strand, counting down.
GTCTCACGTGTACTTAATTATGCTCCATATTGACGCTGTTTCGTTGTTAGTATATGATATGATATTACATTTGGATTTGAACTAGGATTTTTGTCCGTTATGAAATCGTGGGTGGGTATCTTATAAGATAGTCGCTTTAAAGGAAAAAAAGTGCACGCCGCCACTGGCTCTTATTAAGAGGACGCCATATACCCGCATGTGTCTTATTAACGTACATCATAACAAATTTTCGTTCAGCAGAATACATTTTGTGATGTTAGCTTTATATTAGAGTAAATTTACCTATTATCAAATTTAAAGGTAAGAATATTATCTAGACAATAACATATGATTTTATTGATATTATCATTTTAAAGTGAGTTATGAAGATTTTAAAGTTGTAATATTTTACATAGCTGTAACTCACTTTAAAATAATAATATCATTAAAAGCATCAATGACAAAAATCAAATCATGTAACGAAATGTTGTTCATAATGTGTTTTTATTGACATTTTCTTCTTTGACCGATAAAAATTATTTTATAATATTATAATTATATAATTATATTTTCTTAAAACCAAGACAAAATATTGTCCTTTTAGTAAAAACAAAAAAACGGGAAATAATCTTCCATAACTATCTGAATAGGATAAAATTTCAATACGGAAAAAAATCTTTCTTTGATTAAGCTAGGAATACGCTTTTTCAGAAAATTTAGTGAACATGAATATTGTACATTTTGTAACTTACTATTATAAACTCCTCATATATAATAGTATATACTATAAATGTCTTTAAGCATCATGCAATGACTATATTATATATTAATTATAATATTGATACACTAATAGCCGACGGGCGACGACGAATGTAATAACTGTAGGAAACGGATTTAATGCTCTAAAAAAACAAGAAAATGCTTTTAAAATACGATTAAATAACGCACTCACATATCAAACAATTTTTTTTTTAAATACTCTTAAAATTATTTTTAACATTGAAAAAATTCTTATTCTTATTAATTATAATTTATAAGTCTAATTGCATGTATGACGTATGTGTAATATGATATTATATAAATACTTACCTAAGTGTGTCATCTTCACGTATCAATATAATAATTTCGTTTGACAAACCGTATTATAGGAGGCGACGGCGTCATGTATATATTTATTTGATTGGTAAAAACATAATAACAAAGAATAATAAAAATAGAAGTACAAGACAAAGCAAAATAAATAATATTTAATTTTATTGTTTTAGAATTAATCAGTTTAACTACATTTTTAGAAAATGTTATCCATTCTTATAATAAAACGAATTAAAAAAAATATATGCACTAAAAATGTCAAAAAAATACTCAAAAGGTAATAACTGTCTTAGAAACGCAAAATAAAAGTTATATTTTTTAATTTCTTGATGTATGAAACTAACTTTGTGCTTGAAAAGCAATGTTACAGAAAATAATACAATTTGCATTCAAATCTGTTCTCTAGTAATAACTATAACTATAATTAATAATATTATAATTATAGTGTATTATTAAAAATAAAATATATTATAATAAAATAAAAAAATAAATATTTAATAAATATAAAGATAGTTTATTTATTTAATATTACATATTAAGATGTATTTAATGTAAAATTGCTAATAAAAATAAAATAAATAGATAGAAAAAAAATATATTAATTATAATTATTGAATAAATGAGAAGTTTTAAACAAAAAATAAAATTTTACATTTTAAGATTTATTAAACTATTTAAACTTTTTATTGTCTTTAAAAATTAAATATTGTTAAACAAAATATATTTATTTATAAATAAATAATAATATATTGGTTACAACATAAAAAAATAAAAAAAATACAATATATTATCAACATTGTATAAACTTTTAATTTTAAATATTTTAAAACCAATTTAAATTTAAAAATTATTCAATGGTTTTGATTTAAAAATACTGTGTGGACAGAGTGTCTGTCGAAACGTCATATTATTATCCATTAGTGACTGAAACAGTGAAACCTATCATATGTGAATTTTTTAGAAAAAATTATTGTATCCTCGACTATACTCTCCAGGGGCTTTGGGAGTAGAATTTTCTGTAAACCGTTTCATTTTAAATTTCTTGAGTTGCTATGTTAGTTTGTTGTAAGTTGTGATCAAAAAACTAACATGATTTATGTATGTTTAATGTTTATAATAATGCCTTATAGAGTGGTGATATTGTATACGAGTATACCTAATGATTTTATGTTAATCATGTCTTTGTATTATGAATAGCTCTATATGTTACGTTAAACTATTGTGTAGTTTCCTGAATTTTACAACACATTAAAAATTTACTTGGCAATATTTTATCTCGTGAAATGGGATGATCTGGATAGTTTATCAAATTTCAAGTAGGATCTTTGCCCAATTAAATATCAAAACATAACATAGTTAAGAATTTGATAATCCATTTATTATAATACATTTTAGTTCTATTTTATACTTATACATAATATGCCAAGTGGTATTAATTTATATTCATGTATTTATATATACATATATATATATTTTATTATTCATCAATTATATTATAAAGTAACCTTAGTATTTTGATTAATTGATTTCTATAAGCAAAGCTTGTATGGTGAAGAAAATGATTTTCAACATAAAGTATTTAAAACTAGTCATACTATAATATTATATTGAAAAAAATATGATTGAATTAACAATAAAGTTTTTATAATAGTTCTACTAAGTAAGCAAAAACAATTTTTTATTCTATAGATAGCCTGATTTTATATCAATATTAAAAATGGAACTTGGTAAAGAAGCAGGTGGACCTATGGAAGTAGACGAGCCAACTGACAGTCCATCTATTGTTCTACAATCTAAACATTTGGTGAGTACAGAAGCTGAAGTATTTCTTTTAAATTTTTCAAAATTTCTTTTAATTAATTATTGAATCTGGTAAACATATTCATCATACTGTTGATCAATATTATGATTATCCAGATGATCATCAGTTGTAACTAATGTATTATTTGTATTTGTTATGGGAGATGATACATTATATTCAACAATTTCTGCTGTTTCTTCACTAAATTGACAATTATATTTTTCAAATTGAAGAGGCTTATAAAATGATATTTCAGGTTCATTTTTTCCAAAAGCTAATTTAGCTAGCATATAGACAATAATAGCTGGTAAATTAGGCATGAATTCATTATAATGATGGTATACAGCTGGCTAATGCTTGCGTTTAAAAGCTCCCAAGTTTTCTTTGGAACAAATACAAAAACCATGAGTGATATCTACTTTATAATAACCACAGTCGAACCCTGATGGTACTTTAAATATATTGTTAGGTAATTTTTCTATCAAATCTTTATTAATATAAACAGCTCTTTTTAATTGATCCTCAAAAAGCAATTGAGCTGTGTCATTTCTACCGTTAACAACAGTTCTTAAAAGTCTTAAGTAGTAATCCTCAAGGTCTGTATAAATAAAATCAACCAGTGCAATGGCATTACATGCCTCTTATATCGGAAGACTACTATGTCTTTAAAACTCCGTACACTAACTCCACTAAAATTGTTGGTCTGATTTTCATGGACAGTAGCATCTCTAAAAGCTAGACACCATAATTCTTTACTCACCCAATAATTATTTATTTATTTCACCCATTTTTCATATTTAATTGGTATAATTTCATCACTTATGCACATTATTAAGTTATTATATCCGCATTTTTTTATTATTTTAATAGATATAATTAATAATTGTTTAAAAAATAAGTAACTTTATGGTAAATTAATAAATACACATTTTATTTTACGTAAAACACTTTCCGTTAAAGAACAAAAATGCAATATTACAAATTTAGTATGTATTGTTTTAGTGTAGATTAATATTCTTATCAAATAACATTCAATTTAACATTCACTAATCCTATTTAATAATGTTAATACAATAAAACAAATATATAATACAATTACAATGAACATTTTTTATTATTAAAATTAGTAATTTTTGCTTACTTTAATAATTTTTGTAAAAACACAACTTTATTTAATTAATAAAATTTAGTCTAGATTAGGTTATATAATAAATTAAAAAATAATTTCTTGTTGTGTTAATTGTATATTTTATGATCGGTTAAAAAAAGTTTTAATTTGTTTATTTTTAGGAAACCAATAATCTTTTAAGCCAAGAAGAACATTTTATTGGATTTGATATTGATGATAGGTTTTCGAAAACATTGCAAAAAAAGATACGATGTAAGTTTTTCAATCATTATATGTTTATACAGCTTTTATATTTAACTTAAAATTCATTGTTATTACAAATTTTATAAAAAAAATTTATATGGTTGTATTTACTATTAAAAATGGAACTTGGTAAAAAAGCAGGTGGACCTATGGAAGTAGACGAGCCAACTGACAGTCCATCTATTGTTCTACAATCTAAACATTTGGTGAGTACAGAAGCTGAAGTATTTCTTTTAAATTTTTCAAAATTTCTTTTAATTAATTATTGAATCTGGTAAACATATTCATCATACTGTTGATCAATATTATGATTATCCAGATGATCATCAGTTGTAACTAATGTATTATTTGTATTTGTTATGGGAGATGATACATTATATTCAACAATTTCTGCTGTTTCTTCACTAAATTGACAATATTTTTTTTCAAATTGAAGAGGCTTATAAAATGATATTTCAGGTACATTTTCTCCAAAAGCTAATTTAGCTAGCATATAGACAATAATACCTGGTAAATTAGGCATGGATTCATTATAATGATGGTATACTGCTGGCTAATGCTTGCGTTTAAAAGCTCCCAAGTTTTCTTTGGAAAAAATACAAAAACCATGAGTGATATCTACTTTATAATAACCACAGTCGAACCCTGATGGTACTTTAAATATATTGTTAGGTAATTTTTCTATCAAATCTTTATTAATATAAACAGCTCTTTTTAATTGATCCTCAAAAAGCAATTGAGCTGTGTCATTTCTACCGTTAACAACAGTTCTTAAAAGTCTTAAGTAGTAATCCTCAAGGTCTGTATAAATAAAATCAACCAGTGCAATGGCATTACATGCCTCTTATATCGGAAGACTACTATGTCTTTAAAACTCCGTACACTAACTCCACTAAAATTGTTGGTCTGATGTTCATGAACAGTAGCATCTCTAAAAGCTAGACACCATAATTCTTTACTCACCCAATAATTATTTATTTATTTCACCCATTTTTCATATTTAATTGGTATAATTTCATCACTTATGCACATTATTAAGTTATTATATCCGCATTTTTTTATTATTTTAATAGATATAATTAATAATTGTTTAAAAAATAAGTAACTTTATGGTAAATTAATAAATACACATTTTATTTTACGTAAAACACTTTCCGTTAAAGAACAAAAATGCAATATTACAAATTTAGTATGTATTGTTTTAGTGTAGATTAATATTCTTATCAAATAATATTCAATTTAACATTCACTAATCCTATTTAATAATGTTAATACAATAAAACAAATATATAATACAATTACAATGAACATTTTTTATTATTAAAATTAGTAATTTTTGCTTACTTTAATAATTTTTGTAAAAACACAACTTTATTTAATTAATAAAATTTAGTCTAGATTAGGTTATATAATAAATTAAAAAATAATTTCTTGTTGTGTTAATTGTATATTTTATGATCGGTTAAAAAAAAGTTTTAATTTGTTTATTTTTAGGAAACCAATAATCTTTTAAGCCAAGAAGAACATTTTATTGGATTTGATATTGATGATAGGCTTTCGAAAACATTGCAAAAAAAGATACGATGTAAGTTTTTCAATCATTATATGTTTATACAGCTTTTATATTTAACTTAAAATTCATTGTTACTACAAATTTTATAAAAAAAATTTATATGGTTGTATTTAGTATTAAAAATGGAACTTGGTAAAGAAGCAGGTGGACCTATAGAAGTAGACGAGCCAACTGACAGTCCATCCATTATTCATAATAATCATGTTAATAAAAAGAAACAATCTAAATCAAGTAGTAAGTTAGAACAATTATATTTGTAAACCTGTTTGTATTCTTTTGTTTTATAACATGAGTAAAACATATATGTATTATTTTTTTAATTAATTTATAGTATCAACACCAAGATCTAATGATACAAAGAAGAATCGAAGTAATAAGAGGCATAAGAATAACAACAAACGCAGTGAAACCTTAAAATCTTTGGAATTATATATTCCTTCTTCTTCAGGTGAGTGGCAAAAATGTATAATACATGTATCAGAAAACATAAAATCTCATAATTTATTCTCACTTGGTACACAAAATTTTCCAATTCATTCACATTAAATATACATAAAATGTAACAAGTCTATTTGACAAACTTCCATTACAAATGTTACTATATTTGTTTAATAGTCCTGTGTCCCTGTATACACGTTAAATGTTAATTTTTATAGGTGTTATTAACTTAATTTTTGATGTACCTATTTATTGCTATTCTTTCTTGACATTTTAATATTTTTTGTTTTATATACATCTATCATATATCCTACAAACGATCTTAACTTTGAATTGACATTTGGTATTCGGAAATGCTAATTCAAATTTGTAAAAGAATTCCAACACAATATAATATATTATTTATAGTTACTAAATAAATAGTAAAATATGATAGGTAAATGGGTATCAATCTGTTGTATACACTAGGTGACTAGGTGTACTGTAAAACAGTTTTAATAGGTTCAAGATATAAATAGATTATACCTTTAAAAAAATTGACATTCTTTTATAATAAATTTCATTGGTAAAGTAAAATCTATAATATACATAAAAATTTTAAGTCATCACGATTAATAATTATGAAAGATAATAAAATAATTAACATTTAAATATATGATTTTGTCTAAATTTAATTTACAAATATATTTAAAAAAAATAATTGTATTCAAATATTTTTAAGAATTTTTTAATTCAAGTTCAAACTACGTATGATGAACATTGTATTTAATTTTGATACTTCAGCTATACAAATTGAAGATTTTAAAAATTTATACTTGCGTTGGTAAATTTTTATAATTTTGACAAATTTTGTAATTATTTGAGCTTTAAATGCATATAAGAAAAATTGTGCATATATAATTTTATAATTTTTATAAGAATAACTTATTTTAGGCCCCGTATTAAATTTTTAAGAATTTAGACCCAGTGAACAATCAACATTTATAGAAAAGTAATTTAAATTTTTTAATGCTTGTAAATAGCTCAATAAGTGTCTAAATATTTTTAAAATTATATCATGTAAGCACAAACTAAATCAACTTTTCTATCCAAAACCACCAATTTTATCTTCTACTTATCGTAAAAAAAAAAACCATAAATTTAAAATCAATTCATAAATTGCTTTGCTTATAATCCAAAATAAGTACAGGAAAACATATTATATTATGTTTATACCTAATAACTAATTTATCTAAGTTATAGATTTTAAAACTACATTTTTCCCAAAGAGAGACACTGTCCACATATGCTAATGAAAAAACTAGGTAAAATTATGTTCTGCATGTATCATAAATAAAAACTAAATTGATACTGATATTTTTTTTATTAGATGAATGAAAATCTAATAAATATTTACATGTATTTGACTAATTACAACATTTATTTAATTTTATGTTTAATTTCTTTGAATTTTTTACATTTTGATGACTATTGTTTTGCAATTAGGTTTTTTGAATTTAAGATAACGAAAATGGCTAATTTAATTAGTGATATTGTCACATTTAAGTTACTTTTACAGAATATAATTTTAAATTTCTATGTTTAAAAAAAATATATATCAGAATTATTTATATTTTATTTTAATATCCAAATGTCAAATAATAAATTATTTTTTCTTAGTATCTCATTCTATAGAAGTAATTGTTTTTAAATTTTTACACAATTTCCTATTAATTACCATTATCCTTCTTTTAATTTAAATTATAATTGCTAAACTTACTAACCTAGTCTTTAAAATAATAATAATATTGTGTAACATGATAAAGTTTTAAAGAATACATGGGTAAACAAACAATACACAAGTTAAATTAAAAAATGTGTTGGTATTACAACATGGCACCCAGAACCACAATATTTTAGTGCATAATTATCAATTAATGTAAGCAACATTAAATAATAAGATAAATATGTTTAGTGTACTACTCTACATTTATAATAATATTCCTATGACAATTCAGATTTAAAGGGCAACAATAAATCATTAATGTATCTTATGATATACTAATAAATAGTACCTATTATATTTTATATTTGGTATATGTTTTATACTGTGTTCAAGGTTTTCTAAATATGAATAAAAATAGAATTTAATTATAAATATTATTACTAAACAGTTTTGATATATTATGTTAATTGGTTTTTAATGTTTTAGAACTTACTACTCCTAAATTTAATGTGTATTCTACTAACACTAGAATACTCCGTAGTGCTGGCAGAACAGTTAATTATAATATCAAAGATGCCATTTTTAAAGTCCCATTTGAGCATGGTAAGTAAATTAATTATTAATAATTTATTTTGGTAGATTATCTGTGATAAATATTTTTCAGGATGGAAACGTGAATTAATATACAGAACATCAGGAAAATCTGCTGTTGTTACTCGAGCCAATAGAAATGGTGATGTATACTATTATTCTCCAAATGGCCAGAAACTACGATCATTACGAGAAATTCAGGAACAATTGGTTATTTCATCTGATAAACCTTCTCTTACGATTAACTGTTTTACATTTTTAAAACAACCAATTGGCATGAATGATAGATCAAAAGAACTGATCAAAGATGCAGATTTAAAATCATTTAAGGTAATAAAAACAAAGCTGCATATGAACTGAGTGTCAGTATAACCTTTTATTACGAATTGAACAACATTTTGTTTTAGGCTATATACCAATAAGTCCAGTGAAATTGTAGGTATAATACTAATTGAGTCCATGTTTTAATATTAATTGAGTCCCGTCAATTTAAAAAAAAAAAAATAAATTTTCCTTCCTATTTTTACAGGCTTAGGATTGTTTTTAACAAAAAAATCTACAGGTATGGTTAACAAGGTTAAATTTTAAATATTTCATAATATAAATATATAATAATATTGGGCATAATATAATATAAATAATTTGTGTATGTATAATTAAATAAATATAGATTATGATAAAATAACATTGTTTATATTGGTAAAAATGTATGTGATAACCATTGTTTATATTCAAATATAGATATTGTGTTTAATTGCAACAGCTGCATTTGATGCCCGTTTTCTTTTTCTTTTTCTTTTTTATAATTTCTTGTATTAATTATAGAAACACTTCTAATTTTTATATACGTTTCGCATTGTACATTCAACAAAATGTTTATAAATTGTTAAATGTTTGGATGGGCTGAATAAAACTATATAAAATTATATTTTACTCAAAATAATCCTCACACTCAATTCTTGTACAATTAGTTTCCTAAACCCGGGACTCAATTAATGTATTTTTTTCCCCGTTCAGGTATAGGGACTCAATTAGTATACAGCGAAAAACAATTTTATAAATAATTTTTGTTCTTTGTACTTACCAATTTATTTGACGATAAAACACTTGAACATGAATTTTCATGAAAAAAAAAATTGTGGAGAAAATATACAAATCTTAGTAAGGAGTGTATAAAACAATGATTAAATAATTTTTAAATTTGTATAATGCAAGACAGTTTTGAGAGGAGCAGTTTGACCTTCCTCACTGTACAGTTTTCAATTTGAATACAATTTTTTAATTCTTATTCCTTGGTTTTTTATTGAATCCTGAACATGTTAAACTGAGAATTTCAAACAGTTATAATTTCGGTAAGAATTGTTATTTGAACAGTTTAATAGTTCAAATTTCATTAAGTTTGGAATGTTCGAGTATGGAAGCAAATGTGATTTTTTTTACAATGGATCATTCACCATGCACATAACCACATGGCTTTTTATGCATTAACTCTTCATATTTTATACATATAACTGTTAAAAAACCGAGCATTAACAATTATCTTCATACATTTTTAGGATGACACTACTGTTGGTGTTGCTGTTCAACCTAAAAAATCTAAAACACCTAAACAGCGCCCACCATCTAATTGTGAATTGACAGGTGATGGAAACGAAAATTCTGCTAGTAAAATGAGACTTGTTTCTAAAAAAGCGAAGACTTCCTCAAGATCAAGATCCAAAAAAGGTAAATATAATCATATATTATTATTTAGCTAAACATTTGCAGTGCTGTCCATACTATTATACTAAATTAATTTTTGATGTATGTAGTTGATTTTTATTAGGTAAATGATATTCTAATAAATATTTGGTATAAAAAATAATGTTTAAAAATAACATATCAAAATTATTTATATTTTATTTTATTATTTAAATGTCAATTAATAAATTATTTTTTATTAATGTCTAATTCTATAGATGTAATTATTTTTAAATTATGATCACTAAACTTACTAATCTAGTATTTAAAATAATAATAATATTGTGTAACATGATAAAGTTTTAAAGAATACATAGGTAAACGAACAATACACAAGTTAAATTAAAAAATGTATTGGTATTACAGCATGGCACCTAGAACTACAATATTTTAGTGCATAATTATCAATTAATGTAAGAAATATTAAATAATAAGATAAATATGTTTAGTGTACTACTCTACATTTATAATAATATTCCTATGACAATTCAGATTTAAAGGGCAACAATAAATCATTAATGTATCTTATGATATACTAATAAATAGTACCTATTATATTTCATGTTTGGTATATGTTTCATACTGTGTTCAAGGTTTTCTAAATATGAATAAAAATAGAATTTAATTATAAATATTATAACTAAACATTTTTGATATATTATCTTATTTGATTTTTAATGTTTTAGAACTTAATACTCCTAAATTAAATATTGCATATATCGCTCCTCCTAAAACAAAAGAAGTCCATTGTCTAGTAACAGATATTCATTCTCTTATTCCCGGATCTATTTTTAAACTTCCATTTAAGCATGGTAAGTAAATTAATTATTAATGATTTATTTTGGTGGATTATCTGTGATTAATATTTTTCAGGATGGAAACGAGAATTAATATACAGAACATCAGATGGATCTGCTGTCGTTACTCAGGCCAATATAAGATTCGATATTGTATACTATTATTCTCCAAATGGCCAGAAACTACGATCATTACAAGAAATTCAGGAACAATTGGATATTTCATCCGATAAAACTTCTCTGACTATAGAATGTTTTACATTTTTAGCACAACCAATTTTCTTGTATGATGAACATAAAGAACGAATCAGAGATGCAAATTTCAAATTATTTAAGGTAATAAAAACTAGGCTGCATACGAACTGAGTCCAGTAAAATTTTAGGTATAATACTAATTGAATCCCGTCAAATAAAGAAAAAAAAAAATTTTCTTCCTATTTTTACAGACTAATGACTGTCTGTAACAAAAAAATCTACAAGTATGGTTAAAAGGGATTTTTTTTTTAATATTTCATAATATAAATATATAATAATATTGGGGTATAATATAATATGAATAATTTGTGTATAATTAAATAAATATAGATAATGATAAAATAACATTGTTTATATTGGTAAAAATGTATGTGATAAGCATTGTTTATATTCAAATATAGTTATTGTCTTTGATTGCAACAGCTGCATTTGATGCCCGATATATTTTTCTTTTTCTTTTATATAATTTCTTGTATTAATTATAGGAACACTTCTAACTTTTATATTAGTTTCGCATTGTACATTCAACAAAATGTTTATATTTTGTTAAATGTTTGGATGGGCTGAATAAAACTATATAAAATTATATTTTACTCAATATAATCCTCGGACTCAATTCGTATACAATTTAAAATTGTTATTTAAACAGTTTAACAGTTCAAATTTCATTAAGTTTGGAATGTTCGAGTATGGAAGCAAATGTGATTTTTTTACAATGGATCATTCACCATGCATGACTTTTTATGAATAAATTCTTCATATTTTATACATATAACTGTTAAAAAACCGAGCATTAACAATTATCTTCATACATTTTTAGGAAGAGACTATGGATGATATGCTGTTCTACTACAAAAATCTACAACACCTAAACAGCTACCACCATTTTATTATGAATTGACAGGCGATGGAAACAAAAAGTCTGCTAGTAAAATGCGACATTTTTTAAATATGCAGACTTCCTTAAGATCAAAATCCAAATAAAGTAAATATAAAATATTTTATTTTTTAACTAAACATTTGTAGTGCTACCCATACTAATTAATAGATTTACCACTTAATCTTCTTTAAATGTAAACTAACACATACATTTAATACAGTTATTTAAGTTGTTATGTTCTAATATTAAATAATAAAGGCCTAACAATTTATATAATAATTTAAAACTTAATTAATATTTGAATTTGAATTTGACTCTCTAGTAGTCTAATAGCACTGATAAGTAGATACTTATTTCCCATCTCTTGCCATCATACGAGTATACAACTAGTAAGTCAAATTCAAATCAAAACAATGAGCTATAAAATATCATTAGTATTGTTTGTCTATACCCATAGTGTGCCGTCCTCTTAATAAGGAATTGATTTTAGTAATATATACATAATATATCTTTGTAATTACATGTTCCGCCTTCTTTAGGTGAGTCACAGAAATGTATAATACATGGATCAGAAAATATAAGTTCCTGCTCTAGAAAAATGTTTAGATACAACGATGCCGGATGCTAAAACTAGGGTAATTAAGGTTCCCTGAATAGTTTAATGATCTTTGAATTAAATGTTTAGTATTCATTTGTTTCTTTACACTAAAACCCTTTCATATTATGATTCTATATTTGTGAACATAACAAATTTTTTATTTTTTAATGTAATTCAAGGTTGAAGATATTAATAACAATTTAAATTATTAGTTATAACTTATAATGTACATGTATTATGTTTTTCTGTATGTATAATAAAACTGATCATTAAGCATAAATGTTATCATATATTTAATAGATTTATAATTGTAATAATTTAATTTAATTTATATAACTCATATTTTTTTTTCATTTTGTAAATAATATGAAACTATAATTTGAAACTAAATTTTTCTATTCATTGTACCTATAGTAATAATAGTAATAATAAAATTAAATTTAATTAAATTCTAAATAAGTTAAATTAAAAGAACATTTTAAGATACTTAAGTAATCTGTATACTTTTTATAAAAAAAAAACAATTCACACAGTATATCATTCTTAAAACTGAAATCAATTGTCTTTAATTTAGATATGATTTTATTATTAAAATTAATTAATTTTTATTTATAAAATGAATAATTCAATTTCAATAACCAACTATATGCCTTGCTTAAATACAAAATAAAACTTTTCAAGCAATCGGAAAATAAATAACCTAACTCTTTTTTGGTAATAATACTTTAAATTGATACGTAAGTGAAATTGTATTTCAAGTTTTCACTTATTATTAATTGTTTATTTTTCATATAAAATTCTATATTAACTTGCATGTTGAAGAAAATAATTTACTAAAATATAATTTAAATACATTTACTATGTTTCAAATATTCAAAATTGTATGTAAAAATATTTTAAGTTTTCTACATTAGTATAATTCAGAACTTGTCTATAACATAATTAGTTGTTAGATATAGTCATGCATACAAAATTTATATAAAAGCTATTATTATAATTATAATATAAGTAATAATATATTGGCGCTCACCATTTTGAAAACTGTTTTTCAAAATAATAAGAAAAAACTAACATTTTTATGTAAATACACTTTTTAGCAATATCAATTTTTTTTTTATGATTAAAAAAATACCCAATTTTAGATTTAGATTTTTGACTATATTTTATATTACTTTTTGTTAGACATGATACATTTTTTTTTAATAATTTGGCTCTTGTATTCCATTTCTAGACATTTAAAACATTAAAACTATTGCTTTTTCAGTTTTTTTTCCAAATTTCGTTTGCCAATTTAATACAAGATCTCAAAATGAGTTCTTTTCATATCAATTCAAAAATATTGAAAATATATTATTACATTTTTTTTAGAACCTGTTAATACGTATTTGAAATGTTTACAATATTTATAAAATTCATAATTGTATCTAAATTATTTTATAGTTTTATATGTAGTCAACTGTTATTGTCACGTAAGACTTAAAACTAATGTTTGGAAATTGAATACAAGATTCACTTTAATGAGCCTTAAATGGGAATTTAAAATAAAGTCTATTCATGAGCAATTAAGTTTAATTTTTGACATTTTTTGCTCTAGAAATTTTTAATATTCTACTAATACTTCAATAATTATTTTTTATTTACAATCACATTTTAAATATATTTAGACTAATTTTAAATTTAAGAATTTATAGAAATTTTGTTTAAAGTTTTTAAGTTCATTTAAAAAGATTGAAAATTTAAAACAAGACCGCACAAGTAAATATGTTGTTCTTATAATATAAGTGTTGAAAGTGTTTTAAGGCTTAAAGAATATAAAATTTTGACAGAATCCGTCATAATCATGAAGTTTTAAAATTAGCAAGTGAAATTAAAATTTGTGTAAATTTGAACTTTCAATAGTATAAAGTTCCTATACAAACGCCTGTTAGAGTATATTATAACATATCATATATTTTATATGAATTAATATTATGCATTTACAGTAACGAATCACGAGCACTTAAACCGTTTCTGAGTCGCAACGAATTTTGCGTCCAGCACTGTTTCACTCATGCGATTTGTATAATTCGTGTGTAATGAAACTCGGATATTCTTATTAATTCTTTTTAATGCATAATATGTCATCAATTACCAATTTATCATTTATGTGTATTATTACTTATTAGTTATTACATACAAATTGTATTATATGACTAATATGTTATATACTATTTGAATGTACCAAATTCATTCAAAGAATTAAATATTAATGCTCATATATGATCTGTACAATTTCAATACATATATTGTGTTTCATTAGGTAAATACCTTTGTTTTCAACAATATAAAAAAAATAATTATTTAAATTTAAAACCTGTAGAATTATATTCAAATATATAATATATTATATAAACAATTTAGGCCACAAATTAAAACTTATTAATGATTATTAATTATCAAATAATTTATTTACTCCTGAGTCCTAAGGAAGATTTAACAGACATATGGTAGCTATTGTACTGCATATTATTAATAAAACCATATTATAAAGTTTATATATTGATTTTTATTAGTTGAGTGTTGGTTAACTATTACACTCCAGAAACCTAATTAATTTACATAATATAAATCTTACCACAGGTTAGGTAAAAATATTATTTAATGTATTTATCTATTGTCTGCACTTATTGTCTATATTATAATACTATGAGTGAAATATACAATACTTGAAATTACCAGATGTATATCCTTACATGATATTATTAATATATTAATATTGTAAAAAGAAAAATATCCCAATGTTGACAGCAAAATCAATGTTTTAATAACATTTGCACTATTTTGTGTACAAAAAGCGTATAGTCATATACATAGTAGTGGAAGCACATTTTTAAAATTATTTATTTCATTATTAATTAAGTACAGGTCATTCCTTTATTTAATATAAATTATATAAAATACACTGTGTGCGTTTCTCAAATGTACATTTGAATGTCGGTAATAAATATAAAATGTTATTAACCCACCAATTCACCTACAAAATACCTATCGTGAATTATTAAATATACACCCAAGTACACGAATGAATACAGTACTTTGCGACACAAACGTCACCGTCGTTGAGAAACACTTTTATAATATACAGTACAACGTACAACCCGTTAAAGCTTCCGAGAACAACAAAACAATATTAATACGAAGTGCTGACAACATAATAGATATAACTATTTTTTTTTCTATATCTGAAATATTAGCCATATATTTTTCTTGGAGATCTTAAAATAGTATTATTCTAGGGCTGGAAATGTAATGCCCTATAAGACCCTAAAAAATGATTTAATGTCCTAAAAATTCTAATTAATGCACTGCTAGCACTAAAAAAATGCAAGTAAATTGTTTTTATTTTTAATAAATTTAATATAAATTATAAATAATATTTGATTAAATTAATTAAATTGAAATAAAAGTAATTAAAATAATTTTTCTATAGGCTAAACTTCAACTTGAATTTCTTTTAATCTGAAAAATAATTATTTCCTTATACTTTTTAAACTATTTTGTACCTACTTTATTGTTTGTTATTACAAAAAAAAAATATAAATTTATATAAAACTCGCGTGTAAGATTTTAAAATAAATGTCAAAAAATGCAAAATAAATTTTCTTATTTAAATTCAAAAGTACACATTAGGTACGGATTTGTGACCAGATGAGCATCGTACAGCAACATATGGAAAAACATGAAGAGTGCATCGAAGTCCTAGCCCTAATTCATTACTATATAACATTGGACAATTAAAGTAGTCTTTAAATATATTATATATAATTCTATTGTATGTGTGTTCGTGTGTATGTCACTGAACTCCTCCTAAACAGCTGGACCGATTTGAACGAATTGGCCGAATTGGGTGACGCCCTGGATAGTTTAGATTCACAAATCAGCCCGATAAAGTTAATTATTATAGTGTACCCTTACATTGCTTAAGGAACCTCTGTACAAAATTTCAAGTTTTTATTTTTTTATTTTTAACGATTGCTAGGATACTAAAAATATCAATAAAAAAAACAAACATATTTAATTTAAGTGCATATTTGACATATTTATCATTAAAGATTTTTAATTTTTAATATGACATTGGAATATTTAAATGTGAATGCGGAAATAGTGACACACATCATTGTACCTATTACAGGAAATGGTGACTGTTTAATTCGCTCTCCTATCTTACGTACGGCACCGAGCAAATGGCCAGAGAAGTACGTAAGCTTATTGTGATTCACCATCCACGTAACAAAAAATTGGATGGAGTTTTCTATCATGTCTCACGTCAACAATGTGGACAACTATTAAATGAGTTCCGCCGAGTATCTGACGTGTCTCAATTATCTACTATTTCTATTTAAAAATACTTAACTAATATATCTCTTAGTAAAAATTTGGTGTACGACGCGTGGGTATGATGTTCTCTATGCATTCCAAAATTACTCAACTGATTTTTATGAAATAATGATCAATGTGTGTAATTTTGTCTCTGTCATAAGAAAGAATAGTTTTTATCTTGATTAATGACTTCAATATATTATTACCTCTTTATTATGTTTAGGACTATGTTATGATTATGTTTGAAAAAATGTAATGCTAGGCGGGACATAAAGTTGATAATAATTATCATGTTAATGACATATTATGTCGAAAATATCATCTACGAGTATACACTATAAATCATAAAACCAAAAATAGTATTTATCCTCACGCTAAAATATGTTAGCATTAAACATAACAAACGGATGCATTTTGTACGGGCAACGAAGTGCACAGGAACAGCTAGTATTATATAACTAAATAATTTAAATTTATATATATATTACCAGTTTGAGCCTTTTCAACATCATAATTAGCGGCTTGTAATAGTTCCACAATTACACTTTCTATATCGTCTTCCACATAACCATCTTGTGTCAAATTTTTACAATCACAAATTACAAACGGTACATCTAATTGCTTAGCTATTGTTTAATCGTTTAACGTTTAAATATTATATAAAATATATTATTATAAATATTATAATTATATATATATATATTATATTATATAAATTTATTACATATAAATATTAAAGTTTTTCCTAACAAAAACTAATAAGTAATAACTTAAATGTAATCATATTTATAAATTATACTGTAATAAATATAAATTTGAAATAATTAGTAGGTATATTGTATTTTTAAAATTATATTAAAACAAATAAGTAAAAACCACATCCTGTAGGCTCCAACAATATGATGTTACTCTTTTCTAACAGTGTATTTTCAAATGATGAAGAAATTTTAATTTCTTCTTGACTGTTTTTTGTACTAACCATTTGTGGAATTCCAAATAAATGATTGTTAGGAAAATGCTCTAAAATTAAATTGTTAACCAATGATTTGTTTTATATTATTTAAACAATTTTTAAATAAATTATATCAGTATATGATATGAGTATACAAAAAATAAACAATTATTTAAATTGTATATAAAAAAAATTAAAGAGATTTGTATAAAATTAATTTAATTAATACAGTACAACCTCTTTATAATTTCACCTATAAGACAGAAATTTTCTTCCTATGGAAAATAAAAGTAGACCCATATAACCTATATCCCAAATATTTTAGTCAGGTCTTTTTGTAACAAAAGCTTTATAAGAGAAAAATTAATTGATTCAGAATAAAAGTAAATAAAAGTAACTTTAATACTTATAAAAACACAGTTGTATATTCATATATATCATTCATATTCAATTACCTCTTGAATTTTGTAAATTATCTAGTAACCGTAGATCAATTAAATCATTCTTTTTTAGTGTTGTAATATTATGAATAGGTAATAAGTTTACAATGGTTGTAAACTGCCACAGCTAACACTTTCTTAGCTTGCTCTTGGGCAATTACATCCTTGTTAAGGTTTACAGCAATCTGTATTAAACAAAATATTTAAAGTATATGTTATTAATCAATTTAATAATGAACCAAACACAATTTATTATTATAACAGTATTTATCTAATTATAAACATCTATATTTCAAAATACTTTATTTATTCTTTTTAATTATTATTATCATATATTTGAACTTTGAAATTTACATACAATCAAATAACTCACCAATAACTCACCATAAAATTACATTTATCTTTATCAAAACAATATTAATGTTTTTAACATAATAAAAATATTTGCCAAATTATGAGTTAGATTTTGAAATAAATTTATTTTGGGAATGATTGAATACATAAAATAAAAACTTTATAGTTTATACTCAACCTCAACCAAAAACAATTTTCTTTAATGTTAATTTTAAATGATTACAATAATGTGAAACACTATAATATGTTAAGTAATAAATACTAAAATATTACCTACCTTATGTACACAAAACGAATAAACCATAAATAAGCCATGAATATAAACGAATCTAATTAGCTCTCAACGATTTATCAGACATAAATTATTATTATGACGGAGATAGCGTAATATCCGTTTTTTCGATTTTAGTACAGGTGTACACCTAACCGTATGCGAACAAGTATAAGTATAACGTTAACATTAAATAATTCCACTTACATTCATAAAAAGGCATAAATATGCTTATAAATAAAGGTTTTTTTTTATATAGTATTCATGAGAGGTACGAAACAAAAGTAGTATTGCGTTGTATCGAGTATAAAAAGTTGTCATGTAAAAGTTGATGTCACACAACAAAGAAATATGAAACGGGGATGTACTTAAATCTGTATACCAAATTAATAGTAGCAGGAACAAGGTTTCCAAAAAGCAAAACTAGAAAAAATTATTCTGGGTTAAAATAACCCTACAAAAAAAAAAAACATAGACCAACGCCTTAAAAATACAGTAGAAAACTATGAAACTACAAATATCAATGCACATTTGAAGGGTATCACTCATTATTTTAATTTATAAACATTTTTATTCTTATTACTTTTATAGTTCCACTATATTGTTTTATATTATTATGCATTTATGCCTTAAACAATAATTCATAATTTATATATTAACTGATTTTTATTTTTTTTGCCTGACGTTTTTATAAATTATGAAAATAATAATAATTCTAATTTCTAAATATTTATATTTTATATTTATTTGTTACCGGACGTTTTTTAGTAGGATATTGTTGGTACAGGTTCTTATTGAACCGGATCAAATATTACGGATCAATTGTCGCCGGATATATGCAACCCATAAAACTTGATCTAGACACATATTGTACGACGTACCGTGTCCGAAAGGTGAGTCTTGTACACGACAAGAGCCTTATATAAACGCGTCATTGACGTCATATAGTCATACCTATATATATGTGTGGTATTGATAAGTAATGCTTCACATTAAAGTAGAAAGTAATATATTGCACCATAGGCGGAGATTTGTTTAAATTTTAGAGGGGGCTAAACTCTTTCTTTGCAAAATAAGCCGTGAGGGCTTTTCCCCCACACCCCCTCACTAATATCAATGTTACCTTCAATATCACATTAACTACTAATTTACCAACTAAAAAGGAAAACTACTAAATACGCATTACTAACTACATATGCACTTTAAAATCATTAATTTATAATACAATAAATATTTTATTATTTTAATATAATAAACCTATTTTTATTAGCAAATATATCAATAACTGAAATTTCTATATTTGTTATTGCGATTAGGTAAGCGATAACAATCCGTCTCGACGGTTGCCCGGTACGCGCAGATGACGAGTAGGTTATGTTTTAATAATTATTATATTGACAATTCGGGGCAAAAAAATATTTTGTAAAGTTTCAAGATTTTGACAATTGTTGTAAAATATTAAATAATTCCAACGTCCGGCCGGCCACGTGACTTTGAAAAATGTTCAATAATTTTTGGGGGGATTATCGATCTTTTTGGGGAGGCTTAGCCACTCAAGCACCCCCCGAATCACTGCCTACGACGTGCACCCGTGTGCTTACAATAGTAATATAATATTAATTGTAATATATTTTAACACATAAGATTATTAAAATTCTATGATGCGTGGCTGCGTGTAAGGCAGAGATAGAAATGCTGTGTATACCTACTAATAGGTACAGAGAAAGCTCACTCTTTACCAAGTAAATACACGTATTGACTATTGAGATTATAATATAAGATTATAAGATATATATATATATATATATATATAATTGCAGTGACGTGCGATGTAGCCTAGACAAATGTATTATTAATTTTTGTACACGCGAACGCGCACGCGAGTGTATTATTCATAATAATAGGTTTTGTAAGTGCTTCCCAGTTTTCAAAAAACATTAAATTAAATTTTTCTAAATATCAACTGTTAACCGTGTACCGTGCAGTTCATTGATATCACTAGCTAGTATACACTTCTTTCAAACTGGAAACAGACAACAGATCGGTCATTATACAGACGACAGTTGTACATAAGCATAAGCACTGCATAATTCGATAACTTAATTGTATTATAATTTATTACCTATTACCATAATTATTATTTACGAGTATATTGTAAATATTTAGTACCTACCTGAAAATAAAAGTTTGTAAAAATCTAAAATTTCACGACTGACCGTAAAATGTCGCAAATCGGACTATTTAAATAGCAGCAATTATTATTAAGAGGATGCAATACCCGCATGTATTTTGTCTCCGTCTTCCACATGTAAAGCATAGCAAAAGCTGTTTGCGCGGGATAGAACCATTCAGGCTGTAGTGATAGTTAAGATTCCAAATTGATACATAGTATAGTTAAGAACATTGTTGCGTCTCTGGCTATTGGCTACCATTTGGCCGGGATGACTGAATTTGACAAGTGTGGTGTCGACGTGAGGGTAACCGATTTAATATAAAATATATGAAATACAGCAAATATATTGAGTGCAATGAGCAAATAATAATTATAAAACAATATCAATATTATAATACCTATGGGCGCCCAGAATTTAGCATATTGCATATAAATAATAGATACACAAATATATAATATTAGGTAATAATAACAAAAATGAAAAAATATATAAATATTAAATTGAAACCTAAACCTGACAACGCAAAAGTCTTCGCTGGAACGACGACGGCCCCAATGCGATGTAGGCACTAGGCGCGTAACAGCTGATTTCTCCTGAGGTCAACGATTTCGCGACGGCGGCGAGTGCGAACTGGACGATATATATATTATATATTATATGTATACGCACTTCGCGTATCAGCCGTTTCGACGACGCGGTGCGAAGGTATGTGCAGCACTCACGGGTGTAGTATAATAACGAATATAATTCGCAAATAAATAACTGCGGATGTCCAACTGGCTTCGTAAAAGGCCAACAATACAACCGCGTGACGATGGACGACTTAATCGTATGAATATCGGTTGGACCCGTAACGCGGTGACTTATTCCGCACCAATTTAACGTCGGGGAATTGATTCCGGGGATTCGAACGCCGAATGGAACAACGCCTACGACAAGTTGCCAAAGGCCGACCGTGACAACACTTGACAGTATAAGTAGTATAACGACTAACGAAAAGCATTCGCGGTGGAAACGCAAGACCACGACCGGAGTGTCAGACTGTGTTCTACAAGCCCGGCAGGGCCTGACTAAGGCATTTTGTGGCCTTAGGCAAAATAAAAAATGTGGCCCCTTATGGCTTATTGTTAACAGTAGCAATAGCCTCCTCCACAAATGAGTTGTATTTTGTATAAAACAAAATAATAATTTATTACAATTTTGTATTTACTTATACATTTTCACAAACATAATTATAATGTTATACATTTTTTTTATCTCTACAGGCTACAGATTTTTTGTACTTATTATTTTCATTTACATTTTACGCTGATAAGGATTAATTATTTTATTTTTTCGAACCGACCGGCTCTCACTGCGACATCGACGATCTCGGACGTCAAAGGTACTGGGATAGAGTGGGGGGGGGGGCGTAAAAGTTCACGGAGATTGTATTTTCCGTGCGTATTGGAACCGGTGACCGACGCACGACGATGGGAATTTGAAGCAGCAATTTCGAACAAACATTATTTGTGAAATATCGTTTTTATTTTTTAGATTCTGAACGGATTAGTGATGAATATATTGATTTTACAATGATGTGTGTGTTTTTTTAAATTTTTAAATTTTTTTTTGTCTGTCATCACGTATTGAAGTAGTAATAGTCTTTGATTTTTGACTTCAGCCCCACTTTGAAAAGGAAATTGAATCTAGTTGGTACTTTGGGGGGGGGGTCAAAAGTAAAAAATGTCCATAAGTTTTCAAAAGCGTCAGGAAAAACCTTGAAAAAGTAACGGAAAAACGGGAATTTTTACGCATAACCATTTTTCAACAAAATCGATTTTTTGATTATGTTGTAACTCAAAAACGAATCATTGTGTTTATGCAAGTTGGCATACATGCCAGCGTTATCCCCCTTGGTCGAGAAATCAGCGCCGCCCGTTCAGCTGGAACGTGTGGCGTCCGGCAATATTGCGCGACGTTAGAAAAACTACTATACGACCGCCGTTGTTATTGTCATGCGTTCGTTCGCGGTGTGATCATATTTTTATTTTATTATTATTATTATTACGTTGCCGTTTACGGTTTTGTCGTCGCTTCTCTTACGCTGAAGAAAAGCACGGCTTTTATTAACTCTTTCATGATATTACCGTTGCCAGTTTAGGCCAATTATCCGAGAAAGTATCAACTGCTGCAGATCGGCGCATTTTAAGAAGCGGTCCAGTTCCATCTTACCTCTCCTTACGGTACCGTTCTCTTTTTTTTATTATTATTAGTTATAATAATTTAGTTATATTAGTTTTTTTATATTAATAGTTATTCATATATCATACAAGACGATCTGTCTAGTGCCAGTTGGCGTATTGTTTTATTATACCTATATAACATAATTACTTATTAGTGATATATTATGTTTTGGTTTGTTTTTTAAATATAATTTGTAAAATTTATATATATCGTTGTTCTACTTTATTTATTAACCCTACCCTCTCCTCGTCATAATCAGAACTCTAGTCATCGCCGCCCACAACCCAAAACAAAGGTAAGTCCGGCGTTGGCGAAACACATTGTAAATACTTGAAATTTTCACTAAATATTTATATTAGCGTTATCTATTTACGATTAAATTTTCAAAATATTTAGAATTTGTTTAAACTATTTATAGACCATTGAAATTTTTGATTTTTCTAAATTTTTTTTATTGAAATGCCGATAAAAAAAATTTGGCTTTCCCAAAAATCTTTAAAATTTAATACAAGGTTTATTATAAGTTTTTCTTATTGTAGTAAAAAAAAAAAAATCGTTGGTCACAATTTTTGTTTATAAGCATTAAAAGTCCAAATAATGATTACGAAATAAGTCAAAATCGCGAATATTTGCAACGAATTTTGAAGTTGAAAATTTATATCTTAGGTTAAAAAATCAAACACAAGGTTCTCCATAACTTTTTCTTCAAATAACTGTAAAAAAAAAAACTCCAGCATCAATATAGAAAAAATGTTATGATCGTATAAATTTTTTTTTTACGAAATCTAGTAAAATAACGATATATTACAATTTAAATATAGGTAATAATTAATAATATAATATATCCTACTAATTATCTTAAATTGATCATCCTAGAATCATCTTCGTTCAGAATCATTTTTCGTAGACAATGATACCAGTTATTGCATTCAAACTTAACACATCTATTATAACAGGGGTGGCCAAACCACTGCTCGCGTCATAGACTTTTGCGGCTCCCATTTTATCGTACCAGTTTTACAAAACAAATTTTTTAATATGAATTTATTTATATGAGTCTCTTCTCACTGGCCACCCCTGCATTATATAGTGACCTACTCATATCCATCTCTACCATACAGCAGAGCGACCACTTGCTCACCTTTTTTATATCAATTATACAAAAAAAATTCTTATTGTTTCAAAATCCTTTTTTTTTTGAACTTGAATAACTTTTTTTTTAATTACAATATCTAAAAATAAAAACGATATTCCACAGCGCCAAAGTTCTCATTTTTATGTGAAGAAAATAAAATTTCGTTTCTTAGTTATTATTGTAGCCAGTCACGACCTTATTTTTTTAGGGCAAGTCCCCAAACAATTTTGGATTGGTGGGTGGGTAAAATTGCTAGTTCGTAAACATATTTTACTATGTATAAATATATTATTTTAGGAGTTAGCTGTCAGTACATTAGTACATGGGTAACAAAACATACTATGCTGTACATTGCTGTATTGTTGTAATGCTGTATATAATGCGTATTACTTATCGCGTATGGTAGGTATGTGTATGACCAGAATTGGGCAAAAATGCAAAATATTATCTTGATAATTATTCGAATAAATACTTATTTGAATAATTTGTTTTTTAAAAAAAATCATTCGAATAATTCGAAGTTCCTGTACGGCTGTACTAGTAACAGTAGTAACCATTTTTATTTGTTACTGTACTAATTGTTTTAAGTTCTTCGTTGGTGAAAGCAATCTAATCTAAACCTGTGATAATCTATAATTAATATTGTTTTTCATTTTTATTATAATTATTAAATAATATTGTATAAGCAAATCGAGTTTATTATTATAGGCATTAGCAATCAGCAGAGCTCGAGAGCTAAGACTAGCACAGTACCACTCTTCACGAATCTTGTGAATTTTAGATTTTAAATTAATAATATGAATAAATTTGTTATTAGAGAATCAAACACAAAAGTAAGTATTTTTAATGCAATTGCAATGCACTAATCAGTAGTCAATAATATAAAATATTATGACATAGTTTTTTTTATATTAAAAACTAAATAATTTTTAACTTTTGGGAGTTAAAAAATACCTATAATTGTATATATTTGTATTTAATTTAATTATAGTTGAATATCTATAACCCTAGATAATTATTATTTATTAATAATTGAAAAAATGTTCATTATAATTTTGAAGTGTCTTTATTACAGTATGTTTTAATTTGTAATTAAAATAATTTATATGGCAGTTGCAGTAGGAAATACTTAAATTATGTAAGTGGCTATTTGAGTATTTAAGTATTTCATATTTTCATTCCTAATTATTATTGATAAAAATTGGCATATTTTGTATGATTAATTTCATCTTGTGTGAGTAACAAAATACAATTCATAACATTTGGGATTAAATACCTACTCAACATTTTTAGAGCATATTTTGACTATTTTGGTGTTAAATGCCATAATATATTTTATTTTAAGACCATATTTAAAATTTTTGATCATTGTGTGGTTTCATTGAGTTAGTTGTTGAAAAATACTTGACTAGGTAGTTGTAGAGCGATAGTTAATAATAATAAATAATAATTAATAAGGGTTGTAACTATATTCGAACGAAACAAGAATAAAGTTTTTTTGGTTTAATGTTAAGGTTATATTATTGACACCTAACTATACCTAAGATCTAACCACGTCAAGAAGGTGTATACCCACTAATAATTTTAGCAATACGCCACTGCGTGACACACTATAAACTTGTCTGATAAACTCTCTGTCATAATATGTATAAAAACATATACCTATATGGCACATGCAATATGCAGAACGATACAATCATTTTCAATCCCAATTTCTATTTTTATAAATAGATGGAAAATATGTTATTTACACGAATCAATTATTGACCACAATCAAAATAAAACATTGGCTGTCGCCTGTATTCTGTGGCTCTGTCACTAGTCGTGAACCAAGCACGTGATTAACTGCTTTATAAAATTATAAAAATTATAACTTCATCACCGACTTAACCACTTAACCGTTATGTAACCTATTACACTTAGTTTGTGACCTTTCAAATTTGCTTGTTAAGTTCGCATTTGTAAAATGTCAAACGCGAATAATTATGTTTATTCATGTGAAAAAAAAAACGAATAAAATTAAACGATACAAATTGGAAAAGACATATACTTGCTTGCATGTGATGTAGTTAAGTTTAAAAACACAAAAACAATAAGTGACGTTTTAAATTTTTTTATAAAAAAACGCAGTATAGATTAACTTATTGATTTTCCAAAAGATTTTTACATTAATGTTAATTGATATGGTAAAAAAATATCAATATTTATTTTATAATTAAAAAAAATATACCTATGCATCAGCAGGTTTTAGTTTTATGATTGGGTAGGTGGATAGTTTCAGTATTTGCCCCTATGAATAAAATGTTCGTGACACCACTGATTGTAATCTTCTTGGTTCTTTGCCGTGAAAAACTGTTTTTGCTATGTTTTGTATTTGTAAAATGGAGAAAAGTTACAACACGTGTCACGTGCGTGTATAATGTCTTCTTAAGAGCACAGCGACCAATGTAAGCGTACTAACTGTTTTATCTCTCTGGCCTACGCGCAGCATGGACAAAACGCATTTTTGCAGAACAAACATTACCTGTGAAATATCGTTTTTTTTTTATATAAAAACTAATGTTTTTAAGTAATTTTAGAGTAAACATTTTAATGAATTTCAGTACTATAAATTAATAAAAAATACATTCAAATTAAACTAAAGTTGATCGCGAAAGTTATATTTTGACTAAATCTGGAGAAATTATCAAATATTAAAACACTAAACATTAAATAACAAAATCATGATCATTAGACAATTATTTGAAGAAAAAAAAAACACTGAAAAACCAGTAGATTTAAAAATATTTATTACATTAATTGTGCATAATATAGATGATAATTTAAAATACTTTGAAGATTGTGAAATCCGTAAAAAAATGTTATTCCTGGTTCACAATGGAAATTCAATGGGTATGCCAATAGTTCATACCTAGGTACTTAAATTTTATCTTATTCTAATAATCAATATATTTAAACATACATAAATTCAAACATTTAATATTGTTTATAACATAAATTTATATATCATAAAATATAGTTTTACAATAAATATTGTTATTAGGAAGCCTAGAAGAAGCACATGTTAAAGCAAAAAAAAAGTACTCTTATTCTTTCAGATTTATCTGCAAACAATGACCATATGGTTAAAAAAGTTAAAAAAAAATATTTGAAAGGAATAACAAATAGAAAGTCATCCAACTTTAAAATCTAGTAAGATGTATTGTTTATGTTTAATTTTCTTTGCATTTCAAGATTATATAATAACAAATATATATATTATATTAATACTGTTCAATTTATTTAAAAATCAATAATATCAAATTAACTATTAATTAATTGTAGTATTGTACTGTATTATTGAATAAGAATTTTTTTTTTAGGAACAGATTCTTTTGCAAAATTATGTAGAGAGTATAATATATTATATGCAAATTATCATTATATAATTATATTATACAATCTTATTCAATAATACAGTACAATACTACAGTCAGTGTCGGTCTGGCTCATGACTGGGCCCCTGGTTAACTAATTTCGAATGGGCCCCCTACAAACTTAATTTTAACTTAAACGAAAAAAAAATTAATTATCATTTAATATAATATTTAAACTATTTTATACATAATTAATAAAATTAGGTCGTTTTTTCAACGCCTTTGTCAATATAGATCTATTTTTATCCCGTAGAGTAGTAAGCTAAATACTGCGTTTATTCTTATCACCAGACGACAATAATTACCATGTATCTATGTTAAATTTTTACATATTTATTAGAATTGTACCCGATTAGAATTTTAAACACATACATATTTTTTATTACGTTTACGATTGGCTATGGGCCCTTAAGAGGGCGTCACACCCGCGTGTGTTGTCTCTGTCTTATAAGTACGTAACATAGCAAATTTACACTCAGCAGATCACGTTTAGCTCCGTCAGTTTAAAAATTAGAGTGAATCGACCTATTATGAAACTTGATGATAAGAAAATTATCTGTGTTTGTATGATGGTTTTTTACGATAGTTCAATTTTTTAGCAAGTTATGTGTATATACTATATAACATAGCGTAAATTAAAAATGCTCATAATTCACTTAAAAACTTAATAATCGTAAAAAACTAACATACAAACACAGATAATGTTCTTATTATCAAGTTTCATAATAGGTTGATTCACTTTAATTTTTAAACTAAAGAAGCTAAACGTGATCTGCTGATCATAAAATGTGCTATGTTACATAGTTGTAAGACGGAGACAACACATGCGGGTGTTGCGGCCTCTTAATATTGAAAAATATCGAAGGGCCCACGGCGATCGCCGGGTAGCCGGGTGGGCCAGACCGACACTGACTCCAGTCTACAATTAATTAATAGTTAATTTGATATTATTGATTTTTAAATAAATTTAACTGTAATAATTATAGGTAGTTTAAATAACATTTTTAATATTATTTATTTAAAAATTAATAGACAAAAGAAATGAATAATGATGAATTTACTTAAGAAAATGAAGATAATATAGATATGTATGAATCTGATAAAGATGCAGAATACCACTTACCTGTGTCTTGAAGTTTCAAATGGTAAAATAGATTAAAATATTTAAGTAACTGTTCATATTATTATCATTATTATTATTGATATGATCTAGCTATAATTGAGTTGGAAGTAGTGTCACTGGACGCTCATCCTTTCCCTCACGTTGTCACGTCTAGTAATTTATTTATAAATACATTTAATTTAGAGATATTAAAAAAGCTTATGAAATTCACATAAAAAGTAATACTGCATGGGCAATGTGCAAAATTGCACCTGTTCGCTCACATTGCCCCAAACGTTTTTCAAAAAATGTCGTGATAGTTGGCAATACAAATTCTTAGTAGATGAAGATCTGTTGCAGCTTCGTAAGTTAATACCTGTTGCTACTGGTAAATTAAAAACTAATATCGCACTAGAAACAGCAAATTTTATTGAAAATGTCAATATGTTTGATTTTGCAAATTGCAAAAATTTGTTTGTTTGATGTTACTTTATTTAAATACGTATTTTATAATTATTGAGTTGAAAATTTTTGAAAACCATCAGTTTTATTTATTTATTTTGAATTTTTTAAAATATCATCTGGTATTTCAAAATTACATGTTCTATTCTAGGTTGTTTTAAATAAATTGCAATTTACAAAACTAAATAACTGTTATTTGTTTTCAATTTCTGACCATCATACTATAATATACTTGTATAGATACTTTATATATCAATAAAATCAATTATTAATAAACAATAAATATTATTATAGTATCCGAGTTAGCCATTAGCCATTACATAATTGCCATAGGCGAAACTATGGGTCAGGCCAGTCAGGCCATGGCCTGACCTAATACTGACTAAAAATTTGTATGATGTATATATTATATATTTTAATAATTATTTAGGCATTATAATAATAATTAATAAATAATATATGTATACATTTGTACGTTTTGTATAATACTATAATATCATATAGTATATATACTATATTTATATAGGTACAAATGAGGATTATAATATAACATAATAAAGTAATATTTTGTTAAATGACTAATAGTATATTTATTTAAAATTAAAAACTTTATTTTTCGCATATAAAATTTGTGAAATTTTTCGTTTAAATGTTTCATAGGTACCTACTACACGATTATTATACCGCTCGTGCCTATTAGAAGTGTACGAATATGTGGACTTGATATAATTTCTTAAATTAAAAAATTGTACAAATGTACAATATACTACACAATATGAATATAATAATAACATTTATTTTTAACATTGATTATGGAAATATGGAGTCGTATAGCCTATTCTATAATATAGAAGTACATATTATGTACTAGAATAATCGGTTTTATTAGTTATTGTTTAATTTAGACATTTTGCGTGGTGATATACACATACACGATACACGTAGAAAATTATTGTCAATTATACGTACTTTAATATTTTCATATTATTTCTTTTACTATAAATTCATATTTTTATCATTGACCGGTAACAGCGGTTGTTCACAAGATTCTTGCGTTTAACATTCCAAATCATGGAGAGATAATTATTAATTAGAATATTTTTTTTATAGATAGAGAATTAATTTATTATTAACCCCCGTTAGTCGCATCGCTGTTTAAAAGACATTTATAATTTTTCAAATTACTCATTGTAAGTAATTTACATTATTTCGTGTACTTTAATACTTTCATTATCCAAGAATTCAAGCTATCATTTAATGCTATTTAAAACATTTATCTATTGTTTGTTGAATTTACATGTATTTTTAAAGTCACAAACCTGTCAAAAACACCGCGTGTGACAACTCGGATAATGATTAATTTTGTTCAATATTATTTTCGTCAGTGATTTGTTTTTTAGATATAAAAAAAACCATCATAATCGTTTCTTGAGTTTCTTCTTATCGATAGTTATAGTTTATCAATTTTATCGCTTTTCTGTTCTTATAATTTCATTGAAAAATTCAATATTTTCGTCATTTTTATTTTATAATCGACACGTGAAACAGGAAAAGTGTGTAAATTACCAAATTTAAATGAATACAATTCGGAATAATTTTAAAACTACATATACAGAAATATAATCTTTCATTAAAAAAAATTCATATATAATATGTATTTTTTTTAACATTATATAACCATAGACATTTTAATAATAATAATTTAAATAGTAAAAAATAAATAAATTATAATTTGTGCATATCTTTAATAAATGTATTTATTATTAAATATTTAAATTGTAAAGAAATATTCATTATATATATTTTTTTTTAATTTATTTTTATTTTTATTTATTTTTATCAGTAAAGATTACCAGGCCTCACTGAGTTTAAACTCGTGTGGAGGCCTAGGAGTTATCTTATGTTCAACACATTTACATTTATCTTTTTCTCCTTAAATACCTACTCAAATACACAATAAAAAAATCAATAACAGAAATACAATAATATAAGTTTGAACAGCAAATATAAATAAACAAGTTATGTGTAAAAAAAGCAAACAACGGTAGTGTAAAACAAAAGTGTTTATATATATATATATATATATATATATACATTAAACAAAATTGCTATTAAAAGTTATCAATAAAATTTTTTTTTATATTTTTCATTTGGCCTGCCCTAACAAAAGTGTCTATTTTCGCCTATGACAATTGCGCTTGGTGTGTGATGAGATAAATAAAAAAGTTACAACATTGTAATTTGTATTATGATTGATCGTCGTGGTCGTTAGGTAGCAACCAAAAATAAAATAATATAATAAATGTATTATAGTGTTTGAGCGCCGGTTTTTCAGTCAGCATGTCAATGCGGGTGCCGTACCTTATCGGTGCGCGACCCCCCTTCCTTCCCACCGGCCAACATGGATAGCTCGCCACTGGCCGTGATTAGTGCCGCCCGTCAGTCTAGCTTCTCTGCTCGTCACGAATTTTTACGTGTCCGTCGTATTTAGCGGCGTTGGTCGCAATATCGCATAACGGTCCGTGTGTATGTGAACCTCGTGTGCGACTTGTACGAGACTTGTTCGTTTTGTGCCACCCGTTCGTCGTACGCCGCCCATATCGTCTTCGTTGTGCGTGTCGTCGCCGGTGAAGGCAATCGTAGCGTATTGTGGGTTTTCGCGTCGAAACACGCCGTTCTAGTCGTCCGCCTGTACCGCGTCCCCCGTCCCCCGTCGTCGTCATTGTTGTGTCCGTCCGCTCAGCGTTCCTTTGTGGTGAGCCGATAAGTTGGGACGCGCTAGATACGTCCCGTGGCCGTTGTAACACCCCAAGTCGGTCTATTTATTCAACCCGTACTTCTTTGCCACCCGTGCGGCCAGTCTGGACAGAGTTCGCGTTATTTGGGCTGTCCACGTGCGTGATTACGGACATAGGCCGACTAGCATAATCTCGACTCGTAATCCGCAATCGCACGTGATATATCCGGTTGTGCCACCTCACGCTACACCAACGGTCGTTCGTCGGAGGTACGTTGTTCAACACCGCCGTCACCTGTGGGCCAAGCGTCAGCTGTCTTTGTCACCGCCGTCGTGCTGCTCAGATATGATAATTTTATTTATCATATATAATATGTATATATGTATGTGTGTCTAATGTAATATTATATGAACGGTCTTTCTTGCTGTGATCTATGTACGGCGGTCTGAGCGTAGATATTCCCCCATTGTCCTCTTATTATTATTATATTATTTCGTATGATCATATCCCCCCCCGTGCCCACTGTAATATATTATAATACGAAGCGATTGGTTGGGGTGGTACAATAAAAACAGCTATTAACGATTTATTGTCAGCGTTAATTCTTCGGGGGGATAGTGTTTTAAGGTACCTAATCTACTTAGCGATACTCTAAGGTTACACTCACGGGGAGTCACACGTCCGCAAGTATCGTGTGGCCAGTTATATCGACGCCGTTCGATAACTCCGCGGTGGTGCGTCAACAATAGAGTATAAATTATTATATTGTTACCCGTGTCGCCAGCTATTGACAGTCAATTGAACTCAGCTCTCGTGCAATATAATATTATTATTTTCTATAACAGTGAGCATACTAACTAACGTCCATAAAATTCATTTAAGCGCATACTTCATAAATTCTATAAAACATGCTTTCATATGTTAATTTTAACTCATATTTAAAATTTATATTATTAATTACTTATTATACACTCAATTCTCAAGTTAGTGTCATGAAACCCAGACCGATAGATTAAGTAAATAGTTCTCATTTAGCATAATTAACTTCCATATGATTGATTTAAGCTCATACTTCATAAACACTATAAAACATGCAATTAAATTATTATTTTGATAAATGTATAAAATTCATTGTTTTAAATGATTGTAAAATATTAAATAATCAAATCTTAATTATGTGTATTGAAGCTTTGACCATAAGATAGAGAAAATGATTCTAAATTACCATAACAAACTATTATTTATATATTTTTACCTCATACTAAAATACTTCATAAACACTATAAAACATGCAATAAGGTGATTATTTTGATAAATGTATGTAATTTATATTTTTAAATGCTTATAAAATACTCAATTCTTATGTAAATATATTGAAACCGTGACCATTAGATAGAGAAGATCATTCTAATTTACCATGATTAACTATTAGTTATACAATTGAACCTGATATCTATATAACTCATTAAAACATGTTTTCATATTATAATTTGTCGTATGTATACAATTCATATTTTTAAATGATTGTAAAAAAATCATATCTTAAGTTAGTGTATTGAAGCCTTGACCATTAGATATGGAAAATGATTTTTAATTACCATTATAAACTATTATTTATACATTTTTACCTGATTCTTCAAAAACACAATATAACATACAACTAAATTACTAATTTGGTAAATGTATAAAATTCATAGTTTTAAATGATAGTAAAATACTCAATTCTTAAGTAAAGAACTTAAAACTTTGACCATTAGATAGAGAAAATCCTCCTAAATAACCATTATAAGCTAAAATTTATACAATTTTACCTGATATCTATATAACTCTTTAAAACATGTTTTCATATTTAAATTGTTGTATGTATTGAATTCATATTTTTAAATGATAAATAAAACACTCAATTCTCATGTTAGAGTCATGAAACCCAGACCGATAGATTAAATAGATAGATCTTATTAACCAAAATTAATTTCCATAAAATTCATTTAAGCTCATATTCATAAACTCTTTAAAACATGCTTTCATATGTTAATTTTAACTAATATTAAAAATTCATATTTTTTACTGCTTATAAAACACTGTATTCTTAAGTTATTCTCCAACCATTATATATTTCATAGTTAACTTCCATAATTCATTTAAGCTCATACTTCTTAAACATTTTAAAACATGCTGTCATATGTTAATTTCAGCTTATATTAAAAGTTCAAATTCCTAACTACTTTTAAAGCACTGTATTCTCAAGTTATTCTCAACCATTATATATTTCGTTTAAGCTCATACTTCATAAACACTAAAAAACATGATTTTGATATTTTAATTTTAACTTATATTAAAAATTCAAATTTCTAACAACTTATAAAACACTCAATTCTTAAGTTAGTGTCATGAACCCCTTACAATTAGATTAAGAAAATTATTTTTAATTACCATAACTAACGTCCATACAATTCACTAAAGCTCATACTTCATAAACACTATAAAACATGTTTTTATATTTTAATTTTAACTTATATTAAAAATTCAAATTTCTAACAACTTATAAAATAATCAATTCTTAAGTTAGTGTCATGAAACCTAGAACAATAGATTAAATAAATAGATCTTATTTACTAAAATTAATTTCCATATAATTCATTTAAGCTCACATTCATAAACACTATAAAACATGCTCTCATATGTTAATTTTAAATAATATTTAAATTTCAAATTTCTTACAACTTATAAAACTCTCAATTCTTAAGTGAGTGTTATGAAACCCTTACATTTAGATTAAGTATTCGGTTTTTTATTACTACAACTAACGTCCATAAAATTCATTAAAGCTCACACTTCATAAACTCTATAAAACATGCTTTCATATGGTTAATTTCAGCTTATATTAAAAGTTCAAATTCGTAACTACTTTTAAAACACTGTATTCTCAAGTTATTCTCAACCATTATATATTTCGTTTAAGCTCATACTTCATAAACACTAAAAAACATGTTTTTGATATTTTAATTTTAACTTATATTAAAAATTCAAATTTCTAACAACTTATAAAACACTCAATTCTTAAGTTAGTATTATGAAACCCTTAAATTTAGATTAAGTATCTGATTTATAATTAATACAACTAACGTCCATAAAATTCATTAAACCTCACACTTCATAAACAATCAAAAACATGCTCTCATATGTTAATTTTAACTCAATTTTAAAGTACAAATAATTAACCGCTTATAAAACACTGTATTCATCAATTTTTCTCCAGCCATTATATGTTTCATAATTAACTTCCATATAATTCATTAAAGCTCACACTTCATAAACAATCAAAAACATGCTCTCATATGTTAATTTTAACTAATATTTAAAGTTCAAATTTCTTACAACTTATAAAACTCTCAATTCTTAAGTTAGTGTTATGAAACCCTTACATTTAGATTAAGTATCTGATTTTTAATTACTACAACTAACGTCCATAAAATTCATTAAAGCTCACACTTCATAAACAATCAAAAACATGCTTTCATATGGTTAATTTCAGCTTATATTAAAAGTTCAAATTCCTAACTACTTTTAAAACACTGTATTCTTAAGTTATTCACCAACCATTATATATTTCATAGTTAACTTCCATAATTAATTTAAGCTCATATTTCTTAAACATTTTAAAACATGCTTTCATATGTTAATTTATGCTTTTATTAAAAGTTCAAATTCCTAACTATAAAACACTGTATTCTCAAGGTTATATTAAAAGTTCAAATTTCTAACAACTTATAAAACTCTCAATTCTTAAGTAAGTATCATGAAACCTTTACAATTAGATGAAGTATCTGATTTTTAATTACTATAACTAACGTCAATACAATTCACTAAAGCTCAAAAGCTCATACTTCATTAACACTATAAAACATGTTTTTATATTTTAATTTTAACTTATATTAAAAATTCAAATTTCTAACAACTTATAAAATAATCAATTCTTAAGTTAGTGTCATGAAACCTAGAACAATAGATTAAATAAATAGATCTTATTTACTAAAATTAATTTCCATATAATTCATTTAAGCTCATATTCATAAACACTATAAAACATGCTCTCATATGTTAATTTTAACTCAAATTTAAAGTACAAATGTCTAACCGCTTATAAAACACTGTATTCATCAATTATTCTCCAGCCATTATATGTTTCATAATTAACTTCCATATAATTCATTTAAGCTCATACTTCATAATCTATAAAAATCATGCTTTCATATGTTAATTTTAGCTCATATTAAAATTCCAACTTTCTATCAACTTATAAAACTCTCAATTCTTAAGTTAGTGTCATGAAACCTAGAACAATAGATTAAATAAATAGATATTATTTACTAAAATTAATTTCCATATAATTCATTTAAGCTCATATTCATAAATACTATAAAACATGCTCTCATGTGTTAATTTTAAATAATATTTAAAGTTCAAATTTCTTACAACTTATAAAACTCTCAATTCTTATGTTATTGTTATGAAACCCTTACATTTAGATTAAGTATCTGATTTATAATTAATACAACTAACGTCTATAAAATTCATTAAAGCTCACACTTCATAATCAATCAAAAACATGCTTTCATATGGTTAATTTAAGCTTATGTTAAAAGTTCAAATTCGTAACTACTTATAAACTACTCAATTCTTAAGTTAGTGTCATGAAACCAAGAACAATCGATTAAATAAATAGATCTTATTTACTAAAATTAATTTCCATATAATTCATTTAAACTCATATTCATAAACACTATAAAACATGCTCTCATATGTTAATTTTAACTCACATTTAAAGTACAAATGTTTAACCGCTTATAAAACACTGTTTTCTTAAGTTATTCTCCAAACATTATACATATTTAACAGTTTACATTTTTTTAGATGCAGTAGAGCAGATCATTCAAGGAATGCTGATACATGAATTCACTTTTCTGCCACATGTGAAAGTTTCAACTGCCTATGGTTAAAATGGATGCGAAGATAACGATAATATTCAATGTTATTATGCAATGTACATAGAGTGGTTATTGAATATAATTAATAGTAAATTGATAGTAGAGTAACAAAAAGTTAGCGTCATGAAACCCTTATAATTAGATTAACTAAATTATTTTTAATACCATAACTAACGTTTATAAAATTCATATAAGCTCATACTTCATAAACTATAAAACATGCTCTCATATGTTAATTTTAACTCAAATTTAAAGTTCAAATTTCTTACAACTTATAAAACTCTCAATTCTTAAGTTATTGTTATGAAACCCTTACATTTAGATTAAGTATCTGATTTTTAGTTACTACAACTAACGTCCATAAAATTCATTAAAGCTCACACTTCATAAACAATATAAAACATGCTTTCATGTGTTAATTTAAGCTTATGTTAAAAGTTCAAATTCGTAACTACTTATAAACTACTCAATTCTTAAGTTAGTGTCATGAAACCAAGAACAATCGATTAAATAAATAGATCTTATTTACTAAAATTAATTTCCATATAATTCATTTAAACTCATATTCATAAACACTATAAAACATGCTCTCATATGTTAATTTTAACTCAAATTTAAACTACAAATGTTTAACCGCTTATAAAACACTGTATTCATCAATTATTCTCCAGCCATTATATGTTTCATAATTAACTTCCATATAATTCATTTAAGCTCATACTTCATAAACTATAAAAATCATGCTTTCATATGTTAATTTTAAATAATATTTAAAGTACAAATGTCTAACCGCTTATAAAACACTGTATTCATCAATTTTTCTCCAGCCATTATATGTTTCATAATTAACTTCCATATAATTCATTAAAGCTCACACTTCATAAACAATCAAAAACATGCTCTCATATGTTAATTTTAACTAATATTAAAAGTTCATATTTCCTACAACTTATAAAACTCTCAATTCTTAAGTTATTGTTATGAAACCCTTACATTTAGATTAAGTATCTGATTTATAATTAATACAACTAACGTCTATAAAATTCATTAAAGCTCACACTTCATAATCAATCAAAAACATGCTCTCATATGTTAATTTTAACTCAATTTTAAAGTACAAATGTCTAACCGCTTATAAAACACTGTATTCATCAATTATTCTCCAGCCATTATATGTTTCATAATTGACTTCCATATAATTCATTTAAGCTCATACTTCATAAACTATAAAAATCATGCTTTCATATGTTAATTTTAGCTCATATTAAAAGTCCAACTTTCTATCAACTTATAAAACTCTCAATTCTTAAGTTAGTGTTATGAAACCCTTACATTTAGATTAAGTATCTGATTTTTAATTACTACAACTAACGTCCATAAAATTCATTAAAGCTCACACTTCATAAACAATCAAAAACATGCTTTCATATGGTTAATTTAAGCTTATGTTAAAAGTTAAAATTCGTAACTACTTATAAACTACTCAATTCTTAAGTTAGTGTCATGAAACCTATAACAATAGATTAAATAAATAGATATTATTTACTAAAATTAATTTCCATATAATTCATTTAAGCTCATATTCATAAACACTATAAAACATGCTCTCATATGTTAATTTTAAATAATGTTTAAAGTTCAAATTTCTAACCGCTTATAAAACACCGTTTTCTTAAGTTATTCTCCACACATTATACATATTTAACAGACTACATTTTTTTAGATGTAGTAGAGCAGATCATTCAAGGAATGCTGATACATGAATTCACTTTTCTGCCACATGTGAAAGTTTCAACTGCCTATGGTTAAAATGGATGCGAAGATAACGATAATATTCATTGTTTTTATGCAATGTACATAGAGTGGTTATTGAATATAATTAATAGTAAATTGATAGTAGAGTAACAAAAAGTTAGCGTCATGAAACCCTTATAATTAGATTAACTAAATTATTTTTAATACCATAACTAACGTTTATAAAATTCATAGAAGCTCATACTTCATAAACTATAAAAAAAATGCTTTCATATGTTAATTTTAGCTCATATTTAAAGTTCAAATTTCTTACAACTTATAAAACACTCAATTCTTAAGTTAGTGTTATGAACCCCTTACAATTAGATTAAGAAAATTATTTTTAATTACCATAACTAACGTTTATAAAATTCATATAAGCTCATACTTAATAAACTCTATAAAACATGCTTTCATATATTAATTTTAACTAATATTAAAAATTCATATTTTTTACTGCTTATTAAACACTGTATTCTTAAGTTATTCTCCAACCATTATATATTTCATAGTTAACTTCCATAATTAATTTAAGCTCATATTTCTTAAACATTTTAAAACATGCTTTCATATGTTAATTTATGCTTTTATTAAAAGTTCAAATTCCTAACTATAAAACACTGTATTCTCAAGGTTATATTAAAAGTTCAAATTTCTAACAACTTATAAAACTCTCAATTCTTAAGTAAGTATCATGAAACCTTTACAATTAGATGAAGTATCTGATTTTTAATTACTATAACTAACGTCCATACAATTCACTAAAGCTCAAAAGCTCATACTTCATTAACACTATAAAACATGTTTTTATATTTTAATTTTAACTTATATTAAAAATTCAAATTTCTAACAACTTATAAAATAATCAATTCTTAAGTTAGTGTCATGAAACTTAGAACAATAGATTAAATAAATAGATCTTATTTACTAAAATAAATTTCCATATAATTCATTTAAGCTCATATTCATAAACACTATAAAACATGCTCTCATATGTTAATTTTAACTCAAATTTAAAGTACAAATGTCTAACCGCTTATAAAACACTGTATTCATCAATTATTCTCCAGCCATTATATGTTTCATAATTAACTTCCATATAATTCATTTAAGCTCATACTTCATAAACAATCAAAAACATGCTTTCATATGGTTAATTTCAGCTTATATTAAAAGTTCAAATTCCTAACTACTTTTAAAACACTGTATTCTCAAGTTATTCTCAACCATTATATATTTCGTTTAAGCTCATATTCATAAACACTATAAAACATGCTCTCATATGTTAATTTTAAATAATATTTAAAGTTCAAATTTCTTACAACTTATAAAACTCTCAATTCTTAAGTTATTGTTATGAAACCCTTACATTTAGATTAAGTATCTGATTTATAATTAATACAACTAACGTCTATAAAATTCATTAAAGCTCACACTTCATAAACAATCAATAACATGCTTTCATATGGTTAATTTAAGCTTATGTTAAAAGTTCAAATTCGTAACTACTTATAAACTACTCAATTCTTAAGTTAGTGTCATGAATCCTAGAACAATAGATTAAATAAATAGATATTATTTACTAAAATTAATTTCCATATAATTCATTTAAGCTCATATTCATAAACACTATAAAACATGCTCTCATATGTTAATTTTAAATAATATTTAAAGTTCAAATTTCTAACCGCTTATTAAACACCGTTTTCTTAAGTTATTCTCCAATCATTATACATATTTAACAGACTACATTTTTTTAGATGCAGTAGAGCAGATCATTCAAGGAATGCTGATACATGAATTCACTTTTCTGCCACATGTGAAAGTTTCAACTGCCTTTGGTTAAAATGGATGCGAAGATAACGATAATATTCATTGTTTTTATTCAATGTACATAGAGTGGTTATTGAATATAATTAATAGTAAATTGACAGTAGAGTAACAAAAAGTTAGCGTCATGAAACCCTTATAATTAGATTAACTAAATTATTTTTAATACCATAACTAACGTTTATAAAATTCATATAAGCTCATACTTCATAAACTATAAAAATCATGCTTTCATATGTTAA
Organism: Rhopalosiphum padi; assembly: GCF_020882245.1. Lineage (NCBI taxonomy): Eukaryota > Metazoa > Arthropoda > Insecta > Hemiptera > Aphididae > Rhopalosiphum > Rhopalosiphum padi. The sequence continues at coordinate 441,128 of NC_083599.1, read as the reverse complement.
TTTTAGCTCATATTTAAAGTTCAAATTTCTTACAACTTATAAAACTCTCAATTCTTAAGTTAGTGTTATGAAACCCTTACATTTAGATTAAGTATTCGGTTTTTTATTACTACAACTAACGTCCATAAAATTCATTAAAGCTCACACTTCATAAACAATCAAAAACATGCTTTCATATGGTTAATTTCAGCTTATATTAAAAGTTCAAATTCCTAACTACTTTTAAAACACTGTATTCTCAAGTTATTCTCAACCATTATATATTTCGTTTAAGCTCATACTTCATAAACACTAAAAAACATGTTTTTGATATTTTAATTTTAACTTATATTAAAAATTCAAATTTCTAACAACTTATAAAACACTCAATTCTTAAGTTAGTATTATGAAACCCTTAAATTTAGATTAAGTATCTGATTTATAATTAATACAACTAACGTCCATAAAATTCATTAAACCTCACACTTCATAAACAATCAAAAACATGCTCTCATATGTTAATTTTAACTCAATTTTAAAGTACAAATAATTAACCGCTTATAAAACACTGTATTCATCAATTTTTCTCCAGCCATTATATGTTTCATAATTAACTTCCATATAATTCATTAAAGCTCACACTTCATAAACAATCAAAAACATGCTCTCATATGTTAATTTTAACTAATATTAAAATTTCAAATTTCTTACAACTTATAAAAGTCTCAATTCTTAAGTTAGTGTTATGAAACCCTTACATTTAGATTAAGTATCTGATTTTTAATTACTACGACTAACGTCCATAAAATTCATTAAAGCTCACACTTCATAAACAATCAAAAACATGCTTTCATATGGTTAATTTAAGCTTATGTTAAAAGTTCAAATTCGTAAATACTTATAAACTACTCAATTCTTAAGTTAGTGTCATGAAACCAAGAACAATCGATTAAATAAATAGATCTTATTTACTAAAATTAATTTCCATATATATCATTTAAACTCATATTCATAAACACTATAAAACATGCTCTCATATGTTAATTTTAACTCAAATTTAAAGTTCAAATTTCTTACAACTTATAAAACTCTCAATTCTTAAGTTATTGTTATGAAACCCTTACATTTAGATTAAGTATCTGATTTATAATTAATACAACTAACGTCTATAAAATTCATTAAAGTTCACACTTCATAAACAATCAATAACATGCTTTCATATGGTTAATTTAAGCTTATGTTAAAAGTTCAAATTCGTAACTACTTATAAACTACTCAATTCTTAAGTTAGTGTCATGAATCCTAGAACAATAGATTAAATAAATAGATATTATTTACTAAAATTAATTTCCATATAATTCATTTAAGCTCATATTCATAAACACTATAAAACATGCTCTCATATGTTAATTTTAAATAATATTTAAAGTTCAAATTTCTAACCGCTTATTAAACACCGTTTTCTTAAGTTATTCTCCAATCATTATACATATTTAACAGACTACATTTTTTTAGATGCAGTAGAGCAGATCATTCAAGGAATGCTGATACATGAATTCACTTTTCTGCCACATGTGAAAGTTTCAACTGCCTTTGGTTAAAATGGATGCGAAGATAACGATAATATTCATTGTTTTTATTCAATGTACATAGAGTGGTTATTGAATATAATTAATAGTAAATTGACAGTAGAGTAACAAAAAGTTAGCGTCATGAAACCCTTATAATTAGATTAATTAAATTATTTTTAATACCATAACTAATGTTTATAAAATTCATATAAGCTCATACTTCATAAACTATAAAAATCATGCTTTCATATGTTAATTTTAGCTCATATTTAAAGTTCAAATTTCTTACAACTTATAAAACTCTCAATTCTTAAGTTAGTGTTATGAAACCCTTACATTTAGATTAAGTATTCGGTTTTTTATTACTACAACTAACGTCCATAAAATTCATTAAAGCTCACACTTCATAAACAATCAAAAACATGCTTTCATATGGTTAATTTCAGCTTATATTAAAAGTTCAAATTCCTAACTACTTTTAAAACACTGTATTCTCAAGTTATTCTCAACCATTATATATTTCGTTTAAGCTCATACTTCATAAACACTAAAAAACATGTTTTTGATATTTTAATTTTAACTTATATTAAAAATTCAAATTTCTAACAACTTATAAAACACTCAATTCTTAAGTTAGTATTATGAAACCCTTAAATTTAGATTAAGTATCTGATTTATAATTAATACAACTAACGTCCATAAAATTCATTAAACCTCACACTTCATAAACAATCAAAAACATGCTCTCATATGTTAATTTTAACTCAATTTTAAAGTACAAATAATTAACCGCTTATAAAACACTGTATTCATCAATTTTTCTCCAGCCATTATATGTTTCATAATTAACTTCCATATAATTCATTAAAGCTCACACTTCATAAACAATCAAAAACATGCTCTCATATGTTAATTTTAACTAATATTTAAAGTTCAAATTTCTAACAACTTATAAAACTCTCAATTCTTAAGTAAGTATCATGAAACCTTTACAATTAGATGAAGTATCTGATTTTTAATTACTATAACTAACGTCCATACAATTCACTAAAGCTCAAAAGCTCATACTTCATTAACACTATAAAACATGTTTTTATATTTTAATTTTAACTTATATTAAAAATTCAAATTTCTAACAACTTATAAAATAATCAATTCTTAAGTTAGTGTCATGAAACCTAGAACAATAGATTAAATAAATAGATCTTATTTACTAAAATTAATTTCCATATAATTCATTTAAGCTCATATTCATAAACACTATAAAACATGCTCTCATATGTTAATTTTAACTCAAATTTAAAGTACAAATGTCTAACCGCTTATAAAACACTGTATTCATCAATTATTCTCCAGCCATTATATGTTTCATAATTAACTTCCATATAATTCATTTAAGCTCATACTTCATAATCTATAAAAATCATGCTTTCATATGTTAATTTTAGCTCATATTAAAATTCCAACTTTCTATCAACTTATAAAACTCTCAATTCTTAAGTTAGTGTCATGAAACCTAGAACAATAGATTAAATAAATAGATATTATTTACTAAAATTAATTTCCATATAATTCATTTAAGCTCATATTCATAAATACTATAAAACATGCTCTCATATGTTAATTTTAAATAATATTTAAAGTTCAAATTTCTTACAACTTATAAAACTCTCAATTCTTATGTTATTGTTATGAAACCCTTACATTTAGATTAAGTATCTGATTTATAATTAATACAACTAACGTCTATAAAATTCATTAAAGCTCACACTTCATAATCAATCAAAAACATGCTTTCATATGGTTAATTTAAGCTTATGTTAAAAGTTCAAATTCGTAACTACTTATAAACTACTCAATTCTTAAGTTAGTGTCATGAAACCAAGAACAATAGATTAAATAAATAGATCTTATTTACTAAAATTAATTTCCATATAATTCATTTAAACTCATATTCATAAACACTATAAAACATGCTCTCATATGTTAATTTTAACTCAAATTTAAAGTACAAATGTTTAACCGCTTATAAAACACTGTATTCATCAATTATTCTCCAGCCATTATATGTTTCATAATTAACTTCCATATAATTCATTTAAGCTCATACTTCATAAACTATAAAAATGATGCTTTCATATGTTAATTTTAAATAATATTTAAAGTTCAAATTTCTAACCGCTTATTAAACACCGTTTTCTTAAGTTATTCTCCAATCATTATACATATTTAACAGACTACATTTTTTTAGATGCAGTAGAGCAGATCATTCAAGGAATGCTGATACATGAATTCACTTTTCTGACACATGTGAAAGTTTCAACTGCCTATGGTTAAAATGGATGCGAAGATAACGATAATATTCATTGTTTTTATGCAATGTACATAGAGTGGTTATTGAATATAATTAATAGTAAATTGATAGTAGAGTAACAAAAAGTTAGCGTCATGAAACCCTTATAATTAGATTAACTAAATTATTTTTAATACCATAACTAACGTTTATAAAATTCATATAAGCTCATACTTCATAAACTATAAAACATGCTCTCATATGTTAATTTTAACTCAAATTTAAAGTTCAAATTTCTTACAACTTATAAAACTCTCAATTCTTAAGTTATTGTTATGAAACCCTTACATTTAGATTAAGTATCTGAATTATAATTAATACAACTAACGTCCATAAAATTCATTAAACCTCACACTTCATAAACAATCAAAAACATGCTTTCATATGGTTAATTTCAGCTTATATTAAAAGTTCAAATTCCTAACTACTTTTAAAACACTGTATTCTTAAGTTATTCACCAACCATTATATATTTCATAGTTAACTTCCATAATTAATTTAAGCTCATATTTCTTAAACATTTTAAAACATGCTTTCATATGTTAATTTATGCTTTTATTAAAAGTTCAAATTCCTAACTATAAAACACTGTATTCTCAAGGTTATATTAAAAGATCAAATTTCTAACAACTTATAAAACTCTCAATTCTTAAGTAAGTATCATGAAACCTTTACAATTAGATGAAGTATCTGATTTTTAATTACTATAACTAACGTCCATACAATTCACTAAAGCTCAAAAGCTCATACTTCATTAACACTATAAAACATGTTTTTATATTTTAATTTTAACTTATATTAAATATTCAAATTTCTAACAACTTATAAAATAATCAATTCTTAAGTTAGTGTCATGAAACCTAGAACAATAGATTAAATAAATAGATCTTATTTACTAAAATTAATTTCCATATAATTCATTTAAGCTCATATTCATAAACACTATAAAACATGCTCTCATATGTTAATTTTAACTCAAATTTAAAGTACAAATGTCTAACCGCTTATAAAACACTGTATTCATCAATTATTCTCCAGCCATTATATGTTTCATAATTAACTTCCATATAATTCATTTAAGCTCATACTTCATAATCTATAAAAATCATGCTTTCATATGTTAATTTTAGCTCATATTAAAATTCCAACTTTCTATCAACTTATAAAACTCTCAATTCTTAAGTTAGTGTCATGAAACCTAGAACAATAGATTAAATAAATAGATATTATTTACTAAAATTAATTTCCATATAATTCATTTAAGCTCATATTCATAAATACTATAAAACATGCTCTCATATGTTAATTTTAAATAATATTTAAAGTTCAAATTTCTTACAACTTATAAAACTCTCAATTCTTATGTTATTGTTATGAAACCCTTACATTTAGATTAAGTATCTGATTTATAATTAATACAACTAACGTCTATAAAATTCATTAAAGCTCACACTTCATAATCAATCAAAAATCATGCTTTCATATGTTAATTTTAAATAATATTTAAAGTTCAAATTTCTAACCGCTTATAAAACACTGTTTTCTTAAGTTATTCTCCAAACATTATACATATTTAACAGTTTACATTTTTTTAGATGCAGTAGAGCAGATCATTTAAGGAATGCTGATACATGAATTCACTTTTCTGACACATGTGAAAGTTTCAACTGCCTATGGTTAAAATGGATGCGAAGATAACGATAATATTCATTGTTTTTATGCAATGTACATAGAGTGGTTATTGAATATAGTTAATAGTAAATTGATAGTAGAGTAACAAAAAGTTAGCGTCATGAAACCCTTATAATTAGATTAACTAAATTATTTTTAATACCATAACTAACGTTTATAAAATTCATATAAGCTCATACTTCATAAACTATAAAACATGCTCTCATATGTTAATTTTAACTCAAATTTAAAGTTCAAATTTCTTACAACTTATAAAACTCTCAATTCTTAAGTTATTGTTATGAAACCCTTACATTTAGATTAAGTATCTGAATTATAATTAATACAACTAACGTCCATAAAATTCATTAAACCTCACACTTCATAAACAATCAAAAACATGCTCTCATATGTTAATTTTAACTCAATTTTAAAGTACAAATGTCTAACCGCTTATAAAACACTGTATTCATCAATTTTTCTCCAGCCATTATATGTTTCATAATTAACTTCCATATAATTCATTAAAGCTCACACTTCATAAACAATCAAAAACATGCTCTCATATGTTAATTTTAACTAATATTAAAAGTTCATATTTCCTACAACTTATAAAACTCTCAATTCTTAAGTTATTGTTATGAAACCCTTACATTTAGATTAAGTATCTGATTTTTAGTTACTACAACTAACGTCCATAAAATTCATTAAAGCTCACACTTCATAAACAATATAAAACATGCTTTCATGTGTTAATTTAAGCTTATGTTAAAAGTTCAAATTCGTAACTACTTATAAACTACTCAATTCTTAAGTTGGTGTCATGAAACCAAGAACAATAGATTAAATAAATAGATCTTATTTACTAAAATTAATTTCCATATAATTCATTTAAGCTCATATTCATAAACACTATAAAACATGCTCTCATATGTTAATTTTAACTCAAATTTAAAGTTCAAATTTCTTACAACTTATAAAACTCTCAATTCTTAAGTTATTGTTATGAAACCCTTACATTTAGATTAAGTATCTGATTTATAATTAATACAACTAACGTCTATAAAATTCATTAAAGTTCACACTTCATAAACAATCAATAACATGCTTTCATATGGTTAATTTAAGCTTATGTTAAAAGTTCAAATTCGTAACTACTTATAAACTACTCAATTCTTAAGTTAGTGTCATGAATCCTAGAACAATAGATTAAATAAATAGATATTATTTACTAAAATTAATTTCCATATAATTCATTTAAGCTCATATTCATAAACACTATAAAACATGCTCTCATATGTTAATTTTAACTCAAATTTAAAGTTCAAATTTCTTACAACTTATAAAACTCTCAATTCTTAAGTTAGTGTTATGAAACCCTTACATTTAGATTAAGTATTCGGTTTTTTATTACTACAACTAACGTCCATAAAATTCATTAAAGCTCACACTTCATAAACAATCAAAAACATGCTTTCATATGGTTAATTTCAGCTTATATTAAAAGTTCAAATTCCTAACTACTTTTAAAACACTGTATTCTCAAGTTATTCTCAACCATTATATATTTCGTTTAAGCTCATACTTCATAAACACTAAAAAACATGTTTTTGATATTTTAATTTTAACTTATATTAAAAATTCAAATTTCTAACAACTTATAAAACACTCAATTCTTAAGTTAGTATTATGAAACCCTTAAATTTAGATTAAGTATCTGATTTATAATTAATACAACTAACGTCCATAAAATTCATTAAACCTCACACTTCATAAACAATCAAAAACATGCTCTCATATGTTAATTTTAACTCAATTTTAAAGTACAAATAATTAACCGCTTATAAAACACTGTATTCATCAATTTTTCTCCAGCCATTATATGTTTCATAATTAACTTCCATATAATTCATTAAAGCTCATACTTCATAAACACTAAAAAACATGTTTTTGATATTTTAATTTTAACTTATATTAAAAATTCAAATTTCTAACAACTTATAAAACACTCAATTCTTAAGTTAGTATTATGAAACCCTTAAATTTAGATTAAGTATCTGATTTATAATTAATACAACTAACGTCCATAAAATTCATTAAACCTCACACTTCATAAACAATCAAAAACATGCTCTCATATGTTAATTTTAACTCAATTTTAAAGTACAAATGTCTAACCGCTTATAAAACACTGTATTCATCAATTATTCTCCAGCCATTATATGTTTCATAATTAACTTCCATATAATTCATTTAAGCTCATACTTCATAATCTATAAAAATCATGCTTTCATATGTTAATTTTAGCTCATATTAAAATTCCAACTTTCTATCAACTTATAAAACTCTCAATTCTTAAGTTAGTGTCATGAAACCTAGAACAATAGATTAAATAAATAGATATTATTTACTAAAATTAATTTCCATATAATTCATTTAAACTCATATTCATAAACACTATAAAACATGCTCTCATATGTTAATTTTAACTCACATTTAAAGTACAAATGTTTAACCGCTTATAAAACACTGTTTTCTTAAGTTATTCTCCAAACATTATACATATTTAACAGTTTACATTTTTTTAGATGCAGTAGAGCAGATCATTCAAGGAATGCTGATACATGAATTCACTTTTCTGCCACATGTGAAAGTTTCAACTGCCTATGGTTAAAATGGATGCGAAGATAACGATAATATTCAATGTTATTATGCAATGTACATAGAGTGGTTATTGAATATAATTAATAGTAAATTGATAGTAGAGTAACAAAAAGTTAGCGTCATGAAACCCTTATAATTAGATTAACTAAATTATTTTTAATACCATAACTAACGTTTATAAAATTCATATAAGCTCATACTTCATAAACTATAAAACATGCTCTCATATGTTAATTTTAACTCAAATTTAAAGTTCAAATTTCTTACAACTTATAAAACTCTCAATTCTTAAGTTATTGTTATGAAACCCTTACATTTAGATTAAGTATCTGAATTATAATTAATACAACTAACGTCCATAAAATTCATTAAACCTCACACTTCATAAACAATCAAAAACATGCTCTCATATGTTAATTTTAACTCAATTTTAAAGTACAAATGTCTAACCGCTTATAAAACACTGTATTCATCAATTTTTCTCCAGCCATTATATGTTTCATAATTAACTTCCATATAATTCATTAAAGCTCACACTTCATAAACAATCAAAAACATGCTCTCATATGTTAATTTTAACTAATATTAAAAGTTCAAATTTCTTACAACTTATAAAACTCTCAATTCTTAAGTTATTGTTATGAAACCCTTACATTTAGATTAAGTATCTGATTTTTAGTTACTACAACTAACGTCCATAAAATTCATTAAAGCTCACACTTCATAAACAATATAAAACATGCTTTCATGTGTTAATTTAAGCTTATGTTAAAAGTTCAAATTCGTAACTACTTATAGACTACTCAATTCTTAAGTTAGTGTCATGAAACCAAGAACAATCGATTAAATAAATAGATCTTATTTACTAAAATTAATTTCCATATATATCATTTAAACTCATATTCATAAACACTATAAAACATGCTCTCATATGTTAATTTTAACTCAAATTTAAAGTTCAAATTTCTTACAACTTATAAAACTCTCAATTCTTAAGTTATTGTTATGAAACCCTTACATTTAGATTAAGTATCTGATTTATAATTAATACAACTAACGTCTATAAAATTCATTAAAGTTCACACTTCATAAACAATCAATAACATGCTTTCATATGGTTAATTTAAGCTTATGTTAAAAGTTCAAATTCGTAACTACTTATAAACTACTCAATTCTTAAGTTAGTGTCATGAATCCTAGAACAATAGATTAAATAAATAGATATTATTTACTAAAATTAATTTCCATATAATTCATTTAAGCTCATATTCATAAACACTATAAAACATGCTCTCATATGTTAATTTTAAATAATATTTAAAGTTCAAATTTCTAACCGCTTATTAAACACCGTTTTCTTAAGTTATTCTCCAATCATTATACATATTTAACAGACTACATTTTTTTAGATGCAGTAGAGCAGATCATTCAAGGAATGCTGATACATGAATTCACTTTTCTGCCACATGTGAAAGTTTCAACTGCCTTTGGTTAAAATGGATGCGAAGATAACGATAATATTCATTGTTTTTATTCAATGTACATAGAGTGGTTATTGAATATAATTAATAGTAAATTGACAGTAGAGTAACAAAAAGTTAGCGTCATGAAACCCTTATAATTAGATTAACTAAATTATTTTTAATACCATAACTAACGTTTATAAAATTCATATAAGCTCATACTTCATAAACTATAAAAATCATGCTTTCATATGTTAATTTTAGCTCATATTTAAAGTTCAAATTTCTTACAACTTATAAAACTCTCAATTCTTAAGTTAGTGTTATGAAACCCTTACATTTAGATTAAGTATCTGAATTATAATTAATACAACTAACGTCCATAAAATTCATTAAACCTCACACTTCATAAACAATCAAAAACATGCTCTCATATGTTAATTTTAACTCAATTTTAAAGTACAAATGTCTAACCGCTTATAAAACACTGTATTCATCAATTTTTCTCCAGCCATTATATGTTTCATAATTAACTTCCATATAATTCATTAAAGCTCACACTTCATAAACAATCAAAAACATGCTCTCATATGTTAATTTTAACTAATATTAAAAGTTCATATTTCCTACAACTTATAAAACTCTCAATTCTTAAGTTATTGTTATGAAACCCTTACATTTAGATTAAGTATCTGATTTTTAGTTACTACAACTAACGTCCATAAAATTCATTAAAGCTCACACTTCATAAACAATATAAAACATGCTTTCATGTGTTAATTTAAGCTTATGTTAAAAGTTCAAATTCGTAACTACTTATAAACTACTCAATTCTTAAGTTGGTGTCATGAAACCAAGAACAATAGATTAAATAAATAGATCTTATTTACTAAAATTAATTTCCATATAATTCATTTAAGCTCATATTCATAAACACTATAAAACATGCTCTCATATGTTAATTTTAACTCAAATTTAAAGTTCAAATTTCTTACAACTTATAAAACTCTCAATTCTTAAGTTATTGTTATGAAACCCTTACATTTAGATTAAGTATCTGATTTATAATTAATACAACTAACGTCTATAAAATTCATTAAAGTTCACACTTCATAAACAATCAATAACATGCTTTCATATGGTTAATTTAAGCTTATGTTAAAAGTTCAAATTCGTAACTACTTATAAACTACTCAATTCTTAAGTTAGTGTCATGAATCCTAGAACAATAGATTAAATAAATAGATATTATTTACTAAAATTAATTTCCATATAATTCATTTAAGCTCATATTCATAAACACTATAAAACATGCTCTCATATGTTAATTTTAACTCAAATTTAAAGTTCAAATTTCTTACAACTTATAAAACTCTCAATTCTTAAGTTAGTGTTATGAAACCCTTACATTTAGATTAAGTATTCGGTTTTTTATTACTACAACTAACGTCCATAAAATTCATTAAAGCTCACACTTCATAAACAATCAAAAACATGCTTTCATATGGTTAATTTCAGCTTATATTAAAAGTTCAAATTCCTAACTACTTTTAAAACACTGTATTCTCAAGTTATTCTCAACCATTATATATTTCGTTTAAGCTCATACTTCATAAACACTAAAAAACATGTTTTTGATATTTTAATTTTAACTTATATTAAAAATTCAAATTTCTAACAACTTATAAAACACTCAATTCTTAAGTTAGTATTATGAAACCCTTAAATTTAGATTAAGTATCTGATTTATAATTAATACAACTAACGTCCATAAAATTCATTAAACCTCACACTTCATAAACAATCAAAAACATGCTCTCATATGTTAATTTTAACTCAATTTTAAAGTACAAATAATTAACCGCTTATAAAACACTGTATTCATCAATTTTTCTCCAGCCATTATATGTTTCATAATTAACTTCCATATAATTCATTAAAGCTCATACTTCATAAACACTAAAAAACATGTTTTTGATATTTTAATTTTAACTTATATTAAAAATTCAAATTTCTAACAACTTATAAAACACTCAATTCTTAAGTTAGTATTATGAAACCCTTAAATTTAGATTAAGTATCTGATTTATAATTAATACAACTAACGTCCATAAAATTCATTAAACCTCACACTTCATAAACAATCAAAAACATGCTCTCATATGTTAATTTTAACTCAATTTTAAAGTACAAATGTCTAACCGCTTATAAAACACTGTATTCATCAATTATTCTCCAGCCATTATATGTTTCATAATTAACTTCCATATAATTCATTTAAGCTCATACTTCATAATCTATAAAAATCATGCTTTCATATGTTAATTTTAGCTCATATTAAAATTCCAACTTTCTATCAACTTATAAAACTCTCAATTCTTAAGTTAGTGTCATGAAACCTAGAACAATAGATTAAATAAATAGATATTATTTACTAAAATTAATTTCCATATAATTCATTTAAACTCATATTCATAAACACTATAAAACATGCTCTCATATGTTAATTTTAACTCACATTTAAAGTACAAATGTTTAACCGCTTATAAAACACTGTTTTCTTAAGTTATTCTCCAAACATTATACATATTTAACAGTTTACATTTTTTTAGATGCAGTAGAGCAGATCATTCAAGGAATGCTGATACATGAATTCACTTTTCTGCCACATGTGAAAGTTTCAACTGCCTATGGTTAAAATGGATGCGAAGATAACGATAATATTCAATGTTATTATGCAATGTACATAGAGTGGTTATTGAATATAATTAATAGTAAATTGATAGTAGAGTAACAAAAAGTTAGCGTCATGAAACCCTTATAATTAGATTAACTAAATTATTTTTAATACCATAACTAACGTTTATAAAATTCATATAAGCTCATACTTCATAAACTATAAAACATGCTCTCATATGTTAATTTTAACTCAAATTTAAAGTTCAAATTTCTTACAACTTATAAAACTCTCAATTCTTAAGTTATTGTTATGAAACCCTTACATTTAGATTAAGTATCTGAATTATAATTAATACAACTAACGTCCATAAAATTCATTAAACCTCACACTTCATAAACAATCAAAAACATGCTCTCATATGTTAATTTTAACTCAATTTTAAAGTACAAATGTCTAACCGCTTATAAAACACTGTATTCATCAATTTTTCTCCAGCCATTATATGTTTCATAATTAACTTCCATATAATTCATTAAAGCTCACACTTCATAAACAATCAAAAACATGCTCTCATATGTTAATTTTAACTAATATTAAAAGTTCAAATTTCTTACAACTTATAAAACTCTCAATTCTTAAGTTATTGTTATGAAACCCTTACATTTAGATTAAGTATCTGATTTTTAGTTACTACAACTAACGTCCATAAAATTCATTAAAGCTCACACTTCATAAACAATATAAAACATGCTTTCATGTGTTAATTTAAGCTTATGTTAAAAGTTCAAATTCGTAACTACTTATAGACTACTCAATTCTTAAGTTAGTGTCATGAAACCAAGAACAATCGATTAAATAAATAGATCTTATTTACTAAAATTAATTTCCATATATATCATTTAAACTCATATTCATAAACACTATAAAACATGCTCTCATATGTTAATTTTAACTCAAATTTAAAGTTCAAATTTCTTACAACTTATAAAACTCTCAATTCTTAAGTTATTGTTATGAAACCCTTACATTTAGATTAAGTATCTGATTTATAATTAATACAACTAACGTCTATAAAATTCATTAAAGTTCACACTTCATAAACAATCAATAACATGCTTTCATATGGTTAATTTAAGCTTATGTTAAAAGTTCAAATTCGTAACTACTTATAAACTACTCAATTCTTAAGTTAGTGTCATGAATCCTAGAACAATAGATTAAATAAATAGATATTATTTACTAAAATTAATTTCCATATAATTCATTTAAGCTCATATTCATAAACACTATAAAACATGCTCTCATATGTTAATTTTAAATAATATTTAAAGTTCAAATTTCTAACCGCTTATTAAACACCGTTTTCTTAAGTTATTCTCCAATCATTATACATATTTAACAGACTACATTTTTTTAGATGCAGTAGAGCAGATCATTCAAGGAATGCTGATACATGAATTCACTTTTCTGCCACATGTGAAAGTTTCAACTGCCTTTGGTTAAAATGGATGCGAAGATAACGATAATATTCATTGTTTTTATTCAATGTACATAGAGTGGTTATTGAATATAATTAATAGTAAATTGACAGTAGAGTAACAAAAAGTTAGCGTCATGAAACCCTTATAATTAGATTAACTAAATTATTTTTAATACCATAACTAACGTTTATAAAATTCATATAAGCTCATACTTCATAAACTATAAAAATCATGCTTTCATATGTTAATTTTAGCTCATATTTAAAGTTCAAATTTCTTACAACTTATAAAACTCTCAATTCTTAAGTTAGTGTTATGAAACCCTTACATTTAGATTAAGTATTCGGTTTTTTATTACTACAACTAACGTCCATAAAATTCATTAAAGCTCACACTTCATAAACAATCAAAAACATGCTTTCATATGGTTAATTTCAGCTTATATTAAAAGTTCAAATTCCTAACTACTTTTAAAACACTGTATTCTCAAGTTATTCTCAACCATTATATATTTCGTTTAAGCTCATACTTCATAAACACTAAAAAACATGTTTTTGATATTTTAATTTTAACTTATATTAAAAATTCAAATTTCTAACAACTTATAAAACACTCAATTCTTAAGTTAGTATTATGAAACCCTTAAATTTAGATTAAGTATCTGATTTATAATTAATACAACTAACGTCCATAAAATTCATTAAACCTCACACTTCATAAACAATCAAAAACATGCTCTCATATGTTAATTTTAACTCAATTTTAAAGTACAAATAATTAACCGCTTATAAAACACTGTATTCATCAATTTTTCTCCAGCCATTATATGTTTCATAATTAACTTCCATATAATTCATTAAAGCTCACACTTCATAAACAATCAAAAACATGCTCTCATATGTTAATTTTAACTAATATTTAAAGTTCAAATTTCTTACAACTTATAAAACTCTCAATTCTTAAGTTAGTGTTATGAAACCCTTACATTTAGATTAAGTATCTGATTTTTAATTACTACAACTAACGTCCATAAAATTCATTAAAGCTCACACTTCATAAACAATCAAAAACATGCTTTCATATGGTTAATTTCAGCTTATATTAAAAGTTCAAATTCCTAACTACTTTTAAAACACTGTATTCTTAAGTTATTCACCAACCATTATATATTTCATAGTTAACTTCCATAATTAATTTAAGCTCATATTTCTTAAACATTTTAAAACATGCTTTCATATGTTAATTTATGCTTTTATTAAAAGTTCAAATTCCTAACTATAAAACACTGTATTCTCAAGGTTATATTAAAAGATCAAATTTCTAACAACTTATAAAACTCTCAATTCTTAAGTAAGTATCATGAAACCTTTACAATTAGATGAAGTATCTGATTTTTAATTACTATAACTAACGTCCATACAATTCACTAAAGCTCAAAAGCTCATACTTCATTAACACTATAAAACATGTTTTTATATTTTAATTTTAACTTATATTAAAAATTCAAATTTCTAACAACTTATAAAATAATCAATTCTTAAGTTAGTGTCATGAAACCTAGAACAATAGATTAAATAAATAGATCTTATTTACTAAAATTAATTTCCATATAATTCATTTAAGCTCATATTCATAAACACTATAAAACATGCTCTCATATGTTAATTTTAACTCAAATTTAAAGTACAAATGTCTAACCGCTTATAAAACACTGTATTCATCAATTATTCTCCAGCCATTATATGTTTCATAATTAACTTCCATATAATTCATTTAAGCTCATACTTCATAATCTATAAAAATCATGCTTTCATATGTTAATTTTAGCTCATATTAAAATTCCAACTTTCTATCAACTTATAAAACTCTCAATTCTTAAGTTAGTGTCATGAAACCTAGAACAATAGATTAAATAAATAGATATTATTTACTAAAATTAATTTCCATATAATTCATTTAAGCTCATATTCATAAATACTATAAAACATGCTCTCATATGTTAATTTTAAATAATATTTAAAGTTCAAATTTCTTACAACTTATAAAACTCTCAATTCTTATGTTATTGTTATGAAACCCTTACATTTAGATTAAGTATCTGATTTATAATTAATACAACTAACGTCTATAAAATTCATTAAAGCTCATACTTCATAATCAATCAAAAACATGCTTTCATATGGTTAATTTAAGCTTATGTTAAAAGTTCAAATTCGTAACTACTTATAAACTACTCAATTCTTAAGTTAGTGTCATGAAACCAAGAACAATAGATTAAATAAATAGATCTTATTTACTAAAATTAATTTCCATATAATTCATTTAAACTCATATTCATAAACACTATAAAACATGCTCTCATATGTTAATTTTAACTCAAATTTAAAGTACAAATGTTTAACCGCTTATAAAACACTGTATTCATCAATTATTCTCCAGCCATTATATGTTTCATAATTAACTTCCATATAATTCATTTAAGCTCATACTTCATAAACTATAAAAATGATGCTTTCATATGTTAATTTTAAATAATATTTAAAGTTCAAATTTCTAACCGCTTATAAAACACTGTTTTCTTAAGTTATTCTCCAAACATTATACATATTTAACAGTTTACATTTTTTTAGATGCAGTAGAGCAGATCATTTAAGGAATGCTGATACATGAATTCACTTTTCTGACACATGTGAAAGTTTCAACTGCCTATGGTTAAAATGGATGCGAAGATAACGATAATATTCATTGTTTTTATGCAATGTACATAGAGTGGTTATTGAATATAATTAATAGTAAATTGATAGTAGAGTAACAAAAAGTTAGCGTCATGAAACCCTTATAATTAGATTAACTAAATTATTTTTAATACCATAACTAACGTTTATAAAATTCATATAAGCTCATACTTCATAAACTATAAAACATGCTCTCATATGTTAATTTTAACTCAAATTTAAAGTTCAAATTTCTTACAACTTATAAAACTCTCAATTCTTAAGTTATTGTTATGAAACCCTTACATTTAGATTAAGTATCTGAATTATAATTAATACAACTAACGTCCATAAAATTCATTAAACCTCACACTTCATAAACAATCAAAAACATGCTTTCATATGGTTAATTTCAGCTTATATTAAAAGTTCAAATTCCTAACTACTTTTAAAACACTGTATTCTTAAGTTATTCACCAACCATTATATATTTCATAGTTAACTTCCATAATTAATTTAAGCTCATATTTCTTAAACATTTTAAAACATGCTTTCATATGTTAATTTATGCTTTTATTAAAAGTTCAAATTCCTAACTATAAAACACTGTATTCTCAAGGTTATATTAAAAGATCAAATTTCTAACAACTTATAAAACTCTCAATTCTTAAGTAAGTATCATGAAACCTTTACAATTAGATGAAGTATCTGATTTTTAATTACTATAACTAACGTCCATACAATTCACTAAAGCTCAAAAGCTCATACTTCATTAACACTATAAAACATGTTTTTATATTTTAATTTTAACTTATATTAAAAATTCAAATTTCTAACAACTTATAAAATAATCAATTCTTAAGTTAGTGTCATGAAACCTAGAACAATAGATTAAATAAATAGATCTTATTTACTAAAATTAATTTCCATATAATTCATTTAAGCTCATATTCATAAACACTATAAAACATGCTCTCATATGTTAATTTTAACTCAAATTTAAAGTACAAATGTCTAACCGCTTATAAAACACTGTATTCATCAATTATTCTCCAGCCATTATATGTTTCATAATTAACTTCCATATAATTCATTTAAGCTCATACTTCATAATCTATAAAAATCATGCTTTCATATGTTAATTATAGCTCATATTAAAATTCCAACTTTCTATCAACTTATAAAACTCTCAATTCTTAAGTTAGTGTCATGAAACCTAGAACAATAGATTAAATAAATAGATATTATTTACTAAAATTAATTTCCATATAATTCATTTAAGCTCATATTCATAAATACTATAAAACATGCTCTCATATGTTAATTTTAAATAATATTTAAAGTTCAAATTTCTTACAACTTATAAAACTCTCAATTCTTATGTTATTGTTATGAAACCCTTACATTTAGATTAAGTATCTGATTTATAATTAATACAACTAACGTCTATAAAATTCATTAAAGCTCACACTTCATAATCAATCAAAAACATGCTTTCATATGGTTAATTTAAGCTTATGTTAAAAGTTCAAATTCGTAACTACTTATAAACTACTCAATTCTTAAGTTAGTGTCATGAAACCAAGAACAATCGATTAAATAAATAGATCTTATTTACTAAAATTAATTTCCATATAATTCATTTAAACTCATATTCATAAACACTATAAAACATGCTCTCATATGTTAATTTTAACTCAAATTTAAAGTTCAAATTTCTTACAACTTATAAAACTCTCAATTCTTAAGTTATTGTTATGAAACCCTTACATTTAGATTAAGTATCTGATTTATAATTAATACAACTAACGTCTATAAAATTCATTAAAGTTCACACTTCATAAACAATCAATAACATGCTTTCATATGGTTAATTTAAGCTTATGTTAAAAGTTCAAATTCGTAACTACTTATAAACTACTCAATTCTTAAGTTAGTGTCATGAATCCTAGAACAATAGATTAAATAAATAGATATTATTTACTAAAATTAATTTCCATATAATTCATTTAAGCTCATATTCATAAACACTATAAAACATGCTCTCATATGTTAATTTTAAATAATATTTAAAGTTCAAATTTCTAACCGCTTATTAAACACCGTTTTTCTTAAGTTATTCTCCAATCATTATACATATTTAACAGACTACATTTTTTTAGATGCAGTAGAGCAGATCATTCAAGGAATGCTGATACATGAATTCACTTTTCTGCCACATGTGAAAGTTTCAACTGCCTTTGATTAAAATGGATGCGAAGATAACGATAATATTCATTGTTTTTATTCAATGTACATAGAGTGGTTATTGAATATAATTAATAGTAAATTGACAGTAGAGTAACAAAAAGTTAGCGTCATGAAACCCTTATAATTAGATTAACTAAATTATTTTTAATACCATAACTAACGTTTATAAAATTCATATAAGTTCATACTTCATAAACTATAAAAATCATGCTTTCATATGTTAATTTTAGCTCATATTTAAAGTTCAAATTTCTTACAACTTATAAAACTCTCAATTCTTAAGTTAGTGTTATGAAACCCTTACATTTAGATTAAGTATTCGGTTTTTTATTACTACAACTAACGTCCATAAAATTCATTAAAGCTCACACTTCATAAACAATCAAAAACATGCTTTCATATGGTTAATTTCAGCTTATATTAAAAGTTCAAATTCCTAACTACTTTTAAAACACTGTATTCTCAAGTTATTCTCAACCATTATATATTTCGTTTAAGCTCATACTTCATAAACACTAAAAAACATGTTTTTGATATTTTAATTTTAACTTATATTAAAAATTCAAATTTCTAACAACTTATAAAACACTCAATTCTTAAGTTAGTATTATGAAACCCTTAAATTTAGATTAAGTATCTGATTTATAATTAATACAACTAACGTCCATAAAATTCATTAAACCTCACACTTCATAAACAATCAAAAACATGCTCTCATATGTTAATTTTAACTCAATTTTAAAGTACAAATAATTAACCGCTTATAAAACACTGTATTCATCAATTTTTCTCCAGCCATTATATGTTTCATAATTAACTTCCATATAATTCATTAAAGCTCACACTTCATAAACAATCAAAAACATGCTCTCATATGTTAATTTTAACTAATATTTAAAGTTCAAATTTCTTACAACTTATAAAACTCTCAATTCTTAAGTTAGTATTATGAAACCCTTACATTTAGATTAAGTATCTGATTTTTAATTACTACAACTAACGTCCATAAAATTCATTAAAGCTCACACTTCATAAACAATCAAAAACATGCTTTCATATGGTTAATTTCAGCTTATATTAAAAGTTCAAATTCCTAACTACTTTTAAAACACTGTATTCTTAAGTTATTCACCAACCATTATATATTTCATAGTTAACTTCCATAATTAATTTAAGCTCATATTTCTTAAACATTTTAAAACATGCTTTCATATGTTAATTTATGCTTTTATTAAAAGTTCAAATTCCTAACTATAAAACACTGTATTCTCAAGGTTATATTAAAAGATCAAATTTCTAACAACTTATAAAACTCTCAATTCTTAAGTAAGTATCATGAAACCTTTACAATTAGATGAAGTATCTGATTTTTAATTACTATAACTAACGTCCATACAATTCACTAAAGCTCAAAAGCTCATACTTCATTAACACTATAAAACATGTTTTTATATTTTAATTTTAACTTATATTAAAAATTCAAATTTCTAACAACTTATAAAATAATCAATTCTTAAGTTAGTGTCATGAAACCTAGAACAATAGATTAAATAAATAGATCTTATTTACTAAAATTAATTTCCATATAATTCATTTAAGCTCATATTCATAAACACTATAAAACATGCTCTCATATGTTAATTTTAACTCAAATTTAAAGTACAAATGTCTAACCGCTTATAAAACACTGTATTCATCAATTATTCTCCAGCCATTATATGTTTCATAATTAACTTCCATATAATTCATTTAAGCTCATACTTCATAATCTATAAAAATCATGCTTTCATATGTTAATTTTAGCTCATATTAAAATTCCAACTTTCTATCAACTTATAAAACTCTCAATTCTTAAGTTAGTGTCATGAAACCTAGAACAATAGATTAAATAAATAGATATTATTTACTAAAATTAATTTCCATATAATTCATTTAAGCTCATATTCATAAATACTATAAAACATGCTCTCATATGTTAATTTTAAATAATATTTAAAGTTCAAATTTCTTACAACTTATAAAACTCTCAATTCTTATGTTATTGTTATGAAACCCTTACATTTAGATTAAGTATCTGATTTATAATTAATACAACTAACGTCTATAAAATTCATTAAAGCTCACACTTCATAATCAATCAAAAACATGCTTTCATATGGTTAATTTAAGCTTATGTTAAAAGTTCAAATTCGTAACTACTTATAAACTACTCAATTCTTAAGTTAGTGTCATGAAACCAAGAACAATAGATTAAATAAATAGATCTTATTTACTAAAATTAATTTCCATATAATTCATTTAAACTCATATTCATAAACACTATAAAACATGCTCTCATATGTTAATTTTAACTCAAATTTAAAGTACAAATGTTTAACCGCTTATAAAACACTGTATTCATCAATTATTCTCCAGCCATTATATGTTTCATAATTAACTTCCATATAATTCATTTAAGCTCATACTTCATAAACTATAAAAATCATGCTTTCATATGTTAATTTTAAATAATATTTAAAGTTCAAATTTCTAACCGCTTATAAAACACTGTTTTCTTAAGTTATTCTCCAAACATTATACATATTTAACAGTTTACATTTTTTTAGATGCAGTAGAGCAGATCATTTAAGGAATGCTGATACATGAATTCACTTTTCTGACACATGTGAAAGTTTCAACTGCCTATGGTTAAAATGGATGCGAAGATAACGATAATATTCATTGTTTTTATGCAATGTACATAGAGTGGTTATTGAATATAATTAATAGTAAATTGATAGTAGAGTAACAAAAAGTTAGCGTCATGAAACCCTTATAATTAGATTAACTAAATTATTTTTAATACCATAACTAACGTTTATAAAATTCATATAAGCTCATACTTCATAAACTATAAAACATGCTCTCATATGTTAATTTTAACTCAAATTTAAAGTTCAAATTTCTTACAACTTATAAAACTCTCAATTCTTAAGTTATTGTTATGAAACCCTTACATTTAGATTAAGTATCTGAATTATAATTAATACAACTAACGTCCATAAAATTCATTAAACCTCACACTTCATAAACAATCAAAAAACATGCTTTCATATGGTTAATTTCAGCTTATATTAAAAGTTCAAATTCCTAACTACTTTTAAAACACTGTATTCTTAAGTTATTCACCAACCATTATATATTTCATAGTTAACTTCCATAATTAATTTAAGCTCATATTTCTTAAACATTTTAAAACATGCTTTCATATGTTAATTTATTGCTTTTATTAAAAGTTCAAATTCCTAACTATAAAACACTGTATTCTCAAGGTTATATTAAAAGATCAAATTTCTAACAACTTATAAAACTCTCAATTCTTAAGTAAGTATCATGAAACCTTTACAATTAGATGAAGTATCTGATTTTTAATTACTATAACTAACGTCCATACAATTCACTAAAGCTCAAAAGCTCATACTTCATTAACACTATAAAACATGTTTTTATATTTTAATTTTAACTTATATTAAAAATTCAAATTTCTAACAACTTATAAAATAATCAATTCTTAAGTTAGTGTCATGAAACCTAGAACAATAGATTAAATAAATAGATCTTATTTACTAAAATTAATTTCCATATAATTCATTTAAGCTCATATTCATAAACACTATAAAACATGCTCTCATATGTTAATTTTAACTCAAATTTAAAGTACAAATGTCTAACCGCTTATAAAACACTGTATTCATCAATTATTCTCCAGCCATTATATGTTTCATAATTAACTTCCATATAATTCATTTAAGCTCATACTTCATAATCTATAAAAATCATGCTTTCATATGTTAATTTTAGCTCATATTAAAATTCCAACTTTCTATCAACTTATAAAACTCTCAATTCTTAAGTTAGTGTCATGAAACCTAGAACAATAGATTAAATAAATAGATATTATTTACTAAAATTAATTTCCATATAATTCATTTAAGCTCATATTCATAAATACTATAAAACATGCTCTCATATGTTAATTTTAAATAATATTTAAAGTTCAAATTTCTTACAACTTATAAAACTCTCAATTCTTATGTTATTGTTATGAAACCCTTACATTTAGATTAAGTATCTGATTTATAATTAATACAACTAACGTCTATAAAATTCATTAAAGCTCACACTTCATAATCAATCAAAAACATGCTTTCATATGGTTAATTTAAGCTTATGTTAAAAGTTCAAATTCGTAACTACTTATAAACTACTCAATTCTTAAGTTAGTGTCATGAAACCAAGAACAATAGATTAAATAAATAGATCTTATTTACTAAAATTAATTTCCATATAATTCATTTAAACTCATATTCATAAACACTATAAAACATGCTCTCATATGTTAATTTTAACTCAAATTTAAAGTACAAATGTTTAACCGCTTATAAAACACTGTATTCATCAATTATTCTCCAGCCATTATATGTTTCATAATTAACTTCCATATAATTCATTTAAGCTCATACTTCATAAAACTATAAAAATGATGCTTTCATATGTTAATTTTAAATAATATTTAAAGTTCAAATTTCTAACCGCTTATTAAACACCGTTTTCTTAAGTTATTCTCCAATCATTATACATATTTAACAGACTACATTTTTTTAGATGCAGTAGAGCAGATCATTCAAGGAATGCTGATACATGAATTCACTTTTCTGACACATGTGAAAGTTTCAACTGCCTATGGTTAAAATGGATGCGAAGATAACGATAATATTCATTGTTTTTATGAAATGTACATAGAGTGGTTATTGAATATAATTAATAGTAAATTGATAGTAGAGTAACAAAAAGTTAGCGTCATGAAACCCTTATAATTAGATTAACTAAATTATTTTTAATACCATAACTAACGTTTATAAAATTCATATAAGCTCATACTTCATAAACTATAAAACATGCTCTCATATGTTAATTTTAACTCAAATTTAAAGTTCAAATTTCTTACAACTTATAAAACTCTCAATTCTTAAGTTATTGTTATGAAACCCTTACATTTAGATTAAGTATCTGAATTATAATTAATACAACTAACGTCCATAAAATTCATTAAACCTCACACTTCATAAACAATCAAAAACATGCTTTCATATGGTTAATTTCAGCTTATATTAAAAGTTCAAATTCCTAACTACTTTTAAAAACACTGTATTCTTAAGTTATTCACCAACCATTATATATTTCATAGTTAACTTCCATAATTAATTTAAGCTCATATTTCTTAAACATTTTAAAACATGCTTTCATATGTTAATTTATGCTTTTATTAAAAGTTCAAATTCCTAACTATAAAACACTGTATTCTCAAGGTTATATTAAAAGATCAAATTTCTAACAACTTATAAAACTCTCAATTCTTAAGTAAGTATCATGAAACCTTTACAATTAGATGAAGTATCTGATTTTTAATTACTATAACTAACGTCCATACAATTCACTAAAGCTCAAAAGCTCATACTTCATTAACACTATAAAACATGTTTTTATATTTTAATTTTAACTTATATTAAAAATTCAAATTTCTAACAACTTATAAAATAATCAATTCTTAAGTTAGTGTCATGAAACCTAGAACAAATAGATTAAATAAATAGATCTTATTTACTAAAATTAATTTCCATATAATTCATTTAAGCTCATATTCATAAACACTATAAAACATGCTCTCATATGTTAATTTTAACTCAAATTTAAAGTACAAATGTCTAACCGCTTATAAAACACTGTATTCATCAATTATTCTCCAGCCATTATATGTTTCATAATTAACTTCCATATAATTCATTTAAGCTCATACTTCATAATCTATAAAAATCATGCTTTCATATGTTAATTTTAGCTCATATTAAAATTCCAACTTTCTATCAACTTATAAAACTCTCAATTCTTAAGTTAGTGTCATGAAACCTAGAACAATAGATTAAATAAATAGATATTATTTACTAAAATTAATTTCCATATAATTCATTTAAAGCTCATATTCATAAATACTATAAAACATGCTCTCATATGTTAATTTTAAATAATATTTAAAGTTCAAATTTCTTACAACTTATAAAACTCTCAATTCTTATGTTATTGTTATGAAACCCTTACATTTAGATTAAGTATCTGATTTATAATTAATACAACTAACGTCTATAAAATTCATTAAAGCTCACACTTCATAATCAATCAAAAACATGCTTTCATATGGTTAATTTAAGCTTATGTTAAAAGTTCAAATTCGTAACTACTTATAAACTACTCAATTCTTAAGTTAGTGTCATGAAACCAAGAACAATAGATTAAATAAATAGATCTTATTTACTAAAATTAATTTCCATATAATTCATTTAAACTCATATTCATAAACACTATAAAACATGCTCTCATATGTTAATTTTAACTCATATTTAAAGTACAAATGTTTAACCGCTTATAAAACACTGTATTCATCAATTATTCTCCAGCCATTATATGTTTCATAATTAACTTCCATATAATTCATTTAAGCTCATACTTCATAAACTATAAAAATCATGCTTTCATATGATAATTTTAAATAATATTTAAAGTTCAAATTTCTAACCGCTTATAAAACACTGTTTTCTTAAGTTATTCTCCAAACATTATACATATTTAACAGTTTACATTTTTTTAGATGCAGTAGAGCAGATCATTTAAGGAATGCTGATACATGAATTCACTTTTCTGACACATGTGAAAGTTTCAACTGCCTATGGTTAAAATGGATGCGAAGATAACGATAATATTCATTGTTTTTATGCAATGTACATAGAGTGGTTATTGAATATAATTAATAGTAAATTGATAGTAGAGTAACAAAAAGTTAGCGTCATGAAACCCTTATAATTAGATTAACTAAATTATTTTTAATACCATAACTAACGTTTATAAAATTCATATAAGCTCATACTTCATAAACTATAAAACATGCTCTCATATGTTAATTTTAACTCAAATTTAAAGTTCAAATTTCTTACAACTTATAAAACTCTCAATTCTTAAGTTATTGTTATGAAACCCTTACATTTAGATTAAGTATCTGAATTATAATTAATACAACTAACGTCCATAAAATTCATTAAACCTCACACTTCATAAACAATCAAAAACATGCTTTCATATGGTTAATTTCAGCTTATATTAAAAGTTCAAATTCCTAACTACTTTTAAAACACTGTATTCTTAAGTTATTCACCAACCATTATATATTTCATAGTTAACTTCCATAATTAATTTAAGCTCATATTTCTTAAACATTTTAAAACATGCTTTCATATGTTAATTTATGCTTTTATTAAAAGTTCAAATTCCTAACTATAAAACACTGTATTCTCAAGGTTATATTAAAAGATCAAATTTCTAACAACTTATAAAACTCTCAATTCTTAAGTAAGTATCATGAAACCTTTACAATTAGATGAAGTATCTGATTTTTAATTACTATAACTAACGTCCATACAATTCACTAAAGCTCAAAAGCTCATACTTCATTAACACTATAAAACATGTTTTTATATTTTAATTTTAACTTATATTAAAAATTCAAATTTCTAACAACTTATAAAATAATCAATTCTTAAGTTAGTGTCATGAAACCTAGAACAATA
Source organism: Rhopalosiphum padi (assembly GCF_020882245.1). NCBI lineage: Eukaryota > Metazoa > Arthropoda > Insecta > Hemiptera > Aphididae > Rhopalosiphum > Rhopalosiphum padi. Next base: position 414,647 of record NC_083599.1, on the reverse strand, counting down.
GATTAAATAAATAGATCTTATTTACTAAAATTAATTTCCATATAATTCATTTAAGCTCATATTCATAAACACTATAAAACATGCTCTCATATGTTAATTTTAACTCAAATTTAAAGTACAAATGTCTAACCGCTTATAAAACACTGTATTCATCAATTATTCTCCAGCCATTATATGTTTCATAATTAACTTCCATATAATTCATTTAAGCTCATACTTCATAATCTATAAAAATCATGCTTTCATATGTTAATTTTAGCTCATATTAAAATTCCAACTTTCTATCAACTTATAAAACTCTCAATTCTTAAGTTAGTGTCATGAAACCTAGAACAATAGATTAAATAAATAGATATTATTTACTAAAATTAATTTCCATATAATTCATTTAAGCTCATATTCATAAATACTATAAAACATGCTCTCATATGTTAATTTTAAATAATATTTAAAGTTCAAATTTCTTACAACTTATAAAACTCTCAATTCTTATGTTATTGTTATGAAACCCTTACATTTAGATTAAGTATCTGATTTATAATTAATACAACTAACGTCTATAAAATTCATTAAAGCTCACACTTCATAATCAATCAAAAACATGCTTTCATATGGTTAATTTAAGCTTATGTTAAAAGTTCAAATTCGTAACTACTTATAAACTACTCAATTCTTAAGTTAGTGTCATGAAACCAAGAACAATAGATTAAATAAATAGATCTTATTTACTAAAATTAATTTCCATATAATTCATTTAAACTCATATTCATAAACACTATAAAACATGCTCTCATATGTTAATTTTAACTCAAATTTAAAGTACAAATGTTTAACCGCTTATAAAACACTGTATTCATCAATTATTCTCCAGCCATTATATGTTTCATAATTAACTTCCATATAATTCATTTAAACTCATATTCATAAACACTATAAAACATGCTCTCATATGTTAATTTTAAATAATATTTAAAGTTCAAATTTCTAACCGCTTATAAAACACTGTTTTCTTAAGTTATTCTCCAAACATTATACATATTTAACAGTTTACATTTTTTTAGATGCAGTAGAGCAGATCATTTAAGGAATGCTGATACATGAATTCACTTTTCTGACACATGTGAAAGTTTCAACTGCCTATGGTTAAAATGGATGCGAAGATAACGATAATATTCATTGTTTTTATGCAATGTACATAGAGTGGTTATTGAATATAATTAATAGTAAATTGATAGTAGAGTAACAAAAAGTTAGCGTCATGAAACCCTTATAATTAGATTAACTAAATTATTTTTAATACCATAACTAACGTTTATAAAATTCATATAAGCTCATACTTCATAAACTATAAAACATGCTCTCATATGTTAATTTTAACTCAAATTTAAAGTTCAAATTTCTTACAACTTATAAAACTCTCAATTCTTAAGTTATTGTTATGAAACCCTTACATTTAGATTAAGTATCTGAATTATAATTAATACAACTAACGTCTATAAAATTCATTAAAGCTCACACTTCATAATCAATCAAAAACATGCTTTCATATGGTTAATTTAAGCTTATGTTAAAAGTTCAAATTCGTAACTACTTATAAACTACTCAATTCTTAAGTTAGTGTCATGAAACCAAGAACAATCGATTAAATAAATAGATCTTATTTACTAAAATTAATTTCCATATAATTCATTTAAACTCATATTCATAAACACTATAAAACATGCTCTCATATGTTAATTTTAACTCAAATTTAAAGTACAAATGTTTAACCGCTTATAAAACACTGTATTCATCAATTATTCTCCAGCCATTATATGTTTCATAATTAACTTCCATATAATTCATTTAAACTCATATTCATAAACACTATAAAACATGCTCTCATATGTTAATTTTAAATAATATTTAAAGTTCAAATTTCTAACCGCTTATAAAACACTGTTTTCTTAAGTTATTCTCCAAAAATTATACATATTTAACAGTTTACATTTTTTTAGATGCAGTAGAGCAGATCATTTAAGGAATGCTGATACATGAATTCACTTTTCTGACACATGTGAAAGTTTCAACTGCCTATGGTTAAAATGGATGCGAAGATAACGATAATATTCATTGTTTTTATGCAATGTACATAGAGTGGTTATTGAATATAATTAATAGTAAATTGATAGTAGAGTAACAAAAAGTTAGCGTCATGAAACCCTTATAATTAGATTAACTAAATTATTTTTAATACCATAACTAACGTTTATAAAATTCATATAAGCTCATACTTCATAAACTATAAAACATGCTCTCATATGTTAATTTTAACTCAAATTTAAAGTTCAAATTTCTTACAACTTATAAAACTCTCAATTCTTAAGTTATTGTTATGAAACCCTTACATTTAGATTAAGTATCTGAATTATAATTAATACAACTAACGTCCATAAAATTCATTAAACCTCACACTTCATAAACAATCAAAAACATGCTCTCATATGTTAATTTTAACTCAATTTTAAAGTACAAATGTCTAACCGCTTATAAAACACTGTATTCATCAATTTTTCTCCAGCCATTATATGTTTCATAATTAACTTCCATATAATTCATTAAAGCTCACACTTCATAAACAATCAAAAACATGCTCTCATATGTTAATTTTAACTAATATTAAAAGTTCATATTTCCTACAACTTATAAAACTCTCAATTCTTAAGTTATTGTTATGAAACCCTTACATTTAGATTAAGTATCTGATTTTTAGTTACTACAACTAACGTCCATAAAATTCATTAAAGCTCACACTTCATAAACAATATAAAACATGCTTTCATGTGTTAATTTAAGCTTATGTTAAAAGTTCAAATTCGTAACTACTTATAAACTACTCAATTCTTAAGTTGGTGTCATGAAACCAAGAACAATAGATTAAATAAATAGATCTTATTTACTAAAATTAATTTCCATATAATTCATTTAAGCTCATATTCATAAACACTATAAAACATGCTCTCATATGTTAATTTTAACTAATATTAAAATTTCAAATTTCTTACAACTTATAAAAGTCTCAATTCTTAAGTTAGTGTTATGAAACCCTTACATTTAGATTAAGTATCTGATTTTTAATTACTACGACTAACGTCCATAAAATTCATTAAAGCTCACACTTCATAAACAATCAAAAACATGCTTTCATATGGTTAATTTAAGCTTATGTTAAAAGTTCAAATTCGTAACTACTTATAAACTACTCAATTCTTAAGTTAGTGTCATGAAACCAAGAACAATCGATTAAATAAATAGATCTTATTTACTAAAATTAATTTCCATATAATTCATTTAAACTCATATTCATAAACACTATAAAACATGCTCTCATATGTTAATTTTAACTCAAATTTAAAGTACAAATGTTTAACCGCTTATAAAACACTGTATTCATCAATTATTCTCCAGTCATTATATGTTTCATAATTAACTTCCATATAATTCATTTAAACTCATATTCATAAACACTATAAAACATGCTCTCATATGTTAATTTTAACTCACATTTAAAGTTCAAATTTCTAACCGCTTATAAAACACTGTTTTCTTAAGTTATTCTCCAAACATTATACATATTTAACAGTTTACATTTTTTTAGATGCAGTAGAGCAGATCATTTAAGGAATGCTGATACATGAATTCACTTTTCTGACACATGTGAAAGTTTCAACTGCCTATGGTTAAAATGGATGCGAAGATAACGATAATATTCATTGTTTTTATGCAATGTACATAGAGTGGTTATTGAATATAATTAATAGTAAATTGATAGTAGAGTAACAAAAAGTTAGCGTCATGAAACCCTTATAATTAGATTAACTAAATTATTTTTAATACCATAACTAACGTTTATAAAATTCATATAAGCTCATACTTCATAAACTATAAAACATGCTCTCATATGTTAATTTTAACTAATATTAAAATTTCAAATTTCTTACAACTTATAAAAGTCTCAATTCTTAAGTTAGTGTTATGAAACCCTTACATTTAGATTAAGTATCTGATTTTTAATTACTACGACTAACGTCCATAAAATTCATTTAAACTCATATTCTTAAACACTATAAAACATGCTCTCATATGTTAATTTTAACTCAAATTTAAAGTACAAATGTTTAACCGCTTATAAAACACTGTATTCATCAATTATTCTCCAGCCATTATATGTTTCATAATTAACTTCCATATAATTCATTTAAGCTCATACTTCATAAACTATAAAAATCATGCTTTCATATGTTAATTTTAAATAATATTTAAAGTTCAAATTTCTAACCGCTTATAAAACACTGTTTTCTTAAGTTATTCTCCAAACATTATACATATTTAACAGTTTACATTTTTTTAGATGCAGTAGAGCAGATCATTTAAGGAATGCTGATACATGAATTCACTTTTCTGACACATGTGAAAGTTTCAACTGCCTATGGTTAAAATGGATGCGAAGATAACGATAATATTCATTGTTTTTATGCAATGTACATAGAGTGGTTATTGAATATAATTAATAGTAAATTGATAGTAGAGTAACAAAAAGTTAGCGTCATGAAACCCTTATAATTAGATTAACTAAATTATTTTTAATACCATAACTAACGTTTATAAAATTCATATAAGCTCATACTTCATAAACTATAAAACATGCTCTCATATGTTAATTTTAACTCAAATTTAAAGTTCAAATTTCTTACAACTTATAAAACTCTCAATTCTTAAGTTATTGTTATGAAACCCTTACATTTAGATTAAGTATCTGAATTATAATTAATACAACTAACGTCCATAAAATTCATTAAACCTCACACTTCATAAACAATCAAAAACATGCTTTCATATGGTTAATTTCAGCTTATATTAAAAGTTCAAATTCCTAACTACTTTTAAAACACTGTATTCTTAAGTTATTCACCAACCATTATATATTTCATAGTTAACTTCCATAATTAATTTAAGCTCATATTTCTTAAACATTTTAAAACATGCTTTCATATGTTAATTTATGCTTTTATTAAAAGTTCAAATTCCTAACTATAAAACACTGTATTCTCAAGGTTATATTAAAAGATCAAATTTCTAACAACTTATAAAACTCTCAATTCTTAAGTAAGTATCATGAAACCTTTACAATTAGATGAAGTATCTGATTTTTAATTACTATAACTAACGTCCATACAATTCACTAAAGCTCAAAAGCTCATACTTCATTAACACTATAAAACATGTTTTTATATTTTAATTTTAACTTATATTAAAAATTCAAATTTCTAACAACTTATAAAATAATCAATTCTTAAGTTAGTGTCATGAAACCTAGAACAATAGATTAAATAAATAGATCTTATTTACTAAAATTAATTTCCATATAATTCATTTAAGCTCATATTCATAAACACTATAAAACATGCTCTCATATGTTAATTTTAACTCAAATTTAAAGTACAAATGTCTAACCGCTTATAAAACACTGTATTCATCAATTATTCTCCAGCCATTATATGTTTCATAATTAACTTCCATATAATTCATTTAAGCTCATACTTCATAATCTATAAAAATCATGCTTTCATATGTTAATTTTAGCTCATATTAAAATTCCAACTTTCTATCAACTTATAAAACTCTCAATTCTTAAGTTAGTGTCATGAAACCTAGAACAATAGATTAAATAAATAGATATTATTTACTAAAATTAATTTCCATATAATTCATTTAAGCTCATATTCATAAATACTATAAAACATGCTCTCATATGTTAATTTTAAATAATATTTAAAGTTCAAATTTCTTACAACTTATAAAACTCTCAATTCTTATGTTATTGTTATGAAACCCTTACATTTAGATTAAGTATCTGATTTATAATTAATACAACTAACGTCTATAAAATTCATTAAAGCTCACACTTCATAATCAATCAAAAACATGCTTTCATATGGTTAATTTAAGCTTATGTTAAAAGTTCAAATTCGTAACTACTTATAAACTACTCAATTCTTAAGTTAGTGTCATGAAACCAAGAACAATAGATTAAATAAATAGATCTTATTTACTAAAATTAATTTCCATATAATTCATTTAAACTCATATTCATAAACACTATAAAACATGCTCTCATATGTTAATTTTAACTCAAATTTAAAGTACAAATGTTTAACCGCTTATAAAACACTGTATTCATCAATTATTCTCCAGCCATTATATGTTTCATAATTAACTTCCATATAATTCATTTAAACTCATATTCATAAACACTATAAAACATGCTCTCATATGTTAATTTTAAATAATATTTAAAGTTCAAATTTCTAACCGCTTATAAAACACTGTTTTCTTAAGTTATTCTCCAAACATTATACATATTTAACAGTTTACATTTTTTTAGATGCAGTAGAGCAGATCATTTAAGGAATGCTGATACATGAATTCACTTTTCTGACACATGTGAAAGTTTCAACTGCCTATGGTTAAAATGGATGCGAAGATAACGATAATATTCATTGTTTTTATGCAATGTACATAGAGTGGTTATTGAATATAATTAATAGTAAATTGATAGTAGAGTAACAAAAAGTTAGCGTCATGAAACCCTTATAATTAGATTAACTAAATTATTTTTAATACCATAACTAACGTTTATAAAATTCATATAAGCTCATACTTCATAAACTATAAAACATGCTCTCATATGTTAATTTTAACTCAAATTTAAAGTTCAAATTTCTTACAACTTATAAAACTCTCAATTCTTAAGTTATTGTTATGAAACCCTTACATTTAGATTAAGTATCTGAATTATAATTAATACAACTAACGTCTATAAAATTCATTAAAGCTCACACTTCATAATCAATCAAAAACATGCTTTCATATGGTTAATTTAAGCTTATGTTAAAAGTTCAAATTCGTAACTACTTATAAACTACTCAATTCTTAAGTTAGTGTCATGAAACCAAGAACAATCGATTAAATAAATAGATCTTATTTACTAAAATTAATTTCCATATAATTCATTTAAACTCATATTCATAAACACTATAAAACATGCTCTCATATGTTAATTTTAACTCAAATTTAAAGTACAAATGTTTAACCGCTTATAAAACACTGTATTCATCAATTATTCTCCAGCCATTATATGTTTCATAATTAACTTCCATATAATTCATTTAAACTCATATTCATAAACACTATAAAACATGCTCTCATATGTTAATTTTAAATAATATTTAAAGTTCAAATTTCTAACCGCTTATAAAACACTGTTTTCTTAAGTTATTCTCCAAAAATTATACATATTTAACAGTTTACATTTTTTTAGATGCAGTAGAGCAGATCATTTAAGGAATGCTGATACATGAATTCACTTTTCTGACACATGTGAAAGTTTCAACTGCCTATGGTTAAAATGGATGCGAAGATAACGATAATATTCATTGTTTTTATGCAATGTACATAGAGTGGTTATTGAATATAATTAATAGTAAATTGATAGTAGAGTAACAAAAAGTTAGCGTCATGAAACCCTTATAATTAGATTAACTAAATTATTTTTAATACCATAACTAACGTTTATAAAATTCATATAAGCTCATACTTCATAAACTATAAAACATGCTCTCATATGTTAATTTTAACTCAAATTTAAAGTTCAAATTTCTTACAACTTATAAAACTCTCAATTCTTAAGTTATTGTTATGAAACCCTTACATTTAGATTAAGTATCTGAATTATAATTAATACAACTAACGTCCATAAAATTCATTAAACCTCACACTTCATAAACAATCAAAAACATGCTCTCATATGTTAATTTTAACTCAATTTTAAAGTACAAATGTCTAACCGCTTATAAAACACTGTATTCATCAATTTTTCTCCAGCCATTATATGTTTCATAATTAACTTCCATATAATTCATTAAAGCTCACACTTCATAAACAATCAAAAACATGCTCTCATATGTTAATTTTAACTAATATTAAAAGTTCATATTTCCTACAACTTATAAAACTCTCAATTCTTAAGTTATTGTTATGAAACCCTTACATTTAGATTAAGTATCTGATTTTTAGTTACTACAACTAACGTCCATAAAATTCATTAAAGCTCACACTTCATAAACAATATAAAACATGCTTTCATGTGTTAATTTAAGCTTATGTTAAAAGTTCAAATTCGTAACTACTTATAAACTACTCAATTCTTAAGTTGGTGTCATGAAACCAAGAACAATAGATTAAATAAATAGATCTTATTTACTAAAATTAATTTCCATATAATTCATTTAAGCTCATATTCATAAACACTATAAAACATGCTCTCATATGTTAATTTTAACTAATATTAAAATTTCAAATTTCTTACAACTTATAAAAGTCTCAATTCTTAAGTTAGTGTTATGAAACCCTTACATTTAGATTAAGTATCTGATTTTTAATTACTACGACTAACGTCCATAAAATTCATTAAAGCTCACACTTCATAAACAATCAAAAACATGCTTTCATATGGTTAATTTAAGCTTATGTTAAAAGTTCAAATTCGTAACTACTTATAAACTACTCAATTCTTAAGTTAGTGTCATGAAACCAAGAACAATCGATTAAATAAATAGATCTTATTTACTAAAATTAATTTCCATATAATTCATTTAAACTCATATTCATAAACACTATAAAACATGCTCTCATATGTTAATTTTAACTCAAATTTAAAGTACAAATGTTTAACCGCTTATAAAACACTGTATTCATCAATTATTCTCCAGTCATTATATGTTTCATAATTAACTTCCATATAATTCATTTAAACTCATATTCATAAACACTATAAAACATGCTCTCATATGTTAATTTTAACTCACATTTAAAGTTCAAATTTCTAACCGCTTATAAAACACTGTTTTCTTAAGTTATTCTCCAAACATTATACATATTTAACAGTTTACATTTTTTTAGATGCAGTAGAGCAGATCATTTAAGGAATGCTGATACATGAATTCACTTTTCTGACACATGTGAAAGTTTCAACTGCCTATGGTTAAAATGGATGCGAAGATAACGATAATATTCATTGTTTTTATGCAATGTACATAGAGTGGTTATTGAATATAATTAATAGTAAATTGATAGTAGAGTAACAAAAAGTTAGCGTCATGAAACCCTTATAATTAGATTAACTAAATTATTTTTAATACCATAACTAACGTTTATAAAATTCATATAAGCTCATACTTCATAAACTATAAAACATGCTCTCATATGTTAATTTTAACTAATATTAAAATTTCAAATTTCTTACAACTTATAAAAGTCTCAATTCTTAAGTTAGTGTTATGAAACCCTTACATTTAGATTAAGTATCTGATTTTTAATTACTACGACTAACGTCCATAAAATTCATTTAAACTCATATTCTTAAACACTATAAAACATGCTCTCATATGTTAATTTTAACTCAAATTTAAAGTACAAATGTTTAACCGCTTATAAAACACTGTATTCATCAATTATTCTCCAGCCGTTATATGTTTCATAATTAACTTCCATATAATTCATTTAAGCTCATACTTCATAAACTATAAAAATCATGCTTTCATATGTTAATTTTAAATAATATTTAAAGTTCAAATTTCTAACCGCTTATAAAACACTGTTTTCTTAAGTTATTCTCCAAACATTATACATATTTAACAGTTTACATTTTTTTAGATGCAGTAGAGCAGATCATTCAAGGAATGCTGATACATGAATTCACTTTTCTGCCACATGTGAAAGTTTCAACTGCCTATGGTTAAAATGGATGCGAAGATAACGATAATATTCATTGTTTTTATGCAATGTACATAGAGTGGTTATTGAATATAATTATAGTGAATTGATAGTAGAGTAACAAAAAGTTAGCGTCATGAAACCCTTATAATTAGATTAACTAAATTATTTTTAATACCATAACTAACGTTTATAAAATTCATATAAGCTCATACTTCATAAACTATAAAACATGCTCTCATATGTTAATTTTAACTCAAATTTAAAGTTCAAATTTCTTACAACTTATAAAACTCTCAATTCTTAAGTTATTGTTATGAAACCCTTACATTTAGATTAAGTATCTGATTTTTAGTTACTACAACTAACGTCCATAAAATTCATTAAAGCTCACACTTCATAAACAATATAAAACATGCTTTCATGTGTTAATTTAAGCTTATGTTAAAAGTTCAAATTCGTAACTACTTATAAACTACTCAATTCTTAAGTTGGTGTCATGAAACCAAGAGCAATAGATTAAATAAATAGATATTATTTACTAAAATTAATTTCCATATAATTCATTTAAGCTCATATTCATAAATACTATAAAACATGCTCTCATATGTTAATTTTAAATAATATTTAAAGTTCAAATTTCTTACAACTTATAAAACTCTCAATTCTTATGTTATTGTTATGAAACCCTTACATTTAGATTAAGTATCTGATTTATAATTAATACAACTAACGTCTATAAAATTCATTAAAGCTCACACTTCATAATCAATCAAAAACATGCTTTCATATGGTTAATTTAAGCTTATGTTAAAAGTTCAAATTCGTAACTACTTATAAACTACTCAATTCTTAAGTTAGTGTCATGAAACCAAGAACAATCGATTAAATAAATAGATCTTATTTACTAAAATTAATTTCCATATAATTCATTTAAACTCATATTCATAAACACTATAAAACATGCTCTCATATGTTAATTTTAACTCACATTTAAAGTACAAATGTTTAACCGCTTATAAAACACTGTTTTCTTAAGTTATTCTCCAAACATTATACATATTTAACAGTTTACATTTTTTTAGATGCAGAAGAGCAGATCATTCAAGGAATGCTGATACATGAATTCACTTTTCTGCCACATGTGAAAGTTTCAACTGCCTATGGTTAAAATGGATGCGAAGATAACGATAATATTCAATGTTATTATGCAATGTACATAGAGTGGTTATTGAATATAATTAATAGTAAATTGATAGTAGAGTAACAAAAAGTTAGCGTCATGAAACCCTTATAATTAGATTAACTAAATTATTTTTAATACCATAACTAACGTTTATAAAATTCATATAAGCTCATACTTCATAAACTATAAAACATGCTCTCATATGTTAATTTTAACTCAAATTTAAAGTTCAAATTTCTTACAACTTATAAAACTCTCAATTCTTAAGTTATTGTTATGAAACCCTTACATTTAGATTAAGTATCTGAATTATAATTAATACAACTAACGTCCATAAAATTCATTAAACCTCACACTTCATAAACAATCAAAAACATGCTCTCATATGTTAATTTTAACTCAATTTTAAAGTACAAATGTCTAACCGCTTATAAAACACTGTATTCATCAATTTTCTCCAGCCATTATATGTTTCATAATTAACTTCCATATAATTCATTAAAGCTCACACTTCATAAACAATCAAAAACATGCTTTCATGTGTTAATTTAAGCTTATGTTAAAAGTTCAAATTCGTAACTACTTATAAACTACTCAATTCTTAAGTTAGTGTCATGAAACCAAGAACAATCGATTAAATAAATAGATCTTATTTACTAAAATTAATTTCCATATAATTCATTTTAACTCATATTCATAAACACTATAAAACATGCTCTCATATGTTAATTTTAACTAATATTAAAATTTCAAATTTCTTACAACTTATAAAAGTCTCAATTCTTAAGTTAGTGTTATGAAACCCTTACATTTAGATTAAGTATCTGATTTTTAATTACTACGACTAACGTCCATAAAATTCATTAAAGCTCACACTTCATAAACAATCAATAACATGCTTTCATATGGTTAATTTAAGCTTATGTTAAAAGTTCAAATTCGTAACTACTTATAAACTACTCAATTCTTAAGTTAGTGTCATGAATCCTAGAACAATAGATTAAATAAATAGATATTATTTACTAAAATTAATTTCCATATAATTCATTTAAGCTCATATTCATAAACACTATAAAACATGCTCTCATATGTTAATTTTAACTAATATTAAAATTTCAAATTTCTTACAACTTATAAAAGTCTCAATTCTTAAGTTAGTGTTATGAAACCCTTACATTTAGATTAAGTATCTGATTTTTAATTACTACGACTAACGTCCATAAAATTCATTAAAGCTCACACTTCATAAACAATCAAAAACATGCTTTCATATGGTTAATTTAAGCTTATGTTAAAAGTTCAAATTCGTAACTACTTATAAACTACTCAATTCTTAAGTTAGTGTCATGAAACCAAGAACAATCGATTAAATAAATAGATCTTATTTACTAAAATTAATTTCCATATAATTCATTTAAACTCATATTCATAAACACTATAAAACATGCTCTCATATGTTAATTTTAACTCAAATTTAAAGTACAAATGTTTAACCGCTTATAAAACACTGTATTCATCAATTATTCTCCAGCCATTATATGTTTCATAATTAACTTCCATATAATTCATTTAAGCTCATATTCATAAACACTATTAAACATGCTCTCATATGTTAATTTTAACTAATATTAAAAGTTCAAATTTCATACAACTTATAAAAGTCTCAATTCTTAAGTTAGTGTTATAAAAGCCTTACATTTAGATTAAGTATCTGATTTTTAATTACTACAACTAACGTCCATAAAATTCATTAAAGCTCACACTTCATAAACAATCAAAAACATGCTCTCATATGTTAATTTTAACTCAATTTTAAAGTACAAATGTCTAACCGCTTATAAAACACTGTATTCATCAATTTTTCTCCAGCCATTATATGTTTCATAATTAACTTCCATATAATTCATTAAAGCTCACACTTCATAAACAATCAAAAACATGCTTTCATATGGTTAATTTAAGCTTATGTTAAAAGTTCAAATTCCTAACTACTTATAAACTACTCAATTCTAAGTTAGTGTCATGAAAACAAGAACAATAGATAAAATAAATAGATCTTATTTACAAAAATTAATATCCATATAATTCATTTAAGCTCATATTCATAAACACTATTAAACATGCTCTCATATGTTAATTTTAGCTCATATTTAAAGTACAACTTTCTAACTACTTATAAAAATCTCAATTCTTAAGTTAGTGTTATGAAACCCTTACATTTAGATTAAGTATCTGATTTTTAATTACTACAACTAACGTCCATAAAATTCATTAAAGCTCACACTTCATAAACAATCAAAAACATGCTTTCATATGGTTAATTTAAGCTAATGTTAAAAGTTCAAATTCCTAACTACTTATAAACTACTCAATTCTTAAGTTAGTGTCATGAAACCCAGAAAATAGATTAAATAAATAGATCTTATTTACTAAAATTAATATCCATATAATTCATTTAAGCTCATATTCATAAACACTATTAAACATGCTCTCATATGTTAATTTTAACTAATATTAAAAGTTCAAATTTCATACAACTTATAAAAGTCTCAATGCTTAAGTTAGTGTTATGAAACCCTTACATTTCGATTAAGTATCTGATTTTTAATTACTACAACAAACGTCCATAAAATTCATTAATGCTCACACTTCATAAACAATCAAAAACATGCTTTCATATGGTTAATTTAAGCTAATGTTAAAAGTTCAAATTCCTAACTACTTATAAACTACTCAATTCTTAAGTTAGTGTCATGAAACCCAGAAAATAGATTAAATAAATAGATCTTATTTACTAAAATTAATATCCATATAATTCATTAAAGCTCATATTCATAAACACTATTAAACATGCTTTCATATGTTAAATTTAGCTTATATTAAAAGTTCAAATTCCTAACTACTTATAAAACACTGTATTCTCAAGTTATTCTCCAAACATTATACATATTTAACAGTTTACATTTTTTTAGATGCAGTAGAGCAGATCATTCAAGGAATGCTGATACATGAATTCACTTTTCTGCCACATGTGAAAGTTTCAACTGCCTATGGTTAAAATGGATGCGAAGATAACGATAATATTCATTGTTTTTATGCAATGTACATAGAGTGGTTATTGAATATAATTAATAGTAAATTGATAGTAGAGTAACAAAAAGTTAGCGTCATGAAACCCTTATAATTAGATTAACTAAATTATTTTTAATACCATAACTAACGTTTATAAAATTCATATAAGCTCATACTTCATAAACTATAAAACATGCTCTCATATGTTAATTTTAACTCAAATTTAAAGTTCAAATTTCTTACAACTTATAAAACTCTCAATTCTTAAGTTATTGTTATGAAACCCTTACATTTAGATTAAGTATCTGAATTATAATTAATACAACTAACGTCCATAAAATTCATTAAACCTCACACTTCATAAACAATCAAAAACATGCTTTCATATGGTTAATTTAAGCTTATGTTAAAAGTTCAAATTCGTAAATACTTATAAACTACTCAATTCTTAAGTTAGTGTCATGAAACCAAGAACAATCGATTAAATAAATAGATCTTATTTACTAAAATTAATTTCCATATAATTCATTTAAACTCATATTCATAAACACTATAAAACATGCTCTCATATGTTAATTTTAACTCAAATTTAAAGTTCAAATTTCTTACAACTTATAAAACTCTCAATTCTTAAGTTATTGTTATGAAACCCTTACATTTAGATTAAGTATCTGATTTATAATTAATACAACTAACGTCTATAAAATTCATTAAAGCTCACACTTCATAAACAATCAATAACATGCTTTCATATGGTTAATTTAAGCTTATGTTAAAAGTTCAAATTCCTAACTACTTATAAACTACTCAATTCTAAGTTAGTGTCATGAAAACAAGAACAATAGATAAAATAAATAGATCTTATTTACAAAAATTAATATCCATATAATTCATTTAAGCTCATATTCATAAACACTATTAAACATGCTCTCATATGTTAATTTTAGCTCATATTTAAAGTACAACTTTCTAACTACTTATAAACTACTCAATTCTTAAGTTAGTGTCATGAAACCTAGAACAATAGATTAAATAAATAGATCTTATTTACTAAAATTAATTTCCATATAATTCATTTAAGCTCATATTCATAAACACTATAAAACATGCTCTAATATGTTAATTTTAACTAATAATAAAAGTTCAAATTTAATACAACTTATAAAAGTCTGAGTTCTTAAGTTAGTGTTATGAAACCCTTACATTTAGATTAAGTATCTGATTTTTAATTACTACAACAAACGTCCATAAAATTCATTAAAGCTCACACTTCATAAACATTCAAAAACATGCTTTCATATGGTTAATTTAAGCTTATGTTAAAAGTTCAAATTCGTAACTACTTATAAACTACTCAATTCTTAAGTTAGTGTCATGAAACCCAGAAAATAGATTAAATAAATAGATCTTATTTACTAAAATTAATTTCCATATAATTCATTTAAGCTCATATTCATAAACACTATAAAACATGCTCTCATATGTTAATTTTAACTCAAATTTAAAGTACAATTGTTTAACCGCTTATAAAACACTGTATTCATCAATTATTCTCCAGCCATTTTATGTTTCATAATTAACTTCCATATAATTCATTTAAGCTCATATTCATAAACACTATAAAACATGCTCTCATATGTTAATTTTAACTCAAATTTAAAGTACAATTGTTTAACCGCTTATAAAACACTGTATTCATCAATTATTCTCCAGCCATTATATGTTTCATAATTAACTTCCATATAATTCATTTAAGCTCATATTCATAAACACTATTAAACATGCTCTCATATGTTAATTTTAACTAATATTAAAAGTTCAAATTTCATACAACTTATAAAAGTCTCAATTCTTAAGTTAGTGTTATAAAAGCCTTACATTTAGATTAAGTATCTGATTTTTAATTACTACAACTAACGTCCATAAAATTCATTAAAGCTCACACTTCATAAACAATCAAAAACATGCTCTCATATGTTAATTTTAACTCAATTTTAAAGTACAAATGTCTAACCGCTTATAAAACACTGTATTCATCAATTTTTCTCCAGCCATTATATGTTTCATAATTAACTTCCATATAATTCATTAAAGCTCACACTTCATAAACAATCAAAAACATGCTTTCATATGGTTAATTTAAGCTTATGTTAAAAGTTCAAATTCCTAACTACTTATAAACTACTCAATTCTAAGTTAGTGTCATGAAAACAAGAACAATAGATAAAATAAATAGATCTTATTTACAAAAATTAATATCCATATAATTCATTTAAGCTCATATTCATAAACACTATTAAACATGCTCTCATATGTTAATTTTAGCTCATATTTAAAGTACAACTTTCTAACTACTTATAAAAATCTCAATTCTTAAGTTAGTGTTATGAAACCCTTACATTTAGATTAAGTATCTGATTTTTAATTACTACAACTAACGTCCATAAAATTCATTAAACCTCACACTTCATAAACAATCAAAAACATGCTTTCATATGGTTAATTTAAGCTTATGTTAAAAGTTCAAATTCGTAAATACTTATAAACTACTCAATTCTTAAGTTAGTGTCATGAAACCAAGAACAATCGATTAAATAAATAGATCTTATTTACTAAAATTAATTTCCATATAATTCATTTAAACTCATATTCATAAACACTATAAAACATGCTCTCATATGTTAATTTTAACTCAAATTTAAAGTTCAAATTTCTTACAACTTATAAAACTCTCAATTCTTAAGTTATTGTTATGAAACCCTTACATTTAGATTAAGTATCTGATTTATAATTAATACAACTAACGTCTATAAAATTCATTAAAGCTCACACTTCATAAACAATCAATAACATGCTTTCATATGGTTAATTTAAGCTTATGTTAAAAGTTCAAATTCCTAACTACTTATAAACTACTCAATTCTAAGTTAGTGTCATGAAAACAAGAACAATAGATAAAATAAATAGATCTTATTTACAAAAATTAATATCCATATAATTCATTTAAGCTCATATTCATAAACACTATTAAACATGCTCTCATATGTTAATTTTAGCTCATATTTAAAGTACAACTTTCTAACCTACTTATAAACTACTCAATTCTTAAGTTAGTGTCATGAAACCTAGAACAATAGATTAAATAAATAGATCTTATTTACTAAAATTAATTTCCATATAATTCATTTAAGCTCATATTCATAAACACTATAAAACATGCTCTAATATGTTAATTTTAACTAATAATAAAAGTTCAAATTTAATACAACTTATAAAAGTCTGAGTTCTTAAGTTAGTGTTATGAAACCCTTACATTTAGATAAGTATCTGATTTTTAATTACTACAACAAACGTCCATAAAATTCATTAAAGCTCACACTTCATAAACATTCAAAAACATGCTTTCATATGGTTAATTTAAGCTTATGTTAAAAGTTCAAATTCGTAACTACTTATAAACTACTCAATTCTTAAGTTAGTGTCATGAAACCCAGAAAATAGATTAAATAAATAGATCTTATTTACTAAAATTAATTTCCATATAATTCATTTAAGCTCATATTCATAAACACTATAAAACATGCTCTCATATGTTAATTTTAACTCAAATTTAAAGTACAATTGTTTAACCGCTTATAAAACACTGTATTCATCAATTATTCTCCAGCCATTTTATGTTTCATAATTAACTTCCATATAATTCATTTAAGCTCATATTCATAAACACTATAAAACATGCTCTCATATGTTAATTTTAACTCAAATTTAAAGTACAATTGTTTAACCGCTTATAAAACACTGTATTCATCAATTATTCTCCAGCCATTATATGTTTCATAATTAACTTCCATATAATTCATTTAAGCTCATATTCATAAACACTATTGAAACATGCTCTCATATGTTAATTTTAACTAATATTAAAAGTTCAAATTTCATACAACTTATAAAAGTCTCAATTCTTAAGTTAGTGTTATAAAAGCCTTACATTTAGATTAAGTATCTGATTTTTAATTACTACAACTAACGTCCATAAAATTCATTAAAGCTCACACTTCATAAACATCAAAAACATGCTCTCATATGTTAATTTTAACTCAATTTTAAAGTACAAATGTCTAACCGCTTATAAAAACACTGTATTCATCAATTTTTCTCCAGCCATTATATGTTTCATAATTAACTTCCATATAATTCATTAAAGCTCACACTTCATAAACAATCAAAAACATGCTTTCATATGGTTAATTTAAGCTTATGTTAAAAGTTCAAATTCCTAACTACTTATAAACTACTCAATTCTAAGTTAGTGTCATGAAAACAAGAACAATAGATAAAATAAATAGATCTTATTTACAAAAATTAATATCCATATAATTCATTTAAGCTCATATTCATAAACACTATTAAACATGCTCTCATATGTTAATTTTAGCTCATATTTAAAGTACAACTTTCTAACTACTTATAAAAATCTCAATTCTTAAGTTAGTGTTATGAAACCCTTACATTTAGATTAAGTATCTGATTTTTAATTACTACAACTAACGTCCATAAAATTCATTAAAGCTCACACTTCATAAACAATCAAAAACATGCTTTCATATGGTTAATTTAAGCTAATGTTAAAAGTTCAAATTCCTAACTACTTATAAACTACTCAATTCTTAAGTTAGTGTCATGAAACCCAGAAAATAGATTAAATAAATAGATCTTATTTACTAAAATTAATATCCATATAATTCATTTAAGCTCATATTCATAAACACTATTAAACATGCTCTCATATGTTAATTTTAACTAATATTAAAAGTTCAAATTTCATACAACTTATAAAAGTCTCAATGCTTAAGTTAGTGTTATGAAACCCTTACATTTCGATTAAGTATCTGATTTTTAATTACTACAACAAACGTCCATAAAATTCATTAATGCTCACACTTCATAAACAATCAAAAACATGCTTTCATATGGTTAATTTAAGCTAATGTTAAAAGTTCAAATTCCTAACTACTTATAAACTACTCAATTCTTAAGTTAGTGTCATGAAACCCAGAAAATAGATTAAATAAATAGATCTTATTTACTAAAATTAATATCCATATAATTCATTAAAGCTCATATTCATAAACACTATTAAACATGCTTTCATATGTTAAATTTAGCTTATATTAAAAGTTCAAATTCCTAACTACTTATAAAACACTGTATTCTCAAGTTATTCTCCAAACATTATACATATTTAACAGTTTACATTTTTTTAGATGCAGTAGAGCAGATCATTCAAGGAATGCTGATACATGAATTCACTTTTCTGCCACATGTGAAAGTTTCAACTGCCTATGGTTAAAATGGATGCGAAGATAACGATAATATTCATTGTTTTTATGCAATGTACATAGAGTGGTTATTGAATATAATTAATAGTAAATTGATAGTAGAGTAACAAAAAGTTAGCGTCATGAAACCCTTATAATTAGATTAACTAAATTATTTTTAATACCATAACTAACGTTTATAAAATTCATATAAGCTCATACTTCATAAACTATAAAACATGCTCTCATATGTTAATTTTAACTCAAATTTAAAGTTCAAATTTCTTACAACTTATAAAACTCTCAATTCTTAAGTTATTGTTATGAAACCCTTACATTTAGATTAAGTATCTGAATTATAATTAATACAACTAACGTCCATAAAATTCATTAAACCTCACACTTCATAAACAATCAAAAACATGCTTTCATATGGTTAATTTAAGCTTATGTTAAAAGTTCAAATTCGTAAATACTTATAAACTACTCAATTCTTAAGTTAGTGTCATGAAACCAAGAACAATCGATTAAATAAATAGATCTTATTTACTAAAATTAATTTCCATATAATTCATTTAAACTCATATTCATAAACACTATAAAACATGCTCTCATATGTTAATTTTAACTCAAATTTAAAGTTCAAATTTCTTACAACTTATAAAACTCTCAATTCTTAAGTTATTGTTATGAAACCCTTACATTTAGATTAAGTATCTGATTTATAATTAATACAACTAACGTCTATAAAATTCATTAAAGCTCACACTTCATAAACAATCAATAACATGCTTTCATATGGTTAATTTAAGCTTATGTTAAAAGTTCAAATTCCTAACTACTTATAAACTACTCAATTCTAAGTTAGTGTCATGAAAACAAGAACAATAGATAAAATAAATAGATCTTATTTACAAAAATTAATATCCATATAATTCATTTAAGCTCATATTCATAAACACTATTAAACATGCTCTCATATGTTAATTTTAGCTCATATTTAAAGTACAACTTTCTAACTACTTATAAACTACTCAATTCTTAAGTTAGTGTCATGAAACCTAGAACAATAGATTAAATAAATAGATCTTATTTACTAAAATTAATTTCCATATAATTCATTTAAGCTCATATTCATAAACACTATAAAACATGCTCTAATATGTTAATTTTAACTAATAATAAAAGTTCAAATTTAATACAACTTATAAAAGTCTGAGTTCTTAAGTTAGTGTTATGAAACCCTTACATTTAGATTAAGTATCTGATTTTTAATTACTACAACAAACGTCCATAAAATTCATTAAAGCTCACACTTCATAAACATTCAAAAACATGCTTTCATATGGTTAATTTAAGCTTATGTTAAAAGTTCAAATTCGTAACTACTTATAAACTACTCAATTCTTAAGTTAGTGTCATGAAACCCAGAAAATAGATTAAATAAATAGATCTTATTTACTAAAATTAATTTCCATATAATTCATTTAAGCTCATATTCATAAACACTATAAAACATGCTCTCATATGTTAATTTTAACTCAAATTTAAAGTACAATTGTTTAACCGCTTATAAAACACTGTATTCATCAATTATTCTCCAGCCATTTTATGTTTCATAATTAACTTCCATATAATTCATTTAAGCTCATATTCATAAACACTATAAAACATGCTCTCATATGTTAATTTTAACTCAAATTTAAAGTACAATTGTTTAACCGCTTATAAAACACTGTATTCATCAATTATTCTCCAGCCATTATATGTTTCATAATTAACTTCCATATAATTCATTTAAGCTCATATTCATAAACACTATTAAACATGCTCTCATATGTTAATTTTAACTAATATTAAAAGTTCAAATTTCATACAACTTATAAAAGTCTCAATTCTTAAGTTAGTGTTATAAAAGCCTTACATTTAGATTAAGTATCTGATTTTTAATTACTACAACTAACGTCCATAAAATTCATTAAAGCTCACACTTCATAAACAATCAAAAACATGCTCTCATATGTTAATTTTAACTCAATTTTAAAGTACAAATGTCTAACCGCTTATAAAACACTGTATTCATCAATTTTTCTCCAGCCATTATATGTTTCATAATTAACTTCCATATAATTCATTAAAGCTCACACTTCATAAACAATCAAAAACATGCTTTCATATGGTTAATTTAAGCTTATGTTAAAAGTTCAAATTCCTAACTACTTATAAACTACTCAATTCTAAGTTAGTGTCATGAAAACAAGAACAATAGATAAAATAAATAGATCTTATTTACAAAAATTAATATCCATATAATTCATTTAAGCTCATATTCATAAACACTATTAAACATGCTCTCATATGTTAATTTTAGCTCATATTTAAAGTACAACTTTCTAACTACTTATAAAAATCTCAATTCTTAAGTTAGTGTTATGAAACCCTTACATTTAGATTAAGTATCTGATTTTTAATTACTACAACTAACGTCCATAAAATTCATTAAAGCTCACACTTCATAAACAATCAAAAACATGCTTTCATATGGTTAATTTAAGCTAATGTTAAAAGTTCAAATTCCTAACTACTTATAAACTACTCAATTCTTAAGTTAGTGTCATGAAACCCAGAAAATAGATTAAATAAATAGATCTTATTTACTAAAATTAATATCCATATAATTCATTTAAGCTCATATTCATAAACACTATTAAACATGCTCTCATATGTTAATT
Organism: Rhopalosiphum padi; assembly: GCF_020882245.1. Classification (NCBI taxonomy): domain Eukaryota; kingdom Metazoa; phylum Arthropoda; class Insecta; order Hemiptera; family Aphididae; genus Rhopalosiphum; species Rhopalosiphum padi. The sequence goes on along the minus strand of NC_083599.1, from coordinate 392,526 downwards.
TTAACTAATATTAAAAGTTCAAATTTCATACAACTTATAAAAGTCTCAATGCTTAAGTTAGTGTTATGAAACCCTTACATTTCGATTAAGTATCTGATTTTTAATTACTACAACAAACGTCCATAAAATTCATTAATGCTCACACTTCATAAACAATCAAAAACATGCTTTCATATGGTTAATTTAAGCTAATGTTAAAAGTTCAAATTCCTAACTACTTATAAACTACTCAATTCTTAAGTTAGTGTCATGAAACCCAGAAAATAGATTAAATAAATAGATCTTATTTACTAAAATTAATATCCATATAATTCATTAAAGCTCATATTCATAAACACTATTAAACATGCTTTCATATGTTAAATTTAGCTTATATTAAAAGTTCAAATTCCTAACTACTTATAAAACACTGTATTCTCAAGTTATTCTCCAAACATTATACATATTTAACAGTTTACATTTTTTTAGATGCAGTAGAGCAGATCATTCAAGGAATGCTGATACATGAATTCACTTTTCTGCCACATGTGAAAGTTTCAACTGCCTATGGTTAAAATGGATGCGAAGATAACGATAATATTCATTGTTTTTATGCAATGTACATAGAGTGGTTATTGAATATAATTAATAGTAAATTGATAGTAGAGTAACAAAAAGTTAGCGTCATGAAACCCTTATAATTAGATTAACTAAATTATTTTTAATACCATAACTAACGTTTATAAAATTCATATAAGCTCATACTTCATAAACTATAAAACATGCTCTCATATGTTAATTTTAACTCAAATTTAAAGTTCAAATTTCTTACAACTTATAAAACTCTCAATTCTTAAGTTATTGTTATGAAACCCTTACATTTAGATTAAGTATCTGAATTATAATTAATACAACTAACGTCCATAAAATTCATTAAACCTCACACTTCATAAACAATCAAAAACATGCTTTCATATGGTTAATTTAAGCTTATGTTAAAAGTTCAAATTCGTAAATACTTATAAACTACTCAATTCTTAAGTTAGTGTCATGAAACCAAGAACAATCGATTAAATAAATAGATCTTATTTACTAAAATTAATTTCCATATAATTCATTTAAACTCATATTCATAAACACTATAAAACATGCTCTCATATGTTAATTTTAACTCAAATTTAAAGTTCAAATTTCTTACAACTTATAAAACTCTCAATTCTTAAGTTATTGTTATGAAACCCTTACATTTAGATTAAGTATCTGATTTATAATTAATACAACTAACGTCTATAAAATTCATTAAAGCTCACACTTCATAAACAATCAATAACATGCTTTCATATGGTTAATTTAAGCTTATGTTAAAAGTTCAAATTCCTAACTACTTATAAACTACTCAATTCTAAGTTAGTGTCATGAAAACAAGAACAATAGATAAAATAAATAGATCTTATTTACAAAAATTAATATCCATATAATTCATTTAAGCTCATATTCATAAACACTATTAAACATGCTCTCATATGTTAATTTTAGCTCATATTTAAAGTACAACTTTCTAACTACTTATAAACTACTCAATTCTTAAGTTAGTGTCATGAAACCTAGAACAATAGATTAAATAAATAGATCTTATTTACTAAAATTAATTTCCATATAATTCATTTAAGCTCATATTCATAAACACTATAAAACATGCTCTAATATGTTAATTTTAACTAATAATAAAAGTTCAAATTTAATACAACTTATAAAAGTCTGAGTTCTTAAGTTAGTGTTATGAAACCCTTACATTTAGATTAAGTATCTGATTTTTAATTACTACAACAAACGTCCATAAAATTCATTAAAGCTCACACTTCATAAACATTCAAAAACATGCTTTCATATGGTTAATTTAAGCTTATGTTAAAAGTTCAAATTCGTAACTACTTATAAACTACTCAATTCTTAAGTTAGTGTCATGAAACCCAGAAAATAGATTAAATAAATAGATCTTATTTACTAAAATTAATTTCCATATAATTCATTTAAGCTCATATTCATAAACACTATAAAACATGCTCTCATATGTTAATTTTAACTCAAATTTAAAGTACAATTGTTTAACCGCTTATAAAACACTGTATTCATCAATTATTCTCCAGCCATTTTATGTTTCATAATTAACTTCCATATAATTCATTTAAGCTCATATTCATAAACACTATAAAACATGCTCTCATATGTTAATTTTAACTCAAATTTAAAGTACAATTGTTTAACCGCTTATAAAACACTGTATTCATCAATTATTCTCCAGCCATTATATGTTTCATAATTAACTTCCATATAATTCATTTAAGCTCATATTCATAAACACTATTAAACATGCTCTCATATGTTAATTTTAACTAATATTAAAAGTTCAAATTTCATACAACTTATAAAAGTCTCAATTCTTAAGTTAGTGTTATAAAAGCCTTACATTTAGATTAAGTATCTGATTTTTAATTACTACAACTAACGTCCATAAAATTCATTAAAGCTCACACTTCATAAACAATCAAAAACATGCTCTCATATGTTAATTTTAACTCAATTTTAAAGTACAAATGTCTAACCGCTTATAAAACACTGTATTCATCAATTTTTCTCCAGCCATTATATGTTTCATAATTAACTTCCATATAATTCATTAAAGCTCACACTTCATAAACAATCAAAAACATGCTTTCATATGGTTAATTTAAGCTTATGTTAAAAGTTCAAATTCCTAACTACTTATAAACTACTCAATTCTAAGTTAGTGTCATGAAAACAAGAACAATAGATAAAATAAATAGATCTTATTTACAAAAATTAATATCCATATAATTCATTTAAGCTCATATTCATAAACACTATTAAACATGCTCTCATATGTTAATTTTAGCTCATATTTAAAGTACAACTTTCTAACTACTTATAAAAATCTCAATTCTTAAGTTAGTGTTATGAAACCCTTACATTTAGATTAAGTATCTGATTTTTAATTACTACAACTAACGTCCATAAAATTCATTAAAGCTCACACTTCATAAACAATCAAAAACATGCTTTCATATGGTTAATTTAAGCTAATGTTAAAAGTTCAAATTCCTAACTACTTATAAACTACTCAATTCTTAAGTTAGTGTCATGAAACCCAGAAAATAGATTAAATAAATAGATCTTATTTACTAAAATTAATATCCATATAATTCATTTAAGCTCATATTCATAAACACTATTAAACATGCTCTCATATGTTAATTTTAACTAATATTAAAAGTTCAAATTTCATACAACTTATAAAAGTCTCAATGCTTAAGTTAGTGTTATGAAACCCTTACATTTCGATTAAGTATCTGATTTTTAATTACTACAACAAACGTCCATAAAATTCATTAATGCTCACACTTCATAAACAATCAAAAACATGCTTTCATATGGTTAATTTAAGCTAATGTTAAAAGTTCAAATTCCTAACTACTTATAAACTACTCAATTCTTAAGTTAGTGTCATGAAACCCAGAAAATAGATTAAATAAATAGATCTTATTTACTAAAATTAATATCCATATAATTCATTAAAGCTCATATTCATAAACACTATTAAACATGCTTTCATATGTTAAATTTAGCTTATATTAAAAGTTCAAATTCCTAACTACTTATAAAACACTGTATTCTCAAGTTATTCTCCAAACATTATACATATTTAACAGTTTACATTTTTTTAGATGCAGTAGAGCAGATCATTCAAGGAATGCTGATACATGAATTCACTTTTCTGTCACATGTGAAAGTTTCAACTGCCTATGGTTAAAATGGATGCGAAGATAACGATAATATTCATTGTTTTTATGCAATGTACATAGAGTGGTTATTGAATATAATTAATAGTAAATTGATAGTAGAGTAACAAAAAGTTAGCGTCATGAAACCCTTATAATTAGATTAACTAAATTATTTTTAATACCATAACTAACGTTTATAAAATTCATATAAGCTCATCCTTCATAATCTATAAAACATGCTCTCATATGTTAATTTTAACTCAAATTTAAAGTTCAAATTTCTTACAACTTATAAAACTCTCAATTCTTAAGTTATTGTTATGAAACCCTTACATTTAGATTAAGTATCTGAATTATAATTAATACAACTAACGTCCATAAAATTCATTAAACCTCACACTTCGTAAACAATCAAAAACATGCTCTCATATGTTAATTTTAACTCAATTTTAAAGTACAAATGTCTAACCGCTTATAAAACACGGTATTCATCAATTTTTCTCCAGCCATTATATGTTTCATAATTAACTTCCATATAATTCATTAAAGCTCACACTTCATAAACAATCAAAAACATGCTCTCATATGTTAATTTTAACTAATATTAAAAGTTCAAATTTCTTACAACTTATAAAAATCTCAATTCTTAAGTTAGTGTTATGAAACCCTTACAATAGATTAAGTATCTGATTTTTAATTACTACAACTTACGTGTATAAAATTCATTAAAACTCACACTTCATAAACAATCAAAAACTTGCTTTCATATGGTTAATTTAAGCTTATGTTAAAAGTTCAAATTCATAAATACTTATAAACTACTCAATTCTAAGTTAGTGTCATGAAAACAAGAACAATAGATTAAATAAATGGTTCTTATTTACTAAAATTAATTTCCATATAATTCATTTAAGCTCATACTTCATAAACTAGAAAACATGCTCTCATATGTTAATTTTAACTCAAATTTAAAGTTCAAATTTCTTACAACTTATAAAACTCTCAATTCTTAAGTTATTGTTATGAAACCCTTACATTTAGATTAAGTATCTGAATTATAATTACTACAACTAACGTCCATAAAATTCATTAAAGCTCACACTTCATAAACAATCAAAAACATGCTTTCATATGGTTAATTTAAGCTTATGTTAAAAGTTCAAATTCGTAACTACTTATAAACTACTCAATTCTTAAGTTAGTGTCATGAAACCAAGAACAATAGATTAAATAAATAGATCTTATTTACTAAAATTAATTTCCATATAATTCATTTAAGCTCATATTCATAAACACTATAAAACATGCTCTCATATGTTAATTTTAACTCAAATTTAAAGTACAATTGTTTTACCGCTTATAAAACACTGTATTCATCAATTATTCTCCAGCCATTATATGTTTCATAATTAACTTCCATATAATTCATTTAAGCTCATATTCATAAACACTATTAAACATGCTCTCATATGTTAATTTTAGCTCATATTTAAAGTACAACTTTCTAACTACTTATAAAAATCTCAATTCTTAAGTTAGTGTTATAAAACCCTTACATTTAGATTAAGTATCTGATTTTTAATTACTACAACTAACGTTCATAAAATTCATTAAAGCTCACACTTCATAAACAATCAAAAACATGCTTTCATATGGTTAATTTAAGCTTATGTTAAAAGTTAAAATTCGTAACTACTTATAAAACTCTGTATTCTCAAGTTATTCTCCAAACATTATACATATTTAACAGTTTACATTTTTTTAGATGCAGTAGAGCAGATCATTCAAGGAATGCTGATACATGAATTCACTTTTCTGCCACATGTGAAAGTTTCAACTGCCTATGGTTAAAATAGATGTGAAGATAACGATAATATTCATTGTTTTTATGCAATGTACATAGAGTGGTTATTGAATATAATTAATAGTAAATTGATAGTAGAGTAACAAAAAGTTAGCGTCATGAAACCCTTATAATTAGATTAACTAAATTATTTTTAATACCATAACTAACGTTTATAAAATTCATATAAGCTCATACTTCATAAACTATAAAACATGCTCTCATATGTTAATTTTAACTCAAATTTAAAGTTCAAATTTCTTACAACTTATAAAACTCTCAATTCTTAAGTTATTGTTATGAAACCCTTACAATAGATTAAGTATCTGATTTTTAATTACTACAACTTACGTCTATAAAATTCATTAAAACTCACACTTCTTAAACAATCAAAAACTTGCTTTCATATGGTTAATTTAAGCTTATGTTAAAAGTTCAAATTCCTAAATACTTATAAACTACTCAATTCTAAGTTAGTGTCATGAAAACAAGAACAATCGATTAAATAAATAGATCTTATTTACTAAAATTAATTTCCATATAATTCATTTAAACTCATATTCATAAACACTATTAAACATGCTCTTCTATGTTAATTTTAACTCAAATTTAAAGTACAAATGTTTAACCGCTTATAAAACACTGTATTCATCAATTATTCTCCAGCCATTATATGTTTCATAATTAACTTCCATATAATTCATTTAAGCTCATAATTCATAAACTATAAAAGTCATGCTTTCATACGTTAATTTTAGCACATATTTAAAGTTCAAATTTCTTACAACTTATAAAACTCTCAATTCTTAAGTTAGTGTTATGAAACCCTTACAATAGATTAAGTAACTGATTTTTAATTAATACAACTTACGTCTATAAAATTCATTAAAACTCACACTTCATAAACAATCAAAAACTTGCTTTCATATGGTTAATTTAAGCTTATGTTAAAAGTTCAAATTCCTAAATACTTATAAACTACTCAATTCTAAGTTAGTGTCATGAAAACAAGAACAATAGATTAAATAAATAGATCTTATTTACTAAAATTAATTTCCATATAATTCATTTAAGCTCATACTTCATAAACTAGAAAACATGCTCTCATATGTTAATTTTAACTCAAATTTAAAGTTCAAATTTCTTACAACTTATAAAACTCTCAATTCTTAAGTTATTGTTATGAAACCCTTACATTTAGATTAAGTATCTGAATTATAATTACTACAACTAACGTCCATAAAATTCATTAAAGCTCACACTTCATAAACAATCAAAAACATGCTTTCATATGGTTAATTTAAGCTTATGTTAAAAGTTCAAATTCCTAACTACTTATAAACTACTCAATTCTAAGTTAGTGTCATGAAAACAAGAACAATAGATAAAATAAATAGATCTTATTTACAAAAATTAATATCCATATAATTCATTTAAGCTCATATTCATAAACACTATTAAACATGCTCTCATATGTTAATTTTAACTCAAATTTAAAGTACAAATGTTTAACCGCTTATAAAACACTGTATTCATCAATTATTCTCCAGCCATTATATGTTTCATAATTAACTTCCATATAATTCATTTAAGCTCATATTCATAAACACTATAAAACGTGCTCTCATATGTTAATTTTAACTAATATTAAAAGTTCAAATTTCATACAACTTATAAAAGTCTCAATTCTTAAGTTAGTGTTATAAAACCCTTACATTTAGATTAAGTATCTGATTTTTAATTACTACAACAAACGTCCATAAAATTCATTAAAGCTCACACTTCATAAACAATCAAAAACATGCTTTCATATGGTTAATTTAAGCTTATGTTAAAAGTTCAAATTCCTAACTACTTATAAACTACTCAATTCTAAGTTAGTGTCATGAAAACAAGAACAATAGATAAAATAAATAGATCTTATTTACAAAAATTAATATCCATATAATTCATTTAAGCTCATATTCATAAACACTATTAAACATGCTCTCATATGTTAATTTTAACTAATAATTAAAGTTCAAATTTCATACAACTTATAAAAGTCTCAATTCTTAAGTTAGTGTTATAAAACCCTTACATTTAGATTAAGTATCTGATTTTTAATTACTACAACTAACGTTCATAAAATTCATTAAAGCTCACACTTCATAAACAATCAAAAACTTGCTTTCATATGGTTAATTTAAGCTTATGTTAAAAGTTCAAATTCATAAATACTTATAAACTACTCAATTCTAAGTTAGTGTCATGAAAACAAGAACAATAGATTAAATAAATAGATCTTATTTACAAAAATTAATATCCATATAATTCATTTAAGCTCATATTCATAAACACTATTAAACATGCTCTTATATGTTAATTTTAACTCAAATTTAAAGTACAAATGTTTAACCGCTTATAAAACACTGTATTCATCAATTATTCTCCAGTCATTATATGTTTCATAATTAACTTCCATATAATTCATTTAAGCTCATAATTCATAAACTATAAAAGTCATGCTTTCATACGTTAATTTTAGCACATATTTAAATTTCAAATTTCTTACAACTTATAAAACTCTCAATTCTTAAGTTAGTGTTATGAAACCCTTACATTTAGATTAAGTATCTGATTTTTAATTACTACAACTAACGTCCATAAAATTCATTAAAGCTCACACTTCATAAACAATCAAAAACATGCTTTCATATGGTTAATTTAAGCTTATGTTAAAAGTTCAGATTCCTAACTACTTAGAATATACTCAATTCTTATGTTAGTGTCATGAAACCCAGAACAATAGATTAAATAAATGGTTCTTATTTACCCTAATTAATTCCATTTAATTCATTTAATCTCATACTTCATAAACTCTATAAAATATGCTTTCATTTGTTAATTTTAACTAATATTAAAAATTCATATTTTTTATTGCTTATTAAACACTGTATTCTTAAGTTATTCTCCAACCATTATATATTTCATAGTTAACTTCCATAATTCATTTAAACTCATACATCTTAAACATTTATAAACATGCTTTCATATGTTAAATTTAGCTTGTATTAAAAGTTCAAATTTCTAACTACTTATAAAACACTGTATTCTCAAGTTATTCTCCAACCATTATACATATTTAACAGACTACATTTTTTTAGATGCAGTAGAGCAGATCATTCAAGGAATGCTGATACATGAATTCACTTTTCTGCCATATGTGAAAGTTTCAACTGCCTATGGTTAAAATGGATTCGAAGATAACGATAATATTCATTGTTTTTATGCAATGTACGTAGAGTGGTTATTGAATATAATTAATAGTAAATTAATAGTAGAGTAACAAAAAGTTAGTATAATGAAACCCAGAATTATAGATTAAATAAATGGTTCTTATTTACCAAAATTAATTTCCATATAATTCATTTAAGCTCATACTTCACAAACTCTATAAAGCATGCTTTCATATGTTAATTTTAACTAATATTAAAAATTGATATTTTTTACTGTTTTTTAAACACTGTATTCTTAAGTCATTCTCCATCCATTATATATTTCATAGTTAACTTCGATAATTTATTTAAGCTCTTACTTCTTAAACATTTTAAAACATGCTTTCATATGTTAATTTTTGCTCATATTAAAAGTTCAACACTTAACACTTTCACACAAAAAGTTCATTTTTTAGATAGCAGTACAGCAGATCACTCAAGGAATTTTGAGACATGAAATCACATTTCTACCACATAATAAAGTTTCAACATCCTATGTTTAAAATAGATGCGACGATACTGATAATATTCTTGGTTTTATGCTATGTACATAGAATGGTTATTGAATTTAATTAATATTAAATTAATAGTAGTGTAATGTCTAGCATTTATACTGAAAATGTAAAGAATGATGTATTGGTACTTAATAGCATGAATATCATATGTAATGTTTCAATTCAAGAGAGAGAGACTCCTATCCTAATTCCTAATGAGCCGACAGTCGTTCAGTGTGTCTTGAAATGTCACACATTTATCATTCGTCTAGTTTTTAAATATTTTAAGTGAATTTTTTATTTTAAAATGTTTAAATGTGAAAACTGTACGTCTTCGTTTACACTAAAAGATTATTTGCGCAGACATGAAAAAACGCACAAAGGGATTCGTTTTCCGTGCACTATTTGTACATCGACGTTTAGTAACAAGTGTCACCAGAATAGACATATGAAAGACGTCCATGGTATGTTTCTTGTTTTTAGTTTTATTTTAATTGTTTTAATATTTTATTTAATGTTTATTTTACAAGCTCTAACATGCGTTCGATCAGTGTTACAACCAGGTTAAATAGATATCGCCCCGAATATAATAGTGCCAGATCAGCCAGAAGGCCCCTCAAATCGGCCTCAAAATGAAAATAATATAGAGGATAATGGGTATGATGATTTGTAGTAGTGATTTGCGTAGAAGTTTTACAACATGTCGAATATGCTGGACTATGCGATGTGACAAGTAAGATTTTTTTCTATTTATGTGTATGTCAGATAGATTAATTTTTTATACGATAAGAAGTAAACGTGTATATGTATAAAACACAAGGTCACGTATAAAATCGAAAAAAGCTCGTATGGATATGACTAACTCATCGGGTTTTGACGGTTTTGTTGAAGTTAAATCAGCGCATAATCGAAAAATCGTATAGTATTATCCCAAAAATCTGAATAATATTGAAAATCATATTTTTTTCTCGACTATTTAAAACCAGAACTTATCAATTTATTAAAAACAATAGATTACCCGTCGCGAAATAGGTCTTTTAAGACATCGGCCTAAGCAATTTCATTGATTCCGATATAAATGTATTAATAGAGCAGGCTTTCACGTCATAACTTAATGAGGAAGAAAAATATGCAGCGAAGGGTAGTGGATATTCATTAGAAAGTATTGATGGACTGTTATTATCAGTATATAAATACACCCCCATAGGCAATACTCCAAATATACAACTCTCTGTACTCTCTGTATATAATAATTTCAATTTTTGACTTAAAAGAGGCTGGTTAAATGCGAGAAATGCAGCATTCCGAAATGCTGCTTCGCAACCTTAATTCTATAATTTATAATTTATTATATTATTGTATTTATACAATCACGAATCTCATTAAGTTTAACATAATTAACTGGTAGTTATACCGCAATAGGTCTATTTAACTTGATATACCTACATTATTTCAAAAAATGTATTAATGGTTGAAAATATTTGTATCAGATAAAATATATAGTCATTAAAAACTTATTAAAAAGCAGAATATTTTTCTGTGTGCTTAAATCTAAAATTCGAAATTCGGATATATATATATGTTACGCCGAATTTATGAAATTGCCGATTTCATGAAATCAGCAACGTTGTCGCCGAATACGTGAAATCGGCAATTTGGCTATCTAATTCATGAAATCGGCAAATGTTGATTGCTGATTTCGTGAATTAGGCAGACTTTTTTCTGCCGATTGCATGAATTCGGTAACATATTATTATGACATAATTACAAATAGTGGATTATAAATAAACTATAATTGCACGCGTGCTGATCGGCATTACCAGGCCGTGATCTTTATTGCCTATGATGATAGGTAAAACGCTACAAGCATTTTTCTTGGTCATTGAGGTCTTTTTATTGCACGTACATGTTCCCAACCCCCCCCCCCCCCCCATTCAAAATTTTGACATTTTTTAGAAGTCAACATTTAGCAGTCATTTAGCAACAATTTGCAAGCCTATTTTTTAATCGGAAAAAAAAAATTAGGGTGGGGCTGGAGACACATGTCCCCAGCCCCACCCATATCACTGAAATCATGTTTTCAAATTTTTCTTGAACCATCATTAAGCAGCCAATCAGCAATGTTTGTTAGCTGGTAACTGGTATCAACATTTTTTGATTAAAATAGGATATTTTTTATGGAAATTAGTATTTTCTATTTATATGGAATTTTTTAATCAATAAAGAATATTATTTTTTATGAATATACACTATTAATATTACAGTTTTTATTAATTTGAACTTTTTATGAAATAATGAATATTTTAATTATTGAAGCTTTTTATTTCATAAAAATAATATTTATTTATAAATTAGATTTTTTTTATTAATTTAGCATTTTTTATTAAATGTTTTATTTTGATCTACTTATTCAGTTTTTTGTACAAATACCTATTATCATTTTTATAATGTAGGGTTTTTTTTTTATAAATACCTATTTCAGTTTTATTAATTTAGGTTTTTTACAAGGATGACCATTAACGAGTTAATAAGTTAAAAGTTAAGTTAATTTTAACTTAATAACTTAACTTAACAAGATTTGTCAACTTAACTTTAAACTTAATTGATGTATTAAGAAGTCTATTAACTTAACTTTAAATTTAATTGAATCAAAACATATTTAACTTAACTGAGTTTAAAAAAATCATTAACTTCCCCAGCCTTGGTTTTTAATCCATAAAGATTATATTTATTTTTTTTTATAGATTTTTATTAATTTAGGATTATTATTAAATTTGGGATTTTTTATTTAACTTTTATATATTTATTCAGTTTTTTTATTCCAATTAGATAAAAATCAATGTTTGATAAATTATTCTTAATTTAATAAATAAAAATAATGATTCTATATTAAATAAAACAATCTAATAACTGGAATAAAACACAACCATGAAATGAAAATCTTATTTGGTTAAAAAAAGTCTATTTGAGGACAAAAATCTTTATTGTAATAATAAAAATGTAATTTTAATAAGAACAAAAAGTTAGTAGCAATTTTTCTTAAGAGGTTCCTAGGTTAAAGTGGGGGGGCTAACTTGTCAAATTTTTTTAAACATAATACAATTATTTTTTTATTCACTTTTTTTACACATTAAAATGTAGAATAGTCTTGCCGATTTCACATATTCGGCGACAACATACATATACATATTACATATATATATATTCAATATATAATTTAGTATACATATACATATACAAAGTGATTATTTTACCATGAACTACTCATTATTTCATAAAGTATTCATGTTTTTGAAAACATTTTGTTTACATAGCTTCGATAAATTGTTATTATATTTTTAAATATTTTTTAACCTTATATTTTTTTAAGTTTTACTTTTTTGAATGACAACATAGAGTTTTAATTTCATATTCCAAAGCAGAATATTTTTCTGAGTATTTTGATACATAAAAATCGAATTTAGGGCGAGGAGTTTATGAGTTGTACACTTATACGTATATAAAGTGTTGACAAGCGGAGTAGTGGACAAACATTTTGCGGGGTTACCCTGTACCACTATTATGCGCATCAAAACATTAAATACTTTAAATAATAAACAACTCGCACAAAATTCGATTTTTATGTATCAAAATAAAATACTCAGAAAAATATTCTGCTTTGAAATATGAAATTAAAACTATGTTGTAATTCAAAAAAGTAAATAACTTAAAAAATATAATGATAAAAAATATTTAAAAATACAATTTTTTTAATAAAAACGCTGTTTTTTTTAACAATTTATTGAAACTATGTAAACAAAATGTTTTCAAAAACATGAATACTTTTTGAAATAATGAGTGGTTCATTTTTTTTTTTTTTTTTTTTTAAATGCCCTGAGGCTTTATTATTTAAACGACCCAAAGGTCTTTATAAATATGTTTAACAGTTATACATATTTTACATACTAGATATAAATATATATATATATATTACACGTTGATGGAGTCATTTCCAATGAAGTGGCTCCTGCCTTAATCTAAAATCTTAAACTAAGTCGTATGGTTTAAGACGCTTAAGACGTCTGATGTCCTTGGAGTTATCTAATAATTGAATGGCCAATGGATTGACATGGTGATCTAGCCTCGTCTCGTGTTTGCGAGCAAACCTTTGGATTTCGTCTGCTATTGTAGGCAGCATCATATCACGGTGAATTGCGTTGTTTCTTTCAAACCGGTATGCTGCAGTGATGGTCCGAAGGGCAATGTTTTGACAGCGTTGTATTACATCGATGTTAGATTTACTGGCACAACCCCACAGTTGACTACCATAAATCCAGATCGGTTTTATAACTGCTACATACAGTAGACGTTTGTTTTCGATGGTTAATTCAGATAAGGGTCCGACTAACCAATAAAGTTTTCGCATTTTTTCTTTAATCTGAATTTTTTCTGGCGGACGTGGTGTTTCCAGTTTAGACGAGAGTCAAGGTGCATTCCAAGATATTTTGCTGAACCTTTTTGTGGGATTGGTGTTTGATTCAGTACTAATTGGATATTTTCGGTTTTGCGTATCGCCATTGATCCTAATTTTCCAACGTCTTGTCCAGGCAAAAAAATTGTCAATCGACTTCTGTAAGTTATCAGTTGCAGTGAGTTGACTATTACGTGTTGACAAAATTGCCGTATCGTTGGCAAACATAGCTAATGTTGTGTTGTCATCGTTTGGTATATCAGCCGTATAGAGTAGGTACGGGATAGGTCCTAAAACACTACCTTGCGGTACTCCAGCTGATATGTCTTTCCATTCGGTTATCGCTTCTTCGTGTGTGACTCGAAATTGACGGTCGGTCAAGTATGATTCAAGAAGTGCACACCAGGCATGTAGCAGCTGATCACGCAGTTTGATGAGTAATCCTTTGTGCCAGACTTTGTCAAAAGCCTAGGATACGTCAAGGAATACTCCACAGCAGTACTTTTTTTCTTCAAGAGCTTTTACTAATCACATTAGTAACTCGATGCACTTGATCGACCGTCGAATGCCCGTTGCGAAATCCAAACTGATGTTCTGGTATAAGATTTGTTTCCTCTATAATCGGTTTTAGACGTTTAAGCAGAAGTTTCTCTAAAAGTTTAGATAAACTTGGTATATCGGTTGGTATGATGTAACATTTTCAGGTGGTTTTCCTGGTTTGAGCAACATGATCACTTGTGCCCGTTTCCATTGTTCTGGAATGTATTCCGTGAGCAAAATAGCGTTGAATATGTGTGTAAGATGAATGATAGCCTTCTTTGGAAGTTCTTTCAGTATTTTTGGACTAATTTCATCATAGCCTGGTGATTTTTTTGGGTTTAAGTTGTTATCAATTTCTTTAGCAATTTCCAACGGCGAGAAATGTTTGATTTTTTCACGTGTTGCATTAAGCGGCTAGCATTGCAAAATGTCAAGCTCAGAGTCAATAGTATTTGGCATAAATACATGTTCAAGATGCCGAGCGTATATTTCGGCCTTTTCTTGTTCGCTGCGTGCCCAGGTGCTGTCTTCCTTACGGAGAGGTGGTATCTGAACACGAGGCCTCTTCATGAGCCTTGTGGCTTTCCATAACGAATAATCGGTATTATCCGTCGCAGTGAGACTACTCAAGTATGATTTGAACGTTTCATTTTTCATATCTTTGATTTTTTCATGAAGAATTTTGCTAACACGGTTCCATTCAGTTTTATCCGTTGGGTTCCGTGTACTATGCCATGTTTGTCTCGCTCGACGTTTTTGTTGGACTAGTTTTCTTATTTCTAGTGGATAGGTTAACTCGTAATTATTAACATTGATAGTTACCGGAGTTGCTATTTTCACCGCACTAACAATGTCGTCGGTTATTTTTTTTACTGCAATTTTAATGTCTGCTATTGTTTTTAGTCGAGTTGAAAGTATTGTTTTCTTCAAGGGTATTTCTTAATAGGTCCCAATTTGTTTTTTTGTTTGTTATAGAATTTTTTTTTTGTTTCATTATCACATCGGATCTTAGTGAGAGAAGCACAGGAATGTGATCTGACGTCAGTTCTATTAGTCCTTCAACTTCCGTATAATTTGTTGAAATTCCTTTCATTACGTAGAAATCAATAAGATCAGGTAATTTATTTGGGTCAGTCAGCCAATAAGTTGGTTTTCTAGTTGAAATGAATTGTGCTTTAATTGTATTTGCTGATTTGAACAATTCCCGCCCTTTAGTAGTAATCAATCTCGAACCCCAAAAGGTGTGTTTGGCGTTATAATCTCCTCCAGCAATGAATCTGCTACCGAGTGTCTAGAAGAATTTAATAAACATTTTGTCATCTACTTTATGTCTTGGTGGACAATATATAGCAGAGATAGTTAGATCATTGTTACTGTCATTAATATGGACACTAGTTGCCTGTAAATGTTTTTGAGGATGTTTATCAAGTTCATAATGTTTAATTGATTCTTTTATTATTACTGCAGTTTCTCCATGAGCGCGATTGCTTGGATGTTCTGTTGTATATATTTGATAGCCACGTAATTTTAGAGTGGTCCACGTTGTGAAGTGGGTTTCTGAAATTAAAGCTATGTCAATTTTTTCGTTATTCATAAGATTTTCAAGTTCTTGTTTTCGTTGTACAAGCCCGTTAGCGTTCCACGTTATGATTCGAAACGTTCTACTCATTTCTTCTTCTTTTGTGCTTTGGTTTTCGGCTGGCTATTTTCAAGCCTATCCAATCTCTCATTTAATTTTGTTAATGCTATCATAACGTCAGATAGTGACGGTACATTTTTTTTTTTTGTTGAGTATGAGTGAGTCTGTGGACCTTTTTTTTGATTTTCGTTCGAAAAACTAGCCATCTGTGCAAAATAAACTTCTTGAGTGACTGGTTTTGGGGGTTTTGTTGTATTCTTTGTACTGCTGTAGTTTTTTTTAGGGTGAGCTTTTTCTATTGCATTTTTATAAGTGATGCATCCTTTCCAATTTGCGGTATGTCCTTCACCACAGTTTGCGCATTTCTCGCCTTTGATTTTTTAGACTTAGGGCAATTTAGTGAAGTGTGACCTTCACTACATTTTACACACTTTGGTGTTTTGAAACAGTAGCTTTGAGTGTGACCAAATGTTTGGCAATTTTTGCATTGTGGCACTTCTTTTTTTTTCTTGGAGATTCCACTTTTATTATATGATAGCACAAATTTTTAATATCATAAATGTCTTTGTTGTTTGCTTGTGGCTCCAAATCCACGAAGAATAATGGAAGCCTTACAATAGTTCGATCACTAAACTTGTTGTAGGGTCAATTTTTTTTTTTTAATTTGAATGTTTGTAACATTATGCACACGATGTCCTAGCTCGGATAATTCGTTTTTAATGTCACAGGGGCCAGTTTCAAACGTAAGGGAATTCAGGTAATCCACGAATTACCGCCCGAAACTTTTTTTCTGTTTTAAGTTGGTACCTGTGATACTCAACTTTTTGCTCTTCTAATACTTTTATAGTTCGTCGAAACTGGTGTTCGTCGCCTGTTAGTATCTTAATTTCACCATTAGCCAAAGTTTTCATTTGTTGCTCGTGTCCTTCAGCTTCTTCGAGTTTTAAATTAATCATTAATTTTTTAAAATAATTTACACCACATACTGTTATTGGAGGTAGTTTATGGATTTTTACAGAAGTTTTCGCTACTTCTTTCGTCACTTTGATTGGTTTTTTTGGCGAGCTCAAAATTTCTTTGGAGCCCACAGCGTTCATTTCAGAAATCTGAAGTTGTAATTTTTCATTGTTTAATCGCAATTCCGTTACCATTTGTTTCAAGGTCGCATTGTCATTTTGTATTTGTGTCCAAATACTAGCATCAACTGTTATATTATGCGGCGGATCTGTGCCGACGTCCATATTTCCATACATTGTGTAATTCGATCAGTTAGAGTGTGACCCACTTAAAATATATTTGTTTAAAAAAACTTACCATCCGTCTGACAGGCCGTGGTTTGCATTGTAAACATTAACAAAAAAAAAAAATTGTAATAACATGCGCAGCACTATTTCGCGAACTGCGAAAGCGAAACATACGTGTTGCTTGTTCGGTGTGCAAAACGCAACTGAGTGGTTCATGATAAAAGAATTATCACCCTCTATTTATATGACCTGTGTACCCCGAGAAGTTGCACGCTAAGATTTGTTCTGTGTCTATGTTGATCGACTAGTACCTAAATGTTGAAACAGGCGAGTAGGTAACTTTCGATTTTTTATAAATATTTCTACGATTTAAGAGATAGTGGTGATTAAAATCCATTAAAACCACACTGCATCACCGCTTGTTTAAGACGCATATGAAATGCGTACCCAATCCAGATAAACGTGTTACTTTATAGTTTGTACCTAAAGGCCAATGTTTGACACGGTACGCAAAGGTCGCCGGTACAATGTACAAGTACCACAACGATTGGTTTTTAACCACCCCGCAAACGTACAAGGGGCATGGGACTGGAAGACAAGTCGGTCCAGACGAGTACCGGCCGCCGGCCGTCTCATTCTCTTGAACGAACCGTCTTATCTTTGCCTCAAATGAAGTTCACACCAAATATTTAATAATAATACCTATCGTATTCTGAACTAATTACTTATTATATATATATATATATGTATATATATAAACAATTATTGTATATCATGGAACATTGGAGCGTCTACGATGATCGGTAACCGGCGTGTATAATAATAATAATAATAATATATATAAATAATAAATAGCACCCGTGAGCTTAATAATAATAACAAATATACATATATAATAAATAATGCCGATGTATATAATAATAAATAAAAATGTATAATAGCGTCGTCCCCAGGACGCACTCGGTGAGATACGTTTTGTTTTTACTCGGGCGTGTTGTATCACTTGTATCTACGGCGAAGAAGAAGAAACAAAGTAAAGATCGCGCACCGAATAAAATAAGGCGACGTTACATAAGTGTTATGAAATAATGATACACATTTGGCTGGTATAATACTCTATATTATATTTCAATTAAATGCTAATTACTAATTAGCTCAGGGTGTTAGCAGCGGTGATAGTGCGTGTGTGCACGCCGCGATTAAACCGATATCGATGTTGTCTTCGGGCGGCGGCAGAGGGGCCCGCGAGACGGAGAGCATAATATTTTATAATAATAATAATAAAAAAAATGAATTGTGACCGTTACCACCGCATCACCGTCACCGCTCGTTTAGGACGCACATGAAATACGTACCCAAGCCAGGCCAGGTAAATGTGTTACTTTGTAGTTTGTACCAAAGTTAATACAATTAATACGGCTGCATACTAGTTGTGGACGTTACGGTCATGGATGATTTTTGAGATATGCTATAAGCACATTTAACAGTTGCGGTCACTGCAATTATAGGTAATATCTAAGTTTTGAGACAGCAAAGACCAAACTTTTAGAATGATAATAAAATGTGTTAAAAAAATTAGAATTGAAATTAGATATCAGTAGAATTAGTATGATATTATAATGAGTACCTAAAAAATATAATTTGAAATTTGAAGCTCACGGTTTATATAGGATAACGGTCACAATTAATATAATAAGAGTATACGTCTACTCATATTCGTTATCCTTAAAGAGTTAAAGGTATGTTACCTTGGTCATCCATTTGTGCATGTCTGAACAATAAAATTAATGTACTTGTATAGGCAAAACGTACTTATTAATTATTATGTTGTTAAGCAGACGTCGTGGACCGTTAAATTTATGGCAACTATTTTCGAAGAAATACATAGGAATATTCACCGTACGTCCGTACCTATATGTTTTCGCTTTTCACAGTTACAATGCCATTATATACTCTGGGTACACGGTGCGTCGGGAGGCATAATAATAAATAAAGTACTCAGTCGTAATACGAACAGTTTGAGTGTATCAGAAAAGCAAACAAATACAAAGATTATACGTATATTTGACCGAGTTTAATGCACATACTATACATATTATACATGTATGGTCTTAACCCGGAAAGGATCCAGGAGATATTTGTCACATTGTAGCACATGGGCAATATTCTTTGTACTAAAATTCAACAAAATATATAAACATGGTCGGCTCAACTGCTCAAGTGTTTAAACACACCTATAGGCAAACTTGAGTTGCTGCCCCTTACATGTAAATACTACATCAAATCTATAATACAAAAATTTTAAATGTCAACTAGGGGCATAAAGTCGCCTACAGTCGAGCGTGTATATAAATATTGTAGGTACACTCACTATAGTCACTACTCCCTAAAATTCAAAATAAATACTTAAAAAAACATCCAAAACGACTAAGATACCAATTACAAATTATTATTAAATCGCATAATTCGCATTAAAGTAAAACCAAAGTACGAGTCAGGTATAAGTACCTAATATACAACAATAATTATTATTACTTTGAATCATTGTTCTTTAGCTGGCATTTTTTTTTTTTTTGGAAAGTTAATTTGAGGATTCAAATTTAATAATAATATATTATTATTTAATGAACAATAGGTACAATAATTGTTTTTCACAAACGTTCTTATCAGTTCAGAAAAGCTATAATTTAGAAAACCTTATAAAACTACCTATGTATTTGTTTTTATTGTAAATAAATGGATAGGTAAATTTTAATATTTGAAAATTAAACTAAATATTAAATAATTATTTATTCTTTTTGAATAATGTTATTATGGACATTAATACTAAACACTGACACATCGCTTGAGTTATAACACTTGACACACAAATTCTTTCCTACAACAAAAAATTATATTTACCAACAAAAATCATATTAAATACACTCCAGATAAATATTTTTAGTGAAATTTCACTAAAATTTGAGAATCTTATAGTTTCGTTTTTTTTATCTGATCACAATTAAGCATTCTTTGAAATCGTTTTATATATTATTACCACGTGTATTACGGCCTGAAGAAGTTCTAGGTGAGTACCGGTTGGTTGAATACTGTATGATCGTAAACTAAATTTCAGATTAATTCTAAAATTTATTGGAATTAATTTTATAAAAAATGTTTGTAGACGAATAATTTAAAAAATACAAGTAACTATATAATGATTTACATTTTTGTTTAAATTTTGAACAAAGTGTCTATATTATTAATAATAAATTGTGCGACGACGACGTCGTGGAAAAAGAAAAATACTGAAAGTATATAAATGCCTCATCAAAAAACAGGTACATATACATTAAACGTGTGGTTCTTCTCTGGTAATCAAAAATGGGGATTAGACGACTTTATATCATATTTGAAAGGGGAGTGGCGTATTTTATAGTTAAAAAATGTCATCTAAACCATGGTGCTTAAGTATTTCCAGTTTTTATGCCTATATAAATATACATAAATTTCCGTAGGTAAAATAAGGAATATTTTTTATTCAAAATACTAAATAGTAATAAAATGTTAAATACTCATAGATAAGTAAGACTCATATTATTCATAATATTATAATAAAGTCTTGAACATTAATCATCGATCTTTAATTATTATAGAAACTTTAAAAAATATTATAGAACAGATATAGTTTAAAGGGACTACGTCGACTACGATGTATGTCTTATCTTCATGAATCATTGACTCGTATCGTTTATTTCCATAATAATATAATATATATAACTGTATTTATGCCAAGTTAATTTAATAATATATTTACACAGCTACGTAAACATTTTTATCTTATTGATATTTTAAGTAATTATGTGCAATAATTTATTTAAGATGACAAAGGTAAACATCAGTTCTACATATTGTATACACTATTCTTATTACTCTATGAGAAAATTGCAATAATTATTTTTGCTGCCAAGTCCAAACTATCAAACGAAATAATAAACACAAAAGTTAAAGAATCATCAAACTCAAAAATTCAATTATTTGTTTATTACAATCATAAATAGAATACGGGAACGGTGCGCGCAGATACCTTAAACGGGTGTGGAAACATTTTGCGAGGTGCGGGTCTGTAGGTCAGGTCCCCCCCACCACGATTCCTCAACCGAAAACCCGGCCGACCAAGATCCGGAACCAACGCCGCCATCCGTCATATACAACGTAACCATTTTTATACATCAAGGGCGACCAAACTTTTTTTGGCCGCGATCTACTAAAAATATATTTCACCATTATCGATATGTTGTTAACTACCACTATGATTAATTTTTATGTGCGTAGCCTAAAAATAAATTCTAACACGATCGACTTTGAAATCGTTTGCGATCGACCGTTTGGTCGTTCCTGTTATACATCATCCCGAATTCAACAGCGGCGGAGTGAGGTTTTACGATCTCAAAGATGTAACATATATTACTATAGAGTATAGAACATAGGTCACCACGGTATACATTTTAACCGGCCCGCAGACAAATAATAAATTACACATATTACGACAACATTCTATGTGTTATTATTGTAAATTATTATTTTTGTTAAATATTATAGGTTTTTAAATGATGTAAATATGTATTTAGAATTTTGATGGCCCGTGAAAAATTTTAATATCCCTAATGTGGCTCTTCAAAAATATTAATTAGGGACCCCTGCTATAGAATATAGATTGTTGTTGTTGCTTCCCATCTTCACTTCGCCATATATCACAGGTAGCAGTCTTGCTTTTATTCGGTCCCGACAGAGCGCTCGACCGGCTCCTCACCTCAAACGTCCCCACCACCCACGTCTATCGAATTATTACTGCTGCGGCGCTGTTGAATGATCGCTGCGCACATTTGTCTCCGTTAACTGTCAACTCTAGTCGTCCAGTACGTTCTCCATACCTAATAGTGTCGACGCCGCCATCGATCATCATGGAGATAGAAACACAACGGAATTCGAACAGCGGGTTATACGAATGGCAGTACTTGTGGAACAACAGTGTCATGGGACAATCCGAACTCATGTAAGTGAACAACAATAAAATTATTAAATTATTTATCGTATATTTTTTTTGCCATTGGGGGATGGGTAAATCTGTTGTCTCTATTATTACTTACAATACCGTATGGTTTTATGTTTTCCCTTTAGGCAAGTAATTGAAGGACGTAAATCGTTTTTGCAAAAGGTCGAAAGCAACGATGTCAACCGAGAAAATTTTTTAAAGCATATAGAAACCTAGTCAAAATTACTGGAAGCCTTGCAACACAATATCGAAGTAATAGCACAATACCCGTGTGGTTGTTACACTAACTGTTATAGTAATAATACTATAAAATTAACTGTTGTTTTTATTTTTGCAATAGCTTCGTTCTCGAGTGGGAGAAATGCAGTCTGATGATACCAGAATATTAGATATGCTGATCAATCGCATCGACTTCTTGTATTTCAGTATGCTACAAATGTCCCCCATTCATTTGTCTTCAATGAAACAATTCTTAAAATTTCGTTCAGATAACGTAAGTTACCGAACAATTAATTAATAATAATTTTAACACGTTGTACCTCTACAATTTTTAATAGTAGGTACCTAGGGGTACCATATAAGTAGGTAAATAGCTGTTCAATGTAGTAATAGTGTATTTATCAATACCTAACGACTATATTATACTGAATAATATTTATATACCTATCATTTATAGCAGCGGTTACCAAACTTTCTCGTCTTACAGCGCCCTTTTGGAACTGAATTTTCCTTATGGAGCCCCTAATAAAACTGATGACCATTTTTTTTAGATTTTTTTTTTTTTCTCTTTATTTAAAATATACAATCTATACCCATTAGGCACAATAAGTATATAGGCAGAGGGTAGAAAAACATAAACATATTAAACATTAATATCTAAAACTAGAAAACTAACATAAAACATGTATATTTTACATGGCAGACAAGATATGAGAAGCCATCCAGTAATGACACTCACTAATGATTTATTATTATTATTTTTTTTTTCTACTTAGAGATTTCTATTTGTTTGTTTATTAATTTTTTTTTTTTTTTTTTTTTTTTTAAATTGAATTTTATTACAAGGGGGGAACAAGGAGGTCACGACACCAGCTACGTTTGAGGCGTCTGGGCGGATTGCCAGGAATGGTCGGGACTGCGATATCACGTATTAACGGATTAGGGTTAGAGGACAGACGGCTATGAAAGCGTTTATAGTGTATTTTTGCTTCTTCGTGGACTGTTTTCATTTTTAAGTCAGAATGGATAGTGCTATTCGAGACGTAGGGTGGAGCGTTAAGAAGTTTTCTGAGGGCTAAGTTTTGAAAGGTTTGTATTTTGTTCAGGTTCGATTTTTTAGCATTACCCCATAGCTGAATACCATAAGTCCAAACTGGCTTGATTAAGGATTTGTAGATAAGTAGTTTTGTGTTAAGGTTAGTGTGTGTGTTATTATTAATGAACGATTTGAGTAAACGAAAACGAGAGTTTAGATTAAGACG
The DNA here is from genome assembly GCF_020882245.1 of Rhopalosiphum padi. Classification (NCBI taxonomy): domain Eukaryota; kingdom Metazoa; phylum Arthropoda; class Insecta; order Hemiptera; family Aphididae; genus Rhopalosiphum; species Rhopalosiphum padi. The sequence continues at coordinate 368,764 of NC_083599.1, read as the reverse complement.
CTTCAATTTGGTATGCTGTGCCCAAGTTAGCCTACGATCTAGGGTTAGACCAAGATATTTCACTGTTTGCGAATTAGGAATTTGGGTTCCATAGATGGAGACAGCAGGGCAAGGTATTTTTTTTTTAGATAAAATAAAGAATAGAACATTTTAAATTTATTTTTGGACCACATATAACGATTAGCGTTGCGGCGCACACTTTGGGAACCGCCTTAAAGGACATCACAAGTCACAACACTAATTTTTTTTTTTTAATTTTTAGTTTAATGTTTTATTATTGTAGTCTACTGAATGAAAAACGTTTTGGTAAAAATCCGAAGTTAAAAAAATAATTATACAACGATATAATGAGAGTTGACGAATAGCCACGTGACGTCATACGTCATAGAGCCGGTGACTACTGTAGCCGCCTATGTTTTACGTGTAAAAGTAGTTTGATTTACACAATGATTTTAATAACTTAAAATAGTATTTCAGAATTATTTTTTCATAATCCTGAGTATATTTATGTGCCTAAGACAATGGTGTGATATAAAATTGAATATATTATCTTGTTGTTGCATACATATTATAAATTATAATTTAGTAAAATTATTGAGTTCGCGACTGGCGTCTTATTGCCGCACTGACTAAATTTTACAAAATTAATTATACTATTTTTATCTACTATAAAAAAATTAGAAAGTGTATCAAAATTATAACTACACCAGTGTCATAAATACAAAAAAAAACGCTTATGGTTAAATAAAAAAATTTTTAAAATATTATATATTTTAACGATTGAAATTGTATTAATCTAGATACTTTTACACGTAAAAGATACGCCCCCGTTCCAACTTCAGCTCTATGACGTCAACGCATATTTTCAAACGCCTGTATCTCATTGAATAATTATGTGTTTACATTTGAGACCCACACCATGTTTCTTAGATAATGATAGACTTTAAAACAAAGCAAACTTGTTTTTTAGTGTTATTCTGTTATTTTCCTTTAAGCTATTAACTATTATAGTTGATGTTATATAAACAACAATAATAATATTAAATTTAAATCGAAAAGACTAATAAAATAATTTAAAGATAAATATTTTTTATGAGAAAATTTAAATGTAAAATAATAATGATTAGCTTATTTAGAATGAATCAAGAAATTATTATTTTAAACATAATTTTCATTTCAAAATTCATAGGCTTATAGTTAGACAACGGTGACTATCTACCACATATCTAAATAATTTGCTCAGACTCATTCGGGCCACTCCCCTTTTCCTCCTATAATGATGAATTTGGTAGAATTTTCGTCAAAATATTTTTATATTCATTTTAATTAATATCTAATTAATTTAACTAAATAGTGTGAATTAGCGTGACTAGTTTTCGAATTTGTTTGGAACCAGATTGTGTCAAAAGTTTTAATAATGTAATTGGTTATAATTATGAGTGCTATAATTAGCATAGAAGTATTGTAAAAGTTCTAATCATCGAATTTAAATTATTACGCAAATCTTATAGATAATGACGACAACTACTCAATTACAGATCTCATGTGAATTTAAATGAGGACAAAAAGTACTGAAACTAAAAATAAGTACTTAATTAGTGATCTCTATATTTTTACTGTAATAATATGTGACAAGTATCAGATAGTGGCGTCATTTGGGGGGGGGGGGGGATCAGGGTGTGCGGTTGAGACCCCTTACTTTTAAAATAGTTTCAAATGGCCTGCACCCTGATGAAATAATGCACAATTATTAATAAGATTTAAATTAAATTGTATTTTAAATATTTTGATTTTTATATTGACATTTATAAATATACTGTCATATAAGTATACTGTCAATCATGATTACAACTTTAAATTACATTGGTTATACACAAATATTGTGCTATACATTTTTATTGTATTTTAGTTTTTGAATTGATTTTTAATATTTATGTTAATGCATTGATTCGGTCCATGATGTATGGAAATAATTGAAAGCAGAATAATGTACATATACGTAGTACTTCTATTTTTATATGGCCTAATGAAATTTCAAAATGGCATGTTTGATACTTCGCACACCCAAAAATCCCGAAATGACGTTCCTGGTATCAGATCGTTTTTGAATTAAAATATATTCTTGTTAATTATTGATTTAACATAAAATACTCGTAAACAGTTATTTAAAAATAAATTGATAATAACCAATATGGCAATATAATCAGGGATGTATGCAGAAACAAGTTTTGGGGAGTGTTTTTGAAAATCAATTATTGAAAAGTAGAACTTTTTTTAATAAACACACGAAATTTTTTTATGAAAATTAGCTGTACCTATTTAGGTACAATACCTACTATATTAAGTATAAACATTGATATAAAGAAAAAATTACAATACTAAATCTAATTTTCGCAAAGTTTTAGCCATTATGTTAAGAATATCTTCACAGTTAAGAGGTCGCAGCACCCGCAAGTGTTGTCTCCGTCTTACAAGTACGTAACATAACAAATTTATACTCAGCAGATCACGTTTAGCTCCATTAGTTTAAAAACTAGAGTGAATTGACCTATTATGAAACTTGATGGTAAGAACATTATCTGCGTTTGTATGTTAGTTTTTTTTACGATTATTAAGTTTTTAAGTGAGTTATGAGCATTTTTAGTTTACGCTATGTTATATACGCATAACTTGCTAAAAAATTGAACTATCGTAAAAAACCAACATACAAACACAGATAATTTTCTTACCATCAAATTTCATAATAGGTCGATTCACTCTTATTTTTAAACTGACGGAGCTATACGTGATCTGCTATACGTGAGCGTAAATTTGCTATGTTATGTACTTGTAAGACAGAGATAACACATGCGGGTGTGACGCCCTCTTAACACCTATGTCTCTATGTACATTTAACAATATTAATTCATTTAATCTTTCGTCGCCAGTTTTGTTACGTAAATACGTAGATACCCACGTAAATAGACAATAAGTATAATTTTATTTTAATTATAAATCTTGTTTAAGTATTTTTATTTTTTTTCAAATTATATTAATTATTTTAATTTGTTAGTATTAAATTTAAATTTTGCTTTAATCGGTTTTTTCACAAACACAATGTAATATCATACCTGTCTATCAAAGTACCTATAATATGACAATTAACATTAAAATAGAATAAGTAAAAAACCATACAAAAACCAAACATTTCGAGGGATGTTTCAGTGTTTTGAACACCCAAAACACCCCCCCCCCCACCAGTGTACGTCCCTGAATATATAATATATAATAATTAATAACATGAAATAATTTTTAATTTTCAGAAATCATACATCAATGACACGACTTTTTTGCGTAAACTAATGTCGAGTAAACACAATGATCCGGAAGTGTACAAAATAACCGCTTTGTTTGAGTATTATTATGAGTGATGTGAATTCCGCTAGACTGAGTTTTTCAGAAGGGTTGAAATATCACAAGCATTGTAAAAGACTACATGTTGACAATTTCAGTTTAGAAGTCCAGTGCAATGAAGATACTAATAGTAGATCACTTCCTATAGCTTTGAGCACATATAAAAATGCCATCAAATGTTTCAAAGGTGACTTGGAGTTTCATTTTACATTGTTAGATGCAGTAATAAAAAGTTATTCAGTTACGGAATCATATTACCGTATCGTAAGGTATAAAATTAACTATAATGTATTTAATAGGTAGCCTACATATAAAAAATATTGATTTTTTTTAACTACTATTACACAAGGATATGATCAAGGAATACAAAGGGCATGAAAAAAATGTGGCAAAAGTTGGCTATAATTAACTTAAATGATTTTATCTTTGATTCCGAATTGGAACTTATATGCTTTGGCCGGCAACGTAGACGTGAACTTACGTTAGTTACATATTTTTTTATGTATATAAATCAACTTATATAATGCCTACTGATGATTTAAATTATTTAGATATACTTTTAAAGCATTTTATGATGGTTTGAAAGAAATTTGTTCACCCGTGAAACGTAAAATACTATGAAATATGTTCGTTGAGCATGTAATCAATGTTTGGAAAGAATTTGGTGTGAAAAACGAAACAATTGCTATTTTTGTAAATGATAATGTGGAACGAGTGTTTCAAGGAGCGTTTGACGAAGGATTTTTGTATAAAGCAGAACGTTATGCTTATTGGGTAAACTTTATGAATCATAATTACTAACTTCTATTGTAATATCATAATTATTTTGTTAAGGCTGAACATAAAAACGAAGAATGTGATGAGATTTTGTCCAAGGCAATTCGGATGAATAAAGATAATTTGAATGTTTGGATTGAAATATTGACAATTTATATCGAAAATGATTCTTTTGAAATGGCATATAAAGTTTTTCAAGATGCCATCAAGCCGCTGGAATCAAATTCAATACCATTATGGAACATTTTTAATAATTCGGTATAATAATTACATAATTATTAATTTTGGATAGTGAAATTTCATACATAGTATTACCTATTAACTTTTGAAAGTTACAAAATGTATTGCTATTTAAAACTCTAATTATTTTTTATAATAAAATAAAATCCATATTTCAAATCAATGTTAATCATCTATACTCGATAGTACTCTATATAGTACTGGGTGATGGCTTTGATAAATTTTTTATTATTTTTTTAAATTAAGTTATTATTATTTTACAGAAGCCTTTTTGTTTTTATAATGACATGAACTTTATACTTATTTATTTTAATGAACATTTTCTTTAAAGCATTATCGCTCAAATTCATTATAAAATTGGTATTCTCTTTCTTTGATCAATGTCTGCTAAAATAGAAATTTTACTTATTTCTCTTAATTTTTTTTTAAATTATAGGATAATAATTTATAATTTATAATTAATTAATTATTCGTATAATATTTTACCAAAGACCATTATAACATATTATATTTTTCTATTTAAAGATGGAAAATTGTTAAAAAATATTGAACACTATTGCCCGGTTGCATAAAAAAACTTAAAACGTTTAACGGAGTGTTAATCGTTTTAATGCCTCGTTAAGAGGACGTCATACCCGCATGTGTTGTCTCTTTCTTACGAACGTAAGGCATAGCAGATTTGCGTTCAGCAGATTCAATTTTATGCTGTTAGCTTTAATATTAGAGTCAATTTACCTATGATCAAACTTAAAGGTAATAATATAATCTAGGGCATATCATAGGCTTTTATTGATATTTTAATTTTTAAATGAGTTACGAGCATTTTAAAGTTTTAATATTTTACATAACTATAACTCACTTAAAAACTAAGAGATCAATAAAAGCCTATGGTATGCCCTAGATAATATTATTACCTTTAAGTTTGATAATAGGTAAATTGGCTCTAATTTTAAAGCTAACAGCATACAATTGAATCTGCTGAACGCAAATTTGATATGTCTGACGTTTGTAACACAGAGACAACACATGCGGGTACGACATCATCTAAAACAAATTTCGTTGCATAAACGTTCTTTAAATATTTTAGAGCATGTTTGACGGTCCATTAGATAATCACCCGATATCGGAATCGGATCATATTTAAATTTTAAAGACTCGTTAAAATGTATTACCATCATACGTAGACTTAATAGGTAAAACCAAAGCATCTTAGTATACCGTAGTATGAGGTCTATGGTTATCAGTAAGAATTCATGATAACAACCTTGTGATATGAATTCAGTTGTTAATAAATAGGTACCTTATTTAAATAAAATTATAGATGATATATATTTTATTCTTCTTTTATAATTTGAAAATTTGTATTACAATGTAACATTGATTTAACGAGCCATTAACTATTTTACTTATGTGATATTCCTATTTATTTATTTACAGAGTTGTGGGCTAATTATATTCGATTTGAGTACATGCATGTTGAACGATATACAGTAAAGAATATTTACAAATCATCTTTGGAATATTTGGGACCAGAATTATTTGGCGTTTTGACAACAGAGTTTGGAAATATCAAAAGTGAATATGAGTATGTATACAACTGATAATATCTAAATACAATAATAATTGTAGATCTTACTTAATAAATTTTTTTTTTAATTTTTAGGGAAACCCTGACTATAAATCCGGAAGTTATTAAAATTGATGAAGATTGATATTAAATAATTATCTATTGGGTATATTATTCCATGTTAATAATATTCTATTAAATGTGTTTAATACCTAATAATATTTCAAAGTTTTAACAACATTATACCTATTTGTCTATATTTATTTGGTTTTCAAAATAATTTTTTCTAAAACTTTATATTATTTTCATTTAAGTTTTAAGATATTTTTAATATTTGACAATTAAGAATGTATTCAATTTATTTAAAATATTATGTATAAGTACTTACTCATATTTCCTTATTTTAAGATTATATACCTAATTATCCAAGTAAATTTAAGTTTTCGAATTCAGGCAATTCTGCATTAAATATTTATTTCATTTATTTTGCTTTTAAGATAAAATAGTTTATGTCTGATTTATACATTTTTATTTTTTAGCAATTTCATTTTAGATATCTTTATAAATTAAGACTAAATGATTCACAAAATTCTTTAGTTTCAACAGAAAATCTACAAACAGACATTTTGATGTTTATCCACAATTCATTCTAGTTCTTACATAATTATACACAACAAATTTAAAGTTATTCAACTTAATTAAAATGTGTGAAAAATTATTTAATATTTTTAAATTTAATTGATAAAATTAAAATATATCTATATGTGTTGTAGTTTAGTAAAGTGTTTGTGATTACTTTTTTAATTTATCTTTAACTTAATACTTGGGTTGGTTGAAAAATAGATGAATATGCTGTCTGCTTAAGTACCAATGTATTCATCATTGTATATTTTATATTAGACTGTAGCAGTGACCGTTAAGATTTTGCTTAAGTGGGAGGCAGTGGTGGTGCTAAAGACGGGCTTGAGCAGGCCATGGCCCACCTTGAAATCTTGATTTTACACAAAAGTTTGTATTTGTATTTTCAAATATTATATTATTACCTAAATAGTTTTGAAAATATATGTGTAATTCCAGGGTCTGGTTTTCCTTTATCATACTTACAGTTACACATACATTACTGTAGGTTATTTACAAATTATATTTTATATGTTGTGCTGTTCCCGGTTATATAGTTATCATAATATAAATCTAATTTTAGACAATTTTGAAAAATGACTATGTAATATGGGCTATGGGCATGTAGCATGTAGTGATTAGCGACTAGAGAACAGCTAACACCGTCAGTGCCGTCAAAAAAGTTTAAGATTGGGGTGTCTATACCGTAGGCTCCAGTGTGGCAGTGCAGTTCTCCCATTCCACCGTTTGTATCACTATCGTGTGACTGTATCTCCCTGATATATGTTATCCCACCCTGAAAAAAAGACCTGACGCAGCCACTGGTGGGATAACTATTTTTTAAACAGCAAACTCGGGAAGACAACTAGGATCGATCTATCATAATTTTGTGCTGATGTCTATCACATTTTAGAGTTTTAATGTAACGAGGACTTTAACTTTAAGGGGACAATGGGGCTATAGCACCTTCAACTACCAGATTATGCCAGTGGACTGTAATATAGTGGCTAAAATATTGTTACTTATATTATACATAATATTTTATTAATGTTATAATTATTATTATTATTATTATTATCATGGTATCGTGGACGCCGCATATTATAAGACTCACTTCAGGACCAGCACAAATAAACGAATGAATCTTACAGACAAAATAGGAAATAAAAAACAAAAATTTCAATTACACATTTGAGAATTTTATTTTATTACATATTATTTTGCTTTTATTTTAATTTACTTTATACACATAACATGTTACTTATTATTGAATAAAAAAAAAAAAGTGGGCAAGTGGGTATTGCTCTGCTGTATAGTAGAGATGGCGAGTAGGTCACTACTATGTGTTAAATTTGAATACAATGACGGGTATCATGTATACGAAAAACGATTCTGAAAGGAGATGATTTGTCAGTCGATGATAATTAGTTGTATATATTATATTGTTATTACTTATATTTAAATTGTAATATATCGTTATTTTACGCGATTTTGTAAAAAATAAAATTTCATACGCTCATAAAATGTTTTCTATATTGACGCTGGAATTTTTTTTTGCAATTACTTTAAGGAAAACTTATGGATAACCTTGTATTGGATTTTTGAACCTTAAGTATAAATCACAAAAATTTTATGAATTTTGAACTTCAAAATTCTTTGCAAATTTTCGTGATTTTGATATATTTTATAAACATTTGAACTTAAAATACTTATAAACAAAAATTGAGGCTAACGATTTTTGATTTTTTTTTCTACGATAAGTACAACTTATAATGAACCTTGTATTAAATTTTAAAGATTTTTTGGATAGCCAAATTATTTTATCGGCATTTTAAGAAAAAAACTTAAAAATTTCGAAAATTTCAATTGTCTATAAGTAGCTTTAAAAAGATCAAAATATTTTGAAAATTTAATCGCAAATAGATAACCATAATATAAACATTTGGTGAAAATTTCAAGTATTTAAAATGATTCGTTTTTGTGTTACAGCAAAATCAAAAAATCGATTTTGTCGAAAAATGGTTATGCGTAAAAATTCCCGTTTTTCCGTAATTTTTTCAGGGTTTTTTCAGATGCTTTTGAAAACTATTGGAAATTTTTTACTTTTGATCCTCCCAAAGTACCAACTAGATGAATTTTCCTTTTCAAAGGGGGGCTGAAGTCAAAAATCGAAGTATTATTACTACTCCAAAAAGTGATGACAGACACAAAAATAAAACGATTCCAGACGATTTTTTATCTAATAAGTAACTGAAGCTTCTATCGATGAGTCTTATAAGCGGCGTCTACTGTATAGTTGTTCACCATGTTTGTCTTAGTGACCTAGGCATTTACTTCCTACTTGGTAATAAATTACTCTATAAACATAAAATATTTTTATTATTGTATTAGGTATTAGTTTAAATTAGTAGGTTTGACTTTATCTTTATTGACTTTTCAGTACACTTTCATTATTGATTTGAGTTGCTGATGGTTAATATTTTAAGTATTGTATACAGTTAATTAGTGCAATTGTTTTTGATCCAGTAATGTTTCATTAAAATTATTCTTAGAATTATCTGCAATAGTATGAACGATTCCAGAGTAATGAAATTAATGAAAATCTAACTGACTTATTTAATTTGACTATAAAGTAGTAAGGCCATTTTATAAACATGAGTATACAGGCTCCATAGTTCTAATCTGTTTCATTAAAACTAACAAAGCTAAATAAGAACTGCCATACATTGTTAATTTATATACTAGCTAAAATGATTGGCAACAATGTCTTGATAATTGTCTATACATAGTAAACATATAATGATCCTAGTAGTTGGTAATCCTATTATATTACCTTTTTTTTCTTTGGCAAAGATCCAAATTAATAATAGTTATACTTTATATAAATAATCACAGTAACCAATAGTCAGCAAATCAATGTTGATATATTATAATAAAGAATGATGCAATAACAAAAGTTCAACATTTCAGTGAATAAAAAAATACATTAGTTTTAATATATATATATTTTTTTTTATTAAAATGCTTCACATAATTAAATTATTATATTTTTATTTAAGAGATTCTAAAAACATTAACAACAAACAAAATAACTATTTTATGTATAAAAAAAAATAAGCTGTAAAATTAACAGTAAAAAAAAATATATATATAAAGTTTTATGTTTATATAAATATACAATAAGGATTATCCAATCGTGGACAATGTTTTGATTAAATGTTATTGTTTATTAGTAAATTTACATGTATTCTGTTATTAAAATATGATGATAAATGCCGCTAAGTTTAAAAGTAAAATAATACGGGACAGTGAAGAAATTATATAATTATAGTTACAAATCATGATATACTACATGTGTCACAAAACGTTTAATCAAAACAGATTGTATGCGCCCAACTGTATGGGCTACCCGAAGGACTACTCGCGGTGACGTCCGAGAGCAAATAGACTACTAACTAATTTTCCGGGGCGTGGATAGGAAACTAAAATTGATTAGGCTTTATAAAATTAATAGTATACAATATGATGTGCACCTGTGAGAACGACGACGAGGAAGGAAAAAGGAAATCGCGGGAATGAGGATACAACAGTTTAGTTACGGGGAGGGGCTCTGTGTTCGGATCTATCTGGTGCAATGACAACAGAGTTTACAAAATAGGGACACAACTTAAAATTAACCTTAATAACTACGGAAGTCCGGGTACGATGTTGATCAGCGGAGAAGATGGACGGATTATCGAACTCGACGACCTGGGCGGCCTCTCACACAACGCATAAGTTGCTAGCGGACTTACGCAATGGCAATCGCGATGGTGATGACGTGGTGGTGGAAACGGCGACACACAGTAGTCGGGAAACGCTGGCTATGATGCACGGGTGAATGAGGTGATATTATTATGTCAAAAACTTACGAGATGTGTCGTGGTATGAGATCTTTACTTATTTTGCTCCTCACAATGAAGAGGTCTCAGAAAATACAATAATACGTGATGGTTGAATCACGGAATAATAATAATAATAATAGTATAATAATTTATTGCGCTCAATGCGACTTATAATAAAAGTATCAAAACAACGAAAAAACGATTAGAAACAATCCGCTGCAATAGCGAGAGAGAGTAACATGTACATAATACAGAGAAAGTAAGTAATAATAATAAAACAAGGGCGTTGACCGCAGCATAATAACAATAATAATAAGAAGAAGATAACATATGATAATATACAACGGCAAAGCCGACCAATAATTAATTAATATAATAGGAAAACAATGAGAATAAATATACATAGATAGTATAATAATACTATAATAATTACACAATTAAAACATAAAGGACGGAGTGGAGTGCGGGGGAGACGGGAAAGAAGTGGGTAGACAGATAAGATGCTCCTCGTTGCCGCGCTCTGTGCTCATTAGCATATCGCGATATAAATATTTTCAGCGCCAACACAGATATAAGGACAAATATAAAGTTTTAATACTAAAAAAAAAAAAAATAGTTAAAGCTTGCTCTACGTTATTTTAACAATGTATTTTTTTTAGACTAGAAACACACTATACAATTATATATTATTATAAAGATATATTATAAAGATATAAAAATGTGTAAAATTTCAATATTTTTTTTTCATTAATACTATAAGCCTTGGTAAAAAGTTTATCACATACAATTGTGGTGTTAGTATAATTATAATATTCAATTATATACTATTATAAGTACATTATTATGTTATTATAATAATTTTTTTACAAATTTAAAAACAATATTGCTTACAGTTATGAGCCAGTATAAGTTTGAATAAGTATTGGTTGCAAAACAATAATAAAAGGTAAGTTCAATGAACACAAATTAATTCGTCAATACATAAAAGAAATAACTATCAATTATTTGTTAAACTTCTTGTTTTTCTTTTTGATAACATATTTAAAACTAACATGGACAATGGAAACTAAATAAAATTCTCATATTAAGTATATATCAACACATTAAGGACAAGAATAATTTAAAAGCTTTCACAAAGATCAGTTTATTGTACAATTATTTATTAATGTGGTTTGAATAAAATAGTAAACCACATAAAATAAGTATAATTTTATTGCACATTATTTATCATTGCTATTTTTTAGTTGCCATTATGCCAGATTTTAGCACATCGTTTAAAATTGATTACAATAAACGATTTATAAAAATAGGAATTTGTTTTTGGTTGATTTATCAATGCGTTAAGTATAAATTCATCACATAACTCGTAGATCAATAATATTATAATAAAGAATATTTATTTTCATTTTAAAATATATTTCAAATTAGTAGTTTTTAAAATTTACTTATGTTAGAGAAATAAGAAAATATTATATGATTTTTGTATTCATGCAAAAAAATAGTATGCTTTATTAAGTGAATTATTTAATAGTATACGTCGACATATTTAGATAGACATTTAAATTATTATCTTGTGATGTACCTATTGTGTTATACGCAAAGTATTTATGTACTACACATATTTAATTGAAAAATTGTACTTTCATTGTAAACTGTTTTATGATAATTAAAAAAAGGGAAATAAGATAAATTTATATTAAATAAATATATAAAGAATAATGACTGATTATGATCTGATCAAAAGTAAAATTATTTTTTTAAATTATTGTAGTGATCGCTGTGCAGGACACTGTGATCACGTACCAATTATTATTTAAACGACGCAGCACGTTCGTTGGTTGAACTTGAGTTGGTGATGAGAAAGGTAGGTAATTATTAATTAAAAACACTTGACGTTTTAATTGAAATAAAATAGATAAAGTAACTACTGGAACCATCTGAATGATTCAACCATCACGTATTATCATTACGTTGGATCATTCTATGGATTAAACATGGGATCTTCCTTGCACAGTCGAATAACTGCCACTCGAATAATTAACGTTATCGCAAAAGAAATGCGCCAACGGCTAATCACACGTCTTATAGAGTCAAACTCAAAATTCACTATAATGATTGACGAATCGACTACACTGAGCACAAAGTGTACACTTATTTTATATATTTTATCAAACTTCGATTCAGAGATTCCTATTGTAGTATTTTTGGACTTAATAGAGCTGGATGGGCAAGACGCTGTAAATATTGAGAAAGCCTTGTGGTTGAGCTTAGAAAAAATTGGAATTTCTAAGTCTTTTGCATTGTAGAATTGGATTGCATTTGCAAGTGATGGAGCTAGTGTAATGACAGGCACGAAATCTGGAGTAGCTGCTAAACTTTGTGAGAAGATACCGCAACTATTTACGTGGCATTGTTTATGTCATCGCCTTGAACTTTCAGTGCATGATGTCATAAAAGATGTGCAAGGTGCTTCTCGTTTTCAAAGTTTAATGGATAAACTTTACTCTTATTATCACCAAAGTCCTAAAAATTCTAGGGCCTTAGACGAAGCTTGTTTGGAGGTTGGAATTGAAATGAAAAAAATTGGTCGTATTTTAAACGTGCGTTGGTCTGCCAGTAGTTTTCGTACGATTAAAGCCGTGTGGGAAAATTATCCAGGGATACATAAGCACGTGAGTCAAACTCTTGAAACTGGATTAAAAAAAAAATTAGAATCTTCTTCTTTCCTAGAGGAGCTTGGACTCTTTTATGATGTCCTTTTTGAACTCGGAATGCTGTCTTGTATACTTCAATCAAGGAAAACAACATTAATGCGCGCTCAATCAGAAATGTGTAGAACAATTAGAATTCTAGAAAGCCTGAAGACAGAACCTGGTGAAAAAGAAAAAGAAATCATAGAAGCTATACAAAAACGAATTCATAAAGGCATAAATATTACAATCACAAAGTCTGGAGGAATCAACAGATTGCAATTCTTGCAAAATATAGTCGATAGAATGCGTCAGCGCTTATTCAATGACTATAAAAATACAACAATATTACAAGATCTAAAGGTAAGAAATATTGAAAAATATAATCTAATTAATAATTATTACTGTACCCAAACATTTAAATTTTTTTTTTTTTTCATTCTGTAGGTTATTGGAGAAGTCTTTAAAATAGAAACCGATGATGATAGAGGAGAAGAAGAAGTTAAAAGAGTGTCACGCAGATTTGGTCTATCTGAATTTGAAAGTTTAGTAAACTTTCGTTCACGAAATGCGTCTTCTGATCTTATAAAAACACTAAACATACTTCCAACAACAACTTCCGAATGTGAACGAGGATTTTCTGATATGAATCTCACCATAACTGATCTTAGAACTCGTTTAACAATTGAAAATGTGTCAGATTTAATGTTTATCTCCATCAATGGCCCCCCAGTTGAAGACTTCAATCCACGACCATACGTAAAAATTTGGCTGCGAAACCACAGATCAGCAGATTCAGCTCCACGTGGTAAAGAACAAAAAAAAAACCGTCGACGAAGAAGATGAGTTAAGAAAACAATTTTTTATCAATTTATTTAAATAATTCATTTTTATAATTTTGTTTTGATATAATAAAAATGTAATAGTAATTTTTTTAGTTATTAATTAAACCTCTCCACCACTTTTATCGTAAAAATAATGAAATACCTATATTTTGGCGTTCTTCAGCGTAGTATACTCTCATACAAAATGATGGGAACATCACTGGTTATTAGTATGCTTAACGATCATAACCACAATGTAATTGCTGAAAATATCGTTGGTAGACAAATTATCAATTCCCGTATTAAAAGGAAATGCGAGGATGATTTATTAACAAGGCCGAATAAAATGATTCTAGCTGAACTTCAAAACGCAGAAAATGATATTGAACTTGTGCATTCTGATGTGAGGTTATGGAGAAAAAGTATGTACGATTTCCGTCGTAAGAGTATGCCTAAAATTCCAAAAACTGTTGAAGAATCAAAAGTTCAAATATTTGATAGACGCGAAACTATAATAAGTAATACTGGTGAGTTGTTTTGTCATATGGAAACAATTTCAAGTCCGATAATGTTTACTTGTGCTACTAATCTTGAAATATTAAGTCGAAGTTCTCATATATTCGCTGATGGGACGTTTTCACATTCCCCCAAACATTATGAACAACTTTATATTATTCATACATTGCAAAATGCTTTTTATATACCAATAGTGTATTGTTTTTTGACTTCAAAATCAACTCAAACATATATAGATATGTGGCTTACAATTGTAGAATTGTGTTTGAAATTGACTGGTATAAATTTAAAGCTATCATTAGCTCAATCAACTTTTCATTTCGATTTTGAAAAAAGTATACATAACGCTGTTAAAGAAATTTTCCCGAACTGCAGAATTCTGGCATGTAGGTTTCATTTAAATCAAGCTTGGTTTAGACATATTCAAAAAGATAGTCAGCTACTAAATGAATATAAATCAAATTCGGAATTGGGTGTTTGGCTAAAAAAATTTGTTTGCTTTAGGATTTTTACCAGCCAATTTAGTAGAGCTGTTTACTGTTTAATGTTTACTGGAATGGCCCACCACGTCTGTCACCAACAGTTCACACTACCCGCAACTATATAATAATAATAATAATAATAATAATATTTATTGTCACCAAATTTTACAATTACAAACAATTTATGAGTAACAAAACAAAAAATTATATTAAAATACATTGCCACATTGGTTCTCTTTTCAAAAGCTGAGCTTGTGCTCATCTATTCTAAGAATACCATAATAGAATAACAAAATAAAAATATATATATTGATAAATAATATATTATATTATACACAATATAATTATGACTAGGGCTCGGAAGTAGATGACCTAAGAACATTAAAAAATTACAAATATTTGTTTGAAATTAATAAATATATATATTTTTTTAAATTGTACTCTATTTTACTATACAATTCTTTATACATTTATCAAAGCTTACAAATTACTCAAAATATGACACAAAAATAACAAAAAGTGTCCTTTAAATAAAATATTACAAAAAAAAATAATACAATTTAGGTATAATAATATTCACTACAACGACAACTGTAATCGGTGAGATAAAATTGGATAGGTACTAATATTAGTCCGTGGTAATTTCAAAGTTCTAAAAAAAACAAATGTGGAATCAGTAAAAATGTGGAAAAATGACTTTAAAAGTAATAAACACCAAAAAATGCAAAATAAAAATTAGTTGTTCAGATTCACATGCTAATGAAACACATTTGTGACCAGAAGAGCAACGTCTAAAAAGTTCCAAAAAAAAAAATGCAAAATGCATCAATTTCCGAGCCCTAATTATGACTTTCAAGTTTGTAAAATGAATAATATTTGATTTAATTTCCTATATTCTAAGTGGATAGAAGTTGTCTCATTATCTCATATGACACTGCCACTGTTTATGAGTCATAATAATAGATTATACAAATTGCCACAATTTATGACATTCAATTTTTAACAATCAATGAGTACTAAATTCAACAAAGTAGATTTACAAACCATATACCTGCTATTGAATATTATAAGTAATAAAGATAAGCCCAAATAATGCATACTTAAAATTATATTATACAGTATAAAATATATACTTAATGCATTAATTTTATTTCTGTGTAGAATCTTACGTATGTAATAATAATATGTATAATCAAACATAATGATTGATTGAATATTTATTTTAATTTAATTTAGATGCTGTTCATTCCAGTATACTTAGGTGATACTTTAAACACAAAATTGTTAAATTAATGTAATGGGTACTTTTTATTTATAATTTATCTTTAAAAAATTGAAAATAAAACTATTAGTTAATAAAAATAATTTTGTTTGTTTAAAATTGTAGTGTTAATGGATTTGTTGCTGGATATCTTAACTATATAATATGTGCATATTAATAATACCAATAATTTTAATTTCTAAAATCTGCACAATGTAAAAAGAAACAGTTCATAAATGGTATGAAATATTTACCAAAATATATCATCAGGAGGAGGAGCAAAAGTTACTCTCCATTCTCCAACGATATGGTTGAAGTAGACCAGCCACAGAACTGGTAGGTGGATTATGACGACCACATTTAGATAATTTGTAAACATGATCTTGGTGAATAACTCTAGCTGTATGAATTGTTGTCATAGTTACAAAAGCTATACCCAGAGGTATCTTTAAAGCAGATTTTTTTTATAGAAATGTCAAATTTTATAGGTGTGAATACCATAGCATTTAGAATATAATTGAAAGAAAGAACGAGGTATAGACAGTACAGGATAGTTTAGATTTTTTATAAAGATGAAAAGAAGAAAACAATTGTGGATTTAAATAATATTGATAAGGGGCTCGAAGAGTGGACCGGAAGCAAAGAAGAATTTTTATGTTTAGAGAAACTAGATTTTTTGATAAATGAAAATAAGAAGCTACATGAAAATTTAAATTAATGATTTTTGAAAATATTATGACATTTTTAATCAGAAATTTCATCTGCAATGTTTTAAATAATTAAATAATTACATAATTAAAGAAATTTTATAAATATATAATATAATAGATGTAAATAATTTACCGTTAAATCATCGTCTCATTTGTTTTTATCGAGCCATTGAAATATTGTAAATAATAATATTTCAATATTGCAAAAGTTTTTTGATTCTTCTCTCTTACATTTTTTGAAATAAATGCCTAAATCTGTATAAAACGATTTTATTTGAGGTATATCTTTTCTGTAAATGTAGGAAAAACTATTTGTAATTTAAATTTACACAATCATATCCATATCAAAGTAAATGTTTTTTTGTGTATTTTCCAACTTAAACATATTCAATTTAAAATTAGAAAAATATTCGCATCTATAAATAGATATACTTCTTCGGCATATATATTATTTATATTATAAACATTTTGTTATGTATTATATACAATATTATACTTAGCACATATAATCATATTACTATAAGCATCATGTATTATTTTGCCAAACGCTGGATTCTGTTTTCTGTAAATAATTGTAAATAAATGTAAATGTAAATAATTAAAAATGTATATAATAAAAATATATTCTTATTCTTTATTACCTATATAATAAAATAAATTGGGTTGGTATTCCATATTTCTTTTAGTAGTCCGTGAATTTTGGTCTCAGGTTGTTGAGTACCAATGTTTAATAGCTCAGAATTGATATTATCTTCACCGGAAGCTTTGTTGTTTTTCAAAGTCGCAATTATATCCTCTACATCTTCGTGGTTAGGCTGTACCGCAGAGTTTCCCAACTTTCTTTCCCTACTCGTGGAACATTTGCAGAAGCTTGAACCTTTTGTGGATTCCCCATAATCCATATAATTGTTGGAATTATTCTATGTTAGAATCATAATTCAAATCAAAAATATTGTTAATTTATTTATATTCTCCCAAATTTCTCACAGAACCCTTGGCACCGGCTGACGGAACACCAGTTGGGAAACACTGTTGTACCGTATGGTAGGTCACACTTTCAATTTAATTGAAAAAACTATTACGTGTTTGAGCTTTAAAACCTATCTTTATTGATTTGCATTTTTTTAGGAACAGCCATGGTTAAGCCTATGCTCTTTTATTTTTTAAATAAGTACTTTTTTCGCTGCTCTATTTTCTTATCTCAATATTTTGCTTGCAGCTTTTTTGTTTTTAACAAATTTTTCTATATTGTCATGAGATGGTATCATAGATTTGTTTAAAATAGGTAAATATTTATAAAAAATTTGTTGTTGTTAATAAAATGTTAACCTTTGTAATTGCATTGAATTATTAAATGCTTTCGAACATTTTCAAACTGGAAAGCTCTCCTATTATCGACAAAAATAGCCTTATATGTTGAAAATTAACGTTCTATGTTATACAAATTATAAAAGTACAATTGTGGGTAGTTTTTGGGCGGTAAAAACCCCAAATTCTTACAATATTCTAACTTTTCATTTGTTTATTTTTAATATTTTAACATAGTAAATCATACGCGTTTTATATAGCTTGTTTTGTAGCTCTTATTTTTTGATAACTGTTTGTGATAACTAATACGTATACTAGTTATGAATGATAATTTAAATGGTTATATTTTAATAAATAATATGTATAATATTATTTATTTTGTTATCTAGAGGGACAGCTTGTATCTGCGTGTGTTGTCTTAATTTAATTAATGCATATCTTACCAAAACGTATACTTTTGTTTGTAGGTTAAATATTACAGTAAATTAACGAATTGAACTATCAAACTCACAGGTAAGAATAGGTGTGTATGAAGGAGTGAATAGCTGTGTCAAACATTGGCCTATGAGTACAAACTACAAAGTAACACGTTTATCTGACTTGGGTACACATTTCATGTGCGTCCTACACAAGCGGTGATGCGGTGTGGTTTTAATGGACTTTAACGGGTAACCGGTCACTTTGTACCTATGGTCAATTGTTTAAACTGCATAACGCGGACACTTTGTACGGTTAGATCACTAAAGGTATTAAAGGTATAGTCATTTCAAAATTACATAGGCATTTTATTTCATGTTTTTTTTGATACAATAGTATAAAATAGAAGATATTGTATTTGTTAAATATGTATTATGTACAATTATAGATTCAATCGATTTTTTTTTAAATTTGGTATATGTTTTATAAGAATGCATAATATAATATAAATAGGGCCCCTGCAAATAATGAATAAATGTCAGTCATCTATAGTACTATTATGTAAGTATAATTTAATGTTAAATATTGTATTTTATATTGTTGACCTCACACAAGATCATTTTAATAATTTAAAGCGTAGAAAGCATAATGGACCAACCAAGTCTCATACTTTTTTTAAAAAAAATTATACAGTTTACACAATTAGCTAAATAATTAAATAATGATAAATGCTTATAAAATATATAATTTAAAAATTTTATATTACAAATAAAATAATATTTATTATTTTTTTATAGTTCAGATGTTAATACTACTGAAAGTTTATTACCAACTACCAAGTAGTTCTTGCCATTCCAATGCTCAACGTGGTTTTCACGTACTCGTAATGCAACAAGGGACGAAACGAAAAGTAATAATGACGTCCCGCACAACGACACAATAATAATAGCGTAGACGACGCAACGACCTTGCAATTAATGAATAAGCATTAATACGCGGTATCAAGCATCAACGGCCAAAAAAACGGATAAATGCGCCCACGCACCACGCACAACAGCGGCGATATCCCGCGCGACAGGATATAAAATAATAATTAAAGAACAGGTCCGCAAATGTTTTTAATAAAACATACGTCAACAATGCCGAATGACACAGAATGGGCCACAATGAAAAAGACGCACACGCGACAAAGGCGACGTCTCGTACGACGGTCGCGGAAGAACAGTACAGTGCGTAAGTGGATGTCCACGGTTGTCGTACAGGCTACAGGCAAGAGAGGAGGGGACGACTGTTGAACTTACCGAGCTTATTCCGTACAAAGGTCGTCGAACTTGGTCTCGAAATATCGCGGTAAATGATAATCATATTACTCGTATATCTTGAACAGAGACAGATTGAAAAAGATTTATACCAAGATGCCATAGCTCGAGTAAATTGTGTTATAAATGTTAAAGCCTATTGGCAACAAAATCACACGTATACTTCTCCTCTTAGACAGGTAAGACATTTTTTTGTTAACTGTAATTAATATTTATATATTTGCTTATATTATAATGTATAACAATTAGTTTCAGTCAATTTCAAGTGTTTACGATTTACGAACATTTTGAAAACTATAAAGGTATAGATCCTTCACATGTTCATTTGTTTCTAGTTTCTACACCAAAATATACACCAGATTTAATGAATTATAAGGAAACAGATGTCATTGGTAATATTATAATTTAAAATTTTATGGATATTTAAATATTAGAAATTTTATTATAATAATTAATATCTATAGAGGATAGTACTAGTAACTTGTACTGGAACAATTGAAAGCAATACAAAAATTAACCATTATAATTATATCAAAAGAAAATAGAAGTTACTACAAATTATTAAAAATTTCTCAATGTACATGTGGGTACATTAAACGTTAGATTACGATAAAACGTAAAAACGAACATTATATATTGGTTTAACTTTAAAAAAAATTAATGCAGCATTAATATTAACAGTTTCTATTTTTAACGTATAAAAATAATAAGTATAATATATCCAACGGTTAGGTGTATTGTCATTTGTCACTAGTATAGAATAAAACAAAATTCCCTAATAATCTACACACAATTTTATTAATTTTACAATCTACAGACAATTTATTCTGAAGTGCAGAAAAAGGGTTAAAGGTTAAATACACGACTGTCGCCAATACGTACCTACAGTATATTTACACGGTATATAACATTTTTGATTTCCTGAAAACGTCTGTGAACGATGAACGTATGAGTATAGAAAACCCGACGGTATACGAATATTTTTTTACCGTAGCGATTGTAAGCGAATGCACCAATATGTACGCGCCGTACATATTATTTCACATTTTGCATATTTTAAAAATATTAGCAAATATAAATGCATATTTCCAAACTTTTTAGTGCATATTTTGAGCATGAATGAATGCTAATCTATGCAATTTTTGATGCATGAACTTACGTGCCCTGGATATTACTATATAAATCTACAACTGTTGTCAATTTGCAAATTAAAATAATATTGGGTAATAAGCAAATTTATAAAATTGTTTAATGCAAGCCATAAGTTTGGAATTTTTTTTGTGAATTTATCTAATACTTGATTAAGATCAGAAAAATAAATAACATGACTTGTATTTTTTTTTTAAGAGCTGCAAACTTCACAGTTAATAAGAATTATTATACATATAGGTACATTTTACATTTGTGCAATAATAATTGTTAAACGTGCTATTAGAGACGACATACCGATGAAGCCCGTACGCTAATATACTGCTTTACCTACTCATGTAGATACTCACTACTCAGGTAGGTAAACTGCATGACGGTGTGTCGCCCACGGCCACATTTTAAAGAATAATAGGAATCTAATGACTCCACTATTCCACATTACATATATTATTTGTATTATATTATACGGATAATTTTATGTGCATTGACACGTATTGCACGCAGGCCCTGATTTATGCAAGTGCAGATGGAGCACTTGCACTGGTTCCCCAATTTCTGGGGGCCCTCGGGCTCTATAAGTTGTAGAAAATTATTATTTTTAAATTAATTCCACAAAAATGTATTTTCTAAAATGTAATACCAACTGTCAATGTTCAGACTTAAGTATATTCTTATCATTAATTTGTCAGTTGAATTTTGGTTATTTTTGTCATTCCATACCCCAGTGCTAATAAGTTACCACCACAAAATATTAAAATAATAATAATAGAAAATTGTTTGAACATCAGAAATATTTGATACCTAATAACTAATTTAAACTCTTTTATGATAAAATGTTATAAAAATATAAATTATAGAAATTGGTCATTTTTTATTTAATTTTAATTATATAAAATAAATTGTTAAATTATTAAACAGTTATTTTCCATTTTTATAATTTTATGGAAGACTGAAAATTAATTATTTTTATTTAAATTTATATAATAAAATCTTAAGTATTTTTAATATTTTAGTATAGTATAATTTTGTTATGTTATTTAATTAGTATTGTCTTTTCGTTGTCCTTAATTTACTACTTTACTAGACCAAGTAACTAAATTGTATTTATAGTACATTAAATAATGTACAAATATTTTATGAGTTTTGAGATAGGTATTTTGGTATTTAACACTTTTAACATATAAATATTTTTTTTATTATTATTACTATTTCCTCCCCTCTCTATGTAGAATTTTTCTAGGCCAGTTTTTTGACTTGAGGGTCCCAAAACAAAATGGGCACTTGGCCCTAATTTTATTAAATCAGGCCCTGATTGCACGTATTGTATTATAAATTATTGTAGTATCAATATTTATAAAATATATATAATATAATACGCGCGAGTACTTAGCTATAGGCCATATAGACATATAGTATAGATTTTTCGTTATACAAAAATATATCACGTCGTGGTCTTGCCAATATATGTTGCTGTATTGGTATACTATCTTAACCAGCAGGATTTTAATCAGCCTTTAAAAATGAACATTTATACAATCAAATATAATTTCTAAGATATACCTATAGGAATTGATAATCATAAAAAACATTTTTGAAATTTTTTTCTTTGACTTTGTATCATGATAAATGTATTTCAGATTAATTTTAAATTTTAAATTATGTAATTAATAACAATAATAATTATTATTATGAACAATTGAATTAAATATTTTAATGTAAGATGTATAGGTAATATAGTGGATCTATAGAAACTAGAAATACGGGGAGTTAATTTTTTTTTAATTTTTTTTTTTTTAGTTATGATACATTGTATTCTCAAATGATAAATATAAAAAATTATTATCAATATGAGCAATAATTATTATTTTTACATTTTAAATGTCTAGATATTAAGATGAATTAAATATTACACTTCCAAAGGTGGGTGGCTATAAAGCATCTTAACGCGCCTTCCCTTGGATCCGTGCATGAATATAGTTAGGTCTTAAGTAGGTACACGGTACACCACAAAATTATATTAAATATACGTTCTATATACAACTTATACAAGTCAATAATCGATAATTGAATAAGAAAAATGTAATTACATGAAATAATACAATCAAGATATGGAAAGTAAACACTAGTCGACGAAATGAGACGGCGGCAAGATGGGAATAAATTGGCAGTAAAATGATACATATTAAAAATGTATAGAGTAATAGAGATTAATAGTTTTCATCTTTAGAAACATCCTATTAAAATAAGTGATTGAAAATATTGGATTTAGCCAGCACCGGATCTAGGGGGGGCGATACGGGGCCCATGCCCCGGGCGCTTATCATAGAGGGGCGCAAATTTCAAATTTTAAACTCATCATTTTTATTACATTTTAATTTTTTTTTGAAATTGAATCTTTTTTTTTTAATTACACAAATATTTCAAATTAAATAGTTTCAATTCAATATAGTCACACTGGTACTGATTAAGAAAAGACATTCGACATATTATACTTTCGATTTTATGATTTTGCTGAAAATAGCCAAAAACACAATCGGGGCAATCTGCAATTAAGATAAACTAATGTTGTATACTTGTATCGGTCAGTCGTAGACGAACTAATTGCACAGCGATAAGCCGATAACCAAGCATTGCGTATTCATGTGTGCGTATTTTTTGCTATTTAACAGATGTATTTATTTATTATAACAGTGTTTAGCGTTCACTTCACTGTTCACTGGACGGTATCTAATGAATGTTATAGTTTAAGTATAAGTGTTATAGTATATTTTTTGTGATGGAACAGTCTAAAAAAAAAAAATTATCTGGTTGTGAGTTTCGGAAAAAAGCTCTCGAAAAAAAAAAAGAAAATGAGCGAACTTCGGCGTATTTTCATAATTGGCTAGGTATTACGAGTACTAACACACAATGTAGCACAGGTTAGAAATTATTTATAATTATTATTCTATATTATAATTAATATTAGATCTGTATTGTATTACAATAATTAATGACGTAATTTAGTATTATTATTATTTATTACTATCGATATTATAATACGTACTATTTTAGAATTTAATACCTAACCGGGAATTTGAAACAGGTATAATATCTAAAATAATAGTTTTCGGAAAACATTGTGAATTAATTTGTATAATATATTACTATATTATATTTATATTGAAATAATACAGTACAATAAATATCTAATATTTTATAGAAAATGAAGAAAATGGGACAGATGTAGAAAAGGATGAGAATACTGAGAAATGTAGTTTTGGGGTAATTGTCGAGGAAATTAATTCTGAACACTTAAAAGGTCTGATACATTTTATTGAGAAATTTAGGGAAGAAGGTATTGAAGAAGCACTTGATGAATCAAAACAAAAATCAACTGAGCTATCAATAGAACCGGTATTTCCATCGATTCGAGTTAGAAAAAAGAAAAAAATGCCTGGTGAATTAGCGGAGGACGAATCATCAACATTATCCGAAGAAAATAAATTTAAAATTTTAATAAAAAACGTCTGTGATAGTGTGATAGAATCTTGAATGGTTTAAAAGAAAGATGAAGCTGCAAAAGATTTTTCTTTTTTAGATGGAAAGTTTTTATTTAGTATGCCAACAATTCAATTAAAAAAACATGCTATGGACTTTTGTATAAAATACGAAAAAGATATTGACAAAAATGAATTAATTTTAGAATTGGATAGTTTTACTCAACATGCAATTAAATTGGATAATAAATTAATAGATGCTCGTTCACATGAAATTTTAAATTTTATTCTTAAAAATGGTCTTCAAGAAGCTTATCCTAACATATTCACAGCTTATCAAATATTTTTGAAATTACCCGTAACATCGGCATCTTGTGAACGTAGTTTTAGTAAACTGAAACTAATTAAATCATATCTAAGATCAACTACAAAGCAAACAAGATTAAATGACCTGTCAATTATGTCCATTGAGCACCAAGTTGATAAATCCATAGATTATGAAGATATCATTAACGAATTCACGTCAAA
Source organism: Rhopalosiphum padi (assembly GCF_020882245.1). Lineage (NCBI taxonomy): Eukaryota > Metazoa > Arthropoda > Insecta > Hemiptera > Aphididae > Rhopalosiphum > Rhopalosiphum padi. The sequence goes on along the minus strand of NC_083599.1, from coordinate 343,605 downwards.
AAAATCAAGAAAAATAATTATTAAATAGGTATTTATTAAATATAGGTTTAAGTTCTAAATTATTTGTTTTTTATTAAAAATAAACATTTCCATAATGTATAAATATTAAATATATGTATAATATCTTGATTAATTGTATGAATATTTAAAATATAAATTGCCTATAATAATAATCCGTATTTTGACACACTTCAGGACTCATGCATTTTTTATTGGTGACTTTTAGGGGCGCTAATATTATGTTGTGCCCCGGGTTGCATAATTTGTAGATCTGGTACTGGATTTAGCATTACATATTCTTCTATTTCAATGACTTTTATTTTATCTTACTTTCTACTACCTATTTAAATTTTCCATGTAAATAACACTATTGAGGTTCATTATACAAAGTGCCTGTGAATATAAACTGCCTTAATTTAGCTTAAGTATCTTTATTATTACTTTTTTGTAATTAATTTTACTGATATAAATAATCAAATATTATATGCAGTTACCATTTTATTTATCAACTCAATGCAATTTTTATTTTTTCAGAATTATACTATTCTTACTATGAAAACATTCCAAGACACGTGATTTATTAACTGAGAATTAAATATCTAATAAAGAAAATACATGTATAAATGTACAATCTTGTAGAATTGTATTCCTAAATTTTTTTTATTCTAGTGCTAGTATATACAATATTAGTTAAATTATTAGTTTTTAATTTAATTTTGTACGCCGTACCTTAAGTTATTTAAATTTTGTTTTTGTTAATGTAATGTTAAGGTTACCTTGTACTATATTTTAAGCTATTTTTTGTTAATAACTAACTTCTAACTGTACAGGTCTAGGTTAAAAATGGGTCTCGTCCGTAAAATAAATACAATAAAATATTATTATTGATGTATCAACTTAAATCAACTGCACAAATTCTATAAGCAAAACAACCACTCATAAATTTATCCGTAATTTTTATGACTAATCTACGATAAATTATAATAACTAACAAGTGGTTTATTTCTTAATTTTTTACTTTTCAGCAGATGCCTACAGCATTATAATATAAATTTATTATCTCATGCCTACCAATTTAGCAGTTGTGTTTGGCATTACAATTTGATTTATTCGATTATTATTCCATACTATAGTCCAGTTTCCCGTAGTTTTCAACCTGTGCGTCACGGCTCCCAGGGGCGACGTTGGTTATTATTAAAGGAGCCGCGTCCGTAGTATAAACTAATAATAAAATTGTAAACAATATGTTTTTATTATTATCATTATTCGTATGGGAGCCGTATATTTGATTGCAAAATCAAAAGGAGCCGTGGACCCAAAAAGGTTGAAAACCACTGCTATAGTCTATAGAATAATCTAAAATTATGAGCCATTATCTTTATTTCATAGCTGCTTACGTATTTTAAAATCAAGATTCCCTATGAATCTATGATATTATGAGAACTGTTAAGTATTGAAGTATTTGTATTTTATTCTTATAATTTATTACGTATTAATGTTATCATTGATTATAAATACTATAGATCACTGTTAGTGTTTTCAGTAGCGAGCGATTTGAACAGTGTCGTTACGCAGCGCTGTGGGCGTTTGGTTAATTGTGCGCAAGCTAACGTTGTGATCGCTAATAGTCAAGTCCTATTCTCCTAAGTGACTTACACAACTATCGCCTGTCGTACACAGTACACACTGGTCGATTAATAGCGCAGAATAAATTAATTACGGGGATTCGAATGATTATCGATACCGACTGTTTCTGTCTTTGTCTAATACACGAGGAACATAGAAATTTAGAAATGTTTTTTGTCAAATGTATTGATTGATTAAGTTAATTGATAATACATTTTAAAACAGATTTAAATTTGTCTACTAATAGTACTTTAGTATGTATAATCATTGGTATCAAATTATCATACCAAAAACACTTCGTTATAACTTATAACTTATAAGTCAGTCAAAAAAAGCTAATTTAAAAAAATTACCTTTAGTAATGATAAAAAAATGTTATATAATATGGAAACTAAGTTAAATGTCGTTTTGAAGTATTACAAACACTCAAACAAGTCTAAATTGGTTTTTTAGAAGGGGGACTAAAATTTATTACAAGCATAGAGCAGGCCCGCGGAGGACTTCGCCCCCCCCCCCTTCACAACACTAATTATAAATTTTAGTATTGTAGCATTTAGGTATCTATCATAGAAGATTTAAATACTACAACATTTTTTGTTTAACAAAACCTTACAAATTTTAATTTAATCATTAATAACATTTTCTTTATATTAATTTAACATTATATATTTATGTTCATCCGCAAATTGCATCTGATCGGAATATTTTTTCCAATTAGCGATAATAATAGATGATATATACATCGCACGTCGAGTAAACCATTTCTAGAAATCTATTTTGTTATTGTGTATACATTACCTGTTATCATTGTCGTTATAAAAATAAATATTAACGTAGCTCAATCATTCTAATGTTATTATATATTTATAAATTATAATACAAAATTCATGCATAAACATTAAACATTCACATAACACAAACCTCGGATATACCGTTTAGGAATTAGATAAGCAGTACATTTTATAATTTGTATTAATAAAAAACCTAAATTTTATTAAAAAACTTGAAAAAATTATGAGGGCTACACACATTTTTGGAGTGACTAAGCCCAATTTACGCTTATGACGACAAGACGTAAGATCAATTGTAAATTTAAACACTTAGTCAACCTAACCAAATGTAGTGTTTTTGGTGTGTATCAAATTTTTTTCATAAAAAAAGTTACAGTTTTTATTTGACTGTTAACCTTGAAAATGAATTTTAATCATTTTTATATATTCGTCGTCGCAGCAACGAGAGCAGTAGAATTGATAAGCGGCGGATCGGAGGACATAGTGACATACATAATATTATATTTTATGATATTTTGGTCGCGTACGAAAAATCGGTCTTAAAAGTACTTGACATTTTTTGATTATAACGTTTAAGCCATCTAACCAATCTGCTTGCCACTTGCGAGTTAATCTGTTCGCATCAGCACAATATTTCTGACAGATTGATAACTTATACGATACACGACTATATAATATATAATATTATGTTCAGCCGATTACCCTGTAGAGCAGGCCAATGGATTAAGAGGAAGTTATTGATACCCGCGTGTGTTATCTCTGTCTTACTAACGTACATCATAGGACATTTTCGTTTTGTGATGTTAGCTTTAATAATACAGTATTACAGTAAATTTATCTATTACCAAATTTAAATGTAAGATACTAAGATTATCATCTAGAAAATATCATGCTTTTATTGATATTATCATTTTAAAGTTTTAATATTTTACATAGCTATATAACACACTTTAAAATGATAATATGAATAAAAGCATACCGCATTTCCTAAATAATATTCTTAGCTTTAAATTTGATAATAGATAAATGTACTCTAATATTAAAGCTAATAGAATAAAATTGATCCCGCTGAACACAAATTTGTTGTTTTATGTTCGTAAAACGGATACAACACATGCGGGTATGACTTCCTCTTAAGTCATGCACCTTTCCACTATAATGATCATGGTCACTTATTTATATAATTATATATGATATAAGATTATTATTGTTTTTATAGTAGGTATTAATTTTATTTTAATTTATATTATACAACAATAAAAAATCTAAAATACGCAACTGAATCCACGACTTCCTTTAGTTAATATAATAATTCTTTCATACTTACATGAAATCTGTTTTTCGGGCAGTCAGTATCTTCTATGTTTGCTGACTTTTCACATAGCAGAGGTCATTAATCCATACCATATTTTCATTAGTTGTCTCCATCATCCAATTCCTATCTTTATTTTTTAAATAAATAAACACTTCTTTAATACAAAATAAGTCATTAAAAAGAATAACGTAAAAAATCAAATAATAATTAGTCAAATTTCTTACATTAATTAAACTAAAAAATACATTAACAAATTGGATATATCAATTTATTGTGTGATAATTAATGACCACATTGTTCATAAAGTGTAATATAAAACATAGATATTAATAACTACAAAGTAGATACATAGTCATATTTTAACGTTAAATTACTGAATATTAAGTTTAGATTTGAAGTATGACAAAATAACATGAGCCGCAGATTCTTGAGCATCAGATACACTTTTTCCAGATCCTGAAATCACAATTACTGGAATTGTATTAACCTGCATCATAACTTCTACTTTACCTGAGAAAAAATGTAATAAAAATAAAATATCAACATTTTGTAATTTAATATATTGCATACCAGAATTGGAAGAGACTGTCAAACATTTTAAAGTAATATCTTCTATTTTTAAAATTGTATTCAAAGCATCAGAAGCTGTTGAGTTTTTCTAGATAATAATAATAATAAAATATTAATTAATAGCACTAAATAAGCTATATTATTCAAAATAATATGTTACCTTTATTTTTTGTAAATGTGTTGTTTTAGGTGCACCTGAATCAAAAAAAGAACTCAAATGAGTCACTGATTCATGAGATAAAGCTAATTTAGTATATTTAATGCCATGTGGAAGTTCATGGTGCTGTATCAAGCTTGGATCGTTATGAATTTCATCTTTATATTCATATTCATTTTTCCAAATTTGTTTAAAATCTTCTGATGTTAATTTTTCTATTTGCTTATACATTAGGTAAGCCGCTTGGTTTTTAGCTACTTGCTTAGATATGCCTGTGCCTGTTTTATAATTTGTTTTTAAATTTATATTTAAAATAATAAAAAATAAAAATATTTACCTGAGCATTTGTAAATTGATATGGAACACACAACTCTAAACTCTGCTTTGTGTTTCTTTAATTTTTCAACAGGAAAAGTGTAATTGGGAAATGGACAATGGCGGGCCATGCATAATTCCTGTAGGGAACCAACAGGATTTAATTCTAAACTGACCTCAGACTGTGAACTACTATCTTCTCTGAAAATAAAAATTATCTTTTTAACATGTCTATCTTACTTTACATTACATAAAGTTTACATACTTTACTGAGAACAGCAGAAAACCATTACTATTGGCACACATTTTAGAGTTTTCGCTGAAATAATAAATTTAACATTAGAGTAATTGATTTTAATTACAAATAAAATTCACTGACTAAATTAGAGAATTAAAAGAAATTTTAGGAAGTTGATGTCATTACAAAATATTGTGTCTTTGGAGTTTTTGCTGAAAACAAAATGTGAACTTCAAAAATATTTGTAGTTAATAATAATAATAATATATTTATTTAGCAAACAAACAAACAAAATAATATTTAAAACAATATATAGCAGGTTTGCAAGCGCATTAAATAAGCATAGGTATGCTTATAGACGGATGAGCTGGGTTCATGTTATGTGTATTATAAAAGTAAAACCAACATTTTGAGTAAATTATTGTTGACAAAAAAAAAAAAGACATAATATTATTGACATTTACAGCCATGATAAGATATGATATAGATATGTTTCTTATAATTGTTAAAGTTATCAAAATTAGCTAAGTTAATATTATATTTCCGTAGTAAATGAATACCTTTAATCATTGGGTTTTGTGTTCCAAAATTAGTATTATTATGTGGTACATTTAGATTACAGTTGTTTTTTATTCTAGCATTATAACAATGCAAAGGCTGAAATTGACTTATATTTACTTTAAACATATACAATAAAATCCCCCTTACATAAACTTGAACAATAGTTCCAACTTTCAACTCTGAATAAATTAAACAAGTAGGATATGATTTTGGTTTACCAAATACAATTTTAATCGATAAATTAATATTGCAATACCGTACGAGAAAACTGATTGCACAAGAGCTAAATAGATAACTTTTAGACTTCTAATCCAACATATTTTTGAACAATCGGAACTTATATAATAACTTTTTAAGAAGACTATTTACATAATAAATATGTTCAATAAATTTTAGTCTATGGTCAAATTTTACTCCAAGATATTTAATACAATAAACTCTATCTAAAGGTAAACACTCACAAAGATGATTTAAATTTTTACATTTATAAGAGTGCACACACGGGGAAAAATCAGTATCTTTAATATATGAACTATTCGTAATATTAAAGACAATACAGTTTACTCTCGATTATCCGCTGTCTTCCACGGAATCGTCTACATACCTATATGTATACAAAAAAATATATACGTATTGTATCTTTCCATTATAAATCATTATAGGTATGTTATTAAAAAAACTTCAATCACAAGTTAAAAAGAAGAGTTTTCAAACAAAGAAACAACAACTTGTGACTGATTTTTTTGCACATAAATAATTTATAATTTTTATTAATTTTTCATTATACATGTACATACATACATTCATTGTACATACATGTGTATCTTTTTTAATAATACATATGTAATAATAATTTTCAATTTCAATTTCCAATTTAGTTTTTATTATAAAATTTAATTTTGTGGATTATCCGCGGAATTCGTTTATCCGTGGATGTCCTGCCACCCTATTCCACGGATAATCGCGAGTAAACTGTATATTTAGATTTAGATAAATGTAGCTATAAATTATTATTATTACACCAGTCTTTAACTGCAGATAGACAGTTATTAGCTATTTTGTATAAATTTTCATAGTCATGACTTTTAATCAGAATAACTATATCGTCTGCATAACAAAACATTTCAGCATTAAGCTTTATATTTAAAAGTCCGTTTATGTATATGATAAATAAGACAGGGCCAAGTACTGTACCTTGAGGTACTGAGAAACAATTTGTCTTTACATCACTAAGTAATATGTTTTTTCTTACCTTTTGGGGTCTGTCAGAAATAAATGGTTTAATTAAATTTAGAGCATTGCCTCTTATACCGTTATATACTAGTTTTCTATTTAACAAAATATGATTTACACAGTCAAAATCTTTTTTAGATCGAGAAAAATGCCAAGAATTTTCAATTTTTTGTCTAAATTACTATGAATAAAATTAGAAGTTTTAGTTAAAGAATCAATAGTGGACATATTTGAGTGAAAACCAAATTGATGAAAAAAAATTATGTTTGTCCAAAAACGACATTAATCTTTGATTTGATACATTTCTCAAAATATACCTTTGAAACTGTTAAGAGTTAAAGCAATAGGTCTATAATTTGCGCATTGTTTTCAATCACCAGACTTAAACACTGGTATAATTATAGTATTTTTGTAGGTAAAAGGAAATTTTCCTGAACTAAACGATCTATTAAAAATAATTGACAATGGAAATGAGATAGAGTCAGCTGTTTTCTTTAAAATAAAGTTAGATAAACCGTTATTATAAAATGAGGATATATTGGGTATTTTCTTTATTAACCTAGAAATTTCAGGAAAATTAAACAAAATAGAATTATTAATATGACAGTTTTTGTTCATATTATTCCAATTTAGTTTTTCAAAGTTATTTGCCAACATTTGCATAATAATCATTAAATTAATTTATAATGTCAGTTTTATCAGTTAAAAAAGATTTAGTAGAACTACTTTCAATGTAATATATAGGAGTTTCCTCTTTTTTGGTTGAATATATATGTTGCTTCATTTATTAATTTCCATATATTTTTTATATTATTTTTAGATAAATAAAATAGATTTTTATAACATATACAACGAGATTTTCTGATTAATTAATTTAATTATTTCTCATATTTAATGTAGTGTTTTTTTAGTGTAAGATCAAAAGGCATTTTTGTTTTTTCAAGTATAATTAATGTCTATTATTAATTGAGACCAGAAGTCCATTTGTAATCCAAGCTTTATAATTTATGTGTTTTTTTAAATTTATTTTTGGATACAATATATTTTTTAGAGGAACTGATAACAAATACATTAATTTAAATATTGAATTTATCTATTAAGACATCAACATCACAGTCAAAAAGAAAGTTATACCAATTAAAGGATAATAATAATTTATTTAGGTAAGAAAAATTAATTTTAAGTTTTTTAGCATTATTAAGTGTATCATTAATCATTATCAGTATTACATTTTTCAATAAAATTATCATTATTGATACTAATATCTAAACTATAGTGATCTGTTATGTCAGTTTTAATAATATACAAGGATAAATTTGAGATATAATTTATAAAAATATGGTCTATACACGAGTTTAATACATCAGTTACTCTCGTAAAGTTATTAATGCATGAAAAAAAATTAAATGAGGCTAAGATATTTAAGTAATCAGAAATATCACCAGAATTATCCAATATATTGATATTCATATCACCACACAAAATAACCACAAAATTACCAGAAATATTAGACAAAAAATGGTCTAGAGTCTAGACTAACCAAAAAACTATTTATAGTAAGGAAGGGCGTTCTATATAAACCAATTAAATTAATTTAAATAATATTTTTTTTATCTACATTTAATTTAATTTAAATTGTTACTGTTACACTAAGATCTTATAATACATTTTAAATACATTTTATAGACTGACCTTATAATTATAATTAAATTAATAGTAATTCATATTGTATTACACTATTTTAGTTTTTTTTTTGAACTTACCTACTCCCAGTGAAGAGCTTTATTTTTAAGAGAGGTTTTTAATCATAAGTAAAATTAATTTGGATTTTTAATTTTTGTTATATGATGATATTATTATTATTGTTAAGAATTAATTATACTATTAGTATTACAGTAGGTTAATTTATTTTTTACTAAAAACATTGAAGATATTTATAAAATAAATTAAATTATAGTATTTAAATATTTTAATAATATATATTTATACCATAAGTGATAAGTCTATCGTCCATAATAAATATTATTGTAATTAACTTTTGAGTAATTATCACCTTATCGTAATACAGTGTACACAACATAGGTTCACAATATAGATAATAAGATAAATAATATTTTAAAATTCATCTAAACATTTTAAGAATGTCATTACTTTTTGTAAAATTCATAATATACATAAATTCTACAAATAATGTTTTGGATAAATTGGAATTATAACAAATATATGATAATAATTGATATTATAATATAATTTAAACGTAATAATACTAATAATATAATATTCAATATTCATCATTAAAATATAATTTCATTATAAACTTATAATGAAACTTTACTTTTTATTACATTTTCAAATCTTAAATATAACAACAATATTTTTTATGAATTTCGTAAAACAAAATAAATTGTTTGTTTTTGAGATTTTGACAAATTTTATCAAAATCTTAACTTAAAAGCCAATAAAAAAGTATTTTGACTATCGATTTTTGACATTTTTTAATTGAAAAATTAAATAAATTAACAAATTATGAGAAGCTTTATATTAAACTTTCAAGCATGTCCACTTGACGAATAATTTTAGACATTTCTAGAAAAAAAACTAAACTTTACTCGGTACTCGTCCAATATGCTATCTACCGGACGTTAGATGGCTTATATGGTATCTGCTATCTGCTATAAATATTGTATTATATATATAATATTTTATATTGTTTTTGAGTATGGAATGAAATATTTGACGGCCTTTTTTTTTACATCGATTATACATTGTTTTCAAAATATTACCTTCTTAATCACGTTTTTGAGTAGTTTTCAGAACTTCTTTCAACTCACCACCACAAATTGTTTGGTTTTTAGTTTAGGCACATGTCTGGTCAGTATTTTTGGTTAGTAACCACTTATTTTTAAAAAATTTGCGCACATCTCTTAATTTTAAATTATGTGTCGATATAAATAACTCATAGTTGACGGACTCATAATAATAATTAATAAATAAAAAAATTACAGTAAAATCATGATATTATAATCGACACGGCTCACAAACACACATAAATTTTTTTTTTTTGTATGAAGCCTATGATAAATTATAAAGAGGTACAAATATAATACAATTTTGGATTTCAATAAAAGCTTAATCTTAATTGTAAAATGATATATATGCATGATGATATATTATACTATAAGATTACGGTAGATAGCATATTGGACGAGTACCCAATCTGATCAAGTATTTACGGTTATTCGTTTAAGAGTTGCACGAAAAAAAATTGATTTAGTTGATTTAGTAGGATTTCCGTTCACCGGAGCGGTGAGTTTAGTATGAAAACAAACTATGAAACAATAAAATTAAAATATTACCTTTATTGCAAATGGAACGCGTAGTCGACTGTTTAGAAAATAGAAACACACCGAACAGTGAAAGTGAAAGTGCTGTATGATCGCGTATCGATACTATCGATTGTATTTTGATAACGTAAACGTCGTAAACAATTATCTATCTTATATTATAAAACGCGTGAGGTTTCGCCCGAAACCCACTTGAGTGCGCTTGCTGTACTCGCCGCAGTTCCTAAAACGGAAAAAAGAATGCGCTCCGGTCGTTATAGCCGCTTATCAAAAATTATCAAAAACGCGTTGGACAACTGTACGATTATTACGATTATTATAATATTACCCGCTTTTCTACCTGATTTTATAGCGTTTTCCGAGTTTTCCCGTGTTCGCGTGATTTACGATATTTTATATTGGCGATATATTAGGGATTGGGCGTGAGAAAAAAGTCGTTTAATACGTATATATAATAATATAATAAATATAAATAATGAATAAAATACACATCGGGATATTTCAGATATTTACAAATATATTTTAAAGTAAATCAACGAGAATGTCTGTGTGTGTGTAATGAAATACGAATTAAACGAGTACAACGCGAATTCGGTGACGGTTCGGAAACGGTTTAAGTGCTCGAGATTTGACGTCGGTTTACAACTCAAACTGTAGTCGATAGGATTAGGCGTTAGGATAGGATAGGATTTAGGCAGGTGTAACGAGTTCGAAACCCGCTCCGGCGACGGTCCCGGCGGCGCTTTGATTAACAGTGCGAGTCATTTTTTGCATTTTTTTTTCCAATGTTTTTTTAATTTTTATATGATTTTGCCGGCGACGTCGGTATATTTTTTTTATTACTCGACTAATAAAAAGCAGTATTTCAACATTTATGTACTATTTTTTTTTTTTTTTGAATATTGCGAGTGTTAAATATACGTGTTTTGGTATCAGCTTTGTTATTATGTTTTTTGTAATAGTACTTATCGACTACCACCGAGTATGTTATATTATATTATTTATAGTATATATTATATAATATGTAAACACAATATGTGTAGTGTGTACGTATGGAATATTTATTAAAGTCATATAGATCGGGTATGCACACTAATATTTAATTACAACCTGATGTAATAAATGTATTGTGGATTATTTCACTTATAATAACTCATAATGCTCACATCGTCCGCGATCCGACGCAGTCGGATTGCCTACCTGAGGGGTTTGGTAACACTTAAAGTATATTCAATTTTTAGCAAATAAAAAATTCAGATTTCATAATTTGCGCCCACATAGTCTGCCATTCGACGCAGTAAATAGGACGTAGATGGGACGTTATAACACTTCGTTCGACTTAAACTTTTTCCCCTACTATACGACATCAGACTTTCGACGTCAGGAGGTATAACAATCCGCCGTAGGCGGATTGCCCAGCACAGATATCGATTTGCATCGAATGAGGACTGATAGCTAGACACTCTATTACCATTTTTCGTACTTATTTATTCTTTATATATATTCAAAAAAGAACCGGGCATGCGACAAGACACGGTATTACACCGGTTAACGACTGATAGCTAGACACTTAGTTACCATTTTTCAAACTTATTTAGTTGTGTATAAATCAATTTTCCCAAAAGATATGACGTTCGACATAAATTTTGTCCCCTACTATACAACATCAGACTTTCGACGTCAGGAGGTATAACAATCCGCCGTAGGCGGATTGCCCAGCACAGATATCGATTTGCATCGAGTGAGGACTGATAGCTAGACACTCTATTACCATTTTTCGTACTTATTTATTTTTTATACTTTCAAAAAAGAACCGGGCAAGCCTCGAGTTGAACTATATATGTGACCGATTTCTAGACACCCGACTACCATTTCCAACCGAATTTCCCTAGGACCGATTTTCACTCGACCCCCTCGAAGGCGCCGGAGGCGGCTTCCACAAGCCGGGAATCGAGGCATATATATATAATAATAATTTAATAAACAATATTATTATCGACGCCACGAACGTCTTATCAATTCCCGACAACAACCGCCTTATCATCATTCATCCCGATAGAAGACTCGCAGTACTACCAATCAGCGACAGGTCTTCCTTTTTTGAAAACTTTCCACTTTCAAGCTCTTCCATCCGTCCTGGGGTATTCACTTACAGCGAGTTTCACTCAAAGCGAGTTTCACTCACAGCGAGGCACACTCACACCGAGGCACACCCGCAGCTAGTCTATTAATAAAATGTATCTAATCGGCGACCCTCAAACGCTTCTTTGAAAAACATGGGTCCACAGACAACCAAAATACCAAATCACTAAGAATTCGATAAATATTTAAATCGAAGAATTCTAGTTGTAAATGTTATAATACCATTAATACCTATATTAAATGAAATAAGAACGACAATGGAGAAAGTATTGATAAAATTATTAATTAATTAAAAAGTATAAAATTAAAGAATACCTATACCGCAAAAGCAACAAAAAAAAACTCAAAATATGCATTTATTTGCAAAATAAAATTACAAAATTAGTTTATTGTTTACATAAAACGTTTTGTTCATTACTTTGCTATTTTCGTGATTGTGCAGAACAATTATTATGCAAATTCTACAAATGCTCTAGTCACGACCAATCGTTTCGTCGAAATCATAATAATTATAATTTTTTACTTACCTACGCACGATTCACCAATGCCGAGTCATTACTACGCGAGTCACTTCCACGACCAGACATGATCGGTCGGTTATTATTATACGGATTACACCAGAGAACACGATACGTAGAAACTTGTACGTCTCCCTTTCATACACCGAACCACGACGTATAGAGAAGATAAGGCGATAACACTTGGCTTTGCCAGGGGGCCGATTCTTGAAAACGTGACATAGTTTATCGAAGGTGACTAACGTATTTGTCGCAGGAAATACTGATATTGGTATTCTTGAAAAGTGATAAGATTTTATCGATTAAAAATGGCCCGACTATTAATCTACTGTAATTAAAGCAGTGACAAAATTTAATCGACTGATTATGATAACATAATTTATCATTATTTAGCTAATGTCATTATGCATTTAATATTTATGTACCCATACTTCATAATATTTATTCCTTCTAGTTTAAAATTTATTACTTAATGCTTAATACTTAATAGTCATTACTTTATTAGTGATTAACAAAAATGGACAACATGTACCTTAATTTTTTAATTTTAAATAATATTGAACATCAAGAGAACGCAATACAGAATGTTAGGGTAGTAAAAGAAAAAACGATGGATCCATTTTTGTTGTTGGACAGATTATTTGTTAAAAGTTTTAGATTGACTAAATATCTTGCCAATATTTTAATAAACATGTTAAGACCACTTATTGAAGATACTGACCTTTCATCGGCCATTGATTTAAAAACAAAAGTTAATATAATATCATACCACTTTGCACTTTTATCAAAAAAAGTTGTAAGTTTATATTTTTCATTATCATTACTATTCATCATAGGTACTCGTTACATTACATTTTTTTGGCACTGGGTCATATCAAACACCAATGGGCCATAGTCGTTTTACTGCTTTATCTCAATCATCTGTATCTCGATGCATATCCGATGTTGTAAATGCCCTCAATGATCCTACAGTTTTCAACTTTTGGGTTAAGTTTCCATCAAGTGTTTACGAGCTTGAACAAGTTCGAAAAAAGTATATATAAAAAAATAACCTTACCATCATATCTTCGTTTTTTTTCTTTTTAATATTTTTGATATTTTTAGATTTTATACTCACACAGGATTTCCAGGAATTATTGGTTGCATTGATTGCACTTATGTGGCAATAGTTCCACCTTCTTCAAATTTAAATTTAATAGAAAACCAACATCCTGAGCACATTTATGTAAATCGTAAATGCTACCACTCTATAAATGTCCAACTAGTAAATATTACATTTTAAATTATGATTTTGGATAATATGCTTAATTACACAATGTTGTAGATTTGTGACTCAGATTTAAAAATTCTAAATGTGAACGCATTGTTTCCTGGTAGCACACATGATGCTCATATTTGGAAAAATTCTAATGTCTTACCATTACTACAAGATCTTTATGCAAAGGGTTTTAATAATATTTACTTATTGGGTAAATTAATTATAAATAAAGTTCAAAGAAACATTAAAATTTTAAAATATCTTTAACTAGGGGATTCGGGATACCCATTACGTCCATGGCTACTAACTCCCATATCAAATCCAACTAATGAAGCTGAGGAATATTTTAATAAGCAACAAATGTCCGCTAGATCTAAAATAGAACGATGTAATGGAGTTCTAAAGGGACGTTTTAGGTAAATATTAAAAACATTTAAGAATAATTAAAATAAAATAAAACAGAATATACTTCCGAATATTTTTAATTTAAAATAAACTAAAAAAAATATGAGGAAAATGTCCTCATTAAAAATTTGGTATGTAAAAAATATATCCAGACTTGGATAAAATACTTAAATACTTTTTTATTCCCAATTCATAGATGTCTTATTAAAGATCAAACTTTGCATTACAAACCAGAAAAGGCAACAAAAATAATAAATGCATGTGTGGTTCTTCATAATTTATGTATAACTTACAATGTACCTGAATTTGTGGATGGTGAAAATTTATCAGATTTTGGCATGTATCAAACTCCACTGGGAGTTGCAGAAGACAATGATGTCAACTTAAGAAATAGAGATTTAATGATGGGAAGATGACAAAGAGAGAGAATTATTCAACTTATACAAAATAGAAATATTAGGGAAGAACTATAATACTATATACTTTATAAACATTTTAAATTGATTACACAACATACTTTAACAATGTATATATTTTAAAGTTAAAATGAATCAGTCTTTGATTATAATAAGTTTAAACTGAGATTACATTATTAATACATATTAAAAAAACATAACATAATTAATACCTAATTGTTTTTTACTTTTTGTAGTTAGTTAATGATTTAAAAAAAAAAACTTAATTTATTAAATTAAGTCTTAGTGTCAGACTAATTACATAATTTTATTATTTTGAATGTATGTTTCTAAAAGTGTGTGGATGTTGCCAAGGATCTGATTGTTTTGTTTCATTAGCATCAATTTTTCATCATAGTAATTTGATTTAATTTTTAATTTTTGAGTTGCAATGTCAATCATACTCTGAGCAGCGTTGTTGCTGTCTGATAATCTTTCAGAAGCAGTTTGTTTTTTCTTAGGTTCATAGTGTTCAAAGTTCATGCGCTCTTAAAAAAAATATTATTATTAATTAGTAAATGGTTAAATAAAAATGTATTAATTATAAATTACCAATATTGTGTAGACTAGATAATAACATTAAATAAATATAATATTAAATTAGCTTTAAAGTATTTACTCGATTTAGGTACACTTTTTAGTTGTACTTTTTCTGGTTCAGTTTCTATAAGTAGTGGTTTTGTCAATTCAACAGTGTCATCATGTACTATAAAACAAAAATTGATTAATAGTGAATATAAATAATAATTATTATTAATAAACTTACCAAAAGTGTAACTATTTTCAATAAGTACTACACAATTATCAATGTCAATTTGGAAGTCTTCCAACCCATAATCTATAAATTATACCACAATCAAAGCACTTCTTAAATTATTTTCATATAAATGCATACCTATTAATTAATCAGCTAATAAAATTAAATAATATTTTACCAGTACTACTTGTTTTTTCTTTTTCATTATCATCAACATTATAATATGAACAAGTAGATATTTGTGATTGGTCCATAGGTTTGTCATAATTGAATGTAACATCAGACTCAAAGGAATTTAAATGACCACTTATAGCAACTTGGCTCATTAATGGAATTGTATCTAATTGAGCCTCTGACAAACCAAATTACTAGGAGGTCCTCCTCCAGTTCCTTGGATGTGTTTTTTAATTGCTGCAGCCTTAGTTTTTGCAGTTGTTCTTGTGTCTTGCCAAGCCTAAAAAAAGAATATATACAATTTCTACTTTCAGAAGGAGTGCATTTAGAAAATCAAGTTATAGCTTTTTAAAATGTCATTAATTAGAAAGTAATTTAAACTAATGTATACAAAAAAAAAAAAATGTGTAAATATTATTATTCTTTATTTTTTAAATATTAAAACATGGTATTAATGTATTTAAAATAATACAAATATCTTATGTTATGATTTTTAAGGCTCAGCTTGTAAGTAATGGTTTAAATTGTTGGCTTATAATACATTTTAATTTAATTAGTCTAAGAAATGCAATGCAAAGCATAGCAAATTGTTTGTTGTGAATCCATTTAGGTAATCCATTTGTGTATTATTATCACAATGAATTATTATAATTTAAAAATATTAATATTACCTAGTGAACCTCTTAGCTTTTTATTTTAAAGTAAGTAATGAACATTTAAAAAAATAATAGTATTTTGTATGAAAACTCAAAAACATAAGACCTAGTAATTACTTATGTTGCATTAAGTTTAAATTACTTTAAATTTTTCATCATATATCTATGACTTTTGTAGTAGGTTATTTATTACACTATTTTACAGTATTTATTTTAAGAAAATAGATTAAATCTTCTTCGGTCACTCTTAAAATATGTGGAAAATGTTCTATCACTTGATTAGGGATTTTATATTTTTCAATTTCTTAAATAAAAATTACCTTTTTCCATTTTTCCCATGATTTTTCAGCGCTGGGTAATGAATTTAATTCATTTGCAATATCTTCCCATCTTGCTTTGGCAATTTGTTTGGTAAAGTTGGCAGAAAATTTGCCAGAATTCAGTCTCGGGTTATTGGACATAAGTTCAACCAACGTTTTCATCTGATTTTTGGTTGGTCTTGATTTTGCCATTATGTGGTTATTATTTTAAATAAAAATAAGTAAAATTCTAAAATATATAACACTAAATAGTAAATACTAAATAACAATCACATATTCACATTTTGACGTAAACCTACATTGTACTTTTCAGTTTTCACTTTCAGTAAAATAATAGTAGGTACATAATACATACTACATAGTTTTAATTATAGAATATAAATTTAATGTAAACAATAACAGTAGAATTATTAGATATTTGAGGTTAAAATTGATTAGTTTCCGTGGTTTTGATGTTACCACAATGGTTCATTCGTTATGTTTTATCACATACGATAAATAATATAATTATATCGAATACCGTTCAAGAATATGATTTAGTTTTAACCTTCGATAAAGTTTAATCGCATTCGATAAATTTAATGAATTATCTCACATGTGATAAATTAGTCACATTTTCAAGAATCGGCCCACAGGAGAAAAAAAGTGGCTTATTTTTCGACGGCAATTTTGTAGTTAAAATAATATGCACCGGCAGCACCACAAGCTTCGAATTCGAATAATAGTAATAAAGCCAGCCGCTGTGCATTGGTATGCGGATATTTGGTCCCCGCGAAAAAATGTCGTACGCGGACAATTGGTCCCCGTCATAATTTTATACTCGGACAATTAGTCCCCGGCGTAAAAGTAAAATAGTAAATACAAAGTATTTTTTTACTAATCAATAAACGTTCTTAAAGATGTTTTTTCAATAATATAATACTTTTAAAATTTAATAGGGAATAGTTATTTGGAAAAAAAATTAAGGACGGACGCTGGTTTTAGTTCAGAAAACACCGTTCCATAGCAAATAAATTAAAAAGTAATCCATTGTAGACTTCGTCCCCCATACCCCCTGTACATATAGTAAGGTGCTATAAAGCTAGTATTTCTCCTCGCTTAATTAAATGAAGGGGGACGCTGAAATCTATGAAAAAATGAAAGCGGACTCCGTCCACCTGCGCCCCCCACCAAATTCGAGCACTGTTTGCAATAGTTTTGATAATAACTTTTCAAAAGACGATCTTTTAAATTATTTGTTTAGGCTTTCGAGATTTACATAAATTTTAATTAAATTTTGAATTTAACTTTTTACTTTTACGCCGGGGACTAATTGTTCAAGTATAAAATTATGACGAGGTCCAATATTATTACCGATATTATATTATATTTTATGTTCATTTTTATTTATTTTTAAACAAATAACTACTACCTATTATGTTATTGAAAAAACATTATTAAAAACGTTTATTGATAGGTAAAAACTAAAAAAATATTTTGTATTTAACTTTTAACTTTTACGCCGGAGACTAATTGTCCGAGTATAAAATTATGACAGGGACCAATTGTCCGCATGACCGCATACGACATTTTTTCGCAGGGACCAATTGTCCTAGATCCCTGTGCATTATATCGTAACATTCTTACGGTCTTTAGGTAATAAATGGATAAATAAATATTATATTTAAGATGAAAAATATCCGTGTCTGCCTATGCATATTTATTGGTATTTTAATGTAATATTTTAACTTGATGTAACACATATAATTCCTTGAAAAAAAAAGTCGTAAATATTTACAACCCCAAGAATCCTTGGAAATCTTGATAAAAATTATCGAAGATACCCATATATGCTGGAATATCTTGATATAGGACACATAATTCATGAAAATAATGGTCTCAAACTATTAAATTACCTAAATCTCTTGAAATGTATCGTCAAAAATTCTCATAAACAGTGGTATATATTGATGTTGGATACATGATTCCTTGAAAATAATAGCCGGAAATATTTACAACCTCAATAATCCTTGATAATTATGATCAAAAATATCAAATATCCACAAAAACGCTTGAATATCTTGATGAAGGACACATAATTCATGAAAAAAATGATCTAAAACTATAAAATTACCTAAAATTATTGAAATGTATCGTCAAGAGTTTGCAATATAGTGGTATATATTGCTAATAAATACATAATTCCTTGAAAATAATTGTCGGAAATATTTACACCCCAAGAATCCTTGAAAATCATGATCAAAAATATCAAAGATCCCCATATGCGCTTAAATATCTTGATGTAAGACACATAATTCCTTGAAAATAATAGCCGGAAATATTTACAAATCCAAGAATCCTTGAAAATCATGATCAAAAATATCAAAGATCCCCAAAAACGCTTGAATATTTTGATGTAGGAAACATAATTCATGAACAAAATGGTCTAAAACTATAAAATTACCTAAAATTCTTGAAATATATCGTCAAAGATCCACAAAAACGCTTGAATATCTTGATGTATGACACATAATTCATGAAAAAAATGGTATAAAACTATTTAATTACCTAAAATTCTTGAAATATATCGTCAAAGATCCCCAAAAACGCTTGAAAATCTTGATGTAGGACACATTATTCCTTGAAAATAATAGTTGGAAATATTTACAACCCCAAGAATCCTTGGAAACCTTCATAAAAATATCAAAAATCACCATATACGGATTAATATCTTTGTCTCAGAGAAAATATTCCTTGAAAACAAAAGCCGAAAAAAATACATCCCCAATAAATCTTGACAATATTGGTCGTAAATATCAAACATCCCCAAAAATGCTTGATTTCCTTGGTGTGAGACACTGAACTCCTTGAAATTATGGGTCTATTATCTGTTACTTTTCTAAAATACTGATAAAATAGAAGTAAAATTCTCAAAAACTATTGAATATCTAGATGTAGGACACATAATTCCTTTAAACTAATAGCTGGAAATATTTACAACCCCAAAAATCCTTGGAAATCTTGATAAAACTTATCAAAGATACCCATATGCGCTTGAATATCTTGGTGTGAGACACAAATTACTTGAAAAAAAAGTCGGAAATATTTACAACCACAATAATCCTTGATAATTATGATCAAAAATATCAAAGATCCCCATATATGCTGGAATATCTTGATGTAGAACACATAATTCCTTGAAAAAAATGGTCTAAAACTATTTAATTACCTATAATTCTTGAAATATATCGTCAAAGATCCCCAAAAACGCTTGAATATCTTAATGTAGGACACATTATTCCTTGAAAATAATAGTTGGAAATAGTTACAACCCCAAGAATCCTTGGAAATCTTCATAAAAATATCAAAAATCACCATATACGCTTGAATATCTTGGTGTGAGACACAAATTACTTGAAAAAAAAGTCGGAAATATTTACTACCACAATAATCCTTGATAATTATGATCAAAAATATCAAAGATTCCCATTTAGCTGGAATATCTTGATGTAGAACACATAATTCCTTTAAACTAATAGCTGGAAATATTTACAACCCCAAAAATCCTTGGAAATCTTGATAAAACTTATCAAAGATTCCCAAATGCGCTTGAATATTTTGGTGTGAGACACAAATTACTTGAAAAAAAGCCGGAAATATTTACAACCCCAAGAATCCTTGAAATTCGTGATTAAAAATATTAAATATCCCAAAAACCGTTTGAATATCTTGATGTAGGACACATTATTCCTTGAAAATAATAGTTGGAAATAGTTACAACCCCAAGAATCCTTGGAAACCTTCATAAAAATATCAAAAATCACCATATACGGATAAATATCTTTGTCTCAGAGAAAATATTCCTTGAAAACAAAAGCCGGAAAAAATACATCCCAAATAAATCTTGACATTATTGGTCGTAAATATCAAAGATCCCCAAAAATGCTTGATTTCCTTGGTGTGAGACACTGAACTCCTTGAAATTATGGGTCTATTATCTGTTTATTTTCTAAAATACTGATAAAATTGAAGTAAAATTCTCAAAAACTATTGAATATCTAGATGTAGGACACCTAATTCCTTTAAACTAATAGCTGGAAATATTTACAACCCCAAAAATCCTAGGAAATCTTGATAAAACTTATCAAAGATACCCATATGCGCTTGAATATCTTGGTGTGAGACACAAATTACTTGAAAAAAAAGTCGGAAATATTTACAACCCCAATAATCCTTGATAATTATGATCAAAAATATCAAAGATCCCCATATATGCTGGAATATCTTGATGTAGAACACATAATTCCTTGAAAAAAATGGTCTAAAACAAAAAAATTACCTAAAATTCTTGAAATGTATCGTCAAAAATTCTCATAAACAGCGGTATATATTGATGTTGGATACATTATTCCATGAAAATAATAGCCGGAAATATTTACAACCCCAAAAATCCTTGGAAATCTTGATAAAACTTATCAAAGATTCCCATATGCGCTTGAATATTTTGGTGTGAGACACAAATTACTTGAAAAAAAAGCCGGAAATATTTACAACCCCAAGAATCCTTGAAATTCGTGATTAAAAATATTAAATATCCCAAAAAACGTTTGAATATCTTGATGTAGGACACATTATTCCTTGAAAATAATAGTTGGAAATAGTTACAACCCCAAGAATCCTTGGAAACCTTCATAAAAATATCAAAAATCACCATATACGGATAAATATCTTTGTCTCAGAGAAAATATTCCTTGAAAACAAAAGCCGGAAAAAATACATCCCAAATAAATCTTGACATTATTGGTCGTAAATATCAAAGATCCCCAAAAATGCTTGATTTCCTTGGTGTGAGACACTGAACTCCTTGAAATTATGGGTCTATTATCTGTTTATTTTCTAAAATACTGATAAAATTGAAGTAAAATTCTCAAAAACTATTGAATATCTAGATGTAGGACACCTAATTCCTTTAAACTAATAGCTGGAAATATTTACAACCCCAAAAATCCTAGGAAATCTTGATAAAACTTATCAAAGATACCCATATGCGCTTGAATATCTTGGTGTGAGACACAAATTACTTGAAAAAAAAGTCGGAAATATTTACAACCCCAATAATCCTTGATAATTATGATCAAAAATATCAAAGATCCCCATATATGCTGGAATATCTTGATGTAGAACACATAATTCCTTGAAAAAAATGGTCTAAAACAAAAAAATTACCTAAAATTCTTGAAATGTATCGTCAAAAATTCTCATAAACAGCGGTATATATTGATGTTGGATACATTATTCCATGAAAATAATAGCCGGAAATATTTACAACCCCAAAAATCCTTGGAAATCTTGATAAAACTTATCAAAGATTCCCATATGCGCTTGAATATCTTGGTGTGAGACACAAATTACTTGAAAAAAAAGCCGGAAATATTTACAACCCCAAGAATCCTTGAAATTCGTGATTAAAAATATTAAATATCCCAAAAACCGTTTGAATATCTTGATGTAGGACACATTATTCCTTGAAAATAATAGTTGGAAATAGTTACAACCCCAAGAATCCTTGGAAACCTTCATAAAAATATCAAAAATCACCATATACGGATAAATATCTTTGTCTCAGAGAAAATATTCCTTGAAAACAAAAGCCGGAAAAAATACATCCCAAATAAATCTTGACATTATTGGTCGTAAATATCAAAGATCCCCAAAAATGCTTGATTTCCTTGGTGTGAGACACTGAACTCCTTGAAATTATGGGTCTATTATCTGTTTATTTTCTAAAATACTGATAAAATTGAAGTAAAATTCTCAAAAACTATTGAATATCTAGATGTAGGACACCTAATTCCTTTAAACTAATAGCTGGAAATATTTACAACCCCAAAAATCCTAGGAAATCTTGATAAAACTTATCAAAGATACCCATATGCGCTTGAATATCTTGGTGTGAGACACAAATTACTTGAAAAAAAAGTCGGAAATATTTACAACCCCAATAATCCTTGATAATTATGATCAAAAATATCAAAGATCCCCATATATGCTGGAATATCTTGATGTAGAACACATAATTCCTTGAAAAAAATGGTCTAAAACAAAAAAATTACCTAAAATCCTTGAAATGTATCGTCAAAAATTCTCATAAACAGCGGTATATATTGATGTTGGATACATTATTCCATGAAAATAATAGCCGGAAATATTTACAACCCCAAAAATCCTTGGAAATCTTGATAAAACTTATCAAAGATTCCCATATGCGCTTGAATATCTTGGTGTGAGACACAAATTACTTGAAAAAAAAGCCGGAAATATTTACAACCCCAAGAATCCTTGAAATTCGTGATTAAAAATATTAAATATCCCCAAAAACGCTTGAATATCTTGATGTAGGACACATTATTCCTTGAAAATAATAGTTGGAAATAGTTACAACCCCAAGAATCCTTGGAAATCTTCATAAAACTATCAAAAATCACCATATACGGATTAATATCTTTGTCTCAGAGAAAATATTCCTTGAATACAAAAGCCGGAAAAAATACATCCCAATAAATCTTGACAATATTGGTCGTAAATATCAAAGATCCCCAAAAATGCTTGATTTCCTTGGTGTGAGACACTGAACTCCTTGAAAATATGGGTTTATTATCTGTTAATTTTCTAAAATACTGATAAAATTGAAGTAAAATTCTCAAAAACTATTGAATATCTAGATGTAGGACACCTAATTCCTTTAAACTAATAGCTGGAAATATTTACAACCCCAAAAATCCTAGGAAATCTTGATAAAACTTATCAAAGATACCCATATGCGCTTGAATATCTTGGTGTGAGACACAAATTACTTGAAAAAAAAGTCGGAAATATTTACAACCCCAATAATCCTTGATAATTATGATCAAAAATATCAAAGATCCCCATATATGCTGGAATATCTTGATGTAGAACACATAATTCCTTGAAAAAAATGGTCTAAAACAAAAAAATTACCTAAAATTCTTGAAATGTATCGTCAAAAATTCTCATAAACAGCGGTATATATTGATGTTGGATACATAATTCCTTGAAAATAATAGCCGGAAATATTTACAACCCCAAGAATCCTTGAAATTCGTGATTAAAAATATTAAATATCCCCAATTACGCTTGAATATCTTGATGTAGGAAACATAATTCGAGAAAAAAATGGTCTAAAACTATTTAATTACCTATAATTCTTGAAATATATCGTCAAAGATCCCCAAAAACGCTTGAAAATCTTGATGTAGGACACATTATTCCTTGAAAATAATAGTTGGAAATATTTACAACCCCAAGAATCCTTGGAAACCTTCATAAAAATATCAAAAATCACCATATACGGATTAATATCTTTGTCTCAGAGAAAATATTCCTTGAAAACAAAAGCCGAAAAAAATACATCCCCAATAAATCTTGACAATATTGGTCGTAAATATCAAACATCCCCAAAAATGCTTGATTTCCTTGGTGTGAGACACTGAACTCCTTGAAATTATGGGTCTATTATCTGTTACTTTTCTAAAATACTGATAAAATAGAAGTAAAATTCTCAAAAACTATTGAATATCTAGATGTAGGACACATAATTCCTTTAAACTAATAGCTGGAAATATTTACAACCCCAAAAATCCTTGGAAATCTTGATAAAACTTATCAAAGATACCCATATGCGCTTGAATATCTTGGTGTGAGACACAAATTACTTGAAAAAAAAGTCGGAAATATTTACAACCACAATAATCCTTGATAATTATGATCAAAAATATCAAAGATCCCCATATATGCTGGAATATCTTGATGTAGAACACATAATTCCTTGAAAAAAATGGTCTAAAACTATTTAATTACCTATAATTCTTGAAATATATCGTCAAAGATCCCCAAAAACGCTTGAATATCTTAATGTAGGACACATTATTCCTTGAAAATAATAGTTGGAAATAGTTACAACCCCAAGAATCCTTGGAAATCTTCATAAAAATATCAAAAATCACCATATACGCTTGAATATCTTGGTGTGAGACACAAATTACTTGAAAAAAAAGTCGGAAATATTTACTACCACAATAATCCTTGATAATTATGATCAAAAATATCAAAGATTCCCATTTAGCTGGAATATCTTGATGTAGAACACATAATTCCTTTAAACTAATAGCTGGAAATATTTACAACCCCAAAAATCCTTGGAAATCTTGATAAAACTTATCAAAGATTCCCAAATGCGCTTGAATATTTTGGTGTGAGACACAAATTACTTGAAAAAAAGCCGGAAATATTTACAACCCCAAGAATCCTTGAAATTCGTGATTAAAAATATTAAATATCCCAAAAACCGTTTGAATATCTTGATGTAGGACACATTATTCCTTGAAAATAATAGTTGGAAATAGTTACAACCCCAAGAATCCTTGGAAACCTTCATAAAAATATCAAAAATCACCATATACGGATAAATATCTTTGTCTCAGAGAAAATATTCCTTGAAAACAAAAGCCGGAAAAAATACATCCCAAATAAATCTTGACATTATTGGTCGTAAATATCAAAGATCCCCAAAAATGCTTGATTTCCTTGGTGTGAGACACTGAACTCCTTGAAATTATGGGTCTATTATCTGTTTATTTTCTAAAATACTGATAAAATTGAAGTAAAATTCTCAAAAACTATTGAATATCTAGATGTAGGACACCTAATTCCTTTAAACTAATAGCTGGAAATATTTACAACCCCAAAAATCCTAGGAAATCTTGATAAAACTTATCAAAGATACCCATATGCGCTTGAATATCTTGGTGTGAGACACAAATTACTTGAAAAAAAAGTCGGAAATATTTACAACCCCAATAATCCTTGATAATTATGATCAAAAATATCAAAGATCCCCATATATGCTGGAATATCTTGATGTAGAACACATAATTCCTTGAAAAAAATGGTCTAAAACAAAAAAATTACCTAAAATTCTTGAAATGTATCGTCAAAAATTCTCATAAACAGCGGTATATATTGATGTTGGATACATTATTCCATGAAAATAATAGCCGGAAATATTTACAACCCCAAAAATCCTTGGAAATCTTGATAAAACTTATCAAAGATTCCCATATGCGCTTGAATATTTTGGTGTGAGACACAAATTACTTGAAAAAAAAGCCGGAAATATTTACAACCCCAAGAATCCTTGAAATTCGTGATTAAAAATATTAAATATCCCAAAAAACGTTTGAATATCTTGATGTAGGACACATTATTCCTTGAAAATAATAGTTGGAAATAGTTACAACCCCAAGAATCCTTGGAAACCTTCATAAAAATATCAAAAATCACCATATACGGATAAATATCTTTGTCTCAGAGAAAATATTCCTTGAAAACAAAAGCCGGAAAAAATACATCCCAAATAAATCTTGACATTATTGGTCGTAAATATCAAAGATCCCCAAAAATGCTTGATTTCCTTGGTGTGAGACACTGAACTCCTTGAAATTATGGGTCTATTATCTGTTTATTTTCTAAAATACTGATAAAATTGAAGTAAAATTCTCAAAAACTATTGAATATCTAGATGTAGGACACCTAATTCCTTTAAACTAATAGCTGGAAATATTTACAACCCCAAAAATCCTAGGAAATCTTGATAAAACTTATCAAAGATACCCATATGCGCTTGAATATCTTGGTGTGAGACACAAATTACTTGAAAAAAAAGTCGGAAATATTTACAACCCCAATAATCCTTGATAATTATGATCAAAAATATCAAAGATCCCCATATATGCTGGAATATCTTGATGTAGAACACATAATTCCTTGAAAAAAATGGTCTAAAACAAAAAAATTACCTAAAATTCTTGAAATGTATCGTCAAAAATTCTCATAAACAGCGGTATATATTGATGTTGGATACATTATTCCATGAAAATAATAGCCGGAAATATTTACAACCCCAAAAATCCTTGGAAATCTTGATAAAACTTATCAAAGATTCCCATATGCGCTTGAATATCTTGGTGTGAGACACAAATTACTTGAAAAAAAAGCCGGAAATATTTACAACCCCAAGAATCCTTGAAATTCGTGATTAAAAATATTAAATATCCCAAAAACCGTTTGAATATCTTGATGTAGGACACATTATTCCTTGAAAATAATAGTTGGAAATAGTTACAACCCCAAGAATCCTTGGAAACCTTCATAAAAATATCAAAAATCACCATATACGGATAAATATCTTTGTCTCAGAGAAAATATTCCTTGAAAACAAAAGCCGGAAAAAATACATCCCAAATAAATCTTGACATTATTGGTCGTAAATATCAAAGATCCCCAAAAATGCTTGATTTCCTTGGTGTGAGACACTGAACTCCTTGAAATTATGGGTCTATTATCTGTTTATTTTCTAAAATACTGATAAAATTGAAGTAAAATTCTCAAAAACT
Organism: Rhopalosiphum padi; assembly: GCF_020882245.1. Taxonomy (NCBI): domain Eukaryota; kingdom Metazoa; phylum Arthropoda; class Insecta; order Hemiptera; family Aphididae; genus Rhopalosiphum; species Rhopalosiphum padi. Next base: position 316,319 of record NC_083599.1, on the reverse strand, counting down.
ATTGAATATCTAGATGTAGGACACCTAATTCCTTTAAACTAATAGCTGGAAATATTTACAACCCCAAAAATCCTAGGAAATCTTGATAAAACTTATCAAAGATACCCATATGCGCTTGAATATCTTGGTGTGAGACACAAATTACTTGAAAAAAAAGTCGGAAATATTTACAACCCCAATAATCCTTGATAATTATGATCAAAAATATCAAAGATCCCCATATATGCTGGAATATCTTGATGTAGAACACATAATTCCTTGAAAAAAATGGTCTAAAACAAAAAAATTACCTAAAATCCTTGAAATGTATCGTCAAAAATTCTCATAAACAGCGGTATATATTGATGTTGGATACATTATTCCATGAAAATAATAGCCGGAAATATTTACAACCCCAAAAATCCTTGGAAATCTTGATAAAACTTATCAAAGATTCCCATATGCGCTTGAATATCTTGGTGTGAGACACAAATTACTTGAAAAAAAAGCCGGAAATATTTACAACCCCAAGAATCCTTGAAATTCGTGATTAAAAATATTAAATATCCCCAAAAACGCTTGAATATCTTGATGTAGGACACATTATTCCTTGAAAATAATAGTTGGAAATAGTTACAACCCCAAGAATCCTTGGAAATCTTCATAAAACTATCAAAAATCACCATATACGGATTAATATCTTTGTCTCAGAGAAAATATTCCTTGAATACAAAAGCCGGAAAAAATACATCCCAATAAATCTTGACAATATTGGTCGTAAATATCAAAGATCCCCAAAAATGCTTGATTTCCTTGGTGTGAGACACTGAACTCCTTGAAAATATGGGTTTATTATCTGTTAATTTTCTAAAATACTGATAAAATTGAAGTAAAATTCTCAAAAACTATTGAATATCTAGATGTAGGACACCTAATTCCTTTAAACTAATAGCTGGAAATATTTACAACCCCAAAAATCCTAGGAAATCTTGATAAAACTTATCAAAGATACCCATATGCGCTTGAATATCTTGGTGTGAGACACAAATTACTTGAAAAAAAAGTCGGAAATATTTACAACCCCAATAATCCTTGATAATTATGATCAAAAATATCAAAGATCCCCATATATGCTGGAATATCTTGATGTAGAACACATAATTCCTTGAAAAAAATGGTCTAAAACAAAAAAATTACCTAAAATTCTTGAAATGTATCGTCAAAAATTCTCATAAACAGCGGTATATATTGATGTTGGATACATAATTCCTTGAAAATAATAGCCGGAAATATTTACAACCCCAAGAATCCTTGAAATTCGTGATTAAAAATATTAAATATCCCCAATTACGCTTGAATATCTTGATGTAGGAAACATAATTCGAGAAAAAAATGGTCTAAAACTATTTAATTACCTATAATTCTTGAAATATATCGTCAAAGATCCCCAAAAACGCTTGAAAATCTTGATGTAGGACACATTATTCCTTGAAAATAATAGTTGGAAATATTTACAACCCCAAGAATCCTTGGAAACCTTCATAAAAATATCAAAAATCACCATATACGGATTAATATCTTTGTCTCAGAGAAAATATTCCTTGAAAACAAAAGCCGAAAAAAATACATCCCCAATAAATCTTGACAATATTGGTCGTAAATATCAAACATCCCCAAAAATGCTTGATTTCCTTGGTGTGAGACACTGAACTCCTTGAAATTATGGGTTTATTATCTGTTAATTTTCTAAAATACTGATAAAATTGAAGTAAAATTCTCAAAAACTATTGAATATCTAGATGTAGGACACATAATTCCTTTAAACTAATAGCTGGAAATATTTACAACCCCAAAAATCCTTGGAAATCTTGATAAAACTTATCAAAGATACCCATATGCGCTTGAATATCTTGGTGTGAGACACAAATTACTTGAAAAAAAAGTCGGAAATATTTACAACCACAATAATCCTTGATAATTATGATCAAAAATATCAAAGATCCCCATATATGCTGGAATATCTTGATGTAGAACACATAATTCCTTGAAAAAAATGGTCTAAAACAAAAAAATTACCTAAAATTCTTGAAATGTATCGTCAAAAATTCTCATAAACAGCGGTATATATTGATGTTGGATACATAATTCCTTGAAAATAATAGCCGGAAATATTTACAACCCCAAGAATCCTTGAAATTCGTGATTAAAAATATTAAATATCCCCAATTACGCTTGAATATCTTGATGTAGGAAACATAATTCGAGAAAAAAATGGTCTAAAACTATTTAATTACCTATAATTCTTGAAATATATCGTCAAAGATCCCCAAAAACGCTTGAAAATCTTGATGTAGGACACATTATTCCTTGAAAATAATAGTTGGAAATATTTACAACCCCAAGAATCCTTGGAAACCTTCATAAAAATATCAAAAATCACCATATACGGATTAATATCTTTGTCTCAGAGAAAATATTCCTTGAAAACAAAAGCCGAAAAAAATACATCCCCAATAAATCTTGACAATATTGGTCGTAAATATCAAACATCCCCAAAAATGCTTGATTTCCTTGGTGTGAGACACTGAACTCCTTGAAATTATGGGTCTATTATCTGTTACTTTTCTAAAATACTGATAAAATAGAAGTAAAATTCTCAAAAACTATTGAATATCTAGATGTAGGACACATAATTCCTTTAAACTAATAGCTGGAAATATTTACAACCCCAAAAATCCTTGGAAATCTTGATAAAACTTATCAAAGATACCCATATGCGCTTGAATATCTTGGTGTGAGACACAAATTACTTGAAAAAAAAGTCGGAAATATTTACAACCACAATAATCCTTGATAATTATGATCAAAAATATCAAAGATCCCCATATATGCTGGAATATCTTGATGTAGAACACATAATTCCTTGAAAAAAATGGTCTAAAACTATTTAATTACCTATAATTCTTGAAATATATCGTCAAAGATCCCCAAAAACGCTTGAATATCTTAATGTAGGACACATTATTCCTTGAAAATAATAGTTGGAAATAGTTACAACCCCAAGAATCCTTGGAAATCTTCATAAAAATATCAAAAATCACCATATACGCTTGAATATCTTGGTGTGAGACACAAATTACTTGAAAAAAAAGTCGGAAATATTTACTACCACAATAATCCTTGATAATTATGATCAAAAATATCAAAGATTCCCATTTAGCTGGAATATCTTGATGTAGAACACATAATTCCTTTAAACTAATAGCTGGAAATATTTACAACCCCAAAAATCCTTGGAAATCTTGATAAAACTTATCAAAGATTCCCATATGCGCTTGAATATCTTGGTGTGAGACACAAATTACTTGAAAAAAAAGCCGGAAATATTTACAACCCCAAGAATCCTTGAAATTCGTGATTAAAAATATTAAATATCCCCAAAAACGCTTGAATATCTTGATGTAGGACACATTATTCCTTGAAAATAATAGTTGGAAATAGTTACAACCCCAAGAATCCTTGGAAATCTTCATAAAACTATCAAAAATCACCATATACGGATTAATATCTTTGTCTCAGAGAAAATATTCCTTGAAAACAAAAGCCGGAAAAAATACATCCCCAATAAATCTTGACAATATTGGTCGTAAATATCAAAGATCCCCAAAATTGCTTGATTTCCTTGGTGTGAGACACTGAACTCCTTGAAATTATGGGTCTATTATCTGTTAATTTTCTAAAATACTGATAAAATTGAAGTAAAATTCTCAAAAACTATTGAATATCTAGATGTAGGACACCTAATTCCTTTAAACTAATAGCTGGAAATATTTACAACCCCAAAAATCCTTGGAAATCTTGATAAAACTTATCAAAGATTCCCATATGCGCTTGAATATCTTGGTGTGAGACACAAATTACTTGAAAAAAAATTCGGAAATATTTACTACCACAATAATCCTTGATAATTATGATCAAAAATATCAAAGATTCCCATATATGCTGGAATATCTTGATGTAGAACACATAATTCCTTTAAACTAATAGCTGGAAATATTTACAACCCCAAAAATCCTTGGAAATCTTGATAAAACTTATCAAAGATTCCCATATGCGCTTGAATATATTGGTGTGAGACACAAATTACTTGAAAAAAAAGCCGGAAATATTTACAACCCCAAGAATCCTTGAAACTCGTGATTAAAAATATTAAATATACCCAAAAACGCTTGAATATCTAGATGTAAGACACATAATTCCTTTAAACTAATAGTTGGAAATATTTACAATCCCAAGAATCCTTGGAAACCTTCATAAAAATATCAAAAATCACCATATACGGATTAATATCTTTGTCTCAGAGAAAATATTCCTTGAAAACAAAAGCCGGAAAAAATACATCCCAAATAAATCTTGACATTATTGGTCGTAAATATCAAAGATCCCCAAAAATGCTTGATTTCCTTGGTGTGAGACACTGAACTCCTTGAAATTATGGGTTCTATTATCTGTTAATTTTCAAAAATACTGATAAAATTGAAGTAAAATTCTCAAAAGCTTTTGAATATCTAGATGTAAGACACATAATTCCTTTAAACTAATAGCTGGAAATATTTACAACCCCAAAAATCCTTGGAAATCTTGATAACAATTATCAAAGATCCCCATATATACTGGAATATCTTGATGTAGAACACATAATTCCTTGAAAAAAATGGTCTAAAACAAAAAAATTACCTAAAATTCTTGAAATGTATCGTCAAAAATTCTCATAAACAGCGGTATATATTGATGTTGGATACATTATTCCATGAAAATAATAGCCGGAAATATTTACAACCCCAAAAATCCTTGGAAATCTTGATAAAACTTATCAAAGATTCCCATATGCGCTTGAATATCTTGGTGTGAGACACAAATTACTTGAAAAAAAAGCCGGAAATATTTACAACCCCAAGAATCCTTGAAATTCGTGATTAAAAATATTAAATATCCCAAAAACCGTTTGAATATCTTGATGTAGGACACATTATTCCTTGAAAATAATAGTTGGAAATAGTTACAACCCCAAGAATCCTTGGAAACCTTCATAAAAATATCAAAAATCACCATATACGGATAAATATCTTTGTCTCAGAGAAAATATTCCTTGAAAACAAAAGCCGGAATAAATACATCCCAAATAAATCTTGACATTATTGGTCGTAAATATCAAAGATCCCCAAAAATGCTTGATTTCCTTGGTGTGAGACACTGAACTCCTTGAAATTATGGGTCTATTATCTGTTTATTTTCTAAAATACTGATAAAATTGAAGTAAAATTCTCAAAAACTATTGAATATCTAGATGTAGGACACCTAATTCCTTTAAACTAATAGCTGGAAATATTTACAACCCCAAAAATCCTAGGAAATCTTGATAAAACTTATCAAAGATACCCATATGCGCTTGAATATCTTGGTGTGAGACACAAATTACTTGAAAAAAAAGTCGGAAATATTTACAACCCCAATAATCCTTGATAATTATGATCAAAAATATCAAAGATCCCCATATATGCTGGAATATCTTGATGTAGAACACATAATTCCTTGAAAAAAATGGTCTAAAACAAAAAAATTACCTAAAATTCTTGAAATGTATCGTCAAAAATTCTCATAAACAGCGGTATATATTGATGTTGGATACATTATTCCATGAAAATAATAGCCGGAAATATTTACAACCCCAAAAATCCTTGGAAATCTTGATAAAACTTATCAAAGATTCCCATATGCGCTTGAATATCTTGGTGTGAGACACAAATTACTTGAAAAAAAAGCCGGAAATATTTACAACCCCAAGAATCCTTGAAATTCGTGATTAAAAATATTAAATATCCCCAAAAACGCTTGAATATCTTGATGTAGGACACATTATTCCTTGAAAATAATAGTTGGAAATAGTTACAACCCCAAGAATCCTTGGAAATCTTCATAAAACTATCAAAAATCACCATATACGGATTAATATCTTTGTCTCAGAGAAAATATTCCTTGAATACAAAAGCCGGAAAAAATACATCCCAATAAATCTTGACAATATTGGTCGTAAATATCAAAGATCCCCAAAAATGCTTGATTTCCTTGGTGTGAGACACTGAACTCCTTGAAAATATGGGTTTATTATCTGTTAATTTTCTAAAATACTGATAAAATTGAAGTAAAATTCTCAAAAACTATTGAATATCTAGATGTAGGACACCTAATTCCTTTAAACTAATAGCTGGAAATATTTACAACCCCAAAAATCCTAGGAAATCTTGATAAAACTTATCAAAGATACCCATATGCGCTTGAATATCTTGGTGTGAGACACAAATTACTTGAAAAAAAAAGTCGGAAATATTTACAACCCCAATAATCCTTGATAATTATGATCAAAAATATCAAAGATCCCCATATATGCTGGAATATCTTGATGTAGAACACATAATTCCTTGAAAAAAATGGTCTAAAACAAAAAAATTACCTAAAATTCTTGAAATGTATCGTCAAAAATTCTCATAAACAGCGGTATATATTGATGTTGGATACATAATTCCTTGAAAATAATAGCCGGAAATATTTACAACCCCAAGAATCCTTGAAATTCGTGATTAAAAATATTAAATATCCCCAATTACGCTTGAATATCTTGATGTAGGAAACATAATTCGAGAAAAAAATGGTCTAAAACTATTTAATTACCTATAATTCTTGAAATATATCGTCAAAGATCCCCAAAAACGCTTGAAAATCTTGATGTAGGACACATTATTCCTTGAAAATAATAGTTGGAAATATTTACAACCCCAAGAATCCTTGGAAACCTTCATAAAAATATCAAAAATCACCATATACGGATTAATATCTTTGTCTCAGAGAAAATATTCCTTGAAAACAAAAGCCGAAAAAAATACATCCCCAATAAATCTTGACAATATTGGTCGTAAATATCAAACATCCCCAAAAATGCTTGATTTCCTTGGTGTGAGACACTGAACTCCTTGAAATTATGGGTTTATTATCTGTTAATTTTCTAAAATACTGATAAAATTGAAGTAAAATTCTCAAAAACTATTGAATATCTAGATGTAGGACACATAATTCCTTTAAACTAATAGCTGGAAATATTTACAACCCCAAAAATCCTTGGAAATCTTGATAAAACTTATCAAAGATACCCATATGCGCTTGAATATCTTGGTGTGAGACACAAATTACTTGAAAAAAAAGTCGGAAATATTTACAACCACAATAATCCTTGATAATTATGATCAAAAATATCAAAGATCCCCATATATGCTGGAATATCTTGATGTAGAACACATAATTCCTTGAAAAAAATGGTCTAAAACAAAAAAATTACCTAAAATTCTTGAAATGTATCGTCAAAAATTCTCATAAACAGCGGTATATATTGATGTTGGATACATAATTCCTTGAAAATAATAGCCGGAAATATTTACAACCCCAAGAATCCTTGAAATTCGTGATTAAAAATATTAAATATCCCCAATTACGCTTGAATATCTTGATGTAGGAAACATAATTCGAGAAAAAAATGGTCTAAAACTATTTAATTACCTATAATTCTTGAAATATATCGTCAAAGATCCCCAAAAACGCTTGAAAATCTTGATGTAGGACACATTATTCCTTGAAAATAATAGTTGGAAATATTTACAACCCCAAGAATCCTTGGAAACCTTCATAAAAATATCAAAAATCACCATATACGGATTAATATCTTTGTCTCAGAGAAAATATTCCTTGAAAACAAAAGCCGAAAAAAATACATCCCCAATAAATCTTGACAATATTGGTCGTAAATATCAAACATCCCCAAAAATGCTTGATTTCCTTGGTGTGAGACACTGAACTCCTTGAAATTATGGGTCTATTATCTGTTACTTTTCTAAAATACTGATAAAATAGAAGTAAAATTCTCAAAAACTATTGAATATCTAGATGTAGGACACATAATTCCTTTAAACTAATAGCTGGAAATATTTACAACCCCAAAAATCCTTGGAAATCTTGATAAAACTTATCAAAGATACCCATATGCGCTTGAATATCTTGGTGTGAGACACAAATTACTTGAAAAAAAAGTCGGAAATATTTACAACCACAATAATCCTTGATAATTATGATCAAAAATATCAAAGATCCCCATATATGCTGGAATATCTTGATGTAGAACACATAATTCCTTGAAAAAAATGGTCTAAAACTATTTAATTACCTATAATTCTTGAAATATATCGTCAAAGATCCCCAAAAACGCTTGAATATCTTAATGTAGGACACATTATTCCTTGAAAATAATAGTTGGAAATAGTTACAACCCCAAGAATCCTTGGAAATCTTCATAAAAATATCAAAAATCACCATATACGCTTGAATATCTTGGTGTGAGACACAAATTACTTGAAAAAAAATTCGGAAATATTTACTACCACAATAATCCTTGATAATTATGATCAAAAATATCAAAGATTCCCATATATGCTGGAATATCTTGATGTAGAACACATAATTCCTTTAAACTAATAGCTGGAAATATTTACAACCCCAAAAATCCTTGGAAATCTTGATAAAACTTATCAAAGATTCCCATATGCGCTTGAATATATTGGTGTGAGACACAAATTACTTGAAAAAAAAGCCGGAAATATTTACAACCCCAAGAATCCTTGAAACTCGTGATTAAAAATATTAAATATCCCCAAAAACGCTTGAATATCTAGATGTAAGACACATAATTCCTTTAAACTAATAGTTGGAAATATTTACAATCCCAAGAATCCTTGGAAACCTTCATAAAAATATCAAAAATCACCATATACGGATTAATATCTTTGTCTCAGAGAAAATATTCCTTGAAAACAAAAGCCGGAAAAAATACATCCCAAATAAATCTTGACATTATTGGTCGTAAATATCAAAGATCCCCAAAAATGCTTGATTTCCTTGGTGTGAGACACTGAACTCCTTGAAATTATGGGTTTATTATCTGTTAATTTTCTAAAATACTGATAAAATTGAAGTAAAATTCTCAAAAGCTTTTGAATATCTAGATGTAAGACACATAATTCCTTTAAACTAATAGCTGGAAATATTTACAACCCCAAAAATCCTTGGAAATCTTGATAACAATTATCAAAGATTCCCATATGCACTTGAATATCTTGGTGTGAGACACAAATTACTTGAAAAAAAAGTCGGAAATAATTACAACCCCAATAATCCTTGATAATTATGATCAAAAATATCAAAGATCCCCATATATATATTGGAATATCTTGATGTAGAACACATAATTCCTTGAAAAAAATGGTCTAAAACAAAAAAATTACCTAAAATTCTTGAAATGTATCGTCAAAAATTCTCATAAACAGCGGTATATATTGATGTTGGATACATAATTCCTTGAAAATAATAGCCGGAAATATTTACAACCCCAAGAATCCTTGAAATTCGTGATTAAAAATATTAAATATCCCCAATTACGCTTGAATATCTTGATGTAGGAAACATAATTCGAGAAAAAAATGGTCTAAAACTATTTAATTACCTATAATTCTTGAAATATATCGTCAAAGATCCCCAAAAACGCTTGAAAATCTTGATGTAGGACACATTATTCCTTGAAAATAATAGTTGGAAATATTTACAACCCCAAGAATCCTTGGAAACCTTCATAAAAATATCAAAAATCACCATATACGGATTAATATCTTTGTCTCAGAGAAAATATTCCTTGAAAACAAAAGCCGAAAAAAATACATCCCCAATAAATCTTGACAATATTGGTCGTAAATATCAAACATCCCCAAAAATGCTTGATTTCCTTGGTGTGAGACACTGAACTCCTTGAAATTATGGGTCTATTATCTGTTACTTTTCTAAAATACTGATAAAATAGAAGTAAAATTCTCAAAAACTATTGAATATCTAGATGTAGGACACATAATTCCTTTAAACTAATAGCTGGAAATATTTACAACCCCAAAAATCCTTGGAAATCTTGATAAAACTTATCAAAGATACCCATATGCGCTTGAATATCTTGGTGTGAGACACAAATTACTTGAAAAAAAAGTCGGAAATATTTACAACCACAATAATCCTTGATAATTATGATCAAAAATATCAAAGATCCCCATATATGCTGGAATATCTTGATGTAGAACACATAATTCCTTGAAAAAAATGGTCTAAAACTATTTAATTACCTATAATTCTTGAAATATATCGTCAAAGATCCCCAAAAACGCTTGAATATCTTAATGTAGGACACATTATTCCTTGAAAATAATAGTTGGAAATAGTTACAACCCCAAGAATCCTTGGAAATCTTCATAAAAATATCAAAAATCACCATATACGCTTGAATATCTTGGTGTGAGACACAAATTACTTGAAAAAAAAGTCGGAAATATTTACTACCACAATAATCCTTGATAATTATGATCAAAAATATCAAAGATTCCCATTTAGCTGGAATATCTTGATGTAGAACACATAATTCCTTTAAACTAATAGCTGGAAATATTTACAACCCCAAAAATCCTTGGAAATCTTGATAAAACTTATCAAAGATTCCCATATGCGCTTGAATATCTTGGTGTGAGACACAAATTACTTGAAAAAAAAGCCGGAAATATTTACAACCCCAAGAATCCTTGAAATTCGTGATTAAAAATATTAAATATCCCCAAAAACGCTTGAATATCTTGATGTAGGACACATTATTCCTTGAAAATAATAGTTGGAAATAGTTACAACCCCAAGAATCCTTGGAAATCTTCATAAAACTATCAAAAATCACCATATACGGATTAATATCTTTGTCTCAGAGAAAATATTCCTTGAAAACAAAAGCCGGAAAAAATACATCCCCAATAAATCTTGACAATATTGGTCGTAAATATCAAAGATCCCCAAAATTGCTTGATTTCCTTGGTGTGAGACACTGAACTCCTTGAAATTATGGGTCTATTATCTGTTAATTTTCTAAAATACTGATAAAATTGAAGTAAAATTCTCAAAAACTATTGAATATCTAGATGTAGGACACCTAATTCCTTTAAACTAATAGCTGGAAATATTTACAACCCCAAAAATCCTTGGAAATCTTGATAAAACTTATCAAAGATTCCCATATGCGCTTGAATATCTTGGTGTGAGACACAAATTACTTGAAAAAAAATTCGGAAATATTTACTACCACAATAATCCTTGATAATTATGATCAAAAATATCAAAGATTCCCATATATGCTGGAATATCTTGATGTAGAACACATAATTCCTTTAAACTAATAGCTGGAAATATTTACAACCCCAAAAATCCTTGGAAATCTTGATAAAACTTATCAAAGATTCCCATATGCGCTTGAATATATTGGTGTGAGACACAAATTACTTGAAAAAAAAGCCGGAAATATTTACAACCCCAAGAATCCTTGAAACTCGTGATTAAAAATATTAAATATCCCCAAAAACGCTTGAATATCTAGATGTAAGACACATAATTCCTTTAAACTAATAGTTGGAAATATTTACAATCCCAAGAATCCTTGGAAACCTTCATAAAAATATCAAAAATCACCATATACGGATTAATATCTTTGTCTCAGAGAAAATATTCCTTGAAAACAAAAGCCGGAAAAAATACATCCCAAATAAATCTTGACATTATTGGTCGTAAATATCAAAGATCCCCAAAAATGCTTGATTTCCTTGGTGTGAGACACTGAACTCCTTGAAATTATGGGTTTATTATCTGTTAATTTTCTAAAATACTGATAAAATTGAAGTAAAATTCTCAAAAGCTTTTGAATATCTAGATGTAAGACACATAATTCCTTTAAACTAATAGCTGGAAATATTTACAACCCCAAAAATCCTTGGAAATCTTGATAACAATTATCAAAGATCCCCATATATACTGGAATATCTTGATGTAGAACACATAATTCCTTGAAAAAAATGGTCTAAAACAAAAAAATTACCTAAAATTCTTGAAATGTATCGTCAAAAATTCTCATAAACAGCGGTATATATTGATGTTGGATACATTATTCCATGAAAATAATAGCCGGAAATATTTACAACCCCAAAAATCCTTGGAAATCTTGATAAAACTTATCAAAGATTCCCATATGCGCTTGAATATCTTGGTGTGAGACACAAATTACTTGAAAAAAAAGCCGGAAATATTTACAACCCCAAGAATCCTTGAAATTCGTGATTAAAAATATTAAATATCCCAAAAACCGTTTGAATATCTTGATGTAGGACACATTATTCCTTGAAAATAATAGTTGGAAATAGTTACAACCCCAAGAATCCTTGGAAACCTTCATAAAAATATCAAAAATCACCATATACGGATAAATATCTTTGTCTCAGAGAAAATATTCCTTGAAAACAAAAGCCGGAATAAATACATCCCAAATAAATCTTGACATTATTGGTCGTAAATATCAAAGATCCCCAAAAATGCTTGATTTCCTTGGTGTGAGACACTGAACTCCTTGAAATTATGGGTCTATTATCTGTTTATTTTCTAAAATACTGATAAAATTGAAGTAAAATTCTCAAAAACTATTGAATATCTAGATGTAGGACACCTAATTCCTTTAAACTAATAGCTGGAAATATTTACAACCCCAAAAATCCTAGGAAATCTTGATAAAACTTATCAAAGATACCCATATGCGCTTGAATATCTTGGTGTGAGACACAAATTACTTGAAAAAAAAGTCGGAAATATTTACAACCCCAATAATCCTTGATAATTATGATCAAAAATATCAAAGATCCCCATATATGCTGGAATATCTTGATGTAGAACACATAATTCCTTGAAAAAAATGGTCTAAAACAAAAAAATTACCTAAAATTCTTGAAATGTATCGTCAAAAATTCTCATAAACAGCGGTATATATTGATGTTGGATACATTATTCCATGAAAATAATAGCCGGAAATATTTACAACCCCAAAAATCCTTGGAAATCTTGATAAAACTTATCAAAGATTCCCATATGCGCTTGAATATCTTGGTGTGAGACACAAATTACTTGAAAAAAAAGCCGGAAATATTTACAACCCCAAGAATCCTTGAAATTCGTGATTAAAAATATTAAATATCCCCAAAAACGCTTGAATATCTTGATGTAGGACACATTATTCCTTGAAAATAATAGTTGGAAATAGTTACAACCCCAAGAATCCTTGGAAATCTTCATAAAACTATCAAAAATCACCATATACGGATTAATATCTTTGTCTCAGAGAAAATATTCCTTGAATACAAAAGCCGGAAAAAATACATCCCAATAAATCTTGACAATATTGGTCGTAAATATCAAAGATCCCCAAAAATGCTTGATTTCCTTGGTGTGAGACACTGAACTCCTTGAAAATATGGGTTTATTATCTGTTAATTTTCTAAAATACTGATAAAATTGAAGTAAAATTCTCAAAAACTATTGAATATCTAGATGTAGGACACCTAATTCCTTTAAACTAATAGCTGGAAATATTTACAACCCCAAAAATCCTAGGAAATCTTGATAAAACTTATCAAAGATACCCATATGCGCTTGAATATCTTGGTGTGAGACACAAATTACTTGAAAAAAAAGTCGGAAATATTTACAACCCCAATAATCCTTGATAATTATGATCAAAAATATCAAAGATCCCCATATATGCTGGAATATCTTGATGTAGAACACATAATTCCTTGAAAAAAATGGTCTAAAACAAAAAAATTACCTAAAATTCTTGAAATGTATCGTCAAAAATTCTCATAAACAGCGGTATATATTGATGTTGGATACATAATTCCTTGAAAATAATAGCCGGAAATATTTACAACCCCAAGAATCCTTGAAATTCGTGATTAAAAATATTAAATATCCCCAATTACGCTTGAATATCTTGATGTAGGAAACATAATTCGAGAAAAAAATGGTCTAAAACTATTTAATTACCTATAATTCTTGAAATATATCGTCAAAGATCCCCAAAAACGCTTGAAAATCTTGATGTAGGACACATTATTCCTTGAAAATAATAGTTGGAAATATTTACAACCCCAAGAATCCTTGGAAACCTTCATAAAAATATCAAAAATCACCATATACGGATTAATATCTTTGTCTCAGAGAAAATATTCCTTGAAAACAAAAGCCGAAAAAAATACATCCCCAATAAATCTTGACAATATTGGTCGTAAATATCAAACATCCCCAAAAATGCTTGATTTCCTTGGTGTGAGACACTGAACTCCTTGAAATTATGGGTTTATTATCTGTTAATTTTCTAAAATACTGATAAAATTGAAGTAAAATTCTCAAAAACTATTGAATATCTAGATGTAGGACACATAATTCCTTTAAACTAATAGCTGGAAATATTTACAACCCCAAAAATCCTTGGAAATCTTGATAAAACTTATCAAAGATACCCATATGCGCTTGAATATCTTGGTGTGAGACACAAATTACTTGAAAAAAAAGTCGGAAATATTTACAACCACAATAATCCTTGATAATTATGATCAAAAATATCAAAGATCCCCATATATGCTGGAATATCTTGATGTAGAACACATAATTCCTTGAAAAAAATGGTCTAAAACAAAAAAATTACCTAAAATTCTTGAAATGTATCGTCAAAAATTCTCATAAACAGCGGTATATATTGATGTTGGATACATAATTCCTTGAAAATAATAGCCGGAAATATTTACAACCCCAAGAATCCTTGAAATTCGTGATTAAAAATATTAAATATCCCCAATTACGCTTGAATATCTTGATGTAGGAAACATAATTCGAGAAAAAAATGGTCTAAAACTATTTAATTACCTATAATTCTTGAAATATATCGTCAAAGATCCCCAAAAACGCTTGAAAATCTTGATGTAGGACACATTATTCCTTGAAAATAATAGTTGGAAATATTTACAACCCCAAGAATCCTTGGAAACCTTCATAAAAATATCAAAAATCACCATATACGGATTAATATCTTTGTCTCAGAGAAAATATTCCTTGAAAACAAAAGCCGAAAAAAATACATCCCCAATAAATCTTGACAATATTGGTCGTAAATATCAAACATCCCCAAAAATGCTTGATTTCCTTGGTGTGAGACACTGAACTCCTTGAAATTATGGGTCTATTATCTGTTACTTTTCTAAAATACTGATAAAATAGAAGTAAAATTCTCAAAAACTATTGAATATCTAGATGTAGGACACATAATTCCTTTAAACTAATAGCTGGAAATATTTACAACCCCAAAAATCCTTGGAAATCTTGATAAAACTTATCAAAGATACCCATATGCGCTTGAATATCTTGGTGTGAGACACAAATTACTTGAAAAAAAAGTCGGAAATATTTACAACCACAATAATCCTTGATAATTATGATCAAAAATATCAAAGATCCCCATATATGCTGGAATATCTTGATGTAGAACACATAATTCCTTGAAAAAAATGGTCTAAAACTATTTAATTACCTATAATTCTTGAAATATATCGTCAAAGATCCCCAAAAACGCTTGAATATCTTAATGTAGGACACATTATTCCTTGAAAATAATAGTTGGAAATAGTTACAACCCCAAGAATCCTTGGAAATCTTCATAAAAATATCAAAAATCACCATATACGCTTGAATATCTTGGTGTGAGACACAAATTACTTGAAAAAAAAGTCGGAAATATTTACTACCACAATAATCCTTGATAATTATGATCAAAAATATCAAAGATTCCCATTTAGCTGGAATATCTTGATGTAGAACACATAATTCCTTTAAACTAATAGCTGGAAATATTTACAACCCCAAAAATCCTTGGAAATCTTGATAAAACTTATCAAAGATTCCCATATGCGCTTGAATATCTTGGTGTGAGACACAAATTACTTGAAAAAAAAGCCGGAAATATTTACAACCCCAAGAATCCTTGAAATTCGTGATTAAAAATATTAAATATCCCCAAAAACGCTTGAATATCTTGATGTAGGACACATTATTCCTTGAAAATAATAGTTGGAAATAGTTACAACCCCAAGAATCCTTGGAAATCTTCATAAAACTATCAAAAATCACCATATACGGATTAATATCTTTGTCTCAGAGAAAATATTCCTTGAAAACAAAAGCCGGAAAAAATACATCCCCAATAAATCTTGACAATATTGGTCGTAAATATCAAAGATCCCCAAAATTGCTTGATTTCCTTGGTGTGAGACACTGAACTCCTTGAAATTATGGGTCTATTATCTGTTAATTTTCTAAAATACTGATAAAATTGAAGTAAAATTCTCAAAAACTATTGAATATCTAGATGTAGGACACCTAATTCCTTTAAACTAATAGCTGGAAATATTTACAACCCCAAAAATCCTTGGAAATCTTGATAAAACTTATCAAAGATTCCCATATGCGCTTGAATATCTTGGTGTGAGACACAAATTACTTGAAAAAAAATTCGGAAATATTTACTACCACAATAATCCTTGATAATTATGATCAAAAATATCAAAGATTCCCATATATGCTGGAATATCTTGATGTAGAACACATAATTCCTTTAAACTAATAGCTGGAAATATTTACAACCCCAAAAATCCTTGGAAATCTTGATAAAACTTATCAAAGATTCCCATATGCGCTTGAATATATTGGTGTGAGACACAAATTACTTGAAAAAAAAGCCGGAAATATTTACAACCCCAAGAATCCTTGAAACTCGTGATTAAAAATATTAAATATCCCCAAAAACGCTTGAATATCTAGATGTAAGACACATAATTCCTTTAAACTAATAGTTGGAAATATTTACAATCCCAAGAATCCTTGGAAACCTTCATAAAAATATCAAAAATCACCATATACGGATTAATATCTTTGTCTCAGAGAAAATATTCCTTGAAAACAAAAGCCGGAAAAAATACATCCCAAATAAATCTTGACATTATTGGTCGTAAATATCAAAGATCCCCAAAAATGCTTGATTTCCTTGGTGTGAGACACTGAACTCCTTGAAATTATGGGTTTATTATCTGTTAATTTTCTAAAATACTGATAAAATTGAAGTAAAATTCTCAAAAGCTTTTGAATATCTAGATGTAAGACACATAATTCCTTTAAACTAATAGCTGGAAATATTTACAACCCCAAAAATCCTTGGAAATCTTGATAACAATTATCAAAGATTCCCATATGCACTTGAATATCTTGGTGTGAGACACAAATTACTTGAAAAAAAAGTCGGAAATAATTACAACCCCAATAATCCTTGATAATTATGATCAAAAATATCAAAGATCCCCATATATATATTGGAATATCTTGATGTAAAACACATAATTCCTTGAAAAAAATGGTCTTAAACAAAAAAATTACCTAAAATTCTTGAAATGTATCGTCAAAAATTATCATAAACAGCGGTATATCCCAGATAGCAAAAAAATATTTATATGACATTGAAAAAATATTTTGTATGTAATGAACATGATTATATAAATGTTTTTTTTCTACATTTTTTTGATTACAAAAATGTTAAAATAATATTTATAAAATAATGGTTGGCCACTAAAGTTACATTTTATAAATATTATTTTAAGAATATTATAAGAACATTATTATAAGAATATTAAAAGAACATTATTATAAGAATGTTATTAAAATGTTATCAAAATAACATTTATAAAATATAACTTCAGTGGCCAACCATTGTTTTATAAATATTATTTTAATATTTTTGTAATCAAAAAAATGTAGAAAAAAATATTTATATAATCATACTTTTTACATACAAAATATTTTATCAATATCATATAAATAATTTAAATTAGTTTAAAAATTATAAATGATTATATTTTTACTTTAGTTCTATTATAATAACGAGTATCAAAATATTATTTCAAATGGTACTTTTTTATTATTATAACACAATATAATAATTTCCATTTTTTTTATGCAAATTAAATATTTTATTATATATTCTGTATTAGAATCATGTGATTAAATACATCAACAGCACCAATAAATTATAACACTAATAATATAAACTTATATTAACAAATTTATTATTAGAGTAGATATATTTTACTACAGTCATAATCATAAATAACAATGATTACATTTAATATTATTATAATGTATTTGATTGTAGTTCCACAATTTTGTGCTCTCTAAATTTCGCACCAGCTATAAAAATTTTCATAGGTTGTTCCACATCAATTTTATCGTGGTTTTGATAACGTTTCATGTTTTTCACAGCATCTAAAATTTTAAACAAAGTTGTAATATTTCTGTATCAACTTCATAGTAAAATGTCTATAATTTACCAAATATAATAGAGCTAGCTCCAAGAGTTGAAAACACTTTTTTTTTCTTTTGCCCCTTATAACTATACTCTTGTAGTAAAGTGTCTTTGAAAAGAAAACGCATCATAGCCCTTATGGTACTTGGTAATGTATTGCGCACATAACGGGCAAGTTCAGCCACCTAAAGCATAAAATTATGGAAAAATTATACTTAGGTAATTTAAAATTAATTTACACAATTAGTCATTAAACCCATATTTATATTTATTCATAAATAAATATATAAAATTAAATATATATAACAACTCACCAATTGTATCCTATAATTGTTATCTAACAGCTTATTTTCAAATGTTTGAAGAGCATCTTCATCCACTAAAGGAAAATCACTGTTTAGTGATATAAATAAATCTGATACACTTGCATCTTTGTTCAATTCAGCATTGCTGTTCATTGTGTTGTTTCTGATCATTTCTTCAATTTTATCAATCTTTTCATGAAGTGATCTCATTTCATACTTCAAATTTAACACGTTACGGTTAATTTTTTCAAGAGTATCTAAATTCAATTTAAAATATCCGGAATTACTTTATTGTTATCTTGATAATTTTTGGGTCTGACACGAAATATCATAAAAATATAAAATTTATTTTTAACTATATATCTTTATACCATCACAATGTTATTTTAAAAACCATTATTTACCATTATTATGAAATTTACTTGTTTACATTATTATATAGTAGTATTTGATAAATACACTTTTAAATTTTATTAGATAATAAATAAAGGCAAAACAATATGATATTCTTTAATATGAATAGATTTAAAATTAAAACTGTAATTGTTATTTAATTTTTTAAATACTATATTATTATTTTAAAATAAACTTTATCACATCATCAGTTTCCTGGCCATACAAATAAAATATTTATTGATTTTTTATTGCCATGAAAGAAGTTTGGGAGTACCTCAAATTAACATAAATAATAAATACATACCACTTTTATCATTGAAGACATTATTTATCTGCTTTTGACTAGATTGAGAAGTACTTGCAATATAATTTTCATGAGTCACCTTAAATGGTGATGATGAAGTATTAATGATTGACGTAGTATGTTTGTTACTATCAAAAATTGAAATTTCTTGAATTTGATCTGAAATAATAATATATTGTAAATTCTAATTAAAATTTAAAATAATTTAGTAAATCAATTTATTTACCAGGATTTTTGAGTTTTTGAATTTTGTTTGACATAATATATGGGCTACGTGAAGAACAATTGCCGAAGTCTAATTTTTTCCTTGCTGAGAAATGTTTTGGCGATGACAATTTACCTGTAATAATATGTTCTAATAAGCATTTAATATTACTAAATAATAAATGTATAAATATCTAATACTTAAAATCATCTAAAAGTATTTATTTACATCATTATCAATATATATAATATGTACAAAGCAAATACTATATTATATTTAAAATATAACTAACTAATTTATAAGAAGATAATGGAGTTATTGAGTTTAATAGAATATTCTATAAGATATTTAAATAATAATAATAATAATAAAAATATTTAAGAAAAATAGATCAGATTCTCACAGATTTAATAACTAGGTAAATCATTATCCAATAGTAATATTAAGTATCAGAAATTAATTTTCATAAATTATTCAATAATGATATCATCAATGAGTATAATATAAATTAATAAAGAATTAAGATTATTATAATTATCTTCCTAGTATAAATTGAATTAAATTAAATGGCCTGGTAAATGTAATTTTAAAGAATTAACCACAATATTAATATTTTATATGGCTATTGGTAATATATATTAATGAAATGAGGAAAACATGATACATTTTCAATTTTTCAAAAATGCAAACATAACATTAATTTTACCTTGAACAGTATTTAATGCTGGAGAGTATAGTGGATCAGTATCACTATCATCTGAAATTACAAAATATAATTTAATTTAATTTATATAATTTAATCTCATAAAATTACAAAAATAAAGATAAATTCAAATTTATTTATTTACCATAAACATCACCAGAATCTGGGCTCCAGAAATTTGCAATGTCTTTAGTTTGTTTATCAAGCGATAGTTTTCTTTTCAATTTAGGTTTATTTTTGTCATTTTCTTGAGAAGATTCATTTGTGGACAAATCAGATGTTAGTTTAGCCAGATTAGCCTTTTCCTCGGCAATTTTATAATTATCTGTATATTGAATCAAAGAAAATAATATAATTCAATTAAATTGCTGAAAATTTAAAAACAAGTTCATACTTAAATCTTTTCCTAGTTTGCGAGCACTTAAATAACGAAAACACTTTTCATTTGGCGATACTTGACTATCTATGTATGATCTTAAATTTTTTTTTGGCCAAGCACACATTTCATTGTTAAACCAATTTGATGGGACAACTTCTACGGAATTGTCTTTGAAAGCAACAATTGACCACATTATACTATAATAAAAATTTTTCCTTTAATAATTTCAAAACCAACAAAAAATTTTTTTTTCAAGTTAAAATATAATATAAATAAAAAAAATTAGGAATGTAAGATTTAACACATAATAAAAATAAAATTATCTTGATACTTATAATTATAATAAAAAAAAATTATAATAATAATATATGAAGTACAAATATTACAAGTATTACAAGTAAAGTTATAAAAAGGTTTATATTTTGGTAGAATGAATAATTAGTAGAGCAATAAATTTATTGTTATTAGGTAAAAGTATAACTTTTTTTTTAATACTACCAATTTCATACCAATTAAAATTATTATACAATTCATCAACTATATAAATGTCTAATTTGGATGATTTTATAGGATTATTAAACATTATGTGTTTGTTTTTAAATTTTTTACATATTAAAATAACTTCATTTAAATTGTTGTTGCATATTATATTAAAAACTTTTACAACATCATCATCAATAGTTAGAAGGTAGGAATCAGCTTCTATGTTTGTTTTTATTGTCATTGTTTCCAATACGATACAGGTAAATTGGTTTCCTTTCAATGCATTTTCTAATATTGGTCCACGTACATGTGGTCCACTAAGTTGATATGGAGCAATTTGAGTTTGAATTTGAGTTTTTAAATTACAGATTTCATTATACCTTTTGACAATTTGTTGCAAAGGCTTATCCGGTTTCCTCAACATTTTTTTTAGAGAACCCATGAAATTTTCAAACGGAAATGCTGAACAGTTATCAAGTGGTCCAAACTTATCATAGTCGTCACAAATATGTGTCAGGCCATGTACATTATGGGATATCAAATAAGAACCATAAATATTTTCAAAGTTTTTTACAAAATTGTCTAATAATTTTCTGGCAATATTGATAAATTTAGCATGGTCTGGACTGAGCAGTAAAGTCATTGCTATACTCAAACCAAAAAAATGTTTCCAATGTTCAACAGTCAATACATTTTTAGTCACAGTTGTACCAACATATAACAAAAACATGCGAAACTCTGTTGCCTTCCAACGGTTTACTTCATCAAGCTTACGAGTTTTTCTGGCAAACTCGCATGGAATATTAACTTTAATATCTTCAAGATGTTTTGATATTTCTCTGATTTTCCATGAAGGATATCTAATACTTACTGGACCTTTGATCCACAAAAGAATCAATTTCCTAACAACACCAAGACACACTAAATGCATGTAATCCAGTGAAAAATTGTTTACCACATCAAATGAAGGTAATGTTGATATGAGAGATACATTACCAACATGATGGTCTTCATTGGATTGCATTACATAATTTTCATGTGTCCTCTTAGATGGACACCTTGTAGGCGAAGTAAAGGGAAAACACAATCTATTTGATAAATATAAACCTTCATGTTCGCACCTTGAACACGAAAAAAATCCACTGTGTCCTTTAGTTTTTAATAAAAACGATTTTGCTGGTGCATCACAGCAAAATGTGTCTATATACAAATTATACACTTTATTATTAATACAAATACCAGTATTATTTAATAAATGTGCTTCGTCAGTAAATGATTTAATAAAACTGTTGCTATCAGCAGGTTTTTCTTTGCCACAATAAAGTCCAACTAGAAAAACTTTGTTATTTTCCGGACGAATGTATGCTAGTATAGGCCAAAATTGTTCTGGATTACTTTTAAAAATTGGTAACCCATCAACTCCTACCACAATATGGATATCATTATTATTTTTCAAACATTCTGGAAAATTGTTTTTAATACCATTCAATATACCAAAATGGTAATATATTCCAGGTTCAACAGTTTCAAAATTATAGGGCTCAACAGTTTTTGATTGCAAAATAGTCCTTGAATCTTTAGGCAAATCTTTAAAACATTTATGTTGTTTTAAAACAACTAATAGTTTATTTAATGCATTTTGTGGAATATTAAAATCAACAGCCCACTTAGCAATTAATGTACGGAAAAGAAAAGTTTGATCATATGTTTCATTTATAAAATAATCTTCATCTTGTTCAGATTCTGATGAAGATGAAGTAAATATTACGCTTGATTTTTTATTTAAAAACTCAAAAGTTAAATCTTGATTTTTTACTATTTCTTGAGGGTTCTGATTGGTAGAAGATTTGTCAATTGTTGCATTTAGTGGTTGAAAGCCTGATTGATTGTTTGTTTGAGAAGAAAAATTGCTATTTATTGTAGTAGGACCATAATTTGAATCACCCATAACAATTCCATTATCCCTTTCTAATTCTTCTTGAATTCGTCTTTGTTTTGATCGAGCACTTAAATGAGATTTTTTTTCAAAATCCATCTTACAAAATCTAATAGAAATTAAAGCAGAAGTTCCCATAAAACCGCAATAATATATATATATTATTGTTATTATCCATAAATAATAATTGAATAATTTGTGTCCAATAAGTATATAATTATAGTATGAATAAAAAAATATGAATAGTTAAAATTGATAGAATTTATGATAAATATTAAGTTTTAAACAAATGTCTAAAAATTATATGTTTAAAATAATATTTTTGGGATATATGTACTATATTATGTACCTACTGCACTGGGTATAACTTTCACGATTTAAATATTTTATAATATGTAGTAGGTGCATTTGGGTATATATATTATATATATATAATGAGCTTACACCCAATAGTACTAATGTGTGATTTAATAATATTTCACAATTTTATACTTCATGAAATATTATAATACTATATGCATATGTAATATATGTACCTAAAATGTGTGCATATATTCTTCTATGAGTATTTAGTTGGATAATACATATAATAGAATAAGTGAGACAACTTTTTATTTCAAAATGTAAAACAAAATAAAAATAAAATCTAGTAGTAAATAGTACCTAAAATTAACTACCTATAAAATAATAGTACCTAGGTAGGTACTCAACTTTTTAGATACCAAATAATTATTAAATCAATGACAAATAATTTTACACTAATTTCTAACAAGAAATTAATTAACATTCTCTTCTCCATCACTGAATATTAATAATAATAATAATAATAATAATACAATCGAGTAAACAGTTGAAATAACTATATAGTGTTATGTTGTGTAAGAACAGTTTATGAATTAAATAAAAACAAAATAAAACATAAAACATTAAAAATTTAAGGATCATATAGGTACCTAGGAATTTACTGTTTCACTCTATTGTGTTATATATTTATATAACAACTAATATGTTAGTTAAATACAATTGATAACTTATTAAAAGAAAACTTTATCCATTATATTATACACATTAAAACTAAAATAAGTATGTTGTACGTACTACGTGCAATATATTTTAAGATTACTTACACATTACTAATGGATAGGAATAAGTATATTAATTGAGAAATGTATATAATAAAACATTTTGAATAGATAGAAATCAGATTTTTAAAGAATAATAATATAGGTACGTACCTATTATTAATACTATATATTATACTATATATACTATTTATACTATTTGTACCTACTACCTACCTATAGTAACAACTTACAATTGTATTTAAATAAACAATAAAAAAAATTAAAAATATCAAAAAATTAAAATTTGTATGTACCTTATTATATTACTTACCTATAAAACAGTTGTCTGGGTAGACACTTCTGTAGTTTATTGAAGACTGAAGTTATAATAATATAATGATAATTAATAGCCAAAGTGCCAAAGCCAATCGTAATATAATAATATTATTTCACCAAAGTAAAATGTAATGTGCACAATACCGTAAAATCTGAACAATATGATACATATAGACACGGAGTATTTACGAGTAGCGGCTATACCTTCGACGTTCCATGGAAAAATAACAGTGAGAAGATATGTGTTTATTGTGACTGCAAGACACACGGACGGTTATTACTGGGAAAATCCTAAATCGGGTAAATGCATTCGTTATCATCGTCTTCGCCATCGTCCGATAGCCGTATTTCTAATTTTCAATCAAAGTGGGGAATAATTTTATACTTAATAGTTAATACAGATAATATTTTAGTCGGTGTCTGACGACTATTATTATATATTTATATAACAATGGTTACTACATTGTTAACACTATTTTTTTTATAGACCAACTATGCGATTTTATTCGCTTAAACGTTACAACACAAAGCATATAATATAATCAATAATCATTTTACGCAATTAAAAGCCGCAGCAGATATCATCATTACCTATTTTAATTATTTGATATAAAAATTAAAACAATCGTGGAAACACGCACTAATACATTATTACATATGTAATGCAGATCGTGGACGCGCGAATAATAACTTCAATTGATTTGAATATCTTATTCTTTCAAAATTAGTAAGAACAGTATTTAAGTATTATAAGAACTACGATAGAAAAAGATGCCTTAAAATCCATTGTAAATAAATAGGTACTCCAAGAGTAAAAAAAGCTAGAGGTCCTCGGGAGAGGAAGAGGAAGTCTAATATAAGACCATAAAAACATAAAATCTATTGTCTTATACGCATAAAAATACATATAAAATTTAAATAGGTACTTTAAAATTAAAATCCCAGACATAATTATTATAAGACAATAAATTTCTTAATATCTTACAATATAAAAATAATATATACTACCTATCAATATTATTTTAGTATTTCATTTTTAATATTATATTAATCAAATATTAAAAATATAATTTAAACAACCCATTTTTGATAACGTAATGATAATATATTAAGAATATTATTTAAACAATCCATATATATAACATAATAATAATATATTCAGAATATTATTTTATTATTTCGATTGTGATGTCAAATAATTAATACATTCATAATATAATTTAAACAATTCGTTTTTAATAACATATTAATAATATAAACAGAATATTATTAAATTATTTCATTTATAATTTCATATTAATAATATATTCATAATATTATTTAATGAACGATTATTTAATGTTATATTAATAATATATTCATAATATTATTTAATAAACGATTATTTAATGTTATATTAATATTTTTCTTATAATATAATAATTTTAATGAAAATATAATATTAATAAAATATTATCATTCCGAAAATGCTATCTGGGATATTGATGTTGGATACATTATACCTTGAAAATAATAGCCGGAAATATTTACAACCCCAAAAATCCTTGGAAATCTTCATAAAACTATCAAAAATCACCATATACGGATTAATATCTTTGTCTCAGAGAAAATATTCCTTGAATACAAAAGCCGGAAAAAATACATCCCCAATAAATCTTGACAATATTGGTCGTAAATATCAAAGATCCCCAAAAATGCTTGATTTCCTTGGTGTGAGACACTGAACTCCTTGAAAATATGGGTTTATTATCTGTTAATTTTCTAAAATACTGATAAAATTGAAGTAAAATTCTCAAAAACTATTGAATATCTAGATGTAGGACACCTAATTCCTTTAAACTAATAGCTGGAAATATTTACAACCCCAAAAATCCTAGGAAATCTTGATAAAACTTATCAAAGATACCCATATGCGCTTGAATATCTTGGTGTGAGACACAAATTACTTGAAAAAAAAGTCGGAAATACTTACAACCCCAATAATCCTTGATAATTATGATCAAAAATATCAAAGATCCCCATATATGCTGGAATATCTTGATGTAGAACACATAATTCCTTGAAAAAAATGGTCTAAAACAAAAAAATTACCTAAAATTCTTCAAATGTATCGTCAAAAATTCTCATAAACAGCGGTATATATTGATGTTGGATACATAATTCCTTGAAAATAATAGCCGGAAATATTTACAACCCCAAGAATCCTTGGAAATCTTCATAAAACTATCAAAAATCACCATATACGGATTAATATCTTTGTCTCAGAGAAAATATTCCTAGAATACAAAAGCCGGAAAAAATACATCCCCAATAAATCTTGACAATATTGGTCGTAAATATCAAAGATCCCCAAAAATGCTTGATTTCCTTGGTGTGAGACACTGAACTCCTTGAAAATATGGGTTTATTATCTGTTAATTTTCTAAAATACTGATAAAATTGAAGTAAAATTCTCAAAAACTATTGAATATCTAGATGTAGGACACCTAATTCCTTTAAACTAATAGCCGGAAATATTTACAACCCCAAAAATCCTTGGAAATCTTGATAAAACTTATCAAAGATTCCCATATGCGCTTGAATATCTTGGTGTGAGACACAAATTACTTGAAAAAAAAGCCGGAAATATTTACAACCCCAAGAATCCTTGAAATTCGTGATTAAAAATATTAAATATCCCCAAAAACGCTTGAATATCTTGATGTAGGACACATTATTCCTTGAAAATAATAGTTGGAAATAGTTACAACCCCAAGAATCCTTGGAAATCTTCAGAAAACTATCAAAAATCACCATATACGGATTAATATCTTTGTCTCAGAGAAAATATTCCTTGAATACAAAAGCCGGAAAAAATACATCCCCAATAAATCTTGACAATATTGGTCGTAAATATCAAAGATCCCCAAAAATGCTTGATTTCCTTGGTGTGAGAGACTGAACTCCTTGAAATTATGGGTCTATTATCTGTTAATTTTCTAAAATACTGATAAAATTGAAGTAAAATTCTCAAAAACTATTGAATATCTAGATGTAGGACACCTAATTCCTTTAAACTAATAGCTGGAAATATTTACAACCCCAAAAATCCTAGGAAATCTTGATAAAACTTATCAAAGATACCCATATGCGCTTGAATATCTTGGTGTGAGACACAAATTACTTGAAAAAAAAGTCGGAAATCTTTACACCCCCAATAATCCTTGATAATTATGATCAAAAATATCAAAGATCCCCATATATGCTGGAATATCTTGATGTAGAACACATAATTCCTTGAAAAAAATGGTCTAAAACAAAAAAATTACCTAAAATTCTTCAAATGTATCGTCAAAAATTCTCATAAACAGCGGTATATATTGATGTTGGATACATTATTCCATGAAAATAATAGCCGGAAATATTTACAACCCCAAAAATCCTTGGAAATCTTGATAAAACTTATCAAAGATTCCCATATGCGCTTGAATATCTTGGTGTGAGACACAAATTACTTGAAAAAAAAGCCGGAAATATTTACAACCCCAAGAATCCTTGAAATTCGTGATTAAAAATATTAAATATCCCCAAAAACGCTTGAATATCTTGATGTAGGACACATTATTCCTTGAAAATAATAGTTGGAAATAGTTACAATCCCAAGAATCCTTGGAAATCTTCATAAAACTATCAAAAATCACCATATACGGATTAATATCTTTGTCTCAGAGAAAATATTCCTTGAATACAAAAGCCGGAAAAAATACATCCCCAATAAATCTTGACAATATTGGTCGTAAATATCAAAGATCCCCAAAAATGCTTGATTTCCTTGGTGTGAGAGACTGAACTCCTTGAAATTATGGGTCTATTATCTGTTAATTTTCTAAAATACTGATAAAATTGAAGTAAAATTCTCAAAAACTATTGAATATCTAGATGTAGGACACCTAATTCCTTTAAACTAATAGCTGGAAATATTTACAACCCCAAAAATCCTAGGAAATCTTGATAAAACTTATCAAAGATACCCATATGCGCTTGAATATCTTGGTGTGAGACACAAATTACTTGAAAAAAAAGTCGGAAATCTTTACACCCCCAATAATCCTTGATAATTATGATCAAAAATATCAAAGATCCCCATATATGCTGGAATATCTTGATGTAGAACACATAATTCCTTGAAAAAAATGGTCTAAAACAAAAAAATTACCTAAAATTCTTCAAATGTATCGTCAAAAATTCTCATATGCGCTTGAATATCTTGGTGTGAGACACAAATTACTTGAAAAAAAAGCCGGAAATATTTACAACCCCAAGAATCCTTGAAATTCGTGATTAAAAATATTAAATATCCCAAAAAAACGTTTGAATATCTTGATGTAGGACACATTATTCCTTGAAAATAATAGTTGGAAATAGTTACAACCCCAAGAATCCTTGGAAATCTTCATAAAACTATCAAAAATCACCATATACGGATTAATATCTTTGTCTCAGAGAAAATATTCCTTGAATACAAAAGCCGGAAAAAATACATCCCAATAAATCTTGACAATATTGGTCGTAAATATCAAAGATCCCCAAAAATGCTTGATTTCCTTGGTGTGAGACACTGAACTCCTTGAAATTATGGGTTTATTATCTGTTAATTTTCTAAAATACTGATAAAATTGAAGTAAAATTCTCAAAAACTATTGAATATCTAGATGTAGGACACCTAATTCCTTTAAACTAATAGCTGGAAATATTTACAACCCCAAAAATCCTAGGAAATCTTGATAAAACTTATCAAAGATACCCATATGCGCTTGAATATCTTGGTGTGAGACACAAATTACTTGAAAAAAAAGTCGGAAATATTTACAACCCCAATAATCCTTGATAATTATGATCAAAAATATCAAAGATCCCCATATATGCTGGAATATCTTGATGTAGAACACATAATTCCTTGAAAAAAATAGTCTAAAACAAAAAAATTACCTAAAATTCTTCAAATGTATCGTCAAAAATTCTCATAAACAGCAGTATATATTGATGTTGGATACATAATTCCTTGAAAATAATAGCCGGAAATATTTACAACCCCAAATATCCTTGGAAATCTTGATAAAACTTATCAAAGATTCCCATATGCGCTTGAATATCTTGGTGTGAGACACAAATTACTTGAAAAAAAAGCCGGAAATATTTACAACCCCAAGAATCCTTGAAATTCGTGATTAAAAATATTAAATATCCCCAAAAACGCTTGAATATCTTGATGTAGGACACATTATTCCTTGAAAATAATAGTTGGAAATAGTTACAACCCCAAGAATCCTTGGAAATCTTCATAAAACTATCAAAAATCACCATATACGGATTAATATCTTTGTCTCAGAGAAAATATTCCTTGAATACAAAAGCCGGAAAAAATACATCCCCAATAAATCTTGACAATATTGGTCGTAAATATCAAAGATCCCCAAAAATGCTTGATTTCCTTGTTGTGAGACACTGAACTCCTTGAAATTATGGGTCTATTATCTGTTAATTTTCTAAAATACTGATAAAATTGAAGTAAAATTCTCAAAAACTATTGAATATCTAGATGTAGGACACCTAATTCCTTTAAACTAATAGCCGGAAATATTTACAACCCCAAAAATCCTAGGAAATCTTGATAAAACTTATCAAAGATTCCCATATGCGCTTGAATATTTTGGTGTGAGACACAAATTACTTGAAAAAAAGCCGGAAATATTTACAACCCCAAGAATCCTTGAAATTCGTGATTAAAAATATTAAATATCCCAAAAAACGTTTGAATATCTTGATGTAGGACACATTATTCCTTGAAAATAATAGTTGGAAATAGTTACAACCCCAAGAATCCTTGGAAATCTTCATAAAACTATCAAAAATCACCATATACGGATTAATATCTTTGTCTCAGAGAAAATATTCCTTGAATACAAAAGCCGGAAAAAATACATCCCCAATAAATCTTGACAATATTGGTCGTAAATATCAAAGATCCCCAAAAATGCTTGATTTCCTTGTTGTGAGACACTGAACTCCTTGAAATTATGGGTCTATTATCTGTTAATTTTCTAAAATACTGATAAAATTGAAGTAAAATTCTCAAAAACTATTGAATATCTAGATGTAGGACACCTAATTCCTTTAAACTAATAGCCGGAAATATTTACAACCCCAAAAATCCTTGGAAATCTTGATAAAACTTATCAAAGATTCCCATATGCGCTTGAATATCTTGGTGTGAGACACAAATTACTTGAAAAAAAAGCCGGAAATATTTACAACCCCAAGAATCCTTGAAATTCGTGATTAAAAATATTAAATATCCCCAAAAACGCTTGAATATCTTGATGTAGGACACATTATTCCTTGAAAATAATAGTTGGAAATAGTTACAACCCCAAGAATCCTTGGAAATCTTCATAAAACTATCAAAAATCACCATATACGGATTAATATCTTTGTCTCAGAGAAAATATTCCTTGAATACAAAAGCCGGAAAAAATACATCCCGATAAATCTTGACAATATTGGTCGTAAATATCAAAGATCCCCAAAAATGCTTGATTTCCTTGGTGTGAGACACTGAACTCCTTGAAAATATGGGTTTATTATCTGTTAATTTTCTAAAATACTGATAAAATTGAAGTAAAATTCTCAAAAACTATTGAATATCTAGATGTAGGACACCTAATTCCTTTAAACTAATAGCTGGAAATATTTACAACCCCAAAAATCCTAGGAAATCTTGATAAAACTTATCAAAGATACCCATATGCGCTTGAATATCTTGGTGTGAGACACAAATTACTTGAAAAAAAAGTCGGAAATATTTACAACCCCAATAATCCTTGATAATTATGATCAAAAATATCAAAGATCCCCATATATGCTGGAATATCTTGATGTAGAACACATAATTCCTTGAAAAAAATGGTCTAAAACAAAAAAATTACCTAAAATTCTTGAAATGTATCGTCAAAAATTCTCATAAACAGCGGTATATATTGATGTTGGATACATTATTCCATGAAAATAATAGCCGGAAATATTTACAACCCCAAAAATCCTTGGAAATCTTGATAAAACTTATCAAAGATTCCCATATGCGCTTGAATATCTTGGTGTGAGACACAAATTACTTGAAAAAAAAGCCGGAAATATTTACAACCCCAAGAATCCTTGAAATTCGTGATTAAAAATATTAAATATCCCAAAAACCGTTTGAATATCTTGATGTAGGACACATTATTCCTTGAAAATAATAGTTGGAAATAGTTACAACCCCAAGAATCCTTGGAAACCTTCATAAAAATATCAAAAATCACCATATACGGATAAATATCTTTGTCTCAGAGAAAATATTCCTTGAAAACAAAAGCCGGAAAAAATACATCCCAAATAAATCTTGACATTATTGGTCGTAAATATCAAAGATCCCCAAAAATGCTTGATTTCCTTGGTGTGAGACACTGAACTCCTTGAAATTATGGGTCTATTATCTGTTTATTTTCTAAAATACTGATAAAATTGAAGTAAAATTCTCAAAAACTATTGAATATCTAGATGTAGGACACCTAATTCCTTTAAACTAATAGCTGGAAATATTTACAACCCCAAAAATCCTAGGAAATCTTGATAAAACTTATCAAAGATACCCATATGCGCTTGAATATCTTGGTGTGAGACACAAATTACTTGAAAAAAAAGTCGGAAATATTTACAACCCCAATAATCCTTGATAATTATGATCAAAAATATCAAAGATCCCCATATATGCTGGAATATCTTGATGTAGAACACATAATTCCTTGAAAAAAATGGTCTAAAACAAAAAAATTACCTAAAATTCTTGAAATGTATCGTCAAAAATTCTCATAAACAGCGGTATATATTGATGTTGGATACATTATTCCATGAAAATAATAGCCAGAAATATTTACAACCCCAAAAATCCTTGGAAATCTTGATAAAACTTATCAAAGATTCCCATATGCGCTTGAATATTTTGGTGTGAGACACAAATTACTTGAAAAAAAAGCCGGAAATATTTACAACCCCAAGAATCCTTGAAATTCGTGATTAAAAATATTAAATATCCCAAAAAACGTTTGAATATCTTGATGTAGGACACATTATTCCTTGAAAATAATAGTTGGAAATAGTTACAACCCCAAGAATCCTTGGAAACCTTCATAAAAATATCAAAAATCACCATATACGGATAAATATCTTTGTCTCAGAGAAAATATTCCTTGAAAACAAAAGCCGGAAAAAATACATCCCAAATAAATCTTGACATTATTGGTCGTAAATATCAAAGATCCCCAAAAATGCTTGATTTCCTTGGTGTGAGACACTGAACTCCTTGAAATTATGGGTCTATTATCTGTTTATTTTCTAAAATACTGATAAAATTGAAGTAAAATTCTCAAAAACTATTGAATATCTAGATGTAGGACACCTAATTCCTTTAAACTAATAGCTGGAAATATTTACAACCCCAAAAATCCTAGGAAATCTTGATAAAACTTATCAAAGATACCCATATGCGCTTGAATATCTTGGTGTGAGACACAAATTACTTGAAAAAAAAGTCGGAAATATTTACAACCCCAATAATCCTTGATAATTATGATCAAAAATATCAAAGATCCCCATATATGCTGGAATATCTTGATGTAGAACACATAATTCCTTGAAAAAAATGGTCTAAAACAAAAAAATTACCTAAAATTCTTGAAATGTATCGTCAAAAATTCTCATAAACAGCGGTATATATTGATGTTGGATACATTATTCCATGAAAATAATAGCCGGAAATATTTACAACCCCAAAAATCCTTGGAAATCTTGATAAAACTTATCAAAGATTCCCATATGCGCTTGAATATCTTGGTGTGAGACACAAATTACTTGAAAAAAAAGCCTGAAATATTTACAACCCCAAGAATCCTTGAAATTCGTGATTAAAAATATTAAATATCCCAAAAACCGTTTGAATATCTTGATGTAGGACACATTATTCCTTGAAAATAATAGTTGGAAATAGTTACAACCCCAAGAATCCTTGGAAACCTTCATAAAAATATCAAAAATCACCATATACGGATAAATATCTTTGTCTCAGAGAAAATATTCCTTGAAAACAAAAGCCGGAAAAAATACATCCCAAATAAATCTTGACATTATTGGTCGTAAATATCAAAGATCCCCAAAAATGCTTGATTTCCTTGGTGTGAGACACTGAACTCCTTGAAATTATGGGTCTATTATCTGTTTATTTTCTAAAATACTGATAAAATTGAAGTAAAATTCTCAAAAACTATTGAATATCTAGATGTAGGACACCTAATTCCTTTAAACTAATAGCTGGAAATATTTACAACCCCAAAAATCCTAGGAAATCTTGATAAAACTTATCAAAGATACCCATATGCGCTTGAATATCTTGGTGTGAGACACAAATTACTTGAAAAAAAAGTCGGAAATATTTACAACCCCAATAATCCTTGATAATTATGATCAAAAATATCAAAGATCCCCATATATGCTGGAATATCTTGATGTAGAACACATAATTCCTTGAAAAAAATGGTCTAAAACAAAAAAATTACCTAAAATTCTTGAAATGTATCGTCAAAAATTCTCATAAACAGCGGTATATATTGATGTTGGATACATTATTCCATGAAAATAATAGCCGGAAATATTTACAACCCCAAAAATCCTTGGAAATCTTGATAAAACTTATCAAAGATTCCCATATGCGCTTGAATATTTTGGTGTGAGACACAAATTACTTGAAAAAAAAGCCGGAAATATTTACAACCTCAAGAATCCTTGAAATTCGTGATTAAAAATATTAAATATCCCAAAAAAACGTTTGAATATCTTGATGTAGGACACATTATTCCTTGAAAATAATAGTTGGATATAGTTACAACCCCAAGAATCCTTGGAAACCTTCATAAAAATATCAAAAATCACCATATACGGATAAATATCTTTGTTTCAGAGAAAATATTCCTTGAAAACAAAAGCCGGAAAAAATACATCCCAAATAAATCTTGACATTATTGGTCGTAAATATCAAAGATCCCCAAAAATGCTTGATTTCCTTGGTGTGAGACACTGAACTCCTTGAAATTATGGGTCTATTATCTGTTTATTTTCTAAAATACTGATAAAATTGAAGTAAAATTCTCAAAAACTATTGAATATCTAGATGTAGGACACCTAATTCCTTTAAACTAATAGCTGGAAATATTTACAACCCCAAAAATCCTAGGAAATCTTGATAAAACTTATCAAAGATACCCATATGCGCTTGAATATCTTGGTGTGAGACACAAATTACTTGAAAAAAAAGTCGGAAATATTTACAACCCCAATAATCCTTGATAATTATGATCAAAAATATCAAAGATCCCCATATATGCTGGAATATCTTGATGTAGAACACATAATTCCTTGAAAAAAATGGTCTAAAACAAAAAAATTACCTAAAATTCTTGAAATGTATCGTCAAAAATTCTCATAAACAGCGGTATATATTGATGTTGGATACATTATTCCATGAAAATAATAGCCAGAAATATTTACAACCCCAAAAATCCTTGGAAATCTTGATAAAACTTATCAAAGATTCCCATATGCGCTTGAATATTTTGGTGTGAGACACAAATTACTTGAAAAAAAAGCCGGAAATATTTACAACCCCAAGAATCCTTGAAATTCGTGATTAAAAATATTAAATATCCCAAAAAACGTTTGAATATCTTGATGTAGGACACATTATTCCTTGAAAATAATAGTTGGAAATAGTTACAAACCCCAAGAATCCTTGGAAACCTTCATAAAAATATCAAAAATCACCATATACGGATAAATATCTTTGTCTCAGAGAAAATATTCCTTGAAAACAAAAGCCGGAAAAAATACATCCCAAATAAATCTTGACATTATTGGTCGTAAATATCAAAGATCCCCAAAAATGCTTGATTTCCTTGGTGTGAGACACTGAACTCCTTGAAATTATGGGTCTATTATCTGTTTATTTTCTAAAATACTGATAAAATTGAAGTAAAATTCTCAAAAACTATTGAATATCTAGATGTAGGACACCTAATTCCTTTAAACTAATAGCTGGAAATATTTACAACCCCAAAAATCCTAGGAAATCTTGATAAAACTTATCAAAGATACCCATATGCGCTTGAATATCTTGGTGTGAGACACAAATTACTTGAAAAAAAAGTCGGAAATATTTACAACCCCAATAATCCTTGATAATTATGATCAAAAATATCAAAGATCCCCATATATGCTGGAATATCTTGATGTAGAACACATAATTCCTTGAAAAAAATGGTCTAAAACAAAAAAATTACCTAAAATTCTTGAAATGTATCGTCAAAAATTCTCATAAACAGCGGTATATATTGATGTTGGATACATTATTCCATGAAAATAATAGCCGGAAATATTTACAACCCCAAAAATCCTTGGAAATCTTGATAAAACTTATCAAAGATTCCCATATGCGCTTGAATATCTTGGTGTGAGACACAAATTACTTGAAAAAAAAGCCTGAAATATTTACAACCCCAAGAATCCTTGAAATTCGTGATTAAAAATATTAAATATCCCAAAAACCGTTTGAATATCTTGATGTAGGACACATTATTCCTTGAAAATAATAGTTGGAAATAGTTACAACCCCAAGAATCCTTGGAAACCTTCATAAAAATATCAAAAATCACCATATACGGATAAATATCTTTGTCTCAGAGAAAATATTCCTTGAAAACAAAAGCCGGAAAAAATACATCCCAAATAAATCTTGACATTATTGGTCGTAAATATCAAAGATCCCCAAAAATGCTTGATTTCCTTGGTGTGAGACACTGAACTCCTTGAAATTATGGGTCTATTATCTGTTTATTTTCTAAAATACTGATAAAATTGAAGTAAAATTCTCAAAAACTATTGAATATCTAGATGTAGGACACCTAATTCCTTTAAACTAATAGCTGGAAATATTTACAACCCCAAAAATCCTAGGAAATCTTGATAAAACTTATCAAAGATACCCATATGCGCTTGAATATCTTGGTGTGAGACACAAATTACTTGAAAAAAAAAGTCGGAAATATTTACAACCCCAATAATCCTTGATAATTATGATCAAAAATATCAAAGATCCCCATATATGCTGGAATATCTTGATGTAGAACACATAATTCCTTGAAAAAAATGGTCTAAAACAAAAAAATTACCTAAAATTCTTGAAATGTATCGTCAAAAATTCTCATAAACAGCGGTATATATTGATGTTGGATACATTATTCCATGAAAATAATAGCCGGAAATATTTACAACCCCAAAAATCCTTGGAAATCTTGATAAAACTTATCAAAGATTCCCATATGCGCTTGAATATTTTGGTGTGAGACACAAATTACTTGAAAAAAAAGCCGGAAATATTTACAACCCCAAGAATCCTTGAAATTCGTGATTAAAAATATTAAATATCCCAAAAAAACGTTTGAATATCTTGATGTAGGACACATTATTCCTTGAAAATAATAGTTGGATATAGTTACAACCCCAAGAATCCTTGGAAACCTTCATAAAAATATCAAAAATCACCATATACGGATAAATATCTTTGTCTCAGAGAAAATATTCCTTGAAAACAAAAGCCGGAAAAAATACATCCCAAATAAATCTTGACATTATTGGTCGTAAATATCAAAGATCCCCAAAAATGCTTGATTTCCTTGGTGTGAGACACTGAACTCCTTGAAATTATGGGTCTATTATCTGTTTATTTTCTAAAATACTGATAAAATTGAAGTAAAATTCTCAAAAACTATTGAATATCTAGATGTAGGACACCTAATTCCTTTAAACTAATAGCTGGAAATATTTACAACCCCAAAAATCCTAGGAAATCTTGATAAAACTTATCAAAGATACCCATATGCGCTTGAATATCTTGGTGTGAGACACAAATTACTTGAAAAAAAAGTCGGAAATATTTACAACCCCAATAATCCTTGATAATTATGATCAAAAATATCAAAGATCCCCATATATGCTGGAATATCTTGATGTAGAACACATAATTCCTTGAAAAAAATGGTCTAAAACAAAAAAATTACCTAAAATTCTTGAAATGTATCGTCAAAAATTCTCATAAACAGCGGTATATATTGATGTTGGATACATTATTCCATGAAAATAATAGCCAGAAATATTTACAACCCCAAAAATCCTTGGAAATCTTGATAAAACTTATCAAAGATTCCCATATGCGCTTGAATATTTTGGTGTGAGACACAAATTACTTGAAAAAAAAGCCGGAAATATTTACAACCCCAAGAATCCTTGAAATTCGTGATTAAAAATATTAAATATCCCAAAAAAACGTTTGAATATCTTGATGTAGGACACATTATTCCTTGAAAATAATAGTTGGAAATAGTTACAACCCCAAGAATCCTTGGAAACCTTCATAAAAATATCAAAAATCACCATATACGGATAAATATCTTTGTCTCAGAGAAAATATTCCTTGAAAACAAAAGCCGGAAAAAATACATCCCAAATAAATCTTGACATTATTGGTCGTAAATATCAAAGATCCCCAAAAATGCTTGATTTCCTTGGTGTGAGACACTGAACTCCTTGAAATTATGGGTCTATTATCTGTTTATTTTCTAAAATACTGATAAAATTGAAGTAAAATTCTCAAAAACTATTGAATATCTAGATGTAGGACACCTAATTCCTTTAAACTAATAGCTGGAAATATTTACAACCCCAAAAATCCTAGGAAATCTTGATAAAACTTATCAAAGATACCCATATGCGCTTGAATATCTTGGTGTGAGACACAAATTACTTGAAAAAAAAGTCGGAAATATTTACAACCCCAATAATCCTTGATAATTATGATCAAAAATATCAAAGATCCCCATATATGCTGGAATATCTTGATGTAGAACACATAATTCCTTGAAAAAAATGGTCTAAAACAAAAAAATTACCTAAAATTCTTGAAATGTATCGTCAAAAATTCTCATAAACAGCGGTATATATTGATGTTGGATACATTATTCCATGAAAATAATAGCCGGAAATATTTACAACCCCAAAAATCCTTGGAAATCTTGATAAAACTTATCAAAGATTCCCATATGCGCTTGAATATCTTGGTGTGAGACACAAATTACTTGAAAAAAAAGCCTGAAATATTTACAACCCCAAGAATCCTTGAAATTCGTGATTAAAAATATTAAATATCCCAAAAACCGTTTGAATATCTTGATGTAGGACACATTATTCCTTGAAAATAATAGTTGGAAATAGTTACAACCCCAAGAATCCTTGGAAACCTTCATAAAAATATCAAAAATCACCATATACGGATAAATATCTTTGTCTCAGAGAAAATATTCCTTGAAAACAAAAGCCGGAAAAAATACATCCCAAATAAATCTTGACATTATTGGTCGTAAATATCAAAGATCCCCAAAAATGCTTGATTTCCTTGGTGTGAGACACTGAACTCCTTGAAATTATGGGTCTATTATCTGTTTATTTTCTAAAATACTGATAAAATTGAAGTAAAATTCTCAAAAACTATTGAATATCTAGATGTAGGACACCTAATTCCTTTAAACTAATAGCTGGAAATATTTACAACCCCAAAAATCCTAGGAAATCTTGATAAAACTTATCAAAGATACCCATATGCGCTTGAATATCTTGGTGTGAGACACAAATTACTTGAAAAAAAAGTCGGAAATATTTACAACCCCAATAATCCTTGATAATTATGATCAAAAATATCAAAGATCCCCATATATGCTGGAATATCTTGATGTAGAACACATAATTCCTTGAAAAAAATGGTCTAAAACAAAAAAATTACCTAAAATTCTTGAAATGTATCGTCAAAAATTCTCATAAACAGCGGTATATATTGATGTTGGATACATTATTCCATGAAAATAATAGCCGGAAATATTTACAACCCCAAAAATCCTTGGAAATCTTGATAAAACTTATCAAAGATTCCCATATGCGCTTGAATATTTTGGTGTGAGACACAAATTACTTGAAAAAAAAGCCGGAAATATTTACAACCCCAAGAATCCTTGAAATTCGTGATTAAAAATATTAAATATCCCAAAAAACGTTTGAATATCTTGATGTAGGACACATTATTCCTTGAAAATAATAGTTGGATATAGTTACAACCCCAAGAATCCTTGGAAACCTTCATAAAAATATCAAAAATCACCATATACGGATAAATATCTTTGTCTCAGAGAAAATATTCCTTGAAAACAAAAGCCGGAAAAAATACATCCCAAATAAATCTTGACATTATTGGTCGTAAATATCAAAGATCCCCAAAAATGCTTGATTTCCTTGGTGTGAGACACTGAACTCCTTGAAATTATGGGTCTATTATCTGTTTATTTTCTAAAATACTGATAAAATTGAAGTAAAATTCTCAAAAACTATTGAATATCTAGATGTAGGACACCTAATTCCTTTAAACTAATAGCTGGAAATATTTACAACCCCAAAAATCCTAGGAAATCTTGATAAAACTTATCAAAGATACCCATATGCGCTTGAATATCTTGGTGTGAGACACAAATTACTTGAAAAAAAAGTCGGAAATATTTACAACCCCAATAATCCTTGATAATTATGATCAAAAATATCAAAGATCCCCATATATGCTGGAATATCTTGATGTAGAACACATAATTCCTTGAAAAAAATGGTCTAAAACAAAAAAATTACCTAAAATTCTTGAAATGTATCGTCAAAAATTCTCATAAACAGCGGTATATATTGATGTTGGATACATTATTCCATGAAAATAATAGCCGGAAATATTTACAACCCCAAAAATCCTTGGAAATCTTGATAAAACTTATCAAAGATTCCCATATGCGCTTGAATATCTTGGTGTGAGACACAAATTACTTGAAAAAAAAGCCTGAAATATTTACAACCCCAAGAATCCTTGAAATTCGTGATTAAAAATATTAAATATCCCAAAAACCGTTTGAATATCTTGATGTAGGACACATTATTCCTTGAAAATAATAGTTGGAAATAGTTACAACCCCAAGAATCCTTGGAAACCTTCATAAAAATATCAAAAATCACCATATACGGATAAATATCTTTGTCTCAGAGAAAATATTCCTTGAAAACAAAAGCCGGAAAAAATACATCCCAAATAAATCTTGACATTATTGGTCGTAAATATCAAAGATCCCCAAAAATGCTTGATTTCCTTGGTGTGAGACACTGAACTCCTTGAAATTATGGGTCTATTATCTGTTTATTTTCTAAAATACTGATAAAATTGAAGTAAAATTCTCAAAAACTATTGAATATCTAGATGTAGGACACCTAATTCCTTTAAACTAATAGCTGGAAATATTTACAACCCCAAAAATCCTAGGAAATCTTGATAAAACTTATCATAGATACCCATATGCGCTTGAATATCTTGGTGTGAGACACAAATTACTTGAAAAAAAAGTCGGAAATATTTACAACCCCAATAATCCTTGATAATTATGATCAAAAATATCAAAGATCCCCATATATGCTGGAATATCTTGATGTAGAACACATAATTCCTTGAAAAAAATGGTCTAAAACAAAAAAATTACCTAAAATTCTTGAAATGTATCGTCAAAAATTCTCATAAACAGCGGTATATATTGATGTTGGATACATTATTCCATGAAAATAATAGCCGGAAATATTTACAACCCCAAAAATCCTTGGAAATCTTGATAAAACTTATCAAAGATTCCCATATGCGCTTGAATATCTTGGTGTGAGACACAAATTACTTGAAAAGAAAGCCGGAAATATTTACAACCCCAAGAATCCTTGAAATTCGTGATTAAAAATATTAAATATCCCCAAAAACGCTTGAATATCTTGATGTAGGACACATTATTCCTTGAAAATAATAGTTGGAAATAGTTACAACCCCAAGAATCCTTGGAAATCTTCATAAAACTATCAAAAATCACCATATACGGATTAATATCTTTGTCTCAGAGAAAATATTCCTTGAATACAAAAGCCGGAAAAAATACATCCCAATAAATCTTGACAATATTGGTCGTAAATATCAAAGATCCCCAAAAATGCTTGATTTCCTTGTTGTGAGACACTGAACTCCTTGAAATTATGGGTCTATTATCTGTTAATTTTCTAAAATACTGATAAAATTGAAGTAAAATTCTCAAAAACTATTGAATATCTAGATGTAGGACACCTAATTCCTTTAAACTAATAGCTGGAAATATTTACAACCCCAAAAATCCTAGGAAATCTTGATAAAACTTATCAAAGATACCCATATGCGCTTGAATATCTTGGTGTGAGACACAAATTACTTGAAAAAAAAGTCGGAAATATTTACAACCCCAATAATCCTTGATAATTATGATCAAAAATATCAAAGATCCCCATATATGCTGGAATATCTTGATGTAGAACACATAATTCCTTGAAAAAAATGGTCTAAAACAAAAAAATTACCTAAAATTCTTGAAATGTATCGTCAAAAATTCTCATAAACAGCGGTATATATTGATGTTGGATACATTATTCCATGAAAATAATAGCCGGAAATATTTACAACCCCAAAAATCCTTGGAAATCTTGATAAAACTTATCAAAGATTCCCATATGCGCTTGAATATTTTGGTGTGAGACACAAATTACTTGAAAAAAAAGCCGGAAATATTTACAACCCCAAGAATCCTTGAAATTCGTGATTAAAAATATTAAATATCCCAAAAAACGTTTGAATATCTTGATGTAGGACACATTATTCCTTGAAAATAATAGTTGGAAATAGTTACAACCCCAAGAATCCTTGGAAACCTTCATAAAAATATCAAAAATCACCATATACGGATAAATATCTTTGTCTCAGAGAAAATATTCCTTGAAAACAAAAGCCGGAAAAAATACATCCCAAATAAATCTTGACATTATTGGTCGTAAATATCAAAGATCCCCAAAAATGCTTGATTTCCTTGGTGTGAGACACTGAACTCCTTGAAATTATGGGTCTATTATCTGTTTATTTTCTAAAATACTGATAAAATTGAAGTAAAATTCTCAAAAACTATTGAATATCTAGATGTAGGACACCTAATTCCTTTAAACTAATAGCTGGAAATATTTACAACCCCAAAAATCCTAGGAAATCTTGATAAAACTTATCAAAGATACCCATATGCGCTTGAATATCTTGGTGTGAGACACAAATTACTTGAAAAAAAAGTCGGAAATA
The DNA here is from genome assembly GCF_020882245.1 of Rhopalosiphum padi. Lineage (NCBI taxonomy): Eukaryota > Metazoa > Arthropoda > Insecta > Hemiptera > Aphididae > Rhopalosiphum > Rhopalosiphum padi. The sequence continues at coordinate 273,462 of NC_083599.1, read as the reverse complement.
TTTACAACCCCAATAATCCTTGATAATTATGATCAAAAATATCAAAGATCCCCATATATGCTGGAATATCTTGATGTAGAACACATAATTCCTTGAAAAAAATGGTCTAAAACAAAAAAATTACCTAAAATTCTTGAAATGTATCGTCAAAAATTCTCATAAACAGCGGTATATATTGATGTTGGATACATTATTCCATGAAAATAATAGCCGGAAATATTTACAACCCCAAAAATCCTTGGAAATCTTGATAAAACTTATCAAAGATTCCCATATGCGCTTGAATATCTTGGTGTGAGACACAAATTACTTGAAAAAAAAGCCGGAAATATTTACAACCCCAAGAATCCTTGAAATTCGTGATTAAAAATATTAAATATCCCCAAAAACGCTTGAATATCTTGATGTAGGACACATTATTCCTTGAAAATAATAGTTGGAAATAGTTACAACCCCAAGAATCCTTGGAAATCTTCATAAAACTATCAAAAATCACCATATACGGATTAATATCTTTGTCTCAGAGAAAATATTCCTTGAATACAAAAGCTGGAAAAAATACATCCCCAATAAATCTTGACAATATTGGTCGTAAATATCAAAGATCCCCAAAAATGCTTGATTTCCTTGTTGTGAGACACTGAACTCCTTGAAATTATGGGTCTATTATCTGTTAATTTTCTAAAATACTGATAAAATTGAAGTAAAATTCTCAAAAACTATTGAATATCTAGATGTAGGACACCTAATTCCTTTAAACTAATAGCTGGAAATATTTACAACCCCAAAAATCCTAGGAAATCTTGATAAAACTTATCAAAGATACCCATATGCGCTTGAATATCTTGGTGTGAGACACAAATTACTTGAAAAAAAAGTCGGAAATATTTACAACCCCAATAATCCTTGATAATTATGATCAAAAATATCAAAGATCCCCATATATGCTGGAATATCTTGATGTAGAACACATAATTCCTTGAAAAAAATGGTCTAAAACAAAAAAATTACCTAAAATTCTTGAAATGTATCGTCAAAAATTCTCATAAACAGCGGTATATATTGATGTTGGATACATTATTCCATGAAAATAATAGCCGGAAATATTTACAACCCCAAAAATCCTTGGAAATCTTGATAAAACTTATCAAAGATTCCCATATGCGCTTGAATATTTTGGTGTGAGACACAAATTACTTGAAAAAAAAGCCGGAAATATTTACAACCCCAAGAATCCTTGAAATTCGTGATTAAAAATATTAAATATCCCAAAAAACGTTTGAATATCTTGATGTAGGACACATTATTCCTTGAAAATAATAGTTGGAAATAGTTACAACCCCAAGAATCCTTGGAAACCTTCATAAAAATATCAAAAATCACCATATACGGATAAATATCTTTGTCTCAGAGAAAATATTCCTTGAAAACAAAAGCCGGAAAAAATACATCCCAAATAAATCTTGACATTATTGGTCGTAAATATCAAAGATCCCCAAAAATGCTTGATTTCCTTGTTGTGAGACACTGAACTCCTTGAAATTATGGGTCTATTATCTGTTAATTTTCTAAAATACTGATAAAATTGAAGTAAAATTCTCAAAAACTATTGAATATCTAGATGTAGGACACCTAATTCCTTTAAACTAATAGCTGGAAATATTTACAACCCCAAAAATCCTAGGAAATCTTGATAAAACTTATCAAAGATACCCATATGCGCTTGAATATCTTGGTGTGAGACACAAATTACTTGAAAAAAAAGTCGGAAATATTTACAACCCCAATAATCCTTGATAATTATGATCAAAAATATCAAAGATCCCCATATATGCTGGAATATCTTGATGTAGAACACATAATTCCTTGAAAAAAATGGTCTAAAACAAAAAAATTACCTAAAATTCTTGAAATGTATCGTCAAAAATTCTCATAAACAGCGGTATATATTGATGTTGGATACATTATTCCATTAAAATAATAGCCGGAAATATTTACAACCCCAAAAATCCTTGGAAATCTTGATAAAACTTATCAAAGATTCCCATATGCGCTTGAATATTTTGGTGTGAGACACAAATTACTTGAAAAAAAAAGCCGGAAATATTTACAACCCCAAGAATCCTTGAAATTCGTGATTAAAAATATTAAATATCCCAAAAAACGTTTGAATATCTTGATGTAGGACACATTATTCCTTGAAAATAATAGTTGGAAATAGTTACAACCCCAAGAATCCTTGGAAACCTTCATAAAAATATCAAAAATCACCATATACGGATAAATATCTTTGTCTCAGAGAAAATATTCCTTGAAAACAAAAGCCGGAAAAAATACATCCCAAATAAATCTTGACATTATTGGTCGTAAATATCAAAGATCCCCAAAAATGCTTGATTTCCTTGGTGTGAGACACTGAACTCCTTGAAATTATGGGTCTATTATCTGTTAATTTTCTAAAATACTGATAAAATTGAAGTAAAATTCTCAAAAACTATTGAATATCTAGATGTAGGACACCTAATTCCTTTAAACTAATAGCTGGAAATATTTACAACCCCAAAAATCCTAGGAAATCTTGATAAAACTTATCAAAGATACCCATATGCGCTTGAATATCTTGGTGTGAGACACAAATTACTTGAAAAAAAAGTCGGAAATATTTACAACCCCAATAATCCTTGATAATTATGATCAAAAATATCAAAGATCCCCATATATGCTGGAATATCTTGATGTAGAACACATAATTCCTTGAAAAAAATGGTCTAAAACAAAAAAATTACCTAAAATTCTTGAAATGTATCGTCAAAAATTCTCATAAACAGCGGTATATATTGATGTTGGATACATTATTCCATGAAAATAATAGCCGGAAATATTTACAACCCCAAAAATCCTTGGAAATCTTGATAAAACTTATCAAAGATTCCCATATGCGCTTGAATATTTTGGTGTGAGACACAAATTACTTGAAAAAAAAGCCGGAAATATTTACAACCCCAAGAATCCTTGAAATTCGTGATTAAAAATATTAAATATCCCAAAAAACGTTTGAATATCTTGATGTAGGACACATTATTCCTTGAAAATAATAGTTGGAAATAGTTACAACCCCAAGAATCCTTGGAAACCTTCATAAAAATATCAAAAATCACCATATACGGATAAATATCTTTGTCTCAGAGAAAATATTCCTTGAAAACAAAAGCCGGAAAAAATACATCCCAAATAAATCTTGACATTATTGGTCGTAAATATCAAAGATCCCCAAAAATGCTTGATTTCCTTGGTGTGAGACACTGAACTCCTTGAAATTATGGGTCTATTATCTGTTTATTTTCTAAAATACTGATAAAATTGAAGTAAAATTCTCAAAAACTATTGAATATCTAGATGTAGGACACCTAATTCCTTTAAACTAATAGCTGGAAATATTTACAACCCCAAAAATCCTAGGAAATCTTGATAAAACTTATCAAAGATACCCATATGCGCTTGAATATCTTGGTGTGAGACACAAATTACTTGAAAAAAAAGTCGGAAATATTTACAACCCCAATAATCCTTGATAATTATGATCAAAAATATCAAAGATCCCCATATATGCTGGAATATCTTGATGTAGAACACATAATTCCTTGAAAAAAATGGTCTAAAACAAAAAAATTACCTAAAATTCTTGAAATGTATCGTCAAAAATTCTCATAAACAGCGGTATATATTGATGTTGGATACATTATTCCATGAAAATAATAGCCGGAAATATTTACAACCCCAAAAATCCTTGGAAATCTTGATAAAACCTATCAAAGATTCCCATATGCGCTTGAATATCTTGGTGTGAGACACAAATTACTTGAAAAAAAAGCCGGAAATATTTACAACCCCAAGAATCCTTGAAATTCGTGATTATAAATATTAAATATCCCCAAAAACGCTTGAATATCTTGATGTAGGACACATTATTCCTTGAAAATAATAGTTGGAAATAGTTACAACCCCAAGAATCCTTGGAAATCTTCATAAAACTATCAAAAATCACCATATACGGATTAATATCTTTGTCTCAGAGAAAATATTCCTTGAATACAAAAGCCGGAAAAAATACATCCCAATAAATCTTGACAATATTGGTCGTAAATATCAAAGATCCCCAAAAATGCTTGATTTCCTTGGTGTGAGACACTGAACTCCTTGAAAATATGGGTTTATTATCTGTTAATTTTCTAAAATACTGATAAAATTGAAGTAAAATTCTCAAAAACTATTGAATATCTAGATGTAGGACACCTAATTCCTTTAAACTAATAGCTGGAAATATTTACAACCCCAAAAATCCTAGGAAATCTTGATAAAACTTATCAAAGATACCCATATGCGCTTGAATATCTTGGTGTGAGACACAAATTACTTGAAAAAAAAGTCGGAAATATTTACAACCCCAATAATCCTTGATAATTATGATCAAAAATATCAAAGATCCCCATATATGCTGGAATATCTTGATGTAGAACACATAATTCCTTGAAAAAAATGGTCTAAAACAAAAAAATTACCTAAAATTCTTGAAATGTATCGTCAAAAATTCTCATAAACAGCGGTATATATTGATGTTGGATACATTATTCCATGAAAATAATAGCCGGAAATATTTACAACCCCAAAAATCCTTGGAAATCTTGATAAAACTTATCAAAGATTCCCATATGCGCTTGAATATTTTGGTGTGAGACACAAATTACTTGAAAAAAAAGCCGGAAATATTTACAACCCCAAGAATCCTTGAAATTCGTGATTAAAAATATTAAATATCCCAAAAAACGTTTGAATATCTTGATGTAGGACACATTATTCCTTGAAAATAATAGTTGGAAATAGTTACAACCCCAAGAATCCTTGGAAACCTTCATAAAAATATCAAAAATCACCATATACGGATAAATATCTTTGTCTCAGAGAAAATATTCCTTGAAAACAAAAGCCGGAAAAAATACATCCCAAATAAATCTTGACATTATTGGTCGTAAATATCAAAGATCCCCAAAAATGCTTGATTTCCTTGTTGTGAGACACTGAACTCCTTGAAATTATGGGTCTATTATCTGTAAATTTTCTAAAATACTGATAAAATTGAAGTAAAATTCTCAAAAACTATTGAATATCTAGATGTAGGACACCTAATTCCTTTAAACTAATAGCTGGAAATATTTACAACCCCAAAAATCCTAGGAAATCTTGATAAAACTTATCAAAGATACCCATATGCGCTTGAATATCTTGGTGTGAGATACAAATTACTTGAAAAAAAAGTCGGAAATATTTACAACCCCAATAATCCTTGATAATTATGATCAAAAATATCAAAGATCCCCATATATGCTGGAATATCTTGATGTAGAACACATAATTCCTTGAAAAAAATGGTCTAAAACAAAAAAATTACCTAAAATTCTTGAAATGTATCGTCAAAAATTCTCATAAACAGCGGTATATATTGATGTTGGATACATTATTCCATGAAAATAATAGCCGGAAATATTTACAACCCCAAAAATCCTTGGAAATCTTGATAAAACTTATCAAAGATTCCCATATGCGCTTGAATATTTTGGTGTGAGACACAAATTACTTGAAAAAAAAGCCGGAAATATTTACAACCCCAAGAATCCTTGAAATTCGTGATTAAAAATATTAAATATCCCAAAAAACGTTTGAATATCTTGATGTAGGACACATTATTCCTTGAAAATAATAGTTGGAAATAGTTACAACCCCAAGAATCCTTGGAAACCTTCATAAAAATATCAAAAATCACCATATACGGATAAATATCTTTGTCTCAGAGAAAATATTCCTTGAAAACAAAAGCCGGAAAAAATACATCCCAAATAAATCTTGACATTATTGGTCGTAAATATCAAAGATCCCCAAAAATGCTTGATTTCCTTGGTGTGAGACACTGAACTCCTTGAAATTATGGGTCTATTATCTGTTTATTTTCTAAAATACTGATAAAATTGAAGTAAAATTCTCAAAAACTATTGAATATCTAGATGTAGGACACCTAATTCCTTTAAACTAATAGCTGGAAATATTTACAACCCCAAAAATCCTAGGAAATCTTGATAAAACTTATCAAAGATACCCATATGCGCTTGAATATCTTGGTGTGAGACACAAATTACTTGAAAAAAAAGTCGGAAATATTTACAACCCCAATAATCCTTGATAATTATGATCAAAAATATCAAAGATCCCCATATATGCTGGAATATCTTGATGTAGAACACATAATTCCTTGAAAAAAATGGTCTAAAACAAAAAAATTACCTAAAATTCTTGAAATGTATCGTCAAAAATTCTCATAAACAGCGGTATATATTGATGTTGGATACATTATTCCATGAAAATAATAGCCGGAAATATTTACAACCCCAAAAATCCTTGGAAATCTTGATAAAACTTATCAAAGATTCCCATATGCGCTTGAATATTTTGGTGTGAGACACAAATTACTTGAAAAAAAAGCCGGAAATATTTACAACCCCAAGAATCCTTGAAATTCGTGATTAAAAATATTAAATATCCCAAAAAACGTTTGAATATCTTGATGTAGGACACATTATTCCTTGAAAATAATAGTTGGAAATAGTTACAACCCCAAGAATCCTTGGAAACCTTCATAAAAATATCAAAAATCACCATATACGGATAAATATCTTTGTCTCAGAGAAAATATTCCTTGAAAACAAAAGCCGGAAAAAATACATCCCAAATAAATCTTGACATTATTGGTCGTAAATATCAAAGATCCCCAAAAATGCTTGATTTCCTTGGTGTGAGACACTGAACTCCTTGAAATTATGGGTCTATTATCTGTTTATTTTCTAAAATACTGATAAAATTGAAGTAAAATTCTCAAAAACTATTGAATATCTAGATGTAGGACACCTAATTCCTTTAAACTAATAGCTGGAAATATTTACAACCCCAAAAATCCTAGGAAATCTTGATAAAACTTATCAAAGATACCCATATGCGCTTGAATATCTTGGTGTGAGACACAAATTACTTGAAAAAAAAGTCGGAAATATTTACAACCCCAAGAATCCTTGAAATTCGTGATTAAAAATATTAAATATCCCAAAAAACGTTTGAATATCTTGATGTAGGACACATTATTCCTTGAGAATAATAGTTGGAAATAGTTACAACCCCAAGAATCCTTGGAAACCTTCATAAAAATATCAAAAATCACCATATACGGATAAATATCTTTGTCTCAGAGAAAATATTCCTTGAAAACAAAAGCCGGAAAAAATACATCCCAAATAAATCTTGACATTATTGGTCGTAAATATCAAAGATCCCCAAAAATGCTTGATTTCCTTGGTGTGAGACACTGAACTCCTTGAAATTATGGGTCTATTATCTGTTTATTTTCTAAAATACTGATAAAATTGAAGTAAAATTCTCAAAAACTATTGAATATCTAGATGTAGGACACCTAATTCCTTTAAACTAATAGCTGGAAATATTTACAACCCCAAAAATCCTAGGAAATCTTGATAAAACTTATCAAAGATACCCATATGCGCTTGAATATCTTGGTGTGAGACACAAATTACTTGAAAAAAAAGTCGGAAATATTTACAACCCCAATAATCCTTGATAATTATGATCAAAAATATCAAAGATCCCCATATATGCTGGAATATCTTGATGTAGAACACATAATTCCTTGAAAAAAATGGTCTAAAACAAAAAAATTACCTAAAATTCTTGAAATGTATCGTCAAAAATTCTCATAAACAGCGGTATATATTGATGTTGGATACATTATTCCATGAAAATAATAGCCGGAAATATTTACAACCCCAAAAATCCTTGGAAATCTTGATAAAACTTATCAAAGATTCCCATATGCGCTTGAATATTTTGGTGTGAGACACAAATTACTTGAAAAAAAAGCCGGAAATATTTACAACCCCAAGAATCCTTGAAATTCGTGATTAAAAATATTAAATATCCCAAAAAACGTTTGAATATCTTGATGTAGGACACATTATTCCTTGAAAATAATAGTTGGAAATAGTTACAACCCCAAGAATCCTTGGAAACCTTCATAAAAATATCAAAAATCACCATATACGGATAAATATCTTTGTCTCAGAGAAAATATTCCTTGAAAACAAAAGCCGGAAAAAATACATCCCAAATAAATCTTGACATTATTGGTCGTAAATATCAAAGATCCCCAAAAATGCTTGATTTCCTTGTTGTGAGACACTGAACTCCTTGAAATTATGGGTCTATTATCTGTTAATTTTCTAAAATACTGATAAAATTGAAGTAAAATTCTCAAAAACTATTGAATATCTAGATGTAGGACACCTAATTCCTTTAAACTAATAGCTGGAAATATTTACAACCCCAAAAATCCTAGGAAATCTTGATAAAACTTATCAAAGATACCCATATGCGCTTGAATATCTTGGTGTGAGATACAAATTACTTGAAAAAAAAGTCGGAAATATTTACAACCCCAATAATCCTTGATAATTATGATCAAAAATATCAAAGATCCCCATATATGCTGGAATATCTTGATGTAGAACACATAATTCCTTGAAAAAAATGGTCTAAAACAAAAAAATTACCTAAAATTCTTGAAATGTATCGTCAAAAATTCTCATAAACAGCGGTATATATTGATGTTGGATACATTATTCCATGAAAATAATAGCCGGAAATATTTACAACCCCAAAAATCCTTGGAAATCTTGATAAAACTTATCAAAGATTCCCATATGCGCTTGAATATTTTGGTGTGAGACACAAATTACTTGAAAAAAAAGCCGGAAATATTTACAACCCCAAGAATCCTTGAAATTCGTGATTAAAAATATTAAATATCCCAAAAAACGTTTGAATATCTTGATGTAGGACACATTATTCCTTGAAAATAATAGTTGGAAATAGTTACAACCCCAAGAATCCTTGGAAACCTTCATAAAAATATCAAAAATCACCATATACGGATAAATATCTTTGTCTCAGAGAAAATATTCCTTGAAAACAAAAGCCGGAAAAAATACATCCCAAATAAATCTTGACATTATTGGTCGTAAATATCAAAGATCCCCAAAAATGCTTGATTTCCTTGGTGTGAGACACTGAACTCCTTGAAATTATGGGTCTATTATCTGTTTATTTTCTAAAATACTGATAAAATTGAAGTAAAATTCTCAAAAACTATTGAATATCTAGATGTAGGACACCTAATTCCTTTAAACTAATAGCTGGAAATATTTACAACCCCAAAAATCCTAGGAAATCTTGATAAAACTTATCAAAGATACCCATATGCGCTTGAATATCTTGGTGTGAGACACAAATTACTTGAAAAAAAAGTCGGAAATATTTACAACCCCAATAATCCTTGATAATTATGATCAAAAATATCAAAGATCCCCATATATGCTGGAATATCTTGATGTAGAACACATAATTCCTTGAAAAAAATGGTCTAAAACAAAAAAATTACCTAAAATTCTTGAAATGTATCGTCAAAAATTCTCATAAACAGCGGTATATATTGATGTTGGATACATTATTCCATGAAAATAATAGCCGGAAATATTTACAACCCCAAAAATCCTTGGAAATCTTGATAAAACTTATCAAAGATTCCCATATGCGCTTGAATATTTTGGTGTGAGACACAAATTACTTGAAAAAAAAAGCCGGAAATATTTACAACCCCAAGAATCCTTGAAATTCGTGATTAAAAATATTAAATATCCCAAAAAACGTTTGAATATCTTGATGTAGGACACATTATTCCTTGAAAATAATAGTTGGAAATAGTTACAACCCCAAGAATCCTTGGAAACCTTCATAAAAATATCAAAAATCACCATATACGGATAAATATCTTTGTCTCAGAGAAAATATTCCTTGAAAACAAAAGCCGGAAAAAATACATCCCAAATAAATCTTGACATTATTGGTCGTAAATATCAAAGATCCCCAAAAATGCTTGATTTCCTTGGTGTGAGACACTGAACTCCTTGAAATTATGGGTCTATTATCTGTTTATTTTCTAAAATACTGATAAAATTGAAGTAAAATTCTCAAAAACTATTGAATATCTAGATGTAGGACACCTAATTCCTTTAAACTAATAGCTGGAAATATTTACAACCCCAAAAATCCTAGGAAATCTTGATAAAACTTATCAAAGATACCCATATGCGCTTGAATATCTTGGTGTGAGACACAAATTACTTGAAAAAAAAGTCGGAAATATTTACAACCCCAAGAATCCTTGAAATTCGTGATTAAAAATATTAAATATCCCAAAAAACGTTTGAATATCTTGATGTAGGACACATTATTCCTTGAAAATAATAGTTGGAAATAGTTACAACCCCAAGAATCCTTGGAAACCTTCATAAAAATATCAAAAATCACCATATACGGATAAATATCTTTGTCTCAGAGAAAATATTCCTTGAAAACAAAAGCCGGAAAAAATACATCCCAAATAAATCTTGACATTATTGGTCGTAAATATCAAAGATCCCCAAAAATGCTTGATTTCCTTGGTGTGAGACACTGAACTCCTTGAAATTATGGGTCTATTATCTGTTTATTTTCTAAAATACTGATAAAATTGAAGTAAAATTCTCAAAAACTATTGAATATCTAGATGTAGGACACCTAATTCCTTTAAACTAATAGCTGGAAATATTTACAACCCCAAAAATCCTAGGAAATCTTGATAAAACTTATCAAAGATACCCATATGCGCTTGAATATCTTGGTGTGAGACACAAATTACTTGAAAAAAAAGTCGGAAATATTTACAACCCCAATAATCCTTGATAATTATGATCAAAAATATCAAAGATCCCCATATATGCTGGAATATCTTGATGTAGAACACATAATTCCTTGAAAAAAATGGTCTAAAACAAAAAAATTACCTAAAATTCTTGAAATGTATCGTCAAAAATTCTCATAAACAGCGGTATATATTGATGTTGGATACATTATTCCATGAAAATAATAGCCGGAAATATTTACAACCCCAAAAATCCTTGGAAATCTTGATAAAACTTATCAAAGATTCCCATATGCGCTTGAATATTTTGGTGTGAGACACAAATTACTTGAAAAAAAAGCCGGAAATATTTACAACCCCAAGAATCCTTGAAATTCGTGATTAAAAATATTAAATATCCCAAAAAACGTTTGAATATCTTGATGTAGGACACATTATTCCTTGAAAATAATAGTTGGAAATAGTTACAACCCCAAGAATCCTTGGAAACCTTCATAAAAATATCAAAAATCACCATATACGGATAAATATCTTTGTCTCAGAGAAAATATTCCTTGAAAACAAAAGCCGGAAAAAATACATCCCAAATAAATCTTGACATTATTGGTCGTAAATATCAAAGATCCCCAAAAATGCTTGATTTCCTTGGTGTGAGACACTGAACTCCTTGAAATTATGGGTCTATTATCTGTTTATTTTCTAAAATACTGATAAAATTGAAGTAAAATTCTCAAAAACTATTGAATATCTAGATGTAGGACACCTAATTCCTTTAAACTAATAGCTGGAAATATTTACAACCCCAAAAATCCTAGGAAATCTTGATAAAACTTATCAAAGATACCCATATGCGCTTGAATATCTTGGTGTGAGACACAAATTACTTGAAAAAAAAGTCGGAAATATTTACAACCCCAATAATCCTTGATAATTATGATCAAAAATATCAAAGATCCCCATATATGCTGGAATATCTTGATGTAGAACACATAATTCCTTGAAAAAAATGGTCTAAAACAAAAAAATTACCTAAAATTCTTGAAATGTATCGTCAAAAATTCTCATAAACAGCGGTATATATTGATGTTGGATACATTATTCCATGAAAATAATAGCCGGAAATATTTACAACCCCAAAAATCCTTGGAAATCTTGATAAAACTTATCAAAGATTCCCATATGCGCTTGAATATCTTGGTGTGAGACACAAATTACTTGAAAAAAAAAGCCGGAAATATTTACAACCCCAAGAATCCTTGAAATTCGTGATTAAAAATATTAAATATCCCAAAAACCGTTTGAATATCTTGATGTAGGACACATTATTCCTTGAAAATAATAGTTGGAAATAGTTACAACCCCAAGAATCCTTGGAAACCTTCATAAAAATATCAAAAATCACCATATACGGATAAATATCTTTGTCTCAGAGAAAATATTCCTTGAAAACAAAAGCCGGAAAAAATACATCCCAAATAAATCTTGACATTATTGGTCGTAAATATCAAAGATCCCCAAAAATGCTTGATTTCCTTGGTGTGAGACACTGAACTCCTTGAAATTATGGGTCTATTATCTGTTTATTTTCTAAAATACTGATAAAATTGAAGTAAAATTCTCAAAAACTATTGAATATCTAGATGTAGGACACCTAATTCCTTTAAACTAATAGCTGGAAATATTTACAACCCCAAAAATCCTAGGAAATCTTGATAAAACTTATCAAAGATACCCATATGCGCTTGAATATCTTGGTGTGAGACACAAATTACTTGAAAAAAAAGTCGGAAATATTTACAACCCCAATAATCCTTGATAATTATGATCAAAAATATCAAAGATCCCCATATATGCTGGAATATCTTGATGTAGAACACATAATTCCTTGAAAAAAATGGTCTAAAACAAAAAAATTACCTAAAATTCTTGAAATGTATCGTCAAAAATTCTCATAAACAGCGGTATATATTGATGTTGGATACATTATTCCATGAAAATAATAGCCGGAAATATTTACAACCCCAAAAATCCTTGGAAATCTTGATAAAACTTATCAAAGATTCCCATATGCGCTTGAATATTTTGGTGTGAGACACAAATTACTTGAAAAAAAAGCCGGAAATATTTACAACCCCAAGAATCCTTGAAATTCGTGATTAAAAATATTAAATATCCCAAAAAACGTTTGAATATCTTGATGTAGGACACATTATTCCTTGAAAATAATAGTTGGAAATAGTTACAACCCCAAGAATCCTTGGAAACCTTCATAAAAATATCAAAAATCACCATATACGGATAAATATCTTTGTCTCAGAGAAAATATTCCTTGAAAACAAAAGCCGGAAAAAATACATCCCAAATAAATCTTGACATTATTGGTCGTAAATATCAAAGATCCCCAAAAATGCTTGATTTCCTTGGTGTGAGACACTGAACTCCTTGAAATTATGGGTCTATTATCTGTTTATTTTCTAAAATACTGATAAAATTGAAGTAAAATTCTCAAAAACTATTGAATATCTAGATGTAGGACACCTAATTCCTTTAAACTAATAGCTGGAAATATTTACAACCCCAAAAATCCTAGGAAATCTTGATAAAACTTATCAAAGATACCCATATGCGCTTGAATATCTTGGTGTGAGACACAAATTACTTGAAAAAAAAGTCGGAAATATTTACAACCCCAATAATCCTTGATAATTATGATCAAAAATATCAAAGATCCCCATATATGCTGGAATATCTTGATGTAGAACACATAATTCCTTGAAAAAAATGGTCTAAAACAAAAAAATTACCTAAAATTCTTGAAATGTATCGTCAAAAATTCTCATAAACAGCGGTATATATTGATGTTGGATACATTATTCCATGAAAATAATAGCCGGAAATATTTACAACCCCAAAAATCCTTGGAAATCTTGATAAAACTTATCAAAGATTCCCATATGCGCTTGAATATCTTGGTGTGAGACACAAATTACTTGAAAAAAAAGCCGGAAATATTTACAACCCCAAGAATCCTTGAAATTCGTGATTAAAAATATTAAATATCCCAAAAACCGTTTGAATATCTTGATGTAGGACACATTATTCCTTGAAAATAATAGTTGGAAATAGTTACAACCCCAAGAATCCTTGGAAACCTTCATAAAAATATCAAAAATCACCATATACGGATAAATATCTTTGTCTCAGAGAAAATATTCCTTGAAAACAAAAGCCGGAAAAAATACATCCCAAATAAATCTTGACATTATTGGTCGTAAATATCAAAGATCCCCAAAAATGCTTGATTTCCTTGGTGTGAGACACTGAACTCCTTGAAATTATGGGTCTATTATCTGTTTATTTTCTAAAATACTGATAAAATTGAAGTAAAATTCTCAAAAACTATTGAATATCTAGATGTAGGACACCTAATTCCTTTAAACTAATAGCTGGAAATATTTACAACCCCAAAAATCCTAGGAAATCTTGATAAAACTTATCAAAGATACCCATATGCGCTTGAATATCTTGGTGTGAGACACAAATTACTTGAAAAAAAAGTCGGAAATATTTACAACCCCAATAATCCTTGATAATTATGATCAAAAATATCAAAGATCCCCATATATGCTGGAATATCTTGATGTAGAACACATAATTCCTTGAAAAAAAATGGTCTAAAACAAAAAAATTACCTAAAATTCTTGAAATGTATCGTCAAAAATTCTCATAAACAGCGGTATATATTGATGTTGGATACATTATTCCATGAAAATAATAGCCGGAAATATTTACAACCCCAAAAATCCTTGGAAATCTTGATAAAACTTATCAAAGATTCCCATATGCGCTTGAATATTTTGGTGTGAGACACAAATTACTTGAAAAAAAAGCCGGAAATATTTACAACCCCAAGAATCCTTGAAATTCGTGATTAAAAATATTAAATATCCCAAAAAACGTTTGAATATCTTGATGTAGGACACATTATTCCTTGAAAATAATAGTTGGAAATAGTTACAACCCCAAGAATCCTTGGAAACCTTCATAAAAAATATCAAAAATCACCATATACGGATAAATATCTTTGTCTCAGAGAAAATATTCCTTGAAAACAAAAGCCGGAAAAAATACATCCCAAATAAATCTTGACATTATTGGTCGTAAATATCAAAGATCCCCAAAAATGCTTGATTTCCTTGGTGTGAGACACTGAACTCCTTGAAATTATGGGTCTATTATCTGTTTATTTTCTAAAATACTGATAAAATTGAAGTAAAATTCTCAAAAACTATTGAATATCTAGATGTAGGACACCTAATTCCTTTAAACTAATAGCTGGAAATATTTACAACCCCAAAAATCCTAGGAAATCTTGATAAAACTTATCAAAGATACCCATATGCGCTTGAATATCTTGGTGTGAGACACAAATTACTTGAAAAAAAAGTCGGAAATCTTTACACCCCCAATAATCCTTGATAATTATGATCAAAAATATCAAAGATCCCCATATATGCTGGAATATCTTGATGTAGAACACATAATTCCTTGAAAAAAATGGTCTAAAACAAAAAAATTACCTAAAATTCTTGAAATGTATCGTCAAAAATTCTCATAAACAGCGGTATATATTGATGTTGGATACATTATTCCATGAAAATAATAGCCGGAAATATTTACAACCCCAAAAATCCTTGGAAATCTTGATAAAACTTATCAAAGATTCCCATATGCGCTTGAATATCTTGGTGTGAGACACAAATTACTTGAAAAAAAAGCCGGAAATATTTACAACCCCAAGAATCCTTGAAATTCGTGATTAAAAATATTAAATATCCCCAAAAACGCTTGAATATCTTGATGTAGGACACATTATTCCTTGAAAATAATAGTTGGAAATAGTTACAACCCCAAGAATCCTTGGAAATCTTCATAAAACTATCAAAAATCACCATATACGGATTAATATCTTTGTCTCAGAGAAAATATTCCTTGAAAACAAAAGCCGGAAAAAATACATCCCAAATAAATCTTGACATTATTGGTCGTAAATATCAAAGATCCCCAAAAATGCTTGATTTCCTTGGTGTGAGACACTGAACTCCTTGAAATTATGGGTCTATTATCTGTTTATTTTCTAAAATACTGATAAAATTGAAGTAAAATTCTCAAAAACTATTGAATATCTAGATGTAGGACACCTAATTCCTTTAAACTAATAGCTGGAAATATTTACAACCCCAAAAATCCTAGGAAATCTTGATAAAACTTATCAAAGATACCCATATGCGCTTGAATATCTTGGTGTGAGACACAAATTACTTGAAAAAAAAGTCGGAAATATTTACAACCCCAATAATCCTTGATAATTATGATCAAAAATATCAAAGATCCCCATATATGCTGGAATATCTTGATGTAGAACACATAATTCCTTGAAAAAAATGGTCTAAAACAAAAAAATTACCTAAAATTCTTGAAATGTATCGTCAAAAATTCTCATAAACAGCGGTATATATTGATGTTGGATACATTATTCCATGAAAATAATAGCCGGAAATATTTACAACCCCAAAAATCCTTGGAAATCTTGATAAAACTTATCAAAGATTCCCATATGCGCTTGAATATCTTGGTGTGAGACACAAATTACTTGAAAAAAAAAGCCGGAAATATTTACAACCCCAAGAATCCTTGAAATTCGTGATTAAAAATATTAAATATCCCCAAAAACGC
Organism: Rhopalosiphum padi; assembly: GCF_020882245.1. Taxonomy (NCBI): domain Eukaryota; kingdom Metazoa; phylum Arthropoda; class Insecta; order Hemiptera; family Aphididae; genus Rhopalosiphum; species Rhopalosiphum padi. The sequence continues at coordinate 256,874 of NC_083599.1, read as the reverse complement.
TTGAATATCTTGATGTAGGACACATTATTCCTTGAAAATAATAGTTGGAAATAGTTACAACCCCAAGAATCCTTGGAAATCTTCATAAAACTATCAAAAATCACCATATACGGATTAATATCTTTGTCTCAGAGAAAATATTCCTTGAATACAAAAGCTGGAAAAAATACATCCCCAATAAATCTTGACAATATTGGTCGTAAATATCAAAGATCCCCAAAAATGCTTGATTTCCTTGTTGTGAGACACTGAACTCCTTGAAATTATGGGTCTATTATCTGTTAATTTTCTAAAATACTGATAAAATTGAAGTAAAATTCTCAAAAACTATTGAATATCTAGATGTAGGACACCTAATTCCTTTAAACTAATAGCTGGAAATATTTACAACCCCAAAAATCCTAGGAAATCTTGATAAAACTTATCAAAGATACCCATATGCGCTTGAATATCTTGGTGTGAGACACAAATTACTTGAAAAAAAAGTCGGAAATATTTACAACCCCAATAATCCTTGATAATTATGATCAAAAATATCAAAGATCCCCATATATGCTGGAATATCTTGATGTAGAACACATAATTCCTTGAAAAAAATGGTCTAAAACAAAAAAATTACCTAAAATTCTTGAAATGTATCGTCAAAAATTCTCATAAACAGCGGTATATATTGATGTAGGACACCTAATTCCTTTAAACTAATAGCCGGAAATATTTACAACCCCAAAAATCCTTGGAAATCTTGATAAAACTTATCAAAGATTCCCATATGCGCTTGAATATTTTGGTGTGAGACACAAATTACTTGAAAAAAAAGCCGGAAATATTTACAACCCCAAGAATCCTTGAAATTCGTGATTAAAAATATTAAATATCCCAAAAAACGTTTGAATATCTTGATGTAGGACACATTATTCCTTGAAAATAATAGTTGGAAATAGTTACAACCCCAAGAATCCTTGGAAACCTTCATAAAAATATCAAAAATCACCATATACGGATAAATATCTTTGTCTCAGAGAAAATATTCCTTGAAAACAAAAGCCGGAAAAAATACATCCCAAATAAATCTTGACATTATTGGTCGTAAATATCAAAGATCCCCAAAAATGCTTGATTTCCTTGGTGTGAGACACTGAACTCCTTGAAATTATGGGTCTATTATCTGTTTATTTTCTAAAATACTGATAAAATTGAAGTAAAATTCTCAAAAACTATTGAATATCTAGATGTAGGACACCTAATTCCTTTAAACTAATAGCTGGAAATATTTACAACCCCAAAAAATCCTAGGAAATCTTGATAAAACTTATCAAAGATACCCATATGCGCTTGAATATCTTGGTGTGAGACACAAATTACTTGAAAAAAAAGTCGGAAATATTTACAACCCCAAAAATCCTTGATAATTATGATCAAAAATATCAAAGATCCCCATATATGCTGGAATATCTTGATGTAGAACACATAATTCCTTGAAAAAAATGGTCTAAAACAAAAAAATTACCTAAAATTCTTGAAATGTATCGTCAAAAATTCTCATAAACAGCGGTATATATTGATGTTGGATACATTATTCCATGAAAATAATAGCCGGAAATATTTACAACCCCAAAAATCCTTGGAAATCTTGATAAAACTTATCAAAGATTCCCATATGCGCTTGAATATCTTGGTGTGAGACACAAATTACTTGAAAAAAAAGCCGGAAATATTTACAACCCCAAGAATCCTTGAAATTCGTGATTAAAAATATTAAATATCCCAAAAACCGTTTGAATATCTTGATGTAGGGACACATTATTCCTTGAAAATAATAGTTGGAAATAGTTACAACCCCAAGAATCCTTGGAAACCTTCATAAAAATATCAAAAATCACCATATACGGATAAATATCTTTGTCTCAGAGAAAATATTCCTTGAAAACAAAAGCCGGAAAAAATACATCCCAAATAAATCTTGACATTATTGGTCGTAAATATCAAAGATCCCCAAAAATGCTTGATTTCCTTGGTGTGAGACACTGAACTCCTTGAAATTATGGGTCTATTATCTGTTTATTTTCTAAAATACTGATAAAATTGAAGTAAAATTCTCAAAAACTATTGAATATCTAGATGTAGGACACCTAATTCCTTTAAACTAATAGCTGGAAATATTTACAACCCCAAAAATCCTAGGAAATCTTGATAAAACTTATCAAAGATACCCATATGCGCTTGAATATCTTGGTGTGAGACACAAATTACTTGAAAAAAAAGTCGGAAATATTTACAACCCCAATAATCCTTGATAATTATGATCAAAAATATCAAAGATCCCCATATATGCTGGAATATCTTGATGTAGAACACATAATTCCTTGAAAAAAATGGTCTAAAACAAAAAAATTACCTAAAATTCTTGAAATGTATCGTCAAAAATTCTCATAAACAGCGGTATATATTGATGTTGGATACATTATTCCATGAAAATAATAGCCGGAAATATTTACAACCCCAAAAATCCTTGGAAATCTTGATAAAACTTATCAAAGATTCCCATATGCGCTTGAATATCTTGGTGTGAGACACAAATTACTTGAAAAAAAAGCCGGAAATATTTACAACCCCAAGAATCCTTGAAATTCGTGATTAAAAATATTAAATATCCCAAAAAACGTTTGAATATCTTGATGTAGGACACATTATTCCTTGAAAATAATAGTTGGAAATAGTTACAACCCCAAGAATCCTTGGAAACCTTCATAAAAATATCAAAAATCACCATATACGGATAAATATCTTTGTCTCAGAGAAAATATTCCTTGAAAACAAAAGCCGGAAAAAATACATCCCAAATAAATCTTGACATTATTGGTCGTAAATATCAAAGATCCCCAAAAATGCTTGATTTCCTTGGTGTGAGACACTGAACTCCTTGAAATTATGGGTCTATTATCTGTTTATTTTCTAAAATACTGATAAAATTGAAGTAAAATTCTCAAAAACTATTGAATATCTAGATGTAGGACACCTAATTCCTTTAAACTAATAGCTGGAAATATTTACAACCCCAAAAATCCTAGGAAATCTTGATAAAACTTATCAAAGATACCCATATGCGCTTGAATATCTTGGTGTGAGACACAAATTACTTGAAAAAAAAGTCGGAAATATTTACAACCCCAAAAATCCTTGATAATTATGATCAAAAATATCAAAGATCCCCATATATGCTGGAATATCTTGATGTAGAACACATAATTCCTTGAAAAAAATGGTCTAAAACAAAAAAATTACCTAAAATTCTTGAAATGTATCGTCAAAAATTCTCATAAACAGCGGTATATATTGATGTTGGATACATTATTCCATGAAAATAATAGCCGGAAATATTTACAACCCCAAAAATCCTTGGAAATCTTGATAAAACTTATCAAAGATTCCCATATGCGCTTGAATATCTTGGTGTGAGACACAAATTACTTGAAAAAAAAGCCGGAAATATTTACAACCCCAAGAATCCTTGAAATTCGTGATTAAAAATATTAAATATCCCCAAAAACGCTTGAATATCTTGATGTAGGACACATTATTCCTTGAAAATAATAGTTGGAAATAGTTACAACCCCAAGAATCCTTGGAAATCTTCATAAAACTATCAAAAATCACCATATACGGATTAATATCTTTGTCTCAGAGAAAATATTCCTTGAATACAAAAGCTGGAAAAAATACATCCCCAATAAATCTTGACAATATTGGTCGTAAATATCAAAGATCCCCAAAAATGCTTGATTTCCTTGTTGTGAGACACTGAACTCCTTGAAATTATGGGTCTATTATCTGTTAATTTTCTAAAATACTGATAAAATTGAAGTAAAATTCTCAAAAACTATTGAATATCTAGATGTAGGACACCTAATTCCTTTAAACTAATAGCTGGAAATATTTACAACCCCAAAAATCCTAGGAAATCTTGATAAAACTTATCAAAGATACCCATATGCGCTTGAATATCTTGGTGTGAGACACAAATTACTTGAAAAAAAAGTCGGAAATATTTACAACCCCAATAATCCTTGATAATTATGATCAAAAATATCAAAGATCCCCATATATGCTGGAATATCTTGATGTAGAACACATAATTCCTTGAAAAAAATGGTCTAAAACAAAAAAATTACCTAAAATTCTTGAAATGTATCGTCAAAAATTCTCATAAACAGCGGTATATATTGATGTTGGATACATTATTCCATGAAAATAATAGCCGGAAATATTTACAACCCCAAAAATCCTTGGAAATCTTGATAAAACTTATCAAAGATTCCCATATGCGCTTGAATATCTTGGTGTGAGACACAAATTACTTGAAAAAAAAGCCGGAAATATTTACAACCCCAAGAATCCTTGAAATTCGTGATTAAAAATATTAAATATCCCCAAAAACGCTTGAATATCTTGATGTAGGACACATTATTCCTTGAAAATAATAGTTGGAAATAGTTACAACCCCAAGAATCCTTGGAAATCTTCATAAAACTATCAAAAATCACCATATACGGATTAATATCTTTGTCTCAGAGAAAATATTCCTTGAATACAAAAGCCGGAAAAAATACATCCCAATAAATCTTGACAATATTGGTCGTAAATATCAAAGATCCCCAAAAATGCTTGATTTCCTTGGTGTGAGACACTGAACTCCTTGAAATTATGGGTCTATTATCTGTTTATTTTCTAAAATACTGATAAAATTGAAGTAAAATTCACAAAAACTATTGAATATCTAGATGTAGGACACCTAATTCCTTTAAACTAATAGCTGGAAATATTTACAACCCCAAAAATCCTAGGAAATCTTGATAAAACTTATCAAAGATACCCATATGCGCTTGAATATCTTGGTGTGAGACACAAATTACTTGAAAAAAAAGTCGGAAATATTTACAACCCCAATAATCCTTGATAATTATGATCAAAAATATCAAAGATCCCCATATATGCTGGAATATCTTGATGTAGAACACATAATTCCTTGAAAAAAATGGTCTAAAACAAAAAAATTACCTAAAATTCTTGAAATGTATCGTCAAAAATTCTCATAAACAGCGGTATATATTGATGTTGGATACATTATTCCATGAAAATAATAGCCGGAAATATTTACAACCCCAAAAATCCTTGGAAATCTTGATAAAACTTATCAAAGATTCCCATATGCGCTTGAATATCTTGGTGTGAGACACAAATTACTTGAAAAAAAAGCCGGAAATATTTACAACCCCAAGAATCCTTGAAATTCGTGATTAAAAATATTAAATATCCCCAAAAACGCTTGAATATCTTGATGTAGGACACATTATTCCTTGAAAATAATAGTTGGAAATAGTTACAACCCCAAGAATCCTTGGAAATCTTCATAAAACTATCAAAAATCACCATATACGGATTAATATCTTTGTCTCAGAGAAAATATTCCTTGAATACAAAAGCCGGAAAAAATACATCCCAATAAATCTTGACAATATTGGTCGTAAATATCAAAGATCCCCAAAAATGCTTGATTTCCTTGTTGTGAGACACTGAACTCCTTGAAATTATGGGTCTATTATCTGTTAATTTTCTAAAATACTGATAAAATTGAAGTAAAATTCTCAAAAACTATTGAATATCTAGATGTAGGACACCTAATTCCTTTAAACTAATAGCCGGAAATATTTACAACCCCAAAAATCCTTGGAAATCTTGATAAAACTTATCAAAGATTCCCATATGCGCTTGAATATTTTGGTGTGAGACACAAATTACTTGAAAAAAAAGCCGGAAATATTTACAACCCCAAGAATCCTTGAAATTCGTGATTAAAAATATTAAATATCCCAAAAAACGTTTGAATATCTTGATGTAGGACACATTATTCCTTGAAAATAATAGTTGGAAATAGTTACAACCCCAAGAATCCTTGGAAACCTTCATAAAAATATCAAAAATCACCATATACGGATAAATATCTTTGTCTCAGAGAAAATATTCCTTGAAAACAAAAGCCGGAAAAAATACATCCCAAATAAATCTTGACATTATTGGTCGTAAATATCAAAGATCCCCAAAAATGCTTGATTTCCTTGGTGTGAGACACTGAACTCCTTGAAATTATGGGTCTATTATCTGTTTATTTTCTAAAATACTGATAAAATTGAAGTAAAATTCTCAAAAACTATTGAATATCTAGATGTAGGACACCTAATTCCTTTAAACTAATAGCTGGAAATATTTACAACCCCAAAAATCCTAGGAAATCTTGATAAAACTTATCAAAGATACCCATATGCGCTTGAATATCTTGGTGTGAGACACAAATTACTTGAAAAAAAAGTCGGAAATATTTACAACCCCAATAATCCTTGATAATTATGATCAAAAATATCAAAGATCCCCATATATGCTGGAATATCTTGATGTAGAACACATAATTCCTTGAAAAAAATGGTCTAAAACAAAAAAATTACCTAAAATTCTTGAAATGTATCGTCAAAAATTCTCATAAACAGCGGTATATATTGATGTTGGATACATTATTCCATGAAAATAATAGCCGGAAATATTTACAACCCCAAAAATCCTTGGAAATCTTGATAAAACTTATCAAAGATTCCCATATGCGCTTGAATATTTTGGTGTGAGACACAAATTACTTGAAAAAAAAGCCGGAAATATTTACAACCCCAAGAATCCTTGAAATTCGTGATTAAAAATATTAAATATCCCAAAAAACGTTTGAATATCTTGATGTAGGACACATTATTCCTTGAAAATAATAGTTGGATATAGTTACAACCCCAAGAATCCTTGGAAACCTTCATAAAAATATCAAAAATCACCATATACGGATAAATATCTTTGTCTCAGAGAAAATATTCCTTGAAAACAAAAGCCGGAAAAAATACATCCCAAATAAATCTTGACATTATTGGTCGTAAATATCAAAGATCCCCAAAAATGCTTGATTTCCTTGGTGTGAGACACTGAACTCCTTGAAATTATGGGTCTATTATCTGTTTATTTTCTAAAATACTGATAAAATTGAAGTAAAATTCTCAAAAACTATTGAATATCTAGATGTAGGACACCTAATTCCTTTAAACTAATAGCTGGAAATATTTACAACCCCAAAAATCCTAGGAAATCTTGATAAAACTTATCAAAGATACCCATATGCGCTTGAATATCTTGGTGTGAGACACAAATTACTTGAAAAAAAAGTCGGAAATATTTACAACCCCAATAATCCTTGATAATTATGATCAAAAATATCAAAGATCCCCATATATGCTGGAATATCTTGATGTAGAACACATAATTCCTTGAAAAAAATGGTCTAAAACAAAAAAATTACCTAAAATTCTTGAAATGTATCGTCAAAAATTCTCATAAACAGCGGTATATATTGATGTTGGATACATTATTCCATGAAAATAATAGCCGGAAATATTTACAACCCCAAAAATCCTTGGAAATCTTGATAAAACTTATCAAAGATTCCCATATGCGCTTGAATATCTTGGTGTGAGACACAAATTACTTGAAAAAAAAGCCTGAAATATTTACAACCCCAAGAATCCTTGAAATTCGTGATTAAAAATATTAAATATCCCAAAAACCGTTTGAATATCTTGATGTAGGACACATTATTCCTTGAAAATAATAGTTGGAAATAGTTACAACCCCAAGAATCCTTGGAAACCTTCATAAAAATATCAAAAATCACCATATACGGATAAATATCTTTGTCTCAGAGAAAATATTCCTTGAAAACAAAAGCCGGAAAAAATACATCCCAAATAAATCTTGACATTATTGGTCGTAAATATCAAAGATCCCCAAAAATGCTTGATTTCCTTGGTGTGAGACACTGAACTCCTTGAAATTATGGGTCTATTATCTGTTTATTTTCTAAAATACTGATAAAATTGAAGTAAAATTCTCAAAAACTATTGAATATCTAGATGTAGGACACCTAATTCCTTTAAACTAATAGCTGGAAATATTTACAACCCCAAAAATCCTAGGAAATCTTGATAAAACTTATCAAAGATACCCATATGCGCTTGAATATCTTGGTGTGAGACACAAATTACTTGAAAAAAAAGTCGGAAATATTTACAACCCCAATAATCCTTGATAATTATGATCAAAAATATCAAAGATCCCCATATATGCTGGAATATCTTGATGTAGAACACATAATTCCTTGAAAAAAATGGTCTAAAACAAAAAAATTACCTAAAATTCTTGAAATGTATCGTCAAAAATTCTCATAAACAGCGGTATATATTGATGTTGGATACATTATTCCATGAAAATAATAGCCGGAAATATTTACAACCCCAAAAATCCTTGGAAATCTTGATAAAACTTATCAAAGATTCCCATATGCGCTTGAATATCTTGGTGTGAGACACAAATTACTTGAAAAGAAAGCCGGAAATATTTACAACCCCAAGAATCCTTGAAATTCGTGATTAAAAATATTAAATATCCCCAAAAACGCTTGAATATCTTGATGTAGGACACATTATTCCTTGAAAATAATAGTTGGAAATAGTTACAACCCCAAGAATCCTTGGAAATCTTCATAAAACTATCAAAAATCACCATATACGGATTAATATCTTTGTCTCAGAGAAAATATTCCTTGAATACAAAAGCCGGAAAAAATACATCCCAATAAATCTTGACAATATTGGTCGTAAATATCAAAGATCCCCAAAAATGCTTGATTTCCTTGTTGTGAGACACTGAACTCCTTGAAATTATGGGTCTATTATCTGTTAATTTTCTAAAATACTGATAAAATTGAAGTAAAATTCTCAAAAACTATTGAATATCTAGATGTAGGACACCTAATTCCTTTAAACTAATAGCTGGAAATATTTACAACCCCAAAAATCCTAGGAAATCTTGATAAAACTTATCAAAGATACCCATATGCGCTTGAATATCTTGGTGTGAGACACAAATTACTTGAAAAAAAAGTCGGAAATATTTACAACCCCAATAATCCTTGATAATTATGATCAAAAATATCAAAGATCCCCATATATGCTGGAATATCTTGATGTAGAACACATAATTCCTTGAAAAAAATGGTCTAAAACAAAAAAATTACCTAAAATTCTTGAAATGTATCGTCAAAAATTCTCATAAACAGCGGTATATATTGATGTTGGATACATTATTCCATGAAAATAATAGCCGGAAATATTTACAACCCCAAAAATCCTTGGAAATCTTGATAAAACTTATCAAAGATTCCCATATGCGCTTGAATATCTTGGTGTGAGACACAAATTACTTGAAAAAAAAGCCGGAAATATTTACAACCCCAAGAATCCTTGAAATTCGTGATTAAAAATATTAAATATCCCCAAAAACGCTTGAATATCTTGATGTAGGACACATTATTCCTTGAAAATAATAGTTGGAAATAGTTACAACCCCAAGAATCCTTGGAAATCTTCATAAAACTATCAAAAATCACCATATACGGATTAATATCTTTGTCTCAGAGAAAATATTCCTTGAATACAAAAGCCGGAAAAAATACATCCCAATAAATCTTGACAATATTGGTCGTAAATATCAAAGATCCCCAAAAATGCTTGATTTCCTTGTTGTGAGACACTGAACTCCTTGAAATTATGGGTCTATTATCTGTTAATTTTCTAAAATACTGATAAAATTGAAGTAAAATTCTCAAAAACTATTGAATATCTAGATGTAGGACACCTAATTCCTTTAAACTAATAGCCGGAAATATTTACAACCCCAAAAATCCTTGGAAATCTTGATAAAACTTATCAAAGATTCCCATATGCGCTTGAATATTTTGGTGTGAGACACAAATTACTTGAAAAAAAAGCCGGAAATATTTACAACCCCAAGAATCCTTGAAATTCGTGATTAAAAATATTAAATATCCCAAAAAACGTTTGAATATCTTGATGTAGGACACATTATTCCTTGAAAATAATAGTTGGAAATAGTTACAACCCCAAGAATCCTTGGAAACCTTCATAAAAATATCAAAAATCACCATATACGGATAAATATCTTTGTCTCAGAGAAAATATTCCTTGAAAACAAAAGCCGGAAAAAATACATCCCAAATAAATCTTGACATTATTGGTCGTAAATATCAAAGATCCCCAAAAATGCTTGATTTCCTTGGTGTGAGACACTGAACTCCTTGAAATTATGGGTCTATTATCTGTTTATTTTCTAAAATACTGATAAAATTGAAGTAAAATTCTCAAAAACTATTGAATATCTAGATGTAGGACACCTAATTCCTTTAAACTAATAGCTGGAAATATTTACAACCCCAAAAATCCTAGGAAATCTTGATAAAACTTATCAAAGATACCCATATGCGCTTGAATATCTTGGTGTGAGACACAAATTACTTGAAAAAAAAGTCGGAAATATTTACAACCCCAAAAATCCTTGATAATTATGATCAAAAATATCAAAGATCCCCATATATGCTGGAATATCTTGATGTAGAACACATAATTCCTTGAAAAAAATGGTCTAAAACAAAAAAATTACCTAAAATTCTTGAAATGTATCGTCAAAAATTCTCATAAACAGCGGTATATATTGATGTTGGATACATTATTCCATGAAAATAATAGCCGGAAATATTTACAACCCCAAAAATCCTTGGAAATCTTGATAAAACTTATCAAAGATTCCCATATGCGCTTGAATATCTTGGTGTGAGACACAAATTACTTGAAAAAAAAGCCGGAAATATTTACAACCCCAAGAATCCTTGAAATTCGTGATTAAAAATATTAAATATCCCAAAAACCGTTTGAATATCTTGATGTAGGACACATTATTCCTTGAAAATAATAGTTGGAAATAGTTACAACCCCAAGAATCCTTGGAAACCTTCATAAAAATATCAAAAATCACCATATACGGATAAATATCTTTGTCTCAGAGAAAATATTCCTTGAAAACAAAAGCCGGAAAAAATACATCCCAAATAAATCTTGACATTATTGGTCGTAAATATCAAAGATCCCCAAAAATGCTTGATTTCCTTGGTGTGAGACACTGAACTCCTTGAAATTATGGGTCTATTATCTGTTTATTTTCTAAAATACTGATAAAATTGAAGTAAAATTCTCAAAAACTATTGAATATCTAGATGTAGGACACCTAATTCCTTTAAACTAATAGCTGGAAATATTTACAACCCCAAAAATCCTAGGAAATCTTGATAAAACTTATCAAAGATACCCATATGCGCTTGAATATCTTGGTGTGAGACACAAATTACTTGAAAAAAAAGTCGGAAATATTTACAACCCCAATAATCCTTGATAATTATGATCAAAAATATCAAAGATCCCCATATATGCTGGAATATCTTGATGTAGAACACATAATTCCTTGAAAAAAATGGTCTAAAACAAAAAAATTACCTAAAATTCTTGAAATGTATCGTCAAAAATTCTCATAAACAGCGGTATATATTGATGTTGGATACATTATTCCATGAAAATAATAGCCGGAAATATTTACAACCCCAAAAATCCTTGGAAATCTTGATAAAACTTATCAAAGATTCCCATATGCGCTTGAATATCTTGGTGTGAGACACAAATTACTTGAAAAAAAAGCCGGAAATATTTACAACCCCAAGAATCCTTGAAATTCGTGATTAAAAATATTAAATATCCCCAAAAACGCTTGAATATCTTGATGTAGGACACATTATTCCTTGAAAATAATAGTTGGAAATAGTTACAACCCCAAGAATCCTTGGAAATCTTCATAAAACTATCAAAAATCACCATATACGGATTAATATCTTTGTCTCAGAGAAAATATTCCTTGAATACAAAAGCCGGAAAAAATACATCCCAATAAATCTTGACAATATTGGTCGTAAATATCAAAGATCCCCAAAAATGCTTGATTTCCTTGGTGTGAGACACTGAACTCCTTGAAATTATGGGTCTATTATCTGTTTATTTTCTAAAATACTGATAAAATTGAAGTAAAATTCACAAAAACTATTGAATATCTAGATGTAGGACACCTAATTCCTTTAAACTAATAGCTGGAAATATTTACAACCCCAAAAATCCTAGGAAATCTTGATAAAACTTATCAAAGATACCCATATGCGCTTGAATATCTTGGTGTGAGACACAAATTACTTGAAAAAAAAGTCGGAAATATTTACAACCCCAATAATCCTTGATAATTATGATCAAAAATATCAAAGATCCCCATATATGCTGGAATATCTTGATGTAGAACACATAATTCCTTGAAAAAAATGGTCTAAAACAAAAAAATTACCTAAAATTCTTGAAATGTATCGTCAAAAATTCTCATAAACAGCGGTATATATTGATGTTGGATACATTATTCCATGAAAATAATAGCCGGAAATATTTACAACCCCAAAAATCCTTGGAAATCTTGATAAAACTTATCAAAGATTCCCATATGCGCTTGAATATCTTGGTGTGAGACACAAATTACTTGAAAAAAAAGCCGGAAATATTTACAACCCCAAGAATCCTTGAAATTCGTGATTAAAAATATTAAATATCCCCAAAAACGCTTGAATATCTTGATGTAGGACACATTATTCCTTGAAAATAATAGTTGGAAATAGTTACAACCCCAAGAATCCTTGGAAATCTTCATAAAACTATCAAAAATCACCATATACGGATTAATATCTTTGTCTCAGAGAAAATATTCCTTGAATACAAAAGCCGGAAAAAATACATCCCAATAAATCTTGACAATATTGGTCGTAAATATCAAAGATCCCCAAAAATGCTTGATTTCCTTGGTGTGAGACACTGAACTCCTTGAAATTATGGGTCTATTATCTGTTTATTTTCTAAAATACTGATAAAATTGAAGTAAAATTCTCAAAAACTATTGAATATCTAGATGTAGGACACCTAATTCCTTTAAACTAATAGCTGGAAATATTTACAACCACAAAAATCCTAGGAAATCTTGATAAAACTTATCAAAGATACCCATATGCGCTTGAATATCTTGGTGTGAGACACAAATTACTTGAAAAAAAAGTCGGAAATATTTACAACCCCAATAATCCTTGATAATTATGATCAAAAATATCAAAGATCCCCATATATGCTGGAATATCTTGATGTAGAACACATAATTCCTTGAAAAAAATGGTCTAAAACAAAAAAATTACCTAAAATTCTTGAAATGTATCGTCAAAAATTCTCATAAACAGCGGTATATATTGATGTTGGATACATTATTCCATGAAAATAATAGCCGGAAATATTTACAACCCCAAAAATCCTTGGAAATCTTGATAAAACTTATCAAAGATTCCCATATGCGCTTGAATATCTTGGTGTGAGACACAAATTACTTGAAAAAAAAGCCGGAAATATTTACAACCCCAAGAATCCTTGAAATTCGTGATTAAAAATATTAAATATCCCCAAAAACGCTTGAATATCTTGATGTAGGACACATTATTCCTTGAAAATAATAGTTGGAAATAGTTACAACCCCAAGAATCCTTGGAAATCTTCATAAAACTATCAAAAATCACCATATACGGATTAATATCTTTGTCTCAGAGAAAATATTCCTTGAATACAAAAGCCGGAAAAAATACATCCCAATAAATCTTGACAATATTGGTCGTAAATATCAAAGATCCCCAAAAATGCTTGATTTCCTTGTTGTGAGACACTGAACTCCTTGAAATTATGGGTCTATTATCTGTTAATTTTCTAAAATACTGATAAAATTGAAGTAAAATTCTCAAAAACTATTGAATATCTAGATGTAGGACACCTAATTCCTTTAAACTAATAGCCGGAAATATTTACAACCCCAAAAATCCTTGGAAATCTTGATAAAACTTATCAAAGATTCCCATATGCGCTTGAATATTTTGGTGTGAGACACAAATTACTTGAAAAAAAAGCCGGAAATATTTACAACCCCAAGAATCCTTGAAATTCGTGATTAAAAATATTAAATATCCCAAAAAACGTTTGAATATCTTGATGTAGGACACATTATTCCTTGAAAATAATAGTTGGAAATAGTTACAACCCCAAGAATCCTTGGAAACCTTCATAAAAATATCAAAAATCACCATATACGGATAAATATCTTTGTCTCAGAGAAAATATTCCTTGAAAACAAAAGCCGGAAAAAATACATCCCAAATAAATCTTGACATTATTGGTCGTAAATATCAAAGATCCCCAAAAATGCTTGATTTCCTTGGTGTGAGACACTGAACTCCTTGAAATTATGGGTCTATTATCTGTTTATTTTCTAAAATACTGATAAAATTGAAGTAAAATTCTCAAAAACTATTGAATATCTAGATGTAGGACACCTAATTCCTTTAAACTAATAGCTGGAAATATTTACAACCCCAAAAATCCTAGGAAATCTTGATAAAACTTATCAAAGATACCCATATGCGCTTGAATATCTTGGTGTGAGACACAAATTACTTGAAAAAAAAGTCGGAAATATTTACAACCCCAAAAATCCTTGATAATTATGATCAAAAATATCAAAGATCCCCATATATGCTGGAATATCTTGATGTAGAACACATAATTCCTTGAAAAAAATGGTCTAAAACAAAAAAATTACCTAAAATTCTTGAAATGTATCGTCAAAAATTCTCATAAACAGCGGTATATATTGATGTTGGATACATTATTCCATGAAAATAATAGCCGGAAATATTTACAACCCCAAAAATCCTTGGAAATCTTGATAAAACTTATCAAAGATTCCCATATGCGCTTGAATATCTTGGTGTGAGACACAAATTACTTGAAAAAAAAGCCGGAAATATTTACAACCCCAAGAATCCTTGAAATTCGTGATTAAAAATATTAAATATCCCAAAAACCGTTTGAATATCTTGATGTAGGACACATTATTCCTTGAAAATAATAGTTGGAAATAGTTACAACCCCAAGAATCCTTGGAAACCTTCATAAAAATATCAAAAATCACCATATACGGATAAATATCTTTGTCTCAGAGAAAATATTCCTTGAAAACAAAAGCCGGAAAAAATACATCCCAAATAAATCTTGACATTATTGGTCGTAAATATCAAAGATCCCCAAAAATGCTTGATTTCCTTGGTGTGAGACACTGAACTCCTTGAAATTATGGGTCTATTATCTGTTTATTTTCTAAAATACTGATAAAATTGAAGTAAAATTCTCAAAAACTATTGAATATCTAGATGTAGGACACCTAATTCCTTTAAACTAATAGCTGGAAATATTTACAACCCCAAAAATCCTAGGAAATCTTGATAAAACTTATCAAAGATACCCATATGCGCTTGAATATCTTGGTGTGAGACACAAATTACTTGAAAAAAAAGTCGGAAATATTTACAACCCCAATAATCCTTGATAATTATGATCAAAAATATCAAAGATCCCCATATATGCTGGAATATCTTGATGTAGAACACATAATTCCTTGAAAAAAATGGTCTAAAACAAAAAAATTACCTAAAATTCTTGAAATGTATCGTCAAAAATTCTCATAAACAGCGGTATATATTGATGTTGGATACATTATTCCATGAAAATAATAGCCGGAAATATTTACAACCCCAAAAATCCTTGGAAATCTTGATAAAACTTATCAAAGATTCCCATATGCGCTTGAATATCTTGGTGTGAGACACAAATTACTTGAAAAAAAAGCCGGAAATATTTACAACCCCAAGAATCCTTGAAATTCGTGATTAAAAATATTAAATATCCCCAAAAACGCTTGAATATCTTGATGTAGGACACATTATTCCTTGAAAATAATAGTTGGAAATAGTTACAACCCCAAGAATCCTTGGAAATCTTCATAAAACTATCAAAAATCACCATATACGGATTAATATCTTTGTCTCAGAGAAAATATTCCTTGAATACAAAAGCCGGAAAAAATACATCCCAATAAATCTTGACAATATTGGTCGTAAATATCAAAGATCCCCAAAAATGCTTGATTTCCTTGGTGTGAGACACTGAACTCCTTGAAATTATGGGTCTATTATCTGTTTATTTTCTAAAATACTGATAAAATTGAAGTAAAATTCACAAAAACTATTGAATATCTAGATGTAGGACACCTAATTCCTTTAAACTAATAGCTGGAAATATTTACAACCCCAAAAATCCTAGGAAATCTTGATAAAACTTATCAAAGATACCCATATGCGCTTGAATATCTTGGTGTGAGACACAAATTACTTGAAAAAAAAGTCGGAAATATTTACAACCCCAATAATCCTTGATAATTATGATCAAAAATATCAAAGATCCCCATATATGCTGGAATATCTTGATGTAGAACACATAATTCCTTGAAAAAAATGGTCTAAAACAAAAAAATTACCTAAAATTCTTGAAATGTATCGTCAAAAATTCTCATAAACAGCGGTATATATTGATGTTGGATACATTATTCCATGAAAATAATAGCCGGAAATATTTACAACCCCAAAAATCCTTGGAAATCTTGATAAAACTTATCAAAGATTCCCATATGCGCTTGAATATCTTGGTGTGAGACACAAATTACTTGAAAAAAAAGCCGGAAATATTTACAACCCCAAGAATCCTTGAAATTCGTGATTAAAAATATTAAATATCCCCAAAAACGCTTGAATATCTTGATGTAGGACACATTATTCCTTGAAAATAATAGTTGGAAATAGTTACAACCCCAAGAATCCTTGGAAATCTTCATAAAACTATCAAAAATCACCATATACGGATTAATATCTTTGTCTCAGAGAAAATATTCCTTGAATACAAAAGCCGGAAAAAATACATCCCAATAAATCTTGACAATATTGGTCGTAAATATCAAAGATCCCCAAAAATGCTTGATTTCCTTGGTGTGAGACACTGAACTCCTTGAAATTATGGGTCTATTATCTGTTTATTTTCTAAAATACTGATAAAATTGAAGTAAAATTCTCAAAAACTATTGAATATCTAGATGTAGGACACCTAATTCCTTTAAACTAATAGCTGGAAATATTTACAACCACAAAAATCCTAGGAAATCTTGATAAAACTTATCAAAGATACCCATATGCGCTTGAATATCTTGGTGTGAGACACAAATTACTTGAAAAAAAAGTCGGAAATATTTACAACCCCAATAATCCTTGATAATTATGATCAAAAATATCAAAGATCCCCATATATGCTGGAATATCTTGATGTAGAACACATAATTCCTTGAAAAAAATGGTCTAAAACAAAAAAATTACCTAAAATTCTTGAAATGTATCGTCAAAAATTCTCATAAACAGCGGTATATATTGATGTTGGATACATTATTCCATGAAAATAATAGCCGGAAATATTTACAACCCCAAAAATCCTTGGAAATCTTGATAAAACTTATCAAAGATTCCCATATGCGCTTGAATATCTTGGTGTGAGACACAAATTACTTGAAAAAAAAGCCGGAAATATTTACAACCCCAAGAATCCTTGAAATTCGTGATTAAAAATATTAAATATCCCCAAAAACGCTTGAATATCTTGATGTAGGACACATTATTCCTTGAAAATAATAGTTGGAAATAGTTACAACCCCAAGAATCCTTGGAAATCTTCATAAAACTATCAAAAATCACCATATACGGATTAATATCTTTGTCTCAGAGAAAATATTCCTTGAATACAAAAGCCGGAAAAAATACATCCCAATAAATCTTGACAATATTGGTCGTAAATATCAAAGATCCCCAAAAATGCTTGATTTCCTTGTTGTGAGACACTGAACTCCTTGAAATTATGGGTCTATTATCTGTTAATTTTCTAAAATACTGATAAAATTGAAGTAAAATTCTCAAAAACTATTGAATATCTAGATGTAGGACACCTAATTCCTTTAAACTAATAGCCGGAAATATTTACAACCCCAAAAATCCTTGGAAATCTTGATAAAACTTATCAAAGATTCCCATATGCGCTTGAATATTTTGGTGTGAGACACAAATTACTTGAAAAAAAAGCCGGAAATATTTACAACCCCAAGAATCCTTGAAATTCGTGATTAAAAATATTAAATATCCCAAAAAACGTTTGAATATCTTGATGTAGGACACATTATTCCTTGAAAATAATAGTTGGAAATAGTTACAACCCCAAGAATCCTTGGAAACCTTCATAAAAATATCAAAAATCACCATATACGGATAAATATCTTTGTCTCAGAGAAAATATTCCTTGAAAACAAAAGCCGGAAAAAATACATCCCAAATAAATCTTGACATTATTGGTCGTAAATATCAAAGATCCCCAAAAATGCTTGATTTCCTTGGTGTGAGACACTGAACTCCTTGAAATTATGGGTCTATTATCTGTTTATTTTCTAAAATACTGATAAAATTGAAGTAAAATTCTCAAAAACTATTGAATATCTAGATGTAGGACACCTAATTCCTTTAAACTAATAGCTGGAAATATTTACAACCCCAAAAATCCTAGGAAATCTTGATAAAACTTATCAAAGATACCCATATGCGCTTGAATATCTTGGTGTGAGACACAAATTACTTGAAAAAAAAGTCGGAAATATTTACAACCCCAATAATCCTTGATAATTATGATCAAAAATATCAAAGATCCCCATATATGCTGGAATATCTTGATGTAGAACACATAATTCCTTGAAAAAAATGGTCTAAAACAAAAAAATTACCTAAAATTCTTGAAATGTATCGTCAAAAATTCTCATAAACAGCGGTATATATTGATGTTGGATACATTATTCCATGAAAATAATAGCCGGAAATATTTACAACCCCAAAAATCCTTGGAAATCTTGATAAAACTTATCAAAGATTCCCATATGCGCTTGAATATCTTGGTGTGAGACACAAATTACTTGAAAAAAAAGCCGGAAATATTTACAACCCCAAGAATCCTTAAAATTCGTGATTAAAAATATTAAATATCCCCAAAAACGCTTGAATATCTTGATGTAGGACACATTATTCCTTGAAAATAATAGTTGGAAATAGTTACAACCCCAAGAATCCTTGGAAATCTTCATAAAACTATCAAAAATCACCATATACGGATTAATATCTTTGTCTCAGAGAAAATATTCCTTGAATACAAAAGCCGGAAAAAATACATCCCAATAAATCTTGACAATATTGGTCGTAAATATCAAAGATCCCCAAAAATGCTTGATTTCCTTGTTGTGAGACACTGAACTCCTTGAAATTATGGGTCTATTATCTGTTAATTTTCTAAAATACTGATAAAATTGAAGTAAAATTCTCAAAAACTATTGAATATCTAGATGTAGGACACCTAATTCCTTTAAACTAATAGCCGGAAATATTTACAACCCCAAAAATCCTTGGAAATCTTGATAAAACTTATCAAAGATTCCCATATGCGCTTGAATATTTTGGTGTGAGACACAAATTACTTGAAAAAAAAGCCGGAAATATTTACAACCCCAAGAATCCTTGAAATTCGTGATTAAAAATATTAAATATCCCAAAAAACGTTTGAATATCTTGATGTAGGACACATTATTCCTTGAAAATAATAGTTGGAAATAGTTACAACCCCAAGAATCCTTGGAAACCTTCATAAAAATATCAAAAATCACCATATACGGATAAATATCTTTGTCTCAGAGAAAATATTCCTTGAAAACAAAAGCCGGAAAAAATACATCCCAAATAAATCTTGACATTATTGGTCGTAAATATCAAAGATCCCCAAAAATGCTTGATTTCCTTGGTGTGAGACACTGAACTCCTTGAAATTATGGGTCTATTATCTGTTTATTTTCTAAAATACTGATAAAATTGAAGTAAAATTCTCAAAAACTATTGAATATCTAGATGTAGGACACCTAATTCCTTTAAACTAATAGCTGGAAATATTTACAACCCCAAAAATCCTAGGAAATCTTGATAAAACTTATCAAAGATACCCATATGCGCTTGAATATCTTGGTGTGAGACACAAATTACTTGAAAAAAAAGTCGGAAATATTTACAACCCCAATAATCCTTGATAATTATGATCAAAAATATCAAAGATCCCCATATATGCTGGAATATCTTGATGTAGAACACATAATTCCTTGAAAAAAATGGTCTAAAACAAAAAAATTACCTAAAATTCTTGAAATGTATCGTCAAAAATTCTCATAAACAGCGGTATATATTGATGTTGGATACATTATTCCATGAAAATAATAGCCGGAAATATTTACAACCCCAAAAATCCTTGGAAATCTTGATAAAACTTATCAAAGATTCCCATATGCGCTTGAATATTTTGGTGTGAGACACAAATTACTTGAAAAAAAAGCCGGAAATATTTACAACCCCAAGAATCCTTGAAATTCGTGATTAAAAATATTAAATATCCCAAAAAACGTTTGAATATCTTGATGTAGGACACATTATTCCTTGAAAATAATAGTTGGAAATAGTTACAACCCCAAGAATCCTTGGAAACCTTCATAAAAATATCAAAAATCACCATATACGGATAAATATCTTTGTCTCAGAGAAAATATTCCTTGAAAACAAAAGCCGGAAAAAATACATCCCAAATAAATCTTGACATTATTGGTCGTAAATATCAAAGATCCCCAAAAATGCTTGATTTCCTTGGTGTGAGACACTGAACTCCTTGAAATTATGGGTCTATTATCTGTTTATTTTCTAAAATACTGATAAAATTGAAGTAAAATTCTCAAAAACTATTGAATATCTAGATGTAGGACACCTAATTCCTTTAAACTAATAGCTGGAAATATTTACAACCCCAAAAATCCTAGGAAATCTTGATAAAACTTATCAAAGATACCCATATGCGCTTGAATATCTTGGTGTGAGACACAAATTACTTGAAAAAAAAGTCGGAAATATTTACAACCCCAATAATCCTTGATAATTATGATCAAAAATATCAAAGATCCCCATATATGCTGGAATATCTTGATGTAGAACACATAATTCCTTGAAAAAAATGGTCTAAAACAAAAAAATTACCTAAAATTCTTGAAATGTATCGTCAAAAATTCTCATAAACAGCGGTATATATTGATGTTGGATACATTATTCCATGAAAATAATAGCCGGAAATATTTACAACCCCAAAAATCCTTGGAAATCTTGATAAAACTTATCAAAGATTCCCATATGCGCTTGAATATCTTGGTGTGAGACACAAATTACTTGAAAAAAAAGCCGGAAATATTTACAACCCCAAGAATCCTTGAAATTCGTGATTAAAAATATTAAATATCCCCAAAAACGCTTGAATATCTTGATGTAGGACACATTATTCCTTGAAAATAATAGTTGGAAATAGTTACAACCCCAAGAATCCTTGGAAATCTTCATAAAACTATCAAAAATCACCATATACGGATTAATATCTTTGTCTCAGAGAAAATATTCCTTGAATACAAAAGCCGGAAAAAATACATCCCAATAAATCTTGACAATATTGGTCGTAAATATCAAAGATCCCCAAAAATGCTTGATTTCCTTGTTGTGAGACACTGAACTCCTTGAAATTATGGGTCTATTATCTGTTAATTTTCTAAAATACTGATAAAATTGAAGTAAAATTCTCAAAAACTATTGAATATCTAGATGTAGGACACCTAATTCCTTTAAACTAATAGCCGGAAATATTTACAACCCCAAAAATCCTTGGAAATCTTGATAAAACTTATCAAAGATTCCCATATGCGCTTGAATATTTTGGTGTGAGACACAAATTACTTGAAAAAAAAGCCGGAAATATTTACAACCCCAATAATCCTTGATAATTATGATCAAAAATATCAAAGATCCCCATATATGCTGGAATATCTTGATGTAGAACACATAATTCCTTGAAAAAAATGGTCTAAAACAAAAAAATTACCTAAAATTCTTGAAATGTATCGTCAAAAATTCTCATAAACAGCGGTATATATTGATGTTGGATACATTATTCCATGAAAATAATAGCCGGAAATATTTACAACCCCAAAAATCCTTGGAAATCTTGATAAAACTTATCAAAGATTCCCATATGCGCTTGAATATCTTGGTGTGAGACACAAATTACTTGAAAAAAAAGCCGGAAATATTTACAACCCCAAGAATCCTTGAAATTCGTGATTAAAAATATTAAATATCCCAAAAACCGTTTGAATATCTTGATGTAGGACACATTATTCCTTGAAAATAATAGTTGGAAATAGTTACAACCCCAAGAATCCTTGGAAACCTTCATAAAAATATCAAAAATCACCATATACGGATAAATATCTTTGTCTCAGAGAAAATATTCCTTGAAAACAAAAGCCGGAAAAAATACATCCCAAATAAATCTTGACATTATTGGTCGTAAATATCAAAGATCCCCAAAAATGCTTGATTTCCTTGGTGTGAGACACTGAACTCCTTGAAATTATGGGTCTATTATCTGTTTATTTTCTAAAATACTGATAAAATTGAAGTAAAATTCTCAAAAACTATTGAATATCTAGATGTAGGACACCTAATTCCTTTAAACTAATAGCTGGAAATATTTACAACCCCAAAAATCCTAGGAAATCTTGATAAAACTTATCAAAGATACCCATATGCGCTTGAATATCTTGGTGTGAGACACAAATTACTTGAAAAAAAAGTCGGAAATATTTACAACCCCAATAATCCTTGATAATTATGATCAAAAATATCAAAGATCCCCATATATGCTGGAATATCTTGATGTAGAACACATAATTCCTTGAAAAAAATGGTCTAAAACAAAAAAATTACCTAAAATTCTTGAAATGTATCGTCAAAAATTCTCATAAACAGCGGTATATATTGATGTTGGATACATTATTCCATGAAAATAATAGCCGGAAATATTTACAACCCCAAAAATCCTTGGAAATCTTGATAAAACCTATCAAAGATTCCCATATGCGCTTGAATATCTTGGTGTGAGACACAAATTACTTGAAAAAAAAGCCGGAAATATTTACAACCCCAAGAATCCTTGAAATTCGTGATTATAAATATTAAATATCCCCAAAAACGCTTGAATATCTTGATGTAGGACACATTATTCCTTGAAAATAATAGTTGGAAATAGTTACAACCCCAAGAATCCTTGGAAATCTTCATAAAACTATCAAAAATCACCATATACGGATTAATATCTTTGTCTCAGAGAAAATATTCCTTGAATACAAAAGCCGGAAAAAATACATCCCAATAAATCTTGACAATATTGGTCGTAAATATCAAAGATCCCCAAAAATGCTTGATTTCCTTGGTGTGAGACACTGAACTCCTTGAAAATATGGGTTTATTATCTGTTAATTTTCTAAAATACTGATAAAATTGAAGTAAAATTCTCAAAAACTATTGAATATCTAGATGTAGGACACCTAATTCCTTTAAACTAATAGCTGGAAATATTTACAACCCCAAAAATCCTAGGAAATCTTGATAAAACTTATCAAAGATACCCATATGCGCTTGAATATCTTGGTGTGAGACACAAATTACTTGAAAAAAAAGTCGGAAATATTTACAACCCCAATAATCCTTGATAATTATGATCAAAAATATCAAAGATCCCCATATATGCTGGAATATCTTGATGTAGAACACATAATTCCTTGAAAAAAATGGTCTAAAACAAAAAAATTACCTAAAATTCTTGAAATGTATCGTCAAAAATTCTCATAAACAGCGGTATATATTGATGTTGGATACATTATTCCATGAAAATAATAGCCGGAAATATTTACAACCCCAAAAATCCTTGGAAATCTTGATAAAACTTATCAAAGATTCCCATATGCGCTTGAATATCTTGGTGTGAGACACAAATTACTTGAAAAAAAAGCCGGAAATATTTACAACCCCAAGAATCCTTGAAATTCGTGATTAAAAATATTAAATATCCCAAAAAACGTTTGAATATCTTGATGTAGGACACATTATTCCTTGAAAATAATAGTTGGAAATAGTTACAACCCCAAGAATCCTTGGAAACCTTCTTAAAAATATTAAAAATCACCATATACGGATAAATATCTTTGTCTCAGAGAAAATATTCCTTGAAAACAAAAGCCGGAAAAAATACATCCCAAATTAATCTTGACATTATTGGTCGTAAATATCAAAGATCCCCATAAATGCTTGATTTCCTTGGTGTGAGACACTGAACTCCTTGAAATTATGGGTCTATTATCTGTTAATTTTCTAAAATACTGATAAAATTGAAGTAAAATTCTCAAAAACTATTGAATATCTAGATGTAGGACACCTAATTCCTTTAAACTAATAGCTGGAAATATTTACAACCCCAAAAATCTTTGGAAATCTTGATAAAACTTATCAAAAATTCCCATATGCGCTTGAATATCTTGGTGTGAGACACAAATTACTTGAAAAAAAAGTCGGATATATTAACAACCCCAATAATTCTTGATAATTATGATCAAAAATATCAAAGATCCCCATATATGCTGGAATATCTTGATGCAGAACACATAATTCCTTGAAAAAAATGGTCTAAAACAATAAAATTACCTAAAATTATGGAAATGTATCGTCAAAAATTCTCATAAACAGCGGTATATATTGATGTTGGATACATAATTCCTTTAAACTAATAGCTGGAAATATTTACAACCCCAAAAATCTTTGGAAATCTTGATAAAACTTATCAAAGATTCCCATATGCGCTTGAATATCTTGGTGTGAGACACAAATTACTTGAAAAAAAAGTCGGAAATATTTACAACCCCAATAATTATTGATAATTATGATCAAAAATATCAAAGATCCCCATATATACTGGAATATCTTGATGCAGAACACATAATTCCTTGAAAAAAATGGTCTAAAACAATAAAATTACCTAAAATTCTTGAAATGTATCGTCAAAAATTCTCATAAACAGCGGTATATATTGATGTTGGATACATAATTCCTTTAAACTAATAGCTGGAAATATTTACAACCCCAAGGATCCTTGAAATTCGTGATTAAAAATATTAAATATCCCAAAAAGCGCTTGAATATCTTGATGTAGGACACATTATTCCTTGAAAATAATAGTTGGAAATAGTTACAACCCCAAGAATCCTTGGAAATCTTCATAAAACTATCAAAAATCACCATATACGGATTAATATCTTTGTCTCAGAGAAAATATTCCTTGAAAACAAAAGCCGGAAAAAATACATCCCAAATAAATCTTGACAATATTGGTCGTAAATATCAAACATCCCCAAAAATGCTTGATTTCATTGGTGTGAGACACTAAACTCCTTGAAATTATGGGTCTATTATTTGTTAATTTTCTAAAATACTGATAAAATTGAAGTAAAATTCCCAAAAACTATTGAATATCTAGATGTAGGACACATAATTCCTTTAAACTAATAGCTGGAAATATTTACAACCCCAAAAATCTTTGGAAATCTTGATAAAACTTATCAAAGATTCCCATATGCGCTTGAATATCTTGGTGTGAGACACAAATTACTTGAAAAAAAAGTCGGAAATATTTACAACCCCAATAATTCTTGATAATTATGATCAAAAATATCAAAGATCCCCATATATGCTGGAATATCTTGATGCAGAACACATAATTCCTTGAAAAAAATGGTCTAAAACAATAAAATTACCTAAAATTCTTGAAATGTATCGTCAAAAATTCTCATAAACAGCGGTATATATTGATGTTGGATACATTATTCCTTTAAACTAATAGCTGGAAATATTTACAACCCCAAAAATCCTTGGAAATCTTGATAAAACTTATCAAAGATTCCCATATGCGCTTGAATGTCTTGGTGTAAGACACAAATTACTTGAAAAAAAAGTCGGAAATAATTACAACCCCAATAATCCTTGATAAGTATGATCAAAAATATCAAAGATCCCCATATATACTGGAATATCTTGATGTAAAACACATAATTCATTGAAAAAAATGGTCTAAAACAAAAAAAATACCTAAAATTCTTGAAATGTATCGTCAAAAATTCTCATAAACAGCGGTATATATTGATGTTGGATACATTATTCCTTTAAACTAATAGCTGGAAATATTTACAACCCCAAAAATCCTTGGAAATCTTGATAAAACTTATCAAAGATTCCCATATGCGCTTGAATATCTTGGTGTAAGACACAAATTACTTGAAAAAAAAGTCGGAAATAATTACAACCCCAATAATCCTTGATAATTATGATCAAAAATATCAAAGATCCCCATATATACTGGAATATCTTGATGTTGGATACATAATTCCTTTAAACTAATAGCTGAAAATATTTCCAACCCCAAAAATCCTTGGAAATCTTGATAAAACTTATCAAAGATTCCCATATGCGCTTGAATATCTTGGTGTGAGACACAAATTACTTGAAAAAAAAGTCGGAAATATTTACAACCCCAATAATTCTTGATAATTATGATCAAAAATATCAAAGATCCCCATATATGCTGGAATATCTTGATGCAGAACACATAATTCCTTGAAAAAAATGGTCTAAAACAATAAAATTACCTAAAATTCTTGAAATGTATCGTCAAAAATTCTCATAAACAGCGGTATATATTGATGTTGGATACATTATTCCTTTAAACTAATAGCTGGAAATATTTACAACCCCAAAAATCCTTGGAAATCTTGATAAAACTTATCAAAGATTCCCATATGCGCTTGAATATCTTAGTGTGAGACACAAATTACTTGAAAAAAAAGTCGGAAATATTTACAACCCCAATAATCCTTGATAAGTATGATCAAAAATATCAAAGATCCCCATGTATACTGGAATATCTTGATGTAAAACACATAATTCCTTTAAACTAATAGCTGGAAATATTGACAACCCCAAAAATCCTTGGAAATCTTGATAAAACTTATCAAAGATTCCCATATGCGCTTGAATATCTTGGTGTGAGACACAAATTACTTGAAAAAAAAGTCGGATATATTTACAACCCCAATAATTCTTGATAATTATGATCAAAAATATCAAAGATCCCCATATATGCTGGAATATCTTGATGCAGAACACATAATTCCTTGAAAAAAATGGTCTAAAACAATAAAATTACCTAAAATTCTTGAAATGTATCGTCAAAAATTCTCATAAACAGCGGTATATATTGATGTTGGATACATAATTCCTTTAAACTAATAGCTGGAAATATTTACAACCCCAAAAATCTTTGGAAATCTTGATAAAACTTATCAAAGATTCCAATATGCGCTTGAATATCTTGGTGTGAGACACAAATTACTTGAAAAAAAAGTCGGAAATATTTACAACCCCAATAATTATTGATAATTATGATCAAAAATATCAAAGATCCCCATATATACTGGAATATCTTGATGCAGAACACATAATTCCTTGAAAAAAATGGTCTAAAACAATAAAATTACCTAAAATTCTTGAAATGTATCGTCAAAAATTCTCATAAACAGCGGTATATATTGATGTTGGATACATAATTCCTTTAAACTAATAGCTGGAAATATTTACAACCCCAAAAATCCTTGGAAATCTTGATAAAACTTATCAAAGATTCCCATATGCGCTTGAATATCTTGGTGTGAGACACAAATTACTTGAAAAAAAAGTCGGAAATATTTACAACCCCAATAATCCTTGATAATTATGATCAAAAATATCAAAGATCCCCATATATACTGGAATATCTTGATGTAAAACACATAATTCCTTGAAAAAAATGGTCTAAAACAAAAAAATTACCTAAAATTCTTGAAATGTATCGTCAAAAATTCTCATAAACTGCGGTATATATTCATGTTATATACATTATTCCTTGAAAATAATAGCCGTAAATATTTACAACCCCAAGGATCCTTGAAATTCGTGATTAAAAATATTAAATATCCCAAAAAGCGCTTGAATATCTTGATGTAGGACACATTATTCCTTGAAAATAATAGTTGGAAATAGTTACAACCCCAAGAATCCTTGGAAATCTTCATAAAACTATCAAAAATCACCATATACGGATTAATATCTTTGTCTCAGAGAAAATATTCCTTGAAAACAAAAGCCGGAAAAAATACATCCCAAATAAATCTTGACAATATTGGTCGTAAATATCAAACATCCCCAAAAATGCTTGATTTCATTGGTGTGAGACACTAAACTCCTTGAAATTATGGGTCTATTATTTGTTAATTTTCTAAAATACTGATAAAATTGAAGTAAAATTCCCAAAAACTATTGAATATCTAGATGTAGGACACATAATTCCTTTAAACTAATAGCTGGAAATATTTACAACCCCAAAAATCTTTGGAAATCTTGATAAAACTTATCAAAGATTCCCATATGCGCTTGAATATCTTGGTGTGAGACACAAATTACTTGAAAAAAAAGTCGGAAATATTTACAACCCCAATAATTCTTGATAATTATGATCAAAAATATCAAAGATCCCCATATATGCTGGTATATCTTGATGCAGAACACATAATTCCTTGAAAAAAATGGTCTAAAACAATAAAATTACCTAAAATTCTTGAAATGTATCGTCAAAAATTCTCATAAACAGCGGTATATATTGATGTTGGATACATTATTCCTTTAAACTAATAGCTGGAAATATTTACAACCCCAAAAATCCTTGGAAATCTTGATAAAACTTATCAAAGATTCCCATATGCGCTTGAATGTCTTGGTGTAAGACACAAATTACTTGAAAAAAAAGTCGGAAATAATTACAACCCCAATAATCCTTGATTAGTATGATCAAAAATATCAAAGATCCCCATATATACTGGAATATCTTGATGTAAAACACATAATTCATTGAAAAAAATGGTCTAAAACAAAAAAAATACCTAAAATTCTTGAAATGTATCGTCAAAAATTCTCATAAACAGCGGTATATATTGATGTTGGATACATTATTCCTTTAAACTAATAGCTGGAAATATTTACAACCCCAAAAATCCTTGGAAATCTTGATAAAACTTATCAAAGATTCCCATATGCGCTTGAATATCTTGGTGTAAGACACAAATTACTTGAAAAAAAAGTCGGAAATAATTACAACCCCAATAATCCTTGATAATTATGATCAAAAATATCAAAGATCCCCATATATACTGGAATATCTTGATGTTGGATACATAATTCCTTTAAACTAATAGCTGAAAATATTTCCAACCCCAAAAATCCTTGGAAATCTTGATAAAACTTATCAAAGATTCCCATATGCGCTTGAATATCTTGGTGTAAGACACAAATTACTTGAAAAAAAAGTCGGAAATATTTACAACCCCAATAATCCTTGATAATTATGATCAAAAATATCAAAGATCCCCATATATACTGGAATATCTTGATGTAAAACACATAATTCCTTGAAAAAAATGGTCTAAAACAAAAAAATTACCTAAAATTCTTGAAATGTATCGTCAAAAATTCTCATAAACTGCGGTATATATTCATGTTATATACATTATTCCTTGAAAATAATAGCCGTAAATATTTACAACCCCAAGGATCCTTGAAATTCGTGATTAAAAATATTAAATATCCCAAAAAGCGTTTGAATATCTTGATGTAGGACACATTATTCCTTGAAAATAATAGTTGGAAATAGTTACAACCCCAAGAATCCTTGGAAATCTTCATAAAACTATCAAAAATCACCATATACGGATTAATATCTTTGTCAGAGAAAATATTCCTTGAAAACAAAAGCCGGAAAAAATACATCCCAAATAAATCTTGACAATATTGGTCGTAAATATCAAACATCCCCAAAAATGCTTGATTTCATTGGTGTGAGACACTAAACTCCTTGAAATTATGGGTCTATTATTTGTTAATTTTCTAAAATACTGATAAAATTGAAGGAAAATTCCCAAAAACTATTGAATATCTAGATGTAGGACACATAATTCCTTTAAACTAATAGCTGGAAATATTTACAACCCCAAAAATCTTTGGAAATCTTGATAAAACTTATCAAAGATTCCCATATGCGCTTGAATATCTTGGTGTGAGACACAAATTACTTGAAAAAAAAGTCGGAAATATTTACAACCCCAATAATTCTTGATAATTATGATCAAAAATATCAAAGATCCCCATATATGCTGGAATATCTTGATGCAGAACACATAATTCCTTGAAAAAAATGGTCTAAAACAATAAAATTACCTAAAATTCTTGAAATGTATCGTCAAAAATTCTCATAAACAGCGGTATATATTGATGTTGGATACATTATTCCTTTAAACTAATAGCTGGAAATATTTACAACCCCAAAAATCCTTGGAAATCTTGATAAAACTTATCAAAGATTCCCATATGCGCTTGAATGTCTTGGTGTAAGACACAAATTACTTGAAAAAAAAGTCGGAAATAATTACAACCCCAATAATCCTTGATAAGTATGATCAAAAATATCAAAGATCCCCATATATACTGGAATATCTTGATGTAAAACACATAATTCATTGAAAAAAATGGTCTAAAACAAAAAAAATACCTAAAATTCTTGAAATGTATCGTCAAAAATTCTCATAAACAGCGGTATATATTGATGTTGGATACATTATTCCTTTAAACTAATAGCTGGAAATATTTACAACCCCAAAAATCCTTGGAAATCTTGATAAAACTTATCAAAGATTCCCATATGAGCTTGAATATCTTGGTGTAAGACACAAATTACTTGAAAAAAAAGTCGGAAATAATTACAACCCCAATAATCCTTGATAATTATGATCAAAAATATCAAAGATCCCCATATATACTGGAATATCTTGATGTAAAACACATAATTCCTTTAAACTAATAGCTGAAAATATTTCCAACCCCAAAAATCCTTGGAAATCTTGATAAAACTTATCAAAGATTCCCATATGCGCTTGAATATCTTGGTTTAAGACACAAATTACTTGAAAAAAAAGTCGGAAATAATTACAACCCCAATAATCCTTGATAATTATGATCAAAAATATCAAAGATCCCTATATATACTGGAATATCTTGATGTAAAACACATAATTCCTTTAAACTAATAGCTGGAAATATTTACAACCCCAAAAATCCTTGGAAATCTTGATAAAACTTATCAAAGATTCCCATATGCGCTTGAATATCTTGGTGTAAGACACAAATTACTTGAAAATAAAGTCGGAAATAATTACAACCCCAATAATCCTTGATAATTATGATCAAAAATATCAAAGATCCCCATATATACTGGAATATCTTGATGTTGGATACATTATTCCTTTAAACTAATAGCTGGAAATATTTACAACCCCAAAAATCCTTGGAAATCTTGATAAAACTTATCAAAGATTCCCATATGCGCTTGAATGTCTTGGTGTAAGACACAAATTACTTGAAAAAAAAGTCGGAAATAATTACAACCCCAATAATCCTTGATAAGTATGATCAAAAATATCAAAGATCCCCATATATACTGGAATATCTTGATGTAAAACACATAATTCATTGAAAAAAATGGTCTAAAACAAAAAAAATACCTAAAATTCTTGAAATGTATCGTCAAAAATTCTCATAAACAGCGGTATATATTGATGTTGGATACATTATTCCTTTAAACTAATAGCTGGAAATATTTACAACCCCAAAAATCCTTGGAAATCTTGATAAAACTTATCAAAGATTCCCATATGAGCTTGAATATCTTGGTGTAAGACACAAATTACTTGAAAATAATAGTTGGAAATAGTTACAACCCCAAGAAGCCTTGGAAATCTTCATAAAACTATCAAAAATCACCATATACGGATTAATATATTTGTCTCAGAGAAAATATTCCTTGAAAACAAAAGCCGGAAAAAATACATCCCAAATAAATCTTGACAATATTGGTCGTAAATATCAAACATCCCCAAAAATGCTGGATTTCTTTGGTGTGAGACACTAAACTCCTTGAAATTATGTGTCTATTATTTGTTAATTTTCTAAAATACTGATAAAATTGAAGTAAAATTCCCAAAAACTTTTGAATATCTAGATGTAGGACACATAATTCCTTTAAACTAATAGCTGGAAATATTTACAACCCCAAAAATCTTTGGAAATCTTGATAAAACTTATCAAAGATTCCCATATTCGCTTGAATATCTTGGTGTGAGACACAAATTACTTGAAAAAAAAGTCGGAAATATTTACAACCCCAATAATTCTTGATAATTATGATCAAAAATATCAAAGATCCCCATATATGCTGGAATATCTTGATGCAGAACACATAATTCCTTGAAAAAAATGGTCTAAAACAATAAAATTACCTAAAATTCTTGAAATGTTTCGTCAAAAATTCTCATAAACAGCGGTATATATTGATGTTGGATACATAATTCCTTTAAACTGATAGCTGGAAATATTTACAACCCCAAAAATCCTTGGAAATCTTGATAAAACTTATCAAAGATTCCCAAATGCGCTTGAATAACTTGGTGTAAGACACAAATTACTTGAAAAAAAAGTCGGAAATAATTACAACCCCAATAATCCTTGATAATTATGATCAAAAATATCAAAGATCCCCATATATACTGGAATATCTTGATGTTGGATACATAATTCCTTTAAACTAATAGCTGGAAATATTTACAACCCCAAAAATCCTTGGAAATCTTGATAAAACTTATCAAAGATTCCCATATGCGCTTGAATATCTTGGTTTAAGACACAAATTACTTGAAAAAAAAGTCGGAAATAATTACAACCCCAATAATCCTTGATAATTATGATCAAAAATATCAAAGATCCCCATAAATGCTGGAATATCTTGATGCAGAACACATAATTCCTTGAAAAAATGGTCTAAAACAATAAAATTACCTAAAATTCTTGAAATGTATCGTCAAAAATTCTCATAAACAGCGGTATATATTGATGTTGGATACATAATTCCTTTAAACTGATAGCTGGAAATATTTACAACCCCAAAAATCCTTGGAAATCTTGATAAAACTTATCAAAGATTCCCAAATGCGCTTGAATAACATGGTGTAAGACACAAATTACTTGAAAAAAAAGTCGGAAATAATTACAACCCCAATAAACCTTGATAATTATGATCAAAAATATCAAAGATCCCCATATATACTGGAATATCTTGATGTAAAACACATAATTCCTTTAAACTAATAGCTGGAAATATTTACAACCCCAAAAATCCTTGGAAATCTTGATAAAACTTATCAAAGATTCCCATATGCGCTTGAATATCTTGGTGTAAGACACAAATTACTTGAAAAAAAAGTCGGAAATAATTACAACCCCAATAATCCTTGATAATTATGATCAAAAATATCAAAGATCCCCATATATACTGGAATATCTTGATGTTGGATACATAATTCCTTTAAACTAATAGCTGGAAATATTTACAACCCCAAAAATCCTTGGAAATCTTGATAAAACTTATCAAAGATTCCCATATGCGCTTGAATATCTTGGTTTAAGACACAAATTACTTGAAAAAAAAGTCGGAAATAATTACAACCCCAATAATCCTTGATAATTATGATCAAAAATATCAAAGATCCCCATAAATGCTGGAATATCTTGATGCAGAACACATAATTCCTTGAAAAAAATGGTCTAAAACAATAAAATTACCTAAAATTCTTGAAATGTATCGTCAAAAATTCTCATAAACAGCGGTATATATTGATGTTGGATACATAATTCCTTTAAACTAATAGCTGGAAATATTTACAACCCCCAAAAATCCTTGGAAATCTTGATAAAACTTATCAAAGATTCCCATATGCGCTTGAATATCTTGGTGTAAGACACAAATTACTTGAAAAAAAAGTCGGAAATAATTACAACCCCAATAATCCTTGATAATTATGATCAAAAATATCAAAGATCCCCATATATACTGGAATATCTTGATGTAAAACACATAATTCCTTGAAAAAAATGATCTAAAACAAAAAAATTACCTAAAATTCTTGAAATGTATCGTCAAAAATTCTCATAAACAGCGGTATATATTGATGTTGGATACATAATTCCTTTAAACTAATAGCTGGAAATATTTACAACCCCAAAAATCCTTGGAAATCTTGATAAAACTTATCAAAGATTCCCAAATGCGCTTGAATAACTTGGTGTAAGACACAAATTACTTGAAAAAAAAGTCGGAAATAATTACAACCCCAAAATTCCTTGATAATTATGATCAAAAATATCAAAGACACCCATATATACTGGAATATCTTGATGTAAAACACATAATTCCTTTAAACTAATAGCTGGAAATATTTACAACCCCAAAAATCCTTGGAAATCTTGATAAAACTTATCAAAGATTCCCATATGCGCTTGAATATCTTGGTGTAAGACACAAATTACTTGAAAAAAAAGTCGGAAATAATTACAACCCCAATAATCCTTGATAATTATGATCAAAAATATCAAAGATCCCCATATATAATGGAATATCTTGATGTAAAACACATAATTCCTTTAAACTAATAGCTGGAAATATTTACAACCACAAAAATCCTTGGAAATCTTGATAAAACTTATCAAAGATTCCCATATGCGATTGAATATCTTGGTGTAAGACACAAATTACTTGAAAAAAAAGTCGGAAATAATTACAACCCCAATAATCCTTGATAATTATGATCAAAAATATCAAAGATCCCCATAAATGCTGGAATATCTTGATGCAGAACACATAATTCCTTGAAAAAATGGTCTAAAACAATAAAATTACCTAAAATTCTTGAAATGTATCGTCAAAAATTCTCATAAACAGCGGTATATATTGATGTTGGATACATAATTCCTTTAAACTAATACCTGGAAATATTTACAACCCCAAAAATCCTTGGAAATCTTGATAAAACTTATCAAAGATTCCCATATGCGCTTGAATAACTTGGTGTAAGACACAAATTACTTGAAAAAAAAGTCGGAAATAATTACAACCCCAATAATCCTTGATAATTATGATCAAAAATATCAAAGATCCCCATATATACTGGAATATCTTGATGTTGGATACATAATTCCTTTAAACTAATAGCTGGAAATATTTACAACCCCAAAAATCCTTGGAAATCTTGATAAAACTTATCAAAGATTCCCATATGCGCTTGAATATCTTGGTTTAAGACACAAATTACTTGAAAAAAAAGTCGGAAATAATTACAACCCCAATAATCCTTGATAATTATGATCAAAAATATCAAAGATCCCCATAAATGCTGGAATATCTTGATGCAGAACACATAATTCCTTGAAAAAAATGGTCTAAAACAATAAAATTACCTAAAATTCTTGAAATGTATCGTCAAAAATTCTCATAAACAGCGGTATATATTGATGTTGGATACATAATTCCTTTAAACTAATAGCTGGAAATATTTACAACCCCCAAAAATCCTTGGAAATCTTGATAAAACTTATCAAAGATTCCCATATGCGCTTGAATATCTTGGTGTAAGACACAAATTACTTGAAAAAAAAGTCGGAAATAATTACAACCCCAATAATCCTTGATAATTATGATCAAAAATATCAAAGATCCCCATATATACTGGAATATCTTGATGTAAAACACATAATTCCTTGAAAAAAATGATCTAAAACAAAAAAATTACCTAAAATTCTTGAAATGTATCGTCAAAAATTCTCATAAACAGCGGTATATATTGATGTTGGATACATAATTCCTTTAAACTAATAGCTGGAAATATTTACAACCCCAAAAATCCTTGGAAATCTTGATAAAACTTATCAAAGATTCCCAAATGCGCTTGAATAACTTGGTGTAAGACACAAATTACTTGAAAAAAAAGTCGGAAATAATTACAACCCCAATATTCCTTGATAATTATGATCAAAAATATCAAAGACACCCATATATACTGGAATATCTTGATGTAAAACACATAATTCCTTTAAACTAATAGCTGGAAATATTTACAACCCCAAAAATCCTTGGAAATCTTGATAAAACTTATCAAAGATTCCCATATGCGCTTGAATATCTTGGTGTAAGACACAAATTACTTGAAAAAAAAGTCGGAAATAATTACAACCCCAATAATCCTTGATAATTATGATCAAAAATATCAAAGATCCCCATATATAATGGAATATCTTGATGTAAAACACATAATTCCTTTAAACTAATAGCTGGAAATATTTACAACCCCAAAAATCCTTGGAAATCTTGATAAAACTTATCAAAGATTCCCATATGCGCTTGAATATCTTGGTTTAAGACACAAATTACTTGGAAAAATAAGTCGGAAATAATTACAACCCCAATAATCCTTGATAATTATGATCAAAAATATCAAAGATCCCCATAAATGCTGGAATATCTTGATGCAGAACACATAATTCCTTGAAAAAATGGTCTAAAACAATAAAATTACCTAAAATTCTTGAAATGTATCGTCAAAAATTCTCATAAACAGCGGTATATATTGATGTTGGATACATAATTCCTTTAAACTGATAGCTGGAAATATTTACAACCCCAAAAATCCTTGGAAATCTTGATAAAACTTATCAAAGATTCCCAAATGCGCTTGAATAACTTGGTGTAAGACACAAATTACTTGAAAAAAAAGTCGGAAATAATTACAACCCCAATAATCCTTGATAATTATGATCAAAAATATCAAAGATCCCCATATATACTGGAATATCTTGATGTTGGATACATAATTCCTTTAAACTAATAGCTGGAAATATTTACAACCCCAAAAATCCTTGGAAATCTTGATAAAACTTATCAAAGATTCCCATATGCGCTTGAATATCTTGGTTTAAGACACAAATTACTTGAAAAAAAAGTCGGAAATAATTACAACCCCAATAATCCTTGATAATTATGATCAAAAATATCAAAGATCCCCATAAATGCTGGAATATCTTGATGCAGAACACATAATTCCTTGAAAAAAATGGTCTAAAACAAAAAAATTACCTAAAATTCTTGAAATGTATCGTCAAAAATTCTCATAAACAGCGGTATATATTGATGTTGGATACATAATTCCTTTAAACTAATAGCTGGAAATATTTACAACCCCCAAAAATCCTTGGAAATCTTGATAAAACTTATCAAAGATTCCCATATGCGCTTGAATATCTTGGTGTAAGACACAAATTACTTGAAAAAAAAGTCGGAAATAATTACAACCCCAATAATCCTTGATAATTATGATCAAAAATATCAAAGATCCCCATATATACTGGAATATCTTGATGTAAAACACATAATTCCTTTAAACTAATAGCTGGAAATATTTACAACCCCAAAAATCCTTGGAAATCTTGATAAAACTTATCAAAGATTCCCATATGCTTTTGAATATCTTGGTGTAAGACACAAATTACTTGAAAAAAAAGTCGGAAATAATTACAACCCCAATAATCCTTGATAATTATGATCAAAAATATCAAAGATCCCCATATATACTGGAATATCTTGATGTAAAACACATAATTCCTTTAAACTAATAGCTGGAAATATTTACAACCCCAAAAATCCTTGGAAATCTTGATAAAACTTATCAAAGATTCCCATATGCGATTGAATATCTTGGTGTAAGACACAAATTACTTGAAAAAAAAGTCGGAAATAATTACAACTCCAATAATCCTTGATAATTATGATCAAAAATATCAAAGATCCCCATATATACTGGAATATCTTGATGTTGGATACATAATTCCTTTAAACTAATAGCTGGAAATAATTACAACCCCAATAATCCTTGATAATTATGATCAAAAATATCAAAGATCCCCATATATACTGGAATATCTTGATGTAAAACACATAATTCCTTGAATAAAATGGTCTAAAACAAAAAAATTACCTAAAATTCTTGAAATGTATCGTCAAAAATTCTCATAAACAGCGGTATATATTGATGTTGGATACATAATTCCTTTAAACTAATAGCTGGAAATATTTACAACCCCAAAAATCCTTGGAAGTCTTGATAAAACTTATCAAAGATTCCCATATGCGCTTGAATAACTTGGTGTAAGACACAAATTACTTGAAAAAAAAGTCGGAAATAATTACAACCCCAATATTCCTTGATAATTATGATCAAAAATATCAAAGACACCAATAGATACTGGAATATCTTGATGTAAAACACATAATTCCTTTAAACTAATTGCTGGAAATATTTACAACCCCAAAAATCCTTGGAAATCTTGATAAAACTTATCAAAGATTCCCATATGCTTTTGAATATCTTGGTGTAAGACACAAATTACTTGAAAAAAAAGTCGGAAATAATTACAACCCCAATAATCCTTGATAATTATGATCAAAAATATCAAAGATCCCCATATATACTGGAATATCTTGATGTTGGATACATAATTCCTTTAAACTAATAGCTGGAAATATTTACAACCCCAAAAATCCTTGGAAATCTTGATAAAACTTATCAAAGATTCCCATATGCGCTTGAATATCTTGGTTTAAGACACAAATTACTTGAAAAAAAAGTCGGAAATAATTACAACCCCAATAATCCTTGATAATTATGATCAAAAATATCAAAGATCCCCATAAATGCTGGAATATCTTGATGCAGAACACATAATTCCTTGAAAAAAATGGTCTAAAACAATAAAATTACCTAAAATTCTTGAAATGTATCGTCAAAAATTATCATAAACAGCGGTATATATTGATGTTGGATACATATATCCTTTAAACTAATAGCTGGAAATATTTACAACCCCCAAAAATCCTTGGAAATCTTGATAAAACTTATCAAAGATTCCCATATGCGCTTGAATATCTTGGTGTAAGACACAAATTACTTGAAAAAAAAGTCGGAAATAATTACAACCCCAATAATCCTTGATAATTATGATCAAAAATATCAAAGATCCCCATATATACTGGAATATCTTGATGTAAAACACATAATTCCTTGAAAAAAATGGTCTAAAACAAAAAAATTACCTAAAATTCTTGAAATGTATCGTCAAAAATTCTCATAAACAGCGGTATATATTGATGTTGGATACATAATTCCTTTAAACTAATAGCTGGAAATATTTACAACCCCAAAAATCCTTGGAAATCTTGATAAAACTTATCAAAGATTCCCATATGCGCTTGAATAACTTGGTGTAAGACACAAATTACTTGAAAAAAAAGTCGGAAATAATTACAACCCCAATATTCCTTGATAATTATGATCAAAAATATCAAAGACACCCATATATACTGGAATATCTTGATGTAAAACACATAATTCCTTTAAACTAATAGCTGGAAATATTTACAACCCCAAAAATCCTTGGAAATCTTGATAAAACTTATCAAAGATTCCCATATGCTTTTGAATATCTTGGTGTAAGATACAAATTACTTGAAAAAAAAGTCGGAAATAATTACAACCCCAATAA
This sequence comes from Rhopalosiphum padi, assembly GCF_020882245.1. Lineage (NCBI taxonomy): Eukaryota > Metazoa > Arthropoda > Insecta > Hemiptera > Aphididae > Rhopalosiphum > Rhopalosiphum padi. The sequence goes on along the minus strand of NC_083599.1, from coordinate 217,291 downwards.
TCCTTGATAATTATGATCAAAAATATCAAAGATCCCCATATATACTGGAATATCTTGATGCAGAACACATAATTCCTTGAAAAAAATGGTCTAAAACAATAAAATTACCTAAAATTCTTGAAATGTATCGTCAAAAATTATCATAAACAGCGGTATATATTGATGTTGGATACATATATCCTTTAAACTAATAGCTGGAAATATTTACAACCCCCAAAAATCCTTGGAAATCTTGATAAAACTTATCAAAGATTCCCATATGCGCTTGAATATCTTGGTGTAAGACACAAATTACTTGAAAAAAAAGTCGGAAATAATTACAACCCCAATAATCCTTGATAATTATGATCAAAAATATCAAAGATCCCCATATATACTGGAATATCTTGATGTAAAACACATAATTCCTTGAAAAAAATGGTCTAAAACAAAAAAATTACCTAAAATTCTTGAAATGTATCGTCAAAAATTCTCATAAACAGCGGTATATATTGATGTTGGATACATAATTCCTTTAAACTAATAGCTGGAAATATTTACAACCCCAAAAATCCTTGGAAATCTTGATAAAACTTATCAAAGATTCCCATATGCGCTTGAATAACTTGGTGTAAGACACAAATTACTTGAAAAAAAAGTCGGAAATAATTACAACCCCAATATTCCTTGATAATTATGATCAAAAATATCAAAGACACCCATATATACTGGAATATCTTGATGTAAAACACATAATTCCTTTAAACTAATAGCTGGAAATATTTACAACCCCAAAAATCCTTGGAAATCTTGATAAAACTTATCAAAGATTCCCATATGCTTTTGAATATCTTGGTGTAAGATACAAATTACTTGAAAAAAAAGTCGGAAATAATTACAACCCCAATAATCCTTGATAATTATGATCAAAAATATCAAAGATCCCCATATATACTGGAATATCTTGATGTAAAACACATAATTCCTTTAAACTAATAGCTGGAAATATTTACAACCCCAAAAATCCTTGGAAATCTTGATAAAACTTATCAAAGATTCCCATATGCGCTTGAATAACTTGGTGTAAGACACAAATTACTTGAAAAAAAAGTCGGAAATAATTACAACCCCAATATTCCTTGATAATTATGATCAAAAATATCAAAGACACCCATATATACTGGAATATCTTGATGTAAAACACATAATTCCTTTAAACTAATAGCTGGAAATATTTACAACCCCAAAAATCCTTGGAAATCTTGATAAAACTTATCAAAGATTCCCATATGCTTTTGAATATCTTGGTGTAAGACACAAATTACTTGAAAAAAAAGTCGGAAATAATTACAACCCCAATAATCCTTGATAATTATGATCAAAAATATCAAAGATCCCCATATATACTGGAATATCTTGATGTAAAACACATAATTCCTTTAAACTAATAGCTGGAAATATTTACAACCCCAAAAATCCTTGGAAATCTTGATAAAACTTATCAAAGATTCCCATATGCGATTGAATATCTTGGTGTAAGACACAAATTACTTGAAAAAAAAGTCGGAAATAATTACAACTCCAATAATCCTTGATAATTATGATCAAAAATATCAAAGATCCCCATATATACTGGAATATCTTGATGTTGGATACATAATTCCTTTAAACTAATAGCTGGAAATATTTACAACCCCAAAAATCCTTGGAAATCTTGATAAAACTTATCAAAGATTCCCATATGCGCTTGAATATCTTGGTTTAAGACACAAATTACTTGAAAAAAAAGTCGGAAATAATTACAACCCCAATATTCCTTGATAATTATGATCAAAAATATCAAAGACACCCATATATACTGGAATATCTTGATGTAAAACACATAATTCCTTTAAACTAATAGCTGGAAATATTTACAACCCCAAAAATCCTTGGAAATCTTGATAAAACTTATCAAAGATTCACATATGCGCTTGAATATCTTGGTGTAAGACACAAATTACTTGAAAAAAAAGTCGGAAATAATTACAACCCCAATAATCCTTGATAATTATGATCAAAAATATCAAAGATCCCCATATATATTGGAATATCTTGATGTAAAACACATAATTCCTTTAAACTAATAGCTGGAAATATTTACAACCCCAAAAATCCTTGGAAATCTTGATAAAACTTATCAAAGATTCCCATATGCGATTGAATATCTTGGTGTAAGACACAAATAACTTGAAAAAAAAGTCGGAAATAATTACAACCCCAATTATCCTAGATAATTATGATCAAAAATATCAAAGATCCCCATAAATGCTGGAATATCTTGATGCAGAACACATAATTCCTTGAAAAAATGGTCTAAAACAATAAAATTACCTAAAATTCTTGAAATGTATCGTCAAAAATTCTCATAAACAGCGGTATATATTGATGTTGGATACATAATTCCTTTAAACTGATAGCTGGAAATATTTACAACCCCAAAAATCCTTGGAAATCTTGATAAAACTTATCAAAGATTCACATATGCGCTTGAATATCTTGGTGTAAGACACAAATTACTTGAAAAAAAAGTCGGAAATAATTACAACCCCAATAATCCTTGATAATTATGATCAAAAATATCAAAGATCCCCATATATACTGGAATATCTTGATGTTGGATACATAATTCCTTTAAACTAATAGCTGGAAATATTTACAACCCCAAAAATCCTTGGAAATCTTGATAAAACTTATCAAAGATTCCCATATGCGCTTGAATATCTTGGTTTAAGACACAAATTACTTGAAAAAAAAGTCGGAAATAATTACAACCCCAATAATCCTTGATAATTATGATCAAAAATATCAAAGATCCCCATAAATGCTGGAATATCTTGATGCAGAACACATAATTCCTTGAAAAAAATGGTCTAAAACAATAAAATTACCTAAAATTCTTGAAATGTATCGTCAAAAATTATCATAAACAGCGGTATATATTGATGTTGGATACATATATCCTTTAAACTAATAGCTGGAAATATTTACAACCCCCAAAAATCCTTGGAAATCTTGATAAAACTTATCAAAGATTCCCATATGCGCTTGAATATCTTGGTGTAAGACACAAATTACTTGAAAAAAAAGTCGGAAATAATTACAACCCCAATAATCCTTGATAATTATGATCAAAAATATCAAAGATCCCCATATATACTGGAATATCTTGATGTAAAACACATAATTCCTTGAAAAAAATGGTCTAAAACAAAAAAATTACCTAAAATTCTTGAAATGTATCGTCAAAAATTCTCATAAACAGCGGTATATATTGATGTTGGATACATAATTCCTTTAAACTAATAGCTGGAAATATTTACAACCCCAAAAATCCTTGGAAATCTTGATAAAACTTATCAAAGATTCCCATATGCGCTTGAATAACTTGGTGTAAGACACAAATTACTTGAAAAAAAAGTCGGAAATAATTACAACCCCAATATTCCTTGATAATTATGATCAAAAATATCAAAGACACCCATATATACTGGAATATCTTGATGTAAAACACATAATTCCTTTAAACTAATAGCTGGAAATATTTACAACCCCAAAAATCCTTGGAAATCTTGATAAAACTTATCAAAGATTCCCATATGCTTTTGAATATCTTGGTGTAAGATACAAATTACTTGAAAAAAAAGTCGGAAATAATTACAACCCCAATAATCCTTGATAATTATGATCAAAAATATCAAAGATCCCCATATATACTGGAATATCTTGATGCAGAACACATAATTCCTTGAAAAAAATGGTCTAAAACAATAAAATTACCTAAAATTCTTGAAATGTATCGTCAAAAATTATCATAAACAGCGGTATATATTGATGTTGGATACATATATCCTTTAAACTAATAGCTGGAAATATTTACAACCCCCAAAAATCCTTGGAAATCTTGATAAAACTTATCAAAGATTCCCATATGCGCTTGAATATCTTGGTGTAAGACACAAATTACTTGAAAAAAAAGTCGGAAATAATTACAACCCCAATAATCCTTGATAATTATGATCAAAAATATCAAAGATCCCCATATATACTGGAATATCTTGATGTAAAACACATAATTCCTTGAAAAAAATGGTCTAAAACAAAAAAATTACCTAAAATTCTTGAAATGTATCGTCAAAAATTCTCATAAACAGCGGTATATATTGATGTTGGATACATAATTCCTTTAAACTAATAGCTGGAAATATTTACAACCCCAAAAATCCTTGGAAATCTTGATAAAACTTATCAAAGATTCCCATATGCGCTTGAATAACTTGGTGTAAGACACAAATTACTTGAAAAAAAAGTCGGAAATAATTACAACCCCAATATTCCTTGATAATTATGATCAAAAATATCAAAGACACCCATATATACTGGAATATCTTGATGTAAAACACATAATTCCTTTAAACTAATAGCTGGAAATATTTACAACCCCAAAAATCCTTGGAAATCTTGATAAAACTTATCAAAGATTCCCATATGCTTTTGAATATCTTGGTGTAAGATACAAATTACTTGAAAAAAAAGTCGGAAATAATTACAACCCCAATAATCCTTGATAATTATGATCAAAAATATCAAAGATCCCCATATATACTGGAATATCTTGATGTAAAACACATAATTCCTTTAAACTAATAGCTGGAAATATTTACAACCCCAAAAATCCTTGGAAATCTTGATAAAACTTATCAAAGATTCCCATATGCGCTTGAATAACTTGGTGTAAGACACAAATTACTTGAAAAAAAAGTCGGAAATAATTACAACCCCAATATTCCTTGATAATTATGATCAAAAATATCAAAGACACCCATATATACTGGAATATCTTGATGTAAAACACATAATTCCTTTAAACTAATAGCTGGAAATATTTACAACCCCAAAAATCCTTGGAAATCTTGATAAAACTTATCAAAGATTCCCATATGCTTTTGAATATCTTGGTGTAAGACACAAATTACTTGAAAAAAAAGTCGGAAATAATTACAACCCCAATAATCCTTGATAATTATGATCAAAAATATCAAAGATCCCCATATATACTGGAATATCTTGATGTAAAACACATAATTCCTTTAAACTAATAGCTGGAAATATTTACAACCCCAAAAATCCTTGGAAATCTTGATAAAACTTATCAAAGATTCCCATATGCGATTGAATATCTTGGTGTAAGACACAAATTACTTGAAAAAAAAGTCGGAAATAATTACAACTCCAATAATCCTTGATAATTATGATCAAAAATATCAAAGATCCCCATATATACTGGAATATCTTGATGTTGGATACATAATTCCTTTAAACTAATAGCTGGAAATATTTACAACCCCAAAAATCCTTGGAAATCTTGATAAAACTTATCAAAGATTCCCATATGCGCTTGAATATCTTGGTTTAAGACACAAATTACTTGAAAAAAAAGTCGGAAATAATTACAACCCCAATATTCCTTGATAATTATGATCAAAAATATCAAAGACACCCATATATACTGGAATATCTTGATGTAAAACACATAATTCCTTTAAACTAATAGCTGGAAATATTTACAACCCCAAAAATCCTTGGAAATCTTGATAAAACTTATCAAAGATTCACATATGCGCTTGAATATCTTGGTGTAAGACACAAATTACTTGAAAAAAAAGTCGGAAATAATTACAACCCCAATAATCCTTGATAATTATGATCAAAAATATCAAAGATCCCCATATATATTGGAATATCTTGATGTAAAACACATAATTCCTTTAAACTAATAGCTGGAAATATTTACAACCCCAAAAATCCTTGGAAATCTTGATAAAACTTATCAAAGATTCCCATATGCGATTGAATATCTTGGTGTAAGACACAAATAACTTGAAAAAAAAGTCGGAAATAATTACAACCCCAATTATCCTAGATAATTATGATCAAAAATATCAAAGATCCCCATAAATGCTGGAATATCTTGATGCAGAACACATAATTCCTTGAAAAAATGGTCTAAAACAATAAAATTACCTAAAATTCTTGAAATGTATCGTCAAAAATTCTCATAAACAGCGGTATATATTGATGTTGGATACATAATTCCTTTAAACTGATAGCTGGAAATATTTACAACCCCAAAAATCCTTGGAAATCTTGATAAAACTTATCAAAGATTCACATATGCGCTTGAATATCTTGGTGTAAGACACAAATTACTTGAAAAAAAAGTCGGAAATAATTACAACCCCAATAATCCTTGATAATTATGATCAAAAATATCAAAGATCCCCATATATATTGGAATATCTTGATGTAAAACACATAATTCCTTTAAACTAATAGCTGGAAATATTTACAACCCCAAAAATCCTTGGAAATCTTGATAAAACTTATCAAAGATTCCCATATGCGATTGAATATCTTGGTGTAAGACACAAATTACTTGAAAAAAAAGTCGGAAATAATTACAACCCCAATAATCCTAGATAATTATGATCAAAAATATCAAAGATCCCCATATATACTGGAATATCTTGATGTAAAACACATAATTCCTTTAAACTAATAGCTGGAAATATTTACAACCCCAAAAATCCTTGGAAATCTTGATAAAACTTATCAAAGATTCCCATATGCGCTTGAATATCTTGGTTTAAGACACAAATTACTTGAAAAAAAAGTCGGAAATAATTACAACCCCAATAATCCTTGATAATTATGATCAAAAATATCAAAGATCCCCATAAATGCTGGAATATCTTGATGCAGAACACATAATTCCTTGAAAAAAATGGTCTAAAACAATAAAATTACCTAAAATTCTTGAAATGTATCGTCAAAAATTCTCATAAACAGCGGTATATATTGATGTTGGATACATAATTCCTTTAAACTAATAGCTGGAAATATTTACAACCCCCAAAAATCCTTGGAAATCTTGATAAAACTTATCAAAGATTCCCATATGCGCTTGAATATCTTGGTGTAAGACACAAATTACTTGAAAAAAAAGTCGGAAATAATTACAACCCCAATAATCCTTGATAATTATGATCAAAAATATCAAAGATCCCCATATATACTGGAATATCTTGATGTAAAACACATAATTCCTTTAAACTAATAGCTGGAAATATTTACAACCCCAAAAATCCTTGGAAATCTTGATAAAACTTATCAAAGATTCCCATATGCGCTTGAATATCTTGGTTTAAGACACAAATTACTTGAAAAAAAAGTCGGAAATAATTACAACCCCAAAAATCCTTGGAAATCTTGATAAAACTTATCAAAGATTCCCATATGCGCTTGAATAACTTGGTGTAAGACACAAATTACTTGAAAAAAAAGTCGGAAATAATTACAACCCCAATAATCCTTGATAATTATGATCAAAAATATCAAAGATCCCCATATATATTGGAATATCTTGATGTAAAACACATAATTCCTTTAAACTAATAGCTGGAAATATTTACAACCCCAAAAATCCTTGGAAATCTTGATAAAACTTATCAAAGATTCCCATATGCGATTGAATATCTTGGTGTAAGACACAAATTACTTGAAAAAAAAGTCGGAAATAATTACAACCCCAATAATCCTAGATAATTATGATCAAAAATATCAAAGATCCCCATAAATGCTGGAATATCTTGATGCAGAACACATAATTCCTTGAAAAAATGGTCTAAAACAATAAAATTACCTAAAATTCTTGAAATCTATCGTCAAAAATTCTCATAAACAGCGGTATATATTGATGTTGGATACATAATTCCTTTAAACTGATAGCTGGAAATATTTACAACCCCAAAAATCCTTGGAAATCTTGATAAAACTTATCAAAGATTCCCAAATGCGCTTGAATAACTTGGTGTAAGACACAAATTACTTGAAAAAAAAGTCGGAAATAATTACAACCCCAATAATCCTTGATAATTATGATCAAAAATATCAAAGATCCCCATATATACTGGAATATCTTGATGTAAAACACATAATTCCTTTAAACTAATAGCTGGAAATATTTACAACCCCAAAAATCCTTGGAAATCTTGATAAAACTTATCAAAGATTCCCATATGCGCTTGAATATCTTGGTTTAAGACACAAATTACTTGAAAAAAAAGTCGGAAATAATTACAACCCCAATAATCCTTGATAATTATGATCAAAAATATCAAAGACACCCATATATACTGGAATATCTTGATGTAAAACACATAATTCCTTTAAACTAATAGCTGGAAATATTTACAACCCCAAAAATCCTTGGAAATCTTGATAAAACTTATCAAAGATTCCCATATGCGCTTGAATATCTTGGTGTAAGACACAAATTACTTGAAAAAAAAGTCGGAAATAATTACAACCCCAATAATCCTTGATAATTATGATCAAAAATATCAAAGATCCCCATATATACTGGAATATCTTGATGTAAAACACATAATTCCTTTAAACTAATAGCTGGAAATATTTACAACCCCAAAAATCCTTGGAAATCTTGATAAAACTTATCAAAGATTCCCATATGCGCTTGAATATCTTGGTTTAAGACACAAATTACTTGAAAAAAAGTCGGAAATAATTACAACCCCAAAAATCCTTGGAAATCTTGATAAAACTTATCAAAGATTCCCATATGCGCTTGAATAACTTGGTGTAAGACACAAATTACTTGAAAAAAAAGTCGGAAATAATTACAACCCCAATATTCCTTGATAATTATGATCAAAAATATCAAAGACACCCATATATACTGGAATATCTTGATGTAAAACACATAATTCCTTTAAACTAATAGCTGGAAATATTTACAACCCCAAAAATCCTTGGAAATCTTGATAAAACTTATCAAAGATTCACATATGCGCTTGAATATCTTGGTGTAAGACACAAATTACTTGAAAAAAAAGTCGGAAATAATTACAACCCCAATAATCCTTGATAATTATGATCAAAAATATCAAAGATCCCCATATATATTGGAATATCTTGATGTAAAACACATAATTCCTTTAAACTAATAGCTGGAAATATTTACAACCCCAAAAATCCTTGGAAATCTTGATAAAACTTATCAAAGATTCCCATATGCGATTGAATATCTTGGTGTAAGACACAAATTACTTGAAAAAAAAGTCGGAAATAATTACAACCCCAATAATCCTAGATAATTATGATCAAAAATATCAAAGATCCCCATAAATGCTGGAATATCTTGATGCAGAACACATAATTCCTTGAAAAAATGGTCTAAAACAATAAAATTACCTAAAATTCTTGAAATGTATCGTCAAAAATTCTCATAAACAGCGGTATATATTGATGTTGGATACATAGTTCCTTTAAACTGATAGCTGGAAATATTTACAACCCCAAAAATCCTTGGAAATCTTGATAAAACTTATCAAAGATTCCCAAATGCGCTTGAATATCTTGGTGTAAGACACAAATTACTTGAAAAAAAAGTCGGAAATAATTACAACCCCAATAATCCTTGATAATTATGATCAAAAATATCAAAGATCCCCATATATATTGGAATATCTTGATGTAAAACACATAATTCCTTTAAACTAATAGCTGGAAATATTTACAACCCCAAAAATCCTTGGAAATCTTGATAAAACTTATCAAAGATTCCCATATGCGCTTGAATATCTTGGTTTAAGACACAAATTACTTGAAAAAAAAGTCGGAAATAATTACAACCCCAATAATCCTTGATAATTATGATCAAAAATATCAAAGACACCCATATATACTGGAATATCTTGATGTAAAACACATAATTCCTTTAAACTAATAGCTGGAAATATTTACAACCCCAAAAATCCTTGGAAATCTTGATAAAACTTATCAAAGATTCCCATATGCGCTTGAATATCTTGGTGTAAGACACAAATTACTTGAAAAAAAAGTCGGAAATAATTACAACCCCAATAATCCTTGATAATTATGATCAAAAATATCAAAGATCCCCATATATACTGGAATATCTTGATGTAAAACACATAATTCCTTTAAACTAATAGCTGGAAATATTTACAACCCCAAAAATCCTTGGAAATCTTGATAAAACTTATCAAAGATTCCCATATGCGATTGAATATCTTGGTGTAAGACACAAATTACTTGAAAAAAAAGTCGGAAATTATTACAACCCCAATAATCCTTGATAATTATGATCAAAAATATCAAAGATCCCCATAAATGCTGGAATATCTTGATGCAAAACACATAATTCCTTGAAAAAAATGGTCTAAAACATAAAATTACCTAAAATTCTTGAAATGTATCGTCAAAAATTCTCATAAACACCGGTATATATTGATGTTGGATACATTATTCCTTGAAAATAATAGCCGGAAATATTTACAACCCCAAAAATCCTTGGAAATCTTGATAAAACTTATCAAACATTCCCATATGTGCTTGAATAACTTGGTGTAAGACACAAATTACTTGAAAAAAAAGCCGGAAATAATTACAACCCCAATATTCCTTGATAATTATGATCAAAAATATCAAAGACACCCATATATACTGGAATATCTTGATGTAAAACACATAATTCCTTTAAACTAATAGCTGGAAATATTTACAACCCCAAAAATCCTTGGAAATCTTGATAAAACTTATCAAAGATTCCCATATGCGCTTGAATATCTTGGTGTAAGAAACAAATTACTTGAAAAAAAAGTCGGAAATAATTACAACCCCAATAATCCTTGATAATTATGATCAAAAATATCAAAGATCCCCATATATACTGGAATATCTTGATGTAAAACACATAATTCCTTTAAACTAATAGCTGGAAATATTTACAACCCCAAAAATCCTTGGAAATCTTGATAAAACTTATCAAAGATTCCCATATGCGCTTGAATATCATGGTTTAAGACACAAATTACTTGAAAAAAAAGTCGGAAATAATTACAACCCCAAAAATCCTTGGAAATCTTGATAAAACTTATCAAAGATTCCCATATGCGCTTGAATAACTTGGTGTAAGACACAAATTACTTAAAAAAAAAGTCGGAAATAATTACAACCCCAATATTCCTTGATAATTATGATCAAAAATATCAAAGACACCCATATATACTGGAATAACTTGATGTAAAACACATAATTCCTTTAAACTAATAGCTGGAAATATTTACAACCCCAAAAATCCTTGGAAATCTTGATAAAACTTATCAAAGATTCCCATATGCGCTTGAATATCTTGGTTTAAGACACAAATTACTTGAAAAAAAAGTCGGAAATAATTACAACCCCAATAATCCTTGATAATTATGATCAAAAATATCAAAGATCCCCATAAATGCTGGAATATCTTGATGCAGAACACATAATTCCTTGAAAAAAATGGTCTAAAACAATAAAATTACCTAAAATTCTTGAAATGTATCGTCAAAAATTCTCATAAACAGCGGTATATATTGATGTTGGATACATAATTCCTTTAAACTAATAGCTGGAAATATTTACAACCCCCAAAAATCCTTGGAAATCTTGATAAAACTTATCAAAGATTCCCATATGCGCTTGAATATCTTGGTGTAAGACACAAATTACTTGAAAAAAAAGTCGGAAATAATTACAACCCCAATAATCCTTGATGATTATGATCAAAAATATCAAAGATCCCCATATATACTGGAATATCTTGATGTAAAACACATAATTCCTTGAAAAAAATGGTCTAAAACAAAAAAATTACCTAAAATTCTTGAAATGTATCGTCAAAAATTCTCATAAACAGCGGTATATATTGATGTTGGATACATAATTCCTTTAAACTAATAGCTGGAAATATTTACAACCCCCAAAAATCCTTGGAAATCTTCATAAAACTTATCAAAGATTCCCATATGCGCTTGAATATCTTGGTGTAAGACACAAATTACTTGAAAAAAAAGTCGGAAATAATTACAACCCCAATAATCCTTGATAATTATGATCAAAAATATCAAAGATCCCCATATATACTGGAATATCTTGATGTAAAACACATAATTCCTTGAAAAAAATGGTCTAAAACAAAAAAATTACCTAAAATTCTTGAAATGTATCGTCAAAAATTCTCATAAACAGCGGTATATATTGATGTTGGATACATAATTCCTTTAAACTAATACCTGGAAATATTTACAACCCCAAAAATCCTTGGAAATCTTGATAAAACTTATCAAAGATTCCCATATGCGCTTGAATAACTTGGTGTAAGACACAAATTACTTGAAAAAAAAGTCGGAAATAATTACAACCCCAATAATCCTTGATAATTATGATCAAAAATATCAAAGATCCCCATATATACTGGAATATCTTGATGTTGGATACATAATTCCTTTAAACTAATAGCTGGAAATATTTACAACCCCAAAAATCCTTGGAAATCTTGATAAAACTTATCAAAGATTCCCATATGCGCTTGAATATCTTGGTATAAGACACAAATTACTTGAAAAAAAAGTCGGAAATAATTACAACCCCAATAATCCTTGATAATTATGATCAAAAATATCAAAGATCCCCATAAATGCTGGAATATCTTGATGCAGAACACATAATTCCTTGAAAAAATGGTCTAAAACTATAAAATTACCTAAAATTCTTGAAATGTATCGTCAAAAATTCTCATAAACAGCGGTATATATTGATGTTGGATACATAATTCCTTTAAACTGATAGCTGGAAATATTTACAACCCCAAAAATCCTTGGAAATCTTGATAAAACTTATCAAAGATTCCCAAATGCGCTTGAATAACTTGGTGTAAGACACAAATTACTTGAAAAAAAAGTCGGAAATAATTACAAACCCAATAATCCTTGATAATTATGATCAAAAATATCAAAGATCCCCATATATACTGGAATATCTTGATGTAAAACACATAATTCCTTTAAACTAATAGCTGGAAATATTTACAACCCCAAAAATCCTTGGAAATCTTGATAAAACTTATCAAAGATTCCCATATGCGCTTGAATATCTTGGTGTAAGACACAAATTACTTGAAAAAAAAGTCGGAAATAATTACAACCCCAATAATCCTTGATAATTATGATCAAAAATATCAAAGATCCCCATATATACTGGAATATCTTGATGTTGGATACATAATTCCTTTAAACTAATAGCTGGAAATATTTACAACCCCAAAAATCCTTGGAAATCTTGATAAAACTTATCAAAGATTCCCATATGCGCTTGAATATCTTGGTTAAAGACACAAATTACTTGAAAAAAAAGTCGGAAATAATTACAACCCCAATAATCCTTGATAATTATGATCAAAAATATCAAAGATCCCCATAAATGCTGGAATATCTTGATGCAGAACACATAATTCCTTGAAAAAAATGGTCTAAAACAATAAAATTACCTAAAATTCTTGAAATGTATCGTCAAAAATTCTCATAAACAGCGGTATATATTGATGTTGGATACATAATTCCTTTAAACTAATAGCTGGAAATATTTACAACCCCCAAAAATCCTTGGAAATCTTGATAAAACTTATCAAAGATTCCCATATGCGCTTGAATATCTTGGTGTAAGACACAAATTACTTGAAAAAAAAGTCGGAAATAATTACAACCCCAATAATCCTTGATAATTATGATCAAAAATATCAAAGATCCCCATATATACTGGAATATCTTGATGTAAAACACATAATTCCTTGAAAAAAATGGTCTAAAACAAAAAAATTACCTAAAATTCTTGAAATGTATCGTCAAAAATTCTCATAAACAGCGGTATATATTGATGTTGGATACATAATTCCTTTAAACTAATAGCTGGAAATATTTACAACCCCAAAAATCCTTGGAAATCTTGATAAAACTTATCAAAGATTCCCATATGCGCTTGAATAACTTGGTGTAAGACACAAATTACTTGAAAAAAAAGTCGGAAATAATTACAACCCCAATATTCCTTGATAATTATGATCAAAAATATCAAAGATCCCCATATATACTGGAATATCTTGATGTAAAACACATAATTCCTTTAAACTAATAGCTGGAAATATTTACAACCCCAAAAATCCTTGGAAATCTTGATAAAACTTATCAAAGATTCCCATATGCGCTTGAATAACTTGGTGTAAGACACAAATTACTTGAAAAAAAAGTCGGAAATAATTACAACCCCAATATTCCTTGATAATTATGATCAAAAATATCAAAGACACCCATATATACTGGAATATCTTGATGTAAAACACATAATTCCTTTAAACTAATAGCTGGAAATATTTACAACCCCAAAAATCCTTGGAAATCTTGATAAAACTTATCAAAGATTCCCATATGCTTTTGAATATCTTGGTGTAAGACACAAATTACTTGAAAAAAAAGTCGGAAATAATTACAACCCCAATAATCCTTGATAATTATGATCAAAAATATCAAAGATCCCCATATATACTGGAATATATTGATGTTGGATACATAATTCCTTTAAACTAATAGCTGGAAATATTTACAACCCCAAAAATCCTTGGAAATCTTGATAAAACTTATCAAAGATTCCCATATGCGATTGAATATCTTGGTGTAAGACACAAATTACTTGAAAAAAAAGTCGGAAATAATTACAACCCCAATAATCCTTGATAATTATGATCAAAAATATCAAAGATCCCCATAAATGCTGGAATATCTTGATGCAGAACACATAATTCCTTGAAAAAATGGTCTTAAACAATAAAATTACCTAAAATTCTTGAAATGTATCGTCAAAAATTCTCATAAACAGCGGTATATATTGATGTTGGATACATAATTCCTTTAAACTGATAGCTGGAAATATTTACAACCCCAAAAATCCTTGGAAATCTTGATAAAACTTATCAAAGATTCCCAAATGCGCTTGAATAACTTGGTGTAAGACACAAATTACTTGAAAAAAAAGTCGGAAATAATTACAACCCCAATAATCCTTGATAATTATGATCAAAAATATCAAAGATCCCCATATATACTGGAATATCTTGATGTAAAACACATAATTCCTTTAAACTAATAGCTGGAAATATTTACAACCCCAAAAATCCTTGGAAATCTTGATAAAACTTATCAAAGATTCCCATATGCGCTTGAATATCTTGGTTTAAGACACAAATTACTTGAAAAAAAAGTCGGAAATAATTACAACCCCAAAAATCCTTGGAAATCTTGATAAAACTTATCAAAGATTCCCATATGCGCTTGAATAACTTGGTGTAAGACACAAATTACTTGAAAAAAAAGTCGGAAATAATTACAACCCCAATATTCCTTGATAATTATGATCAAAAATATCAAAGACACCCATATATACTGGAATATCTTGATGTAAAACACATAATTCCTTTAAACTAATAGCTGGAAATATTTACAACCCCAAAAATCCTTGGAAATCATGATAAAACTTATCAAAGATTCCCATATGCGCTTGAATATCTTGGTGTAAGACACAAATTACTTGAAAAAAAAGTCGGAAATAATTACAACCCCAATAATCCTTGATAATTATGATCAAAAATATCAAAGATCCCCATATATATTGGAATATCTTGATGTAAAACACATAATTCCTTTAAACTAATAGCTGGAAATATTTACAACCCCAAAAATCCTTGGAAATCTTGATAAAACTTATCAAAGATTCCCATATGCGATTGAATATCTTGGTGTAAGACACAAATTACTTGAAAAAAAAGTCGGAAATAATTACAACCCCAATAATCCTAGATAATTATGATCAAAAATATCAAAGATCCCCATAAATGCTGGAATATCTTGATGCAGAACACATAATTCCTTGAAAAAATGGTCTAAAACAATAAAATTACCTAAAATTCTTGAAATGTATCGTCAAAAATTCTCATAAACAGCGGTATATATTGATGTTGGATACATAATTCCTTTAAACTGATAGCTGGAAATATTTACAACCCCAAAAATCCTTGGAAATCTTGATAAAACTTATCAAAGATTCCCAAATGCGCTTGAATAACTTGGTGTAAGACACAAATTACTTGAAAAAAAAGTCGGAAATAATTACAACCCCAATAATCCTTGATAATTATGATCAAAAATATCAAAGATCCCCATATATACTGGAATATCTTGATGTAAAACACATAATTCCTTTAAACTAATAGCTGGAAATATTTACAACCCCAAAAATCCTTGGAAATCTTGATAAAACTTATCAAAGATTCCCATATGCGCTTGAATATCTTGGTTTAAGACACAAATTACTTGAAAAAAAAGTCGGAAATAATTACAACCCCAATAATCCTTGATAATTATGATCAAAAATATCAAAGACACCCATATATACTGGAATATCTTGATGTAAAACACATAATTCCTTTAAACTAATAGCTGGAAATATTTACAACCCCAAAAATCCTTGGAAATCTTGATAAAACTTATCAAAGATTCCCATATGCGCTTGAATATCTTGGTGTAAGACACAAATTACTTGAAAAAAAAGTCGGAAATAATTACAACCCCAATAATCCTTGATAATTATGATCAAAAATATCAAAGATCCCCATATATATTGGAATATCTTGATGTAAAACACATAATTCCTTTAAACTAATAGCTGGAAATATTTACAACCCCAAAAATCCTTGGAAATCTTGATAAAACTTATCAAAGATTCCCATATGCGATTGAATATCTTGGTGTAAGACACAAATTACTTGAAAAAAAAGTCGGAAATAATTACAACCCCAATAATCCTAGATAATTATGATCAAAAATATCAAAGATCCCCATAAATGCTGGAATATCTTGATGCAGAACACATAATTCCTTGAAAAAATGGTCTAAAACAATAAAATTACCTAAAATTCTTGAAATGTATCGTCAAAAATTCTCATAAACAGCGGTATATATTGATGTTGGATACATAATTCCTTTAAACTGATAGCTGGAAATATTTACAACCCCAAAAATCCTTGGAAATCTTGATAAAACTTATCAAAGATTCCCAAATGCGCTTGAATAACTTGGTGTAAGACACAAATTACTTGAAAAAAAAGTCGGAAATAATTACAACCCCAATAATCCTTGATAATTATGATCAAAAATATCAAAGATCCCCATATATACTGGAATATCTTGATGTAAAACACATAATTCCTTTAAACTAATAGCTGGAAATATTTACAACCCCAAAAATCCTTGGAAATCTTGATAAAACTTATCAAAGATTCCCATATGCGCTTGAATATCTTGGTTTAAGACACAAATTACTTGAAAAAAAAGTCGGAAATAATTACAACCCCAATAATCCTTGATAATTATGATCAAAAATATCAAAGACACCCATATATACTGGAATATCTTGATGTAAAACACATAATTCCTTTAAACTAATAGCTGGAAATATTTACAACCCCAAAAATCCTTGGAAATCTTGATAAAACTTATCAAAGATTCCCATATGCGCTTGAATATCTTGGTGTAAGACACATATTACTTGAAAAAAAAGTCGGAAATAATTACAACCCCAATAATCCTTGATAATTATGATCAAAAATATCAAAGATCCCCATATATATTGGAATATCTTGATGTAAAACACATAATTCCTTTAAACTAATAGCTGGAAATATTTACAACCCCAAAAATCCTTGGAAATCTTGATAAAACTTATCAAAGATTCCCATATGCGCTTGAATATCTTGGTTTAAGACACAAATTACTTGAAAAAAAAGTCGGAAATAATTACAACCCCAATAATCCTTGATAATTATGATCAAAAATATCAAAGACACCCATATATACTGGAATATCTTGATGTAAAACACATAATTCCTTTAAACTAATAGCTGGAAATATTTACAACCCCAAAAATCCTTGGAAATCTTGATAAAACTTATCAAAGATTCCCATATGCGCTTGAATATCTTGGTGTAAGACACAAATTACTTGAAAAAAAAGTCGGAAATAATTACAACCCCAATAATCCTTGATAATTATGATCAAAAATATCAAAGATCCCCATATATATTGGAATATCTTGATGTAAAACACATAATTCCTTTAAACTAATAGCTGGAAATATTTACAACCCCAAAAATCCTTGGAAATCTTGATAAAACATATCAAAGATTCCCATATGCGATTGAATATCTTGGTGTAAGACACAAATTACTTGAAAAAAAAGTCGGAAATAATTACAACCCCAATAATCCTAGATAATTATGATCAAAAATATCAAAGATCCCCATAAATGCTGGAATATCTTGATGCAGAACACATAATTCCTTGAAAAAATGGTCTAAAACAATAAAATTACCTAAAATTCTTGAAATGTATCGTCAAAAATTCTCATAAACAGCGGTATATATTGATGTTGGATACATAATTCCTTTAAACTGATAGCTGGAAATATTTACAACCCCAAAAATCCTTGGAAATCTTGATAAAACTTATCAAAGATTCCCAAATGCGCTTGAATAACTTGGTGTAAGACACAAATTACTTGAAAAAAAAGTCGGAAATAATTACAACCCCAATAATCCTTGATAATTATGATCAAAAATATCAAAGATCCCCATATATACTGGAATATCTTGATGTAAAACACATAATTCCTTTAAACTAATAGCTGGAAATATTTACAACCCCAAAAATCCTTGGAAATCTTGATAAAACTTATCAAAGATTCCCATATGCGCTTGAATATCTTGGTTTAAGACACAAATTACTTGAAAAAAAAGTCGGAAATAATTACAACCCCAATAATCCTTGATAATTATGATCAAAAATATCAAAGACACCCATATATACTGGAATATCTTGATGTAAAACACATAATTCCTTTAAACTAATAGCTGGAAATATTTACAACCCCAAAAATCCTTGGAAATCTTGATAAAACTTATCAAAGATTCCCATATGCGCTTGAATATCTTGGTGTAAGACACAAATTACTTGAAAAAAAAGTCGGAAATAATTACAACCCCAATAATCCTTGATAATTATAATCAAAAATATCAAAGATCCCCATATATACTGGAATATCTTGATGTAAAACACATAATTCCTTTAAACTAATAGCTGGAAATATTTACAACCCCAAAAATCCTTGGAAATCTTGATAAAACTTATCAAAGATTCCCATATGCGCTTGAATATCTTGGTTTAAGACACAAATTACTTGAAAAAAAAGTCGGAAATAATTACAACCCCAAAAATCCTTGGAAATCTTGATAAAACTTATCAAAGATTCCCATATGCGCTTGAATAACTTGGTGTAAGACACAAATTACTTGAAAAAAAAGTCGGAAATAATTACAACCCCAATATTCCTTGATAATTATGATCAAAAATATCAAAGATCCCCATATATATTGGAATATCTTGATGTAAAACACATAATTCCTTTAAACTAATAGCTGGAAATATTTACAACCCCAAAAATCCTTGGAAATCTTGATAAAACTTATCAAAGATTCCCATATGCGATTGAATATCTTGGTGTAAGACACAAATTACTTGAAAAAAAAAGTCGGAAATAATTACAACCCCAATAATCCTAGATAATTATGATCAAAAATATCAAAGATCCCCATAAATGCTGGAATATCTTGATGCAGAACACATAATTCCTTGAAAAAATGGTCTAAAACAATAAAATTACCTAAAATTCTTGAAATGTATCGTCAAAAATTCTCATAAACAGCGGTATATATTGATGTTGGATACATAATTCCTTTAAACTGATAGCTGGAAATATTTACAACCCCAAAAATCCTTGGAAATCTTGATAAAACTTATCAAAGATTCCCAAATGCGCTTGAATAACTTGGTGTAAGACACAAATTACTTGAAAAAAAAGTCGGAAATAATTACAACCCCAATAATCCTTGATAATTATGATCAAAAATATCAAAGATCCCCATATATACTGGAATATCTTGATGTAAAACACATAATTCCTTTAAACTAATAGCTGGAAATATTTACAACCCCAAAAATCCTTGGAAATCTTGATAAAACTTATCAAAGATTCCCATATGCGCTTGAATATCTTGGTTTAAGACACAAATTACTTGAAAAAAAAGTCGGAAATAATTACAACCCCAATAATCCTTGATAATTATGATCAAAAATATCAAAGACACCCATATATACTGGAATATCTTGATGTAAAACACATAATTCCTTTAAACTAATAGCTGGAAATATTTACAACCCCAAAAATCCTTGGAAATCTTGATAAAACTTATCAAAGATTCCCATATGCGCTTGAATATCTTGGTGTAAGACACAAATTACTTGAAAAAAAAGTCGGAAATAATTACAACCCCAATAATCCTTGATAATTATGATCAAAAATATCAAAGATCCCCATATATATTAGAATATCTTGATGTAAAACACATAATTCCTTTAAACTAATAGCTGGAAATATTTACAACCCCAAAAATCCTTGGAAATCTTGATAAAACATATCAAAGATTCCCATATGCGATTGAATATCTTGGTGTAAGACACAAATTACTTGAAAAAAAAGTCGGAAATAATTACAACCCCAATAATCCTAGATAATTATGATCAAAAATATCAAAGATCCCCATAAATGCTGGAATATCTTGATGCAGAACACATAATTCCTTGAAAAAATGGTCTAAAACAATAAAATTACCTAAAATTCTTGAAATGTATCGTCAAAAATTCTCATAAACAGCGGTATATATTGATGTTGGATACATAATTCCTTTAAACTGATAGCTGGAAATATTTACAACCCCAAAAATCCTTGGAAATCTTGATAAAACTTATCAAAGATTCCCAAATGCGCTTGAATAACTTGGTGTAAGACACAAATTACTTGAAAAAAAAGTCGGAAATAATTACAACCCCAATAATCCTTGATAATTATGATCAAAAATATCAAAGATCCCCATATATACTGGAATATCTTGATGTAAAACACATAATTCCTTTAAACTAATAGCTGGAAATATTTACAACCCCAAAAATCCTTGGAAATCTTGATAAAACTTATCAAAGATTCCCATATGCGCTTGAATATCTTGGTTTAAGACACAAATTACTTGAAAAAAAAGTCGGAAATAATTACAACCCCAATAATCCTTGATAATTATGATCAAAAATATCAAAGACACCCATATATACTGGAATATCTTGATGTAAAACACATAATTCCTTTAAACTAATAGCTGGAAATATTTACAACCCCAAAAATCCTTGGAAATCTTGATAAAACTTATCAAAGATTCCCATATGCGCTTGAATATCTTGGTGTAAGACACAAATTACTTGAAAAAAAAGTCGGAAATAATTACAACCCCAATAATCCTTGATAATTATAATCAAAAATATCAAAGATCCCCATATATACTGGAATATCTTGATGTAAAACACATAATTCCTTTAAACTAATAGCTGGAAATATTTACAACCCCAAAAATCCTTGGAAATCTTGATAAAACTTATCAAAGATTCCCATATGCGCTTGAATATCTTGGTTTAAGACACAAATTACTTGAAAAAAAAGTCGGAAATAATTACAACCCCAAAAATCCTTGGAAATCTTGATAAAACTTATCAAAGATTCCCATATGCGCTTGAATAACTTGGTGTAAGACACAAATTACTTGAAAAAAAAGTCGGAAATAATTACAACCCCAATATTCCTTGATAATTATGATCAAAAATATCAAAGACACCCATATATATTGGAATATCTTGATGTAAAACACATAATTCCTTTAAACTAATAGCTGGAAATATTTACAACCCCAAAAATCCTTGGAAATCTTGATAAAACTTATCAAAGATTCCCATATGCGATTGAATATCTTGGTGTAAGACACAAATTACTTGAAAAAAAAGTCGGAAATAATTACAACCCCAATAATCCTAGATAATTATGATCAAAAATATCAAAGATCCCCATAAATGCTGGAATATCTTGATGCAGAACACATAATTCCTTGAAAAAATGGTCTAAAACAATAAAATTACCTAAAATTCTTGAAATGTATCGTCAAAAATTCTCATAAACAGCGGTATATATTGATGTTGGATACATAATTCCTTTAAACTGATAGCTGGAAATATTTACAACCCCAAAAATCCTTGGAAATCTTGATAAAACTTATCAAAGATTCCCAAATGCGCTTGAATAACTTGGTGTAAGACACAAATTACTTGAAAAAAAAGTCGGAAATAATTACAACCCCAATAATCCTTGATAATTATGATCAAAAATATCAAAGATCCCCATATATACTGGAATATCTTGATGTAAAACACATAATTCCTTTAAACTAATAGCTGGAAATATTTACAACCCCAAAAATCCTTGGAAATCTTGATAAAACTTATCAAAGATTCCCATATGCGCTTGAATATCTTGGTTTAAGACACAAATTACTTGAAAAAAAAGTCGGAAATAATTACAACCCCAATAATCCTTGATAATTATGATCAAAAATATCAAAGACACCCATATATACTGGAATATCTTGATGTAAAACACATAATTCCTTTAAACTAATAGCTGGAAATATTTACAACCCCAAAAATCCTTGGAAATCTTGATAAAACTTATCAAAGATTCCCATATGCGCTTGAATATCTTGGTGTAAGACACAAATTACTTGAAAAAAAAGTCGGAAATAATTACAACCCCAATAATCCTTGATAATTATGATCAAAAATATCAAAGATCCCCATATATATTGGAATATCTTGATGTAAAACACATAATTCCTTTAAACTAATAGCTGGAAATATTTACAACCCCAAAAATCCTTGGAAATCTTGATAAAACTTATCAAAGATTCCCATATGCGATTGAATATCTTGGTGTAAGTCACAAAATTACTTGAAAAAAAAGTCGGAAATAATTACAACCCCAATAATCCTAGATAATTATGATCAAAAATATCAAAGATCCCCATAAATGCTGGAATATCTTGATGCAGAACACATAATTCCTTGAAAAAATGGTCTAAAACAATAAAATTACCTAAAATTCTTGAAATGTATCGTCAAAAATTCTCATAAACAGCGGTATATATTGATGTTGGATACATAATTCCTTTAAACTGATAGCTGGAAATATTTACAACCCCAAAAATCCTTGGAAATCTTGATAAAACTTATCAAAGATTCCCAAATGCGCTTGAATAACTTGGTGTAAGACACAAATTACTTGAAAAAAAAGTCGGAAAATAATTACAACCCCAATAATCCTTGATAATTATGATCAAAAATATCAAAGACACCCATATATACTGGAATATCTTGATGTAAAACACATAATTCCTTTAAACTAATAGCTGGAAATATTTACAACCCCAAAAATCCTTGGAAATCTTGATAAAACTTATCAAAGATTCCCATATGCGCTTGAATATCTTGGTGTAAGACACAAATTACTTGAAAAAAAAGTCGGAAATAATTACAACCCCAATAATCCTTGATAATTATAATCAAAAATATCAAAGATCCCCATATATACTGGAATATCTTGATGTAAAAACACATAATTCCTTTAAACTAATAGCTGGAAATATTTACAACCCCAAAAATCCTTGGAAATCTTGATAAAACTTATCAAAGATTCCCATATGCGCTTGAATATCTTGGTTTAAGACACAAATTACTTGAAAAAAAAGTCGGAAATAATTACAACCCCAAAAATCCTTGGAAATCTTGATAAAACTTATCAAAGATTCCCATATGCGCTTGAATAACTTGGTGTAAGACACAAATTACTTGAAAAAAAAAGTCGGAAATAATTACAACCCCAATATTCCTTGATAATTATGATCAAAAATATCAAAGACACCCATATATACTGGAATATCTTGATGTAAAACACATAATTCCTTTAAACTAATAGCTGGAAATATTTACAACCCCAAAAATCCTTGGAAATCTTGATAAAACTTATCAAAGATTCCCATATGCGCTTGAATATCTTGGTGTAAGACACAAATTACTTGAAAAAAAAGTCGGAAATAATTACAACCCCAATAATCCTTGATAATTATGATCAAAAATATGAAAGATCCCCATATATATTGGAATATCTTGATGTAAAACACATAATTCCTTTAAACTAATAGCTGGAAATATTTACAACCCCAAAAATCCTTGGAAATCTTGATAAAACTTATCAAAGATTCCCATATGCGATTGAATATCTTGGTGTAAGACACAAATTACTTGAAAAAAAAGTCGGAAATAATTACAACCCCAATAATCCAAGATAATTATGATCAAAAATATCAAAGATTCCCATAAATGCTGGAATATCTTGATGCAGAACACATAATTCCTTGAAAAAATGGTCTAAAACAATAAAATTACCTAAAATTCTTGAAATGTATCGTCAAAAAATTCTCATAAACAGCGGTATATATTGATGTTGGATACATAATTCCTTTAAACTGATAGCTGGAAATATTTACAACCCCAAAAATCCTTGGAAATCTTGATAAAACTTATCAAAGATTCCCAAATGCGCTTGAATAACTTGGTGTAAGACACAAATTACTTGAAAAAAAAGTCGGAAATAATTACAACCCCAATAATCCTTGATAATTATGATCAAAAATATCAAAGACACCCATATATACTGGAATATCTTGATGTAAAACACATAATTCCTTTAAACTAATAGCTGGAAATATTTACAACCCCCAAAAATCCTTGGAAATCTTGATAAAACTTATCAAAGATTCCCATATGCGCTTGAATATCTTGGTGTAAGACACAAATTACTTGAAAAAAAAGTCGGAAATAATTACAACCCCAATAATCCTTGATAATTATGATCAAAAATATCAAAGATCCCCATATATATTGGAATATCTTGATGTAAAACACATAATTCCTTTAAACTAATAGCTGGAAATATTTACAACCCCAAAAATCCTTGGAAATCTTGATAAAACTTATCAAAGATTCCCATATGCGATTGAATATCTTGGTGTAAGACACAAATTACTTGAAAAAAAAGTCGGAAATAATTACAACCCCAATAATCCTAGATAATTATGATCAAAAATATCAAAGATCCCCATAAATGCTGGAATATCTTGATGCAGAACACATAATTCCTTGAAAAAATGGTCTAAAACAATAAAATTACCTAAAATTCTTGAAATGTATCGTCAAAAATTCTCATAAACAGCGGTATATATTGATGTTGGATACATAATTCCTTTAAACTGATAGCTGGAAATATTTACAACCCCAAAAATCCTTGGAAATCTTGATAAAACTTATCAAAGATTCCCAAATGCGCTTGAATAACTTGGTGTAAGACACAAATTACTTGAAAAAAAAGTCGGAAATAATTACAACCCCAATAATCCTTGATAATTATGATCAAAAATATCAAAGACACCCATATATACTGGAATATCTTGATGTAAAACACATAATTCCTTTAAACTAATAGCTGGAAATATTTACAACCCCAAAAATCCTTGGAAATCTTGATAAAACTTATCAAAGATTCCCATATGCGCTTGAATATCTTGGTGTAAGACACAAATTACTTGAAAAAAAAGTCGGAAATAATTACAACCCCAATAATCCTTGATAATTATAATCAAAAATATCAAAGATCCCCATATATACTGGAATATCTTGATGTAAAACACATAATTCCTTTAAACTAATAGCTGGAAATATTTACAACCCCAAAAAATCCTTGGAAATCTTGATAAAACTTATCAAAGATTCCCATATGCGCTTGAATATCTTGGTTTAAGACACAAATTACTTGAAAAAAAAGTCGGAAATAATTACAACCCCAAAAATCCTTGGAAATCTTGATAAAACTTATCAAAGATTCCCAAATGCGCTTGAATAACTTGGTGTAAGACACAAATTACTTGAAAAAAAAAGTCGGAAATAATTACAACCCCAATAATCCTTGATAATTATGATCAAAAATATCAAAGACACCCATATATACTGGAATATCTTGATGTAAAACACATAATTCCTTTAAACTAATAGCTGGAAATATTTACAACCCCAAAAATCCTTGGAAATCTTGATAAAACTTATCAAAGATTCCCATATGCGCTTGAATATCTTGGTGTAAGACACAAATTACTTGAAAAAAAAGTCGGAAATAATTACAACCCCAATAATCCTTGATAATTATGATCAAAAATATCAAAGATCCCCATATATATTGGAATATCTTGATGTAAAACACATAATTCCTTTAAACTAATAGCTGGAAATATTTACAACCCCAAAAATCCTTGGAAATCTTGATAAAACTTATCAAAGATTCCCATATGCGATTGAATATCTTGGTGTAAGACACAAATTACTTGAAAAAAAAGTCGGAAATAATTACAACCCCAATAATCCTAGATAATTATGATCAAAAATATCAAAGATCCCCATAAATGCTGGAATATCTTGATGCAGAACACATAATTCCTTGAAAAAATGGTCTAAAACAATAAAATTACCTAAAATTCTTGAAATGTATCGTCAAAAATTCTCATAAACAGCGGTATATATTGATGTTGGATACATAATTCCTTTAAACTGATAGCTGGAAATATTTACAACCCCAAAAATCCTTGGAAATCTTGATAAAACTTATCAAAGATTCCCAAATGCGCTTGAATAACTTGGTGTAAGACACAAATTACTTGAAAAAAAAGTCGGAAATAATTACAACCCCAATAATCCTTGATAATTATGATCAAAAATATCAAAGACACCCATATATACTGGAATATCTTGATGTAAAACACATAATTCCTTTAAACTAATAGCTGGAAATATTTACAACCCCAAAAATCCTTGGAAATCTTGATAAAACTTATCAAAGATTCCCATATGCGCTTGAATATCTTGGTGTAAGACACAAATTACTTGAAAAAAAAGTCGGAAATAATTACAACCCCAATAATCCTTGATAATTATAATCAAAAATATCAAAGATCCCCATATATACTGGAATATCTTGATGTAAAACACATAATTCCTTTAAACTAATAGCTGGAAATATTTACAACCCCAAAAATCCTTGGAAATCTTGATAAAACTTATCAAAGATTCCCATATGCGCTTGAATATCTTGGTTTAAGACACAAATTACTTGAAAAAAAAGTCGGAAATAATTACAACCCCAAAAATCCTTGGAAATCTTGATAAAACTTATCAAAGATTCCCATATGCGATTGAATATCTTGGTGTAAGACACAAATTACTTGAAAAAAAAGTCGGAAATAATTACAACCCCAATAATCCTTGATAATTATGATCAAAAATATCAAAGATCCCCATATATACTGGAATATCTTGATGTAAAACACATAATTCCTTTAAACTAATAGCTGGAAATATTTACAACCCCAAAAATCCTTGGAAATCTTGATAAAACTTATCAAAGATTCCCATATGCGCTTGAATATCTTGGTGTAAGACACAAATTACTTGAAAAAAAAGTCGGAAATAATTACAACCCCAATAATCCTTGATAATTATGATCAAAAATATCAAAGATCCCCATATATATTGGAATATCTTGATGTAAAACACATAATTCCTTTAAACTAATAGCTGGAAATATTTACAACCCCAAAAATCCTTGGAAATCTTGATAAAACTTATCAAAGATTCCCATATGCGATTGAATATCTTGGTGTAAGACACAAATTACTTGAAAAAAAAGTCGGAAATAATTACAACCCCAATAATCCTAGATAATTATGATCAAAAATATCAAAGATCCCCATAAATGCTGGAATATCTTGATGCAGAACACATAATTCCTTGAAAAAATGGTCTAAAACAATAAAATTACCTAAAATTCTTGAAATGTATCGTCAAAAATTCTCATAAACAGCGGTATATATTGATGTTGGATACATAATTCCTTTAAACTGATAGCTGGAAATATTTACAACCCCAAAAATCCTTGGAAATCTTGATAAAACTTATCAAAGATTCCCAAATGCGCTTGAATAACTTGGTGTAAGACACAAATTACTTGAAAAAAAAGTCGGAAATAATTACAACCCCAATAATCCTTGATAATTATGATCAAAAATATCAAAGACACCCATATATACTGGAATATCTTGATGTAAAACACATAATTCCTTTAAACTAATAGCTGGAAATATTTACAACCCCAAAAATCCTTGGAAATCTTGATAAAACTTATCAAAGATTCCCATATGCGCTTGAATATCTTGGTGTAAGACACAAATTACTTGAAAAAAAAGTCGGAAATAATTACAACCCCAATAATCCTTGATAATTATAATCAAAAATATCAAAGATCCCCATATATACTGGAATATCTTGATGTAAAACACATAATTCCTTTAAACTAATAGCTGGAAATATTTACAACCCCAAAAATCCTTGGAAATCTTGATAAAACTTATCAAAGATTCCCATATGCGCTTGAATATCTTGGTTTAAGACACAAATTACTTGAAAAAAAAGTCGGAAATAATTACAACCCCAAAAATCCTTGGAAATCTTGATAAAACTTATCAAAGATTCCCATATGCGCTTGAATAACTTGGTGTAAGACACAAATTACTTGAAAAAAAAGTCGGAAATAATTACAACCCCAATATTCCTTGATAATTATGATCAAAAATATCAAAGACACCCATATATACTGGAATATCTTGATGTAAAACACATAATTCCTTTAAACTAATAGCTGGAAATATTTACAACCCCAAAAATCCTTGGAAATCTTGATAAAACTTATCAAAGATTCCCATATGCGCTTGAATATCTTGGTGTAAGACACAAATTACTTGAAAAAAAAGTCGGAAATAATTACAACCCCAATAATCCTTGATAATTATGATCAAAAATATGAAAGATCCCCATATATATTGGAATATCTTGATGTAAAACACATAATTCCTTTAAACTAATAGCTGGAAATATTTACAACCCCAAAAATCCTTGGAAATCTTGATAAAACTTATCAAAGATTCCCATATGCGATTGAATATCTTGGTGTAAGACACAAATTACTTGAAAAAAAAGTCGGAAATAATTACAACCCCAATAATCCTAGATAATTATGATCAAAAATATCAAAGATCCCCATAAATGCTGGAATATCTTGATGCAGAACACATAATTCCTTGAAAAAATGGTCTAAAACAATAAAATTACCTAAAATTCTTGAAATGTATCGTCAAAAATTCTCATAAACAGCGGTATATATTGATGTTGGATACATAATTCCTTTAAACTGATAGCTGGAAATATTTACAACCCCAAAAATCCTTGGAAATCTTGATAAAACTTATCAAAGATTCCCAAATGCGCTTGAATAACTTGGTGTAAGACACAAATTACTTGAAAAAAAAGTCGGAAATAATTACAACCCCAATAATCCTTGATAATTATGATCAAAAATATCAAAGATCCCCATATATACTGGAATATCTTGATGTAAAACACATAATTCCTTTAAACTAATAGCTGGAAATATTTACAACCCCAAAAATCCTTGGAAATCTTGATAAAACTTATCAAAGATTCCCATATGCGCTTGAATATCTTGGTTTAAGACACAAATTACTTGAAAAAAAAGTCGGAAATAATTACAACCCCAATAATCCTTGATAATTATGATCAAAAATATCAAAGACACCCATATATACTGGAATATCTTGATGTAAAACACATAATTCCTTTAAACTAATAGCTGGAAATATTTACAACCCCAAAAATCCTTGGAAATCTTGATAAAACTTATCAAAGATTCCCATATGCACTTGAATATCTTGGTGTAAGACACAAATTACTTGAAAAAAAAGTCGGAAATAATTACAACCCCAATAATCCTTGATAATTATGATCAAAAATATCAAAGATCCCCATATATACTGGAATATCTTGATGTAAAACACATAATTCCTTTAAACTAATAGCTGGAAATATTTACAACCCCAAAAATCCTTGGAAATCTTGATAAAACTTATCAAAGATTCCCATATGCGATTGAATATCTTGGTGTAAGACACAAATTACTTGAAAAAAAAGTCGGAAATTATTACAACCCCAATAATCCTTGATAATTATGATCAAAAATATCAAAGATCCCCATAAATGCTGGAATATCTTGATGCAAAACACATAATTCCTTGAAAAAAATGGTCTAAAACAATAAAATTACCTAAAATTCTTGAAATGTATCGTCAAAAATTCTCATAAACAGCGGTATATATTGATGTTGGATACATAATTCCTTTAAACTGATAGCTGGAAATATTTACAACCCCAAAAATCCTTGGAAATCTTGATAAAACTTATCAAAGATTCCCATATGCGCTTGAATATCTTGGTTTAAGACACAAATTACTTGAAAAAAAAGTCGGAAATAATTACAACCCCAAAAATCCTTGGAAATCTTGATAAAACTTATCAAAGATTCCCATATGCGCTTGAATAACTTGGTGTAAGACACAAATTACTTGAAAAAAAAGTCGGAAATAATTACAACCCCAATATTCCTTGATAATTATGATCAAAAATATCAAAGACACCCATATATACTGGAATATCTTGATGTAAAACACATAATTCCTTTAAACTAATAGCTGGAAATATTTACAACCCCAAAAATCCTTGGAAATCTTGATAAAACTTATCAAAGATTCCCATATGCGCTTGAATATCTTGGTGTAAGACACAAATTACTTGAAAAAAAAAGTCGGAAATAATTACAATCCCAATAATCCTTGATAATTATGATCAAAAATATCAAAGATCCCCATATATATTGGAATATCTTGATGTAAAACACATAATTCCTTTAAACTAATAGCTGGAAATATTTGCAACCCCAAAAATCCTTGGAAATCTTGATAAAACTTATCAAAGATTCCCATATGCGATTGAATATCTTGGTGTAAGACACAAATTACTTGAAAAAAAAGTCGGAAATAATTACAACCCCAATAATCCTAGATAATTATGATCAAAAATATCAAAGATCCCCATAAATGCTGGAATATCTTGATGCAGAACACATAATTCCTTGAAAAAATGGTCTAAAACAATAAAATTACCTAAAATTCTTGAAATGTATCGTCAAAAATTCTCATAAACAGCGGTAAATATTGATGTTGGATACATAATTCCTTTAAACTGATAGCTGGAAATATTTACAACCCCAAAAATCCTTGGAAATCTTGATAAAACTTATCAAAGATTCCCAAATGCGCTTGAATAACTTGGTGTAAGACACAAATTACTTGAAAAAAAAGTCGGAAATAATTACAACCCCAATAATCCTTGATAATTATGATCAAAAATATCAAAGATCCCCATATATACTGGAATATCTTGATGTAAAACACATAATTCCTTTAAACTAATAGCTGGAAATATTTACAACCCCAAAAATCCTTGGAAATCTTGATGAAACTTATCAAAGATTCCCATATGCGCTTGAATATCTTGGTTTAAGACACAAATTACTTGAAAAAAAAGTCGGAAATAATTACAACCCCAATAATCCTTGATAATTATGATCAAAAATATCAAAGACACCCATATATACTGGAATATCTTGATGTAAAACACATAATTCCTTTAAACTAATAGCTGGAAATATTTACAACCCCAAAAATCCTTGGAAATCTTGATAAAACTTATCAAAGATTCCCATATGCGCTTGAATATCTTGGTGTAAGACACAAATTACTTGAAAAAAAAGTCGGAAATAATTACAACCCCAATAATCCTTGATAATTATGATCAAAAATATCAAAGATCCCCATATATACTGGAATATCTTGATGTAAAACACATAATTCCTTTAAACTAATAGCTGGAAATATTTACAACCCCAAAAATCCTTGGAAATCTTGATAAAACTTATCAAAGATTCCCATATGCGATTGAATATCTTGGTGTAAGACACAAATTACTTGAAAAAAAAGTCGGAAATTATTACAACCCCAATAATCCTTGATAATTATGATCAAAAATATCAAAGATCCCCATAAATGCTGGAATATCTTGATGCAAAACACATAATTCCTTGAAAAAAATGGTCTAAAACAATAAAATTACCTAAAATTCTTGAAATGTATCGTCAAAAATTCTCATAAACACCGGTATATATTGATGTTGGATACATTATTCCTTGAAAATAATAGCCGGAAATATTTACAACCCCAAAAATCCTTGGAAATCTTGATAAAACTTATCAAACATTCCCATATGTGCTTGAATAACTTGGTGTAAGACACAAATTACTTGAAAAAAAAGTCGGAAATAATTACAACCCCAATATTCCTTGATAATTATGATCAAAAATATCAAAGACACCCATATATACTGGAATATCTTGATGTAAAACACATAATTCCTTTAAACTAATAGCTGGAAATATTTACAACCCCAAAAAGCCTTGGAAATCTTGATAAAACTTATCAAAGATTCCCATATGCGCTTGAATATCTTGGTGTAAGACACAAATTACTTGAAAAAAAAGTCGGAAATAATTACAACCCCAATAATCCTTGATAATTATGATCAAAAATATCAAAGATCCCCATATATACTGGAATATCTTGATGTAAAACACATAATTCCTTTAAACTAATAGCTGGAAATATTTACAACCCCAAAAATCCTTGGAAATCTTGATAAAACTTATCAAAGATTCCCATATGCGCTTGAATATCTTGGTGTAAGACACAAATTACTTGAAAAAAAAGTCGGAAATAATTACAACCCCAATAATCCTTGATAATTATGATCAAAAATATCAAAGATCCCCATATATATTGGAATATCTTGATGTAAAACACATAATTCCTTTAAACTAATAGCTGGAAATATTTACAACCCCAAAAATCCTTGGAAATCTTGATAAAACTTATCAAAGATTCCCATATGCGATTGAATATCTTGGTGTAAGACACAAATTACTTGAAAAAAAAGTCGGAAATAATTACAACCCCAATAATCCTAGATAATTATGATCAAAAATATCAAAGATCCCCATAAATGCTGGAATATCTTGATGCAGAACACATAATTCCTTGAAAAAATGGTCTAAAACAATAAAATTACCTAAAATTCTTGAAATGTATCGTCAAAAATTCTCATAAACAGCGGTATATATTGATGTTGGATACATAATTCCTTTAAACTGATAGCTGGAAATATTTACAACCCCAAAAATCCTTGGAAATCTTGATAAAACTTATCAAAGATTCCCAAATGCGCTTGAATAACTTGGTGTAAGACACAAATTACTTGAAAAAAAAGTCGGAAATAATTACAACCCCAATAATCCTTGATAATTATGATCAAAAATATCAAAGACACCCATATATACTGGAATATCTTGATGTAAAACACATAATTCCTTTAAACTAATAGCTGGAAATATTTACAACCCCAAAAATCCTTGGAAATCTTGATAAAACTTATCAAAGATTCCCATATGCGCTTGAATATCTTGGTGTAAGACACAAATTACTTGAAAAAAAAGTCGGAAATAATTACAACCCCAATAATCCTTGATAATTATAATCAAAAATATCAAAGATCCCCATATATACTGGAATATCTTGATGTAAAACACATAATTCCTTTAAACTAATAGCTGGAAATATTTACAACCCCAAAAATCCTTGGAAATCTTGATAAAACTTATCAAAGATTCCCATATGCGCTTGAATATCTTGGTTTAAGACACAAATTACTTGAAAAAAAAGTCGGAAATAATTACAACCCCAAAAATCCTTGGAAATCTTGATAAAACTTATCAAAGATTCCCATATGCGCTTGAATAACTTGGTGTAAGACACAAATTACTTGAAAAAAAAGTCGGAAATAATTACAACCCCAATATTCCTTGATAATTATGATCAAAAATATCAAAGACACCCATATATACTGGAATATCTTGATGTAAAACACATAATTCCTTTAAACTAATAGCTGGAAATATTTACAACCCCAAAAATCCTTGGAAATCTTGATAAAACTTATCAAAGATTCCCATATGCGCTTGAATATCTTGGTGTAAGACACAAATTACTTGAAAAAAAAGTCGGAAATAATTACAACCCCAATAATCCTTGATAATTATGATCAAAAATATGAAAGATCCCCATATATATTGGAATATCTTGATGTAAAACACATAATTCCTTTAAACTAATAGCTGGAAATATTTACAACCCCAAAAATCCTTGGAAATCTTGATAAAACTTATCAAAGATTCCCATATGCGATTGAATATCTTGGTGTAAGACACAAATTACTTGAAAAAAAAGTCGGAAATAATTACAACCCCAATAATCCTAGATAATTATGATCAAAAATATCAAAGATCCCCATAAATGCTGGAATATCTTGATGCAGAACACATAATTCCTTGAAAAAATGGTCTAAAACAATAAAATTACCTAAAATTCTTGAAATGTATCGTCAAAAATTCTCATAAACAGCGGTATATATTGATGTTGGATACATAATTCCTTTAAACTGATAGCTGGAAATATTTACAACCCCAAAAATCCTTGGAAATCTTGATAAAACTTATCAAAGATTCCCAAATGCGCTTGAATAACTTGGTGTAAGACACAAATTACTTGAAAAAAAAGTCGGAAATAATTACAACCCCAATAATCCTTGATAATTATGATCAAAAATATCAAAGATCCCCATATATACTGGAATATCTTGATGTAAAACACATAATTCCTTTAAACTAATAGCTGGAAATATTTACAACCCCAAAAATCCTTGGAAATCTTGATAAAACTTATCAAAGATTCCCATATGCGCTTGAATATCTTGGTTTAAGACACAAATTACTTGAAAAAAAAGTCGGAAATAATTACAACCCCAATAATCCTTGATAATTATGATCAAAAATATCAAAGACACCCATATATACTGGAATATCTTGATGTAAAACACATAATTCCTTTAAACTAATAGCTGGAAATATTTACAACCCCAAAAATCCTTGGAAATCTTGATAAAACTTATCAAAGATTCCCATATGCACTTGAATATCTTGGTGTAAGACACAAATTACTTGAAAAAAAAGTCGGAAATAATTACAACCCCAATAATCCTTGATAATTATGATCAAAAATATCAAAGATCCCCATATATACTGGAATATCTTGATGTAAAACACATAATTCCTTTAAACTAATAGCTGGAAATATTTACAACCCCAAAAATCCTTGGAAATCTTGATAAAACTTATCAAAGATTCCCATATGCGATTGAATATCTTGGTGTAAGACACAAATTACTTGAAAAAAAAGTCGGAAATTATTACAACCCCAATAATCCTTGATAATTATGATCAAAAATATCAAAGATCCCCATAAATGCTGGAATATCTTGATGCAAAACACATAATTCCTTGAAAAAAATGGTCTAAAACAATAAAATTACCTAAAATTCTTGAAATGTATCGTCAAAAATTCTCATAAACAGCGGTATATATTGATGTTGGATACATAATTCCTTTAAACTGATAGCTGGAAATATTTACAACCCCAAAAATCCTTGGAAATCTTGATAAAACTTATCAAAGATTCCCATATGCGCTTGAATATCTTGGTTTAAGACACAAATTACTTGAAAAAAAAGTCGGAAATAATTACAACCCCAAAAATCCTTGGAAATCTTGATAAAACTTATCAAAGATTCCCATATGCGCTTGAATAACTTGGTGTAAGACACAAATTACTTGAAAAAAAAGTCGGAAATAATTACAACCCCAATATTCCTTGATAATTATGATCAAAAATATCAAAGACACCCATATATACTGGAATATCTTGATGTAAAACACATAATTCCTTTAAACTAATAGCTGGAAATATTTACAACCCCAAAAATCCTTGGAAATCTTGATAAAACTTATCAAAGATTCCCATATGCGCTTGAATATCTTGGTGTAAGACACAAATTACTTGAAAAAAAAGTCGGAAATAATTACAATCCCAATAATCCTTGATAATTATGATCAAAAATATCAAAGATCCCCATATATATTGGAATATCTTGATGTAAAACACATAATTCCTTTAAACTAATAGCTGGAAATATTTGCAACCCCAAAAATCCTTGGAAATCTTGATAAAACTTATCAAAGATTCCCATATGCGATTGAATATCTTGGTGTAAGACACAAATTACTTGAAAAAAAAGTCGGAAATAATTACAACCCCAATAATCCTAGATAATTATGATCAAAAATATCAAAGATCCCCATAAATGCTGGAATATCTTGATGCAGAACACATAATTCCTTGAAAAAATGGTCTAAAACAATAAAATTACCTAAAATTCTTGAAATGTATCGTCAAAAATTCTCATAAACAGCGGTAAATATTGATGTTGGATACATAATTCCTTTAAACTGATAGCTGGAAATATTTACAACCCCAAAAATCCTTGGAAATCTTGATAAAACTTATCAAAGATTCCCAAATGCGCTTGAATAACTTGGTGTAAGACACAAATTACTTGAAAAAAAAGTCGGAAATAATTACAACCCCAATAATCCTTGATAATTATGATCAAAAATATCAAAGATCCCCATATATACTGGAATATCTTGATGTAAAACACATAATTCCTTTAAACTAATAGCTGGAAATATTTACAACCCCAAAAATCCTTGGAAATCTTGATGAAACTTATCAAAGATTCCCATATGCGCTTGAATATCTTGGTTTAAGACACAAATTACTTGAAAAAAAAGTCGGAAATAATTACAACCCCAATAATCCTTGATAATTATGATCAAAAATATCAAAGACACCCATATATACTGGAATATCTTGATGTAAAACACATAATTCCTTTAAACTAATAGCTGGAAATATTTACAACCCCAAAAATCCTTGGAAATCTTGATAAAACTTATCAAAGATTCCCATATGCGCTTGAATATCTTGGTGTAAGACACAAATTACTTGAAAAAAAAGTCGGAAATAATTACAACCCCAATAATCCTTGATAATTATGATCAAAAATATCAAAGATCCCCATATATACTGGAATATCTTGATGTAAAACACATAATTCCTTTAAACTAATAGCTGGAAATATTTACAACCCCAAAAATCCTTGGAAATCTTGATAAAACTTATCAAAGATTCCCATATGCGATTGAATATCTTGGTGTAAGACACAAATTACTTGAAAAAAAAGTCGGAAATTATTACAACCCCAATAATCCTTGATAATTATGATCAAAAATATCAAAGATCCCCATAAATGCTGGAATATCTTGATGCAAAACACATAATTCCTTGAAAAAAATGGTCTAAAACAATAAAATTACCTAAAATTCTTGAAATGTATCGTCAAAAATTCTCATAAACACCGGTATATATTGATGTTGGATACATTATTCCTTGAAAATAATAGCCGGAAATATTTACAA
Organism: Rhopalosiphum padi; assembly: GCF_020882245.1. Classification (NCBI taxonomy): domain Eukaryota; kingdom Metazoa; phylum Arthropoda; class Insecta; order Hemiptera; family Aphididae; genus Rhopalosiphum; species Rhopalosiphum padi. The sequence continues at coordinate 179,776 of NC_083599.1, read as the reverse complement.
CCCCAAAAATCCTTGGAAATCTTGATAAAACTTATCAAACATTCCCATATGTGCTTGAATAACTTGGTGTAAGACACAAATTACTTGAAAAAAAAGTCGGAAATAATTACAACCCCAATATTCCTTGATAATTATGATCAAAAATATCAAAGACACCCATATATACTGGAATATCTTGATGTAAAACACATAATTCCTTTAAACTAATAGCTGGAAATATTTACAACCCCAAAAAGCCTTGGAAATCTTGATAAAACTTATCAAAGATTCCCATATGCGCTTGAATATCTTGGTGTAAGACACAAATTACTTGAAAAAAAAGTCGGAAATAATTACAACCCCAATAATCCTTGATAATTATGATCAAAAATATCAAAGATCCCCATATATACTGGAATATCTTGATGTAAAACACATAATTCCTTAAAAAAAAATGGTCTAAAACAAAAAAATTACCTAAAATTCTTGAAATGTATCGTCAAAAATTCTCATAAACTGCGGTATATATTCATGTTGGATGCATTATTCCTTGAAAATAATAGCCGTAAATATTTACAACCCCAAGGATCCTTGAAATTCGTGATTAAAAATATTAAATATCCCAAAAAGCGCTTGAATATCTTGATGTAGGACACATTATTCCTTGAAAATAATAGTTGGAAATAGTTACAACCCCAAGAAGCCTTGGAAATCTTCATAAAACTATCAAAAATCACCATATACGGATTAATATATTTGTCTCAGAGAAAATATTCCTTGAAAACAAAAGCCGGAAAAAATACATCCCAAATAAATCTTGACAATATTGGTCGTAAATATCAAACATCCCCAAAAATGCTGGATTTCTTTGGTGTGAGACACTAAACTCCTTGAAATTATGGGTCTATTATTTGTTAATTTTCTAAAATACTGATAAAATTGAAGTAAAATTCCCAAAAACTTTTGAATATCTAGATGTAGGACACATAATTCCTTTAAACTAATAGCTGGAAATATTTACAACCCCAAAAATCCTTGGAAATCTTGATAAAACTTATCAAAGATTCCCATATGCGCTTGAATATCTTGGTGTAAGACACAAATTACTTGAAAAAAAAGTCGGAAATAATTACAACCCCAATAATCCTTGATAATTATGATCAAAAATATCAAAGATCCCCATATATACTGGAATATCTTGATGTAAAACACATAATTCCTTTAAACTAATAGCTGGAAATATTTACAACCCCAAAAATCCTTGGAAATCTTGATAAAACTTATCAAAGATTCCCATATGCGATTGAATATCTTGGTGTAAGACACAAATTACTTGAAAAAAAAGTCGGAAATTATTACAACCCCAATAATCCTTGATAATTATGATCAAAAATATCAAAGATCCCCATAAATGCTGGAATATCTTGATGCAAAACATATAATTCCTTGAAAAAAATGGTCTAAAACAATAAAATTACCTAAAATTCTTGAAATGTATCGTCAAAAATTCTCATAAACAGCGGTATATATTGATGTTGGATACATAATTCCTTTAAACTGATAGCTGGAAATATTTACAACCCCAAAAATCCTTGGAAATCTTGATAAAACTTATCAAAGATTCCCATATGCGCTTGAATATCTTGGTTTAAGACACAAATTACTTGAAAAAAAAGTCGGAAATAATTACAACCCCAAAAATCCTTGGAAATCTTGATAAAACTTATCAAAGATTCCCATATGCGCTTGAATAACTTGGTGTAAGACACAAATTACTTGAAAAAAAAGTCGGAAATAATTACAACCCCAATATTCCTTGATAATTATGATCAAAAATATCAAAGACACCCATATATACTGGAATATCTTGATGTAAAACACATAATTCCTTTAAACTAATAGCTGGAAACATTTACAACCCCAAAAATCCTTGGAAATCTTGATAAAACTTATCAAAGATTCCCATATGCGCTTGAATATCTTGGTGTAAGACACAAATTACTTGAAAAAAAAGTCGGAAATAATTACAACCCCAATAATCCTTGATAATTATGATCAAAAATATCAAAGATCCCCATATATATTGGAATATCTTGATGTAAAACTCATAATTCCTTTAAACTAATAGCCGGAAATATTTACAACCCCAAAAATCCTTGGAAATCTTGATAAAACTTATCAAAGATTCCCAAATGCGCTTGAATAACTTGGTGTAAGACACAAATTACTTGAAAAAAAAGTCGGAAATAATTACAACCCCAATAATCCTTGATAATTATAATCAAAAATATCAAAGATCCCCATATATACTGGAATATCTTGATGTAAAACACATAATTCCTTTAAACTAATAGCTGGAAATATTTACAACCCCAAAAATCCTTGGAAATCTTGATAAAACTTATTAAAGATTCCCATATGCGCTTGAATATCTTGGTTTAAGACACAAATTACTTGAAAAAAAAAACGGAAATAATTACAACCCCAAAAATCCTTGGAAATCTTGATAAAACTTATCAAAGATTCCCATATGCGCTTGAATAACTTGGTGTAAGACACAAATTACTTGAAAAAAAAGTCGGACATAATTACAACCCCAATATTCCTTGATAATTATGATCAAAAATATCAAAGACACCCATATATACTGGAATATCTTGATGTAAAACACATAATTCCTTTAAACTAATAGCTGGAAATATTTACAACCCCAAAAATCCTTGGAAATCTTGATAAAACTTATCAAAGATTCCCATATGCGCTTGAATATCTTGGTGTAAGTCACAAATTACTTGAAAAAAAAGTCGGAAATAATTACAACCCCAATAATCCTTGATAATTATGATCAAAAATATCAAAGATCCCCATATATACTGGAATATCTTGATGTAAACACATAATTCCTTGAAAAAAATGGTCTAAAACAAAAAAATTACCTAAAATTCTTGAAATGTATCGTCAAAAATTCTCATAAACAGCGGTATATATTGATGTTGGATACATTATTCCTTTAAACTAATAGCTGGAAATATTTACAACCCCAAAAATCCTTGGAAATCTTGATAAAACTTATCAAAGATTCCCATATGCGCTTGAATATCTTGGTTTAAGACACAAATTACTTGAAAAAAAAGTCGGAAATAATTACAACCCCAATAATCCTTGATAATTATGATCAAAAATATCAAAGATCCCCATATATACTGGAATATCTTGATGTAAAACACATAATTCCTTTAAACTAATAGCTGGAAATATTTACAACCCCAAATATCCTTGGAAATCTTGATAAAACTTATCAAAGATTCCCATATGCGATTGAATATCTTGGTGTAAGACACAAATTACTTGAAAAAAAAGTCGGAAATTATTACAACCCCAATATTCCTTGATAATTATGATCAAAAATATCAAAGACACCCATATATACTGGAATATCTTGATGCAAAACACATAATTCCTTGAAAAAAATGGTCTAAAACAATAAAATTACCTAAAATTCTTGAAATGTATCGTCAAAAATTCTCATAAACACCGGTATATATTGATGTTGGATACATTATTCCTTGAAAATAATAGCCGGAAATATTTAAAACCCCAAAAATCCTTGGAAATCTTGATAAAACTTATCAAACATTCCCATATGTGCTTGAATAACTTGGTGTAAGACACAAATTACTTGAAAAAAAAGTCGGAAATAATTACAACCCCAATATTCCTTGATAATTATGATCAAAAATATCAAAGACACCCATATATACTGGAATATCTTGATGTAAAACACATAATTCCTTTAAACTAATAGCTGGAAATATTTACAACCCCAAAAAGCCTTGGAAATCTTGATAAAACTTATCAAAGATTCCCATATGCGCTTGAATATCTTGGTGTAAGACACAAATTACTTGAAAAAAAAGTCGGAAATAATTACAACCCCAATAATCCTTGATAATTATGATCAAAAATATCAAAGATCCCCATATATACTGGAATATCTTGATGTAAAACACATAATTCCTTAAAAAAAAATGGTCTAAAACAAAAAAATTACCTAAAATTCTTGAAATGTATCGTCAAAAATTCTCATAAACTGCGGTATATATTCATGTTGGATGCATTATTCCTTGAAAATAATAGCCGTAAATATTTACAACCCCAAGGATCCTTGAAATTCGTGATTAAAAATATTAAATATCCCAAAAAGCGCTTGAATATCTTGATGTAGGACACATTATTCCTTGAAAATAATAGTTGGAAATAGTTACAACCCCAAGAAGCCTTGGAAATCTTCATAAAACTATCAAAAATCACCATATACGGATTAATATATTTGTCTCAGAGAAAATATTCCTTGAAAACAAAAGCCGGAAAAAATACATCCCAAATAAATCTTGACAATATTGGTCGTAAATATCAAACATCCCCAAAAATGCTGGATTTCTTTGGTGTGAGACACTAAACTCCTTGAAATTATGGGTCTATTATTTGTTAATTTTCTAAAATACTGATAAAATTGAAGTAAAATTCCCAAAAACTTTTGAATATCTAGATGTAGGACACATAATTCCTTTAAACTAATAGCTGGAAATATTTACAACCCCAAAAATCCTTGGAAATCTTGATAAAACTAATCAAAGATTCCCATATGCGCTTGAATATCTTGGTTTAAGACACAAATTACTTGAAAAAAAAGTCGGAAATAATTACAACCCCAATAATCCTTGATAATTATGATCAAAAATATCAAAGATCCCCATATATACTGGAATATCTTGATGTAAAACACATAATTCCTTTAAACTAATAGCTGGAAATATTTACAACCCCAAAAATCCTTGGAAATCTTGATAAAACTTATCAAAGATTCCCATATGCGATTGAATATCTTGGTGTAAGACACAAATTACTTGAAAAAAAAGTCGGAAATTATTACAACCCCAATAATCCTTGATAATTATGATCAAAAATATCAAAGATCCCCATAAATGCTGGAATATCTTGATGCAAAACATATAATTCCTTGAAAAAAATGGTCTAAAACAATAAAATTACCTAAAATTCTTGAAATGTATCGTCAAAAATTCTCATAAACAGCGGTATATATTGATGTTGGATACATAATTCCTTTAAACTGATAGCTGGAAATATTTACAACCCCAAAAATCCTTGGAAATCTTGATAAAACTTATCAAAGATTCCCATATGCGCTTGAATATCTTGGTTTAAGACACAAATTACTTGAAAAAAAAGTCGGAAATAATTACAACCCCAAAAATCCTTGGAAATCTTGATAAAACTTATCAAAGATTCCCATATGCGCTTGAATAACTTGGTGTAAGACACAAATTACTTGAAAAAAAAGTCGGAAATAATTACAACCCCAATATTCCTTGATAATTATGATCAAAAATATCAAAGACACCCATATATACTGGAATATCTTGATGTAAAACACATAATTCCTTTAAACTAATAGCTGGAAACATTTACAACCCCAAAAATCCTTGGAAATCTTGATAAAACTTATCAAAGATTCCCATATGCGCTTGAATATCTTGGTGTAAGACACAAATTACTTGAAAAAAAAGTCGGAAATAATTACAACCCCAATAATCCTTGATAATTATGATCAAAAATATCAAAGATCCCCATATATATTGGAATATCTTGATGTAAAACTCATAATTCCTTTAAACTAATAGCCGGAAATATTTACAACCCCAAAAATCCTTGGAAATCTTGATAAAACTTATCAAAGATTCCCAAATGCGCTTGAATAACTTGGTGTAAGACACAAATTACTTGAAAAAAAAGTCGGAAATAATTACAACCCCAATAATCCTTGATAATTATAATCAAAAATATCAAAGATCCCCATATATACTGGAATATCTTGATGTAAAACACATAATTCCTTTAAACTAATAGCTGGAAATATTTACAACCCCAAAAATCCTTGGAAATCTTGATAAAACTTATTAAAGATTCCCATATGCGCTTGAATATCTTGGTTTAAGACACAAATTACTTGAAAAAAAAAACGGAAATAATTACAACCCCAAAAATCCTTGGAAATCTTGATAAAACTTATCAAAGATTCCCATATGCGCTTGAATAACTTGGTGTAAGACACAAATTACTTGAAAAAAAAGTCGGACATAATTACAACCCCAATATTCCTTGATAATTATGATCAAAAATATCAAAGACACCCATATATACTGGAATATCTTGATGTAAAACACATAATTCCTTTAAACTAATAGCTGGAAATATTTACAACCCCAAAAATCCTTGGAAATCTTGATAAAACTTATCAAAGATTCCCATATGCGCTTGAATATCTTGGTGTAAGTCACAAATTACTTGAAAAAAAAGTCGGAAATAATTACAACCCCAATAATCCTTGATAATTATGATCAAAAATATCAAAGATCCCCATATATACTGGAATATCTTGATGTAAACACATAATTCCTTGAAAAAAATGGTCTAAAACAAAAAAATTACCTAAAATTCTTGAAATGTATCGTCAAAAATTCTCATAAACAGCGGTATATATTGATGTTGGATACATTATTCCTTTAAACTAATAGCTGGAAATATTTACAACCCCAAAAATCCTTGGAAATCTTGATAAAACTTATCAAAGATTCCCATATGCGCTTGAATATCTTGGTTTAAGACACAAATTACTTGAAAAAAAAGTCGGAAATAATTACAACCCCAATAATCCTTGATAATTATGATCAAAAATATCAAAGATCCCCATATATACTGGAATATCTTGATGTAAAACACATAATTCCTTTAAACTAATAGCTGGAAATATTTACAACCCCAAAAATCCTTGGAAATCTTGATAAAACTTATCAAAGATTCCCATATGCGATTGAATATCTTGGTGTAAGACACAAATTACTTGAAAAAAAAGTCGGAAATTATTACAACCCCAATAATCCTTGATAATTATGATCAAAAATATCAAAGATCCCCATAAATGCTGGAATATCTTGATGCAAAACACATAATTCCTTGAAAAAAATGGTCTAAAACAATAAAATTACCTAAAATTCTTGAAATGTATCGTCAAAAATTCTCATAAACACCGGTATATATTGATGTTGGATACATTATTCCTTGAAAATAATAGCCGGAAATATTTAAAACCCCAAAAATCCTTGGAAATCTTGATAAAACTTATCAAACATTCCCATATGTGCTTGAATAACTTGGTGTAAGACACAAATTACTTGAAAAAAAAGTCGGAAATAATTACAACCCCAATATTCCTTGATAATTATGATCAAAAATATCAAAGACACCCATATATACTGGAATATCTTGATGTAAAACACATAATTCCTTTAAACTAATAGCTGGAAATATTTACAACCCCAAAAAGCCTTGGAAATCTTGATAAAACTTATCAAAGATTCCCATATGCGCTTGAATATCTTGGTGTAAGACACATATTACTTGAAAAAAAAGTCGGAAATAATTACAACCCCAATAATCCTTGATAATTATGATCAAAAATATCAAAGATCCCCATATATACTGGAATATCTTGATGTAAAACACATAATTCCTTAAAAAAAAATGGTCTAAAACAAAAAAATTACCTAAAATTCTTGAAATGTATCGTCAAAAATTCTCATAAACTGCGGTATATATTCATGTTGGATGCATTATTCCTTGAAAATAATAGCCGTAAATATTTACAACCCCAAGGATCCTTGAAATTCGTGATTAAAAATATTAAATATCCCAAAAAGCGCTTGAATATCTTGATGTAGGACACATTATTCCTTGAAAATAATAGTTGGAAATAGTTACAACCCCAAGAAGCCTTGGAAATCTTCATAAAACTATCAAAAATCACCATATACGGATTAATATATTTGTCTCAGAGAAAATATTCCTTGAAAACAAAAGCCGGAAAAAATACATCCCAAATAAATCTTGACAATATTGGTCGTAAATATCAAACATCCCCAAAAATGCTGGATTTCTTTGGTGTGAGACACTAAACTCCTTGAAATTATGGGTCTATTATTTGTTAATTTTCTAAAATACTGATAAAATTGAAGTAAAATTCCCAAAAACTTTTGAATATCTAGATGTAGGACACATAATTCCTTTAAACTAATAGCTGGAAATATTTACAACCCCAAAAATCCTTGGAAATCTTGATAAAACTAATCAAAGATTCCCATATGCGCTTGAATATCTTGGTGTAAGACACAAATTACTTGAAAAAAAAGTCGGAAATAATTACAACCCCAATAATCCTTGATAATTATGATCAAAAATATCAAAGATCCCCATATATACTGGAATATCTTGATGTAAAACACATAATTCCTTTAAACTAATAGCTGGAAATATTTACAACCCCAAAAATCCTTGGAAATCTTGATAAAACTTATCAAAGATTCCCATATGCGATTGAATATCTTGGTGTAAGACACAAATTACTTGAAAAAAAAGTCGGAAATTATTACAACCCCAATAATCCTTGATAATTATGATCAAAAATATCAAAGATCCCCATAAATGCTGGAATATCTTGATGCAAAACATATAATTCCTTGAAAAAAATGGTCTAAAACAATAAAATTACCTAAAATTCTTGAAATGTATCGTCAAAAATTCTCATAAACAGCGGTATATATTGATGTTGGATACATAATTCCTTTAAACTGATAGCTGGAAATATTTACAACCACAAAAATCCTTGGAAATCTTGATAAAACTTATCAAAGATTCCCATATGCGCTTGAATATCTTGGTTTAAGACACAAATTACTTGAAAAAAAAGTCGGAAATAATTACAACCCCAAAAATCCTTGGAAATCTTGATAAAACTTATCAAAGATTCCCATATGCGCTTGAATAACTTGGTGTAAGACACAAATTACTTGAAAAAAAAGTCGGAAATAATTACAACCCCAATATTCCTTGATAATTATGATCAAAAATATCAAAGACACCCATATATACTGGAATATCTTGATGTAAAACACATAATTCCTTTAAACTAATAGCTGGAAACATTTACAACCCCAAAAATCCTTGGAAATCTTGATAAAACTTATCAAAGATTCCCATATGCGCTTGAATATCTTGGTGTAAGACACAAATTACTTGAAAAAAAAGTCGGAAATAATTACAACCCCAATAATCCTTGATAATTATGATCAAAAATATCAAAGATCCCCATATATATTGGAATATCTTGATGTAAAACTCATAATTCCTTTAAACTAATAGCAGGAAATATTTACAACCCCAAAAATCCTTGGAAATCTTGATAAAACTTATCAAAGATTCCCAAATGCGCTTGAATAACTTGGTGTAAGACACAAATTACTTGAAAAAAAAGTCGGAAATAATTACAACCCCAATAATCCTTGATAATTATAATCAAAAATATCAAAGATCCCCATATATACTGGAATATCTTGATGTAAAACACATAATTCCTTTAAACTAATAGCTGGAAATATTTACAACCCCAAAAATCCTTGGAAATCTTGATAAAACTTATTAAAGATTCCCATATGCGCTTGAATATCTTGGTTTAAGACACAAATTACTTGAAAAAAAAAACGGAAATAATTACAACCCCAAAAATCCTTGGAAATCTTGATAAAACTTATCAAAGATTCCCATATGCGCTTGAATAACTTGGTGTAAGACACAAATTACTTGAAAAAAAAGTCGGACATAATTACAACCCCAATATTCCTTGATAATTATGATCAAAAATATCAAAGACACCCATATATACTGGAATATCTTGATGTAAAACACATAATTCCTTTAAACTAATAGCTGGAAATATTTACAACCCCAAAAATCCTTGGAAATCTTGATAAAACTTATCAAAGATTCCCATATGCGCTTGAATATCTTGGTGTAAGACACAAATTACTTGAAAAAAAAGTCGGAAATAATTACAACCCCAATAATCCTTGATAATTATAATCAAAAATATCAAAGATCCCCATATATACTGGAATATCTTGATGTAAAACACATAATTCCTTTAAACTAATAGCTGGAAATATTTACAACCCCAAAAATCCTTGGAAATCTTGATAAAACTTATCAAAGATTCCCATATGCGCTTGAATATCTTGGTTTAAGACACAAATTACTTGAAAAAAAAGTCGGAAATAATTACAACCCCAAAAATCCTTGGAAATCTTGATAAAACTTATCAAAGATTCCCATATGCGCTTGAATAACTTGGTGTAAGACACAAATTACTTGAAAAAAAAGTCGGAAATAATTACAACCCCAATATTCCTTGATAATTATGATCAAAAATATCAAAGACACCCATATATACTGGAATATCTTGATGTAAAACACATAATTCCTTTAAACTAATAGCTGGAAATATTTACAACCCCAAAAATCCTTGGAAATCTTGATAAAACTTATCAAAGATTCCCAAATGCGCTTGAATAACTTGGTGTAAGACACAAATTACTTGAAAAAAAAGTCGGAAATAATTACAACCCCAATAATCCTTGATAATTATGATCAAAAATATCAAAGACACCCATATATACTGGAATATCTTGATGTAAAACACATAATTCCTTTAAACTAATAGCTGGAAATATTTACAACCCCAAAAATCCTTGGAAATCTTGATAAAACTTATCAAAGATTCCCATATGCGCTTGAATATCTTGGTGTAAGACACAAATTACTTGAAAAAAAAGTCGGAAATAATTACAACCCCAATAATCCTTGATAATTATGATCAAAAATATCAAAGATCCCCATATATACTGGAATATCTTGATGTAAAACACATAATTCCTTTAAACTAATAGCTGGAAATATTTACAACCCCAAAAATCCTTGGAAATCTTGATAAAACTTATCAAAGATTCCCATATGCGATTGAATATCTTGGTGTAAGACACAAATTACTTGAAAAAAAAGTCGGAAATTATTACAACCCCAATAATCCTTGATAATTATGATCAAAAATATCAAAGATCCCCATAAATGCTGGAATATCTTGATGCAAAACACATAATTCCTTGAAAAAAAATGGTCTAAAACAATAAAATTACCTAAAATTCTTGAAATGTATCGTCAAAAATTCTCATAAACACCGGTATATATTGATGTTGGATACATTATTCCTTGAAAATAATAGCCGGAAATATTTACAACCCCAAAAATCCTTGGAAATCTTGATAAAACTTATCAAACATTCCCATATGTGCTTGAATAACTTGGTGTAAGACACAAATTACTTGAAAAAAAAGTCGGAAATAATTACAACCCCAATATTCCTTGATAATTATGATCAAAAATATCAAAGACACCCATATATACTGGAATATCTTGATGTAAAACACATAATTCCTTTAAACTAATAGCTGGAAATATTTACAACCCCAAAAAGCCTTGGAAATCTTGATAAAACTTATCAAAGATTCCCATATGCGCTTGAATATCTTGGTGTAAGACACAAATTACTTGAAAAAAAAGTCGGAAATAATTACAACCCCAATAATCCTTGATAATTATGATCAAAAATATCAAAGATCCCCATATATACTGGAATATCTAGATGTAGGACACATAATTCCTTTAAACTAATAGCTGGAAATATTTACAACCCCAAAAATCTTTGGAAATCTTGATAAAACTTATCAAAGATTCCCATATGCGCTTGAATATCTTGGTGTGAGACACAAATTACTTGAAAAAAAAGTCGGAAATATTTACAACCCCAATAATTCTTGATAATTACGATCAAAAATATCAAAGATCCCCATAAATGCTGGAATATCTTGATGCAAAACACATAATTCCTTGAAAAAAATGGTCTAAAACAATAAAATTACCTAAAATTCTTGAAATGTATCGTCAAAAATTCTCATAAACACCGGTATATATTGATGTTGGATACATTATTCCTTGAAAATAATAGCCGGAAATATTTACAACCCCAAAAATCCTTGGAAATCTTGATAAAACTTATCAAAGATTCCCAAATGCGCTTGAATAACTTGGTGTAAGACACAAATTACTTGAAAAAAAAGTCAGAAATAATTACAACCCCAATAATCCTTGATAATTATGATCAAAAATATCAAAGATCCCCATATATACTGGAATATCTTGATGTAAAACACATAATTCCTTTAAACTAATAGCTGGAAATATTTACAACCCCAAAAATTCTTGGAAATCTTGATAAAACTTATCAAAGATTCCCATATGCGCTTGAATATCTTGGTTTAAGACACAAATTACTTGAAAAAAAAGTCGGAAATAATTACAACCCCAATAATCCTTGATAATTATGATCAAAAATATCAAAGACACCCATATATACTGGAATATCTTGATGTAAAACACATAATTCCTTTAAACTAATAGCTGGAAATATTTACAACCCCAAAAATCCTTGGAAATCTTGATAAAACTTATCAAAGATTCCCATATGCGCTTGAATATCTTGGTGTAAGACACAAATTACTTGAAAAAAAAGTCGGAAATAATTACAACCCCAATAATCCTTGATAATTATGATCAAAAATATCAAAGATCCCCATATATACTGGAATATCTTGATGTAAAACACATAATTCCTTTAAACTAATAGCTGGAAATATTTACAACCCCAAAAATCCTTGGAAATCTTGATAAAACTTATCAAAGATTCCCATATGCGATTGAATATCTTGGTGTAAGACACAAATTACTTGAAAAAAAAGTCGGAAATTATTACAACCCCAATAATCCTTGATAATTATGATCAAAAATATCAAAGATCCCCATAAATGCTGGAATATCTTGATGCAAAACACATAATTCCTTGAAAAAAATGGTCTAAAACAATAAAATTACCTAAAATTCTTGAAATGTATCGTCAAAAATTCTCATAAACACCGGTATATATTGATGTTGGATACATTATTCCTTGAAAATAATAGCCGGAAATATTTACAACCCCAAAAATCCTTGGAAATCTTGATAAAACTTATCAAACATTCCCATATGTGCTTGAATAACTTGGTGTAAGACACAAATTACTTGAAAAAAAAGTCGGAAATAATTACAACCCCAATATTCCTTGATAATTATGATCAAAAATATCAAAGACACCCATATATACTGGAATATCTTGATGTAAAACACATAATTCCTTTAAACTAATAGCTGGAAATATTTACAACCCCAAAAAGCCTTGGAAATCTTGATAAAACTTATCAAAGATTCCCATATGCGCTTGAATATCTTGGTGTAAGACACAAATTACTTGAAAAAAAAGTCGGAAATAATTACAACCCCAATAATCCTTGATAATTATGATCAAAAATATCAAAGATCCCCATATATACTGGAATATCTAGATGTAGGACACATAATTCCTTTAAACTAATAGCTGGAAATATTTACAACCCCAAAAATCTTTGGAAATCTTGATAAAACTTATCAAAGATTCCCATATGCGCTTGAATATCTTGGTGTGAGACACAAATTACTTGAAAAAAAAGTCGGAAATATTTACAACCCCAATAATTCTTGATAATTACGATCAAAAATATCAAAGATCCCCATAAATGCTGGAATATCTTGATGCAAAACACATAATTCCTTGAAAAAAATGGTCTAAAACAATAAAATTACCTAAAATTCTTGAAATGTATCGTCAAAAATTCTCATAAACACCGGTATATATTGATGTTGGATACATTATTCCTTGAAAATAATAGCCGGAAATATTTACAACCCCAAAAATCCTTGGAAATCTTGATAAAACTTATCAAACATTCCCATATGTGCTTGAATAACTTGGTGTAAGACACAAATTACTTGAAAAAAAAGTCGGAAATAATTACAACCCCAATATTCCTTGATAATTATGATCAAAAATATCAAAGACACCCATATATACTGGAATATCTTGATGTAAAACACATAATTCCTTTAAACTAATAGCTGGAAATATTTACAACCCCAAAAAGCCTTGGAAATCTTGATAAAACTTATCAAAGATTCCCATATGCGCTTGAATATCTTGGTGTAAGACACAAATTACTTGAAAAAAAAGTCGGAAATAATTACAACCCCAATAATCCTTGATAATTATGATCAAAAATATCAAAGATCCCCATATATACTGGAATATCTTGATGTAAAACACATAATTCCTTGAAAAAAATGGTCTAAAACAAAAAAATTACCTAAAATTCTTGAAATGTATCGTCAAAAATTCTCATAAACTGCGGTATATATTCATGTTGGATGCATTATTCCTTGAAAATAATAGCCGTAAATATTTACAACCCCAAGGATCCTTGAAATTCGTGATTAAAAATATTAAATATCCCAAAAAGCGCTTGAATATCTTGATGTAGGACACATTATTCCTTGAAAATAATAGTTGGAAATAGTTACAACCCCAAGAAGCCTTGGAAATCTTCATAAAACTATCAAAAATCACCATATACGGATTAATATATTTGTCTCAGAGAAAATATTCCTTGAAAACAAAAGCCGGAAAAAATACATCCCAAATAAATCTTGACAATATTGGTCGTAAATATCAAACATCCCCAAAAATACTGGATTTCTTTGGTGTGAGACACTAAACTCCTTGAAATTATGGGTCTATTATTTGTTAATTTTCTAAAATACTGATAAAATTGAAGTAAAATTCCCAAAAACTTTTGAATATCTAGATGTAGGACACATAATTCCTTTAAACTAATAGCTGGAAATATTTACAACCCCAAAAATCCTTGGAAATCTTGATAAAACTTATCAAAGATTCCCATATGCGCTTGAATATCTTGGTGTAAGACACAAATTACTTGAAAAAAAAGTCGGAAATAATTACAACCCCAATAATCCTTGATAATTATGATCAAAAATATCAAAGATCCCCATATATACTGGAATATCTTGATGTAAAACACATAATTCCTTTAAACTAATAGCTGGAAATATTTACAACCCCAAAAATCCTTGGAAATCTTGATAAAACTTATCAAAGATTCCCATATGCGCTTGAATAACTTGGTATAAGACACAAATTACTTGAAAAAAAAGTCGGAAATAATTACAACCCCAATATTCCTTGATAATTATGATCAAAAATATCAAAGACACCCATATATACTGGAATATCTTGATGTAAAACACATAATTCCTTTAAACTAATAGCTGGAAATATTTACAACCCCAAAAATCCTTGGAAATCTTGATAAAACTTATCAAAGATTCCCATATGCGATTGAATATCTTGGTGTAAGACACAAATTACTTGAAAAAAAAGTCGGAAATTATTACAACCCCAATAATCCTTGATAATTATGATCAAAAATATCAAAGATCCCCATAAATGCTGGAATATCTTGATGCAAAACACATAATTCCTTGAAAAAAATGGTCTAAAACAATAAAATTACCTAAAATTCTTGAAATGTATCGTCAAAAATTCTCATAAACACCGGTATATATTGATGTTGGATACATTATTCCTTGAAAATAATAGCCGGAAATATTTACAACCCCAAAAATCCTTGGAAATCTTGATAAAACTTATCAAACATTCCCATATGTGCTTGAATAACTTGGTGTAAGACACAAATTACTTGAAAAAAAAGTCGGAAATAATTACAACCCCAATATTCCTTGATAATTATGATCAAAAATATCAAAGACACCCATATATACTGGAATATCTTGATGTAAAACACATAATTCCTTTAAACTAATAGCTGGAAATATTTACAACCCCAAAAAGCCTTGGAAATCTTGATAAAACTTATCAAAGATTCCCATATGCGCTTGAATATCTTGGTGTAAGACACAAATTACTTGAAAAAAAAGTCGGAAATAATTACAACCCCAATAATCCTTGATAATTATGATCAAAAATATCAAAGATCCCCATATATACTGGAATATCTAGATGTAGGACACATAATTCCTTTAAACTAATAGCTGGAAATATTTACAACCCCAAAAATCTTTGGAAATCTTGATAAAACTTATCAAAGATTCCCATATGCGCTTGAATATCTTGGTGTGAGACACAAATTACTTGAAAAAAAAGTCGGAAATATTTACAACCCCAATAATTCTTGATAATTACGATCAAAAATATCAAAGATCCCCATAAATGCTGGAATATCTTGATGCAAAACACATAATTCCTTGAAAAAAATGGTCTAAAACAATAAAATTACCTAAAATTCTTGAAATGTATCGTCAAAAATTCTCATAAACACCGGTATATATTGATGTTGGATACATTATTCCTTGAAAATAATAGCCGGAAATATTTACAACCCCAAAAATCCTTGGAAATCTTGATAAAACTTATCAAAGATTCCCAAATGCGCTTGAATAACTTGGTGTAAGACACAAATTACTTGAAAAAAAAGTCAGAAATAATTACAACCCCAATAATCCTTGATAATTATGATCAAAAATATCAAAGATCCCCATATATACTGGAATATCTTGATGTAAAACACATAATTCCTTTAAACTAATAGCTGGAAATATTTACAACCCCAAAAATTCTTGGAAATCTTGATAAAACTTATCAAAGATTCCCATATGCGCTTGAATATCTTGGTTTAAGACACAAATTACTTGAAAAAAAAGTCGGAAATAATTACAACCCCAATAATCCTTGATAATTATGATCAAAAATATCAAAGACACCCATATATACTGGAATATCTTGATGTAAAACACATAATTCCTTTAAACTAATAGCTGGAAATATTTACAACCCCAAAAATCCTTGGAAATCTTGATAAAACTTATCAAAGATTCCCATATGCGCTTGAATATCTTGGTGTAAGACACAAATTACTTGAAAAAAAAGTCGGAAATAATTACAACCCCAATAATCCTTGATAATTATGATCAAAAATATCAAAGATCCCCATATATACTGGAATATCTTGATGTAAAACACATAATTCCTTTAAACTAATAGCTGGAAATATTTACAACCCCAAAAATCCTTGGAAATCTTGATAAAACTTATCAAAGATTCCCATATGCGATTGAATATCTTGGTGTAAGACACAAATTACTTGAAAAAAAAGTCGGAAATTATTACAACCCCAATAATCCTTGATAATTATGATCAAAAATATCAAAGATCCCCATAAATGCTGGAATATCTTGATGCAAAACACATAATTCCTTGAAAAAAATGGTCTAAAACAATAAAATTACCTAAAATTCTTGAAATGTATCGTCAAAAATTCTCATAAACACCGGTATATATTGATGTTGGATACATTATTCCTTGAAAATAATAGCCGGAAATATTTACAACCCCAAAAATCCTTGGAAATCTTGATAAAACTTATCAAACATTCCCATATGTGCTTGAATAACTTGGTGTAAGACACAAATTACTTGAAAAAAAAGTCGGAAATAATTACAACCCCAATATTCCTTGATAATTATGATCAAAAATATCAAAGACACCCATATATACTGGAATATCTTGATGTAAAACACATAATTCCTTTAAACTAATAGCTGGAAATATTTACAACCCCAAAAAGCCTTGGAAATCTTGATAAAACTTATCAAAGATTCCCATATGCGCTTGAATATCTTGGTGTAAGACACAAATTACTTGAAAAAAAAGTCGGAAATAATTACAACCCCAATAATCCTTGATAATTATGATCAAAAATATCAAAGATCCCCATATATACTGGAATATCTAGATGTAGGACACATAATTCCTTTAAACTAATAGCTGGAAATATTTACAACCCCAAAAATCTTTGGAAATCTTGATAAAACTTATCAAAGATTCCCATATGCGCTTGAATATCTTGGTGTGAGACACAAATTACTTGAAAAAAAAGTCGGAAATATTTACAACCCCAATAATTCTTGATAATTACGATCAAAAATATCAAAGATCCCCATAAATGCTGGAATATCTTGATGCAAAACACATAATTCCTTGAAAAAAATGGTCTAAAACAATAAAATTACCTAAAATTCTTGAAATGTATCGTCAAAAATTCTCATAAACACCGGTATATATTGATGTTGGATACATTATTCCTTGAAAATAATAGCCGGAAATATTTACAACCCCAAAAATCCTTGGAAATCTTGATAAAACTTATCAAACATTCCCATATGTGCTTGAATAACTTGGTGTAAGACACAAATTACTTGAAAAAAAAGTCGGAAATAATTACAACCCCAATATTCCTTGATAATTATGATCAAAAATATCAAAGACACCCATATATACTGGAATATCTTGATGTAAAACACATAATTCCTTTAAACTAATAGCTGGAAATATTTACAACCCCAAAAAGCCTTGGAAATCTTGATAAAACTTATCAAAGATTCCCATATGCGCTTGAATATTTTGGTGTAAGACACAAATTACTTGAAAAAAAAGTCGGAAATAATTACAACCCCAATAATCCTTGATAATTATGATCAAAAATATCAAAGATCCCCATCCCAGATAGCAAAAAAATATTTATTTGACATTGAAAAAATATTTTGTATGTAATGAACATGATTATATAAATGTTTTTTTTCTACATTTTTTTGATTACAAAAATGTTAAAATAATATTTATAAAATAATGGTTGGCCACTAAAGTTACATTTTATAAATATTATTTTAAGAATATTATAAGAACATTATTATAAGAATATTAAAAGAACATTATTATAAGAATATTATTAAAATGTTATCAAAATAACATTTATAAAATATAACTTCAGTGGCCAACCATTGTTTTATAAATATTATTTTAATATTTTTGTAATCAAAAAAATGTAAAAAAAAAAATATTTATATAATCATACTTTTTACATACAAAATATTTTATCAATATCATATAAATAATTTAAATTAGTTTAAAAATTATAAATGATTATATTTTTACTTTAGTTCTATTATAATAACGAGTATCAAAATATTATTTCAAATGGTACCTTTTTATTATTATAACACAATATAATAATTTCCATTTTTTTTATGCAAATTAAATATTTTATTATATATTCTGTATTAGAATCATGTGATTAAATACATCAACAGCACCAATAAATTATAACACTAATAATATAAACTTATATTAACAAATTTATTATTAGAGTAGATATATTTTACTACAGTCATAATCATAAATAACAATGATTACATTTAATATTATTATAATGTATTTGATTGTAGTTCCACAATTTTGTGCTCTCTAAATTTCGCACCAGCTATAAAAATTTTCATAGGTTGTTCCACATCAATTTTATCGTGGTTTTGATAACGTTTCATGTTTTTCACAGCATCTAAAATTTTAAACAAAGTTGTAATATTTCTGTATCAACTTCATAGTAAAATGTCTATAATTTACCAAATATAATAGAGCTAGCTCCAAGAGTTGAAAACACTTTTTTTTTCTTTTGCCCCTTATAACTATACTCTTGTAGTAAAGTGTCTTTGAAAAGAAAACGCATCATAGCCCTTATGGTACTTGGTAATGTATTGCGCACATAACGGGCAAGTTCAGCCACCTAAAGCATAAAATTATGGAAAAATTATACTTAGGTAATTTAAAATTAATTTACACAATTAGTCATTAAACCCATATTTATATTTATTCATAAATAAATATATAAAATTAAATATATATAACAACTCACCAATTGTATCCTATAATTGTTATCTAACAGCTTATTTTCAAATGTTTGAAGAGCATCTTCATCCACTTAAGGAAAATCACTGTTTAGTGATATAAATAAATCTGATACACTTGCATCTTTGTTCAATTCAGCATTGCTGTTCATTGTGTTGTTTCTGATCATTTCTTCAATTTTATCAATCTTTTCATGAAGTGATCTCATTTCATACTTCAAATTTAACACGTTACGGTTAATTTTTTCAAGAGTATCTAAATTCAATTTAAAATATCCGGAATTACTTTATTGTTATCTTGATAATTTTTGGGTCTGACACGAAATATCATAAAAATATAAAATTTATTTTTAACTATATATCTTTATACCATCACAATGTTATTTTAAAAACCATTATTTACCATTATTATGAAATTTACTTGTTTACATTATTATATAGTAGTATTTGATAAATACACTTTTAAATTTTATTAGATAATAAATAAAGGCAAAACAATATGATATTCTTTAATATGAATAGATTTAAAATTAAAACTGTAATTGTTATTTAATTTTTTAAATACTATATTATTATTTTAAAATAAACTTTATCACATCATCAGTTTCCTGGCCATACAAATAAAATATTTATTGATTTTTTATTGCCATGAAAGAAGTTTGGGAGTACCTCAAATTAACATAAATAATAAATACATACCACTTTTATCATTGAAGACATTATTTATCTGCTTTTGACTAGATTGAGAAGTACTTGCAATATAATTTTCATGAGTCACCTTAAATGGTGATGATGAAGTATTAATGATTGACGTAGTATGTTTGTTACTATCAAAAATTGAAATTTCTTGAATTTGATCTGAAATAATAATATATTGTAAATTCTAATTAAAATTTAAAATAATTTAGTAAATCAATTTATTTACCAGGATTTTTGAGTTTTTGAATTTTGTTTGACATAATATATGGGCTACGTGAAGAACAATTGCCGAAGTCTAATTTTTTCCTTGCTGAGAAATGTTTTGGCGATGACAATTTACCTGTAATAATATGTTCTAATAAGCATTTAATATTACTAAATAATAAATGTATAAATATCTAATACTTAAAATCATCTAAAAGTATTTATTTACATCATTATCAATATATATAATATGTACAAAGCAAATACTATATTATATTTAAAATATAACTAACTAATTTATAAGAAGATAATGGAGTTATTGAGTTTAATAGAATATTCTATAAGATATTTAAATAATAATAATAATAATAAAAATATTTAAGAAAAATAGATCAGATTCTCACAGATTTAATAACTAGGTAAATCATTATCCAATAGTAATATTAAGTATCAGAAATTAATTTTCATAAATTATTCAATAATGATATCATCAATGAGTATAATATAAATTAATAAAGAATTAAGATTATTATAATTATCTTCCTAGTATAAATTGAATTAAATTAAATGGCCTGGTAAATGTAATTTTAAAGAATTAACCACAATATTAATATTTTATATGGCTATTGGTAATATATATTAATGAAATGAGGAAAACATGATACATTTTCAATTTTTCAAAAATGCAAACATAACATTAATTTTACCTTGAACAGTATTTAATGCTGGAGAGTATAGTGGATCAGTATCACTATCATCTGAAATTACAAAATATAATTTAATTTAATTTATATAATTTAATCTCATAAAATTACAAAAATAAAGATAAATTCAAATTTATTTATTTACCATAAACATCACCAGAATCTGGGCTCCAGAAATTTGCAATGTCTTTAGTTTGTTTATCAAGCGATAGTTTTCTTTTCAATTTAGGTTTATTTTTGTCATTTTCTTGAGAAGATTCATTTGTGGACAAATCAGATGTTAGTTTAGCCAGATTAGCCTTTTCCTCGGCAATTTTATAATTATCTGTATATTGAATCAAAGAAAATAATATAATTCAATTAAATTGCTGAAAATTTAAAAACAAGTTCAT
The DNA here is from genome assembly GCF_020882245.1 of Rhopalosiphum padi. NCBI lineage: Eukaryota > Metazoa > Arthropoda > Insecta > Hemiptera > Aphididae > Rhopalosiphum > Rhopalosiphum padi. Next base: position 158,094 of record NC_083599.1, on the reverse strand, counting down.
ACTTAAATCTTTTCCTAGTTTGCGAGCACTTAAATAACGAAAACATTTTTCATTTGGCGATACTTGACTATCTATGTATGATCTTAAATTTTTTTTTGGCCAAGCACACATTTCATTGTTAAACCAATTTGATGGGACAACTTCTACGGAATTGTCTTTGAAAGCAACAATTGACCACATTATACTATAATAAAAATTTTTCCTTTAATAATTTCAAAACCAACAAAAAATTTTTTTTCAAGTTAAAATATAATATAAATAAAAAAAATTAGGAATGTAAGATTTAACACATAATAAATATAAAATTATCTTGATACTTATAATTATAATAAAAAAAAATTATAATAATAATATATTAAGTACAAATATTACAAGTATTACAAGTAAAGTTATAAAAAGGTTTATATTTTGGTAGAATGAATAATTGGTAGAGCAATAAATTTATTGTTATTAGGTAAAAGTATAACTTTTTTTTTAATACTACCAATTTCATACCAATTAAAATTATTATACAATTCATCAACTATATAAATGTCTAATTTGGATGATTTTATAGGATTATTAAACATTATGTGTTTGTTTTTAAATTTTTTACATATTAAAATAACTTCATTTAAATTGTTGTTGCATATTATATTAAAAACTTTTACAACATCATCATCAATAGTTAGAAGGTAGGAATCAGCTTCTATGTTTGTTTTTATTGTCATTGTTTCCAATACGATACAGGTAAATTGGTTTCCTTTCAATGCATTTTCTAATATTGGTCCACGTACATGTGGTCCACTAAGTTGATATGGAGCAATTTGAGTTTGAATTTGAGTTTTTAAATTACAGATTTCATTATACCTTTTGACAATTTGTTGCAAAGGCTTATCCGGTTTCCTCAACATTTTTTTTAGAGAACCCATGAAATTTTCAAACGGAAATGCTGAACAGTTATCAAGTGGTCCAAACTTATCATAGTCGTCACAAATATGTGTCAGGCCATGTACATTATGGGATATCAAATAAGAACCATAAATATTTTCAAAGTTTTTTACAAAATTGTCTAATAATTTTCTGGCAATATTGATAAATTTAGCATGGTCTGGACTGAGCAGTAAAGTCATTGCTATACTCAAACCAAAAAAATGTTTCCAATGTTCAACAGTCAATACATTTTTAGTCACAGTTGTACCAACATATAACAAAAACATGCGAAACTCTGTTGCCTTCCAACGGTTTACTTCATCAAGCTTACGAGTTTTTCTGGCAAACTCGCATGGAATATTAACTTTAATATCTTCAAGATGTTTTGATATTTCTCTGATTTTCCATGAAGGATATCTAATACTTACTGGACCTTTGATCCACAAAAGAATCAATTTCCTAACAACACCAAGACACACTAAATGCATGTAATCCAGTGAAAAATTGTTTACCACATCAAATGAAGGTAATGTTGATATGAGAGATACATTACCAACATGATGGTCTTCATTGGATTGCATTACATAATTTTCATGTGTCCTCTTAGATGGACACCTTGTAGGCGAAGTAAAGGGAAAACACAATCTATTTGATAAATATAAACCTTCATGTTCGCACCTTGAACACGAAAAAAATCCACTGTGTCCTTTAGTTTTTAATAAAAACGATTTTGCTGGTGCATCACAGCAAAATGTGTCTATATACAAATTATACACTTTATTATTAATACAAATACCAGTATTATTTAATAAATGTGCTTCGTCAGTAAATGATTTAATAAAACTGTTGCTATCAGCAGGTTTTTCTTTGCCACAATAAAGTCCAACTAGAAAAACTTTGTTATTTTCCGGACGAATGTATGCTAGTATAGGCCAAAATTGTTCTGGATTACTTTTAAAAATTGGTAACCCATCAACTCCTACCACAATATGGATATCATTATTATTTTTCAAACATTCTGGAAAATTGTTTTTAATACCATTCAATATACCAAAATGGTGATATATTCCAGGTTCAACAGTTTCAAAATTATAGGGCTCAACAGTTTTTGATTGCAAAATAGTCCTTGAATCTTTAGGCAAATCTTTAAAACATTTATGTTGTTTTAAAACAACTAATAGTTTATTTAATGCATTTTGTGGAATATTAAAATCAACAGCCCACTTAGCAATTAATGTACGGAAAAGAAAAGTTTGATCATATGTTTCATTTATAAAATAATCTTCATCTTGTTCAGATTCTGATGAAGATGAAGTAAATATTACGCTTGATTTTTTATTTAAAAACTCAAAAGTTAAATCTTGATTTTTTACTATTTCTTGAGGGTTCTGATTGGTAGAAGATTTGTCAATTGTTGCATTTAGTGGTTGAAAGCCTGATTGATTGTTTGTTTGAGAAGAAAAATTGCTATTTATTGTAGTAGGACCATAATTTGAATCACCCATAACAATTCCATTATCCCTTTCTAATTCTTCTTGAATTCGTCTTTGTTTTGATCGAGCACTTAAATGAGATTTTTTTTCAAAATCCATCTTACAAAATCTAATAGAAATTAAAGCAGAAGTTCCCATAAAACCGCAATAATATATATATATTATTGTTATTATCCATAAATAATAATTGAATAATTTGTGTCCAATAAGTATATAATTATAGTATGAATAAAAAAATATGAATAGTTAAAATTGATAGAATTTATGATAAATATTAAGTTTTAAACAAATGTCTAAAAATTATATGTTTAAAATAATATTTTTGGGATATATGTACTATATTATGTACCTACTGCACTGGGTATAACTTTCACGATTTAAATATTTTATAATATGTAGTAGGTGCATTTGGGTATATATATTATATATATATAATGAGCTTACACCCAATAGTACTAATGTGTGATTTAATAATATTTCACAATTTTATACTTCATGAAATATTATAATACTATATGCATATGTAATATATGTACCTAAAATGTGTGCATATATTCTTCTATGAGTATTTAGTTGGATAATACATATAATAGAATAAGTGAGACAACTTTTTATTTCAAAATGTAAAACAAAATAAAAATAAAATCTAGTAGTAAATAGTACCTAAAATTAACTACCTATAAAATAATAGTACCTAGGTAGGTACTCAACTTTTTAGATACCAAATAATTATTAAATCAATGACAAATAATTTTACACTAATTTCTAACAAGAAATTAATTAACATTCTCTTCTCCATCACTGAATATTAATAATAATAATAATAATAATAATACAATCGAGTAAACAGTTGAAATAACTATATAGTGTTATGTTGTGTAAGAACAGTTTATGAATTAAATAAAAACAAAATAAAACATAAAACATTAAAAATTTAAGGATCATATAGGTACCTAGGAATTTACTGTTTCACTCTATTGTGTTATATATTTATATAACAACTAATATGTTAGTTAAATACAATTGATAACTTATTAAAAGAAAACTTTATCCATTATATTATACACATTAAAACTAAAATAAGTATGTTGTACGTACTACGTGCAATATATTTTAAGATTACTTACACATTACTAATGGATAGGAATAAGTATATTAATTGAGAAATGTATATAATAAAACATTTTGAATAGATAGAAATCAGATTTTTAAAGAATAATAATATAGGTACGTACCTATTATTAATACTATATATTATACTATATATACTATTTATACTATTTGTACCTACTACCTACCTATAGTAACAACTTACAATTGTATTTAAATAAACAATAAAAAAAATTAAAAATATCAAAAAATTAAAATTTGTATGTACCTTATTATATTACTTACCTATAAAACAGTTGTCTGGGTAGACACTTCTGTAGTTTATTGAAGACTGAAGTTATAATAATATAATGATAATTAATAGCCAAAGTGCCAAAGCCAATCGTAATATAATAATATTATTTCACCAAAGTAAAATGTAATGTGCACAATACCGTAAAATCTGAACAATATGATACATATAGACACGGAGTATTTACGAGTAGCGGCTATACCTTCGACGTTCCATGGAAAAATAACAGTGAGAAGATATGTGTTTATTGTGACTGCAAGACACACGGACGGTTATTACTGGGAAAATCCTAAATCGGGTAAATGCATTCGTTATCGTCGTCTTCGCCATCGTCCGATAGCCGTATTTCTAATTTTAAATCAAAGTGGGGAATAATTTTATACTTAATAGTTAATACAGATAATATTTTAGTCGGTGTCTGACGACTATTATTATATATTTATATAACAATGGTTACTATATTGTTAACACTATTTTTTTTATAGACCAACTATGCGATTTTATTCGCTTAAACGTTACAACACAAAGCATTTAATATAATCAATAATCATTTTACGCAATTAAAAGCCGCAGCAGATATCATCATTACCTATTTTAATTATTTGATATAAAAATTAAAACAATCGTGGAAACACGCACTAATACATTATTACATATGTAATGCAGATCGTGGACGCGCGAATAATAACTTCAATTGATTTGAATATCTTATTCTTTCAAAATTAGTAAGAACAGTATTTAAGTATTATAAGAACTACGATAGAAAAAGATGCCTTAAAATCCATTGTAAATAAATAGGTACTCCAAGAGTAAAAAAAGCTAGAGGTCCTCGGGAGAGGAAGAGGAAGTCTAATATAAGACCATAAAAACATAAAATCTATTGTCTTATACGCATAAAAATACATATAAAATTTAAATAGGTACTTTAAAATTAAAATCCCAGTCATAATTATTATAAGACAATAAATTTCTTAATATCTTACAATATAAAAATAATATATACTACCTATCAATATTATTTTAGTATTTCATTTTTAATATTATATTAATCAAATATTAAAAATATAATTTAAACAACCCATTTTTGATAACGTAATGATAATATATTAAGAATATTATTTAAACAATCCATATATATAACATAATAATAATATATTCAGAATATTATTTTATTATTTCGATTGTGATGTCATATAATTAATACATTCATAATATAATTTAAACAATTCGTTTTTAATAACATATTAATAATATAAACAGAATATTATTAAATTATTTCATTTATAATTTCATATTAATAATATATTCATAATATTATTTAATGAACGATTATTTAATGTTATATTAATAATATATTCATAATATTATTTAATGAACGATTATTTAATGTTATATTAATATTTTTCTTATAATATAATAATTTTAATGAAAATATAATATTAATAAAATATTATCATTCCGAAAATGCTATCTGGGATATATACTGGAATATCTTGATGTAAAACACATAATTCCTTTAAACTAATAGCTGGAAATATTTACAACCCCAAAAATCCTTGGAAATCTTGATAAAACTTATCAAAGATTCCCATATGCGCTTGAATATCTTGGTGTAAGACACAAATTACTTGAAAAAAAAGTCGGAAATAATTACAACCCCAATAATCCTTGATAATTATAATCAAAAATATCAAAGATCCCCATATATACTGGAATATCTTGATGTAAAACACATAATTCCTTTAAACAAATAGCTGGAAATATTTACAACCCCAAAAATCCTTGGAAATCTTGATAAAACTTATCAAAGATTCCCATATGCGCTTGAATATCTTGGTGTAAGACACAAATTACTTGAAAAAAAAGTCGGAAATAATTACAACCCCAATAATCCTTGATAATTATGATCAAAAATATCAAAGATCCCCATATATACTGGAATATCTTGATGTTGGATACATTATTCCTTTAAACTAATAGCTGGAAATATTTACAACCCCAAAAATCCTTGGAAATCTTGATAAAACTTATCAAAGATTCCCATATGCGATTGAATATCTTGGTTTAAGACACAAATTACTTGAAAAAAAAGTCGGAAATAATTACAACCCCAATAATCCTTGATAATTATGATCAAAAATATCAAAGATCCCCATAAATGCTGGAATATCTTGATGCAGAACACATAATTCCTTGAAAAAAATGGTCTAAAACAATAAAATTACCTAAAATTCTTGAAATGTATCGTCAAAAATTCTCATAAACACCGGTATATATTGATGTTGGATACATAATTCCTTTAAACTAATAGCTGGAAATATTTACAACCCCAAAAATCCTTGGAAATCTTGATAAAACTTATCAAAGATTCCCATATGCGCTTGAATATCTTGGTGTAAGACACAAATTACTTGAAAAAAAAGTCGGAAATAATTACAACCCCAATAATCCTTGATAATTATGATCAAAAATATCAAAGATCCCCATATATACTGGAATATCTTGATGTAAAACACATAATTCCTTAAAAAAAAATGGTCTAAAACAAAAAAATTACCTAAAATTCTTGAAATGTATCGTCAAAAATTCTCATAAACTGCGGTATATATTCATGTTGGATGCATTATTCCTTGAAAATAATAGCCGTAAATATTTACAACCCCAAGGATCCTTGAAATTCGTGATTAAAAATATTAAATATCCCAAAAAGCGCTTGAATATCTTGATGTAGGACACATTATTCCTTGAAAATAATAGTTGGAAATAGTTACAACCCCAAGAAGCCTTGGAAATCTTCATAAAACTATCAAAAATCACCATATACGGATTAATATATTTGTCTCAGAGAAAATATTCCTTGAAAACAAAAGCCGGAAAAAATACATCCCAAATAAATCTTGACAATATTGGTCGTAAATATCAAACATCCCCAAAAATGCTGGATTTCTTTGGTGTGAGACACTAAACTCCTTGAAATTATGGGTCTATTATTTGTTAATTTTCTAAAATACTGATAAAATTGAAGTAAAATTCCCAAAAACTTTTGAATATCTAGATGTAGGACACATAATTCCTTTAAACTAATAGCTGGAAATATTTACAACCCCAAAAATCTTTGGAAATCTTGATAAAACTTATCAAAGATTCCCATATGCGCTTGAATATCTTGGTGTAAGACACAAATTACTTGAAAAAAAAGTCGGAAATAATTACAACCCCAATAATCCTTGATAATTATGATCAAAAATATCAAAGATCCCCATATATACTGGAATATCTTGATGTAAAACACATAATTCCTTTAAACTAATAGCTGAAAATATTTCCAACCCCAAAAATCCTTGGAAATCTTGATAAAACTTATCAAAGATTCCCATATGCGCTTGAATATCTTGGTGTAAGACACAAATTACTTGAAAAAAAAGTCGGAAATAATTACAACCCCAATAATCCTTGATAATTATGATCAAAAATATCAAAGATCCCCATATATACTGGAATATCTAGATGTAGGACACATAATTCCTTTAAACTAATAGCTGGAAATATTTACAACCCCAAAAATCTTTGGAAATCTTGATAAAACTTATCAAAGATTCCCATATGCGCTTGAATATCTTGGTGTGAGACACAAATTACTTGAAAAAAAAGTCGGAAATATTTACAACCCCAATAATCCTTGATAATTATGATCAAAAATATCAAAGATCCCCATAAATGCTGGAATATCTTGATGCAGAACACATAATTCCTTGAAAAAAATGGTCTAAAACAATAAAATTACCTAAAATTCTTGAAATGTATCGTCAAAAATTCTCATAAACACCGGTATATATTGATGTTGGATACATAATTCCTTTAAACTAATAGCTGGAAATATTTACAACCCCAAAAATCCTTGGAAATCTTGATAAAACTTATCAAAGATTTCCATATGCGCTTGAATATCTTGGTGTAAGACACAAATTACTTGAAAAAAAAGTCGGAAATAATTACAACCCCAATAATCCTTGATAATTATGATCAAAAATATCAAAGATCCCCATATATACTGGAATATCTTGATGTAAAACACATAATTCCTTGAAAAAAATGGTCTAAAACAAAAAAATTACCTAAAATTCTTGAAATGTATCGTCAAAAATTCTCATAAACTGCGGTATATATTCATGTTGGATGCATTATTCCTTGAAAATAATAGCCGTAAATATTTACAACCCCAAGGATCCTTGAAATTCGTGATTAAAAATATTAAATATCCCAAAAAGCGCTTGAATATCTTGATGTAGGACACATTATTCCTTGAAAATAATAGTTGGAAATAGTTACAACCCCAAGAAGCCTTGGAAATCTTCATAAAACTATCAAAAATCACCATATACGGATAAATATATTTGTCTCAGAGAAAATATTCCTTGAAAACAAAAGCCGGAAAAAATACATCCCAAATAAATCTTGACAATATTGGTCGTAAATATCAAACATCCCCAAAAATGCTGGATTTCTTTGGTGTGAGACACTAAACTCCTTGAAATTATGGGTCTATTATTTGTTAATTTTCTAAAATACTGATAAAATTGAAGTAAAATTCCCAAAAACTTTTGAATATCTAGATGTAGGACACATAATTCCTTTAAACTAATAGCTGGAAATATTTACAACCCCAAAAATCCTTGGAAATCTTGATAAAACTTATCAAAGATTCCCATATGCGATTGAATATCTTGGTGTAAGACACAAATTACTTGAAAAAAAAGTCGGAAATTATTACAACCCCAATAATCCTTGATAATTATGATCAAAAATATCAAAGATCCCCATAAATGCTGGAATATCTTGATGCAAAACACATAATTCCTTGAAAAAAATGGTCTAAAACAATAAAATTACCTAAAATTCTTGAAATGTATCGTCAAAAATTCTCATAAACAGCGGTATATATTGATGTTGGATACATAATTCCTTTAAACTGATAGCTGGAAATATTTACAACCCCAAAAATCCTTGGAAATCTTGATAAAACTTATCAAAGATTCCCATATGCGCTTGAATATCTTGGTTTAAGACACAAATTACTTGAAAAAAAAGTCGGAAATAATTACAACCCCAAAAATCCTTGGAAATCTTGATAAAACTTATCAAAGATTCCCATATGCGCTTGAATAACTTGGTGTAAGACACAAATTACTTGAAAAAAAAGTCGGAAATAATTACAACCCCAATATTCCTTGATAATTATGATCAAAAATATCAAAGACACCCATATATACTGGAATATCTTGATGTAAAACACATAATTCCTTTAAACTAATAGCTGGAAATATTTACAACCCCAAAAATCCTTGGAAATCTTGATAAAACTTATCAAAGATTCCCATATGCGCTTGAATATCTTGGTGTAAGACACAAATTACTTGAAAAAAAAGTCGGAAATAATTACAACCCCAATAATCCTTGATAATTATGATCAAAAATATCAAAGATCCCCATATATATTGGAATATCTTGATGTAAAACACATAATTCCTTTAAACTAATAGCTGGAAATATTTACAACCCCAAAAATCCTTGGAAATCTTGATAAAACTTATCAAAGATTCCCATATGCGATTGAATATCTTGGTGTAAGACACAAATTACTTGAAAAAAAAGTCGGAAATAATTACAACCCCAATAATCCTAGATAATTATGATCAAAAATATCAAAGATCCCCATAAATGCTGGAATATCTTGATGCAGAACACATAATTCCTTGAAAAAATGGTCTAAAACAATAAAATTACCTAAAATTCTTGAAATGTATCGTCAAAAATTCTCATAAACAGCGGTATATATTGATGTTGGATACATAATTCCTTTAAACTGATAGCTGGAAATATTTACAACCCCAAAAATCCTTGGAAATCTTGATAAAACTTATCAAAGATTCCCAAATGCGCTTGAATAACTTGGTGTAAGACACAAATTACTTGAAAAAAAAGTCGGAAATAATTACAACCCCAAAAATCCTTGGAAATCTTGATAAAACTTATCAAAGATTCCCATATGCGCTTGAATAACTTGGTGTAAGACACAAATTACTTGAAAAAAAAGTCGGAAATAATTACAACCCCAATATTCCTTGATAATTATGATCAAAAATATCAAAGACACCCATATATACTGGAATATCTTGATGTAAAACACATAATTCCTTTAAACTAATAGCTGGAAATATTTACAACCCCAAAAATCCTTGGAAATCTTGATAAAACTTATCAAAGATTCCCATATGCGCTTGAATATCTTGGTGTAAGACACAAATTACTTGAAAAAAAAGTCGGAAATAATTACAACCCCAATAATCCTTGATAATTATGATCAAAAATATCAAAGATCCCCATATATATTGGAATATCTTGATGTAAAACACATAATTCCTTTAAACTAATAGCTGGAAATATTTACAACCCCAAAAATCCTTGGAAATCTTGATAAAACTTATCAAAGATTCCCATATGCGATTGAATATCTTGGTGTAAGACACAAATTACTTGAAAAAAAAGTCGGAAATAATTACAACCCCAATAATCCTAGATAATTATGATCAAAAATATCAAAGATCCCCATAAATGCTGGAATATCTTGATGCAGAACACATAATTCCTTGAAAAAATGGTCTAAAACAATAAAATTACCTAAAATTCTTGAAATGTATCGTCAAAAATTCTCATAAACAGCGGTATATATTGATGTTGGATACATAATTCCTTTAAACTGATAGCTGGAAATAATTACAACCCCAAAAATCCTTGGAAATCTTGATAAAACTTATCAAAGATTCCCATATGCGCTTGAATAACTTGGTGTAAGACACAAATTACTTGAAAAAAAAGTCGGAAATAATTACAACCCCAATATTCCTTGATAATTATGATCAAAAATATCAAAGACACCCATATATACTGGAATATCTTGATGTAAAACACATAATTCCTTTAAACTAATAGCTGGAAATATTTACAACCCCAAAAATCCTTGGAAATCTTGATAAAACTTATCAAAGATTCCCATATGCGCTTGAATATCTTGGTGTAAGACACAAATTACTTGAAAAAAAAGTCGGAAATAATTACAACCCCAATAATCCTTGATAATTATGATCAAAAATATCAAAGATCCCCATATATATTGGAATATCTTGATGTAAAACACATAATTCCTTTAAACTAATAGCTGGAAATATTTACAACCCCAAAAATCCTTGGAAATCTTGATAAAACTTATCAAAGATTCCCATATGCGATTGAATATCTTGGTGTAAGACACAAATTACTTGAAAAAAAAGTCGGAAATAATTACAACCCCAATAATCCTAGATAATTATGATCAAAAATATCAAAGATCCCCATAAATGCTGGAATATCTTGATGCAGAACACATAATTCCTTGAAAAAATGGTCTAAAACAATAAAATTACCTAAAATTCTTGAAATGTATCGTCAAAAATTCTCATAAACAGCGGTATATATTGATGTTGGATACATAATTCCTTTAAACTGATAGCTGGAAATATTTACAACCCCAAAAATCCTTGGAAATCTTGATAAAACTTATCAAAGATTCCCAAATGCGCTTGAATAACTTGGTGTAAGACACAAATTACTTGAAAAAAAAGTCGGAAATAATTACAACCCCAATAATCCTTGATAATTATGATCAAAAATATCAAAGATCCCCATATATACTGGAATATCTTGATGTAAAACACATAATTCCTTTAAACTAATAGCTGGAAATATTTACAACCCCAAAAATCCTTGGAAATGTTGATAAAACTTATCAAAGATTCCCATATGCGCTTGAATATCTTGGTTTAAGACACAAATTACTTGAAAAAAAAGTCGGAAATAATTACAACCCCAATAATCCTTGATAATTATGATCAAAAATATCAAAGATCCCCATATATACTGGAATATCTTGATGTAAAACACATAATTCCTTTAAACTAATAGCTGGAAATATTTACAACCCCAAAAATCCTTGGAAATCTTGATAAAACTTATCAAAGATTCCCATATGCGCTTGAATATCTTGGTGTAAGACACAAATTACTTGAAAAAAAAGTCGGAAATAATTACAACCCCAATAATCCTTGATAATTATGATCAAAAATATCAAAGATCCCCATATATACTGGAATATCTTGATGTAAAACACATAATTCCTTTAAACTAATAGCTGGAAATATTTACAACCCCAAAAATCCTTGGAAATCTTGATAAAACTTATCAAAGATTCCCATATGCGATTGAATATCTTGGTGTAAGACACAAATTACTTGAAAAAAAAGTCGGAAATTATTACAACCCCAATAATCCTTGATAATTATGATCAAAAATATCAAAGATCCCCATAAATGCTGGAATATCTTGATGCAAAACACATAATTCCTTGAAAAAAATGGTCTAAAACAATAAAATTACCTAAAATTCTTGAAATGTATCGTCAAAAATTCTCATAAACACCGGTATATATTGATGTTGGATACATTATTCCTTGAAAATAATAGCCGGAAATATTTACAACCCCAAAAATCCTTGGAAATCTTGATAAAACTTATCAAACATTCCAATATGTGCTTGAATAACTTGGTGTAAGACACAAATTACTTGAAAAAAAAGTCGGAAATAATTACAACCCCAATATTCCTTGATAATTATGATCAAAAATATCAAAGACACCCATATATACTGGAATATCTTGATGTAAAACACATAATTCCTTTAAACTAATAGCTGGAAATATTTACAACCCCAAAAAGCCTTGGAAATCTTGATAAAACTTATCAAAGATTCCCATATGCGCTTGAATATCTTGGTGTAAGACACAAATTACTTGAAAAAAAAGTCGGAAATAATTACAACCCCAATAATCCTTGATAATTATGATCAAAAATATCAAAGATCCCCATATATACTGGAATATCTTGATGTAAAACACATAATTCCTTGAAAAAAATGGTCTAAAACAAAAAAATTACCTAAAATTCTTGAAATGTATCGTCAAAAATTCTCATAAACTGCGGTATATATTCATGTTGGATGCATTATTCCTTGAAAATAATAGCCGTAAATATTTACAACCCCAAGGATCCTTGAAATTCGTGATTAAAAATATTAAATATCCCAAAAAGCGCTTGAATATCTTGATGTAGGACACATTATTCCTTGAAAATAATAGTTGGAAATAGTTACAACCCCAAGAAGCCTTGGAAATCTTCATAAAACTATCAAAAATCACCATATACGGATTAATATATTTGTCTCAGAGAAAATATTCCTTGAAAACAAAAGCCGGAAAAAATACATCCCAAATAAATCTTGACAATATTGGTCGTAAATATCAAACATCCCCAAAAATACTGGATTTCTTTGGTGTGAGACACTAAACTCCTTGAAATTATGGGTCTATTATTTGTTAATTTTCTAAAATACTGATAAAATTGAAGTAAAATTCCCAAAAACTTTTGAATATCTAGATGTAGGACACATAATTCCTTTAAACTAATAGCTGGAAATATTTACAACCCCAAAAATCCTTGGAAATCTTGATAAAACTTATCAAAGATTCCCATATGCGCTTGAATATCTTGGTGTAAGACACAAATTACTTGAAAAAAAAGTCGGAAATAATTACAACCCCAATAATCCTTGATAATTATGATCAAAAATATCAAAGATCCCCATATATACTGGAATATCTTGATGTAAAACACATAATTCCTTTAAACTAATAGCTGGAAATATTTACAACCCCAAAAATCCTTGGAAATCTTGATAAAACTTATCAAAGATTCCCATATGCGCTTGAATAACTTGGTATAAGACACAAATTACTTGAAAAAAAAGTCGGAAATAATTACAACCCCAATATTCCTTGATAATTATGATCAAAAATATCAAAGACACCCATATATACTGGAATATCTTGATGTAAAACACATAATTCCTTTAAACTAATAGCTGGAAATATTTACAACCCCAAAAATCCTTGGAAATCTTGATAAAACTTATCAAAGATTCCCATATGCGATTGAATATCTTGGTGTAAGACACAAATTACTTGAAAAAAAAGTCGGAAATTATTACAACCCCAATAATCCTTGATAATTATGATCAAAAATATCAAAGATCCCCATAAATGCTGGAATATCTTGATGCAAAACATATAATTCCTTGAAAAAAATGGTCTAAAACAATAAAATTACCTAAAATTCTTGAAATGTATCGTCGAAAATTCTCATAAACAGCGGTATATATTGATGTTGGATACATAATTCCTTTAAACTGATAGCTGGAAATATTTACAACCCCAAAAATCCTTGGAAATCTTGATAAAACTTATCAAAGATTCCCATATGCGCTTGAATATCTTGGTTTAAGACACAAATTACTTGAAAAAAAAGTCGGAAATAATTACAACCCCAAAAATCCTTGGAAATCTTGATAAAACTTATCAAAGATTCCCATATGCGCTTGAATAACTTGGTGTAAGACACAAATTACTTGAAAAAAAAGTCGGAAATAATTACAACCCCAATATTCCTTGATAATTATGATCAAAAATATCAAAGACACCCATATATACTGGAATATCTTGATGTAAAACACATAATTCCTTTAAACTAATAGCTGGAAACATTTACAACCCCAAAAATCCTTGGAAATCTTGATAAAACTTATCAAAGATTCCCATATGCGCTTGAATATCTTGGTGTAAGACACAAATTACTTGAAAAAAAAGTCGGAAATAATTACAACCCCAATAATCCTTGATAATTATGATCAAAAATATCAAAGATCCCCATAAATGCTGGAATATCTTGATGCAAAACACATAATTCCTTGAAAAAAATGGTCTAAAACAATAAAATTACCTAAAATTCTTGAAATGTATCGTCAAAAATTCTCATAAACACCGGTATATATTGATGTTGGATACATTATTCCTTGAAAATAATAGCCGGAAATATTTACAACCCCAAAAATCCTTGGAAATCTTGATAAAACTTATCAAACATTCCCATATGTGCTTGAATAACTTGGTGTAAGACACAAATTACTTGAAAAAAAAGTCGGAAATAATTACAACCCCAATATTCCTTGATAATTATGATCAAAAATATCAAAGACACCCATATATACTGGAATATCTTGATGTAAAACACATAATTCCTTTAAACTAATAGCTGGAAATATTTACAACCCCAAAAAGCCTTGGAAATCTTGATAAAACTTATCAAAGATTCCCATATGCGCTTGAATATCTTGGTGTAAGACACAAATTACTTGAAAAAAAAGTCGGAAATAATTACAACCCCAATAATCCTTGATAATTATGATCAAAAATATCAAAGATCCCCATATATACTGGAATATCTTGATGTAAAACACATAATTCCTTGAAAAAAATGGTCTAAAACAAAAAAATTACCTAAAATTCTTGAAATGTATCGTCAAAAATTCTCATAAACTGCGGTATATATTCATGTTGGATGCATTATTCCTTGAAAATAATAGCCGTAAATATTTACAACCCCAAGGATCCTTGAAATTCGTGATTAAAAATATTAAATATCCCAAAAAGCGCTTGAATATCTTGATGTAGGACACATTATTCCTTGAAAATAATAGTTGAAAATAGTTACAACCCCAAGAAGCCTTGGAAATCTTCATAAAACTATCAAAAATCACCATATACGGATTAATATATTTGTCTCAGAGAAAATATTCCTTGAAAACAAAAGCCGGAAAAAATACATCCCAAATAAATCTTGACAATATTGGTCGTAAATATCAAACATCCCCAAAAATACTGGATTTCTTTGGTGTGAGACACTAAACTCCTTGAAATTATGGGTCTATTATTTGTTAATTTTCTAAAATACTGATAAAATTGAAGTAAAATTCCCAAAAACTTTTGAATATCTAGATGTAGGACACATAATTCCTTTAAACTAATAGCTGGAAATATTTACAACCCCAAAAATCCTTGGAAATCTTGATAAAACTTATCAAAGATTCCCATATGCGCTTGAATATCTTGGTGTAAGACACAAATTACTTGAAAAAAAAGTCGGAAATAATTACAACCCCAATAATCCTTGATAATTATGATCAAAAATATCAAAGATCCCCATATATACTGGAATATCTTGATGTAAAACACATAATTCCTTTAAACTAATAGCTGGAAATATTTACAACCCCAAAAATCCTTGGAAATCTTGATAAAACTTATCAAAGATTCCCATATGCGCTTGAATAACTTGGTATAAGACACAAATTACTTGAAAAAAAAGTCGGAAATAATTACAACCCCAATATTCCTTGATAATTATGATCAAAAATATCAAAGACACCCATATATACTGGAATATCTTGATGTAAAACACATAATTCCTTTAAACTAATAGCTGGAAATATTTACAACCCCAAAAATCCTTGGAAATCTTGATAAAACTTATCAAAGATTCCCATATGCGATTGAATATCTTGGTGTAAGACACAAATTACTTGAAAAAAAAGTCGGAAATTATTACAACCCCAATAATCCTTGATAATTATGATCAAAAATATCAAAGATCCCCATAAATGCTGGAATATCTTGATGCAAAACATATAATTCCTTGAAAAAAATGGTCTAAAACAATAAAATTACCTAAAATTCTTGAAATGTATCGTCGAAAATTCTCATAAACAGCGGTATATATTGATGTTGGATACATAATTCCTTTAAACTGATAGCTGGAAATATTTACAACCCCAAAAATCCTTGGAAATCTTGATAAAACTTATCAAAGATTCCCATATGCGCTTGAATATCTTGGTTTAAGACACAAATTACTTGAAAAAAAAGTCGGAAATAATTACAACCCCAAAAATCCTTGGAAATCTTGATAAAACTTATCAAAGATTCCCATATGCGCTTGAATAACTTGGTGTAAGACACAAATTACTTGAAAAAAAAGTCGGAAATAATTACAACCCCAATATTCCTTGATAATTATGATCAAAAATATCAAAGACACCCATATATACTGGAATATCTTGATGTAAAACACATAATTCCTTTAAACTAATAGCTGGAAACATTTACAACCCCAAAAATCCTTGGAAATCTTGATAAAACTTATCAAAGATTCCCATATGCGCTTGAATATCTTGGTGTAAGACACAAATTACTTGAAAAAAAAGTCGGAAATAATTACAACCCCAATAATCCTTGATAATTATGATCAAAAATATCAAAGATCCCCATATATATTGGAATATCTTGATGTAAAACTCATAATTCCTTTAAACTAATAGCCGGAAATATTTACAACCCCAAAAATCCTTGGAAATCTTGATAAAACTTATCAAAGATTCCCAAATGCGCTTGAATAACTTGGTGTAAGACACAAATTACTTGAAAAAAAAGTCGGAAATAATTACAACCCCAATAATCCTTGATAATTATAATCAAAAATATCAAAGATCCCCATATATACTGGAATATCTTGATGTAAAACACATAATTCCTTTAAACTAATAGCTGGAAATATTTACAACCCCAAAAATCCTTGGAAATCTTGATAAAACTTATCAAAGATTCCCATATGCGCTTGAATATCTTGGTTTAAGACACAAATTACTTGAAAAAAAAGTCGGAAATAATTACAACCCCAAAAATCCTTGGAAATCTTGATAAAACTTATCAAAGATTCCCATATGCGCTTGAATAACTTGGTGTAAGACACAAATTACTTGAAAAAAAAGTCGGAAATAATTACAACCCCAATATTCCTTGATAATTATGATCAAAAATATCAAAGACACCCATATATACTGGAATATCTTGATGTAAAACACATAATTCCTTTAAACTAATAGCTGGAAATATTTACAACCCCAAAAATCCTTGGAAATCTTGATAAAACTTATCAAAGATTCCCATATGCGCTTGAATATCTTGGTGTAAGACACAAATTACTTGAAAAAAAAGTCGGAAATAATTACGACCCCAATAATCCTTGATAATTATAATCAAAAATATCAAAGATCCCCATATATACTGGAATATCTTGATGTAAAACACATAATTCCTTTAAACTAATAGCTGGAAATATTTACAACCCCAAAAATCCTTGGAAATCTTGATAAAACTTATCAAAGATTCCCATATGCGCTTGAATATCTTGGTGTAAGACACAAATTACTTGAAAAAAAAGTCGGAAATAATTACAACCCCAATAATCCTTGATAATTATGATCAAAAATATCAAAGATCCCCATATATACTGGAATATCTTGATGTAAAACACATAATTCCTTTAAACTAATAGCTGGAAATATTTACAACCCCAAAAATCCTTGGAAATCTTGATAAAACTTATCAAAGATTCCCATATGCGATTGAATATCTTGGTGTAAGACACAAATTACTTGAAAAAAAAGTCGGAAATTATTACAACCCCAATAATCCTTGATAATTATGATCAAAAATATCAAAGATCCCCATAAATGCTGGAATATCTTGATGCAAAACATATAATTCCTTGAAAAAAAATGGTCTAAAACAATAAAATTACCTAAAATTCTTGAAATGTATCGTCAAAAATTCTCATAAACAGCGGTATATATTGATGTTGGATACATAATTCCTTTAAACTGATAGCTGGAAATATTTACAACCCCAAAAATCCTTGGAAATCTTGATAAAACTTATCAAAGATTCCCATATGCGCTTGAATATCTTGGTTTAAGACACAAATTACTTGAAAAAAAAGTCGGAAATAATTACAACCCCAAAAATCCTTGGAAATCTTGATAAAACTTATCAAAGACACCCATATATACTGGAATATCTTGATGTAAAACACATAATTCCTTTAAACTAATAGCTGGAAACATTTACAACCCCAAAAATCCTTGGAAATCTTGATAAAACTTATCAAAGATTCCCATATGCGCTTGAATATCTTGGTGTAAGACACAAATTACTTGAAAAAAAAAGTCGGAAATAATTACAACCCCAATAATCCTTGATAATTATGATCAAAAATATCAAAGATCCCCATATATATTGGAATATCTTGATGTAAAACTCATAATTCCTTTAAACTAATAGCCGGAAATATTTACAACCCCAAAAATCCTTGGAAATCTTGATAAAACTTATCAAAGATTCCCAAATGCGCTTGAATAACTTGGTGTAAGACACAAATTACTTGAAAAAAAAGTCGGAAATAATTACAACCCCAATAATCCTTGATAATTATAATCAAAAATATCAAAGATCCCCATATATACTGGAATATCTTGATGTAAAACACATAATTCCTTTAAACTAATAGCTGGAAATATTTACAACCCCAAAAATCCTTGGAAATCTTGATAAAACTTATCAAAGATTCCCATCTGCGCTTGAATATCTTGGTTTAAGACACAAATTACTTGAAAAAAAAGTCGGAAATAATTACAACCCCAAAAATCCTTGGAAATCTTGATAAAACTTATCAAAGATTCCCATATGCGCTTGAATAACTTGGTGTAAGACACAAATTACTTGAAAAAAAAGTCGGAAATAATTACAACCCCAATATTCCTTGATAATTATGATCAAAAATATCAAAGACACCCATATATACTGGAATATCTTGATGTAAAACACATAATTCCTTTAAACTAATAGCTGGAAATATTTACAACCCCAAAAATCCTTGGAAATCTTGATAAAACTTATCAAAGATTCCCATATGCGCTTGAATATCTTGGTGTAAGACACAAATTACTTGAAAAAAAAGTCGGAAATAATTACGACCCCAATAATCCTTGATAATTATAATCAAAAATATCAAAGATCCCCATATATACTGGAATATCTTGATGTAAAACACATAATTCCTTTAAACTAATAGCTGGAAATATTTAC
Organism: Rhopalosiphum padi; assembly: GCF_020882245.1. NCBI lineage: Eukaryota > Metazoa > Arthropoda > Insecta > Hemiptera > Aphididae > Rhopalosiphum > Rhopalosiphum padi. The sequence goes on along the minus strand of NC_083599.1, from coordinate 138,326 downwards.
AACCCCAAAAATCCTTGGAAATCTTGATAAAACTTATCAAAGATTCCCATATGCGCTTGAATATCTTGGTTTAAGACACAAATTACTTGAAAAAAAAGTCGGAAATAATTACAACCCCAAAAATCCTTGGAAATCTTGATAAAACTTATCAAAGATTCCCATATGCGCTTGAATAACTTGGTGTAAGACACAAATTACTTGAAAAAAAAGTCGGAAATAATTACAACCCCAATATTCCTTGATAATTATGATCAAAAATATCAAAGACACCCATATATACTGGAATATCTTGATGTAAAACACATAATTCCTTTAAACTAATAGCTGGAAATATTTACAACCCCAAAAATCCTTGGAAATCTTGATAAAACTTATCAAAGATTCCCATATGCGCTTGAATATCTTGGTGTAAGACACAAATTACTTGAAAAAAAAGTCGGAAATAATTACAACCCCAATAATCCTTGATAATTATGATCAAAAATATCAAAGATCCCCATATATATTGGAATATCTTGATGTAAAACACATAATTCCTTTAAACTAATAGCTGGAAATATTTACAACCCCAAAAATCCTTGGAAATCTTGATAAAACTTATCAAAGATTCCCATATGCGATTGAATATCTTGGTGTAAGACACAAATTACTTGAAAAAAAAGTCGGAAATAATTACAACCCCAATAATCCTAGATAATTATGATCAAAAATATCAAAGATCCCCATAAATGCTGGAATATCTTGATGCAGAACACATAATTCCTTGAAAAAATGGTCTAAAACAATAAAATTACCTAAAATTCTTGAAATGTATCGTCAAAAATTCTCATAAACAGCGGTATATATTGATGTTGGATACATAATTCCTTTAAACTGATAGCTGGAAATATTTACAACCCCAAAAATCCTTGCAAATCTTGATAAAACTTATCAAAGATTCCCAAATGCGCTTGAATAACTTGGTGTAAGACACAAATTACTTGAAAAAAAGTCGGAAATAATTACAACCCCAATAATCCTTGATAATTATGATCAAAAATATCAAAGATCCCCATATATACTGGAATATCTTGATGTAAAACACATAATTCCTTTAAACTAATAGCTGGAAATATTTACAACCCCAAAAATTCTTGGAAATCTTGATAAAACTTATCAAAGATTCCCATATGCGCTTGAATATCTTGGTTTAAGACACAAATTACTTGAAAAAAAAGTCGGAAATAATTACAACCCCAATAATCCTTGATAATTATGATCAAAAATATCAAAGACACCCATATATACTGGAATATCTTGATGTAAAACACATAATTCCTTTAAACTAATAGCTGGAAATATTTACAACCCCAAAAATCCTTGGAAATCGTGATAAAACTTATCAAAGATTCCCATATGCGCTTGAATATCTTGGTGTAAGACACAAATTACTTGAAAAAAAAGTCGGAAATAATTACAACCCCAATAATCCTTGATAATTATGATCAAAAATATCAAAGATCCCCATATATACTGGAATATCTTGATGTAAAACACATAATTCCTTTAAACTAATAGCTGGAAATATTTACAACCCCAAAAATCCTTGGAAATCTTGATAAAACTTATCAAAGATTCCCATATGCGATTGAATATCTTGGTGTAAGACACAAATTACTTGAAAAAAAAGTCGGAAATTATTACAACCCCAATAATCCTTGATAATTATGATCAAAAATATCAAAGATCCCCATAAATGCTGGAATATCTTGATGCAAAACACATAATTCCTTGAAAAAACTGGGTCTAAAACAATAAAATTACCTAAAATTCTTGAAATGTATCGTCAAAAATTCTCATAAACACCGGTATATATTGATGTTGGATACATTATTCCTTGAAAATAATAGCCGGAAATATTTACAACCCCAAAAATCCTTGGAAATCTTGATAAAACTTATCAAACATTCCCATATGTGCTTGAATAACTTGGTGTAAGACACAAATTACTTGAAAAAAAAGTCGAAATAATTACAACCCCAATATTCCTTGATAATTATGATCAAAAATATCAAAGACACCCATATATACTGGAATATCTTGATGTAAAACACATAATTCCTTTAAACTAATAGCTGGAAATATTTACAACCCCAAAAATCCTTGGAAATCTTGATAAAACTTATCAAAGATTCCCATATGCGCTTGAATATCTTGGTGTAAGACACAAATTACTTGAAAAAAAAGTCGGAAATAATTACAACCCCAATAATCCTTGATAATTATGATCAAAAATATCAAAGATCCCCATATATATTGGAATATCTTGATGTAAAACACATAATTCCTTTAAACTAATAGCTGGAAATATTTACAACCCCAAAAATCCTTGGAAATCTTGATAAAACTTATCAAAGATTCCCATATGCGATTGAATATCTTGGTGTAAGACCACAAATTACTTGAAAAAAAAGTCGGAAATAATTACAACCCCAATAATCCTAGATAATTATGATCAAAAAATATCAAAGATCCCCATAAATGCTGGAATATCTTGATGCAGAACACATAATTCCTTGAAAAAATGGTCTAAAAACAATAAAATTACCTAAAATTCTTGAAATGTATCGTCAAAAATTCTCATAAACAGCGGTATATATTGATGTTGGATACATAATTCCTTTAAAACTGATAGCTGGAAATATTTACAACCCCAAAAATCCTTGGAAATCTTGATAAAACTTATCAAAGATTCCCAAATGCGCTTGAATAACTTGGTGTAAGACACAAATTACTTGAAAAAAAAGTCGGAAATAATTACAACCCCAATAATCCTTGATAATTATGATCAAAAATATCAAAGATCCCCATATATACTGGAATATCTTGATGTAAAACACATAATTCCTTTAAACTAATAGCTGGAAATATTTACAACCCCAAAAATTCTTGGAAATCTTGATAAAACTTATCAAAGATTCCCATATGCGCTTGAATATCTTGGTTTAAGACACAAATTACTTGAAAAAAAAGTCGGAAATAATTACAACCCCAATAATCCTTGATAATTATGATCAAAAATATCAAAGACAACCCATATATACTGGAATATCTTGATGTAAAACACATAATTCCTTTAAACTAATAGCTGGAAATATTTACAACCCCAAAAATCCTTGGAAATCTTGATAAAACTTATCAAAGATTCCCCATATCCATATGCGACTTGAATATCTTGGGTGTAAGACACAAATTACTTGAAAAAAAAGTCGGAAATAATTACAACCCCAATAATCCTTGATAATTATGATCAAAAATATCAAAGATCCCCATATATACTGGAATATCTTGATGTAAAACACATAATTCCTTTAAACTAATAGCTGGAAATATTTACAACCCCAAAAAAGCCTTGGAAATCTTGATAAAACTTATCAAAGATTCCCATATGCGCTTGAATATCTTGGTGTAAGACACAAATTACTTGAAAAAAAAGTCGGAAATAATTACAACCCCAATAATCCTTGATAATTATGATCAAAAATTTCAAAGATCCCCATATATACTGGAATATCTTGATGTAAAAACACATAATTCCTTGAAAAAAATGGTCTAAAACAAAAAAATTACCTAAAATTCTTGAAATGTATCGTCAAAAATTCTCATAAACTGCGGTATATATTCATGTTGGATGCATTATTCCTTGAAAATAATAGCCGTAAATATTTACAACCCCAAGGATCCTTGAAATTGGTGATTAAAAACATTAAATATCCCAAAAAGCGCTTGAATATCTTGATGGTAGGACACATATTCCTTGAAAATAATAGTTGGGAAATAGTTACAACCCCAAGAAGCCTTGGAAATCTTCATAAAACTATCAAAAATCACCATATACGGATTAATATATTTGTCTCAGAGAAAATATTCCTTTGAAAACAAAAGCCGGAAAAATACATCCCAAATAAATCTTGACAATATTGGTCGTAAATATCAAACATCCCCAAAAATGCTGGATTTCTTTGGTGTGAGACACTAAACTCCTTGAAATTATGGGTCTATTATTTGTTAATTTTCTAAAAATACTGATAAAATTGAAGTAAAATTCCCAAAAACTTTTGAATATCTAGATGTAGGACACATAATTCCTTTAAACTAATAGCTGGAAATATTTACAACCCCAAAAAATCCTTGGAAATCTTGATAAAACTTATCAAAGATTCCCATATGCGCTTGAATATCTTGGTGTAAGACACAAATTACTTGAAAAAAAGTCGGAAATAATTACAACCCCAATAATCCTTGATAATTATGATCAAAAAATATCAAAGATCCCCATATATACTGGAATATCTTGATGTAAAACACATAATTCCTTTAAACTAATAGCTGGAAATATTTACAACCCCAAAAATCCTTGGAAATCTTGATAAAACTTATCAAAGATTCCCATAATGCGATTGAATATCTTGGTGTAAGACACAAATTACTTGAAAAAAAAGTCGGAAATTATTACAACCCCAATAATCCTTGATAATTATGATCAAAAATATCAAAGATCCCCATAAATGCTGGATATCTTGATGCAAAACATATAATTCCTTGAAAAAAATGGTCTAAAACAATAAAATTACCTAAAATTCTTGAAATGTATCGTCAAAAATTCTCATAAACAGCGGTATATATTGATGTTGGATACATAATTCCCTTTTAAACTGATAGCTGGAAATATTTACAACCCCAAAAATCCTTGGAAATCTTGATAAAACTTATCAAAGATTCCCATATGTGCTTGAATATCTTGGTTTAAGACACAAATTACTTGAAAAAAAAGTCGGAAATAATTACAACCCCAAAAATCCTTGGAAATCTTGATAAAACTTATCAAAGATTCCCATATGCGCTTGAATAACTTGGTGTAAGACACAAATTACTTGAAAAAAAAGTCGGAAATAATTACAACCCCAATATTCCTTGATAATTATGATCAAAAATATCAAAGACACCCCATATATACTGGAATATCTTGATGTAAAACACATAATTCCTTTAAACTAATAGCTGGAAACATTTACAACCCCAAAAATCCTTGGAAATCTTGATAAAAACTTATCAAAGATTCCCATATGCGCTTGAATATCTTGGTGTTAAGACACAAAATTACTTGAAAAAAAAGTCGGAAATAATTACAACCCCAATAATCCTTGATAATTATGATCAAAAATATCAAAGATCCCATATATATTGGAATATCTTGATGTAAAACTCATAATTCCACTTTAAACTAATAGCCGGAATATTTACAACCCCAAAAATCCTTGGAAATCTTGATAAAACTTATCAAAGATTCCCAAATGCGCTTGAATAACTTGGTGTAAGACACAAAATTACTTGAAAAAAAAGTCGGAAATAATTACAACCCCAATAATCCTTGATAATTATAATCAAAAAATATCAAAGATCCCCATATATACTGGAATATCTTGATGTAAAACACATAATTCCTTTAAACTAATAGCTGGAAATATTTACAACCCCAAAAATCCTTGGAAATCTTGATAAAACTTATCAAAGATTCCCATCTGCGCTTGAATATCTTGGTTTAAGACACAAATTACTTGAAAAAAAAGTCGGAAATAATTACAACCCCAAAAATCCTTGGAAATCTTGATAAAACTTATCAAAGATTCCCATATGCGCTTGAATAACTTGGTGTAAGACACAAATTACTTGAAAAAAAAAGTCGGGAAATAATTACAACCCCAATATTCCTTGATAATTATGATCAAAAATATCAAAGACACCCATATATACTGGAATATCTTGATGTAAAACACATAATTCCTTTAAACTAATAGCTGGAAATATTTACAACCCCAAAAATCCTTGGGAAATCTTGATAAAACTTATCAAAGATTCCCATATGCGCTTGAATATCTTGGTGTAAGACACAAATTACTTGAAAAAAAAGTCGGAAATAATTACGACCCCAATAATCCTTGATAATTATAATCAAAAATATCAAAGATCCCCATATATACTGGAATATCTTGATGTAAAACACATAATTCCTTTAAACTAATAGCTGGAAATATTTACAACCCCAAAAATCCTTGGAAATCTTGATAAAACTTATCAAAGATTCCCATATGCGCTTGAATATCTTGGTTTAAGACACAAATTACTTGAAAAAAAAGTCGGAAATAATTACAACCCCAAAAATCCTTGGAAATCTTGATAAAACTTATCAAAGATTCCCATATGCGCTTGAATAACTTGGTGTAAGACACAAATTACTTGAAAAAAAAGTCGGAAATAATTACAACCCCAATATTCCTTGATAATTATGATCAAAAATATCAAAGACACCCATATATACTGGAATATCTTGATGTAAAACACATAATTCCTTTAAACTAATAGCTGGAAATATTTACAACCCCAAAAATCCTTGGAAATCTTGATAAAACTTATCAAAGATTCCCATATGCGCTTGAATATCTTGGTGTAAGACACAAATTACTTGAAAAAAAAGTCGGAAATAATTACAACCCCAATAATCCTTGATAATTATGATCAAAAATATCAAAGATCCCCATATATATTGGAATATCTTGATGTAAAACTCATAATTCCTTTAAACTAATAGCCGGAAATATTTACAACCCCAAAAATCCTTGGAAATCTTGATAAAACTTATCAAAGATTCCCAAATGCGCTTGAATAACTTGGTGTAAGACACAAATTACTTGAAAAAAAAGTCGGAAATAATTACAACCCCAATAATCCTTGATAATTATAATCAAAAATATCAAAGATCCCCATATATACTGGAATATCTTGATGTAAAACACATAATTCCTTTAAACTAATAGCTGGAAATATTTACAACCCCAAAAATCCTTGGAAATCTTGATAAAACTTATCAAAGATTCCCATCTGCGCTTGAATATCTTGGTTTAAGACACAAATTACTTGAAAAAAAAGTCGGAAATAATTACAACCCCAAAAATCCTTGGAAATCTTGATAAAACTTATCAAAGATTCCCATATGCGTTTGAATAACTTGGTGTAAGACACAAATTACTTGAAAAAAAAGTCGGAAATAATTACAACCCCAATATTCCTTGATAATTATGATCAAAAATATCAAAGACACCCATATATACTGGAATATCTTGATGTAAAACACATAATTCCTTTAAACTAATAGCTGGAAATATTTACAATCCCAAAAATCCTTGGAAATCTTGATAAAACTTATCAAAGATTCCCATATGCGCTTGAATATCTTGGTGTAAGACACAAATTACTTGAAAAAAAAGTCGGAAATAATTACGACCCCAATAATCCTTGATAATTATAATCAAAAATATCAAAGATCCCCATATATACTGGAATATCTTGATGTAAAACACATAATTCCTTTAAACTAATAGCTGGAAATATTTACAACCCCAAAAATCCTTGGAAATCTTGATAAAACTTATCAAAGATTCCCATATGCGCTTGAATATCTTGGTTTAAGACACAAATTACTTGAAAAAAAAGTCGGAAATAATTACAACCCCAAAAATCCTTGGAAATCTTGATAAAACTTATCAAAGATTCCCATATGCGCTTGAATAACTTGGTGTAAGACACAAATTACTTGAAAAAAAAGTCGGAAATAATTACAACCCCAATATTCCTTGATAATTATGATCAAAAATATCAAAGACACCCATATATACTGGAATATCTTGATGTAAAACACATAATTCCTTTAAACTAATAGCTGGAAATATTTACAACCCCAAAAATCCTTGGAAATCTTGATAAAACTTATCAAAGATTCCCATATGCGCTTGAATATCTTGGTGTAAGACACAAATTACTTGAAAAAAAAGTCGGAAATAATTACAACCCCAATAATCCTTGATAATTATGATCAAAAATATCAAAGATCCCCATATATATTGGAATATCTTGATGTAAAACACATAATTCCTTTAAACTAATAGCTGGAAATATTTACAACCCCAAAAATCCTTGGAAATCTTGATAAAACTTATCAAAGATTCCCATATGCGATTGAATATCTTGGTGTAAGACACAAATTACTTGAAAAAAAAGTCGGAAATAATTACAACCCCAATAATCCTAGATAATTATGATCAAAAATATCAAAGATCCCCATAAATGCTGGAATATCTTGATGCAGAACACATAATTCCTTGAAAAAATGGTCTAAAACAATAAAATTACCTAAAATTCTTGAAATGTATCGTCAAAAATTCTCATAAACAGCGGTATATATTGATGTTGGATACATAATTCCTTTAAACTGATAGCTGGAAATATTTACAACCCCAAAAATCCTTGGAAATCTTGATAAAACTTATCAAAGATTCCCATAAATGCTGGAATATCTTGATGCAAAACACATAATTCCTTGAAAAAAATGGTCTAAAACAATAAAATTACCTAAAATTCTTGAAATGTATCGTCAAAAATTCTCATAAACACCGGTATATATTGATGTTGGATACATTATTCCTTGAAAATAATAGCCGGAAATATTTACAACCCCAAAAATCCTTGGAAATCTTGATAAAACTTATCAAACATTCCCATATGCGCTTGAATATCTTGGTTTAAGACACAAATTACTTGAAAAAAAAGTCGGAAATAATTACAACCCCAAAAATCCTTGGAAATCTTGATAAAACTTATCAAAGATTCCCATATGCGCTTGAATAACTTGGTGTAAGACACAAATTACTTGAAAAAAAAGTCGGAAATAATTACAACCCCAATATTCCTTGATAATTATGATCAAAAATATCAAAGACACCCATATATACTGGAATATCTTGATGTAAAACACATAATTCCTTTAAACTAATAGCTGGAAATATTTACAACCCCAAAAATCCTTGGAAATCTTGATAAAACTTATCAAAGATTCCCATATGCGCTTGAATATCTTGGTGTAAGACACAAATTACTTGAAAAAAAAGTCGGAAATAATTACAACCCCAATAATCCTTGATAATTATGATCAAAAATATCAAAGATCCCCATATATATTGGAATATCTTGATGTAAAACACATAATTCCTTTAAACTAATAGCTGGAAATATTTACAACCCCAAAAATCCTTGGAAATCTTGATAAAACTTATCAAAGATTCCCATATGCGATTGAATATCTTGGTGTAAGACACAAATTACTTGAAAAAAAAGTCGGAAATAATTACAACCCCAATAATCCTAGATAATTATGATCAAAAATATCAAAGATCCCCATAAATGCTGGAATATCTTGATGCAGAACACATAATTCCTTGAAAAAATGGTCTAAAACAATAAAATTACCTAAAATTCTTGAAATGTATCGTCAAAAATTCTCATAAACAGCGGTATATATTGATGTTGGATACATAATTCCTTTAAACTGATAGCTGGAAATATTTACAACCCCAAAAATCCTTGGAAATCTTGATAAAACTTATCAAAGATTCCCAAATGCGCTTGAATAACTTGGTGTAAGACACAAATTACTTGAAAAAAAAGTCGGAAATAATTACAACCCCAATAATCCTTGATAATTATGATCAAAAATATCAAAGATCCCCATATATACTGGAATATCTTGATGTAAAACACATAATTCCTTTAAACTAATAGCTGGAAATATTTACAACCCCAAAAATTCTTGGAAATCTTGATAAAACTTATCAAAGATTCCCATATGCGGAAAAAAAAGTCGGAAATAATTACAACCCCAATAATCCTTGATAATTATGATCAAAAATATCAAAGACACCCATATATACTGGAATATCTTGATGTAAAACACATAATTCCTTTAAACTAATAGCTGGAAATATTTACAACCCCAAAAATCCTTGGAAATCTTGATAAAACTTATCAAAGATTCCCATATGCGCTTGAATATCTTGGTGTAAGACACAAATTACTTGAAAAAAAAGTCGGAAATAATTACAACCCCAATAATCCTTGATAATTATGATCAAAAATATCAAAGATCCCCATATATACTGGAATATCTTGATGTAAAACACATAATTCCTTTAAACTAATAGCTGGAAATATTTACAACCCCAAAAATCCTTGGAAATCTTGATAAAACTTATCAAAGATTCCCATATGCGATTGAATATCTTGGTGTAAGACACAAATTACTTGAAAAAAAAGTCGGAAATTATTACAACCCCAATAATCCTTGATAATTATGATCAAAAATATCAAAGATCCCCATATATACTGGAATATCTTGATGTAAAACACATAATTCCTTGAAAAAAATGGTCTAAAACAAAAAAATTACCTAAAATTCTTGAAATGTATCGTCAAAAATTCTCATAAACTGCGGTATATATTCATGTTGGATGCATTATTCCTTGAAAATAATAGCCGTAAATATTTACAACCCCAAGGATCCTTGAAATTCGTGATTAAAAATATTAAATATCCCAAAAAGCGCTTGAATATCTTGATGTAGGACACATTATTCCTTGAAAATAATAGTTGGAAATAGTTACAACCCCAAGAAGCCTTGGAAATCTTCATAAAACTATCAAAAATCACCATATACGGATTAATATATTTGTCTCAGAGAAAATATTCCTTGAAAACAAAAGCCGGAAAAATTACATCCCAAATAAATCTTGACAATATTGGTCGTAAATATCAAACATCCCCAGAAATGCTGGATTTCTTTGGTGTGAGACACTAAACTCCTTGAAATTATGGGTCTATTATTTGTTAATTTTCTAAAATACTGATAAAATTGAAGTAAAATTCCCAAAAACTTTTGAATATCTAGATGTAGGACACATAATTCCTTTAAACTAATAGCTGGAAATATTTACAACCCCAAAAATCTTTGGAAATCTTGATAAAACTTATCAAAAATTCCCATATGCGATTGAATATCTTGGTTTAAGACACAAATTACTTGAAAAAAAAGTCGGAAATAATTACAACCCCAATAATCCTTGATAATTATGATCAAAAATATCAAAGATCCCCATAAATGCTGGAATATCTTGATGCAGAACACATAATTCCTTGAAAAAAATGGTCTAAAACAATAAAATTACCTAAAATTCTTGAAATGTATCGTCAAAAATTCTCATAAACACCGGTATATATTGATGTTGGATACATAATTCCTTTAAACTAATAGCTGGAAATATTTACAACCCCAAAAATCCTTGGAAATCTTGATAAAACTTATCAAAGATTCCCATATGCGCTTGAATATCTTGGTGTAAGACACAAATTACTTGAAAAAAAAGTCGGAAATAATTACAACCCCAATAATCCTTGATAATTATGATCAAAAATATCAAAGATCCCCATATATACTGGAATATCTTGATGTAGGACACATAATTCCTTTAAACTAATAGCTGGAAATATTTACAACCCCAAAAATCTTTGGAAATCTTGATAAAACTTATCAAAGATTCCCATATGCGCTTGAATATCTTGGTGTGAGACACAAATTACTTGAAAAAAAAGTCGGAAATATTTACAACCCCAATAATTCTTGATAATTACGATCAAAAATATCAAAGATCCCCATAAATGCTGGAATATCTTGATGCAAAACACATAATTCCTTGAAAAAAATGGTCTAAAACAATAAAATTACCTAAAATTCTTGAAATGTATCGTCAAAAATTCTCATAAACACCGGTATATATTGATGTTGGATACATTATTCCATGAAAATAATAGCCGGAAATATTTACAACCCCAAAAATCCTTGGAAATCTTGATAAAACTTATCAAACATTCCCATATGTGCTTGAATAACTTGGTGTAAGACACAAATTACTTGAAAAAAAAGTCGGAAATAATTACAACCCCAATATTCCTTGATAATTATGATCAAAAATATCAAAGACACCCATATATACTGGAATATCTTGATGTAAAACACATAATTCCTTTAAACTAATAGCTGGAAATATTTACAACCCCAAAAAGCCTTGGAAATCTTGATAAAACTTATCAAAGATTCCCATATGCGCTTGAATATCTTGGTGTAAGACACAAATTACTTGAAAAAAAAGTCGGAAATAATTACAACCCCAATAATCCTTGATAATTATGATCAAAAATATCAAAGATCCCCATATATACTGGAATATCTTGATGTAAAACACATAATTCCTTTAAACTAATAGCTGGAAATATTTACAACCCCAAAAATCCTTGGAAATCTTGATAAAACTTATCAAAGATTCCCATATGCGCTTGAATATCTTGGTGTAAGACACAAATTACTTGAAAAAAAAGTCGGAAATAATTACAACCCTAATAATCCTTGATAATTATGATCAAAAATATCAAAGATCCCCATATATACTGGAATATCTTGATGTAAAACACATAATTCCTTTAAACAAATAGCTGGAAATATTTACAACCCCAAAAATCCTTGGAAATCTTGATAAAACTTATCAAAGATTCCCATATGCGCTTGAATATCTTGGTGTAAGACACAAATTACTTGAAAAAAAAGTCGGAAATAATTACAACCCCAATAATCCTTGATAATTATGATCAAAAATATCAAAGATCCCCATATATACTGGAATATCTTGATGTTGGATACATTATTCCTTTAAACTAATAGCTGGAAATATTTACAACCCCAAAAATCCTTGGAAATCTTGATAAAACTTATCAAAGATTCCCATATGCGATTGAATATCTTGGTTTAAGACACAAATTACTTGAAAAAAAAGTCGGAAATAATTACAACCCCAATAATCCTTGATAATTATGATCAAAAATATCAAAGACACCCATATATACTGGAATATCTTGATGTAAAACACATAATTCCTTTAAACTAATAGCTGGAAATATTTACAACCCCAAAAATCCTTGGAAATCTTGATAAAACTTATCAAAGATTCCCATATGCGCTTGAATATCTTGGTGTAAGACACAAATTACTTGAAAAAAAAGTCGGAAATAATTACAACCCCAATAATCCTTGATAATTATGATCAAAAATATCAAAGATCCCCATATATACTGGAATATCTTGATGTAAAACACATAATTCCTTTAAACTAATAGCTGGAAATATTTACAACCCCAAAAATCCTTGGAAATCTTGATAAAACTTATCAAAGATTCCCATATGCGATTAAATATCTTGGTGTAAGACACAAATTACTTGAAAAAAAAGTCGGAAATTATTACAACCCCAATAATCCTTGATAATTATGATCAAAAATATCAAAGATCCCCATAAATGCTGGAATATCTTGATGCAAAACACATAATTCCTTGAAAAAAATGGTCTAAAACAATAAAATTACCTAAAATTCTTGAAATGTATCGTCAAAAATTCTCATAAACACCGGTATATATTGATGTTGGATACATTATTCCTTGAAAATAATAGCCGGAAATATTTACAACCCCAAAAATCCTTGGAAATCTTGATAAAACTTATCAAACATTCCCATATGTGCTTGAATAACTTGGTGTAAGACACAAATTACTTGAAAAAAAAGTCGGAAATAATTACAACCCCAATATTCCTTGATAATTATGATCAAAAATATCAAAGACACCCATATATACTGGAATATCTTGATGTAAAACACATAATTCCTTTAAACTAATAGCTGGAAATATTTACAACCCCAAAAAGCCTTGGAAATCTTGATAAAACTTATCAAAGATTCCCATATGCGCTTGAATATCTTGGTGTAAGACACAAATTACTTGAAAAAAAAGTCGGAAATAATTACAACCCCAATAATCCTTGATAATTATGATCAAAAATATCAAAGATCCCCATATATACTGGAATATCTTGATGTAAAACACATAATTCCTTGAAAAAAATGGTCTAAAACAAAAAAATTACCTAAAATTCTTGAAATGTATCGTCAAAAATTCTCATAAACTGCGGTATATATTCATGTTGGATGCATTATTCCTTGAAAATAATAGCCGTAAATATTTACAACCCCAAGGATCCTTGAAATTCGTGATTAAAAATATTAAATATCCCAAAAAGCGCTTGAATATCTTGATATAGGACACATTATTCCTTGAAAATAATAGTTGGAAATAGTTACAACCCCAAGAAGCCTTGGAAATCTTCATAAAACTATCAAAAATCACCATATACGGATTAATATATTTGTCTCAGAGAAAATATTCCTTGAAAACAAAAGCCGGAAAAAATACATCCCAAATAAATCTTGACAATATTGGTCGTAAATATCAAACATCCCCAAAAATGCTGGATTTCTTTGGTGTGAGACACTAAACTCCTTGAAATTATGGGTCTATTATTTGTTAATTTTCTAAAATACTGATAAAATTGAAGTAAAATTCCCAAAAACTTTTGAATATCTAGATGTAGGACACATAATTCCTTTAAACTAATAGCTGGAAATATTTACAACCCCAAAAATCTTTGGAAATCTTGATAAAACTTATCAAAGATTCCCATATGCGCTTGAATATCTTGGTGTGAGACACAAATTACTTGAAAAAAAAGTCGGAAATATTTACAACCCCAATAATTCTTGATAATTACGATCAAAAATATCAAAGATCCCCATAAATGCTGGAATATCTTGATGCAAAACACATAATTCCTTGAAAAAAATGGTCTAAAACAATAAAATTACCTAAAATTCTTGAAATGTATCGTCAAAAATTCTCATAAACACCGGTATATATTGATGTTGGATACATTATTCCATGAAAATAATAGCCGGAAATATTTACAACCCCAAAAATCCTTGGAAATCTTGATAAAACTTATCAAACATTCCCATATGTGCTTGAATAACTTGGTGTAAGACACAAATTACTTGAAAAAAAAGTCGGAAATAATTACAACCCCAATATTCCTTGATAATTATGATCAAAAATATCAAAGACACCCATATATACTGGAATATCTTGATGTAAAACACATAATTCCTTTAAACTAATAGCTGGAAATATTTACAACCCCAAAAAGCCTTGGAAATCTTGATAAAACTTATCAAAGATTCCCATATGCGCTTGAATATCTTGGTGTAAGACACAAATTACTTGAAAAAAAAGTCGGAAATAATTACAACCCCAATAATCCTTGATAATTATGATCAAAAATATCAAAGATCCCCATATATACTGGAATATCTTGATGTAAAACACATAATTCCTTTAAACTAATAGCTGGAAATATTTACAACCCCAAAAATCCTTGGAAATCTTGATAAAACTTATCAAAGATTCCCATATGCGCTTGAATATCTTGGTGTAAGACACAAATTACTTGAAAAAAAAGTCGGAAATAATTACAACCCCAATAATCCTTGATAATTATGATCAAAAATATCAAAGATCCCCATATATACTGGAATATCTTGATGTTGGATACATTATTCCTTTAAACTAATAGCTGGAAATATTTACAACCCCAAAAATCCTTGGAAATCTTGATAAAACTTATCAAAGATTCCCATATGCGATTGAATATCTTGGTTTAAGACACAAATTACTTGAAAAAAAAGTCGGAAATAATTACAACCCCAATAATCCTTGATAATTATGATCAAAAATATCAAAGATCCCCATAAATGCTGGAATATCTTGATGCAGAACACATAATTCCTTGAAAAAAATGGTCTAAAACAATAAAATTACCTAAAATTCTTGAAATGTATCGTCAAAAATTCTCATAAACACCGGTATATATTGATGTTGGATACATAATTCCTTTAAACTAATAGCTGGAAATATTTACAACCCCAAAAATCCTTGGAAATCTTGATAAAACTTATCAAAGATTCCCATATGCGCTTGAATATCTTGGTGTAAGACACAAATTACTTGAAAAAAAAGTCGGAAATAATTACAACCCCAATAATCCTTGATAATTATGATCAAAAATATCAAAGATCCCCATATATACTGGAATATCTTGATGTAAAACACATAATTCCTTGAAAAAAATGGTCTAAAACAAAAAAATTACCTAAAATTCTTGAAATGTATCGTCAAAAATTCTCATAAACTGCGGTATATATTCATGTTGGATGCATTATTCCTTGAAAATAATAGCCGTAAATATTTACAACCCCAAGGATCCTTGAAATTCGTGATTAAAAATATTAAATATCCCAAAAAGCGCTTGAATATCTTGATGTAGGACACATTATTCCTTGAAAATAATAGTTGGAAATAGTTACAACCCCAAGAAGCCTTGGAAATCTTCATAAAACTATCAAAAATCACCATATACGGATTAATATATTTGTCTCAGAGAAAATATTCCTTGAAAACAAAAGCCGGAAAAAATACATCCCAAATAAATCTTGACAATATTGGTCGTAAATATCAAACATCCCCAAAAATGCTGGATTTCTTTGGTGTGAGACACTAAACTCCTTGAAATTATGGGTCTATTATTTGTTAATTTTCTAAAATACTGATAAAATTGAAGTAAAATTCCCAAAAACTTTTGAATATCTAGATGTAGGACACATAATTCCTTTAAACTAATAGCTGGAAATATTTACAACCCCAAAAATCTTTGGAAATCTTGATAAAACTTATCAAAGATTCCCATATGCGCTTGAATATCTTGGTGTAAGACACAAATTACTTGAAAAAAAAGTCGGAAATAATTACAACCCCAATAATCCTTGATAATTATGATCAAAAATATCAAAGATCCCCATATATACTGGAATATCTTGATGTAAAACACATAATTCCTTTAAACTAATAGCTGAAAATATTTCCAACCCCAAAAATCCTTGGAAATCTTGATAAAACTTATCAAAGATTCCCATATGCGCTTGAATATCTTGGTGTAAGACACAAATTACTTGAAAAAAAAGTCGGAAATAATTACAACCCCAATAATCCTTGATAATTATGATCAAAAATATCAAAGATCCCCATATATACTGGAATATCTAGATGTAGGACACATAATTCCTTTAAACTAATAGCTGGAAATATTTACAACCCCAAAAATCTTTGGAAATCTTGATAAAACTTATCAAAGATTCCCATATGCGCTTGAATATCTTGGTGTGAGACACAAATTACTTGAAAAAAAAGTCGGAAATATTTACAACCCCAATAATTCTTGATAATTATGATCAAAAATATCAAAGATCCCCATAAATGCTGGAATATCTTGATGCAAAACACATAATTCCTTGAAAAAAATGGTCTAAAACAATAAAATTACCTAAAATTCTTGAAATGTATCGTCAAAAATTCTCATAAACACCGGTATATATTGATGTTGGATACATTATTCCTTGAAAATAATAGCCGGAAATATTTACAACCCCAAAAAGCCTTGGAAATCTTGATAAAACTTATCAAAGATTCCCATATGCGCTTGAATATCTTGGTGTAAGACACAAATTACTTGAAAAAAAAGTCGGAAATAATTACAACCCCAATAATCCTTGATAATTATGATCAAAAATATCAAAGATCCCCATATATACTGGAATATCTTGATGTAAAACACATAATTCCTTGAAAAAAATGGTCTAAAACAAAAAAATTACCTAAAATTCTTGAAATGTATCGTCAAAAATTCTCATAAACTGCGGTATATATTCATGTTGGATGCATTATTCCTTGAAAATAATAGCCGTAAATATTTACAACCCCAAGGATCCTTGAAATTCGTGATTAAAAATATTAAATATCCCAAAAAGCGCTTGAATATCTTGATGTAGGACACATTATTCCTTGAAAATAATAGTTGGAAATAGTTACAACCCCAAGAAGCCTTGGAAATCTTCATAAAACTATCAAAAATCACCATATACGGATTAATATATTTGTCTCAGAGAAAATATTCCTTGAAAACAAAAGCCGGAAAAAATACATCCCAAATAAATCTTGACAATATTGGTCGTAAATATCAAACATCCCCAAAAATGCTGGATTTCTTTGGTGTGAGACACTAAACTCCTTGAAATTATGGGTCTATTATTTGTTAATTTTCTAAAATACTGATAAAATTGAAGTAAAATTCCCAAAAACTTTTGAATATCTAGATGTAGGACACATAATTCCTTTAAACTAATAGCTGGAAATATTTACAACCCCAAAAATCTTTGGAAATCTTGATAAAACTTATCAAAGATTCCCATATGCGCTTGAATATCTTGGTGTAAGACACAAATTACTTGAAAAAAAAGTCGGAAATAATTACAACCCCAATAATCCTTGATAATTATGATCAAAAATATCAAAGATCCCCATATATACTGGAATATCTTGATGTAAAACACATAATTCCTTTAAACTAATAGCTGAAAATATTTCCAACCCCAAAAATCCTTGGAAATCTTGATAAAACTTATCAAAGATTCCCATATGCGCTTGAATATCTTGGTGTAAGACACAAATTACTTGAAAAAAAAGTCGGAAATAATTACAACCCCAATAATCCTTGATAATTATGATCAAAAATATCAAAGATCCCCATATATACTGGAATATCTAGATGTAGGACACATAATTCCTTTAAACTAATAGCTGGAAATATTTACAACCCCAAAAATCTTTGGAAATCTTGATAAAACTTATCAAAGATTCCCATATGCGCTTGAATATCTTGGTGTGAGACACAAATTACTTGAAAAAAAAGTCGGAAATATTTACAACCCCAATAATTCTTGATAATTATGATCAAAAATATCAAAGATCCCCATAAATGCTGGAATATCTTGATGCAAAACACATAATTCCTTGAAAAAAATGGTCTAAAACAATAAAATTACCTAAAATTCTTGAAATGTATCGTCAAAAATTCTCATAAACACCGGTATATATTGATGTTGGATACATTATTCCTTGAAAATAATAGCCGGAAATATTTACAACCCCAAAAAGCCTTGGAAATCTTGATAAAACTTATCAAAGATTCCCATATGCGCTTGAATATCTTGGTGTAAGACACAAATTACTTGAAAAAAAAGTCGGAAATAATTACAACCCCAATAATCCTTGATAATTATGATCAAAAATATCAAAGATCCCCATATATACTGGAATATCTTGATGTAAAACACATAATTCCTTTAAACTAATAGCTGGAAATATTTACAACCCCAAAAATCCTTGGAAATCTTGATAAAACTTATCAAAGATTCCCATATGCGCTTGAATATCTTGGTGTAAAACACAAATTACTTGAAAAAAAAGTCGGAAATAATTACAACCCCAATAATCCTTGATAATTATGATCAAAAATATCAAAGATCCCCATATATACTGGAATATCTTGATGTTGGATACATTATTCCTTTAAACTAATAGCTGGAAATATTTACAACCCCAAAAATCCTTGGAAATCTTGATAAAACTTATCAAAGATTCCCATATGCGATTGAATATCTTGGTTTAAGACACAAATTACTTGAAAAAAAAGTCGGAAATAATTACAACCCCAATAATCCTTGATAATTATGATCAAAAATATCAAAGATCCCCATAAATGCTGGAATATCTTGATGCAGAACACATAATTCCTTGAAAAAAATGGTCTAAAACAATAAAATTACCTAAAATTCTTGAAATGTATCGTCAAAAATTCTCATAAACACCGGTATATATTGATGTTGGATACATAATTCCTTTAAACTAATAGCTGGAAATATTTACAACCCCAAAAATCCTTGGAAATCTTGATAAAACTTATCAAAGATTCCCATATGCGCTTGAATATCTTGGTGTAAGACACAAATTACTTGAAAAAAAAGTCGGAAATAATTACAACCCCAATAATCCTTGATAATTATGATCAAAAATATCAAAGATCCCCATATATACTGGAATATCTTGATGTAAAACACATAATTCCTTGAAAAAAATGGTCTAAAACAAAAAAATTACCTAAAATTCTTGAAATGTATCGTCAAAAATTCTCATAAACTGCGGTATATATTCATGTTGGATGCATTATTCCTTGAAAATAATAGCCGTAAATATTTACAACCCCAAGGATCCTTGAAATTCGTGATTAAAAATATTAAATATCCCAAAAAGCGCTTGAATATCTTGATGTAGGACACATTATTCCTTGAAAATAATAGTTGGAAATAGTTACAACCCCAAGAAGCCTTGGAAATCTTCATAAAACTATCAAAAATCACCATATACGGATTAATATATTTGTCTCAGAGAAAATATTCCTTGAAAACAAAAGCCGGAAAAAATACATCCCAAATAAATCTTGACAATATTGGTCGTAAATATCAAACATCCCCAAAAATGCTGGATTTCTTTGGTGTGAGACACTAAACTCCTTGAAATTATGGGTCTATTATTTGTTAATTTTCTAAAATACTGATAAAATTGAAGTAAAATTCCCAAAAACTTTTGAATATCTAGATGTAGGACACATAATTCCTTTAAACTAATAGCTGGAAATATTTACAACCCCAAAAATCTTTGGAAATCTTGATAAAACTTATCAAAGATTCCCATATGCGCTTGAATATCTTGGTGTAAGACACAAATTACTTGAAAAAAAAGTCGGAAATAATTACAACCCCAATAATCCTTGATAATTATGATCAAAAATATCAAAGATCCCCATATATACTGGAATATCTTGATGTAAAACACATAATTCCTTTAAACTAATAGCTGAAAATATTTCCAACCCCAAAAATCCTTGGAAATCTTGATAAAACTTATCAAAGATTCCCATATGCGCTTGAATATCTTGGTGTAAGACACAAATTACTTGAAAAAAAAGTCGGAAATAATTACAACCCCAATAATCCTTGATAATTATGATCAAAAATATCAAAGATCCCCATATATACTGGAATATCTAGATGTAGGACACATAATTCCTTTAAACTAATAGCTGGAAATATTTACAACCCCAAAAATCTTTGGAAATCTTGATAAAACTTATCAAAGATTCCCATATGCGCTTGAATATCTTGGTGTGAGACACAAATTACTTGAAAAAAAAGTCGGAAATATTTACAACCCCAATAATTCTTGATAATTATGATCAAAAATATCAAAGATCCCCATATATGCTGGAATATCTTGATGCAGAACACATAATTCCTTGAAAAAAATGGTCTTAAACAATAAAATTACCTAAAATTCTTGAAATGTATCGTCAAAAATTCTCATAAACAGCGGTATATATTGTTGTTGGATACATTATTCCTTTAAACTAATAGCTGGAAATATTTACAACCCAAAAAATCCTTGGAAATCTTGATAAAACTTATCAAAGATTCCCATATGCGCTTGAATGTCTTGGTGTAAGACACAAATTACTTGAAAAAAAAGTCGGAAATAATTACAACCCCAATAATCCTTGATAATTATGATCAAAAATATCAAAGATCCCCATATATACTGGAATATCTTGATGTAAAACACATAATTCCTTGAAAAAAATGGTCTAAAACAAAAAAATTACCTAAAATTCTTGAAATGTATCGTCAAAAATCCTCATAAACTGCGGTATATATTCATGTTGGATGCATTATTCCTTGAAAATAATAGCCGTAAATATTTACAACCCCAAGGATCCTTGAAATTCGTGATTAAAAATATTAAATATCCCAAAAAGCGCTTGAATATCTTGATGTAGGACACATTATTCCTTGAAAATAATAGTTGGAAATAGTTACAACCCCAAGAAGCCTTGGAAATCTTCATAAAACTATCAAAAATCACCATATACGGATTAATATATTTGTCTCAGAGAAAATATTCCTTGAAAACAAAAGCCGGAAAAAATACATCCCAAATAAATCTTGACAATATTGGTCGTAAATATCAAACATCCCCAAAAATGCTGGATTTCTTTGGTGTGAGACACTAAACTCCTTGAAATTATGGGTCTATTATTTGTTAATTTTCTAAAATACTGATAAAATTGAAGTAAAATTCCCAAAAACTTTTGAATATCTAGATGTAGGACACATAATTCCTTTAAACTAATAGCTGGAAATATTTACAACCCCAAAAATCTTTGGAAATCTTGATAAAACTTATCAAAGATTCCCATATGCGCTTGAATATCTTGGTGTAAGACACAAATTACTTGAAAAAAAAGTCGGAAATAATTACAACCCCAATAATCCTTGATAATTATGATCAAAAATATCAAAGATCCCCATATATACTGGAATATCTTGATGTAAAACACATAATTCCTTTAAACTAATAGCTGAAAATATTTCCAACCCCAAAAATCCTTGGAAATCTTGATAAAACTTATCAAAGATTCCCATATGCGCTTGAATATCTTGGTGTAAGACACAAATTACTTGAAAAAAAAGTCGGAAATAATTACAACCCCAATAATCCTTGATAATTATGATCAAAAATATCAAAGATCCCCATATATACTGGAATATCTAGATGTAGGACACATAATTCCTTTAAACTAATAGCTGGAAATATTTACAACCCCAAAAATCTTTGGAAATCTTGATAAAACTTAACAAAGATTCCCATATGCGCTTGAATATCTTGGTGTGAGACACAAATTACTTGAAAAAAAAGTCGGAAATATTTACAACCCCAATAATCCTTGATAATTATGATCAAAAATATCAAAGATCCCCATAAATGCTGGAATATCTTGATGCAGAACACATAATTCCTTGAAAAAAATGGTCTAAAACAATAAAATTACCTAAAATTCTTGAAATGTATCGTCAAAAATTCTCATAAACACCGGTATATATTGATGTTGGATACATAATTCCTTTAAACTAATAGCTGGAAATATTTACAACCCCAAAAATCCTTGGAAATCTTGATAAAACTTATCAAAGATTCCCATATGCGCTTGAATATCTTGGTGTAAGACACAAATTACTTGAAAAAAAAGTCGGAAATAATTACAACCCCAATAATCCTTGATAATTATGATCAAAAATATCAAAGATCCCCATATATACTGGAATATCTTGATGTAAAACACATAATTCCTTGAAAAAAATGGTCTAAAACAAAAAAATTACCTAAAATTCTTGAAATGTATCGTCAAAAATTCTCATAAACTGCGGTATATATTCATGTTGGATGCATTATTCCTTGAAAATAATAGCCGTAAATATTTACAACCCCAAGGATCCTTGAAATTCGTGATTAAAAATATTAAATATCCCAAAAAGCGCTTGAATATCTTGATGTAGGACACATTATTCCTTGAAAATAATAGTTGGAAATAGTTACAACCCCAAGAAGCCTTGGAAATCTTCATAAAACTATCAAAAATCACCATATACGGATTAATATATTTGTCTCAGAGAAAATATTCCTTGAAAACAAAAGCCGGAAAAAATACATCCCAAATAAATCTTGACAATATTGGTCGTAAATATCAAACATCCCCAAAAATGCTGGATTTCTTTGGTGTGAGACACTAAACTCCTTGAAATTATGGGTCTATTATTTGTTAATTTTCTAAAATACTGATAAAATTGAAGTAAAATTCCCAAAAACTTTTGAATATCTAGATGTAGGACACATAATTCCTTTAAACTAATAGCTGGAAATATTTACAACCCCAAAAATCTTTGGAAATCTTGATAAAACTTATCAAAGATTCCCATATGCGCTTGAATATCTTGGTGTAAGACACAAATTACTTGAAAAAAAAGTCGGAAATAATTACAACCCCAATAATCCTTGATAATTATGATCAAAAATATCAAAGATCCCCATATATACTGGAATATCTTGATGTAAAACACATAATTCCTTTAAACTAATAGCTGAAAATATTTCCAACCCCAAAAATCCTTGGAAATCTTGATAAAACTTATCAAAGATTCCCATATGCGCTTGAATATCTTGGTGTAAGACACAAATTACTTGAAAAAAAAGTCGGAAATAATTACAACCCCAATAATCCTTGATAATTATGATCAAAAATATCAAAGATCCCCATATATACTGGAATATCTAGATGTAGGACACATAATTCCTTTAAACTAATAGCTGGAAATATTTACAACCCCAAAAATCTTTGGAAATCTTGATAAAACTTATCAAAGATTCCCATATGCGCTTGAATATCTTGGTGTGAGACACAAATTACTTGAAAAAAAAGTCGGAAATATTTACAACCCCAATAATTCTTGATAATTATGATCAAAAATATCAAAGATCCCCATAAATGCTGGAATATCTTGATGCAAAACACATAATTCCTTGAAAAAAATGGTCTAAAACAATAAAATTACCTAAAATTCTTGAAATGTATCGTCAAAAATTCTCATAAACACCGGTATATATTGATGTTGGATACATTATTCCTTGAAAATAATAGCCGGAAATATTTACAACCCCAAAAATCCTTGGAAATCTTGATAAAACTTATCAAACATTCCCATATGTGCTTGAATAACTTGGTGTAAGACACAAATTACTTGAAAAAAAAGTCGGAAATAATTACAACCCCAATATTCCTTGATAATTATGATCAAAAATATCAAAGACACCCATATATACTGGAATATCTTGATGTAAAACACATAATTCCTTTAAACTAATAGCTGGAAATATTTACAACCCCAAAAAGCCTTGGAAATCTTGATAAAACTTATCAAAGATTCCCATATGCGCTTGAATATCTTGGTGTAAGACACAAATTACTTGAAAAAAAAGTCGGAAATAATTACAACCCCAATAATCCTTGATAATTATGATCAAAAATATCAAAGATCCCCATATATACTGGAATATCTTGATGTAAAACACATAATTCCTTTAAACTAATAGCTGGAAATATTTACAACCCCAAAAATCCTTGGAAATCTCTGATAAAACTTATCAAAGATTCCCATATGCGCTTGAATATCTTGGTGTAAGACACAAATTACTTGAAAAAAAAGTCGGAAATAATTACAACCCCAATAATCCTTGATAATTATGATCAAAAATATCAAAGATCCCCATATATACTGGAATATCTTGATGTAAAACACATAATTCCTTTAAACAAATAGCTGGAAATATTTACAACCCCAAAAATCCTTGGAAATCTTGATAAAACTTATCAAAGATTCCCATATGCGCTTGAATATCTTGGTGTAAAACACAAATTACTTGAAAAAAAAGTCGGAAATAATTACAACCCCAATAATCCTTGATAATTATGATCAAAAATATCAAAGATCCCCATATATACTGGAATATCTTGATGTTGGATACATTATTCCTTTAAACTAATAGCTGGAAATATTTACAACCCCAAAAATCCTTGGAAATCTTGATAAAACTTATCAAAGATTCCCATATGCGATTGAATATCTTGGTTTAAGACACAAATTACTTGAAAAAAAAGTCGGAAATAATTACAACCCCAATAATCCTTGATAATTATGATCAAAAATATCAAAGATCCCCATAAATGCTGGAATATCTTGATGCAGAACACATAATTCCTTGAAAAAAATGGTCTAAAACAATAAAATTACCTAAAATTCTTGAAATGTATCGTCAAAAATTCTCATAAACACCGGTATATATTGATGTTGGATACATAATTCCTTTAAACTAATAGCTGGAAATATTTACAACCCCAAAAATCCTTGGAAATCTTGATAAAACTTATCAAAGATTCCCATATGCGCTTGAATATCTTGGTGTAAGACACAAATTACTTGAAAAAAAAAGTCGGAAATAATTACAACCCCAATAATCCTTGATAATTATGATCAAAAATATCAAAGATCCCCATATATACTGGAATATCTTGATGTAAAACACATAATTCCTTGAAAAAAATGGTCTAAAACAAAAAAATTACCTAAAATTCTTGAAATGTATCGTCAAAAATTCTCATAAACTGCGGTATATATTCATGTTGGATGCATTATTCCTTGAAAATAATAGCCGTAAATATTTACAACCCCAAGGATCCTTGAAATTCGTGATTAAAAATATTAAATATCCCAAAAAGCGCTTGAATATCTTGATGTAGGACACATTATTCCTTGAAAATAATAGTTGGAAATAGTTACAACCCCAAGAAGCCTTGGAAATCTTCATAAAACTATCAAAAATCACCATATACGGATTAATATATTTGTCTCAGAGAAAATATTCCTTGAAAACAAAAGCCGGAAAAAATACATCCCAAATAAATCTTGACAATATTGGTCGTAAATATCAAACATCCCCAAAAATGCTGGATTTCTTTGGTGTGAGACACTAAACTCCTTGAAATTATGGGTCTATTATTTGTTAATTTTCTAAAATACTGATAAAATTGAAGTAAAATTCCCAAAAACTTTTGAATATCTAGATGTAGGACACATAATTCCTTTAAACTAATAGCTGGAAATATTTACAACCCCAAAAATCTTTGGAAATCTTGATAAAACTTATCAAAGATTCCCATATGCGCTTGAATATCTTGGTGTAAGACACAAATTACTTGAAAAAAAAGTCGGAAATAATTACAACCCCAATAATCCTTGATAATTATGATCAAAAATATCAAAGATCCCCATATATACTGGAATATCTTGATGTAAAACACATAATTCCTTTAAACTAATAGCTGAAAATATTTCCAACCCCAAAAATCCTTGGAAATCTTGATAAAACTTATCAAAGATTCCCATATGCGCTTGAATATCTTGGTGTAAGACACAAATTACTTGAAAAAAAAGTCGGAAATAATTACAACCCCAATAATCCTTGATAATTATGATCAAAAATATCAAAGATCCCCATATATACTGGAATATCTAGATGTAGGACACATAATTCCTTTAAACTAATAGCTGGAAATATTTACAACCCCAAAAATCTTTGGAAATCTTGATAAAACTTATCAAAGATTCCCATATGCGCTTGAATATCTTGGTGTGAGACACAAATTACTTGAAAAAAAAGTCGGAAATATTTACAACCCCAATAATTCTTGATAATTATGATCAAAAATATCAAAGATCCCCATAAATGCTGGAATATCTTGATGCAAAACACATAATTCCTTGAAAAAAATGGTCTAAAACAATAAAATTACCTAAAATTCTTGAAATGTATCGTCAAAAATTCTCATAAACACCGGTATATATTGATGTTGGATACATTATTCCTTGAAAATAATAGCCGGAAATATTTACAACCCCAAAAATCCTTGGAAATCTTGATAAAACTTATCAAACATTCCCATATGTGCTTGAATAACTTGGTGTAAGACACAAATTACTTGAAAAAAAAGTCGGAAATAATTACAACCCCAATATTCCTTGATAATTATGATCAAAAATATCAAAGACACCCATATATACTGGAATATCTTGATGTAAAACACATAATTCCTTTAAACTAATAGCTGGAAATATTTACAACCCCAAAAAGCCTTGGAAATCTTGATAAAACTTATCAAAGATTCCCATATGCGCTTGAATATCTTGGTGTAAGACACAAATTACTTGAAAAAAAAGTCGGAAATAATTACAACCCCAATAATCCTTGATAATTATGATCAAAAATATCAAAGATCCCCATATATACTGGAATATCTTGATGTAAAACACATAATTCCTTTAAACTAATAGCTGGAAATATTTACAACCCCAAAAATCCTTGGAAATCTTGATAAAACTTATCAAAGATTCCCATATGCGCTTGAATATCTTGGTGTAAGACACAAATTACTTGAAAAAAAAGTCGGAAATAATTACAACCCCAATAATCCTTGATAATTATGATCAAAAATATCAAAGATCCCCATATATACTGGAATATCTTGATGTAAAACACATAATTCCTTTAAACAAATAGCTGGAAATATTTACAACCCCAAAAATCCTTGGAAATCTTGATAAAACTTATCAAAGATTCCCATATGCGCTTGAATATCTTGGTGTAAAACACAAATTACTTGAAAAAAAAGTCGGAAATAATTACAACCCCAATAATCCTTGATAATTATGATCAAAAATATCAAAGATCCCCATATATACTGGAATATCTTGATGTTGGATACATTATTCCTTTAAACTAATAGCTGGAAATATTTACAACCCCAAAAATCCTTGGAAATCTTGATAAAACTTATCAAAGATTCCCATATGCGATTGAATATCTTGGTTTAAGACACAAATTACTTGAAAAAAAAGTCGGAAATAATTACAACCCCAATAATCCTTGATAATTATGATCAAAAATATCAAAGATCCCCATAAATGCTGGAATATCTTGATGCAGAACACATAATTCCTTGAAAAAAATGGTCTAAAACAATAAAATTACCTAAAATTCTTGAAATGTATCGTCAAAAATTCTCATAAACACCGGTATATATTGATGTTGGATACATAATTCCTTTAAACTAATAGCTGGAAATATTTACAACCCCAAAAATCCTTGGAAATCTTGATAAAACTTATCAAAGATTCCCATATGCGCTTGAATATCTTGGTGTAAGACACAAATTACTTGAAAAAAAAGTCGGAAATAATTACAACCCCAATAATCCTTGATAATTATGATCAAAAATATCAAAGATCCCCATATATACTGGAATATCTTGATGTAAAACACATAATTCCTTGAAAAAAATGGTCTAAAACAAAAAAATTACCTAAAATTCTTGAAATGTATCGTCAAAAATTCTCATAAACTGCGGTATATATTCATGTTGGATGCATTATTCCTTGAAAATAATAGCCGTAAATATTTACAACCCCAAGGATCCTTGAAATTCGTGATTAAAAATATTAAATATCCCAAAAAGCGCTTGAATATCTTGATGTAGGACACATTATTCCTTGAAAATAATAGTTGGAAATAGTTACAACCCCAAGAAGCCTTGGAAATCTTCATAAAACTATCAAAAATCACCATATACGGATTAATATATTTGTCTCAGAGAAAATATTCCTTGAAAACAAAAGCCGGAAAAAATACATCCCAAATAAATCTTGACAATATTGGTCGTAAATATCAAACATCCCCAAAAATGCTGGATTTCTTTGGTGTGAGACACTAAACTCCTTGAAATTATGGGTCTATTATTTGTTAATTTTCTAAAATACTGATAAAATTGAAGTAAAATTCCCAAAAACTTTTGAATATCTAGATGTAGGACACATAATTCCTTTAAACTAATAGCTGGAAATATTTACAACCCCAAAAATCTTTGGAAATCTTGATAAAACTTATCAAAGATTCCCATATGCGCTTGAATATCTTGGTGTAAGACACAAATTACTTGAAAAAAAAGTCGGAAATAATTACAACCCCAATAATCCTTGATAATTATGATCAAAAATATCAAAGATCCCCATATATACTGGAATATCTTGATGTAAAACACATAATTCCTTTAAACTAATAGCTGAAAATATTTCCAACCCCAAAAATCCTTGGAAATCTTGATAAAACTTATCAAAGATTCCCATATGCGCTTGAATATCTTGGTGTAAGACACAAATTACTTGAAAAAAAAGTCGGAAATAATTACAACCCCAATAATCCTTGATAATTATGATCAAAAATATCAAAGATCCCCATATATACTGGAATATCTAGATGTAGGACACATAATTCCTTTAAACTAATAGCTGGAAATATTTACAACCCCAAAAATCTTTGGAAATCTTGATAAAACTTATCAAAGATTCCCATATGCGCTTGAATATCTTGGTGTGAGACACAAATTACTTGAAAAAAAAGTCGGAAATATTTACAACCCCAATAATTCTTGATAATTATGATCAAAAATATCAAAGATCCCCATATATGCTGGAATATCTTGATGCAGAACACATAATTCCTTGAAAAAAATGGTCTTAAACAATAAAATTACCTAAAATTCTTGAAATGTATCGTCAAAAATTCTCATAAACAGCGGTATATATTGTTGTTGGATACATTATTCCTTTAAACTAATAGCTGGAAATATTTACAACCCAAAAAATCCTTGGAAATCTTGATAAAACTTATCAAAGATTGCCATATGCGCTTGAATGTCTTGGTGTAAGACACAAATTACTTGAAAAAAAAGTCGGAAATAATTACAACCCCAATAATCCTTGATAATTATGATCAAAAATATCAAAGATCCCCATATATACTGGAATATCTTGATGTAAAACACATAATTCCTTTAAACTAATAGCTGAAAATATTTCCAACCCCAAAAATCCTTGGAAATCTTGATAAAACTTATCAAAGATTCCCATATGCGCTTGAATATCTTGGTGTAAGACACAAATTACTTGAAAAAAAAGTCGGAAATAATTACAACCCCAATAATCCTTGATAATTATGATCAAAAATATCAAAGATCCCCATATATACTGGAATATCTAGATGTAGGACACATAATTCCTTTAAACTAATAGCTGGAAATATTTACAACCCCAAAAATCTTTGGAAATCTTGATAAAACTTATCAAAGATTCCCATATGCGCTTGAATATCTTGGTGTGAGACACAAATTACTTGAAAAAAAAGTCGGAAATATTTACAACCCCAATAATTCTTGATAATTATGATCAAAAATATCAAAGATCCCCATATATGCTGGAATATCTTGATGCAGAACACATAATTCCTTGAAAAAAATGGTCTAAAACAATAAAATTACCTAAAATTCTTGAAATGTATCGTCAAAAATTCTCATAAACAGCGGTATATATTGTTGTTGGATACATTATTCCTTTAAACTAATAGCTGGAAATATTTACAACCCAAAAAATCCTTGGAAATCTTGATAAAACTTATCAAAGATTCCCATATGCGCTTGAATGTCTTGGTGTAAGACACAAATTACTTGAAAAAAAAGTCGGAAATAATTACAACCCCAATAATCCTTGATAAGTATGATCAAAAATATCAAAGATCCCCATATATACTGGAATATCTTGATGTTGGATACATAATTCCTTTAAACTAATAGCTGGAAATATTTACAACCCCAAAAATCCTTGGAAATCTTGATAAAACTTATCAAAGATTCCCATATGCCCTTGAATATCTTGGTTTAAGACACAAATTACTTGAAAAAAAAGTCGGAAATAATTACATCCCCAATAATCCTTGATAATTATGATAAAAAATATCAAAGATCCCCATAAATGCTGGAATATCTTGATGCAGAACACATAATTCCTTGAAAAAAATGGTCTAATACAATAAAATTACCTAAAATTCTTGAAATGTATCGTCAAAAATTCTCATAAACAGCGGTATATATTGATGTTGGATACATAATTCCTTTAAACTAATAGCTGGAAATATTTACAACCCCCAAAAATCCTTGGAAATCTTGATAAAACTTATCAAAGATTCCCATATGCGCTTGAATATCTTGGTGTAAGACACAAATTACTTGAAAAAAAAGTCGGAAATAATTACAACCCCAATAATCCTTGATAATTATGATCAAAAATATCAAAGATCCCCATATATACTGGAATATCTTGATGTAAAACACATAATTCCTTGAAAAAAATGGTCTAAAACAAAAAAATTACCTAAAATTCTTGAAATGTATCGTCAAAAATTCTCATAAACAGCGGTATATATTGATGTTGGATACATAATTCCTTTAAACTAATAGCTGGAAATATTTACAACCCCAAAAATCCTTGGAAATCTTGATAAAACTTATCAAAGATTCCCATATGCGCTTGAATAACTTGGTGTAAGACACAAATTACTTGAAAAAAAAGTCGGAAATAATTACAACCCCAATATTCCTTGATAATTATGATCAAAAATATCAAAGACACCCATATATACTGGAATATCTTGATGTAAAACACATAATTCCTTTAAACTAATAGCTGGAAATATTTACAACCCCAAAAATCCTTGGAAATCTTGATAAAACTTATCAAAGATTCCCATATGCGCTTGAATATCTTAGTGTAAGACACAAATTACTTGAAAAAAAAGTCGGAAATAATTACAACCCCAATAATCCTTGATAATTATGATCAAAAATATCAAAGATCCCCATATATAATGGAATATCTTGATGTTGGATACATAATTCCTTTAAACTAATAGCTGGAAATATTTACAACCCCAAAAATCCTTGGAAATCTTGATAAAACTTATCAAAGATTCCCATATGCGCTTGAATATCTTGGTTTAAGACACAAATTACTTGAAAAAAAAGTCGGAAATAATTACAACCCCAATAATCCTTGATAATTATGATCAAAAATATCAAAGATCCCCATAAATGCTGGAATATCTTGATGCAGAACACATAATTCCTTGAAAAAAATGGTCTAAAACATTAAAATTACCTAAAATTCTTGAAATGTATCGTCAAAAATTCTCATAAACAGCGGTATATATTGATGTTGGATACATAATTCCTTTAAACTAATAGCTGGAAATATTTACAACCCCCAAAAATCCTTGGAAATCTTGATAAAACTTATCAAAGATTCCCATATGCGCTTGAATATCTTGGTGTAAGACACAAATTACTTGAAAAAAAAGTCGGAAATAATTACAACCCCAATAATCCTTGATAATTATGATCAAAAATATCAAAGATCCCCATATATACTGGAATATCTTGATGTAAAACACATAATTCCTTGAAAAAAATGGTCTAAAACAAAAAAATTACCTAAAATTCTTGAAATGTATCGTCAAAAATTCTCATAAACAGCGGTATATATTGATGTTGGATACATAATTCCTTTAAACTAATAGCTGGAAATATTTACAACCCCAAAAATCCTTGGAAATCTTGATAAAACTTATCAAAGATTCCCATATGCGCTTGAATAACTTGGTGTAAGACACAAATTACTTGAAAAAAAAGTCGGAAATAATTACAACCCCAATAATCCTTGATAATTATGATCAAAAATATCAAAGATCCCCATATATAATGGAATATCTTGATGTAAAACACATAATTCCTTTAAACTAATAGCTGGAAATATTTACAACCCCAAAAATCCTTGGAAATCTTGATAAAACTTATCAAAGATTCCCATATGCGATTGAATATCTTGGTGTAAGACACAAATTACTTGAAAAAAAAGTCGGAAATAATTACAACCCCAATAATCCTTGATAATTATGATCAAAAATATCAAAGATCCCCATAAATGCTGGAATATCTTGATGCAGAACACATAATTCCTTGAAACAATGGTCTAAAACAATAAAATTACCTAAAATTCTTGAAATGTATCGTCTAAAATTCTCATAAACAGCGGTATATATTGATGTTGGATACATAATTCCTTTAAACTGATAGCTGGAAATATTTACAACCCCAAAAATCCTTGGAAATCTTGATAAAACTTATCAAAGATTCCCAAATGCGCTTGAATAACTTGGTGTAAGACACAAATTACTTGAAAAAAAAGTCGGAAATAATTACAACCCCAATAATCCTTGATAATTATGATCAAAAATATCAAAGATCCCCATATATACTGGAATATCTTGATGTTGGATACATAATTCCTTTAAACTAATAGCTGAAAATATTTCCAACCCCAAAAATCCTTGGAAATCTTGATAAAACTTATCAAAGATTCCCATATGCGCTTGAATATCTTGGTGTAAGACACAAATTACTTGAAAAAAAAGTCGGAAATAATTACAACCCCAATAATCCTTGATAATTATGATCAAAAATATCAAAGATCCCCATATATACTGGAATATCTAGATGTAGGACACATAATTCCTTTAAACTAATAGCTGGAAATATTTACAACCCCAAAAATCTTTGGAAATCTTGATAAAACTTATCAAAGATTCCCATATGCGCTTGAATATCTTGGTGTGAGACACAAATTACTTGAAAAAAAAGTCGGAAATATTTACAACCCCAATAATTCTTGATAATTATGATCAAAAATATCAAAGATCCCCATATATGCTGGAATATCTTGATGCAGAACACATAATTCCTTGAAAAAAATGGTCTTAAACAATAAAATTACCTAAAATTCTTGAAATGTATCGTCAAAAATTCTCATAAACAGCGGTATATATTGTTGTTGGATACATTATTCCTTTAAACTAATAGCTGGAAATATTTACAACCCAAAAAATCCTTGGAAATCTTGATAAAACTTATCAAAGATTCCCATATGCGCTTGAATGTCTTGGTGTAAGACACAAATTACTTGAAAAAAAAGTCGGAAATAATTACAACCCCAATAATCCTTGATAATTATGATCAAAAATATCAATGATCCCCATATATACTGGAATATCTTGATGTAAAACACATAATTCCTTTAAACTAATAGCTGAAAATATTTCCAACCCCAAAAATCCTTGGAAATCTTGATAAAACTTATCAAAGATTCCCATATGCGCTTGAATATCTTGGTGTAAGACACAAATTACTTGAAAAAAAAGTCGGAAATAATTACAACCCCAATAATCCTTGATAATTATGATCAAAAATATCAAAGATCCCCATATATACTGGAATATCTAGATGTAGGACACATAATTCCTTTAAACTAATAGCTGGAAATATTTACAACCCCAAAAATCTTTGGAAATCTTGATAAAACTTATCAAAGATTCCCATATGCGCTTGAATATCTTGGTGTGAGACACAAATTACTTGAAAAAAAAGTCGGAAATATTTACAACCCCAATAATTCTTGATAATTATGATCAAAAATATCAAAGATCCCCATATATGCTGGAATATCTTGATGCAGAACACATAATTCCTTGAAAAAAATGGTCTAAAACAATAAAATTACCTAAAATTCTTGAAATGTATCGTCAAAAATTCTCATAAACAGCGGTATATATTGTTGTTGGATACATTATTCCTTTAAACTAATAGCTGGAAATATTTACAACCCAAAAAATCCTTGGAAATCTTGATAAAACTTATCAAAGATTCCCATATGCGCTTGAATGTCTTGGTGTAAGACACAAATTACTTGAAAAAAAAGTCGGAAATAATTACAACCCCAATAATCCTTGATAAGTATGATCAAAAATATCAAAGATCCCCATATATACTGGAATATCTTGATGTTGGATACATAATTCCTTTAAACTAATAGCTGGAAATATTTACAACCCCAAAAATCCTTGGAAATCTTGATAAAACTTATCAAAGATTCCCATATGCCCTTGAATATCTTGGTTTAAGACACAAATTACTTGAAAAAAAAGTCGGAAATAATTACATCCCCAATAATCCTTGATAATTATGATAAAAAATATCAAAGATCCCCATAAATGCTGGAATATCTTGATGCAGAACACATAATTCCTTGAAAAAAATGGTCTAATACAATAAAATTACCTAAAATTCTTGAAATGTATCGTCAAAAATTCTCATAAACAGCGGTATATATTGATGTTGGATACATAATTCCTTTAAACTAATAGCTGGAAATATTTACAACCCCCAAAAATCCTTGGAAATCTTGATAAAACTTATCAAAGATTCCCATATGCGCTTGAATATCTTGGTGTAAGACACAAATTACTTGAAAAAAAAGTCGGAAATAATTACAACCCCAATAATCCTTGATAATTATGATCAAAAATATCAAAGATCCCCATATATACTGGAATATCTTGATGTAAAACACATAATTCCTTGAAAAAAATGGTCTAAAACAAAAAAATTACCTAAAATTCTTGAAATGTATCGTCAAAAATTCTCATAAACAGCGGTATATATTGATGTTGGATACATAATTCCTTTAAACTAATAGCTGGAAATATTTACAACCCCAAAAATCCTTGGAAATCTTGATAAAACTTATCAAAGATTCCCATATGCGCTTGAATAACTTGGTGTAAGACACAAATTACTTGAAAAAAAAGTCGGAAATAATTACAACCCCAATATTCCTTGATAATTATGATCAAAAATATCAAAGACACCCATATATACTGGAATATCTTGATGTAAAACACATAATTCCTTTAAACTAATAGCTGGAAATATTTACAACCCCAAAAATCCTTGGAAATCTTGATAAAACCTATCAAAGATTCCCATATGCGCTTGAATATCTTAGTGTAAGACACAAATTACTTGAAAAAAAAGTCGGAAATAATTACAACCCCAATAATCCTTGATAATTATGATCAAAAATATCAAAGATCTCCATATGTAATGGAATATCTTGATGTTGGATACATAATTCCTTTAAACTAATAGCTGGAAATATTTACAACCCCAAAAATCCTTGGAAATCTTGATAAAACTTATCAAAGATTCCCATATGCGCTTGAATATCTTGGTTTAAGACACAAATTACTTGAAAAAAAAGTCGGAAATAATTACAACCCCAATAATCCTTGATAATTATGATCAAAAATATCAAAGATCCCCATAAATGCTGGAATATCTTGATGCAGAACACATAATTCCTTGAAAAAAATGGTCTAAAACATTAAAATTACCTAAAATTCTTGAAATGTATCGTCAAAAATTCTCATAAACAGCGGTATATATTGATGTTGGATACATAATTCCTTTAAACTAATAGCTGGAAATATTTACAACCCCCAAAAATCCTTGGAAATCTTGATAAAACTTATCAAAGATTCCCATATGCGCTTGAATATCTTGGTGTAAGACACAAATTACTTGAAAAAAAAGTCGGAAATAATTACAACCCCAATAATCCTTGATAATTATGATCAAAAATATCAAAGATCCCCATATATACTGGAATATCTTGATGTAAAACACATAATTCCTTGAAAAAAATGGTCTAAAACAAAAAAATTACCTAAAATTCTTGAAATGTATCGTCAAAAATTCTCATAAACAGCGGTATATATTGATGTTGGATACATAATTCCTTTAAACTAATAGCTGGAAATATTTACAACCCCAAAAATCCTTGGAAATCTTGATAAAACTTATCAAAGATTCCCATATGCGCTTGAATAACTTGGTGTAAGACACAAATTACTTGAAAAAAAAGTCGGAAATAATTACAACCCCAATAATCCTTGATAATTATGATCAAAAATATCAAAGATCCCCATATATAATGGAATATCTTGATGTAAAACACATAATTCCTTTAAACTAATAGCTGGAAATATTTACAACCCCAAAAATCCTTGGAAATCTTGATAAAACTTATCAAAGATTCCCATATGCGATTGAATATCTTGGTGTAAGACACAAATTACTTGAAAAAAAAGTCGGAAATAATTACAACCCCAATAATCCTTGATAATTATGATCAAAAATATCAAAGATCCCCATAAATGCTGGAATATCTTGATGCAGAACACATAATTCCTTGAAACAATGGTCTAAAACAATAAAATTACCTAAAATTCTTGAAATGTATCGTCTAAAATTCTCATAAACAGCGGTATATATTGATGTTGGATACATAATTCCTTTAAACTAATAGCTGGAAATATTTACAACCCCAAAAATTGTTGGAAATCTTGATAAAACTTATCAAAGATTCCCATATGCGCTTGAATATCTTGGTGTAAGACACAAATTACTTGAAAAAAAAGTCGGAAATAATTACAACCCCAATAATCCTTGATAATTATGATCAAAAATATCAATGATCCCCATATATACTGGAATATCTTGATGTAAAACACATAATTCCTTTAAACTAATAGCTGAAAATATTTCCAACCCCAAAAATCCTTGGAAATCTTGATAAAACTTATCAAAGATTCCCATATGCGCTTGAATATCTTGGTGTAAGACACAAATTACTTGAAAAAAAAGTCGGAAATAATTACAACCCCAATAATCCTTGATAATTATGATCAAAAATATCAAAGATCCCCATATATACTGGAATATCTAGATGTAGGACACATAATTCCTTTAAACTAATAGCTGGAAATATTTACAACCCCAAAAATCTTTGGAAATCTTGATAAAACTTATCAAAGATTCCCATATGCGCTTGAATATCTTGGTGTGAGACACAAATTACTTGAAAAAAAAGTCGGAAATATTTACAACCCCAATAATTCTTGATAATTATGATCAAAAATATCAAAGATCCCCATATATGCTGGAATATCTTGATGCAGAACACATAATTCCTTGAAAAAAATGGTCTAAAACAATAAAATTACCTAAAATTCTTGAAATGTATCGTCAAAAATTCTCATAAACAGCGGTATATATTGTTGTTGGATACATTATTCCTTTAAACTAATAGCTGGAAATATTTACAACCCAAAAAATCCTTGGAAATCTTGATAAAACTTATCAAAGATTCCCATATGCGCTTGAATGTCTTGGTGTAAGACACAAATTACTTGAAAAAAAAGTCGGAAATAATTACAACCCCAATAATCCTTGATAAGTATGATCAAAAATATCAAAGATCCCCATATATACTGGAATATCTTGATGTTGGATACATAATTCCTTTAAACTAATAGCTGGAAATATTTACAACCCCAAAAATCCTTGGAAATCTTGATAAAACTTATCAAAGATTCCCATATGCCCTTGAATATCTTGGTTTAAGACACAAATTACTTGAAAAAAAAGTCGGAAATAATTACATCCCCAATAATCCTTGATAATTATGATAAAAAATATCAAAGATCCCCATAAATGCTGGAATATCTTGATGCAGAACACATAATTCCTTGAAAAAAATGGTCTAATACAATAAAATTACCTAAAATTCTTGAAATGTATCGTCAAAAATTCTCATAAACAGCGGTATATATTGATGTTGGATACATAATTCCTTTAAACTAATAGCTGGAAATATTTACAACCCCCAAAAATCCTTGGAAATCTTGATAAAACTTATCAAAGATTCCCATATGCGCTTGAATATCTTGGTGTAAGACACAAATTACTTGAAAAAAAAGTCGGAAATAATTACAACCCCAATAATCCTTGATAATTATGATCAAAAATATCAAAGATCCCCATATATACTGGAATATCTTGATGTAAAACACATAATTCCTTGAAAAAAATGGTCTAAAACAAAAAAATTACCTAAAATTCTTGAAATGTATCGTCAAAAATTCTCATAAACAGCGGTATATATTGATGTTGGATACATAATTCCTTTAAACTAATAGCTGGAAATATTTACAACCCCAAAAATCCTTGGAAATCTTGATAAAACTTATCAAAGATTCCCATATGCGCTTGAATAACTTGGTGTAAGACACAAATTACTTGAAAAAAAAGTCGGAAATAATTACAACCCCAATATTCCTTGATAATTATGATCAAAAATATCAAAGACACCCATATATACTGGAATATCTTGATGTAAAACACATAATTCCTTTAAACTAATAGCTGGAAATATTTACAACCCCAAAAATCCTTGGAAATCTTGATAAAACCTATCAAAGATTCCCATATGCGCTTGAATATCTTAGTGTAAGACACAAATTACTTGAAAAAAAAGTCGGAAATAATTACAACCCCAATAATCCTTGATAATTATGATCAAAAATATCAAAGATCTCCATATGTAATGGAATATCTTGATGTTGGATACATAATTCCTTTAAACTAATAGCTGGAAATATTTACAACCCCAAAAATCCTTGGAAATCTTGATAAAACTTATCAAAGATTCCCATATGCGCTTGAATATCTTGGTTTAAGACACAAATTACTTGAAAAAAAAGTCGGAAATAATTACAACCCCAATAATCCTTGATAATTATGATCAAAAATATCAAAGATCCCCATAAATGCTGGAATATCTTGATGCAGAACACATAATTCCTTGAAAAAAATGGTCTAAAACATTAAAATTACCTAAAATTCTTGAAATGTATCGTCAAAAATTCTCATAAACAGCGGTATATATTGATGTTGGATACATAATTCCTTTAAACTAATAGCTGGAAATATTTACAACCCCCAAAAATCCTTGGAAATCTTGATAAAACTTATCAAAGATTCCCATATGCGCTTGAATATCTTGGTGTAAGACACAAATTACTTGAAAAAAAAGTCGGAAATAATTACAACCCCAATAATCCTTGATAATTATGATCAAAAATATCAAAGATCCCCATATATACTGGAATATCTTGATGTAAAACACATAATTCCTTGAAAAAAATGGTCTAAAACAAAAAAATTACCTAAAATTCTTGAAATGTATCGTCAAAAATTCTCATAAACAGCGGTATATATTGATGTTGGATACATAATTCCTTTAAACTAATAGCTGGAAATATTTACAACCCCAAAAATCCTTGGAAATCTTGATAAAACTTATCAAAGATTCCCATATGCGCTTGAATAACTTGGTGTAAGACACAAATTACTTGAAAAAAAAGTCGGAAATAATTACAACCCCAATAATCCTTGATAATTATGATCAAAAATATCAAAGATCCCCATATATACTGGAATATCTTGATGTTGGATACATAATTCCTTTAAACTAATAGCTGGAAATATTTACAACCCCAAAAATCCTTGGAAATCTTGATAAAACTTATCAAAGATTCCCATATGCGCTTGAATATCTTGGTGTAAGACACAAATTACTTGAAAAAAAAGTCGGAAATAATTACAACCCCAATAATCCTTGATAATTATGATCAAAAATATCAAAGATCCCCATATATACTGGAATATCTTGATGTAAAACACATAATTCCTTGAAAAAAATGGTCTAAAACAAAAAAATTACCTAAAATTCTTGAAATGTATCGTCAAAAATTCTCATAAACAGCGGTATATATTGATGTTGGATACATAATTCCTTTAAACTAATAGCTGGAAATATTTACAACCCCAAAAATCCTTGGAAATCTTGATAAAACTTATCAAAGATTCCCATATGCGCTTGAATAACTTGGTGTAAGACACAAATTACTTGAAAAAAAAGTCGGAAATAATTACAACCCCAATAATCCTTGATAATTATGATCAAAAATATCAAAGATCCCCATATATAATGGAATATCTTGATGTAAAACACATAATTCCTTTAAACTAATAGCTGGAAATATTTACAACCCCAAAAATCCTTGGAAATCTTGATAAAACTTATCAAAGATTCCCATATGCGATTGAATATCTTGGTGTAAGACACAAATTACTTGAAAAAAAAAGTCGGAAATAATTACAACCCCAATAATCCTTGATAATTATGATCAAAAATATCAAAGATCCCCATAAATGCTGGAATATCTTGATGCAGAACACATAATTCCTTGAAACAATGGTCTAAAACAATAAAATTACCTAAAATTCTTGAAATGTATCGTCTAAAATTCTCATAAACAGCGGTATATATTGATGTTGGATACATAATTCCTTTAAACTGATAGCTGGAAATATTTACAACCCCAAAAATCCTTGGAAATCTTGATAAAACTTATCAAAGATTCCCAAATGCGCTTGAATAACTTGGTGTAAGACACAAATTACTTGAAAAAAAAGTCGGAAATAATTACAACCCCAATAATCCTTGATAATTATGATCAAAAATATCAAAGATCCCCATATATACTGGAATATCTTGATGTAAAACACATAATTCCTTTAAACTAATAGCTGGAAATATTTACAACCCCAAAAATCCTTGGAAATCTTGATAAAACTTATCAAAGATTCCCATATGCGCTTGAATATCTTGGTTTAAGACACAAATTACTTGAAAAAAAAGTCGGAAATAATTACAACCCCAATAATCCTTGATAATTATGATCAAAAATATCAAAGATCCCCATATATACTGGAATATCTTGATGTTGGATACATAATTCCTTTAAACTAATAGCTGGAAATATTTACAACCCCAAAAATCCTTGGAAATCTTGATAAAACTTATCAAAGATTCCCATATGCGCTTGAATATCTTGGTTTAAGACACAAATTACTTGAAAAAAAAAGTCGGAAATAATTACAACCCCAATAATCCTTGATAATTATGATCAAAAATATCAAAGATCCCCATAAATGCTGGAATATCTTGATGCAGAACACATAATTCCTTGAAAAAATGGTCTAAAACAATAAAATTACCTAAAATTCTTGAAATGTATCGTCAAAAATTCTCATAAACAGCGGTATATATTGATGTTGGATACATAATTCCTTTAAACTGATAGCTGGAAATATTTACAACCCCAAAAATCCTTGGAAATCTTGATAAAACTTATCAAAGATTCCCAAATGCGCTTGAATAACTTGGTGTAAGACACAAATTACTTGAAAAAAAAGTCGGAAATAATTACAACCCCAATAATCCTTGATAATTATGATCAAAAATATCAAAGATCCCCATATATACTGGAATATCTTGATGTAAAACACATAATTCCTTTAAACTAATAGCTGGAAATATTTACAACCCCAAAAATCCTTGGAAATCTTGATAAAACTTATCAAAGATTCCCATATGCGCTTGAATATCTTGGTTTAAGACACAAATTACTTGAAAAAAAAGTCGGAAATAATTACAACCCCAATAATCCTTGATAATTATGATCAAAAATATCAAAGATCCCCATATATACTGGAATATCTTGATGTTGGATACATAATTCCTTTAAACTAATAGCTGGAAATATTTACAACCCCAAAAATCCTTGGAAATCTTGATAAAACTTATCAAAGATTCCCATATGCGCTTGAATATCTTGGTGTAAGACACAAATTACTTGAAAAAAAAGTCGGAAATAATTACAACCCCAATAATCCTTGATAATTATGATCAAAAATATCAAAGATCCCCATATATACTGGAATATCTTGATGTAAAACACATAATTCCTTGAAAAAAATGGTCTAAAACAAAAAAATTACCTAAAATTCTTGAAATGTATCGTCAAAAATTCTCATAAACAGCGGTATATATTGATGTTGGATACATAATTCCTTTAAACTAATAGCTGGAAATATTTACAACCCCAAAAATCCTTGGAAATCTTGATAAAACTTATCAAAGATTCCCATATGCGCTTGAATAACTTGGTGTAAGACACAAATTACTTGAAAAAAAAGTCGGAAATAATTACAACCCCAATAATCCTTGATAATTATGATCAAAAATATCAAAGATCCCCATATATAATGGAATATCTTGATGTAAAACACATAATTCCTTTAAACTAATAGCTGGAAATATTTACAACCCCAAAAATCCTTGGAAATCTTGATAAAACTTATCAAAGATTCCCATATGCGATTGAATATCTTGGTGTAAGACACAAATTACTTGAAAAAAAAGTCGGAAATAATTACAACCCCAATAATCCTTGATAATTATGATCAAAAATATCAAAGATCCCCATAAATGCTGGAATATCTTGATGCAGAACACATAATTCCTTGAAACAATGGTCTAAAACAATAAAATTACCTAAAATTCTTGAAATGTATCGTCTAAAATTCTCATAAACAGCGGTATATATTGATGTTGGATACATAATTCCTTTAAACTGATAGCTGGAAATATTTACAACCCCAAAAATCCTTGGAAATCTTGATAAAACTTATCAAAGATTCCCAAATGCGCTTGAATAACTTGGTGTAAGACACAAATTACTTGAAAAAAAAGTCGGAAATAATTACAACCCCAATAATCCTTGATAATTATGATCAAAAATATCAAAGATCCCCATATATACTGGAATATCTTGATGTAAAACACATAATTCCTTTAAACTAATAGCTGGAAATATTTACAACCCCAAAAATCCTTGGAAATCTTGATAAAACTTATCAAAGATTCCCATATGCGCTTGAATATCTTGGTTTAAGACACAAATTACTTGAAAAAAAAGTCGGAAATAATTACAACCCCAATAATCCTTGATAATTATGATCAAAAATATCAAAGATCCCCATATATACTGGAATATCTTGATGTTGGATACATAATTCCTTTAAACTAATAGCTGGAAATATTTACAACCCCAAAAATCCTTGGAAATCTTGATAAAACTTATCAAAGATTCCCATATGCGCTTGAAT
Source organism: Rhopalosiphum padi (assembly GCF_020882245.1). Classification (NCBI taxonomy): domain Eukaryota; kingdom Metazoa; phylum Arthropoda; class Insecta; order Hemiptera; family Aphididae; genus Rhopalosiphum; species Rhopalosiphum padi. Next base: position 94,384 of record NC_083599.1, on the reverse strand, counting down.
ATCTTGGTTTAAGACACAAATTACTTGAAAAAAAAGTCGGAAATAATTACAACCCCAATAATCCTTGATAATTATGATCAAAAATATCAAAGATCCCCATAAATGCTGGAATATCTTGATGCAGAACACATAATTCCTTGAAAAAATGGTCTAAAACAATAAAATTACCTAAAATTCTTGAAATGTATCGTCAAAAATTCTCATAAACAGCGGTATATATTGATGTTGGATACATAATTCCTTTAAACTGATAGCTGGAAATATTTACAACCCCAAAAATCCTTGGAAATCTTGATAAAACTTATCAAAGATTCCCAAATGCGCTTGAATAACTTGGTGTAAGACACAAATTACTTGAAAAAAAAGTCGGAAATAATTACAACCCCAATAATCCTTGATAATTATGATCAAAAATATCAAAGATCCCCATATATACTGGAATATCTTGATGTTGGATACATAATTCCTTTAAACTAATAGCTGGAAATATTTACAACCCCAAAAATCCTTGGAAATCTTGATAAAACTTATCAAAGATTCCCATATGCGCTTGAATATCTTGGTTTAAGACACAAATTACTTGAAAAAAAAGTCGGAAATAATTACAACCCCAATAATCCTTGATAATTATGATCAAAAATATCAAAGATCCCCATAAATGCTGGAATATCTTGATGCAGAACACATAATTCCTTGAAAAAAATGGTCTAAAACAATAAAATTACCTAAAATTCTTGAAATGTATCGTCAAAAATTCTCATAAACAGCGGTATATATTGATGTTGGATACATAATTCCTTTAAACTAATAGCTGGAAATATTTACAACCCCCAAAAATCCTTGGAAATCTTGATAAAACTTATCAAAGATTCCCATATGCGCTTGAATATCTTGGTGTAAGACACAAATTACTTGAAAAAAAAGTCGGAAATAATTACAACCCCAATAATCCTTGATAATTATGATCAAAAATATCAAAGATCCCCATATATACTGGAATATCTTGATGTAAAACACATAATTCCTTGAAAAAAATGGTCTAAAACAAAAAAATTACCTAAAATTCTTGAAATGTATCGTCAAAAATTCTCATAAACAGCGGTATATATTGATGTTGGATACATAATTCCTTTAAACTAATAGCTGGAAATATTTACAACCCCAAAAATCCTTGGAAATCTTGATAAAACTTATCAAAGATTCCCATATGCGCTTGAATAACTTGGTGTAAGACACAAATTACTTGAAAAAAAAGTCGGAAATAATTACAACCCCAATATTCCTTGATAATTATGATCAAAAATATCAAAGACACCCATATATACTGGAATATCTTGATGTAAAACACATAATTCCTTTAAACTAATAGCTGGAAATATTTACAACCCCAAAAATCCTTGGAAATCTTGATAAAACTTATCAAAGATTCCCATATGCGCTTGAATATCTTGGTGTAAGACACAAATTACTTGAAAAAAAAGTCGGAAATAATTACAACCCCAATAATCCTTGATAATTATGATCAAAAATATCAAAGATCCCCATATATAATGGAATATCTTGATGTAAAACACATAATTCCTTTAAACTAATAGCTGGAAATATTTACAACCCCAAAAATCCTTGGAAATCTTGATAAAACTTATCAAAGATTCCCATATGCGATTGAATATCTTGGTGTAAGACACAAATTACTTGAAAAAAAAGTCGGAAATAATTACAACCCCAATAATCCTTGATAATTATGATCAAAAATATCAAAGATCCCCATATATACTGGAATATCTTGATGTAAACACATAATTCCTTGAAAAAAATGGTCTAAAACAAAAAAATTACCTAAAATTCTTGAATTGTATCGTCAAAAATTCTCATAAACAGCGGTATATATTGATGTTGGATACATTATTCCTTTAAACTAATAGCTGGAAATATTTACAACCCCAAAAATCCTTGGAAATCTTGATAAAACTTATCAAAGATTCCCTTATGCGCTTGAATATCTTGGTTTAAGACACAAATTACTTGAAAAAAAAGTCGGAAATAATTACAACCCCAATAATCCTTGATAATTATGATCAAAAATATCAAAGATCCCCATATATACTGGAATATCTTGATGTTGGATACATAATTCCTTTAAACTAATAGCTGGAAATATTTACAACCCCAAAAATCCTTGGAAATCTTGATAAAACTTATCAAAGATTCCTATATGCGCTTGAATATCTTGGTTTAAGACACAAATTACTTGAAAAAAAAGTCGGAAATAATTACAACCCCAATAATCCTTGATAATTATGATCAAAAATATCAAAGATCCCCATAAATGCTGGAATATCTTGATGCAGAACACATAATTCCTTGAAACAATGGTCTAAAACAATAAAATTACCTAAAATTCTTGAAATGTATCGTCAAAAATTCTCATAAACAGCGGTATATATTGATGTTGGATACATAATTCCTTTAAACTGATAGCTGGAAATATTTACAACCCCAAAAATCCTTGGAAATCTTGATAAAACTTATCAAAGATTCCCAAATGCGCTTGAATAACTTGGTGTAAGACACAAATTACTTGAAAAAAAAGTCGGAAATAATTACAACCCCAATAATCCTTGATAATTATGATCAAAAATATCAAAGATCCCCATATATACTGGAATATCTTGATGTAAAACACATAATTCCTTTAAACTAATAGCTGGAAATATTTACAACCCCAAAAATCCTTGGAAATCTTGATAAAACTTATCAAAGATTCCCATATGCGCTTGAATATCTTGGTTTAAGACACAAATTACTTGAAAAAAAAGTCGGAAATAATTACAAACCCAATAATCCTTGATAATTATGATCAAAAATATCAAAGATCCCCATAAATGCTGGAATATCTTGATGCAGAACACATAATTCCTTGAAAAAAATGGTCTAAAACAATAAATTTACCTAAAATTCTTGAAATGTATCGTCAAAAATTCTCATAAACAGCGGTATATATTGATGTTGGATACATAATTCCTTTAAACTAATAGCTGGAAATATTTACAACCCCCAAAAATCCTTGGAAATCTTGATAAAACTTATCAAAGATTCCCATATGCGCTTGAATATCTTGGTGTAAGACACAAATTACTTGAAAAAAAAGTCGGAAATAATTACAACCCCAATAATCCTTGATAATTATGATCAAAAATATCAAAGATCCCCATATATACTGGAATATCTTGATGTAAAACACATAATTCCTTGAAAAAAATGGTCTAAAACAAAAAAATTACCTAAAATTCTTGAAATGTATCGTCAAAAATTCTCATAAACAGCGGTATATATTGATGTTGGATACATAATTCCTTTAAAATAATAGCTGGAAATATTTACAACCCCAAAAATCCTTGGAAATCTTGATAAAACTTATCAAAGATTCCCATATGCGCTTGAATAACTTAGTGTAAGACACAAATTACTTGAAAAAAAAGTCGGAAATAATTACAACCCCAATATTCCTTGATAATTATGATCAAAAATATCAAAGACACCCATATATACTGGAATATCTTGATGTAAAACACATAATTCCTTTAAACTAATAGCTGGAAATATTTACAACCCCAAAAATCCTTGGAAATCTTGATAAAACTTATCAAAGATTCCCATATGCGCTTGAATATCTTGGTGTAAGACACAAATTACTTGAAAAAAAGTCGGAAATAATTACAACCCCAATAATCCTTGATAATTATGATCAAAAATATCAAAGATCCCCATATATACTGGAATATCTTGATGTAAAACACATAATTCCTTTAAACTAATAGCTGGAAATATTTACAACCCCAAAAATCCTTGGAAATCGTTATAAAACTTATCAAAGATTCCCATATGCGATTGAATATCTTGGTGTAAGACACAAATTACTTGAAAAAAAAGTCGGAAATAATTACAACCCCAATAATCCTTGATAATTATGATCAAAAATATCAAAGATCCCCATATATACTGGAATATCTTGATGTAAAACACATAATTCCTTTAAACTAATAGCTGGAAATATTTACAACCCCAAAAATCCTTGGAAATCTTGATAAAACTTATCAAAGATTCCCATATGCGATTGAATATCTTGGTGTAAGACACAAATTACTTGAAAAAAAAGTCGGAAATAATTACAACCCCAATAATCCTTGATAATTATGATCAAAAATATCAAAGATCCCCATAAATGCTGGAATATCTTGATGCAGAACACATAATTCCTTGAAAAAATGGTCTAAAACAATAAAATTACCTAAAATTCTTGAAATGTATCGTCAAAAATTCTCATAAACAGCGGTATATATTGATGTTGGATACATAATTCCTTTAAACTGATAGCTGGAAATATTTACAACCCCAAAAATCCTTGGAAATCTTGATAAAACTTATCAAAAATTCCCAAATGCGCTTGAATAACTTGGTGTAAGACACAAATTACTTGAAAAAAAAAGTCGGAAATAATTACAACCCCAATAATCCTTGATAATTATGATCAAAAATATCAAAGATCCCCATATATACTGGAATATCTTGATGTAAAACACATAATTCCTTTAAACTAATAGCTGGAAATATTTACAACCCCAAAAATCCTTGGAAATCTTGATAAAACTTATCAAAGATTCCCATATGCGCTTGAATATCTTGGTGTAAGTCACAAATTACTTGAAAAAAAAGTCGGAAATAATTACAACCCCAATAATCCTTGATAATTATGATCAAAAATATCAAAGATCCCCATAAATGCTGGAATATCTTGATGCAGAACACATAATTCCTTGAAACAATGGTCTAAAACAATAAAATTACCTAAAATTCTTGAAATGTATCGTCAAAAATTCTCATAAACAGCGGTATATATTGATGTTGGATACATAATTCCTTTAAACTGATAGCTGGAAATATTTACAACCCCAAAAATCCTTGGAAATCTTGATAAAACTTATCAAAGATTCCCAAATGCGCTTGAATAACTTGGTGTAAGACACAAATTACTTGAAAAAAAAGTCGGAAATAATTACAACCCCAATAATCCTTGATAATTATGATCAAAAATATCAAAGATCCCCATATATACTGGAATATCTTGATGTAAAACACATAATTCCTTTAAACTAATAGCTGGAAATATTTACAACCCCAAAATACCTTGGAAATCTTGATAAAACTTATCAAAGATTCCCATATGCGCTTGAATATCTTGGTTTAAGACACAAATTACTTGAAAAAAAAGTCGGAAATAATTACAAACCCAATAATCCTTGATAATTATGATCAAAAATATCAAAGATCCCCATAAATGCTGGAATATCTTGATGCAGAACACATAATTCCTTGAAAAAAATGGTCTAAAACAATAAATTTACCTAAAATTCTTGAAATGTATCGTCAAAAATTCTCATAAACAGCGGTATATATTGATGTTGGATACATAATTCCTTTAAACTAATAGCTGGAAATATTTACAACCCCCAAAAATCCTTGGAAATCTTGATAAAACTTATCAAAGATTCCCATATGCGCTTGAATATCTTGGTGTAAGACACAAATTACTTGAAAAAAAAGTCGGAAATAATTACAACCCCAATAATCCTTGATAATTATGATCAAAAATATCAAAGATCCCCATATATACTGGAATATCTTGATGTAAAACACATAATTCCTTGAAAAAAATGGTCTAAAACAAAAAAATTACCTAAAATTCTTGAAATGTATCGTCAAAAATTCTCATAAACAGCGGTATATATTGATGTTGGATACATAATTCCTTTAAAATAATAGCTGGAAATATTTACAACCCCAAAAATCCTTGGAAATCTTGATAAAACTTATCAAAGATTCCCATATGCGCTTGAATAACTTAGTGTAAGACACAAATTACTTGAAAAAAAAGTCGGAAATAATTACAACCCCAATATTCCTTGATAATTATGATCAAAAATATCAAAGACACCCATATATACTGGAATATCTTGATGTAAAACACATAATTCCTTTAAACTAATAGCTGGAAATATTTACAACCCCAAAAATCCTTGGAAATCTTGATAAAACTTATCAAAGATTCCCATATGCGCTTGAATATCTTGGTTTAAGACACAAATTACTTGAAAAAAAAGTCGGAAATAATTACAACCCCAATAATCCTTGATAATTATGATCAAAAATATCAAAGATCCCCATAAATGCTGGAATATCTTGATGTAAAACACATAATTCCTTTAAACTAATAGCTGGAAATATTTACAACCCCAAAAATCCTTGGAAATCTTGATAAAACTTATCAAAGATTCCCATATGCGCTTGAATATCTTGGTTTAAGACACAAATTACTTGAAAAAAAAGTCGGAAATAATTACAAACCCAATAATCCTTGATAATTATGTTCAAAAATATCAAAGATCCCCATAAATGCTGGAATATCTTGATGCAGAACACATAATTCCTTGAAAAAAATGGTCTAAAACAATAAATTTACCTAAAATTCTTGAAATGTATCGTCAAAAATTCTCATAAACAGCGGTATATATTGATGTTGGATACATAATTCCTTTAAACTAATAGCTGGAAATATTTACAACCCCCAAAAATCCTTGGAAATCTTGATAAAACTTATCAAAGATTCCCATATGCGCTTGAATATCTTGGTGTAAGACACAAATTACTTGAAAAAAAAGTCGGAAATAATTACAACCCCAATAATCCTTGATAATTATGATCAAAAATATCAAAGATCCCCATATATACTGGAATATCTTGATGTAAAACACATAATTCCTTGAAAAAAATGGTCTAAAACAAAAAAATTACCTAAAATTCTTGAAATGTATCGTCAAAAATTCTCATAAACAGCGGTATATATTGATGTTGGATACATAATTCCTTTAAAATAATAGCTGGAAATATTTACAACCCCAAAAATCCTTGGAAATCTTGATAAAACTTATCAAAGATTCCCATATGCGCTTGAATAACTTAGTGTAAGACACAAATTACTTGAAAAAAAAGTCGGAAATAATTACAACCTCAATATTCCTTGATAATTATGATCAAAAATATCAAAGACACCCATATATACTGGAATATCTTGATGTAAAACACATAATTCCTTTAAACTAATAGCTGGAAATATTTACAACCCCAAAAATCCTTGGAAATCTTGATAAAACTTATCAAAGATTCCCATATGCGCTTGAATATCTTGGTGTAAGACACAAATTACTTGAAAAAAAAGTCGGAAATAATTACAACCCCAATAATCCTTGATAATTATGATCAAAAATATCAAAGATCCCCATATATACTGGAATATCTTGATGTAAAACACATAATTCCTTTAAACTAATAGCTGGAAATATTTACAACCCCAAAAATCCTTGGAAATCTTTATAAAACTTATCAAAGATTCCCATATGCGATTGAATATCTTGGTGTAAGACACAAATTACTTGAAAAAAAAGTCGGAAATAATTACAACCCCAATAATCCTTGATAATTATGATCAAAAATATCAAAGATCCCCATATATACTGGAATATCTTGATGTAAAACACATAATTCCTTTAAACTAATAGCTGGAAATATTTACAACCCCAAAAATCCTTGGAAATCTTGATAAAACTTATCAAAGATTCCCATATGCGATTGAATATCTTGGTGTAAGACACAAATTACTTGAAAAAAAAGTCGGAAATAATTACAACCCCAATAATCCTTGATAATTATGATCAAAAATATCAAAGATCCCCATAAATGCTGGAATATCTTGATGCAGAACACATAATTCCTTGAAAAAATGGTCTAAAACAATAAAATTACCTAAAATTCTTGAAATGTATCGTCAAAAATTCTCATAAACAGCGGTATATATTGATGTTGGATACATAATTCCTTTAAAATAATAGCTGGAAATATTTACAACCCCAAAAATCCTTGGAAATCTTGATAAAACTTATCAAAGATTCCCATATGCGCTTGAATAACTTAGTGTAAGACACAAATTACTTGAAAAAAAAGTCGGAAATAATTACAACCCCAATATTCCTTGATAATTATGATCAAAAATATCAAAGACACCCATATATACTGGAATATCTTGATGTAAAACACATAATTCCTTTAAACTAATAGCTGGAAATATTTACAACCCCAAAAATCCTTGGAAATCTTGATAAAACTTATCAAAGATTCCCATATGCGCTTGAATATCTTGGTTTAAGACACAAATTACTTGAAAAAAAAGTCGGAAATAATTACAACCCCAATAATCCTTGATAATTATGATCAAAAATATCAAAGATCCCCATAAATGCTGGAATATCTTGATGTAAAACACATAATTCCTTTAAACTAATAGCTGGAAATATTTACAACCCCAAAAATCCTTGGAAATCTTGATAAAACTTATCAAAGATTCCCATATGCGCTTGAATATCTTGGTTTAAGACACAAATTACTTGAAAAAAAAGTCGGAAATAATTACAAACCCAATAATCCTTGATAATTATGATCAAAAATATCAAAGATCCCCATAAATGCTGGAATATCTTGATGCAGAACACATAATTCCTTGAAAAAAATGGTCTAAAACAATAAATTTACCTAAAATTCTTGAAATGTATCGTCAAAAATTCTCATAAACAGCGGTATATATTGATGTTGGATACATAATTCCTTTAAACTAATAGCTGGAAATATTTACAACCCCCAAAAATCCTTGGAAATCTTGATAAAACTTATCAAAGATTCCCATATGCGCTTGAATATCTTGGTGTAAGACACAAATTACTTGAAAAAAAAGTCGGAAATAATTACAACCCCAATAATCCTTGATAATTATGATCAAAAATATCAAAGATCCCCATATATACTGGAATATCTTGAAGTAAAACACATAATTCCTTGAAAAAAATGGTCTAAAACAAAAAAATTACCTAAAATTCTTGAAATGTATCGTCAAAAATTCTCATAAACAGCGGTATATATTGATGTTGGATACATAATTCCTTTAAAATAATAGCTGGAAATATTTACAACCCCAAAAATCCTTGGAAATCTTGATAAAACTTATCAAAGATTCCCATATGCGCTTGAATAACTTAGTGTAAGACACAAATTACTTGAAAAAAAAGTCGGAAATAATTACAACCTCAATATTCCTTGATAATTATGATCAAAAATATCAAAGACACCCATATATACTGGAATATCTTGATGTAAAACACATAATTCCTTTAAACTAATAGCTGGAAATATTTACAACCCCAAAAATCCTTGGAAATCTTGATAAAACTTATCAAAGATTCCCATATGCGCTTGAATATCTTGGTGTAAGACACAAATTACTTGAAAAAAAAGTCGGAAATAATTACAACCCCAATAATCCTTGATAATTATGATCAAAAATATCAAAGATCCCCATATATACTGGAATATCTTGATGTAAAACACATAATTCCTTTAAACTAATAGCTGGAAATATTTACAACCCCAAAAATCCTTGGAAATCTTTATAAAACTTATCAAAGATTCCCATATGCGATTGAATATCTTGGTGTAAGACACAAATTACTTGAAAAAAAAGTCGGAAATAATTACAACCCCAATAATCCTTGATAATTATGATCAAAAATATCAAAGATCCCCATATATACTGGAATATCTTGATGTAAAACACATAATTCCTTTAAACTAATAGCTGGAAATATTTACAACCCCAAAAATCCTTGGAAATCTTGATAAAACTTATCAAAGATTCCCATATGCGATTGAATATCTTGGTGTAAGACACAAATTACTTGAAAAAAAAGTCGGAAATAATTACAACCCCAATAATCCTTGATAATTATGATCAAAAATATCAAAGATCCCCATAAATGCTGGAATATCTTGATGCAGAACACATAATTCCTTGAAAAAATGGTCTAAAACAATAAAATTACCTAAAATTCTTGAAATGTATCGTCAAAAATTCTCATAAACAGCGGTATATATTGATGTTGGATACATAATTCCTTTAAACTGATAGCTGGAAATATTTACAACCCCAAAAATCCTTGGAAATCTTGATAAAACTTATCAAAAATTCCCAAATGCGCTTGAATAACTTGGTGTAAGACACAAATTACTTGAAAAAAAAGTCGGAAATAATTACAACCCCAATAATCCTTGATAATTATGATCAAAAATATCAAAGATCCCCATATATACTGGAATATCTTGATGTAAAACACATAATTCCTTTAAACTAATAGCTGGAAATATTTACAACCCCAAAAATCCTTGGAAATCTTGATAAAACTTATCAAAGATTCCCATATGCGCTTGAATATCTTGGTGTAAGTCACAAATTACTTGAAAAAAAAGTCGGAAATAATTACAACCCCAATAATCCTTGATAATTATGATCAAAAATATCAAAGATCCCCATATATACTGGAATATCTTGATATAAACACATAATTCCTTGAAAAAAATGGTCTAAAACAAAAAAATTACCTAAAATTCTTGAAATGTATCGTCAAAAATTCTCATAAACAGCGGTATATATTGATGTTGGATACATTATTCCTTTAAACTAATAGCTGGAAATATTTACAACCCCCAAAAATCCTTGGAAATCTTGATAAAACTTATCAAAGATTCCCATATGCGCTTGAATATCTTGGTGTAAGACACAAATTACTTGAAAAAAAAGTCGGAAATAATTACAACCCCAATAATCCTTGATAATTATGATCAAAAATATCAAAGATCCCCATATATACTGGAATATCTTGATGTAAAACACATAATTCCTTGAAAAAAATGGTCTAAAACAAAAAAATTACCTAAAATTCTTGAAATGTATCGTCAAAAATTCTCATAAACAGCGGTATATATTGATGTTGGATACATAATTCCTTTAAAATAATAGCTGGAAATATTTACAACCCCAAAAATCCTTGGAAATCTTGATAAAACTTATCAAAGATTCCCATATGCGCTTGAATAACTTAGTGTAAGACACAAATTACTTGAAAAAAAAGTCGGAAATAATTACAACCCCAATATTCCTTGATAATTATGATCAAAAATATCAAAGACACCCATATATACTGGAATATCTTGATGTAAAACACATAATTCCTTTAAACTAATAGCTGGAAATATTTACAACCCCAAAAATCCTTGGAAATCTTGATAAAACTTATCAAAGATTCCCATATGCGCTTGAATATCTTGGTGTAAGACACAAATTACTTGAAAAAAAAGTCGGAAATAATTACAACCCCAATAATCCTTGATAATTATGATCAAAAATATCAAAGATCCCCATATATACTGGAATATCTTGATGTAAAACACATAATTCCTTTAAACTAATAGCTGGAAATATTTACAACCCCAAAAATCCGTGGAAATCTTTATAAAACTTATCAAAGATTCCCATATGCGATTGAATATCTTGGTGTAAGACACAAATTACTTGAAAAAAAAGTCGGAAATAATTACAACCCCAATAATCCTTGATAATTATGATCAAAAATATCAAAGATCCCCATATATACTGGAATATCTTGATGTAAAACACATAATTCCTTTAAACTAATAGCTGGAAATATTTACAACCCCAAAAATCCTTGGAAATCTTGATAAAACTTATCAAAGATTCCCATATGCGCTTGAATATCTTGGTGTAAGACACAAATTACTTGAAAAAAAAGTCGGAAATAATTACAACCCCAATAATCCTTGATAATTATGATCAAAAATATCAAAGATCCCCATATATACTGGAATATCTTGATATAAACACATAATTCCTTGAAAAAAATGGTCTAAAACAAAAAAATTACCTAAAATTCTTGAAATGTATCGTCAAAAATTCTCATAAACAGCGGTATATATTGATGTTGGATACATTATTCCTTTAAACTAATAGCTGGAAATATTTACAACCCCAAAAATCCTTGGAAATCTTGATAAAACTTATCAAAGATTCCCATATGCGCTTGAATATCTTGGTTTAAGACACAAATTACTTGAAAAAAAAGTCGGAAATAATTACAACCCCAATACTCCTTGATAATTATGATCAAAAATATCAAAGATCCCCATATATACTGGAATATCTTGATGTTGGATACATAATTCCTTTAAACTAATAGCTGGAAATATTTACAACCCCAAAAATCCTTGGAAATCTTGATAAAACTTATCAAAGATTCCCATATGCGCTTGAATATCTTGGTTTAAGACACAAATTACTTGAAAAAAAAGTCGGAAATAATTACAACCCCAATAATCCTTGATAATTATGATCAAAAATATCAAAGATCCCCATAAATGCTGGAATATCTTGATGCAGAACACATAATTCCTTGAAACAATGGTCTAAAACAATAAAATTACCTAAAATTCTTGAAATGTATCGTCAAAAATTCTCATAAACAGCGGTATATATTGATGTTGGATACATAATTCCTTTAAACTGATAGCTGGAAATATTTACAACCCCAAAAATCCTTGGAAATCTTGATAAAACTTATCAAAGATTCCCAAATGCGCTTGAATAACTTGGTGTAAGACACAAATTACTTGAAAAAAAAGTCGGAAATAATTACAACCCCAATAATCCTTGATAATTATGATCAAAAATATCAAAGATCCCCATATATACTGGAATATCTTGATGTAAAACACATAATTCCTTTAAACTAATAGCTGGAAATATTTACAACCCCAAAAATCCTTGGAAATCTTGATAAAACTTATCAAAGATTCCCATATGCGCTTGAATATCTTGGTTTAAGACACAAATTACTTGAAAAAAAAGTCGGAAATAATTACAAACCCAATAATCCTTGATAATTATGATCAAAAATATCAAAGATCCCCATAAATGCTGGAATATCTTGATGCAGAACACATAATTCCTTGAAAAAAATGGTCTAAAACAATAAATTTACCTAAAATTCTTGAAATGTATCGTCAAAAATTCTCATAAACAGCGGTATATATTGATGTTGGATACATAATTCCTTTAAACTAATAGCTGGAAATATTTACAACCCCCAAAAATCCTTGGAAATCTTGATAAAACTTATCAAAGATTCCCATATGCGCTTGAATATCTTGGTGTAAGACACAAATTACTTGAAAAAAAAGTCGGAAATAATTACAACCCCAATAATCCTTGATAATTATGATCAAAAATATCAAAGATCCCCATATATACTGGAATATCTTGATGTAAAACACATAATTCCTTGAAAAAAATGGTCTAAAACAAAAAAATTACCTAAAATTCTTGAAATGTATCGTCAAAAATTCTCATAAACAGCGGTATATATTGATGTTGGATACATAATTCCTTTAAAATAATAGCTGGAAATATTTACAACCCCAAAAATCCTTGGAAATCTTGATAAAACTTATCAAAGATTCCCATATGCGCTTGAATAACTTAGTGTAAGACACAAATTACTTGAAAAAAAAGTCGGAAATAATTACAACCCCAATATTCCTTGATAATTATGATCAAAAATATCAAAGACACCCATATATACTGGAATATCTTGATGTAAAACACATAATTCCTTTAAACTAATAGCTGGAAATATTTACAACCCCAAAAATCCTTGGAAATCTTGATAAAACTTATCAAAGATTCCCATATGCGCTTGAATATCTTGGTGTAAGACACAAATTACTTGAAAAAAAAGTCGGAAATAATTACAACCCCAATAATCCTTGATAATTATGATCAAAAATATCAAAGATCCCCATATATACTGGAATATCTTGATGTAAAACACATAATTCCTTTAAACTAATAGCTGGAAATATTTACAACCCCAAAAATCCTTGGAAATCTTTATAAAACTTATCAAAGATTCCCATATGCGATTGAATATCTTGGTGTAAGACACAAATTACTTGAAAAAAAAGTCGGAAATAATTACAACCCCAATAATCCTTGATAATTATGATCAAAAATATCAAAGATCCCCATATATACTGGAATATCTTGATGTAAAACACATAATTCCTTTAAACTAATAGCTGGAAATATTTACAACCCCAAAAATCCTTGGAAATCTTGATAAAACTTATCAAAGATTCCCATATGCGATTGAATATCTTGGTGTAAGACACAAATTACTTGAAAAAAAAGTCGGAAATAATTACAACCCCAATACTCCTTGATAATTATGATCAAAAATATCAAAGATCCCCATATATACTGGAATATCTTGATGTTGGACACATAATTCCTTTAAACTAATAGCTGGAAATATTTACAACCCCAAAAATCCTTGGAAATCTTGATAAAACTTATCAAAGATTCCCATATGCGCTTGAATATCTTGGTTTAAGACACAAATTACTTGAAAAAAAAGTCGGAAATAATTACAACCCCAATAATCCTTGATAATTATGATCAAAAATATCAAAGATCCCCATAAATGCTGGAATATCTTGATGCAGAACACATAATTCCTTGAAACAATGGTCTAAAACAATAAAATTACCTAAAATTCTTGAAATGTATCGTCAAAAATTCTCATAAACAGCGGTATATATTGATGTTGGATACATAATTCCTTTAAACTGATAGCTGGAAATATTTACAACCCCAAAAATCCTTGGAAATCTTGATAAAACTTATCAAAGATTCCCAAATGCGCTTGAATAACTTGGTGTAAGACACAAATTACTTGAAAAAAAAGTCGGAAATAATTACAACCCCAATAATCCTTGATAATTATGATCAAAAATATCAAAGATCCCCATATATACTGGAATATCTTGATGTAAAACACATAATTCCTTTAAACTAATAGCTGGAAATATTTACAACCCCAAAAATCCTTGGAAATCTTGATAAAACTTATCAAAGATTCCCATATGCGCTTGAATATCTTGGTTTAAGACACAAATTACTTGAAAAAAAAGTCGGAAATAATTACAACCCCAATAATCCTTGATAATTATGATCAAAAATATCAAAGATCCCCATATATACTGGAATATCTTGATGTAAAACACATAATTCCTTGAAAAAAATGGTCTAAAACAAAAAAATTACATAAAATTCTTGAAATGTATCGTCAAAAATTCTCATAAACAGCGGTATATATTGATGTTGGATACATAATTCCTTTAAAATAATAGCTGGAAATATTTACAACCCCAAAAATCCTTGGAAATCTTGATAAAACTTATCAAAGATTCCCATATGCGCTTGAATAACTTAGTGTAAGACACAAATTACTTGAAAAAAAAGTCGGAAATAATTACAACCCCAATATTCCTTGATAATTATGATCAAAAATATCAAAGACACCCATATATACTGGAATATCTTGATGTAAAACACATAATTCCTTTAAACTAATAGCTGGAAATATTTACAACCCCAAAAATCCTTGGAAATCTTGATAAAACTTATCAAAGATTCCCATATGCGCTTGAATATCTTGGTGTAAGACACAAATTACTTGAAAAAAAAGTCGGAAATAATTACAACCCCAATAATCCTTGATAATTATGATCAAAAATATCAAAGATCCCCATATATACTGGAATATCTTGATGTAAAACACATAATTCCTTTAAACTAATAGCTGGAAATATTTACAACCCCAAAAATCCTTGGAAATCTTTATAAAACTTATCAAAGATTCCCATATGCGATTGAATATCTTGGTGTAAGACACAAATTACTTGAAAAAAAAGTCGGAAATAATTACAACCCCAATAATCCTTGATAATTATGATCAAAAATATCAAAGATCCCCATATATACTGGAATATCTTGATGTAAAACACATAATTCCTTTAAACTAATAGCTGGAAATATTTACAACCCCAAAAATCCTTGGAAATCTTGATAAAACTTATCAAAGATTCCCATATGCGCTTGAATATCTTGGTGTAAGACACAAATTACTTGAAAAAAAAGTCGGAAATAATTACAACCCCAATAATCCTTGATAATTATGATCAAAAATATCAAAGATCCCCATATATACTGGAATATCTTGATGTAAAACACATAATTCCTTTAAACTAATAGCTGGAAATATTTACAACCCCAAAAATCCTTGGAAATCTTTATAAAACTTATCAAAGATTCCCATATGCGATTGAATATCTTGGTGTAAGACACAAATTACTTGAAAAAAAAGTCGGAAATAATTACAACCCCAATAATCCTTGATAATTATGATCAAAAATATCAAAGATCCCCATATATACTGGAATATCTTGATGTAAAACACATAATTCCTTGAAAAAAATGGTCTAAAACAAAAAAATTACCTAAAATTCTTGAAATGTATCGTCAAAAATTCTCATAAACAGCGGTATATATTGATGTTGGATACATAATTCCTTTAAAATAATAGCTGGAAATATTTACAACCCCAAAAATCCTTGGAAATCTTGATAAAACTTATCAAAGATTCCCATATGCGCTTGAATAACTTAGTGTAAGACACAAATTACTTGAAAAAAAAGTCGGAAATAATTACAACCCCAATATTCCTTGATAATTATGATCAAAAATATCAAAGACACCCATATATACTGGAATATCTTGATGTAAAACACATAATTCCTTTAAACTAATAGCTGGAAATATTTACAACCCCAAAAATCCTTGGAAATCTTGATAAAACTTATCAAAGATTCCCATATGCGCTTGAATATCTTGGTGTAAGACACAAATTACTTGAAAAAAAAGTCGGAAATAATTACAACCCCAATAATCCTTGATAATTATGATCAAAAATATCAAAGATCCCCATATATACTGGAATATCTTGATGTAAAACACATAATTCCTTTAAACTAATAGCTGGAAATATTTACAACCCCAAAAATCCTTGGAAATCTTTATAAAACTTATCAAAGATTCCCATATGCGATTGAATATCTTGGTGTAAGACACAAATTACTTGAAAAAAAAGTCGGAAATAATTACAACCCCAATAATCCTTGATAATTATGATCAAAAATATCAAAGATCCCCATATATACTGGAATATCTTGATGTAAAACACATAATTCCTTTAAACTAATAGCTGGAAATATTTACAACCCCAAAAATCCTTGGAAATCTTGATAAAACTTATCAAAGATTCCCATATGCGATTGAATATCTTGGTGTAAGACACAAATTACTTGAAAAAAAAGTCGGAAATAATTACAACCCCAATAATCCTTGATAATTATGATCAAAAATATCAAAGATCCCCATAAATGCTGGAATATCTTGATGCAGAACACATAATTCCTTGAAAAAATGGTCTAAAACAATAAAATTACCTAAAATTCTTGAAATGTATCGTCAAAAATTCTCATAAACAGCGGTATATATTGATGTTGGATACATAATTCCTTTAAACTGATAGCTGGAAATATTTACAACCCCAAAAATCCTTGGAAATCTTGATAAAACTTATCAAAAATTCCCAAATGCGCTTGAATAACTTGGTGTAAGACACAAATTACTTGAAAAAAAAGTCGGAAATAATTACAACCCCAATAATCCTTGATAATTATGATCAAAAATATCAAAGATCCCCATATATACTGGAATATCTTGATGTAAAACACATAATTCCTTTAAACTAATAGCTGGAAATATTTACAACCCCAAAAATCCTTGGAAATCTTGATAAAACTTATCAAAGATTCCCATATGCGCTTGAATATCTTGGTGTAAGTCACAAATTACTTGAAAAAAAAGTCGGAAATAATTACAACCCCAATAATCCTTGATAATTATGATCAAAAATATCAAAGATCCCCATATATACTGGAATATCTTGATATAAACACATAATTCCTTGAAAAAAATGGTCTAAAACAAAAAAATTACCTAAAATTCTTGAAATGTATCGTCAAAAATTCTCATAAACAGCGGTATATATTGATGTTGGATACATTATTCCTTTAAACTAATAGCTGGAAATATTTACAACCCCAAAAATCCTTGGAAATCTTGATAAAACTTATCAAAGATTCCCATATGCGCTTGAATATCTTGGTTTAAGACACAAATTACTTGAAAAAAAAGTCGGAAATAATTACAACCCCAATACTCCTTGATAATTATGATCAAAAATATCAAAGATCCCCATATATACTGGAATATCTTGATGTTGGACACATAATTCCTTTAAACTAATAGCTGGAAATATTTACAACCCCAAAAATCCTTGGAAATCTTGATAAAACTTATCAAAGATTCCCATATGCGCTTGAATATCTTGGTTTAAGACACAAATTACTTGAAAAAAAAGTCGGAAATAATTACAACCCCAATAATCCTTGATAATTATGATCAAAAATATCAAAGATCCCCATAAATGCTGGAATATCTTGATGCAGAACACATAATTCCTTGAAACAATGGTCTAAAACAATAAAATTACCTAAAATTCTTGAAATGTATCGTCAAAAATTCTCATAAACAGCGGTATATATTGATGTTGGATACATAATTCCTTTAAACTGATAGCTGGAAATATTTACAACCCCAAAAATCCTTGGAAATCTTGATAAAACTTATCAAAGATTCCCAAATGCGCTTGAATAACTTGGTGTAAGACACAAATTACTTGAAAAAAAAGTCGGAAATAATTACAACCCCAATAATCCTTGATAATTATGATCAAAAATATCAAAGATCCCCATATATACTGGAATATCTTGATGTAAAACACATAATTCCTTTAAACTAATAGCTGGAAATATTTACAACCCCAAAAATCCTTGGAAATCTTGATAAAACTTATCAAAGATTCCCATATGCGCTTGAATATCTTGGTTTAAGACACAAATTACTTGAAAAAAAAGTCGGAAATAATTACAACCCCAATAATCCTTGATAATTATGATCAAAAATATCAAAGATCCCCATATATACTGGAATATCTTGATGTAAAACACATAATTCCTTGAAAAAAATGGTCTAAAACAAAAAAATTACATAAAATTCTTGAAATGTATCGTCAAAAATTCTCATAAACAGCGGTATATATTGATGTTGGATACATAATTCCTTTAAAATAATAGCTGGAAATATTTACAACCCCAAAAATCCTTGGAAATCTTGATAAAACTTATCAAAGATTCCCATATGCGCTTGAATAACTTAGTGTAAGACACAAATTACTTGAAAAAAAAGTCGGAAATAATTACAACCCCAATATTCCTTGATAATTATGATCAAAAATATCAAAGACACCCATATATACTGGAATATCTTGATGTAAAACACATAATTCCTTTAAACTAATAGCTGGAAATATTTACAACCCCAAAAATCCTTGGAAATCTTGATAAAACTTATCAAAGATTCCCATATGCGCTTGAATATCTTGGTGTAAGACACAAATTACTTGAAAAAAAAGTCGGAAATAATTACAACCCCAATAATCCTTGATAATTATGATCAAAAATATCAAAGATCCCCATATATACTGGAATATCTTGATGTAAAACACATAATTCCTTTAAACTAATAGCTGGAAATATTTACAACCCCAAAAATCCTTGGAAATCTTTATAAAACTTATCAAAGATTCCCATATGCGATTGAATATCTTGGTGTAAGACACAAATTACTTGAAAAAAAAGTCGGAAATAATTACAACCCCAATAATCCTTGATAATTATGATCAAAAATATCAAAGATCCCCATATATACTGGAATATCTTGATGTAAAACACATAATTCCTTTAAACTAATAGCTGGAAATATTTACAACCCCAAAAATCCTTGGAAATCTTGATAAAACTTATCAAAGATTCCCATATGCGATTGAATATCTTGGTGTAAGACACAAATTACTTGAAAAAAAAGTCGGAAATAATTACAACCCCAATAATCCTTGATAATTATGATCAAAAATATCAAAGATCCCCATAAATGCTGGAATATCTTGATGCAGAACACATAATTCCTTGAAAAAATGGTCTAAAACAATAAAATTACCTAAAATTCTTGAAATGTATCGTCAAAAATTCTCATAAACAGCGGTATATATTGATGTTGGATACATAATTCCTTTAAACTGATAGCTGGAAATATTTACAACCCCAAAAATCCTTGGAAATCTTGATAAAACTTATCAAAAATTCCCAAATGCGCTTGAATAACTTGGTGTAAGACACAAATTACTTGAAAAAAAAGTCGGAAATAATTACAACCCCAATAATCCTTGATAATTATGATCAAAAATATCAAAGATCCCCATATATACTGGAATATCTTGATGTAAAACACATAATTCCTTGAAAAAAATGGTCTATAACAAAAAAATTACCTAAAATTCTTGAAATGTATCGTCAAAAATTCTCATAAACAGCGGTATATATTGATGTTGGATACATAATTCCTTTAAAATAATAGCTGGAAATATTTACAACCCCAAAAATCCTTGGAAATCTTGATAAAACTTATCAAATATTCCCATATGCGCTTGAATAACTTGGTGTAAGACACAAATTACTTGAAAAAAAAGTCGGAAATAATTACAACCCCAATATTCCTTGATAATTATGATCAAAAATATCAAAGACACCCATATATACTGGAATATCTTGATGTAAAACACATAATTCCTTTAAACTAATAGCTGGAAATATTTACAACCCCAAAAATCCTTGGAAATCTTGATAAAACTTATCAAAGATTCCCATATGCGCTTGAATATCTTGGTGTAAGACACAAATTACTTGAAAAAAAAGTCGGAAATAATTACAACCCCAATAATCCTTGATAATTATGATCAAAAATATCAAAGATCCCCATATATACTGGAATATCTTGATGTAAAACACATAATTCCTTTAAACTAATAGCTGGAAATATTTACAACCCCAAAAATCCTTGGAAATCTTGATAAAACTTATCAAAGATTCCCATATGCGATTGAATATCTTGGTGTAAGACACAAATTACTTGAAAAAAAAGTCGGAAATAATTACAACCCCAATAATCCTTGATAATTATGATCAAAAATATAAAGATCCCCATAAATGCTGGAATATCTTGATGCAGAACACATAATTCCTTGAAAAAATGGTCTAAAACAATAAAATTACCTAAAATTCTTGAAATGTATCGTCAAAAATTCTCATAAACAGCGGTATATATTGATGTTGGATACATAATTCCTTTAAACTGATAGCTGGAAATATTTACAACCCCAAAAATCCTTGGAAATCTTGATAAAACTTATCAAAGATTCCCAAATGCGCTTGAATAACTTGGTGTAAGACACAAATTACTTGAAAAAAAAGTCGGAAATAATTACAACCCCAATAATCCTTGATAATTATGATCAAAAATATCAAAGATCCCCATATATACTGGAATATCTTGATGTAAAACACATAATTCCTTTAAACTAATAGCTGGAAATATTTACAACCCCAAAAATCCTTGGAAATCTTGATAAAACTTATCAAAGATTCCCATATGCGCTTGAATATCTTGGTTTAAGACACAAATTACTTGAAAAAAAAGTCGGAAATAATTACAACCCCAAAAATCCTTGGAAATCTTGATAAAACTTATCAAAGATTCCCATATGCGCTTGAATAACTTGGTGTAAGACACAAATTACTTGAAAAAAAAGTCGGAAATAATTACAACCCCAATAATCCTTGATAATTATGATCAGAAATATCAAAGATCCCCATAAATGCTGGAATATCTTGATGCAGAACACATAATTCCTTGAAAAATTGGTCTAAAACAATAAAATTACCTAAAATTCTTGAAATGTATCGTCAAAAATTCTCATAAACAGCGGTATATATTGATGTTGGATACATAATTCCTTTAAACTGATAGCTGGAAATATTTACAACCCCAAAAATCCTTGGAAATCTTGATAAAACTTATCAAAGATTCCCAAATGCGCTTGAATAACTTGGTGTAAGACACAAATTACTTGAAAAAAAAGTCGGAAATAATTACAACCCCAATAATCCTTGATAATTATGATCAAAAATATCAAAGATCCCCATATATACTGGAATATCTTGATGTAAAACACATAATTCCTTTAAACTAATAGCTGGAAATATTTACAACCCCAAAAATCCTTGGAAATCTTGATAAAACTTATCAAAGATTCCCATATGCGCTTGAATATCTTGGTTTAAGACACAAATTACTTGAAAAAAAAGTCGGAAATAATTACAACCCCAATAATCCTTGATAATTATGATCAAAAATATCAAAGACACCCATATATACTGGAATATCTTGATGTAAAACACATAATTCCTTTAAACTAATAGCTGGAAATATTTACAACCCCAAAAATCCTTGGAAATCTTGATAAAACTTATCAAAGATTCCCATATGCGCTTGAATATCTTGGTGTAAGACACAAATTACTTGAAAAAAAAGTCGGAAATAATTACAACCCCAATAATCCTTGATAATTATGATCAAAAATATCAAAGATCCCCATATATACTGGAATATCTTGATGTAAAACACATAATTCCTTTAAACTAATAGCTGGAAATATTTACAACCCCAAAAATCCTTGGAAATCTTGATAAAACTTATCAAAGATTCCCATATGCGATTGAATATCTTGGTGTAAGACACAAATTACTTGAAAAAAAAGTCGGAAATAATTACAACCCCAATAATCCTTGATAATTATGATCAAAAATATCAAAGATCCCCATAAATGCTGGAATATCTTGATGCAGAACACATAATTCCTTGAAAAAATGGTCTAAAACAATAAAATTACCTAAAATTCTTGAAATGTATCGTCAAAAATTCTCATAAAAAGCGGTATATATTGATGTTGGATACATAATTCCTTTAAACTGATAGCTGGAAATATTTACAACCCCAAAAATCCTTGGAAATCTTGATAAAACTTATCAAAGATTCCCAAATGCGCTTGAATAACTTGGTGTAAGACACAAATTACTTGAAAAAAAAGTCGGAAATAATTACAACCCCAATAATCCTTGATAATTATGATCAAAAATATCAAAGATCCCCATATATACTGGAATATCTTGATGTAAAACACATAATTCCTTTAAACTAATAGCTGGAAATATTTACAACCCCAAAAATCCTTGGAAATCTTGATAAAACTTATCAAAGATTCCCATATGCGCTTGAATATCTTGGTTTAAGACACAAATTACTTGAAAAAAAAGTCGGAAATAATTACAACCCCAAAAATCCTTGGAAATCTTGATAAAACTTATCAAAGATTCCCATATGCGCTTGAATAACTTGGTGTAAGACACAAATTACTTGAAAAAAAAGTCGGAAATAATTACAACCCCAATATTCCTTGATAATTATGATCAAAAATATCAAAGACACCCATATATACTGGAATATCTTGATGTAAAACACATAATTCCTTTAAACTAATAGCTGGAAATATTTACAACCCCAAAAATCCTTGGAAATCTTGATAAAACTTATCAAAGATTCCCATATGCGCTTGACTATCTTGGTGTAAGACACAAATTACTTGAAAAAAAAGTCGGAAATAATTACAACCCCAATAATCCTTGATAATTATGATCAAAAATATCAAAGATCCCCATATATACTGGAATATCTTGATGTAAAACACATAATTCCTTTAAACTAATAGCTGGAAATATTTACAACCCCAAAAATCCTTGGAAATCTTGATAAAACTTATCAAAGATTCCCATATGCGATTGAATATCTTGGTGTAAGACACAAATTACTTGAAAAAAAAGTCGGAAATAATTACAACCCCAATAATCCTTGATAATTATGATCAAAAATATCAAAGATCCCCATAAATGCTGGAATATCTTGATGCAGAACACATAATTCCTTGAAAAAATGGTCTAAAACAATAAAATTACCTAAAATTCTTGAAATGTATCGTCAAAAATTCTCATAAACAGCGGTATATATTGATGTTGGATACATAATTCCTTTAAACTGATAGCTGGAAATATTTACAACCCCAAAAATCCTTGGAAATCTTGATAAAACTTATCAAAGAT
The DNA here is from genome assembly GCF_020882245.1 of Rhopalosiphum padi. Lineage (NCBI taxonomy): Eukaryota > Metazoa > Arthropoda > Insecta > Hemiptera > Aphididae > Rhopalosiphum > Rhopalosiphum padi. Next base: position 70,297 of record NC_083599.1, on the reverse strand, counting down.
TCCCAAATGCGCTTGAATAACTTGGTATAAGACACAAATTACTTGAAAAAAAAGTCGGAAATAATTACGACCCCAATAATCCTTGATAATTATGATCAAAAATATCAAAGATCCCCATATATACTGGAATATCTTGATGTAAAACACATAATTCCTTTAAACTAATAGCTGGAAATATTTACAACCCCAAAAATCCTTGGAAATCTTGATAAAACTTATCAAAGATTCCCATATGCGCTTGAATATCTTGGTTTAAGACACAAATTACTTGAAAAAAATAGTCGGAAATAATTACAACCCCAATAATCCTTGATAATTATGATCAAAAATATCAAAGACACCCATATATACTGGAATATCTTGATGTAAAACACATAATTCCTTTAAACTAATAGCTGGAAATATTTACAACCCCAAAAATCCTTGGAAATCTTGATAAAACTTATCAAAGATTCCCATATGCGCTTGAATATCTTGGTGTAAGACACAAATTACTTGAAAAAAAAGTCGGAAATAATTACAACCCCAATAATCCTTGATAATTATGATCAAAAATATCAAAGATCCCCATATATACTGGAATATCTTGATGTAAAACACATAATTCCTTTAAACTAATAGCTGGAAATATTTACAACCCCAAAAATCCTTGGAAATCTTGATAAAACTTATCAAAGATTCCCATATGCGATTGAATATCTTGGTGTAAGACACAAATTACTTGAAAAAAAAGTCGGAAATTATTACAACCCCAATAATCCTTGATAATTATGATCAAAAATATCAAAGATCCCCATAAATGCTGGAATATCTTGATGCAAAACACATAATTCCTTGAAAAAAATGGTCTAAAACAATAAAATTACCTAAAATTCTTGAAATGTATCGTCAAAAATTCTCATAAACAGCGGTATATATTGATGTTGGATACATTATTCCTTTAAACTAATAGCTGGAAATATTTACAACCCAAAAAATCCTTGGAAATCTTGATAAAACTTATCAAAGATTCCCATATGCGCTTGAATATCTTGGTGTAAGACACAAATTACTTGAAAAAAAAGTCGGAAATAATTACAACCCCAATAATCCTTGATAATTATGATCAAAAATATCAAAGATCCCCATATATACTGGAATATCTAGATGTAGGACACATAATTCCTTTAAACTAATAGCTGGAAATATTTACAACCCCAAAAATCTTTGGAAATCTTGATAAAACTTATCAAAGATTCCCATATGCGCTTGAATATCTTGGTGTGAGACACAAATTACTTGAAAAAAAAGTCGGAAATATTTACAACCCCAATAATTCTTGATAATTATGATCAAAAATATCAAAGATCCCCATATATGCTGGAATATCTTGATGCAGAACACATAATTCCTTGAAAAAAATGGTCTAAAACAATAAAATTACCTAAAATTCTTGAAATGTATCGTCAAAAATTCTCATAAACAGCGGTATATATTGATGTTGGATACATTATTCCTTTAAACTAATAGCTGGAAATATTTACAACCCAAAAAATCCTTGGAAATCTTGATAAAACTTATCAAAGATTCCCATATGCGCTTGAATGTCTTGGTGTAAGACACAAATTACTTGAAAAAAAAGTCGGAAATAATTACAACCCCAATAATCCTTGATAATTATGATCAAAAATATCAAAGATCCCCATATATACTGGAATATCTAGATGTAGGACACATAATTCCTTTAAACTAATAGCTGGAAATATTTACAACCCCAAAAATCTTTGGAAATCTTGATAAAACTTATCAAAGATTCCCATATGCGCTTGAATATCTTGGTGTGAGACACAAATTACTTGAAAAAAAAGTCGGAAATATTTACAACCCCAATAATTGTTGATAATTATGATCAAAAATATCAAAGATCCCCATATATGCTGGAATATCTTGATGCAGAACACATAATTCCTTGAAAAAAATGGTCTAAAACAATAAAATTACCTAAAATTCTTGAAATGTATCGTCAAAAATTCTCATAAACAGCGGTATATATTGATGTTGGATACATTATTCCTTTAAACTAATAGCTGGAAATATTTACAACCCAAAAAATCCTTGGAAATCTTGATAAAACTTATCAAAGATTCCCATATGCGCTTGAATGTCTTGGTGTAAGACACAAATTACTTGAAAAAAAAGTCGGAAATAATTACAACCCCAATAATCCTTGATAAGTATGATCAAAAATATCAAAGATCCCCATATATACTGGAATATCTTGATGTAAAACACATAATTCATTGAAAAAAATGGTCTAAAACAAAAAAAATACCTAAAATTCTTGAAATGTATCGTCAAAAATTCTCATAAACAGCGGTATATATTGATGTTGGATACATTATTCCTTTAAACTAATAGCTGGAAATATTTACAACCCCAAAAATCCTTGGAAATCTTGATAAAACTTATCAAAGATTCCCATATGCGCTTGAATATCTTGGTGTAAGACACAAATTACTTGAAAAAAAAGTCGGAAATAATTACAACCCCAATAATCCTTGATAATTATGATCAAAAATATCAAAGATCCCCATATATACTGGAATATCTTGATGTTGGATACATAATTCCTTTAAACTAATAGCTGGAAATATTTACAACCCCAAAAATCCTTGGAAATCTTGATAAAACTTATCAAAGATTCCCATATGCGCTTGAATATCTTGGTTTAAGACACAAATTACTAGAAAAAAAAGTCGGAAATAATTACAACCCCAATAATCCTTGATAATTATGATCAACAATATCAAAGATCCCCATAAATGCTGGAATATCTTGATGCAGAACACATAATTCCTTGAAAAAAATGGTCTAAAACAATAAAATTACCTAAAATTCTTGAAATGTATCGTCAAAAATTCTCATAAACTGCGGTATATATTCATGTTGGATACATTATTCCTTGAAAATAATAGCCGTAAATATTTACAACCCCAAGGATCCTTGAAATTCGTGATTAAAAATATTAAATATCCCAAAAAGCGCTTGAATATCTTGATGTAGGACACATTATTCCTTGAAAATAATAGTTGGAAATAGTTACAACCCCAAGAATCCTTGGAAATCTTCATAAAACTATCAAAAATCACCATATACGGATTAATATCTTTGTCTCAGAGAAAATATTCCTTGAAAACAAAAGCCGGAAAAAATACATCCCAAATAAATCTTGACAATATTGGTCGTAAATATCAAACATCCCCAAAAATGCTTGATTTCTTTGGTGTGAGACACTAAGCTCCTTGAAATTATGGGTCTATTATTTGTTAATTTTCTAAAATACTGATAAAATTGAAGTAAAATTCCCAAAAACTTTTGAATATCTAGATGTAGGACACATAATTCCTTTAAACTAATAGCTGGAAATATTTACAACCCCAAAAATCTTTGGAAATCTTGATAAAACTTATCAAAGATTCCCATATGCCTTTGAATATCTTGGTGTAAGACACAAATTACTTGAAAAAAAAGTCGGAAATAATTACAACCCCAATAATCCTTGATAATTATGATCAAAAATATCAAAGATCCCCATATATACTAGAATATCTTGATGTAAAACACATAATTCCTTTAAACTAATAGCTGAAAATATTTCCAACCCCAAAAATCCTTGGAAATCTTGATAAAACTTATCAATGATTCCCATATGCGCTTGAATATCTTGGTGTAAAACACAAATTACTTGAAAAAAAAGTCGGAAATAATTACAACCCCAATAATCCTTGATAATTATGATCAAAAATATCAAAGATCCCCATATATACTGGAATATCTTGATGTAAAACACATAATTCCTTTAAACTAATAGCTGGAAATATTTACAACCCCAAAAATCCTTGGAAATCTTGATAAAACTTATCAAAGATTCCCATATGCGCTTGAATATCTTGGTGTAAGACACAAATTACTTGAAAAAAAAGTCGGAAATAATTACAACCCCAATAATCCTTGATAATTATGATCAAAAATATCAAAGATCCCCATATATACTGGAATATCTTGATGTTGGATACATTATTCCTTTAAACTAATAGCTGAAAATATTTCCAACCCCAAAAATCCTTGGAAATCTTGATAAAACTTATCAAAGATTCCCATATGCGCTTGAATGTCTTGGTGTAAGACACAAATTACTTGAAAAAAAAGTCGGAAATAATTACAACCCCAATAATCCTTGATAAGTATGATCAAAAATATCAAAGATCCCCATATATACTGGAATATCTTGATGTAAAACACATAATTCATTGAAAAAAATGGTCTAAAACAAAAAAAATACCTAAAATTCTTGAAATGTATCGTCAAAAATTCTCATAAACAGCGGTATATATTGATGTTGGATACATTATTCCTTTAAACTAATAGCTGGAAATATTTACAACCCCAAAAATCCTTGGAAATCTTGATAAAACTTATCAAAGATTCCCATATGCGCTTGAATATCTTGGTGTAAGACACAAATTACTTGAAAAAAAAGTCGGAAATAATTACAACCCCAATAATCCTTGATAATTATGATCAAAAATATCAAAGATCCCCATATATACTGGAATATCTTGATGTTGGATACATAATTCCTTTAAACTAATAGCTGGAAATATTTACAACCCCAAAAATCCTTGGAAATCTTGATAAAACTTATCAAAGATTCCCATATGCGCTTGAATATCTTGGTTTAAGACACAAATTACTAGAAAAAAAAGTCGGAAATAATTACAACCCCAATAATCCTTGATAATTATGATCAACAATATCAAAGATCCCCATAAATGCTGGAATATCTTGATGCAGAACACATAATTCCTTGAAAAAAATGGTCTAAAACAATAAAATTACCTAAAATTCTTGAAATGTATCGTCAAAAATTCTCATAAACTGCGGTATATATTCATGTTGGATACATTATTCCTTGAAAATAATAGCCGTAAATATTTACAACCCCAAGGATCCTTGAAATTCGTGATTAAAAATATTAAATATCCCAAAAAGCGCTTGAATATCTTGATGTAGGACACATTATTCCTTGAAAATAATAGTTGGAAATAGTTACAACCCCAAGAATCCTTGGAAATCTTCATAAAACTATCAAAAATCACCATATACGGATTAATATCTTTGTCTCAGAGAAAATATTCCTTGAAAACAAAAGCCGGAAAAAATACATCCCAAATAAATCTTGACAATATTGGTCGTAAATATCAAACATCCCCAAAAATGCTTGATTTCTTTGGTGTGAGACACTAAGCTCCTTGAAATTATGGGTCTATTATTTGTTAATTTTCTAAAATACTGATAAAATTGAAGTAAAATTCCCAAAAACTTTTGAATATCTAGATGTAGGACACATAATTCCTTTAAACTAATAGCTGGAAATATTTACAACCCCAAAAATCTTTGGAAATCTTGATAAAACTTATCAAAGATTCCCATATGCGCTTGAATATCTTGGTGTAAGACACAAATTACTTGAAAAAAAAGTCGGAAATAATTACAACCCCAATAATCCTTGATAATTATGATCAAAAATATCAAAGATCCCCATATATACTGGAATATCTTGATGTAAAACACATAATTCCTTTAAACTAATAGCTGAAAATATTTCCAACCCCAAAAATCCTTGGAAATCTTGATAAAACTTATCAATGATTCCCATATGCGCTTGAATATCTTGGTGTAAAACACAAATTACTTGAAAAAAAAGTCGGAAATAATTACAACCCCAATAATCCTTGATAATTATGATCAAAAATATCAAAGATCCCCATATATACTGGAATATCTTGATGTAAAACACATAATTCCTTTAAACTAATAGCTGGAAATATTTACAACCCCAAAAATCCTTGGAAATCTTGATAAAACTTATCAAAGATTCCCATATGCGCTTGAATATCTTGGTGTAAGACACAAATTACTTGAAAAAAAAGTCGGAAATAATTACAACCCCAATAATCCTTGATAATTATGATCAAAAATATCAAAGATCCCCATATATACTGGAATATCTTGATGTTGGATACATTATTCCTTTAAACTAATAGCTGGAAATATTTACAACCCCAAAAATCCTTGGAAATCTTGATAAAACTTATCAAAGATTCCCATATGCGATTGAATATCTTGGTGTAAGACACAAATTACTTGAAAAAAAAGTCGGAAATAATTACAACCCCAATAATCCTTGATAATTATGATCAAAAATATCAAAGATCCCCATAAATGCTGGAATATCTTGATGCAGAACACATAATTCCTTGAAAAAAATGGTCTAAAACAATAAAATTACCTAAAATTCTTGAAATGTATCGTCAAAAATTCTCATAAACACCGGTATATATTGATGTTGGATACATAATTCCTTTAAACTAATAGCTGGAAATATTTACAACCCCAAAAATCCTTTGAAATCTTGATAAAACTTATCAAAGATTCCCATATGCGCTTGAATATCTTGGTGTAAGACACAAATTACTTGAAAAAAAAGTCGGAAATAATTACAACCCCAATAATCCTTGATAATTATGATCAAAAATATCAAAGATCCCCATATATACTGGAATATCTAGATGTAGGACACATAATTCCTTTAAACTAATAGCTGGAAATATTTACAACCCCAAAAATCTTTGGAAATCTTGATAAAACTTATCAAAGATTCCCATATGCGCTTGAATATCTTGGTGTGAGACACAAATTACTTGAAAAAAAAGTCGGAAATATTTACAACCCCAATAATTCTTGATAATTATGATCAAAAATATCAAAGATCCCCATATATGCTGGAATATCTTGATGCAGAACACATAATTCCTTGAAAAAAATGGTCTAAAACAATAAAATTACCTAAAATTCTTGAAATGTATCGTCAAAAATTCTCATAAACAGCGGTATATATTGATGTTGGATACATTATTCCTTTAAACTAATAGCTGGAAATATTTACAACCCAAAAAATCCTTGGAAATCTTGATAAAACTTATCAAAGATTCCCATATGCGCTTGAATGTCTTGGTGTAAGACACAAATTACTTGAAAAAAAAGTCGGAAATAATTACAACCCCAATAATCCTTGATAAGTATGATCAAAAATATCAAAGATCCCCATATATACTGGAATATCTTGATGTAAAACACATAATTCATTGAAAAAAATGGTCTAAAACAAAAAAAATACCTAAAATTCTTGAAATGTATCGTCAAAAATTCTCATAAACAGCGGTATATATTGATGTTGGATACATTATTCCTTTAAACTAATAGCTGGAAATATTTACAACCCCAAAAATCCTTGGAAATCTTGATAAAACTTATCAAAGATTCCCATATGCGCTTGAATATCTTGGTGTAAGACACAAATTACTTGAAAAAAAAGTCGGAAATAATTACAACCCCAATAATCCTTGATAATTATGATCAAAAATATCAAAGATCCCCATATATACTGGAATATCTAGATGTAGGACACATAATTCCTTTAAACTAATAGCTGGAAATATTTACAACCCCAAAAATCTTTGGAAATCTTGATAAAACTTATCAAAGATTCCCATATGCGCTTGAATATCTTGGTGTGAGACACAAATTACTTGAAAAAAAAGTCGGAAATATTTACAACCCCAATAATTCTTGATAATTATGATCAAAAATATCAAAGATCCCCATATATGCTGGAATATCTTGATGCAGAACACATAATTCCTTGAAAAAAATGGTCTAAAACAATAAAATTACCTAAAATTCTTGAAATGTATCGTCAAAAATTCTCATAAACAGCGGTATATATTGATGTTGGATACATTATTCCTTTAAACTAATAGCTGGAAATATTTACAACCCAAAAAATCCTTGGAAATCTTGATAAAACTTATCAAAGATTCCCATATGCGCTTGAATGTCTTGGTGTAAGACACAAATTACTTGAAAAAAAAGTCGGAAATAATTACAACCCCAATAATCCTTGATAAGTATGATCAAAAATATCAAAGATCCCCATATATACTGGAATATCTTGATGTAAAACACATAATTCATTGAAAAAAATGGTCTAAAACAAAAAAAATACCTAAAATTCTTGAAATGTATCGTCAAAAATTCTCATAAACAGCGGTATATATTGATGTTGGATACATTATTCCTTTAAACTAATAGCTGGAAATATTTACAACCCCAAAAATCCTTGGAAATCTTGATAAAACTTATCAAAGATTCCCATATGCGCTTGAATATCTTGGTGTAAGACACAAATTACTTGAAAAAAAAGTCGGAAATAATTACAACCCCAATAATCCTTGATAATTATGATCAAAAATATCAAAGATCCCCATATATACTGGAATATCTTGATGTTGGATACATAATTCCTTTAAACTAATAGCTGGAAATATTTACAACCCCAAAAATCCTTGGAAATCTTGATAAAACTTATCAAAGATTCCCATATGCGCTTGAATATCTTGGTTTAAGACACAAATTACTAGAAAAAAAAGTCGGAAATAATTACAACCCCAATAATCCTTGATAATTATGATCAACAATATCAAAGATCCCCATAAATGCTGGAATATCTTGATGCAGAACACATAATTCCTTGAAAAAAATGGTCTAAAACAATAAAATTACCTAAAATTCTTGAAATGTATCGTCAAAAATTCTCATAAACTGCGGTATATATTCATGTTGGATACATTATTCCTTGAAAATAATAGCCGTAAATATTTACAACCCCAAGGATCCTTGAAATTCGTGATTAAAAATATTAAATATCCCAAAAAGCGCTTGAATATCTTGATGTAGGACACATTATTCCTTGAAAATAATAGTTGGAAATAGTTACAACCCCAAGAATCCTTGGAAATCTTCATAAAACTATCAAAAATCACCATATACGGATTAATATCTTTGTCTCAGAGAAAATATTCCTTGAAAACAAAAGCCGGAAAAAATACATCCCAAATAAATCTTGACAATATTGGTCGTAAATATCAAACATCCCCAAAAATGCTTGATTTCTTTGGTGTGAGACACTAAGCTCCTTGAAATTATGGGTCTATTATTTGTTAATTTTCTAAAATACTGATAAAATTGAAGTAAAATTCCCAAAAACTTTTGAATATCTAGATGTAGGACACATAATTCCTTTAAACTAATAGCTGGAAATATTTACAACCCCAAAAATCTTTGGAAATCTTGATAAAACTTATCAAAGATTCCCATATGCGCTTGAATATCTTGGTGTAAGACACAAATTACTTGAAAAAAAAGTCGGAAATAATTACAACCCCAATAATCCTTGATAATTATGATCAAAAATATCAAAGATCCCCATATATACTGGAATATCTTGATGTAAAACACATAATTCCTTTAAACTAATAGCTGAAAATATTTCCAACCCCAAAAATCCTTGGAAATCTTGATAAAAGTTATCAATGATTCCCATATGCGCTTGAATATCTTGGTGTAAAACACAAATTACTTGAAAAAAAAGTCGGAAATAATTACAACCCCAATAATCCTTGATAATTATGATCAAAAATATCAAAGATCCCCATATATACTGGAATATCTTGATGTAAAACACATAATTCCTTTAAACTAATAGCTGGAAATATTTACAACCCCAAAAATCCTTGGAAATCTTGATAAAACTTATCAAAGATTCCCATATGCGCTTGAATATCTTGGTGTAAGACACAAATTACTTGAAAAAAAAGTAGGAAATAATTACAACCCCAATAATCCTTGATAATTATGATCAAAAATATCAAAGATCCCCATATATACTGGAATATCTTGATGTTGGATACATTATTCCTTTAAACTAATAGCTGGAAATATTTACAACCCAAAAAATCCTTGGAAATCTTGATAAAACTTATCAAAGATTCCCATATGCGCTTGAATGTCTTGGTGTAAGACACAAATTACTTGAAAAAAAAGTCGGAAATAATTACAACCCCAATAATCCTTGATAAGTATGATCAAAAATATCAAAGATCCCCATATATACTGGAATATCTTGATGTAAAACACATAATTCATTGAAAAAAATGGTCTAAAACAAAAAAAATACCTAAAATTCTTGAAATGTATCGTCAAAAATTCTCATAAACAGCGGTATATATTGATGTTGGATACATTATTCCTTTAAACTAATAGCTGGAAATATTTACAACCCCAAAAATCCTTGGAAATCTTGATAAAACTTATCAAAGATTCCCATATGCGCTTGAATATCTTGGTGTAAGACACAAATTACTTGAAAAAAAAGTCGGAAATAATTACAACCCCAATAATCCTTGATAATTATGATCAAAAATATCAAAGATCCCCATATATACTGGAATATCTAGATGTAGGACACATAATTCCTTTAAACTAATAGCTGGAAATATTTACAACCCCAAAAATCTTTGGAAATCTTGATAAAACTTATCAAAGATTCCCATATGCGCTTGAATATCTTGGTGTGAGACACAAATTACTTGAATTAAAAGTCGGAAATATTTACAACCCCAATAATTCTTGATAATTATGATCAAAAATATCAAAGATCCCCATATATGCTGGAATATCTTGATGCAGAACACATAATTCCTTGAAAAAAATGGTCTAAAACAATAAAATTACCTAAAATTCTTGAAATGTATCGTCAAAAATTCTCATAAACAGCGGTATATATTGATGTTGGATACATTATTCCTTTAAACTAATAGCTGGAAATATTTACAACCCAAAAAATCCTTGGAAATCTTGATAAAACTTATCAAAGATTCCCATATGCGCTTGAATGTCTTGGTGTAAGACACAAATTACTTGAAAAAAAAGTCGGAAATAATTACAACCCCAATAATCCTTGATAAGTATGATCAAAAATATCAAAGATCCCCATATATACTGGAATATCTTGATGTAAAACACATAATTCATTGAAAAAAATGGTCTAAAACAAAAAAAATACCTAAAATTCTTGAAATGTATCGTCAAAAATTCTCATAAACAGCGGTATATATTGATGTTGGATACATTATTCCTTTAAACTAATAGCTGGAAATATTTACAACCCCAAAAATCCTTGGAAATCTTGATAAAACTTATCAAAGATTCCCATATGCGCTTGAATATCTTGGTGTAAGACACAAATTACTTGAAAAAAAAGTCGGAAATAATTACAACCCCAATAATCCTTGATAATTATGATCAAAAATATCAAAGATCCCCATATATACTGGAATATCTTGATGTTGGATACATAATTCCTTTAAACTAATAGCTGGAAATATTTACAACCCCAAAAATCCTTGGAAATCTTGATAAAACTTATCAAAGATTCCCATATGCGCTTGAATATCTTGGTTTAAGACACAAATTACTAGAAAAAAAAGTCGGAAATAATTACAACCCCAATAATCCTTGATAATTATGATCAACAATATCAAAGATCCCCATAAATGCTGGAATATCTTGATGCAGAACACATAATTCCTTGAAAAAAATGGTCTAAAACAATAAAATTACCTAAAATTCTTGAAATGTATCGTCAAAAATTCTCATAAACTGCGGTATATATTCATGTTGGATACATTATTCCTTGAAAATAATAGCCGTAAATATTTACAACCCCAAGGATCCTTGAAATTCGTGATTAAAAATATTAAATATCCCAAAAAGCGCTTGAATATCTTGATGTAGGACACATTATTCCTTGAAAATAATAGTTGGAAATAGTTACAACCCCAAGAATCCTTGGAAATCTTCATAAAACTATCAAAAATCACCATATACGGATTAATATCTTTGTCTCAGAGAAAATATTCCTTGAAAACAAAAGCCGGAAAAAATACATCCCAAATAAATCTTGACAATATTGGTCGTAAATATCAAACATCCCCAAAAATGCTTGATTTCTTTGGTGTGAGACACTAAGCTCCTTGAAATTATGGGTCTATTATTTGTTAATTTTCTAAAATACTGATAAAATTGAAGTAAAATTCCCAAAAACTTTTGAATATCTAGATGTAGGACACATAATTCCTTTAAACTAATAGCTGGAAATATTTACAACCCCAAAAATCTTTGGAAATCTTGATAAAACTTATCAAAGATTCCCATATGCGCTTGAATATCTTGGTGTAAGACACAAATTACTTGAAAAAAAAGTCGGAAATAATTACAACCCCAATAATCCTTGATAATTATGATCAAAAATATCAAAGATCCCCATATATACTGGAATATCTTGATGTAAAACACATAATTCCTTTAAACTAATAGCTGAAAATATTTCCAACCCCAAAAATCCTTGGAAATCTTGATAAAACTTATCAATGATTCCCATATGCGCTTGAATATCTTGGTGTAAAACACAAATTACTTGAAAAAAAAGTCGGAAATAATTACAACCCCAATAATCCTTGATAATTATGATCAAAAATATCAAAGATCCCCATATATACTGGAATATCTTGATGTAAAACACATAATTCCTTTAAACTAATAGCTGGAAATATTTACAACCCCAAAAATCCTTGGAAATCTTGATAAAACTTATCAAAGATTCCCATATGCGCTTGAATATCTTGGTGTAAGACACAAATTACTTGAAAAAAAAGTCGGAAATAATTACAACCCCAATAATCCTTGATAATTATGATCAAAAATATCAAAGATCCCCATATATACTGGAATATCTTGATGTTGGATACATTATTCCTTTAAACTAATAGCTGGAAATATTTACAACCCCAAAAATCCTTGGAAATCTTGATAAAACTTATCAAAGATTCCCATATGCGATTGAATATCTTGGTGTAAGACACAAATTACTTGAAAAAAAAGTCGGAAATAATTACAACCCCAATAATCCTTGATAATTATGATCAAAAATATCAAAGATCCCCATAAATGCTGGAATATCTTGATGCAGAACACATAATTCCTTGAAAAAAATGGTCTAAAACAATAAAATTACCTAAAATTCTTGAAATGTATCGTCAAAAATTCTCATAAACACCGGTATATATTGATGTTGGATACATAATTCCTTTAAACTAATAGCTGGAAATATTTACAACCCCAAAAATCCTTTGAAATCTTGATAAAACTTATCAAAGATTCCCATATGCGCTTGAATATCTTGGTGTAAGACACAAATTACTTGAAAAAAAAGTCGGAAATAATTACAACCCCAATAATCCTTGATAATTATGATCAAAAATATCAAAGATCCCCATATATACTGGAATATCTTGATGTAAAACACATAATTCCTTGAAAAAAATGGTCTAAAACAAAAAAATTACCTAAAATTCTTGAAATGTATCGTCAAAAATTCTCATAAACTGCGGTATATATTCATGTTGGATGCATTATTCCTTGAAAATAATAGCCGTAAATATTTACAACCCCAAGGATCCTTGAAATTCGTGATTAAAAATATTAAATATCCCAAAAAGCGCTTGAATATCTAGATGTAGGACACATAATTCCTTTAAACTAATAGCTGGAAATATTTACAACCCCAAAAATCTTTGGAAATCTTGATAAAACTTATCAAAGATTCCCAAATGCGCTTGAATAACTTGGTGTAAGACACAAATTACTTGAAAAAAAAGTCGGAAATAATTACAACCCCAATAATCCTTGATAATTATGATCAAAAATATCAAAGATCCCCATATATACTGGAATATCTTGATGTTGGATACATAATTCCTTTAAACTAATAGCTGGAAATATTTACAACCCCAAAAATCCTTGGAAATCTTAATAAAACTTATCAAAGATTCCCATATGCGCTTGAATATCTTGGTTTAAGACACAAATTACTTGAAAAAAAAGTCGGAAATAATTACAACCCCAATAATCCTTGATAATTATGATCAAAAATATCAAAGATCCCCATAAATGCTGGAATATCTTGATGCAGAACACATAATTCATTGAAAAAATGGTCTAAAACAATAAAATTACCTAAAATTCTTGAAATGTATCGTCAAAAATTCTCATAAACAGCGGTATATATTGATGTTGGATACATAATTCCTTTAAACTGATAGCTGGAAATATTTACAACCCCAAAAATCCTTGGAAATCTTGATAAAACTTATCAAAGATTCCCAAATGCGCTTGAATAACTTGGTGTAAGACACAAATTACTTGAAAAAAAAGTCGGAAATAATTACAACCCCAATAATCCTTGATAATTATGATCAAAAATATCAAAGATCCCCATATATACTGGAATATCTTGATGTAAAACACATAATTCCTTTAAACTAATAGCTGGAAATATTTACAACCCCAAAAATCCTTGGAAATCTTGATAAAACTTATCAAAGATTCCCATATGCGCTTGAATATCTTGGTGTAAGACACAAATTACTTGAAAAAAAAGTCGGAAATAATTACAACCCCAATAATCCTTGATAATTATGATCAAAAATATCAAAGATCCCCATATATACTGGAATATCTTGATGTAAAACACATAATTCCTTTAAACTAATAGCTGAAAATATTTCCAACCCCAAAAATCCTTGGAAATCTTGATAAAACTTATCAATGATTCCCATATGCGCTTGAATATCTTGGTGTAAAACACAAATTACTTGAAAAAAAAGTCGGAAATAATTACAACCCCAATAATCCTTGATAATTATGATCAAAAATATCAAAGATCCCCATATATATTGGAATATCTTGATGTTGGATACATAATTCCTTTAAACTAATAGCTGGAAATATTTACAACCCCAAAAATCCTTGGAAATCTTGATAAAACTTATCAAAGATTCCCATATGCGCTTGAATATCTTGGTTTAAGACACAAATTACTAGAAAAAAAAGTCGGAAATAATTACAACCCCAATAATCCTTGATAATTATGATCAACAATATCAAAGATCCCCATAAATGCTGGAATATCTTGATGCAGAACACATAATTCCTTGAAAAAAATGGTCTAAAACAATAAAATTACCCAAAATTCTTGAAATGTATCGTCAAAAATTCTCATAAACTGCGGTATATATTCATGTTGGATACATTATTCCTTGAAAATAATAGCCGTAAATATTTACAACCCCAAGGATCCTTGAAATTCGTGATTAAAAATATTAAATATCCCAAAAAGCGCTTGAATATCTTGATGTAGGACACATTATTCCTTGAAAATAATAGTTGGAAATAGTTACAACCCCAAGAATCCTTGGAAATCTTCATAAAACTATCAAAAATCACCATATACGGATTAATATCTTTGTCTCAGAGAAAATATTCCTTGAAAACAAAAGCCGGAAAAAATACATCCCAAATAAATCTTGACAATATTGGTCGTAAATATCAAACATCCCCAAAAATGCTTGATTTCTTTGGTGTGAGACACTAAGCTCCTTGAAATTATGGGTCTATTATTTGTTAATTTTCTAAAATACTGATAAAATTGAAGTAAAATTCCCAAAAACTTTTGAATATCTAGATGTAGGACACATAATTCCTTTAAACTAATAGCTGGAAATATTTACAACCCCAAAAATCTTTGGAAATCTTGATAAAACTTATCAAAGATTCCCATATGCGCTTGAATATCTTGGTGTAAGACACAAATTACTTGAAAAAAAAGTCGGAAATAATTACAACCCCAATAATCCTTGATAATTATGATCAAAAA
Organism: Rhopalosiphum padi; assembly: GCF_020882245.1. NCBI lineage: Eukaryota > Metazoa > Arthropoda > Insecta > Hemiptera > Aphididae > Rhopalosiphum > Rhopalosiphum padi. Next base: position 54,582 of record NC_083599.1, on the reverse strand, counting down.
TATCAAAGATCCCCATATATACTGGAATATCTTGATGTTGGATACATTATTCCTTTAAACTAATAGCTGGAAATATTTACAACCCCAAAAATCCTTTGAAATCTTGATAAAACTTATCAAAGATTCCCATATGCGCTTGAATATCTTGGTGTAAGACACAAATTACTTGAAAAAAAAGTCGGAAATAATTACAACCCCAATAATCCTTGATAATTATGATCAAAAATATCAAAGATCCCCATATATACTGGAATATCTTGATGTAAAACACATAACTCCTTGAAAAAAATGGTCTAAAACAAAAAAATTACCTAAAATTCTTGAAATGTATCGTCAAAAATTCTCATAAACTGCGGTATATATTCATGTTGGATGCATTATTCCTTGAAAATAATAGCCGTAAATATTTACAACCCCAAGGATCCTTGAAATTCGTGATTAAAAATATTAAATATCCCAAAAAGCGCTTGAATATCTAGATGTAGGACACATAATTCCTTTAAACTAATAGCTGGAAATATTTACAACCCCAAAAATCTTTGGAAATCTTGATAAAACTTATCAAAGATTCCCAAATGCGCTTGAATAACTTGGTGTAAGACACAAATTACTTGAAAAAAAAGTCGGAAATAATTACAACCCCAAAAATCCTTGGAAATCTTGATAAAACTTATCAAAGATTCCCATATGCGCTTGAATATCTTGGTGTAAGACACAAATTACTTGAAAAAAAAGTCGGAAATAATTACAACCCCAATAATCCTTGATAATTATGATCAAAAATATCAAAGATCCCCATATATACTGGAATATCTTGATGTAAAACACATAATTCCTTGAAAAAAATGGTCTAAAACAAAAAAATTACCTTAAATTCTTGAAATGTATGGTCAAAAATTCTCATAAACAGCGGTATATATTGATGTTGGATACATAATTCCTTTAAACTGATAGCTGGAAATATTTACAACCCCAAAAATCCTTGGAAATCTTGATAAAACTTATCAAAGATTCCCAAATGCGCTTGAATAACTTGGTGTAAGACACAAATTACTTGAAAAAAAAGTCGGAAATAATTACAACCCCAATAATCCTTGATAATTATGATCAAAAATATCAAAGACACCCATATATACTGGAATATCTTGATGTAAAACACATAATTCCTTTAAACTAATAGCTGGAAATATTTACAACCCCAAAAATCCTTGGAAATCTTGATAAAACTTATCAAAGATTCCCATATGCGCTTGAATATCTTGGTGTAAGACACAAATTACTTGAAAAAAAAGTCGGAAATAAATACAACCCCAATAATCCTTGATAATTATGATCAAAAATATCAAAGATCCCCATATATACTGGAATATCTTGATGTAAAACACATAATTCCTTTAAACTAATAGCTGGAAATATTTACAACCCCAAAAATCCTTGGAAATCTTGATAAAACTTATCAAAGATTCCCATATGCGATTGAATATCTTGGTGTAAGACACAAATTACTTGAAAAAAAAGTCGGAAATAATTACAACCCCAATAATCCTTGATAATTATGATCAAAAATATCAAAGATCCCCATAAATGCTGGAATATCTTGATGCAGAACACATAATTCCTTGAAAAAATGGTCTAAAACAATAAAATTACCTAAAATTCTTGAAATGTATGGTCAAAAATTCTCATAAACAGCGGTATATATTGATGTTGGATACATAATTCCTTTAAACTGATAGCTGGAAATATTTACAACCCCAAAAATCCTTGGAAATCTTGATAAAACTTATCAAAGATTCCCAAATGCGCTTGAATAACTTGGTGTAAGACACAAATTACTTGAAAAAAAAGTCGGAAATAATTACAACCCCAATAATCCTTGATAATTATGATCAAAAATATCAAAGATCCCCATATATACTGGAATATCTTGATGTAAAACACATAATTCCTTTAAACTAATAGCTGGAAATATTTACAACCCCAAAAATCCTTGGAAATCTTGATAAAACTTATCAAAGATTCCCATATGCGCTTGAATATCTTGGTGTAAGACACAAATTACTTGAAAAAAAAGTCGGAAATAATTACAACCCCAATAATCCTTGATAATTATGATCAAAAATATCAAAGATCCCCATATATACTGGAATATCTTGATGTAAACACATAATTCCTTGAAAAAAATGGTCTAAAACAAAAAAATTACCTAAAATTCTTGAAATGTATCGTCAAAAATTCTCATAAACAGCGGTATATATTGATGTTGGATACATTATTCCTTTAAACTAATAGCTGGAAATATTTACAACCCCAAAAATCCTTGGAAATCTTGATAAAACTTATCAAAGATTCCCATATGCGCTTGAATATCTTGGTTTAAGACACAAATTACTTGAAAAAAAAGTCGGAAATAATTACAACCCCAATAATCCTTGATAATTATGATCAAAAATATCAAAGATCCCCATATATACTGGAATATCTTGATGTAAAACACATAATTCCTTTAAACTAATAGCTGGAAATATTTACAACCCCAAAAATCCTTGGAAATCTTGATAAAACTTATCAAAGATTCCCATATGCGATTGAATATCTTGGTGTAAGACACAAATTACTTGAAAAAAAAGTCGGAAATAATTACAACCCCAATAATCCTTGATAATTATGATCAAAAATATCAAAGATCCCCATAAATGCTGGAATATCTTGATGCAGAACACATAATTCCTTGAAAAAATGGTCTAAAACAATAAAATTACCTAAAATTCTTGAAATGTATCGTCAAAAATTCTCATAAACAGCGGTATATATTGATGTTGGATACATAATTCCTTTAAACTGATAGCTGGAAATATTTACAACCCCAAAAATCCTTGGAAATCTTGATAAAACTTATCAAAGATTCCCAAATGCGCTTGAATAACTTGGTGTAAGACACAAATTACTTGAAAAAAAAGTCGGAAATAATTACAACCCCAATAATCCTTGATAATTATGATCAAAAATATCAAAGATCCCCATATATACTGGAATATCTTGATGTAAAACACATAATTCCTTTAAACTAATAGCTGGAAATATTTACAACCCCAAAAATCCTTGGAAATCTTGATAAAACTTATCAAAGATTCCCATATGCGCTTGAATATCTTGGTGTAAGACACAAATTACTTGAAAAAAAAGTCGGAAATAATTACAACCCCAATAATCCTTGATAATTATGATCAAAAATATCAATGATCCCCATATATACTGGAATATCTTGATGTAAACACATAATTCCTTGAAAAAAATGGTCTAAAACAAAAAAATTACCTAAAATTCTTGAAATGTATCGTCAAAAATTCTCATAAACAGCGGTATATATTGATGTTGGATACATTATTCTTTTAAACTAATAGCTGGAAATATTTACAACCCCAAAAATCCTTGGAAATCTTGATAAAACTTATCATAGATTCCCATATGCGCTTGAATAACTTGGTGTAAGACACAAATTACTTGAAAAAAAAGTCGGAAATAATTACAACCCCAATATTCCTTGATAATTATGATCAAAAATATCAAAGACACCTATATATACTGGAATATCTTGATGTAAAACACATAATTCCTTTAAACTAATAGCTGGAAATATTTACAACCCCAAAAATCCTTGGAAATCTTGATAAAACTTATCAAAGATTCCCATATGCGCTTGAATATCTTGGTGTAAGACACAAATTACTTGAAAAAAAAGTCGGAAATAATTACAACCCCAATAATCCTTGATAATTATGATCAAAAATATCAAAGATCCCCATATATACTGGAATATCTTGATGTAAAACACATAATTCCTTTAAACTAATAGCTGGAAATATTTACAACCCCAAAAATCCTTGGAAATCTTGATAAAACTTATCAAAGATTCCCATATGCGATTGAATATCTTGGTGTAAGACACAAATTACTTGAAAAAAAAGTCGGAAATAATTACAACCCCAATAATCCTTGATAATTATGATCAGAAATATCAAAGATCCCCATAAATGCTGGAATATCTTGATGCAGAACACATAATTCCTTGAAAAAATGGTCTAAAACAATAAAATTACCTAAAATTCTTGAAATGTATCGTCAAAAATTCTCATAAACAGCGGTATATATTGATGTTGGATACATAATTCCTTTAAACTGATAGCTGGAAATATTTACAACCCCAAAAATCCTTGGAAATCTTGATAAAACTTATCAAAGATTCCCAAATGCGCTTGAATAACTTGGTGTAAGACACAAATTACTTGAAAAAAAAGTCGGAAATAATTACAACCCCAATAATCCTTGATAATTATGATCAAAAATATCAAAGATCCCCATATATACTGGAATATCTTGATGTAAAACACATAATTCCTTTAAACTAATAGCTGGAAATATTTACAACCCCAAAAATCCTTGGAAATCTTGATAAAACTTATCAAAGATTCCCATATGCGCTTGAATATCTTGGTTTAAGACACAAATTACTTGAAAAAAAAGTCGGAAATAATTACAACCCCAATAATCCTTGATAATTATGATCAAAAATATCAAAGACACCCATATATACTGGAATATCTTGATGTAAAACACATAATTCCTTTAAACTAATAGCTGGAAATATTTACAACCCCAAAAATCCTTGGAAATCTTGATAAAACTTATCAAAGATTCCCATATGCGCTTGAATATCTTGGTGTAAGACACAAATTACTTGAAAAAAAAGTCGGAAATAATTACAACCCCAATAATCCTTGATAATTATGATCAAAAATATCAAAGATCCCCATATATACTGGAATATCTTGATGTAAAACACATAATTCCTTTAAACTAATAGCTGGAAATATTTACAACCCCAAAAATCCTTGGAAATCTTGATAAAACTTATCAAAGATTCCCATATGCGATTGAATATCTTGGTGTAAGACACAAATTACTTGAAAAAAAAGTCGGAAATAATTACAACCCCAATAATCCTTGATAATTATGATCAAAAATATCAAAGATCCCCATAAATGCTGGAATATCTTGATGCAGAACACATAATTCCTTGAAAAAATGGTCTAAAACAATAAAATTACCTAAAATTCTTGAAATGTATCGTCAAAAATTCTCATAAACAGCGGTATATATTGATGTTGGATACATAATTCCTTTAAACTGATAGCTGGAAATATTTACAACCCCAAAAATCCTTGGAAATCTTGATAAAACTTATCAAAGATTCCCAAATGCGCTTGAATAACTTGGTGTAAGACACAAATTACTTGAAAAAAAAGTCGGAAATAATTACAACCCCAATAATCCTTGATAATTATGATCAAAAATATCAAAGATCCCCATATATACTGGAATATCTTGATGTAAAACACATAATTCCTTTAAAAAAATGGTCTAAAACAAAAAAATTACCTAAAATTCTTGAAATGTATCGTCAAAAATTCTCATAAACAGCGGTATATATTGATGTTGGATACATAATTCCTTTAAACTAATAGCTGGAAATATTTACAACCCCCAAAAATCCTTGGAAATCTTGATAAAACTTATCAAAGATTCCCATATGCGCTTGAATATCTTGGTGTAAGACACAAATTACTTGAAAAAAAAGTCGGAAATAATTACAACCCCAATAATCCTTGATAATTATGATCAAAAATATCAAAGATCCCCATATATACTGGAATATCTTGATGTGAAACACATAATTCCTTGAAAAAAATGGTCTAAAACAAAAAAATTACCTTAAATTCTTGAAATGTATCGTCAAAAATTCTCATAAACAGCGGTATATATTGATGTTGGATACATAATTCCTTTAAACTAATAGCTGGAAATATTTACAACCCCAAAAATCCTTGGAAATCTTGATAAAACTTATCAAAGATTCCCATATGCGCTTGAATAACTTGGTGTAAGACACAAATTACTTGAAAAAAAAGTCGGAAATAATTACAACCCCAATATTCCTTGATAATTATGATCAAAAATATCAAAGACACCCATATATACTGGAATATCTTGATGTAAAACACATAATTCCTTTAAACTAATAGCTGGAAATATTTACAACCCCAAAAATCCTTGGAAATCTTGATAAAACTTATCAAAGATTCCCATATGCGCTTGAATATCTTGGTGTAAGACACAAATTACTTGAAAAAAAAGTCGGAAATAAATACAACCCCAATAATCCTTGATAATTATGATCAAAAATATCAAAGATCCCCATATATACTGGAATATCTTGATGTAAAACACATAATTCCTTTAAACTAATAGCTGGAAATATTTACAACCCCAAAAATCCTTGGAAATCTTGATAAAACTTATCAAAGATTCCCATATGCGATTGAATATCTTGGTGTAAGACACAAATTACTTGAAAAAAAAGTCGGAAATAATCACAACCCCAATAATCCTTGATAATTTCGATCAAAAATATCAAAGATCCCCATAAATGCTGGAATATCTTGATGCAGAACACATAATTCCTTGAAAAAATGGTCTAAAACAATAAAATTACCTAAAATTCTTGAAATGTATCGTCAAAAATTCTCATAAACAGCGGTATATATTGATGTTGGATACATAATTCCTTTAAACTGATAGCTGGAAATATTTACAACCCCAATAATCCTTGGAAATCTTGATAAAACTTATCAAAGATTCCCAAATGCGCTTGAATAACTTGGTGTAAGACACAAATTACTTGAAAAAAAAGTCGGAAATAATTACAACCCCAATAATCCTTGATAATTATGATCAAAAATATCAAAGATCCCCATATATACTGGAATATCTTGATGTAAAACACATAATTCCTTTAAACTAATAGCTGGAAATATTTACAACCCCAAAAATCCTTGGAAATCTTGATAAAACTTATCAAAGATTCCCATATGCGCTTGAATATCTTGGTGTAAGACACAAATTACTTGAAAAAAAAGTCGGAAATAATTACAACCCCAATAATCCTTGATAATTATGATCAAAAATATCAAAGATCCCCATATATACTGGAATATCTTGATGTAAACACATAATTCCTTGAAAAAAATGGTCTAAAACAAAAAAATTACCTAAAATTCTTGAAATGTATCGTCAAAAATTCTCATAAACAGCGGTATATATTGATGTTGGATACATTATTCTTTTAAACTAATAGCTGGAAATATTTACAACCCCAAAAATCCTTGGAAATCTTGATAAAACTTATCAAAGATTCCCATATGCGCTTGAATATCTTGGTTTAAGACACAAATTACTTGAAAAAAAAGTCGGAAATAATTACAACCCCAATAATCCTTGATAATTATGATCAAAAATATCAAAGATCCCCATAAATGCTGGAATATCTTGATGCAGAACACATAATTCCTTGAAAAAAATGGTCTAAAACAATAAAATTACCTAAAATTCTTGAAATGTATCGTCAAAAATTCTCATAAACAGCGGTATATATTGATGTTGGATACATAATTCCTTTAAACTAATAGCTGGAAATATTTACAACCCCCAAAAATCCTTGGAAATCTTGATAAAACTTATCAAAGATTCCCATATGCGCTTGAATATCTTGGTGTAAGACACAAATTACTTGAAAAAAAAGTCGGAAATAATTACAACCCCAATAATCCTTGATAATTATGATCAAAAATATCAAAGATCCCCATATATACTGGAATATCTTGATGTAAAACACATAATTCCTTGAAAAAAATGGTCTAAAACAAAAAAATTACCTAAAATTCTTGAAATGTATCGTCAAAAATTCTCATAAACAGCGGTATATATTGATGTTGGATACATAATTCCTTTAAACTAATAGCTGGAAATATTTACAACCCCCAAAAATCCTTGGAAATCTTGATAAAACTTATCAAAGATTCCCATATGCGCTTGAATATCTTGGTGTAAGACACAAATTACTTGAAAAAAAAGTCGGAAATAATTACAACCCCAATAATCCTTGATAATTATGATCAAAAATATCAAAGATCCCCATATATACTGGAATATCTTGATGTAAAACACATAATTCCTTGAAAAAAATGGTCTAAAACAAAAAAATTACCTAAAATTCTTGAAATGTATCGTCAAAAATTCTCATAAACAGCGGTATATATTGATGTTGGATACATAATTCCTTTAAACTAATAGCTGGAAATATTTACAACCCCAAAAATCCTTGGAAATCTTGATAAAACTTATCAAAGATTCCCATATGCGCTTGAATAACTTGGTGTAAGACACAAATTACTTGAAAAAAAAGTCGGAAATAATTACAACCCCAATATTCCTTGATAATTATGATCAAAAATATCAAAGACACCCATATATACTGGAATATCTTGATGTAAAACACATAATTCCTTTAAACTAATAGCTGGAAATATTTACAACCCCAAAAATCCTTGGAAATCTTGATAAAACTTATCAAAGATTCCCATATGCGCTTGAATATCTTGGTGTAAGACACAAATTACTTGAAAAAAAAGTCGGAAATAATTACAACCCCAATAATCCTTGATAATTATGATCAAAAATATCAAAGATCCCCATATATACTGGAATATCTTGATGTAAAACACATAATTCCTTTAAACTAATAGCTGGAAATATTTACAACCCCAAAAATCCTTGGAAATCTTGATAAAACTTATCAAAGATTCCCATATGCGATTGAATATCTTGGTGTAAGACACAAATTACTTGAAAAAAAAGTCGGAAATAATTACAACCCCAATAATCCTTGATAATTATGATCAAAAATATCAAAGATCCCCATAAATGCTGGAATATCTTGATGCAGAACACATAATTCCTTGAAAAAATGGTCTAAAACAATAAAATTACCTAAAATTCTTGAAATGTATCGTCAAAAATTCTCATAAACAGCGGTATATATTGATGTTGGATACATAATTCCTTTAAACTAATAGCTGGAAATATTTACAACCCCCAAAAATCCTTGGAAATCTTGATAAAACTTATCAAAGATTCCCATATGCGCTTGAATATCTTGGTGTAAGACACAAATTACTTGAAAAAAAAGTCGGAAATAATTACAACCCCAATAATCCTTGATAATTATGATCAAAAATATCAAAGATCCCCATATATACTGGAATATCTTGATGTAAAACACATAATTCCTTGAAAAAAATGGTCTAAAACAAAAAAATTACCTAAAATTCTTGAAATGTATCGTCAAAAATTCTCATAAACAGCGGTATATATTGATGTTGGATACATAATTCCTTTAAACTAATAGCTGGAAATATTTACAACCCCCAAAAATCCTTGGAAATCTTGATAAAACTTATCAAAGATTCCCATATGCGCTTGAATAACTTGGTGTAAAACACAAATTACTTGAAAAAAAAGTCGGAAATAATTACAACCCCAATATTCCTTGATAATTATGATCAAAAATATCAAAGACACCCATATATACTGGAATATCTTGATGTAAAACACATAATTCCTTTAAACTAATAGCTGGAAATATTTACAACCCCAAAAATCCTTGGAAATCTTGATAAAACTTATCAAAGATTCCCATATGCGATTGAATATCTTGGTGTAAGACACAAATTACTTGAAAAAAAAGTCGGAAATAATTACAACCCCAATAATCCTTGATAATTATGATCAAAAATATCAAAGATCCCCATAAATGCTGGAATATCTTGATGCAGAACACATAATTCCTTGAAAAAATGGTCTAAAACAATAAAATTACCTAAAATTCTTGAAATGTATCGTCAAAAATTCTCATAAACAGCGGTATATATTGATGTTGGATACATAATTCCTTTAAACTGATAGCTGGAAATATTTACAACCCCAAAAATCCTTGGAAATCTTGATAAAACTTATCAAAGATTCCCAAATGCGCTTGAATAACTTGGTGTAAGACACAAATTACTTGAAAAAAAAGTCGGAAATAATTAAACCCCAATAATCCTTGATAATTATGATCAAAAATATCAAAGATCCCCATATATACTGGAATATCTTGATGTAAAACACATAATTCCTTTAAACTAATAGCTGGAAATATTTACAACCCCAAAAATCCTTGGAAATCTTGATAAAACTTATCAAAGATTCCCATATGCGCTTGAATATCTTGGTTTAAGACACAAATTACTTGAAAAAAAAGTCGGAAATAATTACAACCCCAATAATCCTTGATAATTATGATCAAAAATATCAAAGACACCCATATATACTGGAATATCTTGATGTAAAACACATAATTCCTTTAAACTAATAGCTGGAAATATTTACAACCCCAAAAATCCTTGGAAATCTTGATAAAACTTATCAAAGATTCCCATATGCGCTTGAATATCTTGGTGTAAGACACAAATTACTTGAAAAAAAAGTCGGAAATAATTACAACCCCAATAATCCTTGATAATTATGATCAAAAATATCAAAGATCCCCATATATACTGGAATATCTTGATGTAAAACACATAATTCCTTTAAACTAATAGCTGGAAATATTTACAACCCCAAAAATCCTTGGAAATCTTGATAAAACTTATCAAAGATTCCCATATGCGATTGAATATCTTGGTGTAAGACACAAATTACTTGAAAAAAAAGTCGGAAATAATTACAACCCCAATAATCCTTGATAATTATGATCAAAAATTTCAAAGATCCCCATAAATGCTGGAATATCTTGATGCAGAACACATAATTCCTTGAAAAAATGGTCTAAAACAATAAAATTACCTAAAATTCTTGAAATGTATCGTCAAAAATTCTCATAAACAGCGGTATATATTGATGTTGGATACATAATTCCTTTAAACTGATAGCTGGAAATATTTACAACCCCAAAAATCCTTGGAAATCTTGATAAAACTTATCAAAGATTCCCAAATGCGCTTGAATAACTTGGTGTAAGACACAAATTACTTGAAAAAAAAGTCGGAAATAATTACAACCCCAATAATCCTTGATAATTATGATCAAAAATATCAAAGATCCCCATATATACTGGAATATCTTGATGTAAAACACATAATTCCTTTAAAAAAATGGTCTAAAACAAAAAAATTACCTAAAATTCTTGAAATGTATCGTCAAAAATTCTCATAAACAGCGGTATATATTGATGTTGGATACATAATTCCTTTAAACTAATAGCTGGAAATATTTACAACCCCCAAAAATCCTTGGAAATCTTGATAAAACTTATCAAAGATTCCCATATGCGCTTGAATATCTTGGTGTAAGACACAAATTACTTGAAAAAAAAGTCGGAAATAATTACAACCCCAATAATCCTTGATAATTATGATCAAAAATATCAAAGATCCCCATATATACTGGAATATCTTGATGTGAAACACATAATTCCTTGAAAAAAATGGTCTAAAACAAAAAAATTACCTTAAATTCTTGAAATGTATCGTCAAAAATTCTCATAAACAGCGGTATATATTGATGTTGGATACATAATTCCTTTAAACTAATAGCTGGAAATATTTACAACCCCAAAAATCCTTGGAAATCTTGATAAAACTTATCAAAGATTCCCATATGCGCTTGAATAACTTGGTGTAAGACACAAATTACTTGAAAAAAAAGTCGGAAATAATTACAACCCCAATAATCCTTGATAATTATGATCAAAAATATCAAAGATCCCCATATATACTGGAATATCTTGATGTAAAACACATAATTCCTTTAAACTAATAGCTGGAAATATTTACAACCCCAAAAATCCTTGGAAATCTTGATAAAACTTATCAAAGATTCCCATATGCGCTTGAATATCTTGGTGTAAGACACAAATTACTTGAAAAAAAAGTCGGAAATAATTACAACCCCAATAATCCTTGATAATTATGATCAAAAATATCAAAGATCCCCATATATACTGGAATATCTTGATGTAAACACATAATTCCTTGAAAAAAATGGTCTAAAACAAAAAAATTACCTAAAATTCTTGAAATGTATCGTCAAAAATTCTCATAAACAGCGGTATATATTGATGTTGGATACATTATTCTTTTAAACTAATAGCTGGAAATATTTACAACCCCAAAAATCCTTGGAAATCTTGATAAAACTTATCAAAGATTCCCATATACGCTTGAATATCTTGGTTTAAGACACAAATTACTTGAAAAAAAAGTCGGAAATAATTACAACCCCAATAATCCTTGATAATTATGATCAAAAATATCAAAGATCCCCATAAATGCTGGAATATCTTGATGCAGAACACATAATTCCTTGAAAAAAATGGTCTAAAACAATAAAATTACCTAAAATTCTTGAAATGTATCGTCAAAAATTCTCATAAACAGCGGTATATATTGATGTTGGATACATAATTCCTTTAAACTAATAGCTGGAAATATTTACAACCCCCAAAAATCCTTGGAAATCTTGATAAAACTTATCAAAGATTCCCATATGCGCTTGAATATCTTGGTGTAAGACACAAATTACTTGAAAAAAAAGTCGGAAATAATTACAACCCCAATAATCCTTGATAATTATGATCAAAAATATCAAAGATCCCCATATATACTGGAATATCTTGATGTAAAACACATAATTCCTTGAAAAAAATGGTCTAAAACAATAAAATTACCTAAAATTCTTGAAATGTATCGTCAAAAATTCTCATAAACAGCGGTATATATTGATGTTGGATACATAATTCCTTTAAACTAATAGCTGGAAATATTTACAACCCCCAAAAATCCTTGGAAATCTTGATAAAACTTATCAAAGATTCCCATATGCGCTTGAATATCTTGGTGTAAGACACAAATTACTTGAAAAAAAAGTCGGAAATAATTACAACCCCAATAATCCTTGATAATTATGATCAAAAATATCAAAGATCCCCATATATACTGGAATATCTTGATGTAAAACACATAATTCCTTGAAAAAAATGGTCTAAAACAAAAAAATTACCTAAAATTCTTGAAATGTATCGTCAAAAATTCTCATAAACAGCGGTATATATTGATGTTGGATACATAATTCCTTTAAACTAATAGCTGGAAATATTTACAACCCCAAAAATCCTTGGAAATCTTGATAAAACTTATCAAAGATTCCCATATGCGATTGAATATCTTGGTGTAAGACACAAATTACTTGAAAAAAAAGTCGGAAATAATTACAACCCCAATAATCCTTGATAATTATGATCAAAAATATCAAAGATCCCCATAAATGCTGGAATATCTTGATGCAGAACACATAATTCCTTGAAAAAATGGTCTAAAACAATAAAATTACCTAAAATTCTTGAAATGTATCGTCAAAAATTCTCATAAACAGCGGTATATATTGATGTTGGATACATAATTCCTTTAAACTAATAGCTGGAAATATTTACAACCCCCAAAAATCCTTGGAAATCTTGATAAAACTTATCAAAGATTCCCATATGCGCTTGAATATCTTGGTGTAAGACACAAATTACTTGAAAAAAAAGTCGGAAATAATTACAACCCCAATAATCCTTGATAATTATGATCAAAAATATCAAAGATCCCCATATATACTGGAATATCTTGATGTAAAACACATAATTCCTTGAAAAAAATGGTCTAAAACAAAAAAATTACCTAAAATTCTTGAAATGTATCGTCAAAAATTCTCATAAACAGCGGTATATATTGATGTTGGATACATAATTCCTTTAAACTAATAGCTGGAAATATTTACAACCCCCAAAAATCCTTGGAAATCTTGATAAAACTTATCAAAGATTCCCATATGCGCTTGAATAACTTGGTGTAAAACACAAATTACTTGAAAAAAAAGTCGGAAATAATTACAACCCCAATATTCCTTGATAATTATGATCAAAAATATCAAAGACACCCATATATACTGGAATATCTTGATGTAAAACACATAATTCCTTTAAACTAATAGCTGGAAATATTTACAACCCCAAAAATCCTTGGAAATCTTGATAAAACTTATCAAAGATTCCCATATGCGATTGAATATCTTGGTGTAAGACACAAATTACTTGAAAAAAAAGTCGGAAATAATTACAACCCCAATAATCCTTGATAATTATGATCAAAAATATCAAAGATCCCCATAAATGCTGGAATATCTTGATGCAGAACACATAATTCCTTGAAAAAATGGTCTAAAACAATAAAATTACCTAAAATTCTTGAAATGTATCGTCAAAAATTCTCATAAACAGCGGTATATATTGATGTTGGATACATAATTCCTTTAAACTGATAGCTGGAAATATTTACAACCCCAAAAATCCTTGGAAATCTTGATAAAACTTATCAAAGATTCCCAAATGCGCTTGAATAACTTGGTGTAAGACACAAATTACTTGAAAAAAAAGTCGGAAATAATTACAACCCCAATAATCCTTGATAATTATGATCAAAAATATCAAAGATTCCCATATATACTGGAATATCTTGATGTAAAACACATAATTCCTTTAAAAAAATGGTCTAAAACAAAAAAATTACCTAAAATTCTTGAAATGTATCGTCAAAAATTCTCATAAACAGCGATATATATTGATGTTGGATACATAATTCCTTTAAACTAATAGCTAGAAATATTTACAACCCCCAAAAATCCTTGGAAATCTTGATAAAACTTATCAAAGATTCCCATATGCGCTTGAATATCTTGGTGTAAGACACAAATTACTTGAAAAAAAAGTCGGAAATAATTACAACCCCAATAATCCTTGATAATTATGATCAAAAATATCAAAGATCCCCATATATACTGGAATATCTTGATGTAAAACACATAATTCCTTGAAAAAAATGGTCTAAAACAAAAAAATTACCTAAAATTCTTGAAATGTATCGTCAAAAATTCTCATAAACAGCGGTATATATTGATGTTGGATACATAATTCCTTTAAACTAATAGCTGGAAATATTTACAACCCCCAAAAATCCTTGGAAATCTTGATAAAACTTATCAAAGATTCCCATATGCGCTTGAATATCTTGGTGTAAGACACAAATTACTTGAAAAAAAAGTCGGAAATAATTACAACCCCAATAATCCTTGATAATTATGATCAAAAATATCAAAGATCGCCATATATACTGGAATATCTTGATGTAAAACACATAATTCCTTGAAAAAAATGTTCTAAAACAAAAAAATTACCTAAAATTCTTGAAATGTATCGTCAAAAATTCTCATAAACAGCGGTATATATTGATGTTGGATACATAATTCCTTTAAACTAATAGCTGGAAATATTTACAACCCCAAAAATCCTTGGAAATCTTGATAAAACTTATCAAAGATTCCCATATGCGCTTGAATAACTTGGTGTTAGACACAAATTACTTGAAAAAAAAGTCGGAAATAATTACAACCCCAATATTCCTTGATAATTATGATCAAAAATATCAAAGACACCCATATATACTGGAATATCTTGATGTAAAACACATAATTCCTTTAAACTAATAGCTGGAAATATTTACAACCCCAAAAATCCTTGGAAATCTTGATAAAACTTATCAAAGATTCCCATATGCGCTTGAATATCTTGGTGTAAGACACAAATTACTTGAAAAAAAAGTCGGAAATAATTACAACCCCAATAATCCTTGATAATTATGATCAAAAATATCAAAGATCCCCATATATACTGGAATATCTTGATGTAAAACACATAATTCCTTTAAACTAATAGCTGGAAATATTTACAACCCCAAAATTCCTTGGAAATCTTGATAAAACTTATCAAAGATTCCCATATGCGATTGAATATCTTGGTGTAAGACACAAATTACTTGAAAAAAAAGTCGGAAATAATTACAACCCCAATATTCCTTGATAATTATGATCAAAAATATCAAAGACACCCATATATACTGGAATATCTTGATGTAAAACACATAATTCCTTTAAACTAATAGCTGGAAATATTTACAACCCCAAAAATCCTTGGAAATCTTGATAAAACTTATCAAAGATTCCCATATGCGCTTGAATATCTTGGTGTAAGACACAAATTACTTGAAAAAAAAGTCGGAAATAATTACAACCCCAATAATCCTTGATAATTATGATCAAAAATATCAAAGATCCCCATAAATGCTGGAATATCTTGATGCAGAACACATAATTCCTTGAAAAAAATGGTCTAAAACAATAAAATTACCTAAAATTCTTGAAATGTATCGTCAAAAATTCTCATAAACAGCGGTATATATTGATGTTGGATACATAATTCCTTTAAACTAATAGCTGGAAATATTTACAACCCCCAAAAATCCTTGGAAATCTTGATAAAACTTATCAAAGATTCCCATATGCGCTTGAATATCTTGGTGTAAGACACAAATTACTTGAAAAAAAAGTCGGAAATAATTACAACCCCAATAATCCTTGATAATTATGATCAAAAATATCAAAGATCCCCATATATACTGGAATATCTTGATGTAAAACACATAATTCCTTGAAAAAAATGGTCTAAAACAAAAAAATTACCTAAAATTCTTGAAATGTATCGTCAAAAATTCTCATAAACAGCGGTATATATTGATGTTGGATACATAATTCCTTTAAACTAATAGCTGGAAATATTTACAACCCCCAAAAATCCTTGGAAATCTTGATAAAACTTATCAAAGATTCCCATATGCGCTTGAATATCTTGGTGTAAGACACAAATTACTTGAAAAAAAAGTCGGAAATAATTACAACCCCAATAATCCTTGATAATTATGATCAAAAATATCAAAGATCCCCATATATACTGGAATATCTTGATGTAAAACACATAATTCCTTGAAAAAAATGGTCTAAAACAAAAAAATTACCTAAAATTCTTGAAATGTATCGTCAAAAATTCTCATAAACAGCGGTATATATTGATGTTGGATACATAATTCCTTTAAACTAATAGCTGGAAATATTTACAACCCCAAAAATCCTTGGAAATCTTGATAAAACTTATCAAAGATTCCCATATGCGCTTGAATAACTTGGTGTAAGACACAAATTACTTGAAAAAAAATCGGAAATAATTACAACCCCAATATTCCTTGATAATTATGATCAAAAATATCAAAGACACCCATATATACTGGAATATCTTGATGTAAAACACATAATTCCTTTAAACTAATAGCTGGAAATATTTACAACCCCAAAAATCCTTGGAAATCTTGATAAAACTTATCAAAGATTCCCATATGCGCTTGAATAGCTTGGTGTAAGACACAAATTACTTGAAAAAAAAGTCGGAAATAATTACAACCCCAATAATCCTTGATAATTATGATCAAAAATATCAAAGATCCCCATATATACTGGAATATCTTGATGTAAAACACATAATTCCTTTAAACTAATAGCTGGAAATATTTACAACCCCAAAAATCCTTGGAAATCTTGATAAAACTTATCAAAGATTCCCATATGCGATTGAATATCTTGGTGTAAGACACAAATTACTTAAAAAAAAAGTCGGAAATAATTACAACCCCAATAATCCTTGATAATTATGATCAAAAATATCAAAGATCCCCATAAATGCTGGAATATCTTGATGCAGAACACATAATTCCTTGAAAAAATGGTCTAAAACAATAAAATTACCTAAAATTCTTGAAATGTATCGTCAAAAATTCTCATAAACAGCGGTATATATTGATGTTGGATACATAATTCCTTTAAACTGATAGCTGGAAATATTTACAACCCCAAAAATCCTTGGAAATCTTGATAAAACTTATCAAAGATTCCCAAATGCGCTTGAATAACTTGGTGTAAGACACAAATTACTTGAAAAAAAAGTCGGAAATAATTACAACCCCAATAATCCTTGATAATTATGATCAAAAATATCAAAGATCCCCATATATACTGGAATATCTTGATGTAAAACACATAATTCCTTTAAACTAATAGCTGGAAATATTTACAACCCCCAAAAATCCTTGGAAATCTTGATAAAACTTATCAAAGATTCCCATATGCGCTTGAATATCTTGGTGTAAGACACAAATTACTTGAAAAAAAAGTCGGAAATAATTACAACCCCAATAATCCTTGATAATTATGATCAAAAATATCAAAGATCCCCATATATACTGGAATATCTTGATGTAAAACACATAATTCCTTGAAAAAAATGGTCTAAAACAAAAAAATTACCTAAAATTCTTGAAATGTATCGTCAAAAATTCTCATAAACAGCGGTATATATTGATGTTGGATACATAATTCCTTTAAACTAATAGCTAGAAATATTTACAACCCCCAAAAATCCTTGGAAATCTTGATAAAACTTATCAAAGATTCTCATATGCGCTTGAATATCTTGGTGTAAGACACAAATTACTTGAAAAAAAAGTCGGAAATAATTACAACCCCAATAATCCTTGATAATTATGATCAAAAATATCAAAGATCCCCATATATACTGGAATATCTTGATGTAAAACACATAATTCCTTGAAAAATATGGTCTAAAACAAAAAAATTACCTAAAATTCTTGAAATGTATCGTCAAAAATTCTCATAAACAGCGGTATATATTGATGTTGGATACATAATTCCTTTAAACTAATAGCTGGAAATATTTACAACCCCAAAAATCCTTGGAAATCTTGATAAAACTTATCAAAGATTCCCATATGCGCTTGAATAACTTGGTGTAAGACACAAATTACTTGAAAAAAAAGTCGGAAATAATTACAACCCCAATATTCCTTGATAATTATGATCAAAAATATCAAAGACACCCATATATACTGGAATATCTTGATGTAAAACACATAATTCCTTTAAACTAATAGCTGGAAATATTTACAACCCCAAAAATCCTTGGAAATCTTGATAAAACTTATCAAAGATTCCCATATGCGCTTGAATATCTTGGTGTAAGACACAAATTACTTGAAAAAAAAGTCGGAAATAATTACAACCCCAATAATCCTTGATAATTATGATCAAAAATATCAAAGATCCCCATATATACTGGAATATCTTGATGTAAAACACATAATTCCTTGAAAAAAATGGTCGAAAACAAAAAAATTACCTAAAATTCTTGAAATGTATCGTCAAAAATTCTCATAAACAGCGGTATATATTGATGTTGGATACATAATTCCTTTAAACTAATAGCTGGAAATATTTACAACCCCAAAAATCCTTGGAAATCTTGATAAAACTTATCAAAGATTCCCAAATGCGCTTGAATAACTTGGTGTAAGACACAAATTACTTGAAAAAAAAGTCGGAAATAATTACAACCCCAATAATCCTTGATAATTATGATTAAAAATATCAAAGATCCCCATATATACTGGAATATCTTGATGTAAAACACATAATTCCTTTAAACTAATAGCTGGAAATATTTACAACCCCCAAAAATCCTTGGAAATCTTGATAAAACTTATCAAAGATTCCCATATGCGCTTGAATATCTTGGTGTAAGACACAAATTACTTGAAAAAAAAGTCGGAAATAATTACAACCCCAATAATCCTTGATAATTATGATCAAAAATATCAAAGATCCCCATATATACTGGAATATCTTGATGTAAAACACATAATTCCTTGAAAAAAATGGTCTAAAACAAAAAAATTACCTAAAATTCTTGAAATGTATCGTCAAAAATTCTCATAAACAGCGGTATATATTGATGTTGGATACATAATTCCTTTAAACTAATAGCTAGAAATATTTACAACCCCCAAAAATCCTTGGAAATCTTGATAAAACTTATCAAAGATTCTCATATGCGCTTGAATATCTTGGTGTAAGACACAAATTACTTGAAAAAAAAGTCGGAAATAATTACAACCCCAATAATCCTTGATAATTATGATCAAAAATATCAAAGATCCCCATATATACTGGAATATCTTGATGTAAAACACATAATTCCTTGAAAAAAATGGTCTAAAACAAAAAAATTACCTAAAATTCTTGAAATGTATCGTCAAAAATTCTCATAAACAGCGGTATATATTGATGTTGGATACATAATTCCTTTAAACTAATAGCTGGAAATATTTACAACCCCAAAAATCCTTGGAAATCTTGATAAAACTTATCAAAGATTCCCATATGCGCTTGAATAACTTGGTGTAAGACACAAATTACTTGAAAAAAAAGTCGGAAATAATTACAACCCCAATATTCCTTGATAATTATGATCAAAAATATCAAAGACACCCATATATACTGGAATATCTTGATGTAAAACACATAATTCCTTTAAACTAATAGCTGGAAATATTTACAACCCCAAAAATCCTTGGAAATCTTGATAAAACTTATCAAAGATTCCCATATGCGCTTGAATATCTTGGTGTAAGACACAAATTACTTGAAAAAAAAGTCGGAAATAATTACAACCCCAATAATCCTTGATAATTATGATCAAAAATATCAAAGATCCCCATATATACTGGAATATCTTGATGTAAAACACATAATTCCTTTAAACTAATAGCTGGAAATATTTACAACCCCAAAAATCCTTGGAAATCTTGATAAAACTTATCAAAGATTCCCATATGCGATTGAATATCTTGGTGTAAGACACAAATTACTTGAAAAAAAAGTCGGAAATAATTACAACCCCAATAATCCTTGATAATTATGATCAAAAATATCAAAGATCCCCATAAATGCTGGAATATCTTGATGCAGAACACATAATTCCTTGAAAAAAATGGTCTAAAACAATAAAATTACCTAAAATTCTTGAAATGTATCGTCAAAAATTCTCATAAACAGCGGTATATATTGATGTTGGATACATAATTCCTTTAAACTAATAGCTGGAAATATTTACAACCCCCAAAAATCCTTGGAAATCTTGATAAAACTTATCAAAGATTCCCATATGCGCTTGAATATCTTGGTGTAAGACACAAATTACTTGAAAAAAAAGTCGGAAATAATTACAACCCCAATAATCCTTGATAATTATGATCAAAAATATCAAAGATCCCCATATATACTGGAATATCTTGATGTAAAACACATAATTCCTTGAAAAAAATGGTCTAAAACAAAAAAATTACCTAAAATTCTTGAAATGTATCGTCAAAAATTCTCATAAACAGCGGTATATATTGATGTTGGATACATAATTCCTTTAAACTAATAGCTGGAAATATTTACAACCCCCAAAAATCCTTGGAAATCTTAATAAAACTTATCAAAGATTCCCATATGCGCTTGAATATCTTGGTGTAAGACACAAATTACTTGAAAAAAAAGTCGGAAATAATTACAACCCCAATAATCCTTGATAATTATGATCAAAAATATCAAAGATCCCCATATATACTGGAATATCTTGATGTAAAACACATAATTCCTTGAAAAAAATGGTCTAAAACAAAAAAATTACCTAAAATTCTTGAAATGTATCGTCAAAAATTCTCATAAACAGCGGTATATATTGATGTTGGATACATAATTCCTTTAAACTAATAGCTGGAAATATTTACAACCCCAAAAATCCTTGGAAATCTTGATAAAACTTATCAAAGATTCCCATATGCGCTTGAATAACTTGGTGTAAGACACAAATTACTTGAAAAAAAAGTCGGA
The DNA here is from genome assembly GCF_020882245.1 of Rhopalosiphum padi. Taxonomy (NCBI): domain Eukaryota; kingdom Metazoa; phylum Arthropoda; class Insecta; order Hemiptera; family Aphididae; genus Rhopalosiphum; species Rhopalosiphum padi. The sequence continues at coordinate 32,931 of NC_083599.1, read as the reverse complement.
AATAATTACAACCCCAATATTCCTTGATAATTATGATCAAAAATATCAAAGACACCCATATATACTGGAATATCTTGATGTAAAACACATAATTCCTTTAAACTAATAGCTGGAAATATTTACAACCCCAAAAATCCTTGGAAATCTTGATAAAACTTATCAAAGATTCCCATATGCGCTTGAATATCTTGGTGTAAGACACAAATTACTTGAAAAAAAAGTCGGAAATAATTACAACCCCAATAATCCTTGATAATTATGATCAAAAATATCAAAGATCCCCATATATACTGGAATATCTTGATGTAAAACACATAATTCCTTTAAACTAATAGCTGGAAATATTTACAACCCCAAAAATCCTTGGAAATCTTGATAAAACTTATCAAAGATTCCCATATGCGCTTGAATATCTTGGTGTAAGACACAAATTACTTGAAAAAAAAGTCGGAAATAATTACAACCCCAATAATCCTTGATAATTATGATCAAAAATATCAAAGATCCCCATAAATGCTGGAATATCTTGATGCAGAACACATAATTCCTTGAAAAAATGGTCTAAAACAATAAAATTACCTAAAATTCTTGAAATGTATCGTCAAAAATTCTCATAAACAGCGGTATATATTGATGTTGGATACATAATTCCTTTAAACTGATAGCTGGAAATATTTACAACCCCAAAAATCCTTGGAAATCTTGATAAAACTTATCAAAGATTCCCAAATGCGCTTGAATAACTTGGTGTAAGACACAAATTACTTGAAAAAAAAGTCGGAAATAATTACAACCCCAATAATCCTTGATAATTATGATCAAAAATATCAAAGATCCCCATATATACTGGAATATCTTGATGTAAAACACATAATTCCTTGAAAAAAATGGTCGAAAACAAAAAAATTACCTAAAATTCTTGAAATGTATCGTCAAAAATTCTCATAAACAGCGGTATATATTGATGTTGGATACATAATTCCTTTAAACTAATAGCTGGAAATATTTACAACCCCAAAAATCCTTGGAAATCTTGATAAAACTTATCAAAGATTCCCAAATGCGCTTGAATAACTTGGTGTAAGACACAAATTACTTGAAAAAAAAGTCGGAAATAATTACAACCCCAATAATCCTTGATAATTATGATTAAAAATATCAAAGATCCCCATATATACTAGAATATCTTGATGTAAAACACATAATTCCTTTAAACTAATAGCTGGAAATATTTACAACCCCCAAAAATCCTTGGAAATCTTGATAAAACTTATCAAAGATTCCCATATGCGCTTGAATATCTTGGTGTAAGACACAAATTACTTGAAAAAAAAGTCGGAAATAATTACAACCCCAATAATCCTTGATAATTATGATCAAAAATATCAAAGATCCCCATATATACTGGAATATCTTGATGTAAAACACATAATTCCTTGAAAAAAATGGTCTAAAACAAAAAAATTACCTAAAATTCTTGAAATGTATCGTCAAAAATTCTCATAAACAGCGGTATATATTGATGTTGGATACATAATTCCTTTAAACTAATAGCTAGAAATATTTACAACCCCCAAAAATCCTTGGAAATCTTGATAAAACTTATCAAAGATTCTCATATGCGCTTGAATATCTTGGTGTAAGACACAAATTACTTGAAAAAAAAGTCGGAAATAATTACAACCCCAATAATCCTTGATAATTATGATCAAAAATATCAAAGATCCCCATATATACTGGAATATCTTGATGTAAAACACATAATTCCTTGAAAAAAATGGTCTAAAACAAAAAAATTACCTAAAATTCTTGAAATGTATCGTCAAAAATTCTCATAAACAGCGGTATATATTGATGTTGGATACATAATTCCTTTAAACTAATAGCTGGAAATATTTACAACCCCAAAAATCCTTGGAAATCTTGATAAAACTTATCAAAGATTCCCATATGCGATTGAATATCTTGGTGTAAGACACAAATTACTTGAAAAAAAAGTCGGAAATAATTACAACCCCAATAATCCTTGATAATTATGATCAAAAATATCAAAGATCCCCATAAATGCTGGAATATCTTGATGCAGAACACATAATTCCTTGAAAAAAATGGTCTAAAACAATAAAATTACCTAAAATTCTTGAAATGTATCGTCAAAAATTCTCATAAACAGCGGTATATATTGATGTTGGATACATAATTCCTTTAAACTAATAGCTGGAAATATTTACAACCCCCAAAAATCCTTGGAAATCTTGATAAAACTTATCAAAGATTCCCATATGCGCTTGAATATCTTGGTGTAAGACACAAATTACTTGAAAAAAAAGTCGGAAATAATTACAACCCCAATAATCCTTGATAATTATGATCAAAAATATCAAAGATCCCCATAAATGCTGGAATATCTTGATGCAGAACACATAATTCCTTGAAAAAATGGTCTAAAACAATAAAATTACCTAAAATTCTTGAAATGTATCGTCAAAAATTCTCATAAACAGCGGTATATATTGATGTTGGATACATAATTCCTTTAAACTGATAGCTGGAAATATTTACAACCCCAAAAATCCTTGGAAATCTTGATAAAACTTATCAAAGATTCCCAAATGCGCTTGAATAACTTGGTGTAAGACACAAATTACTTGAAAAAAAAGTCGGAAATAATTACAACCCCAATAATCCTTGATAATTATGATCAAAAATATCAAAGATCCCCATATATACTGGAATATCTTGATGTAAAACACATAATTCCTTTAAACTAATAGCTGGAAATATTTACAACCCCCAAAAATCCTTGGAAATCTTGATAAAACTTATCAAAGATTCCCATATGCGCTTGAATATCTTGGTGTAAGACACAAATTACTTGAAAAAAAAGTCGGAAATAATTACAACCCCAATAATCCTTGATAATTATGATCAAAAATATCAAAGATCCCCATATATACTGGAATATCTTGATGTAAAACACATAATTCCTTGAAAAAAATGGTCTAAAACAAAAAAATTACCTAAAATTCTTGAAATGTATCGTCAAAAATTCTCATAAACAGCGGTATATATTGATGTTGGATACATAATTCCTTTAAACTAATAGCTGGAAATATTTACAACCCCCAAAAATCCTTGGAAATCTTGATAAAACTTATCAAAGATTCCCATATGCGCTTGAATATCTTGGTGTAAGACACAAATTACTTGAAAAAAAAGTCGGAAATAATTACAACCCCAATAATCCTTGATAATTATGATCAAAAATATCAAAGATCCCCATATATACTGGAATATCTTGATGTAAAACACATAATTCCTTGAAAAAAATGGTCTAAAACAAAAAAATTACCTAAAATTCTTGAAATGTATCGTCAAAAATTCTCATAACCAGCGGTATATATTGATGTTGGATACATAATTCCTTTAAACTAATAGCTGGAAATATTTACAACCCCAAAAATCCTTGGAAATCTTGATAAAACTTATCAAAGATTCCCATATGCGCTTGAATAACTTGGTGTAAGACACAAATTACTTGAAAAAAAAGTCGGAAATAATTACAACCCCAATATTCCTTGATAATTATGATCAAAAATATCAAAGACACCCATATATACTGGAATATCTTGATGTAAAACACATAATTCCTTTAAACTAATAGCTGGAAATATTTACAACCCCAAAAATCCTTGGAAATCTTGATAAAACTTATCAAAGATTCCCATATGCGCTTGAATATCTTGGTGTAAGACACAAATTACTTGAAAAAAAAGTCGGAAATAATTACAACCCCAATAATCCTTGATAATTATGATCAAAAATATCAAAGATCCCCATATATACTGGAATATCTTGATGTAAAACACATAATTCCTTTAAACTAATAGCTGGAAATATTTACAACCCCAAAAATCCTTGGAAATCTTGATAAAACTTATCAAAGATTCCCATATGCGCTTGAATATCTTGGTGTAAGACACAAATTACTTGAAAAAAAAGTCGGAAATAATTACAACCCCAATAATCCTTGATAATTATGATCAAAAATATCAAAGATCCCCATAAATGCTGGAATATCTTGATGCAGAACACATAATTCCTTGAAAAAATGGTCTAAAACAATAAAATTACCTAAAATTCTTGAAATGTATCGTCAAAAATTCTCATAAACAGCGGTATATATTGATGTTGGATACATAATTCCTTTAAACTGATAGCTGGAAATATTTACAACCCCAAAAATCCTTGGAAATCTTGATAAAACTTATCAAAGATTCCCAAATGCGCTTGAATAACTTGGTGTAAGACACAAATTACTTGAAAAAAAAGTCGGAAATAATTACAACCCCAATAATCCTTGATAATTATGATCAAAAATATCAAAGATCCCCATATATACTGGAATATCTTGATGTAAAACACATAATTCCTTTAAACTAATAGCTGGAAATATTTACAACCCCCAAAAATCCTTGGAAATCTTGATAAAACTTATCAAAGATTCCCATATGCGCTTGAATATCTTGGTGTAAGACACAAATTACTTGAAAAAAAAGTCGGAAATAATTACAACCCCAATAATCCTTGATAATTATGATCAAAAATATCAAAGATCCCCATATATACTGGAATATCTTGATGTAAAACACATAATTCCTTGAAAAAAATGGTCTAAAACAAAAAAATTACCTAAAATTCTTGAAATGTATCGTCAAAAATTCTCATAACCAGCGGTATATATTGATGTTGGATACATAATTCCTTTAAACTAATAGCTGGAAATATTTACAACCCCAAAAATCCTTGGAAATCTTGATAAAACTTATCAAAGATTCCCATATGCGCTTGAATAACTTGGTGTAAGACACAAATTACTTGAAAAAAAAGTCGGAAATAATTACAACCCCAATATTCCTTGATAATTATGATCAAAAATATCAAAGACACCCATATATACTGGAATATCTTGATGTAAAACACATAATTCCTTTAAACTAATAGCTGGAAATATTTACAACCCCAAAAATCCTTGGAAATCTTGATAAAACTTATCAAAGATTCCCATATGCGCTTGAATATCTTGGTGTAAGACACAAATTACTTGAAAAAAAAGTCGGAAATAATTACAACCCCAATAATCCTTGATAATTATGATCAAAAATATCAAAGATCCCCATATATACTGGAATATCTTGATGTAAAACACATAATTCCTTTAAACTAATAGCTGGAAATATTTACAACCCCAAAAATCCTTGGAAATCTTGATAAAACTTATCAAAGATTCCCATATGCGCTTGAATATCTTGGTGTAAGACACAAATTACTTGAAAAAAAAGTCGGAAATAATTACAACCCCAATAATCCTTGATAATTATGATCAAAAATATCAAAGATCCCCATAAATGCTGGAATATCTTGATGCAGAACACATAATTCCTTGAAAAAATGGTCTAAAACAATAAAATTACCTAAAATTCTTGAAATGTATCGTCAAAAATTCTCATAAACAGCGGTATATATTGATGTTGGATACATAATTCCTTTAAACTGATAGCTGGAAATATTTACAACCCCAAAAATCCTTGGAAATCTTGATAAAACTTATCAAAGATTCCCAAATGCGCTTGAATAACTTGGTGTAAGACACAAATTACTTGAAAAAAAAGTCGGAAATAATTACAACCCCAATAATCCTTGATAATTATGATCAAAAATATCAAAGATCCCCATATATACTGGAATATCTTGATGTAAAACACATAATTCCTTTAAACTAATAGCTGGAAATATTTACAACCCCCAAAAATCCTTGGAAATCTTGATAAAACTTATCAAAGATTCCCATATGCGCTTGAATATCTTGGTGTAAGACACAAATTACTTGAAAAAAAAGTCGGAAATAATTACAACCCCAATAATCCTTGATAATTATGATCAAAAATATCAAAGATCCCCATATATACTGGAATATCTTGATGTAAAACACATAATTCCTTGAAAAAAATGGTCTAAAACAAAAAAATTACCTAAAATTCTTGAAATGTATCGTCAAAAATTCTCATAAACAGCGGTATATATTGATGTTGGATACATAATTCCTTTAAACTAATAGCTGGAAATATTTACAACCCCCAAAAATCCTTGGAAATCTTGATAAAACTTATCAAAGATTCCCATATGCGCTTGAATATCTTGGTGTAAGACACAAATTACTTGAAAAAAAAGTCGGAAATAATTACAACCCCAATAATCCTTGATAATTATGATCAAAAATATCAAAGATCCCCATATATACTGGAATATCTTGATGTAAAACACATAATTCCTTGAAAAAAATGGTCTAAAACAAAAAAATTACCTAAAATTCTTGAAATGTATCGTCAAAAATTCTCATAAACAGCGGTATATATTGATGTTGGATACATAATTCCTTTAAACTAATAGCTGGAAATATTTACAACCCCAAAAATCCTTGGAAATCTTGATAAAACTTATCAAAGATTCCCATATGCGCTTGAATAACTTGGTGTAAGACACAAATTACTTGAAAAAAAAGTCGGAAATAATTACAACCCCAATATTCCTTGATAATTATGATCAAAAATATCAAAGACACCCATATATACTGGAATATCTTGATGTAAAACACATAATTCCTTTAAACTAATAGCTGGAAATATTTACAACCCCAAAAATCCTTGGAAATCTTGATAAAACTTATCAAAGATTCCCATATGCGCTTGAATATCTTGGTGTAAGACACAAATTACTTGAAAAAAAAGTCGGAAATAATTACAACCCCAATAATCCTTGATAATTATGATCAAAAATATCAAAGATCCCCATATATACTGGAATATCTTGATGTAAAACACATAATTCCTTTAAACTAATAGCTGGAAATATTTACAACCCCCAAAAATCCTTGGAAATCTTGATAAAACTTATCAAAGATTCCCATATGCGCTTGAATATCTTGGTGTAAGACACAAATTACTTGAAAAAAAAGTCGGAAATAATTACAACCCCAATAATCCTTGATAATTATGATCAAAAATATCAAAGATCCCCATATATACTGGAATATCTTGATGTAAAACACATAATTCCTTGAAAAAAATGGTCTAAAACAAAAAAATTACCTAAAATTCTTGAAATGTATCGTCAAAAATTCTCATAAACAGCGGTATATATTGATGTTGGATACATAATTCCTTTAAACTAATAGCTGGAAATATTTACAACCCCCAAAAATCCTTGGAAATCTTGATAAAACTTATCAAAGATTCCCATATGCGCTTGAATATCTTGGTGTAAGACACAAATTACTTGAAAAAAAAGTCGGAAATAATTACAACCCCAATAATCCTTGATAATTATGATCAAAAATATCAAAGATCCCCATATATACTGGAATATCTTGATGTAAAACACATAATTCCTTGAAAAAAATGGTCTAAAACAAAAAAATTACCTAAAATTCTTGAAATGTATCGTCAAAAATTCTCATAAACAGCGGTATATATTGATGTTGGATACATAATTCCTTTAAACTAATAGCTGGAAATATTTACAACCCCAAAAATCCTTGGAAATCTTGATAAAACTTATCAAAGATTCCCATATGCGCTTGAATAACTTGGTGTAAGACACAAATTACTTGAAAAAAAAGTCGGAAATAATTACAACCCCAATATTCCTTGATAATTATGATCAAAAATATCAAAGACACCCATATATACTGGAATATCTTGATGTAAAACACATAATTCCTTTAAACTAATAGCTGGAAATATTTACAACCCCAAAAATCCTTGGAAATCTTGATAAAACTTATCAAAGATTCCCATATGCGCTTGAATATCTTGGTGTAAGACACAAATTACTTGAAAAAAAAGTCGGAAATAATTACAACCCCAATAATCCTTGATAATTATGATCAAAAATATCAAAGATCCCCATATATACTGGAATATCTTGATGTAAAACACATAATTCCTTTAAACTAATAGCTGGAAATATTTACAACCCCAAAAATCCTTGGAAATCTTGATAAAACTTATCAAAGATTCCCATATGCGATTGAATATCTTGGTGTAAGACACAAATTACTTAAAAAAAAAGTCGGAAATAATTACAACCCCAATAATCCTTGATAATTATGATCAAAAATATCAAAGATCCCCATAAATGCTGGAATATCTTGATGCAGAACACATAATTCCTTGAAAAAATGGTCTAAAACAATAAAATTACCTAAAATTCTTGAAATGTATCGTCAAAAATTCTCATAAACAGCGGTATATATTGATGTTGGATACATAATTCCTTTAAACTGATAGCTGGAAATATTTACAACCCCAAAAATCCTTGGAAATCTTGATAAAACTTATCAAAGATTCCCAAATGCGCTTGAATAACTTGGTGTAAGACACAAATTACTTGAAAAAAAAGTCGGAAATAATTACAACCCCAATAATCCTTGATAATTATGATCAAAAATATCAAAGATCCCCATATATACTGGAATATCTTGATGTAAAACACATAATTCCTTTAAACTAATAGCTGGAAATATTTACAACCCCCAAAAATCCTTGGAAATCTTGATAAAACTTATCAAAGATTCCCATATGCGCTTGAATATCTTGGTGTAAGACACAAATTACTTGAAAAAAAAGTCGGAAATAATTACAACCCCAATAATCCTTGATAATTATGATCAAAAATATCAAAGATCCCCATATATACTGGAATATCTTGATGTAAAACACATAATTCCTTTAAACTAATAGCTGGAAATATTTACAACCCCAAAAATCCTTGGAAATCTTGATAAAACTTATCAAAGATTCCCATATGCGATTGAATATCTTGGTGTAAGACACAAATTACTTAAAAAAAAAGTCGGAAATAATTACAACCCCAATAATCCTTGATAATTATGATCAAAAATATCAAAGATCCCCATAAATGCTGGAATATCTTGATGCAGAACACATAATTCCTTGAAAAAATGGTCTAAAACAATAAAATTACCTAAAATTCTTGAAATGTATCGTCAAAAATTCTCATAAACAGCGGTATATATTGATGTTGGATACATAATTCCTTTAAACTGATAGCTGGAAATATTTACAACCCCAAAAATCCTTGGAAATCTTGATAAAACTTATCAAAGATTCCCAAATGCGCTTGAATAACTTGGTGTAAGACACAAATTACTTGAAAAAAAAGTCGGAAATAATTACAACCCCAATAATCCTTGATAATTATGATCAAAAATATCAAAGATCCCCATATATACTGGAATATCTTGATGTAAAACACATAATTCCTTTAAACTAATAGCTGGAAATATTTACAACCCCCAAAAATCCTTGGAAATCTTGATAAAACTTATCAAAGATTCCCATATGCGCTTGAATATCTTGGTGTAAGACACAAATTACTTGAAAAAAAAGTCGGAAATAATTACAACCCCAATAATCCTTGATAATTATGATCAAAAATATCAAAGATCCCCATATATACTGGAATATCTTGATGTAAAACACATAATTCCTTGAAAAAAATGGTCTAAAACAAAAAAATTACCTAAAATTCTTGAAATGTATCGTCAAAAATTCTCATAAACAGCGGTATATATTGATGTTGGATACATAATTCCTTTAAACTAATAGCTGGAAATATTTACAACCCCAAAAATCCTTGGAAATCTTGATAAAACTTATCAAAGATTCCCATATGCGCTTGAATATCTTGGTTTAAGACACAAATTACTTGAAAAAAAAGTCGGAAATAATTACAACCCCAATAATCCTTGATAATTATGATCAAAAATATCAAAGATCCCCATATATACTGGAATATCTTGATGTAAAACACATAATTCCTTGAAAAAAATGGTCTAAAACAAAAAAATTACCTAAAATTCTTGAAATGTATCGTCAAAAATTCTCATAAACAGCGGTATATATTGATGTTGGATACATAATTCCTTTAAACTGATAGCTGGAAATATTTACAACCCCAAAAATCCTTGGAAATCTTGATAAAACTTATCAAAGATTCCCAAATGCGCTTGAATAACTTGGTGTAAGACACAAATTACTTGAAAAAAAAGTCGGAAATAATTACAACCCCAATAATCCTTGATAATTATGATCAAAAATATTAAAGATCCCCATATATACTGGAATATCTTGATGTAAAACACATAATTCCTTTAAACTAATAGCTGGAAAAATTTACAACCCCCAAAAATCCTTGGAAATCTTGATAAAACTTATCAAAGATTCCCATATGCGCTTGAATATCTTGGTGTAAGACACAAATTACTTGAAAAAAAAGTCGGAAATAATTACAACCCCAATAATCCTTGATAATTATGATCAAAAATATCAAAGATCCCCATATATACTGGAATATCTTGATGTAAAACACATAATTCCTTTAAACTAATAGCTGGAAATATTTACAACCCCAAAAATCCTTGGAAATCTTGATAAAACTTATCAAAGATTCCCATATGCGATTGAATATCTTGGTGTAAGACACAAATTACTTAAAAAAAAAGTCGGAAATAATTACAACCCCAATAATCCTTGATAATTATGATCAAAAATATCAAAGATCCCCATAAATGCTGGAATATCTTGATGCAGAACACATAATTCCTTGAAAAAATGGTCTAAAACAATAAAATTACCTAAAATTCTTGAAATGTATCGTCAAAAATTCTCATAAACAGCGGTATATATTGATGTTGGATACATAATTCCTTTAAACTGATAGCTGGAAATATTTACAACCCCAAAAATCCTTGGAAATCTTGATAAAACTTATCAAAGATTCCCAAATGCGCTTGAATAACTTGGTGTAAGACACAAATTACTTGAAAAAAAAGTCGGAAATAATTACAACCCCAATAATCCTTGATAATTATGATCAAAAATATCAAAGATCCCCATATATACTGGAATATCTTGATGTAAAACACATAATTCCTTTAAACTAATAGCTGGAAATATTTACAACCCCCAAAAATCCTTGGAAATCTTGATAAAACTTATCAAAGATTCCCATATGCGCTTGAATATCTTGGTGTAAGACACAAATTACTTGAAAAAAAAGTCGGAAATAATTACAACCCCAATAATCCTTGATAATTATGATCAAAAATATCAAAGATCCCCATATATACTGGAATATCTTGATGTAAAACACATAATTCCTTGAAAAAAATGGTCTAAAACAAAAAAATTACCTAAAATTCTTGAAATGTATCGTCAAAAATTCTCATAAACAGCGGTATATATTGATGTTGGATACATAATTCCTTTAAACTAATAGCTGGAAATATTTACAACCCCCAAAAATCCTTGGAAATCTTGATAAAACTTATCAAAGATTCCCATATGCGCTTGAATATCTTGGTGTAAGACACAAATTACTTGAAAAAAAAGTCGGAAATAATTACAACCCCAATAATCCTTGATAATTATGATCAAAAATATCAAAGATCCCCATATATACTGGAATATCTTGATGTAAAACACATAATTCCTTGAAAAAAATGGTCTAAAACAAAAAAATTACCTAAAATTCTTGAAATGTATCGTCAAAAATTCTCATAAACAGCGGTATATATTGATGTTGGATACATAATTCCTTTAAACTAATAGCTGGAAATATTTACAACCCCAAAAATCCTTGGAAATCTTGATAAAACTTATCAAAGATTCCCATATGCGCTTGAATATCTTGGTGTAAGACACAAATTACTTGAAAAAAAAGTCGGAAATAATTACAACCCCAATAATCCTTGATAATTATGATCAAAAATATCAAAGATCCCCATATATACTGGAATATCTTGATGTAAAACACATAATTCCTTTAAACTAATAGCTGGAAATATTTACAACCCCAAAAATCCTTGGAAATCTTGATAAAACTTATCAAAGATTCCCATATGCGATTGAATATCTTGGTGTAAGACACAAATTACTTGAAAAAAAAGTCGGAAATAATTACAACCCCAATAATCCTTGATAATTATGATCAAAAATATCAAAGATCCCCATATATACTGGAATATCTTGATGTAAAACACATAATTCCTTTAAACTAATAGCTGGAAATATTTACAACCCCCAAAAATCCTTGGAAATCTTGATAAAACTTATCAAAGATTCCCATATGCGCTTGAATATCTTGGTGTAAGACACAAATTACTTGAAAAAAAAGTCGGAAATAATTACAACCCCAATAATCCTTGATAATTATGATCAAAAATATCAAAGATCCCCATATATACTGGAATATCTTGATGTAAAACACATAATTCCTTGAAAAAAATGGTCTAAAACAAAAAAATTACCTAAAATTCTTGAAATGTATCGTCAAAAATTCTCATAAACAGCGGTATATATTGATGTTGGATACATAATTCCTTTAAACTAATAGCTGGAAATATTTACAACCCCCAAAAATCCTTGGAAATCTTGATAAAACTTATCAAAGATTCCCATATGCGCTTGAATATCTTGGTGTAAGACACAAATTACTTGAAAAAAAAGTCGGAAATAATTACAACCCCAATAATCCTTGATAATTATGATCAAAAATATCAAAGATCCCCATATATACTGGAATATCTTGATGTAAAACACATAATTCCTTGAAAAAAATGGTCTAAAACAAAAAAATTACCTAAAATTCTTGAAATGTATCGTCAAAAATTCTCATAAACAGCGGTATATATTGATGTTGGATACATAATTCCTTTAAACTAATAGCTGGAAATATTTACAACCCCCAAAAATCCTTGGAAATCTTGATAAAACTTATCAAAGATTCCCATATGCGCTTGAATATCTTGGTGTAAGACACAAATTACTTGAAAAAAAAGTCGGAAATAATTACAACCCCAATAATCCTTGATAATTATGATCAAAAATATCAAAGATCCCCATATATACTGGAATATCTTGATGTAAAACACATAATTCCTTGAAAAAAATGGTCTAAAACAAAAAAATTACCTAAAATTCTTGAAATGTATCGTCAAAAATTCTCATAAACAGCGGTATATATTGATGTTGGATACATAATTCCTTTAAACTAATAGCTGGAAATATTTACAACCCCAAAAATCCTTGGAAATCTTGATAAAACTTATCAAAGATTCCCATATGCGCTTGAATATCTTGGTGTAAGACACAAATTACTTGAAAAAAAAGTCGGAAATAATTACAACCCCAATAATCCTTGATAATTATGATCAAAAATATCAAAGATCCCCATATATACTGGAATATCTTGATGTAAAACACATAATTCCTTTAAACTAATAGCTGGAAATATTTACAACCCCAAAAATCCTTGGAAATCTTGATAAAACTTATCAAAGATTCCCATATGCGATTGAATATCTTGGTGTAAGACACAAATTACTTGAAAAAAAAGTCGGAAATAATTACAACCCCAATAATCCTTGATAATTATGATCAAAAATATCAAAGATCCCCATATATACTGGAATATCTTGATGTAAAACACATAATTCCTTTAAACTAATAGCTGGAAATATTTACAACCCCCAAAAATCCTTGGAAATCTTGATAAAACTTATCAAAGATTCCCATATGCGCTTGAATATCTTGGTGTAAGACACAAATTACTTGAAAAAAAAGTCGGAAATAATTACAACCCCAATAATCCTTGATAATTATGATCAAAAATATCAAAGATCCCCATATATACTGGAATATCTTGATGTAAAACACATAATTCCTTGAAAAAAATGGTCTAAAACAAAAAAATTACCTAAAATTCTTGAAATGTATCGTCAAAAATTCTCATAAACAGCGGTATATATTGATGTTGGATACATAATTCCTTTAAACTAATAGCTGGAAATATTTACAACCCCCAAAAATCCTTGGAAATCTTGATAAAACTTATCAAAGATTCCCATATGCGCTTGAATATCTTGGTGTAAGACACAAATTACTTGAAAAAAAAGTCGGAAATAATTACAACCCCAATAATCCTTGATAATTATGATCAAAAATATCAAAGATCCCCATATATACTGGAATATCTTGATGTAAAACACATAATTCCTTGAAAAAAATGGTCTAAAACAAAAAAATTACCTAAAATTCTTGAAATGTATCGTCAAAAATTCTCATAAACAGCGGTATATATTGATGTTGGATACATAATTCCTTTAAACTAATAGCTGGAAATATTTACAACCCCAAAAATCCTTGGAAATCTTGATAAAACTTATCAAAGATTCCCATATGCGCTTGAATATCTTGGTGTAAGACACAAATTACTTGAAAAAAAAGTCGGAAATAATTACAACCCCAATAATCCTTGATAATTATGATCAAAAATATCAAAGATCCCCATATATACTGGAATATCTTGATGTAAAACACATAATTCCTTTAAACTAATAGCTGGAAATATTTACAACCCCAAAAATCCTTGGAAATCTTGATAAAACTTATCAAAGATTCCCATATGCGATTGAATATCTTGGTGTAAGACACAAATTACTTAAAAAAAAAGTCGGAAATAATTACAACCCCAATAATCCTTGATAATTATGATCAAAAATATCAAAGATCCCCATAAATGCTGGAATATCTTGATGCAGAACACATAATTCCTTGAAAAAATGGTCTAAAACAATAAAATTACCTAAAATTCTTGAAATGTATCGTCAAAAATTCTCATAAACAGCGGTATATATTGATGTTGGATACATAATTCCTTTAAACTGATAGCTGGAAATATTTACAACCCCAAAAATCCTTGGAAATCTTGATAAAACTTATCAAAGATTCCCAAATGCGCTTGAATAACTTGGTGTAAGACACAAATTACTTGAAAAAAAAGTCGGAAATAATTACAACCCCAATAATCCTTGATAATTATGATCAAAAATATCAAAGATCCCCATATATACTGGAATATCTTGATGTAAAACACATAATTCCTTTAAACTAATAGCTGGAAATATTTACAACCCCCAAAAATCCTTGGAAATCTTGATAAAACTTATCAAAGATTCCCATATGCGCTTGAATATCTTGGTGTAAGACACAAATTACTTGAAAAAAAAGTCGGAAATAATTACAACCCCAATAATCCTTGATAATTATGATCAAAAATATCAAAGATCCCCATATATACTGGAATATCTTGATGTAAAACACATAATTCCTTGAAAAAAATGGTCTAAAACAAAAAAATTACCTAAAATTCTTGAAATGTATCGTCAAAAATTCTCATAAACAGCGGTATATATTGATGTTGGATACATAATTCCTTTAAACTAATAGCTGGAAATATTTACAACCCCCAAAAATCCTTGGAAATCTTGATAAAACTTATCAAAGATTCCCATATGCGCTTGAATATCTTGGTGTAAGACACAAATTACTTGAAAAAAAAGTCGGAAATAATTACAACCCCAATAATCCTTGATAATTATGATCAAAAATATCAAAGATCCCCATATATACTGGAATATCTTGATGTAAAACACATAATTCCTTGAAAAAAATGGTCTAAAACAAAAAAATTACCTAAAATTCTTGAAATGTATCGTCAAAAATTCTCATAAACAGCGGTATATATTGATGTTGGATACATAATTCCTTTAAACTAATAGCTGGAAATATTTACAACCCCAAAAATCCTTGGAAATCTTGATAAAACTTATCAAAGATTCCCATATGCGCTTGAATAACTTGGTGTAAGACACAAATTACTTGAAAAAAAAGTCGGAAATAATTACAACCCCAATATTCCTTGATAATTATGATCAAAAATATCAAAGACACCCATATATACTGGAATATCTTGATGTAAAACACATAATTCCTTTAAACTAATAGCTGGAAATATTTACAACCCCAAAAATCCTTGGAAATCTTGATAAAACTTATCAAAGATTCCCATATGCGCTTGAATATCTTGGTGTAAGACACAAATTACTTGAAAAAAAAGTCGGAAATAATTACAACCCCAATAATCCTTGATAATTATGATCAAAAATATCAAAGATCCCTATATATACTGGAATATCTTGATGTAAAACACATAATTCCTTTAAACTAATAGCTGGAAATATTTACAACCCCAAAAATCCTTGGAAATCTTGATAAAACTTATCAAAGATTCCCATATGCGCTTGAATATCTTGGTGTAAGACACAAATTACTTGAAAAAAAAGTCGGAAATAATTACAACCCCAATAATCCTTGATAATTATGATCAAAAATAACAAAGATCCCCATAAATGCTGGAATATCTTGATGCAGAACACATAATTCCTTGAAAAAATGGTCTAAAACAATAAAATTACCTAAAATTCTTGAAATGTATCGTCAAAAATTCTCATAAACAGCGGTATATATTGATGTTGGATACATAATTCCTTTAAACTGATAGCTGGAAATATTTACAACCCCAAAAATCCTTGGAAATCTTGATAAAACTTATCAAAGATTCCCAAATGCGCTTGAATAACTTGGTGTAAGACACAAATTACTTGAAAAAAAAGTCGGAAATAATTACAACCCCAATAATCCTTGATAATTATGATCAAAAATATCAAAGATCCCCATATATACTGGAATATCTTGATGTAAAACACATAATTCCTTTAAACTAATAGCTGGAAATATTTACAACCCCCAAAAATCCTTGGAAATCTTGTAAAAACTTATCAAAGATTCCCATATGCGCTTGAATATCTTGGTGTAAGACACAAATTACTTGAAAAAAAAGTCGGAAATAATTACAACCCCAATAATCCTTGATAATTATGATCAAAAATATCAAAGATCCCCATATATACTGGAATATCTTGATGTAAAACACATAATTCCTTGAAAAAAATGGTCTAAAACAAAAAAATTACCTAAAATTCTTGAAATGTATCGTCAAAAATTCTCATAAACAGCGGTATATATTGATGTTGGATACATAATTCCTTTAAACTAATAGCTGGAAATATTTACAACCCCCAAAAATCCTTGGAAATCTTGATAAAACTTATCAAAGATTCCCATATGCGCTTGAATATCTTGGTGTAAGACACAAATTACTTGAAAACAAGTCGGAAATAATTACAACCCCAATAATCCTTGATAATTATGATCAAAAATATCAAAGATCCCCATATATACTGGAATATCTTGATGTAAAACACATAATTCCTTGAAAAAAATGGTCTAAAACAAAAAAATTACCTAAAATTCTTGAAATGTATCGTCAAAAATTCTCATAAACAGCGGTATATATTGATGTTGGATACATAATTCCTTTAAACTAATAGCTGGAAATATTTACAACCCCAAAAATCCTTGGAAATCTTGATAAAACTTATCAAAGATTCCCATATGCGCTTGAATAACTTGGTGTAAGACACAAATTACTTGAAAAAAAAGTCGGAAATAATTACAACCCCAATATTCCTTGATAATTATGATCAAAAATATCAAAGACACCCATATATACTGGAATATCTTGATGTAAAACACATAATTCCTTTAAACTAATAGCTGGAAATATTTACAACCCCAAAAATCCTTGGAAATCTTGATAAAACTTATCAAAGATTCCCATATGCGCTTGAATATCTTGGTGTAAGACACAAATTACTTGAAAAAAAAGTCGGAAATAATTACAACCCCAATAATCCTTGATAATTATGATCAAAAATATCAAAGATCCCCATATATACTGGAATATCTTGATGTAAAACACATAATTCCTTTAAACTAATAGCTGGAAATATTTACAACCCCAAAAATCCTTGGAAATCTTGATAAAACTTATCAAAGATTCCCATATGCGATTGAATATCTTGGTGTAAGACACAAATTACTTAAAAAAAAAGTCGGAAATAATTACAACCCCAATAATCCTTGATAATTATGATCAAAAATATCAAAGATCCCCATAAATGCTGGAATATCTTGATGCAGAACACATAATTCCTTGAAAAAATGGTCTAAAACAATAAAATTACCTAAAATTCTTGAAATGTATCGTCAAAAATTCTCATAAACAGCGGTATATATTGATGTTGGATACATAATTCCTTTAAACTGATAGCTGGAAATATTTACAACCCCAAAAATCCTTGGAAATCTTGATAAAACTTATCAAAGATTCCCAAATGCGCTTGAATAACTTGGTGTAAGACACAAATTACTTGAAAAAAAAGTCGGAAATAATTACAACCCCAATAATCCTTGATAATTATGATCAAAAATATCAAAGATCCCCATATATACTGGAATATCTTGATGTAAAACACATAATTCCTTTAAACTAATAGCTGGAAATATTTACAACCCCCAAAAATCCTTGGAAATCTTGATAAAACTTATCAAAGATTCCCATATGCGCTTGAATATCTTGGTGTAAGACACAAATTACTTGAAAAAAAAGTCGGAAATAATTACAACCCCAATAATCCTTGATAATTATGATCAAAAATATCAAAGATCCCCATATATACTGGAATATCTTGATGTAAAACACATAATTCCTTGAAAAAAATGGTCTAAAACAAAAAAATTACCTAAAATTCTTGAAATGTATCGTCAAAAATTCTCATAAACAGCGGTATATATTGATGTTGGATACATAATTCCTTTAAACTAATAGCTGGAAATATTTACAACCCCCAAAAATCCTTGGAAATCTTGATAAAACTTATCAAAGATTCTCATATGCGCTTGAATATCTTGGTGTAAGACACAAATTACTTGAAAAAAAAGTCGGAAATAATTACAACCCCAATAATCCTTGATAATTATGATCAAAAATATCAAAGATCCCCATATATACTGGAATATCTTGATGTAAAACACATAATTCCTTGAAAAAAATGGTCTAAAACAAAAAAATTACCTAAAATTCTTGAAATGTATCGTCAAAAATTCTCATAAACAGCGGTATATATTGATGTTGAATACATAATTCCTTTAAACTAATAGCTGGAAATATTTACAACCCCAAAAATCCTTGGAAATCTTGATAAAACTTATCAAAGATTCCCATATGCGCTTGAATAACTTGGTGTAAGACACAAATTACTTGAAAAAAAAGTCGGAAATAATTACAACCCCAATATTCCTTGATAATTATGATCAAAAATATCAAAGACACCCATATATACTGGAATATCTTGATGTAAAACACATAATTCCTTTAAACTAATAGCTGGAAATATTTACAACCCCAAAAATCCTTGGAAATCTTGATAAAACTTATCAAAGATTCCCATATGCGCAAAATATCTTGGTGTAAGACACAAATTACTTGAAAAAAAAGTCGGAAATAATTACAACCCCAATAATCCTTGATAATTATGATCAAAAATATCAAAGATCCCCATATATACTGGAATATCTTGATGTAAAACACATAATTCCTTTAAACTAATAGCTGGAAATATTTACAACCCCAAAAATCCTTGGAAATCTTGATAAAACTTATCAAAGATTCCCATATGCGATTGAATATCTTGGTGTAAGACACAAATTACTTGAAAAAAAAGTCGGAAATAATTACAACCCCAATAATCCTTGATAATTATGATCAAAAATATCAAAGATCCCCATAAATGCTGGAATATCTTGATGCAGAACACATAATTCCTTGAAAAAATGGTCTAAAACAATAAAATTACCTAAAATTCTTGAAATGTATCGTCAAAAATTCTCATAAACAGCGGTATATATTGATGTTGGATACATAATTCCTTTAAACTGATAGCTGGAAATATTTACAACCCCAAAAATCCTTGGAAATCTTGATAAAACTTATCAAAGATTCCCAAATGCGCTTGAATAACTTGGTGTAAGACACAAATTACTTGAAAAAAAAGTCGGAAATAATAACAACCCCAATAATCCTTGATAATTATGATCAAAAATATCAAAGATCCCCATATATACTGGAATATTTTGATGTAAAACACATAATTCCTTTAAACTAATAGCTGGAAATATTTACAACCCCAAAAATCCTTGGAAATCTTGATAAAACTTATCAAAGATTCCCATATGCGCTTGAATATCTTGGTGTAAGACACAAATTACTTGAAAAAAAAGTCGGAAATAATTACAACCCCAATAATCCTTGATAATTATGATCAAAAATATCAAAGATCCCCATATATACTGGAATATCTTGATGTAAACACATAATTCCTTGAAAAAAATGGTCTAAAACAAAAAAATTACCTAAAATTCTTGAAATGTATCGTCAAAAATTCTCATAAACAGCGGTATATATTGATGTTGGATACATTATTCCTTTAAACTAATAGCTGGAAATATTTACAACTCCAAAAATCCTTGGAAATCTTGATAAAACTTATCAAAGATTCCCATATGCGCTTGAATATCTTGGTTTAAGACACAAATTACTTGAAAAAAAAGTCGGAAATAATTACAACCCCAATAATCCTTGATAATTATGATCAAAAATATCAAAGATCCCCATATATACTGGAATATCTTGATGTAAAACACATAATTCCTTGAAAAAAATGGTCTAAAACAAAAAAATTACCTAAAATTCATGAAATGTATCGTCAAAAATTCTCATAAACAGCGGTATATATTGATGTTGGATACATAATTCCTTTAAACTAATAGCTGGAAATATTTACAACCCCCAAAAATCCTTGGAAATCTTGAAAAAACTTATCAAAGATTCCCATATGCGCTTGAATATCTTGGTGTAAGACACAAATTACTTGAAAAAAAAGTCGGAAATAATTACAACCCCAATAATCCTTGATAATTATGATCAAAAATATCAAAGATCCCCATATATACTGGAATATCTTGATGTAAAACACATAATTCCTTGAAAAAAATGGTCTAAAACAAAAAAATTACCTAAAATTCTTGAAATGTATCGTCAAAAATTCTCATAAACAGCGGTATATATTGATGTTGGATACATAATTCCTTTAAACTAATAGCTGGAAATATTTACAACCCCAAAAATCCTTGGAAATCTTGATAAAACTTATCAAAGATTCCCATATGCGCTTGAATAACTTGGTGTAAGACACAAATTACTTGAAAAAAAAGTCGGAAATAATTACAACCCCAATATTCCTTGATAATAATGATCAAAAATATCAAAGACACCCATATATACTGGAATATCTTGATGTAAAACACATAATTCCTTTAAACTAATAGCTGGAAATATTTACAACCCCAAAAATCCTTGGAAATCTTGATAAAACTTATCAAAGATTCCCATATGCGCTTGACTATCTTGGTGTAAGACACAAATTACTTGAAAAAAAAGTCGGAAATAATTACAACCCCAATAATCCTTGATAATTATGATCAAAAATATCAAAGATCCCCATATATACTGGAATATCTTGATGTAAAACACATAATTCCTTTAAACTAATAGCTGGAAATATTTACAACCCCAAAAATCCTTGGAAATCTTGATAAAACTTATCAAAGATTCCCATATGCGATTGAATATCTTGGTGTAAGACACAAATTACTTGAAAAAAAAGTCGGAAATAATTACAACCCCAATAATCCTTGATAATTATGATCAAAAATATCAAAGATCCCCATAAATGCTGGAATATCTTGATGCAGAACACATAATTCCTTGAAAAAATGGTCTAAAACAATAAAATTACCTAAAATTCTTGAAATGTATCGTCAAAAATTCTCATAAACAGCGGTATATATTGATGTTGGATACATAATTCCTTTAAACTGATAGCTGGAAATATTTACAACCCCAAAAATCCTTGGAAATCTTGATAAAATTTATCAAAGATTCCCAAATGCGCTTGAATAACTTGGTGTAAGACACAAATTACTTGAAAAAAAGTCGGAAATAATTACAACCCCAATAATCCTTGATAATTATGATCAAAAATATCAAAGATCCCCATATATACTGGAATATCTTGATGTAAAACACATAATTCCTTTAAACTAATAGCTGGAAATATTTACAACCCCAAAAATCCTTGGAAATCTTGATAAAACTTATCAAAGATTCCCATATGCGCTTGAATAACTTGGTGTAAGACACAAATTACTTGAAAAAAAAGTCGGAAATAATTACAACCCCAATATTCCTTGATAATTATGATCAAAAATATCAAAGACACCCATATATACTGGAATATCTTGATGTAAAACACATAATTCCTTTAAACTAATAGCTGGAAATATTTACAACCCCAAAAATCCTTGGAAATCTTGATAAAACTTATCAAAGATTCCCATATGCGCTTGAATATCTTGGTGTAAGACACAAATTACTTGAAAAAAAAGTCGGAAATAATTACAACCCCAATAATCCTTGATAATTATGATCAAAAATATCAAAGATCCCCATATATACTGGAATATCTTGATGTAAAACACATAATTCCTTTAAACTAATAGCTGGAAATATTTACAACCCCAAAAATCCTTGGAAATCTTGATAAAACTTATCAAAGATTCCCATATGCGATTGAATATCTTGGTGTAAGACACAAATTACTTGAAAAAAAAGTCGGAAATAATTACAACCCCAATAATCCTTGATAATTATGATCAAAAATATCAAAGATCCCCATAAATGCTGGAATATCTTGATGCAAAACACATAATTCCTTGAAAAAAATGGTCTAAAACAATAAAATTACCTAAAATTCTTGAAATGTATCGTCAAAAATTCTCATAAACACCGGTATATATTGATGTTGGATACATTATTCCTTGAAAATAATAGCCGGAAATATTTACAACCCCAAAAATCCTTGGAAATCTTGATAAAACTTATCAAACATTCCCATATGTGCTTGAATAACTTGGTGTAAACACAAATTACTTGAAAAAAAAGTCGGAAATAATTACAACCCCAATATTCCTTGATAATTATGATCAAAAATATCAAAGACACCCATATATACTGGAATATCTTGATGTAAAACACATAATTCCTTTAAACTAATAGCTGGAAATATTTACAACCCCAAAAATCCTTGGAAATCTTGATAAAACTTATCAAAGATTCCCATATGCGCTTGACTATCTTGGTGTAAGACACAAATTACTTGAAAAAAAAGTCGGAAATAATTACAACCCCAATAATCCTTGATAATTATGATCAAAAATATCAAAGATCCCCATATATACTGGAATATCTTGATGTAAAACACATAATTCCTTTAAACTAATAGCTGGAAATATTTACAACCCCAAAAATCCTTGGAAATCTTGATAAAACTTATCAAAGATTCCCATATGCGATTGAATATCTTGGTGTAAGACACAAATTACTTGAAAAAAAAGTCGGAAATAATTACAACCCCAATAATCCTTGATAATTATGATCAAAAATATCAAAGATCCCCATAAATGCTGGAATATCTTGATGCAGAACACATAATTCCTTGAAAAAATGGTCTAAAACAATAAAATTACCTAAAATTCTTGAAATGTATCGTCAAAAATTCTCATAAACAGCGGTATATATTGATGTTGGATACATAATTCCTTTAAACTGATAGCTGGAAATATTTACAACCCCAAAAATCCTTGGAAATCTTGATAAAATTTATCAAAGATTCCCAAATGCGCTTGAATAACTTGGTGTAAGACACAAATTACTTGAAAAAAAGTCGGAAATAATTACAACCCCAATAATCCTTGATAATTATGATCAAAAATATCAAAGATCCCCATATATACTGGAATATCTTGATGTAAAACACATAATTCCTTTAAACTAATAGCTGGAAATATTTACAACCCCAAAAATCCTTGGAAATCTTGATAAAACTTATCAAAGATTCCCATATGCGCTTGAATAACTTGGTGTAAGACACAAATTACTTGAAAAAAAAGTCGGAAATAATTACAACCCCAATATTCCTTGATAATTATGATCAAAAATATCAAAGACACCCATATATACTGGAATATCTTGATGTAAAACACATAATTCCTTTAAACTAATAGCTGGAAATATTTACAACCCCAAAAATCCTTGGAAATCTTGATAAAACTTATCAAAGATTCCCATATGCGCTTGAATATCTTGGTGTAAGACACAAATTACTTGAAAAAAAAGTCGGAAATAATTACAACCCCAATAATCCTTGATAATTATGATCAAAAATATCAAAGATCCCCATATATACTGGAATATCTTGATGTAAAACACATAATTCCTTTAAACTAATAGCTGGAAATATTTACAACCCCAAAAATCCTTGGAAATCTTGATAAAACTTATCAAAGATTCCCATATGCGATTGAATATCTTGGTGTAAGACACAAATTACTTGAAAAAAAAGTCGGAAATAATTACAACCCCAATAATCCTTGATAATTATGATCAAAAATATCAAAGATCCCCATAAATGCTGGAATATCTTGATGCAAAACACATAATTCCTTGAAAAAAATGGTCTAAAACAATAAAATTACCTAAAATTCTTGAAATGTATCGTCAAAAATTCTCATAAACACCGGTATATATTGATGTTGGATACATTATTCCTTGAAAATAATAGCCGGAAATATTTACAACCCCAAAAATCCTTGGAAATCTTGATAAAACTTATCAAACATTCCCATATGTGCTTGAATAACTTGGTGTAAACACAAATTACTTGAAAAAAAAGTCGGAAATAATTACAACCCCAATATTCCTTGATAATTATGATCAAAAATATCAAAGACACCCATATATACTGGAATATCTTGATGTAAAACACATAATTCCTTTAAACTAATAGCTGGAAATATTTACAACCCCAAAAATCCTTGGAAATCTTGATAAAACTTATCAAAGATTCCCAAATGCGCTTGAATAACTTGGTGTAAGACACAAATTACTTGAAAAAAAAGTCGGAAATAATTACAACCCCAATAATCCTTGATAATTATGATCAAAAATATCAAAGATCCCCATATATACTGGAATATTTTGATGTAAAACACATAATTCCTTTAAACTAATAGCTGGAAATATTTACAACCCCAAAAATCCTTGGAAATCTTGATAAAACTTATCAAAGATTCCCATATGCGCTTGAATATCTTGGTGTAAGACACAAATTACTTGAAAAAAAAGTCGGAAATAATTACAACCCCAATAATCCTTGATAATTATGATCAAAAATATCAAAGATCCCCATATATACTGGAATATCTTGATGCAGAACACATAATTCCTTGAAAAAATGGTCTAAAACAATAAAATTACCTAAAATTCTTGAAATGTATCGTCAAAAATTCTCATAAACAGCGGTATATATTGATGTTGGATACATAATTCCTTTAAACTGATAGCTGGAAATATTTACAACCCCAAAAATCCTTGGAAATCTTGATAAAATTTATCAAAGATTCCCAAATGCGCTTGAATAACTTGGTGTAAGACACAAATTACTTGAAAAAAAAGTCGGAAATAATTACAACCCCAATAATCCTTGATAATTATGATCAAAAATATCAAAGATCCCCATATATACTGGAATATCTTGATGTAAAACACATAATTCCTTTAAACTAATAGCTGGAAATATTTACAACCCCAAAAATCCTTGGAAATCTTGATAAAACTTATCAAAGATTCCCATATGCGCTTGAATATCTTGGTGTAAGACACAAATTACTTGAAAAAAAAGTCGGAAATAATTACAACCGCAATAATCCTTGATAATTATGATCAAAAATATCAAAGATCCCCATATATACTGGAATATCTTGATGTAAAACACATAATTCCTTGAAAAAAATGGTCTAAAACAAAAAAATTACCTAAAATTCTTGAAATGTATCGTCAAAAATTCTCATAAACAGCGGTATATATTGATGTTGGATACATTATTCCTTTAAACTAATAGCTGGAAATATTTACAACCCCAAAAATCCTTGGAAATCTTGATAAAACTTATCAAAGATTCCCATATGCGCTTGAATATCTTGGTTTAAGACACAAATTACTTGAAAAAAAAGTCGGAAATAATTACAACCCCAATAATCCTTGATAATTATGATCAAAAATATCAAAGATCCCCATAAATGCTGGAATATCTTGATGCAGAACACATAATTCCTTGAAAAAAATGGTCTAAAACAATAAAATTACCTAAAATTCTTGAAATGTATCGTCAAAAATTCTCATAAACAGCGGTATATATTGATGTTGGATACATAATTCCTTTAAACTAATAGCTGGAAATATTTACAACCCCAAAAATCCTTGGAAATCTTGATAAAACTTATCAAAGATTCCCATATGCGCTTGAATATCTTGGTGTAAGACACAAATTACTTGAAAAAAAAGTCGGAAATAATTACAACCCCAATAATCCTTGATAATTATGATCAAAAATATCAAAGATCCCCATATATACTGGAATATCTTGATGTAAAACACATAATTCCTTTAAACTAATAGCTGGAAATATTTACAACCCCAAAAATCCTTGGAAATCTTGATAAAACTTATCAAAGATTCCCATATGCGATTGAATATCTTGGTGTAAGACACAAATTACTTGAAAAAAAAGTCGGAAATAATTAC
Organism: Rhopalosiphum padi; assembly: GCF_020882245.1. Taxonomy (NCBI): domain Eukaryota; kingdom Metazoa; phylum Arthropoda; class Insecta; order Hemiptera; family Aphididae; genus Rhopalosiphum; species Rhopalosiphum padi. Next base: position 6,285 of record NC_083599.1, on the reverse strand, counting down.
AACCCCAATAATCCTTGATAATTATGATCAAAAATATCAAAGATCCCCATAAATGCTGGAATATCTTGATGCAAAACACATAATTCCTTGAAAAAAATGGTCTAAAACAATAAAATTACCTAAAATTCTTGAAATGTATCGTCAAAAATTCTCATAAACACCGGTATATATTGATGTTGGATACATTATTCCTTGAAAATAATAGCCGGAAATATTTACAACCCCAAAAATCCTTGGAAATCTTGATAAAACTTATCAAACATTCCCATATGTGCTTGAATAACTTGGTGTAAACACAAATTACTTGAAAAAAAAGTCGGAAATAATTACAACCCCAATATTCCTTGATAATTATGATCAAAAATATCAAAGACACCCATATATACTGGAATATCTTGATGTAAAACACATAATTCCTTTAAACTAATAGCTGGAAATATTTACAACCCCAAAAATCCTTGGAAATCTTGATAAAACTTATCAAAGATTCCCAAATGCGCTTGAATAACTTGGTGTAAGACACAAATTACTTGAAAAAAAAGTCGGAAATAATTACAACCCCAATAATCCTTGATAATTATGATCAAAAATATCAAAGATCCCCATATATACTGGAATATTTTGATGTAAAACACATAATTCCTTTAAACTAATAGCTGGAAATATTTACAACCCCAAAAATCCTTGGAAATCTTGATAAAACTTATCAAAGATTCCCATATGCGCTTGAATATCTTGGTGTAAGACACAAATTACTTGAAAAAAAAGTCGGAAATAATTACAACCCCAATAATCCTTGATAATTATGATCAAAAATATCAAAGATCCCCATATATACTGGAATATCTTGATGTAAAACACATAATTCCTTGAAAAAAATGGTCTAAAACAAAAAAATTACCTAAAATTCTTGAAATGTATCGTCAAAAATTCTCATAAACAGCGGTATATATTGATGTTGGATACATTATTCCTTTAAACTAATAGCTGGAAATATTTACAACCCCAAAAATCCTTGGAAATCTTGATAAAACTTATCAAAGATTCCCATATGCGCTTGAATATCTTGGTTTAAGACACAAATTACTTGAAAAAAAAGTCGGAAATAATTACAACCCCAATAATCCTTGATAATTATGATCAAAAATATCAAAGATCCCCATAAATGCTGGAATATCTTGATGCAGAACACATAATTCCTTGAAAAAAATGGTCTAAAACAATAAAATTACCTAAAATTCTTGAAATGTATCGTCAAAAATTCTCATAAACAGCGGTATATATTGATGTTGGATACATAATTCCTTTAAACTAATAGCTGGAAATATTTACAACCCCAAAAATCCTTGGAAATCTTGATAAAACTTATCAAAGATTCCCATATGCGCTTGAATAACTTGGTGTAAGACACAAATTACTTGAAAAAAAAGTCGGAAATAATTACAACCCCAATATTCCTTGATAATTATGATCAAAAATATCAAAGACACCCATATATACTGGAATATCTTGATGTAAAACACATAATTCCTTTAAACTAATAGCTGGAAATATTTACAACCCCAAAAATCCTTGGAAATCTTGATAAAACTTATCAAAGATTCCCATATGCGCTTGAATATCTTGGTGTAAGACACAAATTACTTGAAAAAAAAGTCGGAAATAATTACAACCCCAATAATCCTTGATAATTATGATCAAAAATATCAAAGATCCCCATATATACTGGAATATCTTGATGTAAAACACATAATTCCTTTAAACTAATAGCTGGAAATATTTACAACCCCAAAAATCCTTGGAAATCTTGATAAAACTTATCAAAGATTCCCATATGCGATTGAATATCTTGGTGTAAGACACAAATTACTTGAAAAAAAAGTCGGAAATAATTACAACCCCAATAATCCTTGATAATTATGATCAAAAATATCAAAGATCCCCATAAATGCTGGAATATCTTGATGCAAAACACATAATTCCTTGAAAAAAATGGTCTAAAACAATAAAATTACCTAAAATTCTTGAAATGTATCGTCAAAAATTCTCATAAACACCGGTATATATTGATGTTGGATACATTATTCCTTGAAAATAATAGCCGGAAATATTTACAACCCCAAAAATCCTTGGAAATCTTGATAAAACTTATCAAACATTCCCATATGTGCTTGAATAACTTGGTGTAAACACAAATTACTTGAAAAAAAAGTCGGAAATAATTACAACCCCAATATTCCTTGATAATTATGATCAAAAATATCAAAGACACCCATATATACTGGAATATCTTGATGTAAAACACATAATTCCTTTAAACTAATAGCTGGAAATATTTACAACCCCAAAAATCCTTGGAAATCTTGATAAAACTTATCAAAGATTCCCAAATGCGCTTGAATAACTTGGTGTAAGACACAAATTACTTGAAAAAAAAGTCGGAAATAATTACAACCCCAATAATCCTTGATAATTATGATCAAAAATATCAAAGATCCCCATATATACTGGAATATTTTGATGTAAAACACATAATTCCTTTAAACTAATAGCTGGAAATATTTACAACCCCAAAAATCCTTGGAAATCTTGATAAAACTTATCAAAGATTCCCATATGCGCTTGAATATCTTGGTGTAAGACACAAATTACTTGAAAAAAAAGTCGGAAATAATTACAACCCCAATAATCCTTGATAATTATGATCAAAAATATCAAAGATCCCCATATATACTGGAATATCTTGATGTAAACACATAATTCCTTGAAAAAAATGGTCTAAAACAAAAAAATTACCTAAAATTCTTGAAATGTATCGTCAAAAATTCTCATAAACAGCGGTATATATTGATGTTGGATACATTATTCCTTTAAACTAATAGCTGGAAATATTTACAACCCCAAAAATCCTTGGAAATCTTGATAAAACTTATCAAAGATTCCCATATGCGCTTGAATATCTTGGTTTAAGACACAAATTACTTGAAAAAAAAGTCGGAAATAATTACAACCCCAATAATCCTTGATAATTATGATCAAAAATATCAAAGATCCCCATATATACTGGAATATCTTGATGTAAAACACATAATTCCTTTAAACTAATAGCTGGAAATATTTACAACCCCAAAAATCCTTGGAAATCTTGATAAAACTTATCAAAGATTCCCATATGCGCTTGAATATCTTGGTGTAAGACACAAATTACTTGAAAAAAAAGTCGGAAATAATTACAACCCCAATAATCCTTGATAATTATGATCAAAAATATCAAAGATCCCCATATATACTGGAATATCTTGATGTAAAACACATAATTCCTTGAAAAAAATGGTCTAAAACAAAAAAATTACCTAAAATTCTTGAAATGTATCGTCAAAAATTCTCATAAACAGCGGTATATATTGATGTTGGATACATTATTCCTTTAAACTAATAGCTGGAAATATTTACAACCCCAAAAATCCTTGGAAATCTTGATAAAACTTATCAAAGATTCCCATATGCGCTTGAATATCTTGGTTTAAGACACAAATTACTTGAAAAAAAAGTCGGAAATAATTACAACCCCAATAATCCTTGATAATTATGATCAAAAATATCAAAGATCCCCATAAATGCTGGAATATCTTGATGCAGAACACATAATTCCTTGAAAAAAATGGTCTAAAACAATAAAATTACCTAAAATTCTTGAAATGTATCGTCAAAAATTCTCATAAACAGCGGTATATATTGATGTTGGATACATAATTCCTTTAAACTAATAGCTGGAAATATTTACAACCCCAAAAATCCTTGGAAATCTTGATAAAACTTATCAAAGATTCCCATATGCGCTTGAATAACTTGGTGTAAGACACAAATTACTTGAAAAAAAAGTCGGAAATAATTACAACCCCAATATTCCTTGATAATTATGATCAAAAATATCAAAGACACCCATATATACTGGAATATCTTGATGTAAAACACATAATTCCTTTAAACTAATAGCTGGAAATATTTACAACCCCAAAAATCCTTGGAAATCTTGATAAAACTTATCAAAGATTCCCATATGCGCTTGAATATCTTGGTGTAAGACACAAATTACTTGAAAAAAAAGTCGGAAATAATTACAACCCCAATAATCCTTGATAATTATGATCAAAAATATCAAAGATCCCCATATATACTGGAATATCTTGATGTAAAACACATAATTCCTTTAAACTAATAGCTGGAAATATTTACAACCCCAAAAATCCTTGGAAATCTTGATAAAACTTATCAAAGATTCCCATATGCGATTGAATATCTTGGTGTAAGACACAAATTACTTGAAAAAAAAGTCGGAAATAATTACAACCCCAATAATCCTTGATAATTATGATCAAAAATATCAAAGATCCCCATAAATGCTGGAATATCTTGATGCAAAACACATAATTCCTTGAAAAAAATGGTCTAAAACAATAAAATTACCTAAAATTCTTGAAATGTATCGTCAAAAATTCTCATAAACACCGGTATATATTGATGTTGGATACATTATTCCTTGAAAATAATAGCCGGAAATATTTACAACCCCAAAAATCCTTGGAAATCTTGATAAAACTTATCAAACATTCCCATATGTGCTTGAATAACTTGGTGTAAACACAAATTACTTGAAAAAAAAGTCGGAAATAATTACAACCCCAATATTCCTTGATAATTATGATCAAAAATATCAAAGACACCCATATATACTGGAATATCTTGATGTAAAACACATAATTCCTTTAAACTAATAGCTGGAAATATTTACAACCCCAAAAATCCTTGGAAATCTTGATAAAACTTATCAAAGATTCCCAAATGCGCTTGAATAACTTGGTGTAAGACACAAATTACTTGAAAAAAAAGTCGGAAATAATTACAACCCCAATAATCCTTGATAATTATGATCAAAAATATCAAAGATCCCCATATATACTGGAATATTTTGATGTAAAACACATAATTCCTTTAAACTAATAGCTGGAAATATTTACAACCCCCAAAAATCCTTGGAAATCTTGATAAAACTTATCAAAGATTCCCATATGCGCTTGAATATCTTGGTGTAAGACACAAATTACTTGAAAAAAAAGTCGGAAATAATTACAACCCCAATAATCCTTGATAATTATGATCAAAAATATCAAAGATCCCCATATATACTGGAATATCTTGATGTAAAACACATAATTCCTTGAAAAAAAATGGTCTAAAACAAAAAAATTACCTAAAATTCTTGAAATGTATCGTCAAAAATTCTCATAAACAGCGGTATATATTGATGTTGGATACATTATTCCTTTAAACTAATAGCTGGAAATATTTACAACCCCAAAAATCCTTGGAAATCTTGATAAAACTTATCAAAGATTCCCATATGCGCTTGAATATCTTGGTTTAAGACACAAATTACTTGAAAAAAAAAGTCGGAAATAATTACAACCCCAATAATCCTTGATAATTATGATCAAAAATATCAAAGATCCCCATAAATGCTGGAATATCTTGATGCAGAACACATAATTCCTTGAAAAAAATGGTCTAAAACAATAAAATTACCTAAAATTCTTGAAATGTATCGTCAAAAATTCTCATAAACACCGGTATATATTGATGTTGGATACATTATTCCTTGAAAATAATAGCCGGAAATATTTACAACCCCAAAAATCCTTGGAAATCTTGATAAAACTTATCAAACATTCCCATATGTGCTTGAATAACTTGGTGTAAACACAAATTACTTGAAAAAAAAGTCGGAAATAATTACAACCCCAATATTCCTTGATAATTATGATCAAAAATATCAAAGACACCCATATATACTGGAATATCTTGATGTAAAACACATAATTCCTTTAAACTAATAGCTGGAAATATTTACAACCCCAAAAATCCTTGGAAAATCTTGATAAAACTTATCAAAGATTCCCAAATGCGCTTGAATAACTTGGTGTAAGACACAAATTACTTGAAAAAAAAAGTCGGAAATAATTACAACCCCAATAATCCTTGATAATTATGATCAAAAATATCAAAGATCCCCATATATACTGGAATATTTTGATGTAAAACACATAATTCCTTTAAACTAATAGCTGGAAATATTTACAACCCCAAAAATCCTTGGAAATCTTGATAAAACTTATCAAAGATTCCCATATGCGCTTGAATATCTTGGTGTAAGACACAAATTACTTGAAAAAAAAAGTCGGAAATAATTACAACCCCAATAATCCTTGATAATTATGATCAAAAATA